>NC_067113.1:38355473-39576097 GCF_021347895.1 Acanthochromis polyacanthus | reverse complement strand
GGTTAAATCCAGCGAGTTTCTTTGGGTTAACTCAGTTTAAAGTTGTTTATCTGCACTTTAAGACTTAATGAGAGTCTAAATCAGGGATTTTATTCACTTTTTATCCTCAGGAAATGTCATAAAGTGATGTAAAAAGGCAGTAAAAGTGCCACATTGAGCTCATTAAATGGAATATAAAAAAGCTTCATGTGATCTGAGGCGATCAGTTCTGATTTAATGTGACCCAGCGTTAATTATTCTCCTTTATAGATCGTTCACTGATCAGACATGTACCTACAGCTGCTGAATTTTAAGTTTCTAAAAGCTTTGTGAGTTTTATTCTCAGTAGACCCGTTTCAGTCGCAGTGTTTAGCTCAGTTACTGTAGTAACACGCTGCATTTAAATGATATATATAGAATTATCCTGTTGCTTGACGGAAACCAGTTTTCCTAGCGGATTAACCAATTTAAACCTGCAGCGAATCCAGAAAAAAGAAAACAAAGCTGTTGTTTGTGCACGTTACTGGAGGAATCTCTCACAGTGACTTTAAATCTGAGTCATTCCATGTCAATTCAACAAATGCTTGTTGCACCACTTTCTCAGATCCTCCCAAAATTTTTTTTGGGCTTTATTTGGGTAATTTTATGAACAAATGCAAAGTATTATGGTTATAAACATACAGTATAAGCAGTAATGATCTAATCTAATACCCATAGTCAGTCCAAACTTAATCCTCGCCTATGATTTTAGGGTTTTAAACTACTAAAAAAAGCAATTTATACTCCTTTTACATGGTCAGAATTTTTTCCCCTTCCAAAACTTTTACCCTTCTGGTGAGAAAAGTATAGAAATGAATGAAAATAAAAAAATACTGGACTGTGGAATTTCCCAAAATATCCTTATTATTTCATGGGCGACTTTATTTTGGGTTTTTCATGCCTCTATTTTAGGACTTATTCTTGTGAAAAGACATTGAAAGAATGAATTTTCTTCTTTACTAATGAAAGTTGCATAAGGTAAAAGTTTTAAAACATTAAAATAAAGCTTATTTATTGATTTATAGGCTGTTGAACTCAGGTGTAGACCCAAAATAGCCTAACTTTAGGCATTAAAAAGTGCATGTGGGATACATGGTACGCGGTTCAAATTTTTTTTGGAGGAACTAGTATGTGTGAAGTATGTGTGAACTTACTTTCATATTTGTTTCTTGTGCCAAAGATGAGCAACTGCTGAATCAATTTACTATACATTTTGATCCTCGTTTTTGTTTTTAGGAACCATTTACATGACCAACTAAAGATGAAAGATGAATCTGAAGCATCAGCATCGTAGTATAAGTTACAAAGGGCATATCTGAAGTTAATTATTATATAGACATTGTTTTTTCTTTCATACAGTAACTGAATAAGAAGAAATGGCATCACTCCCAGACTGCATTCTCAGGACAGCCTCGGTATCGTATTTGACTTATCAGCTGAATTTGAAGATTTGCAAGTGAAATTCATGCACCCAAAAGGTCCCAGCAAGAAGTTCACATGGCCTAGAAAGGATGACGTAGTGTGGGTGCCTACAGCCCACATCCTCTGTCCAATCACTGCTCCTTCAACACGCCGTGGTGGACAGTACCACATATCTGGTGCAGATGATGGCCTGATTTCAGAGAAATTCAAGCAGTTCAAAGGACAGAAATAGTGGTGTGATAAGTTGGGGACAAATTACATGTTTTACATGGGACCTAAGGCAATATAACTCATTTTAACTGCAATATATTAGTTAGAATTCCTAAAAAAACGCCTATAAAACATAGTGCATTTCTTGGTTAAATTGGCCATGAAGGATTCAAGAAACAATGTTGATACTTCAGATATCAATTATTCGGATGTTTATTGTTATACAGACAAAGTTTCATGTTTCTACTCCATGTCCCACATTGGTTTCTGTGCCAATATATGTATGGTGTTTTTCAGTCTGTTTCATAAATAGGCATCGTTTTGAGGTCTAAGGAGACTAGCTAGCTCTTGGATATTTTTAGGTTAGAGAGAACTTTTAAGGTACTTTGAGATTTTTATAACATATGAACCTTGTTACTTATTAAAATTTGTGAAAAAAATGCCTAAATTCTTGAAAAATGCCATTTTCGCCAAATTTTTAAATTGCCCTGTACCACAGAGAAATGGGTATATTCATTCCAAAAATTTTTTTCCTGCTCTATTGTTAAGGTGTTTGAACCCTTCAGATCACTTGTAAGTCTATATCATCAGTCAGTTCCCAGTATTATCTTCCTAAATCAAGCCTTTCTACCTAACATATCAATTTCCGAGTGGAAAAATAGGGATTTAAATATTTTATAACTTAGCAAATAGCAATCATATGATGTTAAAACTTTGCAAGTAATCTATTCTTATGTTGGGATAGTTAAAAAAAAAGTTTGGAGATGATCAGAGGAGGTCATGCAACAAAATTTCCTCAGATTTGTTGAAATGAGATGGAATGACTCATCTGACTTTCACTCGGTTTTGTACGGAGCCCCTCTCATGACATGGTAAAAAAATAAATAAATTGTGGCCATGATATAGCTATAACGTGCGCACGAAATACTAACTCGTTCCCACGAAACACTAACTCGTTCCCATGAAATATTAATTTGTTCGCACGAAATACTAACTAATACTATTAATATCATTCCTGGACAGCTGGGTAAGCAAATCGAGCGCACCCTCTCTACAACCTGCAATAATATGTGTACGGGCCGTACCTACGTGATGTTCCTAAAATGAGTGTCTTTTCTCAGCTGTTCTAGTCCATTATCCCGCATTTAGTACGTGTAGTGATATGCATAAAAATGTATAGGAACTATGTGAACACAGAGTGCAACCCGGACCTGTATTAATGTAACACACGACTGTGCATCAAGCTATGTAGTCCCCACTGAGACGTCAGTAAAACACTGGTTAACGCACACCTAACGTATCTTCTATGTGCCTTCATCATACCACCCATAATACTACAGGAAGTTATTTATTTATGCCTGTGTTTGATATTTTGTTGCAATGGGTAGCCTATCTGTTGACGTGTCACCCGATTTACAAACTTCTTATCCTCATCCTGTTACTACATGTTGTTTTGTTGTGCTAATATGTAGCCATAAACTCATTTATGTCTGTAGGAGCTGCAGCCCTGCACACATATCAGGACACTTTTCAAGAACAGCTGAGGGGTGTTTACATACCCTTGTAAAGAACATAATGTCATGGCTCTCTTGAGGTTCCAGTTATTTCTACAACTCTGATTTTTCTCTGATAGAGTGATTAGAACAGATACTTCTTTGTCACAAAAAACATTCGTCAAGTTTGGTTCTTTTATGACTTTATTTTGGGTTAACAGCAAAAGTGACCAAATCTGCTGGGTCAAAAATATACAGCGAAATTCGCTGGATTTTGGTTGATTTTTAATATTTTTTAAATTTTGACCCACAGGACAACACGAGGGTTAAATGTGAATATTTTCTGGTTTCTTTTCTCTCCTATGACAGTAAACTGAATATTTTGGGGCTTTAAGATGCACATTTTTTTTTTTACCATTTTTGGATAAAGACCAAACAATAATTATTTCCACATTAATGGACAGTAGAAGTACTAATTAGGAGCAATTCTGCTTAAAAAAAAACAACTTTTTGCTCATCTAATCGATCATTAGCTGATCCGTTTTGTTTCTAATCAGATCTATACACTGCTCTAATGTTTGGTTTCCAGACGACCATGCTGTCCATCCCAGAGCTGATCAGGAAGAAGCGAGACGGAGGAGAGCTGAGCGATGACGAAATCAAAACCTTCATCAGAGCCATTTCAGATGGAAGCATCCAAGACGCCCAGACAGGTAGGAGCAGCTCCACTAACATCCAGAATCGGATAAAAGCCACCTTCAGCGGCTCGTTTCTCTTTGAGGCGCCATGCTAATGGCTATCTGGCAGAAGAACATGGTCTCCAGGGAGATCCAGACCCTCACCAGAGAGATGATGTCATCAGGGGAAGTAATGTCATGGCCGCCAGAGTGGAAGGGGCTGGTGGTGGACAAACACTCGACGGGGGGAGTGGGCGATAAAGTTAGCCTGGTGTTAGCACCGGCGCTAGCAGCCTGCGGCTGTAAGGTCAGAACTGTACCGCAAGAAGACAACTTTTATAGATTAAAGACAGATTTTATAGCATTAAAGATGTATTTTATTGCATGGAAGATGTAATTTATAACTTCACTCAACAAAAATATAAACACTTTTCTTTTTGCTCCCATTTTTTATGAGATGAACTCAAAGCTCTACAGTCGAGGTCAAAAGTTTACATACACTTGTAAAGAACATAATGTCATGGCTCTCTTGAGGTTCCAGTTATTTCTACAACTCTGATTTTTCTCTGATAGAGTGATTGGAACAGATACTTCTTTGTCACAAAAAACATTCATCAAGTTTGGTTCTTTTATGACTTTATTTTGGGTTAACAGAAAAAGTGACCAAATCTGCTGGGTCAAAAATATACATACAGCAATGCTAATATTTGGTTACACGTCTCTTGGCCATTTTCGTGTACCAAGACGTATTTTATAATTATGAGAAGAATTTTATAGCATTAAAGATGCATTTCATAGCATTAGAAATATATTATAACTACAAGACATTTTATAACTTTAAGACGTATTTTTGAACAATAAAGACATATTTTATGACGTTAAAGGTGTACTTTGTAGCATTACAGACATATTTTAGAACATTAAGATGGATTTTATAGCTTCCAGACAAGTTTTATAGCAGTAAAGACGTGTTTTATAACTTTAAAACGTATTTTAGAGCATTAAAGACGAATTTTATAGCATTGAAGATGTATTTTATAACTAATAGGACAAATCTTTTATAACTTTAAGATGTATTTTATAAGTTTTAGACATATTTTGCAGAATTAAAGACGTATTTTATAACTTGAGTTAAAGATATAAGTGGATGATTTAGGACAAAGCCAGAGAAAATTCTTTATAAAAACAAGCCAAAGTACATTTTCTTACATTAAAAATTAAACTTTTTCACTAATAGCACATGATCTGGTTTCATCTCCGCCTTTATTTTGGTAAAACGTGATTAAATCCTCTTTGGATGCTGATATTTGTCTTTGCATTCATTCATTTTAATCATCAGTGTTTATGCAGATGTCACACCCTCTACTGAGTCGTTTATTCAGGCAGAAATGTCGCATGTTGATGATGTCATAACCTCAGGTGTGTGTCTGTCAGGTGCCCATGATCAGTGGGCGGGGCTTGGTTCATACGGGAGGAACTCTGGACAAACTGGAATCGATTCCAGGATTCAACATTCACCAATCAGCAGAGAAGGTAAACTGACATGCTATGCTATGTTAGCAGCGTAGGCTCTGAGGATGCTTTTCGTGTTGCGCCACCTTCAGGTCGAAAGTATAACAACTCCTGCATTTATGCTTATTTTTAACTTTTGAGAAAAAAAAAACAATTTAGGGAAAGAACTAATTCAAGACTTCAAAAAACAAAAAGTTTTTAGTAATTATTTCATGTCAAAAAATATGCTACAGAGGTAATTTTCTACTTGCGTAAATTCTGTGCAATATTAATACTTCTGTCAGTATTTCTTTTCATGAATCTGTAATACCACTGGCACGTGTATTACTAACATTTCTATAATTAGTGTTTATGTATATTTTGGTGTATTTTTTACATTTAATTCCTTTAAATGTTTATAATATCTTTCCCCACTGTGGAAATAATAAAGTCTTATTATAATCTATCTTAAAACAGAAGTGAAGCTCAATATAATGACAGTTTAAAGTCAGTTTTAGACGTGTTTGTGATGGAAATAATTTCCCCTGCGAGTCCTGTGATACTGACAAAGAGACCGGAGAACATAAACATTATAAACTACAAATAAACAAACTATCTTTTCAGTGTTTAATTCTTTGGGAAGGCTAGTTGTTCTACAGAGCAGCAGAAGAAGAACCAAAAGTTAAGTTTGGAGTAGAGGAAGTTCCAACTTAATGTCTAAGGTCAGACGGCTGCAGTTCCAAGATTATACCAACTTTGTTTCGATTTTACAGGATTTACTTCCTCGTGACACCAGACAAGAATTTGTTACGAAAGTCGAGCATCGGTCTAACGTCAAGTACGTCTAGGTACAGTGCATCTAACAATGAAAACGTTCTTCAGCTTTTCAACTGGCAGAAACATGACGATGCTGAATGGAAGAAGGTTCTCTGGACAGACGAGTCCAAGTCTGAACTTTTCGGTCAGAAAACTACAGTTTTCTTTGAGAATTTACCCAACGAGTCCTGTGAAACTGAAATAAAGATACCAGAGAACATAAACGTTATAAACGACAAATAAACAAACTATCTTTTGGGTCATTCCAGGTGAAATGACCAGATATTCCTTGGGGGTGTTGCTGCACCATTTTCAAATTAGTCTTAACCCTCAAGCGACCGAGTGGGTTCATTTATGACCCCAGCCATATAATTATATTTGCCGTTTTTATATCTTTATCTGAAAAATGTTTCCTACCATGAATTTGTCAATCTACTTGTCCTACAGCTGCTCATAGTTTTTTGTAGAGATCGGACAACTGGTGTGACAAGGAAAATGGAAACTTGTCTGGGGTCACTTATGACCCCAGACAGATGTATAGGTTTTTCACTATTGTAGGCCTTAGTTTTATTTATTTATTTCTACCTCTAATCGCTATATTTCAGTGTGTTGCAGTGCACTATAGCTGGCAGACCTACATTTTTAGCCACAGCTGCCCTGGGGCAGACTGACTGGCTGCCAATCCACTCCTACAACCCCTCTGACCACCACCAACATTACACAGCACACACATTCATACACCAGTGGAAGTGGCAGCACTGGAGCTCAGGTGGGTAAAGTGTCTGCATTGGACGAACGGCTCTGCCCCCTGAGCCACAGCCGCCCCTAATCTAAATACTTCTCTGCATGTTACATCGCACACATACAGACAAGATGTTGTGTAGATTTTGTTTTTATGTACTTTTGATTTACTATTGAGGAAACAAAAGGAATAAAGTTTTAAAAGAAGTGGCAGACAAAGCGTGTCTAAATAAATGTTATTGTGTTCTTACAATGCATCATATTGTTCATCTGGTTTTACTTTAGCTCTGAGTCAGAAATGATTAAAATCCATGTAAAATAAAAGAAGGTTATTTTAGAATATCCATCTTAAAATGCAGTGGAGTGGAATAGGTAAGAAAGCACAAAAAGAGGCACTAAAGTAGACGTATTCCTGTGTAAAATATAGTGGGGTCATAAATGACGCCAGTCGGTCATTTTAGTCGCTACAATAGCTTGGTCGCTGGAGGGTTAAATTTGTATGCCATTAGATAGTCACAAAAGTACTTTCTATGCAAAAGTGTAGGCCTGTAGCTCAAATAGTTTCTGAGTTGTGGGGGTCTGAAATTTTCAGAATTTGGGCTATAAAAAGCCTCGCCAGCGTTTTTTGCATCTTTAAGTGGTTATTTCTCACATTTTTAGGTATCTTTACTAAGTACCACTGCTACTATTTTTTAAAACTTGAGATGAAAATGTAAAGATATTAAAGTATGATTTAAATCTGGAACTAATTGCCGTACTTAAATACAGTTAATTAACTATTTGAATTACTTAATACGGGTAATTGTTGTGCTTTAGATTCGTGACATCCTGGAATCGGTCGGCTGCTGTATCGTGGGTCAGACGGAGATGTTGGTTCCGGCTGATCGAGTTCTTTACGCTCTGAGAGACGCCACCAGCACCGTGGACAGTTTACCGCTCATCGCTGGTACCGACTGGATCACCGTCGGAATCGGCTGCAGCTTTAAAGCAGTTTAATGTGAATCTAAGAGTGATTTTTCACATTTATTTTCAGGTTCTATCATCTCGAAGAAAGGAGCCGAGTCTCTCTGTGCTCTGGTTCTGGACGTGAAGTTTGGACGAGCTGCTCTGTACAAAGACCTAGAGGGCGCTAAAGAGCTAGCACAGCTGCTAGTAAGTAAATAAAACAGATCAGCTGTTGTTTCAGGACTAACAGGGAATAAAAACTAAAAAAAATGGTTAAATTTTGCAGCAAATTGCCAGAAAAAAAAGACATGAAAAGGGATACAAACCGGAACGTTCAAAAACTGTAAAAAATAATGACAAATATCAGCAAATTAACTAGATTTTTAGATAGTTTTAAATACAATAAGACAGTGTAATTTTATGGTCACACACTGAACTAGAAAAACTGCTACTAATAAAAATATAATCTACACAGTCAGTACATTTGTTAAAGTGAACAAGTAAATTAATATTTTTTCTGTGATTTAAATAGAAATTATCTTTAGTTTAACAAAACAGCAAAAATTGGCTAAAAGTTACCATTTTTCAATCCTTAATATTCATAATTCTTCTTCTCTAATACCTCTAGCTAAACATTGCACAAGAGCAAAGTACTTGTGAGAACACAGATGTTTTGATGTGATGTTATTTCTAGTTTTGTTACGTAACAATTAAATTATCTTCTTTTGTTGTAATTCTCCGAGTTTTTATCTGTAAATTACGAAAACAGGGAAAGTCTGTAAAATATCTGTAAATTGTTCCAAAAAATTTAAGAAAAACTTTAGGATATTCTACAGTTTTATCTTTGGGACAAACTAGAAGCAAAAATCTCCTTGAGTTTAATATTAATTGTTGATGGAAAGTCTTCAAGCTTCTTGGTGTTTAGGGCTGGCCCGAATAGTGGTTTCTGGCCTCCGAATATTCGGGCCCTATTAAAGACGAATATCCGGATATTCGTTCCGCTCCGTCCGACCGGGAGGGGGGTTGGGGGTGCACGCAGCAGCGGCGGAGACGGCCCGAATAGTCGGATCCGTTCGTCTGGTCTCCCGGGTCCACATTTTGCCCTGGTTTAGTCTTTAGTTAAACTGAAGAATTCCCAAACAGCGGTCTTCAGCATCTTGTCTTGTGTTTATGCAACGAAGTGAAGCGTGACGTCAGAGTCGGCAGCAACCCGGCCATTCAGGTGGAGTTTACAAATACGAATGGACGAGCCAAAACGAAGAACACGACGGGATGAGCCGAAATGGGCCGAAGGCGCAGGGAAGAGACGAGCTCTGAATATTTTTGTCTGGGGGGAGGAGGGGGTGATCACATAAACATATGTGTATATGTTATAGACATATGTGTATATGTTTATGTGATCACAGGACGGGAAGAGCCGATGTGGGCAGAAGGCGGAGGGAAGAGAGTAACGCTGCATATTCTTTCCGCCCGGTGACGTCCGACGGTGGGTGGGGGATATTTGGATACCAAATTAATATCCGGATAGTGCCGTAGCGAACGAATATTCGGATATTCAGGATATTCGGGTCCAGCCCTATTGGTGTTTTGTGGTTAATTCTAGGTGGAAACAGGAAACGGACTCGGGATCCGAACCAGCGCCGTCCTCAGCAGGATGGACGCTACGATCGGAAGACTGGTCGGAAACAGTCTGGAGGTGATCGAGTCTCTGGAGACGCTGAAGGGCAAAGGACCCGAAGACCTGATGGAGCTGGTCAACACTCTTGGTAAAAAAAATTTCAAATCAAATGATTAATTGTAGATCTCTAGACGTCCAATCAAAGAAACGACAGAGCTGGCCAACACTCTGGGTAGAAAAATTTTAAATTACATGATTAATTCTGGATCTTTAGATGCTGAGTCGAGGAAAACGGTTTCTAAGATCAGATTTATGTCTCCTGCAGAATCTACCAGTTTTAAATGCAGTTTTATTCTTAAATATTGAAAAATGTTAATAAAACCAAAGGGGAGACAAACTCTTTTGTTCTCTTTGATGCGGTCTCCTAAATGCATCGAAACTTCTTCAACGGGACTCAAATTTTTCACAAAAAGATTTGAGATTCGTCTAAAGAGACTCAAACTGGTCACTAAATAATTTTTGGTCCTTAAAATGGAAAATGCAACATTTTCAATCTAGGCTGGCATGGTGTCTCCAAAAAGTTCCAGTAAGTGTGTATAGATGGATGGATTCATATTTCTACTAAAATACAGTCTTTGCTGGACATTTCACCAACTTCTGAGGCTCTAACATCAGTAGAATCTGATATCTGGAAAATATTATGAGCTAAGGTTCCAGTTCTATCTGTCCTTTAGACATCTTGTTCAAAGTAACTAAAAACTGGTCCAAAGACAAGATACAAGTTGGCTAAAATGACGTAAAATTAATCAAAATGACAACAATTAATGATTACTAGACGTTGAAAATTTAAAAAAAATGTGCAAAACAGAGTGGCATTATGTGCCCATAAAGTTCTTGTAAGTGCATCTATATGGATGGATCCATATTTCTACTAAAATACAGACTTTGGTCGACATGTCATCAATATTTGAGGCTTTAACATCAGTAGAATGTGATATCTGGCAAGACAAGGTTCCAGTTTATTTTCCATTCTTTAAATTTGAAACTTGTTTAAAATACCTGGAATTATTTAAAATGTCTCAAAATTTGCCCAAAAATTAGATAAGAATTGTCTAAAATGACTCAAAAAGATCCAAATTAACAACAACTAATAATTATTAGACCTTGATAATGGACAATAAAAGTCCAAAATAGTCAAACCTTTGGTGGAATTGAGTTCCTGTAAGTGTATAGAAATGAATGGATCCATATTTCTATTAAAATACAGTCTTTGGCCGACATTTCACCAAGAATGACTTAAATCTTGTCCAAAATGGCTCAAAATTAGTCCAAAATAAGATTTTTTTAAAAATGGTCCATGTTGGCTTAAAATGACTCCAAAGTGTCAAAGAAGACTTGAAACTTGTAACAAAAGACTCAAAATTTGTTAATAAGATTAAAAAATGGTCCAAAATGACTTGAAACTAGTCCAAAACTACCTGAAAACTGTCTACTTAGTCTTTCACCTTGAAAATGAAACAAAGCGCAGAATTTTAAAACAAGTGTGGTGTTGTGTCTCCTTAAAGTTCCAGTAAGGATCCACATTTCCACTAAAACACAGTCTTTGGTCGACATTTCACAAACTTTTGAAGCTCTAACATCAGTAGAATCCGATGTGTTCCAGTTTTTAGCTACTGCAGGTCTCAAATATGACACACAAACACCACAAACGGTGAAACTAACAACTATAAACTCCACTGAGCAGCTTTAACAAACCAACAGGAAATGGAAGAACATGATGACCTGAACATGAAGACAGCAGACAGAATAAATGAGTTTTCAGGTTCAACAACATCAGTGTCTCTGACTCTCTGTTATCAGCCTCATGTTTACTTTGTGGAGGTAAAAGACAACGGTTTATTGATGTTTTTCAGCAGGAAATGTAAAGAAAGAAGCTGCTAAATGTTAAATCAGCTGGGAAACCAAAACACGAGCAGAATACTACGACATTACTGGATAAAAGTGAAGCCAAAACATAAAAGAAAAAGAAACTTACCGGTAAAACGAGCTGCAGAAACTCCTCCTGAATTAAAAAGTTTAGTTGTTTACACGTCAATAATTATCCTTTAATCATCAAATGCAAAAACACAAAGACTGCAGCTGATTTGTGTTGATATAATCATACGAAACTGACAAAATATTGAATAAGAGTAAAAATGTGACAGAAAAAACTCACCCTTTTAAACTTTTTGAATTAGTTTTATTCTCAGTTTTGTGTTTTTGCTTTGATATTTAAGGTTTTGTGTGACTATTTGGGTACAAATCTGAATTTATACAACAAAAGACGCCTTCCATAATCAAGTAATCTTCCAATTACTATTTTTTTTATATATTAACCCATTCAACATCAAAACCTGCGAGAATTTTTAAAAAAATACATCATTTATCAGTTCCATAATCTTTTTAAAAAATGTAATAACCATTTGACTCAATATAAAACATATTCAATGAGTTTATTCTCTTCAAACTAAACATCTAAAAGAATCAAACTTTGTATTTCGAGCCTCTCAAATGATATTTACATTGTTTAGTTTATCAAATATGATTAAAAAATAATAATATTGTGAATTTAGGACATTCTGGTGGCATAAAATAGATTTTAAAATTTCACTTTAGACTCACAGATGGTTTTAAACTGCTTTTAGACATTTTACAAAAAAGAACTAGTTAATAATAAATCATTTTAATAGGTTTCGCTTATTTATGGTTGAAATAATTAATCCGGTCAACAGAAAAATAAATTAAAAAGTGTTTAATTGCCAAAGTCACCTATTTTCTTATTTATTTTAATAATTTAATTCACATTTCTATCAAAAAAAATGTCAAAACTTTTTTGTTTTACAGGTCTTACAATGTGAGTATTTGTTGTTTTACTTTGACATACAAATTATTAAATAGAAATTTTTGAATTTCAGACTATTTGTGAGAATAATGTACAGTTTAAAGGTTCAGTTTGGACTCCGGCTGACATTTTATTACTATTTTCAACATGTCAAAATAAATAACTGTCTTTTGAGTAATACTTAATTAGCAGACTAATTGTTAATGCCACTGAATGTTTAACTTTAGTAATGAATTACAGATTAGTGAGAATAATTTAGTAATTCTACCCGCAGGTCTGTTGGTTAATGAGCAGTTAGCTATAATTAGCTAGCGGCTAAGAGGTGAAGTTTTTAAGTCGTCAAATAGAAACAGCAACCAAAAACAAAACACAAACACGGTAGCTTACCGGTTAACGTCGGTGCGAAGCGGCGAAACCGGCTCATTTCAACATTTTATTTCATTCACGGCGAATATAACGGAGCCGTTTGTGAACCTAACGTTAGCTTTGTTAGCTTTGCTAGCGCCGTTAGCTCCATTACTTCCGTTAGCTCATTTGCGTTTTGCTGCCATCTTGGAACCTGCTCCGGTTAGGAGTTCAGGGACCCTCGGACACAACAGCGTTACCTGAAACACACACAAACAGGTGATGTTTGTAAACTTCTACAGCTGTTTATAGATACAGAAATCATCACTTTTACAGTTATTCTCCTGCTTCTGTCAGTTTATAACCGATCCAGGTGTTTTTACAGGCAGAAACAGCCTTTAAAAAGATCAGTTTAACTCATATAATGAAGGATAATAAGGATATTAAAGACACACAAACAGCCTCAACATCAGACAAAAATACTATAATACTTCACTAGATTGTTACTTTAATGTAGTATTGTCTTTATCGTAGGATTACTGGCTGAGATGTGTAAAAATCAACATGCTCTGGACAGTAACATACTGTAAACATGAAGTTTTTTTTATTTTGTTTGTTTTTACTGTTTCTGGGTGTTTTTATTTTCATTTTGCTCAGATTTAGTCATCTCAGACAGTTTTTAACACAATTTTTTTTGCATTTTTTCTGTTTAAAAATGTACTAAAATATATTTAACATTAATTTTTCTTATGCAACAAAAAGCAAAATGATGAATTTCTACACCACTGTAGTGTCCAGGCTTAAAAATAGATGTTAAAGTAGTAAAACTCAATGAATGTAATGTTATTTAAAGAAGCCAATGAGTGAAATGTGTTGTTCCTGAAGGAGGCGTGTTGCTGCTCATGGCTGGTTTGGCGTCAGACATAACAGAGGGCAAAAAGCGTATTTCCGAAGCTGTGATTGGTGGAGCCGCTCTGTCCAAGTTCCAGGCCATGATGGAGGCTCAGGGAGTAGCCAATGAGGCGGCCCGGTCGCTGTGCTCCGCCCACACCGACTACTTCAAGGTCCTGAGAAAATCTGAGCATCAGCTGGAACTGGAGACTCCTGCAGAAGGTAAAACATGGAGGCTCTTACATGCTCGTGAAGGACACGTGTAAAATCTCAAACAGCTGTGTTATTGTTTGTATTTTTGGCTAAGCTTTTCATTCTGTGATAATAAACGATTTTACCTCCTGCAGGTTTCGTGGCGGACGTCGATGGTTTGGTTTTAGCTCAGGTTCTTCATAAGTTGGGGGCAGGACGATCGAAGGCCGGGGAACCTGTCAATCACAGCGTGGGGGCGGAGCTACTAGTGTCACTAGGTCAGAGGGTCAAGAAAGGTGAGAGGATGATGGTGATGAGGATGATAGTGGTGATGGTGATGATGATGAGGATGAAGATGGTGATGATGGTGATGGTGAGTTCAGGGGCCCTGATTATCTCCTGTACTTCCAGGCGCCCCCTGGCTGCGGCTCCATTACGAGGACCCGGCTCCGACTCCAGACCAGATAAATCGACTGCAGAACGCTCTGACTGTGAATGATGGCACCCAAACGCACCACGAACACACGCTGGTGAAGGAGCTGCTGCTTCCTAATTAACAGCTTATTTAACGTCAGATCAAACATGGTGCTCCAAGATCTATGAAGGTTTTCACAAACTTTCTTCCTTTTATGGCTTTTCAACACTGAATCGTTGTCAATGAGAAAAAACTATCTCTAAGAAAATAACGTCAATTAATTAGAAGCTTTTACCTCCTTCCAGCCAGTATTTAGAAATCATGATGTGAAGAATCATGATGCTGCCACCACCGTGCTTCACAGTGGGGATGATGTTCAGTGTTTGGTGTCCATCAAACATATCATCTCCTCTGATGGACATAAAGCTCCATCCTGGTCTCCTCAGACCAGAGAACCTTCTTCCAGGGGTCTTCAGAGTCTCCACACGTCTTCTGGTGAACTCTAGTCCAGATTTAATTGGAGCTTTTTTCTAACAGAGTCTTTTTCTTTCTCTCCATGAAGCTTTGACTGGTGAAGAACACAGTTGTAGGACAGTACTGAATCTTGGATCTCCTTCAGAGGAGTCATAGGTGTCTTGGTGGCCTCCCTCACTACTTCTCAGTTGTTGAGGACATTCTGCTCCAAATAAAATGTAAATTTTTGTCTACAATGAGTTTCATTGTTGAAAAGGCATCAGAAGTCAGAACTTCCAGGAGGTAAATCTTATTTTTTAGTCTCTGCAGATTTAAAGGCTACATAGAAAATAAAACTGTAACATGACTGTTAAAGAGCTCATGAAGGAATCATCTGTAATCTGCTCTGAGCTGCTGCTTCATTAACAAACATGAATCTCTGCTTCCTGCAGACACGAATATAAAAGACTTGATTAAAAACTGATTTTATCTCCGGAGTTTGTTGATTCAAACACAACATTCCTGTTTCACGGTTTACATTTTCACTGTTATTGATGACAAATATCAGAGTTCCTGCAGCTCTGACTGACAAAAAGCTGAGATTATAAATCTGCTGTAGGGGAATGTTTACTACTATAAAATATATAAAACTTTAAGTCTTCTGATTCATTCTGCAGCAGAACAATGAACCCAAACGGCCAAAGTCATGAAGAAACATCATCTTTTTCTATCTTCTGACCTCAAAATAAACAGCCGATTGTACTAACATAACGTAAATGAACAAATCTGATATATTTTTAAAATGATCAAAATAAATATTAAAAATTTAAATTAAATTTTAAAGTAAAAAAAGTACATAAGATAAAAAAAATAAAACAAAAACATTGAATAAAACAAAAACTAACTATAATATAAAATAGAAACAATCAATTTCAATTCAATTCAATTCAATTTTATTTATATAGCGTCAATTACAGTCAAATCGTCTCAAGACGCTTTACAGAACCCATATGCCTGACCCCCAGAGCAAGCCCAAAGGCGACAGTGGCAAGGAAAAACACCCTTTTAACAGGGAAGAAACCTCGAGCAGAACCCGGCTCTAAATAGGGGGGACCCATCTGCCTGCTGGCCGGGCGGGTTGAGAAGAACAGAAGAGGGCAAGGGGGAGGGATGGGAGAAGAGGGAGGGGTGAGAAAGCAAGGAAAACACAACACACATTTGAATACATGCATGACAGGATATGTGACACAGACAAAGTATAAGCTAACATTGAAAACTGACTCATAGTTTACTCTTATGATGTACGGCTCTGACATTAAACATACTCCTTATATAGCTAGCAGTAAAATTCAAACAGTATGTAAGTTAGCATAACAGTATATTGAAGGAGATGCAGAGTTGACTCGTGGAAAAAGGGAATTGGAAGCAGAGGGCTGGTGGAAGGTCAGTAGCAGCATCCCACAGTGGACATGGTGGAGACTGGACCAGCTGGTGGAACATCGACCGCAGATCTGAAGCATCCAGCTCTGGGACCAGGGACACTCGGAGAAATAGCACAGGGGGAAACAGAGTGAATGTACTGCAATAACGGTATACATATTAAATGTAAAGGTAGATAGAGAAGGGCTCAGTGCGTCAAGAAAAGTCCCCCAGCAGCCTAGGCCTATAGCAGCATGACTAGGGGCAGAACGAAGGGACGTCCAAGAGGGGGTCAGCTGTACAATGAAGACACAAGCCGAACCTCTGTGGGTCACCCAGTCAGCCCCAACTATAAGATTTGTCAAAAAGGAACGCTTTAAGCCTGGTCTTAAAAATAGAGAGGGTGTCTGCCTCCCGAACCCAAACTGGGAGCAGGTTCCACAGGAGAGGCGCCTGATAACTGAAGGCTCTGCCTCCCATTCTACTTTTAGAAATTCTAGGAACAACAAGTAAGCCTGCAGTTTGAGAGCGAAGAGTTCTACTAGGATAATAAGGTACTATCAGATCTTTAAGATATGATGGAGATTGGTTATTAAGAGCTTTATATGTCAGAAGAAGGATTTTAAATTCTATTCTGGATTTAACAGGAAGCCAGTGAAGAGAAGCAAGTATAGGGGAAATATGATCTCTTTTGCTAACTCCTGTCAGTACTCTGGCAGCAGCGTTTTGGATCAACTGTAGATGTTTGAGAGAGCTATTTGGACAACCCGATAATAAGGAATTGCAATAGTCAAGCCTGGAAGTAACAAAAGCATGAACTAATTTTTCTGCATCACTCTGAGACAGAATGTTCCTGATTTTTACAATATTACGCAGGTGAAAAAAGGAAGTCCTACAGACTTGCTTTATGTGTGAGTTAAAGGACATGTCCTGGTCAAAAATAACTCCAAGATTCCTCACAGTAGTACTGGAGGCCAATGTGATGCCATCCAGAGTAACTATTTGCTTTGAAAGCGAGTTTCTAAGATGTTTGGGGCCAAATACAATGACTTCAGTTTTGTCTGAATTTAGCAGTAGGAAGTTAAAAGTCATCCAGGTTTTAATGTCCTTAAGACAATCTTGCAGTCTAGCTAACTGATCAGTTTCATCTGGCTTCATAGATAAATACAATCAATGAAATGCAATCCAAGACAAAAAATAATAGCCAAAACATTTTGAAAATTAAAATTTTTTTATTAAAGGGAATCCTTGGATTTGTTGGGTTTTCATTTATATTTTTATCGGTATAGTCAAATTCATGTCCAGAAATAAAAACTCTGTAGGATCTGAACCAACTTAACATTTCTTATAATCGGGTAAAGATGTATTTTAATGTTTTCTACAGGGTTTTGATCCTTATTATCTAAATTAGTCAGCTAAATTAAATGAAAAAAACCTAATGTTTACTGTCATTACGGATCCACCTGCTGATTATTTTCTCCATTTGTTTCATTTGTAAAAGTTCTGAAATTAAAATCATTTCTAATTGTTGAAGCAGCAAACGTCTCTTTAAAGGAATTATTACTTTAATTTACAACCAAATTTCAGATTGTTTTGTATATTTAGGGTCAAACACTGTCAGATAAATGCAGTGAAGTAAAAAGTACGGGAGTAAATGCAGCTGATGAGCTGCTTGTTTTACTTCAGTTTTATATTTTAATATTTACCTTTTTGTGCCAAAAACACGTCATGAGAAGTTCAGATTTTTTTTATGTTTGGTCTCTTTTAATAAACAAACTCAATAATTTCTACATATTTTTAAAATATTTGTTTTTGTTACTGATTTTCTCACATTAAACGTAAAAAGTCAAAAATGGAGACAGATTTCAGTCACGTTTAGTTTCAGAAAACAAACAGTTTTTTGTCAGAAACAAAACTTTATTGAACAATCTGAGGTGTGACAAAAAAGACTGGAAGCGTAAAAAACTACTCAAACAATTCACAACTTTATTTAATAAAAATACAAACAGAAAGACCAAGAAGACGATCTGGTGACTTCATCTTTTATTCACCATCCGTCAGTTCAACCAGTGAAACTCAGCAAACCTGCTTCTCAACTCCACATGATGTCACCCGTCGCCACGGAGACAGTGATGCTGCAGAAGGTCAAAGGTCAAAGGTCAGTGGACGACCGAGTTCAGCGGCTCGGCTCTGATATTTCCTAAATCCAGAGTGGAGTCGGTTTCCTCGTCGATCTCCCCGATCACCGCCCTGTAAACAACAACAACAAACAGGAAAACTGTCAACAAAAACAAAACAAGAAACCGGAAAACTGTGAAGAAAAACAAGAAACAGGAAAACAGTAAACAAAAACAACAAACAGGAAAACTGTCAACAAAAACAACAAATCGGAAAAATCTAACTAAAACAATGTGAAAGAATCAGCAAACATAAACAAGCACAAGACAAAAACAGCAAACAAAAACAACAAGGGTAAAACAGTAAATAAAAACAACACAAGGAAAGCATGAAAAAATGAACAAAAACAGCATGAGTGAAAAAATGAACAAAGGCACGTAAAAAACAACAACAAAAACAGCAAACAAAAACAACACACAAGTGAAATTACTTTCATAAACACAATGACAAGGACAATATTAACGATTAAAAAAAACTAACAAAACAAACAAAAGCACACGAGGAACGTAACAGAGATGTGGGAAGAGGACCGAACTTTTTATGTTTTAAAGCTGATTTAAATAAAACCATTATTTTTATTACAGATTCATCTGCAGATAATTTTCTCGATCGGTCGATGAAACGTTTTGCCGACAAAATCCTTAATTTAAAGTCACATCAACCAACAAGCAGCTTCTCACATTTTACAGGATGAATTTATTTTTTTACATTTAAAATCCGACTGCACAACTAATTGACTGCTGCTGATCAGCTGATCGATCGGCCGATTGATTGCTGATCGGTGACTCACACGTTGTCGCCCCTGACGATGTAGAGTCCCAGAACCACCTGTTCCACGCCCTGACTGGAGCTGAAGACCCGTTCATGACTCTCATCCAGAATCAGGTTGATGGTCTGATCAAAGCCCTTCAGGGTGCCCTGAGACAGACAAACAAACACAGTGACGATGAACTTCATTACTTCCTGGAGTTCCACAGGGTTCTATTGTCGATCCCCTATGATTTACATCATCTGTGTTCGATTCTTTGCAGACGACATCGTTCTGTTCACTTCTGACTCTGGTTGATTCGATTTAATTTTTTCAGTCAACTAAACAACCCATATTTACATGCCTATTTACCTCTGCACCACTGGTTAACACTTGTGTAAATCGTTTTTATTGTGCTTTGTAATTTCCCCTTTTTGCCGTTATTTATTTCTACTGCTTCCAACCGAAACATGAGCACTAATTTCGTGCCATCTCATGTGAATACTTGCACTAGTATGACAATAAATAACCTTGATTCCTTTGAAAACTAAAACCCAACAGTGGGTTGAAAAATCCCATTTATCAGACAAGAAACTGTAAAAAACAGAAGGAATTATCAGATTTTCCACTTTCCCACATGTCTCGAAGTGATGTGCTGCTCTGTCTAATCATATTGAAGCTTAACATCAATTATATCTAACTAAAATAACTCATATTTTACATGTCTTACATAAAAAAAATATCGGAAAAAATAATCTCAAATTCTAAAAATGTTCTGTGAAAACTCTTCCAAAAGTTTTTGCTGTGATCATTTAACTCTGCGGTGGATGTTCAGGTCACCATGACAACAGAACAACTGGTGAAAACGGAACGTTAAACCAAATAAAAAAAGCTGAATTTATCTAGGAAAAAGTGGCGCTGTTAAACTACATGACTAGAATTCAAATATCTGCAAACATTTAAGCCCGGCAGAGTTTTTATTGTGTTTAGAGTCAGTATTAGTGTCGCCGTTTTTAAACTCACCACGATCATCCGGCCGTCTGATGTGACGATGGCCACCGTACCTGAACCACGACTTAAAGAAGAAACACTTTACGTACAAAATGATTTACACAAAAACAAACGCAAAGTAACTCCATCAGGAATGAAGCTTCATAAAAAGAAATACGATGAAGATCTTCTCCTCCTCACTTAGAAACTGAATCAGAATCATTTAAAGCTGAAGTTTAATCAGTTTTTATTTCCTCTATAGTTGGATTTGATGAGATTATTGTGAATTAAATGTGAAAATAAGCTGTGAAAATGTCTTTTTTTTCTCTTTATAAAAAAAGAAGCAGATTTGAAACAGTTTTATGCTTCTCCTGTTCGTTTAGTTTAGATTTATGAACTCTAGTTTTGATGGTTTTTCTTCTTCGGCTGAAGTCGGAATGAGAAAAAAAAGTTGTGAAATCAGTTTATCTGTCAGTAGAATATCCTCCAAATTAAAACTATCTTTAATATCAGCGTTTACCTTATTTGTGTTGATTTATTTCAGTATTTTGATCACTGAATAAAATAAAATCACCTTTTGTCTCTACTGGACAAACCTAAAAGCAGTCTTAAGTCAGCTTTTGGACATTTTTGTTTATTAATACACGTTTTATTTGTTTTTTATTGTATGAAGCTACATTTAGTTCAGAACATATCACCAGTTAACTCTTGCATTATTTATTTGTTTTTATTTATTTGTTTACATGAGCTCAAAGATGGAACTTTTCATGATGGTTTCAATTTACTATTATTTTTAATTTATAATTCAACTCACCAGTAGTCAGAGATTATTTGTTTTCCAATATTCCAGATTCTGAATCAATGACATGATGAGAATTATGAGAAAACTGCAGGTTTCTACTTTTAATATTTCCTCAGATATTGTCATTCGAACAGATTTAAATGTGAGAAAAAAATCCTTATAAAAGTGGGTCGACGGGTGATTTAAAAGAATTCAGTGTATAATTTCACAAATGTCTTGATAAATACCCATATTAAATATTATAGTAATTTCAGCCTAATCAGAGCGGAAATTGTTACAATATCTTGATGAAAAATCTTTATTTTCATTTCATATTGTGCTGCACTACAAAGACAGGAATAATATATGAATAAAAAATGCTTTAAAAATTATCGTTTTGCTTTTCTGTAGGATAAATAATTCTGAATAGTCGCCTAATCGTTAGAATAATTGATATTTGAGCTGATATTGATATTTTCTGGTGTCAGAGTGAGTTTACAGCTTCATAACTGAATATTTTAGCTCCACTTTAAATCAATAAACAGACTAGAAATACAGAATTGATGCTCAGTATTCAGTTTCCGGCCATTAAATTAATTTGAGTAAACTTTAACTTCATTTCTGAGCTTCTAAACAGAAGCTACGCTGATTTAAATCCATAAAAACATTAAGTTAACATCGATGTTAGCTTAGCGCGCTAAGCTAACTAGCGTGTATTCATTCATTAGCATGCTAGCTGCTAACTGCTAGCGGCTAAGCGGCAGGATACGGTTGATGTAGCTCTCCAGGGCGGTGGACATGCTGCCTCCCGGACTCGGTGTTCGTTTATCCAACGGAGAGGTCGGTGAATAATCCTACCGGCGTCCCGGTGATGGCGCGGTGGACAGAAAAAGAGCGGCAGCCGCTGTCGGAGCGACGACTCACCGGAGAGCAGACCAGACTGATTGAGCAGAGAGTCACCGAGCAGAACGCGAAGCGGAGCGCCGAGCGGATCAATCCCAGAAAAACTGATTCAGACTGGATTAGAACATCGAGAATTCATTAAAAACTCTTTTAATCTCTTTGAAATCAGTATAAGACTGAAAAGCAGAGTTCAGTAATCTCATTTATTGAGTTATTTTGTTGAATATCTATTGGATTAAAATGTGGGGTTTTTTTTATTTTATTTTTGAGGTTTTGGATCAGCCATCTCATATTTCTGAAAGCATTTTATGATATTTTTGCCTCCTTTCCTTCAGTCTCTGCTCAGTAATTTTCTTTATTTCTGCCCAGTTTAAACTAATTTTTCTTTTATCTGCCATTTTGTCTCCTTTACTTTCAGCCCCACCAGTTATTCTCCTTTTCGTCAAGAGCATTACCCTGAAAATGTAAAGGTTCCACACAGCGAAAATCAATTTCACTGTGTTTTGTGGTTGATATAAACACTCTAAAATCTCTGAACCATTAATTATCTGACTTATTAGTCAGAAATGATTTCCGTTGCCCACGATGAGCACAGGCGTGTGTTTAGTTTAGTCTTCGTGCTTCATAGCAACATTTAATAAAGCTAAAGCTTCCCTGTTGGCTCATTGGTGGAGTTTGTTCCTGAGCATCTGAACCTTAAATCCAGTCAGAGGACCATCTTCAGTCAGAGAACTTCAAAATCTTCCATCGGCTGGACCAGATGTGGCATCAGCTCCCTCTGAACATCTGGATGAGGAGAAAAGACAGAAATCAAACACAGATCACAGAAATACAATTTATTCACTTTCATCATTTTATAAAAATAACATGAACTTTATTAAAACTGGACATCAGTAATGAAAGCAAATGTTTTTATCTCATCCTGTTCCCTTTCAGTTGTGGTCTTTGTGTATTTACGGTCTGTTAATGATAAAAATAAAATGGGTCACTGCTATGGTTTGGACATAGAAAGTACTGGAACTAATGCTTGCTTGTTCACTCTGTTCCAACAGTTCACCTGTTCCTTTACTGACAGCAGTAATCCTCTCATCACTGCTGGCTCTGCCTCTGACACTAAATCATGTTTTTAAAATGATCTAAACTCTCAGCACAAATCTCTACTTTTTACAAAGCCGTCAGCTCAGTTTCATTCATGTAGAGCTGAATCATCTTCTCACATAGAGCAGGTCTACACCAGACTCTTCATTAGATTCATTCTAATAACATTCACTGAATGAACAATCCTACCTCCCACTCTGGACTTGTGGCTCTTGGCTGCTGCTTGGTTCTGGATCTTTCTTCTGACTCTGAGGGGCTGCAGGACAAAGTTTCCCAGTTATGTGGTCACATCATACTATTATTTAAATTATATAATGTTATGTTTTACACCACAATGACACACAATTCATTGATTTGATAATTAACTAGAACGGTGGTTTGCAAAGTTCAACAAAGTCCGTATCCGTTTCCTCGTCCTCATTTGTCGTTTCAAATCGCGAGCTTCAGTGAAGAAGTTTCCAATTTCTGCACATTCGGCTGCGTCTGTTTCCAGAACTTTCCTGTTTTTAATTCTTGCCTTCTCTGGCCCACCCTTGCTCTTCCTGTTTTCATCTTTCAAACACCTCTGACCGTGTGCACGGACGTGTTACGTCACAGTGCGTCTGCAAAAAAACAAAATTAAGAGCTGTCAGTGGAGGCGGCTCAGTAACAGCGGCAGCAGCAGAATGATGAACCCAGAGCCAGGACTGAACACCGGACCTCACGGCCCAAACATCAGACCGGCCTACTGGGAATTGTCCCGGTCCTCCGGATTAGCCACCCCGGGCGTGGGCGGCGGGAATTGGATCATCTTGGATGGCAGGTGGAATATCTTCAACAACCTGCAAGAGAAATTTGTTTTGTTTTTCTACAAGAGATTTTCTTTTGTAGATTTTTGAAGATGTTCTTGTGGTGATTGTGTCATTTCTGACCTTCTCTGAAAATTTCATCCGAATCCGTTAGTCCATTTTTGGGTTAAGCTGCTAACAGACAGGTCACATAACTCCACCGTTCCGTGACGGAGTAATTAACAGTGACTTGACTGTATTGCTTTAATTGTTTTATTTGCATAGACATTGCATGTTGAATGTTTCTTATTTTTGTGTTTTAACTGTTTATTTCTGGATTTATCCTTTCTAAACAAAATGTGTTATACAAGTAAAGTAACTTCCTAACATTATTCTGAAATCTGTGTTTGAACCGAGTGTGTGTTGCGGTGAGTCGACACATGGAGTCCAGTGCTCCCAGCAGGTCTTCATCTTTATTGTTGCTCAGTAGTCGTCCATACAAAGGGGGGTGGAGGAGCAGTGGAGCCCGACAGGACAAACACCAGGAACGTCATGCTACCAAAGTATTAAATTTGTACAAAAATACTTTACAACATCCCTGTTCCTTTAAAGAAAAATACAGTTTGGTTGGTTGGTGAAGCTACATGGAAACTAATCTGACCCACTATTTCAAATGGCAGTGCAATGCATGTGTGTGTGTGTGTGTGTGTGTGTGTGTGTGTGGGTGTGGATGTCATGTTGAGGTGAATCACTAGAGTGCAAATCCTTGCTATGTTTTACACACACACACACACGCGCACACTTACAAACGCACACTCTAACACACACACACTGTTCATACATGCGCACAAACACAGTGTGTATGGCTTTAGATCTCACTCTTCAAACCCTCCTGAAGCCCCGCCCCTCAGCTCTGTAGCTCGTTCCCATTTGTGGAGCAGTTTGTCTCTGCTAGCAGAGCTAATTACCTGCCGAAATTCTGTTTCGTCAAGCTGTAGTTGCCTGTATGAGGTGCTAACTGAACACTAGCTGTTTTAGCCCTGTGTTAGCCGCATGCTAAGTGGCTACCAGCTGTGTTAGCCCTGTGATAGCTGTGTGCTAGTCAGAAACTAGTGGTAGCTCCGTTTTTTTCTGCGAGCTAAACCGAATAATGGCTTTGTTTACGATATGTTCATCCTGTGTTATCTTTGTTGTAGGTCTGCGTTAATTTATGCTCGCCACTTTAGCCCAGTGTTTACATCTAGCTTTGTTATGTAGTGGTCAGTCCCATGTTAGCAATGTGCTAAAAATGCTTGTCACTTGCTAGCCTGGTCTCTTTAACTTGTTCCAAGTCTGTGCTTGTCATGTACTAGCTACATGATCCAAGTGTTAGCCTCATGTTAGTGTGCTACATAGGCTAGCTGTGTTAGCCCTGTGCTAAAAGCAGGTTGTGGAAACTAAATATTTTCCAAAATTATCTATGTTTAGCATATGTTAGTCCTGTCTTATCTATATTTTAGATTGCGCTAACCATATATTAGCCCCATTGTAACACACAGCTTTGCTCACTAGGTGTCAGATCTGAGCTAACAGTGTGCTAACCAAATATTTATCATTTTTCTACAAGTCTGTGCTTCTGTGTACCAGAAATCATTCAAGTGTTACCTTTTAGGCCATGTTAACACTAAGCCTCATTAGCCAGATGTTTACCAAATCTTAGCTATGTTTACTATATGTTAGTCCTCTGTTAACTTTGTTTTGTTAACCATATAAGGACCCCATTAGCTCCATGGTACCACCTAGCTTTGCTAGCTAAAGAACAGATGTTAGCAGTGTGCTAGCCACGTATTTAGTTTAACAGGTTAACCTTGTCTTTGCCTTGTTCCAAATCTATGATTGCCATGTACTAGCCACATTATTCAAGTGTTAGTCTTGGTTTAGCGGCATGCTAGACAGGCTAGCTGTGTTAGTCTTGTTATAGTTTTCTGAGATAAGTGTTAGACCTACTTTAGCTGTATGCTAAATACCTAATAGCAATGTTTATTAGATGTCAGTCCAATGTTAGCTGTGTGCTAACCAGATACATGTGTTAGCCCTGAATTGGAGGTGTGACTTAACCTCACATTAAAGGCGTTGGCACTGAACTAGCCGTCTTCTACCACCTGAGTTTAATTAGGTGTGAATACTAGCTAATTCTACTGGCTGTAGCTGTGTGTTAGCCAAGGTACTAGCTCTGTGCTAGCCATTTGTACTGTTTAGCATATGTTAGCCCTGTGTTAATCTTGTGCAAGGTCTGTGCTAAACACACACTGGCTGTGTTGGCTCTGTGCTAGCCATGTGCTAACATATAATATGTTGGCTAGACGTCAGCCTTGCGTTAGCTGTGGGCTAACCACATATTAGCTGTGCTATCCGTGTGCTAATGAAACACTTTATGTTTACTAGATGGTAAACATGTTTGGTAGGTGGTAAACATAGCTCCTATTAGCCTCGTGCTATGTGTATAGCCACATGTTATGGTTATGCTAGCCCATGTTAAGACTGTGTTAGCCACACGGTAACTACACGCTAGCAATGTGCTGGAAATCCAACACTTCACAATTGTCAGAGTAGAACAGCCAATCACAGCTATCCACACAGAAACAGCCAATCACATCTGCTTCTGTCAGCCAATCACAGCTTCCCTCAGGCAGAGCAGCAGTTTGGTTTGGCTCAGACAGGTTTCTATTGGTCAGTGGTGCTGAGGGAGGGTTCTGATTGGCCAGTTTAAATAGTGAGTTCAGACTGAGGTGAGAGTAGGAACATGTTGACATCACTCTAAAATAAACACATGTACACACACGCGCGCGCGCGCGCGCACACACACACACACACACACACACACACACACACACACACACACACACACACACACACACACACACACACACACACACACACACAGGTATTTACTGTCACAGGTTTTTCCTGCTTCAACAGGATTTTTTTTCTCGTGTAACGTCGTTTTTGTGGTTATGAGGTGAAGGTTTTTGGGGTCCGATGATTTCGATGTGAACAGCGACGGGACCGAACCATTTTTTAATCTATTTTACATCTTTTCAGGTTCAGTCGCCATGGAAACAAACAAACAAACAGAGAACTGACAACAGTCAATCAAAAAACACACCGATCGATTAGCATAATAGATCACTGTTACTGGGAGGAGGAAGGAGAGGGGGGGGGCATGCTTAGCTTCTTCCTGGGAGCTGATTGGTTGAGTCGAACCAATCACAGACAGGCAGGGAAATGTTTGTTTTCTGATTGGTTCCAGCCAATCAGCTGAATCTCTCAGAATCTGTTTGTCATCCCAGCTGCCTCATTGGTTGAGGGAAGAAGAAGGGGGCGTGGCGTTGAGGTGGGTGGGGCTTAACTGGCCTTGTGTTTAAACACACACAACATACACACACACACAGACACACACACATACATACACAGTGTGGCCAGTCCAACAGGTGTAAACAGTAGAAAAAGATTCTTATTGAACTGCTCAGTGTCATCATCATCATCATCAACATCATCATCATCATCATCAACATTATTACTCTTCCAGTGTGCAGCTCGGTCATGGCACAGAACTAAAATGTCCACAGTAAACCCTCCGTCTTTGTGTCCTTTTAGTCAGGGATGCTCCGATCGATATCAGCTGATAATTACTGGATATTACTTGATTTTGTGTCGATAAAATTCAACAGTAGAGAAAAACAGCATAAACGTCGTAGCTCCATAACTTCTACTGAACAGACCTTGTGGTGGGAAGCATCCAAGAAGAACTCCTGACCCTCAGGAACCACAACAGGTATTAAACTGTGGCTCTACCAAAGACATAGAGATTACCTCAGGTGTCTTAATAAATGTTAGGCTAATTAGTTTCAAAAGGTGAAATATTAGGTTGTTTGACTGTGTAACATGTTTTAACATGTTAACAAGTTTTTATGGTTGGCATCGCAAACTCCCATCAAATGTCTTTTGTAGCTCCCTGTTGAAGCACAACAAATGAACTGCATAGTTTTTGTGCATTCAGCACTTCAAGACTTTCCCAAAAGTTCCAGGACTTTCAGAAACACCCTCAAGCAGAGACTTTTTGGGGGTTAATCTATGTTTTAGAATTTCAGTTAATGGAAATGCCCCCTAAACAGACGATGAGGATGGAAGGTCAAGAACTGATGATTCAGGTCAGTTTGTTGCATCTAAACAAAAGAATGTTGCTTTCAGGTTTAAATCTGTCTTTAGCATTTCTGCATCTGTGTAGCAGTGATGGTTTGTATGTTGAAGTTTCAACATGTCTAGTAGTGTCTGTATGTAAATTCAGGGTTGTCTTAAAAATAGACTCTAGCCAAAGCACCACACTTCCCTAATTCTATAGCTTCCAGGTAATAATGTGCTCAATAAAGGTTTACAAAGGCGTACCTTTATAAGTTATTCTTCTTAGACAACTAAGTTTGAGTGCCTTGATTTTGTCTGCCCATCATGAACAAGGACTACAGGCAATGGTCCAGTCCACAGTAGGGCTCTGAATGTAGGATCTCTGGAATACCAATGGGACTAGTCTGAGAAGTTTGGAGTTCTTTACTAATTCTTTACTTACTGACTTTTTAAAATTATAATTTGGAGTTCTGTAATTGTGCAGGATCATCTGGTATGTTGAGTATCTAATTTGAGAAGCTGCATCATGGTGTTGCCTTCAACCTTCCTTACAAACTTACCAAACCACAACCATTTATGATCTTTAACTACACCGCATCCAACTGTGTACTTTCAACCAATCCTTTCAAGACTCGTGCTTAATCTCACATCTAAACCTTCAGGTCCAGTCAGGGTACATCAGCTTCTCCCCAGTTTTATGTGTGATAACGTCAAAGCATCAGTATCCTAACAGTATCTGAGACATCTTTTCCATCAGCTTTCCAACATCAGGCATAACTATTTGATGCAGTTAAACCTCACTGATACCCTGGCCTCTATTGTCAAATGATTAATTAGTTGAGGAATAGTCATTTGTAATTTTTGAAGAGGAGTCTGATATCCTAACATCTGGACCAGTGATTCTAGCTTGCAGGATACCAAGAGTAAGACTTGAATCAAGGTGGTGGATTTCTGGTAATCCCAATAACATCAGACCTGGACACTCTGATCGGAACATCCCTAGTCTCCCTGGCAACCTTTCTGTCCATCAGCAGGTTCTGGATTCTGGACTCGAGTCCCATCTGTCCTTGTGCTGCTGTGGTTCTTGCCCAGTAGAGCCAGGAGCCATAGTTATGGTTCTAGGTTCCTAGAAGCAGTGGCCATGGGTCTGACAAGACCACAAACAAGAACCAGGCCTTGGACCAGTAAGACCACTAGTAGTGAGTCTGGCTTCAGTAGAAACAGCAGTCATGGTCCTGCCACCACTAAGACCAGTACCAATGTGTCTTGGAGCTATAGGACCACTGGTTTTGGCTCTGGCTTCAGTAGGACCAGTACCCAAGGTTCTGAAACCCTGACACCATCAACCAAAACCCACATGTCATGGGTCTAGGTAAGACCAGGGGTTGTGGCTCTGACTTGGGTGGAACCAGGAACCATAATTCTGTTTCCACCAAGACCAGAACCCACGTATCCTGGCCTACTAAGATTAATGGTTGCGGCTCTGGCTTGAGTAGGACAAGTAGCCATTGTTCTAAGCTTCTAGAACTAGTAACCATTGATCCCAGGACAGTAAGACCATTGGGTGTGGCTCTGGCTTCAGTGGGACCAGAAGGCCATCCTAGGCTTGGAGACCAGTAAAACCACTGGCTGTGGTTGTGGCATCAGTAGAACCAGTAGCCATGGCTTCTATGAATCTTGGACCAGCTCGGCCAGTAGCCTCCGCCGTGGTTCCAGTAGGATCAGTATTTATAATTCTGATTCCAGTGACACCAGTAAAACCAGTATGCAGAACTGGTTCAGGTGATAAGGTGAGGAGTTTCTCCAGTCCATCAGTGTGCTTTCAGGCTGCTTCAGCAGTTCAAGGGTCAAACTTTAGTGGTCAAAGGTTGAAGTTCATCCAGAGGGTGTGTGTAGCACCATGAACCAGTTTAAACTGCTCTAAACCAGTTTGTTGTCCTTACTGACCGCTCCAGTCCAGTCTGGTCAGAACCGGCTGAATCCAGTTTGATCCAGTTTTTATCTGCTATAAGGAATTATTATTAACCTGCCCAACCCCAAGCCCCGCCCCCAACCCGTCTCCTGGTTGGCTCCATTTCATTGGACCACCATCCTCTCCCTGGCCAATGGACAGCTCCGCGGGCCCCAGGTCGCTGCCGATTGGCTGAGGGCAGTGGCTGCTGTTGGTGGTGCCGTCGGTGTGATTGGCCATCACGGTGGAGGAGGAGGAGGGGTTTCGGCTGATGACGAGCTCCAAGTGGTTCGGAGATTCTGCAATGAGAGGAACGACGAGGCAGCAGTCGAAGTCTCTGGTTCGTACATGGTTAATCTGGAAGACAGAAAACTGTTATTGATCAACAAGAAGAGACATTTATGGAGTGTTTTTAATTAAACTGTCATAAACTGTTAAACTAAAAGTGTGACCGATGATGCAAGTTAGCATTACTGCTCCTGTTTGTTCTTTAGTAACTGGATAATATGCCGTTCAGCCACTTCACCTTACAGACGGCAGCATGTATGCTTTCTGAGAGCATCTTGCAGTGGCATTTAAACTTGTTTATTTATTGTCTTCTACTGTTTGGTTGATTGTTTATGTTACAATCTACAGACCGTAATATTTTAGTTTTATGTTAAAGAAGTTTTTCAAAACCAAGGATCCAGGGTGGTGTGAGGATGTCTGACAGGTGTGTCTCTCTGTACCTGTAGTATTCGGTCGTAAGCTCGAAGGCCGCCACGCTCCGCCGGGCCTCCCGGTCGGATGTTATTCACATAGACACCGCGGTCCAACAAACCATCAGAAACACTGAACCCAAAATCCTCCAGGTCTGTGGCCTTCTCCAGAGTGAGCTGCAAACAGACACTTAGTTAGCATCAACACATTCACTTCATCACTGAGGACTTAATGATGGAGGAAGATGAGGTCACCTTGTGGAGTTCCACAGGGTTCTGGTTCAGGATCTCATTGACTTCCTGCCTCATCTTCCTCATGGCGAAGGCTCGGCGCTGAGGGTCAGAGGGCAGGGTGTTGGAACGGGGCGTCACCTGGGAAAACACCAAAAACTGCACTGAAAATACTAGAGGTGAAGCTGAGGGAGCAGTTACACTGTAAGGTTAATAAAACAGAATGTAGTGTAACGCAGTACAATGAAAAGTACTGTAATATAATCTAACCTAATAATATTCAGTGTACTGTAATATAACCTATAATAATGAACTCAGTACCTGTGGTCTGGAGCTGCTGCGCTCCTGGAAACTGGCCTGGCGTCCCAGCGTGCTGCGTAGAGGGGTGGGGTCGTGGTTCAGACTGAGGGTGGAGCCCGACATAATGGTCGCCTGGAGACAGCCAATCAGAGAACACCAGTCAGAAACATCCAATCAAATCCAACCCAGATATGAAGAAAACACGAAGGCCAAAGATCACGACCTGTAACCCCAGCCGGGACGCAACCTGTTTCTACTGATGGAATCTGTAGTGACTCTATCAACAGGCTCTATTGATGCTTCTGGTTTTCTACTTCCTAGGAACTGTTGGTGTTTTCATAATGACAAGATCTACTGAAAGAATCTATTAATGAGATCTACTGTTGTCTCTAACAACAAGATCAACTGATGGGATCTAATGAAATGATCTACTGTTGTCTGTGTTGTCAAGATTCACTGATGGGATCTAAAGTGACCACTGACAAATATCTATCGCTGGGATGTACTGTCATATTGAAAACAGGATCTACTGTTGTCTTTAGTAAAATATCTATTGCTGCTTCTATTAACATGATCTACTGTTGGGATCTATTGTTGTCTCCAGTAACGGTAAATAGTGAAGCAAACTATTGTTGTTTCAATTGACAAGATCTACTGCTGTCTCTACTTACAGAATCTATTGAGATGTATTGTTGTCTTGATTAAAATATCTATTGATGCAATCCATTGTTGTTTCTATACTGATAGGATCTACTGTTGTCTCTATTGATTAGATCTACTGATGGGATCTACTGTCTTATCTATCGTCAAGATCTACTGATGGAGTCGACAGTTGTCTCTATTAATGGGATCTAGTGAAGGGATCTACTGTTGTTTCTATTGACAAGATCAACTGATGGGATGTACTAATTTCTCTAGTAACCAGATCTAATGATGGGATCTACTGTCTCTAGTAACAGGATCTACTGTTGGAATCTGCTGTTGTATCCACTGACAGGATCTACTGTTGTCTTTATTAAAAGATCTATTGATGTAATCCATTGTTGTTTCTATTACCAGAATCTACTGATGGGATCTGCTGTTGTTATCTCTTGTTGTCTGTAGTAATTGGATCTACTGATGGAGTCAACTGTTGTCTCTGTATAGGATGTAGTGAAGGGATCTACTGTTGTTTCTATTAACAAGACCAACTGATGGGATCTACTTTTGTCTCCAAGCACAGGAGACAGGATCTACAGTCTTCTATATGGAAAACATGTACTATTACACATGTTTACAGGTCTATTGAATGGACTGACTGATGTCTCGAGTAAAAACAAGATCTAATGATGGAATCTATGTGGTCTGAAGTAACAGGATCTACCGTTGTTTCTAATGGACAAGATCTACTGATGGAATCGAGTGTTGTCTCAAAGGACAGGATTACAATTTTCTACTGTAAACATGTACTACTGAATATGTTTACGGTCTACTGAAGTGATCTACTGATGTCTCTATTAACAAGATCTTACAAATGAATGGAATCTACTGTTGTCTCTAGTAAAAGGATCAACTGTTGTCTTTGCTGTTAGAATCAGTTACTAAGATCTGTTCTGACAGATTTACTAACACTATCTACTCTTGTCTCTACTGTTAATGTCTACTACTCAAGTGCATTGTTCTGAGAATTCTACTTGGATTCTACTTTGTGTTTGATGATGGCGTTTGTCGACTCTTCAGTTCAAGCTGTCTCACGTCACCCAACAGATGCTGACTCGGCCAATCAGAGTCAAGGACTCATCAGACGCATGCATGACTGACAGATCTGCTGCATGACTGGCAAAACAAACGACCCATCAGGCCTTGCGCAAGCTCTCCCAGCATGCCTTGCTCAAACTGCCATGCCTGGTGCAACATGACTCTGCCACGTGATTGATCAGAAGCTGGGTGATGTCACTAAGATGTCACAATGACGTCACCATGGTCTGTTAGAGTGCGGTTAGAGTCACATTCAAAACCAGCGGACATGTCTGATGTCTGACAAGGCTGGAAGTCCAGTTACAGAGGAGAGAGGGGAGGACAGAGGGGAGTTAGTGGAGGGAGGAGGAGGATACCAGAGCGAGGAGGTGCGTCTCCTTTCCAGACTCCTGGAAGAGAAGGAGTCATTTCTCTTTTTACTGCTGTGTCTCCATAGAAGGTGTAAACATGAAGTTCTTTCAGCACCAACAAACACAACAAACTTTTATTACTCAGGACTGGGCAATACGTTAGCGTCACCATTTATCAATGTTCAGATACAAGCATGATGTTGATGCATCCAAATTTTCCAGTTGAACCCTCTAAACACGCTGGCTTTCATGGCCTGTTATCTTTTTTTTAAAAAAAACAACAAAATTACACCATCAGAGCGAGAAACTGAAAAAAAACAAAAAACAAAAAAACAAGAATGTCGTGCCAGATAGTCCCAAATAGACAATGAAATGATCATTTCTGATGCATAGTTCATCAAAATTACTTGATTCTACACTTCTTAATGTTTCCATGTTCATTTCTTTGCAGATGACACCGTTTTATATACCTCTGAATGTAAGCCTCATTCTTTCCAATTATCACTGGTTAACCCACTGAAAGTTTGAGCTTGTGAGTAGCATTTTATTTTTTAAAAAATCATTAAAATGACACCACTTATCAGCCAGAAACAGAAAAACAGAAAGAATCACCAGATTTTTACTTTCCAACGTTTCTCCATCAGTGCTGTGCTGTTGTGTCCAACCAAATTTAACACTAATTATATTTAATCTACATCTTTTTTTCACATGTCTGAAAAATAGCCAAAAAATAAACCGTTTCACCCGGTAATGTTAAAAAAGAATGAATTTTGTGTTTTCAGTGCCACCAAGAGGCTATTACTGAGTCAGCAGTGATCATATGATGAAGGGTATTTAGGTGAAAACTACTACTGACCTACACTAATGTTCAAAAGTTTGGGGTCAACCAGATAATTCCATGTTTTCCATGCAAACTCCCATTTTTATCCATGAGCTAGCATAACTGAACAAGGGTTTTCTGATCATCAATGAGCCTTTCAACACCATTAGCTAACACAATGTAGCATTAGAACACAGGAGTGATGGTTGCTGGAAATGTTCCTCTGTACCCCTATGGAGATATTCCATGCAACAATTCCAGATAGAATAGTCATTTACCACATTAACTATGTCTACACTGGATTTATCATTCACTTAATGTTATCTTCACTGAACAAAAAATGCTTTTCTTTTTTAAAATATAAGGACATCCCAAATTTTGAATGGTTGTGTGTAGTAAAAAAGCTCTGGGCCTGCATGGAAATGACCAAACCCCTGAAACAGAAACTGTTGAATCCATTAGTTTACTGTGAGTTTTGCTAATTATCTATCAAATTTATAATTATAAATACAATTATTTGAACCCTTGAACTCCAACATCCACTGGTACTTTGGAAAAGAATGTTTTCTTTGAAAAAAAAAAAACAAACAAAAAACAGGCAAAATCACATAACTTATTATTTAAAATGGTTAAATATCTAAAGAATGTGTAGCAGTCATTCTTTTCCAGTGTTTGTGACACCTGTGGACACTTGAGAATATGGCAAAATTGTTTATTTATTTATATTTCTCTCTTTCTTTATTCTGTTTCCATAGAGAAGTTTCTATTGCACTGAAAAATGAGCCCACAGTGAAGAAAAAGGGTTATTAGGCAGCTTCTTTCCCATTTAGACAAACTGTACACGTCATCCTCCAGCCAGCAGGGGGCGCTGCAAGGAGGAGTTAACACTTGAAAACGCATTTACTGAATACAAAAGTGTGTTTACATTCCTCAAAGTACAATAAATACTGTTTGTATCGGAGTACTGTAACTACACACCCAGCCCTACTGCGAGTACTACACCTTGTACAACTACTTCTACAACGACTTCTTCTTCGGTAGTTTGCTCACCTCCAGCTCTCTGAGGATGCCGCTCTGACCGCAGGTTTCCAGATCCTCCAGTGCCTGAGACCAGAAGTTCTCCTCCTGGTCTGGTTCTGTCCCGTCATGACCGACGGTGAACCTGAGGGGGTGAAAGGTCGGAGGTCAGCCAATCAGAGAAGAGGACGGCCACAGACAGACAGACAGACAGACAGACAGACAGACAGACAGACAGACAGACAGACAGACACACACACACACACAGAGGAGGCTGCTCATGCTGGTGAGTTGTCGACGGGACAACGTGCAGCGACGACAAACACGCCAGCAGGTGTATGTGTCGGCGTGGTGAGGTCAGAGGTCACCAGGTGAGGGGGGGGGGCGGGGTAACCGGTGTGACAGAGGACTGTGTGGGGGCGGGGTCAAAGGTCAGCGTGGTACCTGCTGTCAGAGATTAGACCGCTGGGCAGATTACAGCCTCTGCAGACAGAGACAGTTACTGCTGTTAGCTCCAGGCTACGCGTCCCATTGTTTTGAATGAGGAATGCTAGCAGCTAAGTGCAGACAGTGGGATGGCCATGTGTGATTTTACTGAAGTTTTCAGAACATAATATAGAAATTTCAGCTTGAATCAGAAAACTTTTATTTTTAATATACTTACTTTTAGCAGGTGTTTTTTCATTTAAATGTGAGGCTGTTTAAACAACAATATCTCAGGAATTATTAAAGATAAAGTGACACTTTCACTGTTGTGTCGCTGATTTTGTGTGACTTTAAAAGAAAAATGTAAATTTGATTAATTTGGAATAAAATCTACAACAAAATAAATACTTTCTGAACCTTTTCTTTGTTTAGACTTATTTCATTGAAAAACTGCTTCTCTTCTGTAAATAATTTGTAAATTTACTTTGCAAGGTTCTATAATTTGAGCCAAATTCAGATCTTTAATCTGTGATTATGTGATCATATCAGTATGCTTGTGATTTTACCAGATGCATAGCTTTATTTTTCCGTGTTTCCGGCTTATTTATTATATATTTGACGTAGTTTCTCGTCTCTCACCCTCCCAGCGGGGGGCGGTCCCAGTCGTCGTCACTCAGACCCAGATCTGACAGCGGATTGGCTCTCTGGCGGGTGGAGGAAGATGATTGGCTGTTGGTTGTCTTGGCGTTGCGCCACTCGTGGAAACTGTACGGAGACGACTGAAACGGAGGAGCTGCAGAGAGAAATAAACAAAGAAATAAATGAATAAATAAATAAAGGACTCGTGACGGCAGCAGACTTCAGGAGGTCAGAGGTCATCCTACCCGGGGTGGTGAAGCTGCCGTCCATGTTGGATCCGTCCCAGGATTCCACGGCGCTGTCGACCGACGGCAGCGTGCTGAACGCTCTCTGATTGGTCGGTGGCGCTACCATGACAACAGGCTCCTCCTCTCCGTCCGGGTTGTCGGGGTTCAAAACCAAACCGGGTCCAAGTCCAGGACCGATGACACAAGACTTAGGACTGGAGACTGAAGCGAGACAGAGATGGTCATCTGGATGTTCATGGACATATATATTTGTACATATATTTATGTGTATTTGTACATACATGAGTGCATTTGTAGGAGTACATGTGCATGTTTGTGCATATACTTGTATGTGTACATGTGCATACTTGGACGTATACATGTGAGTATTTGTGTATACAGTTGTGTGTATTTGTACATTTACATGTGTATATTTGTGCATATATAGTGTGTATTTGTACATACACATTGTGTACTATTACTTCTATAAAGTGAGTACTACTCACGTTCTCCCTGCTTCTTGATCTTCAGCGTCACCGTCTCTCCTGCCTGCTGTAACAAACTGATGGCTTCGCTCAGAGGTTTTCCCTTCAGGCTGCTGCTGTTTATGGCCAGAATTCGATCTCCGACGTGGATCGCTCCCGTCCTTAAAACAACAACAACAACAACATAAACACTCAGGAGGTAAACAAACATTGATCAACACAGTTTATTAGACGATCAGCGGCTGCAGATGTTCTGTTTGTCGGCTGATATTACACAGAAAACAATAAAACACAGTTTAAAACGGTATTTCTTTCTTATTCAGTTGATATTCCATAGAAGTACATTCACTCAAATGAAAATAAAACAGTAAAACACTATTAAAATGTATGAAATAGACAAAAAATAACATTAAATGAATTAAAATTGTAGGAATGATGAAGAAAATTGTGTAAAAATAGAATATAGTCATGATATTATTCATTATTAACAGTAGGGGGCGACATTCTCCACTGCTTTTCACATTTAATTCTTGTTTTCACTGAAACTGGTTGAGTTTTCTTCAATTCTTCTTATGAAACACATTTTAGAGTTTATTTTAGTTCCTTAAATCTGAATTTATTTACATTTCCGTCACATTTTTGTTTCCAAATGCAACAATATTCCCTCCTATAGTTGATCAGTTAATGTATGTTTGGATCTGTAGCTGCAGTATTTATTTGTTTTCGTGGTTCTAATGGTTCTCAGTCATACCTCTCAGCCAGGCCGCCTTTGCTCAGTGAGGAGATGATGATGGGGTCGAAGGGTTCCTCGGTGCCGGAGATGGTGATTCCCAGTGGACCTCCGTACCTCTGAAGCTCCACCGTGTAGATGATGCTGCCGGACACTTCCTGTTCATCTGGAACGTTCAAAAAAGATTCAGTCTGATTAACCAGCAAGCTGTAGATGTAAAGTTTGTCCTGAAAGTGGCTAACAAAGGATCTCAGGAGGTTCTAGTTGGTCTTCAAGAGGTTTTATGGATCCTTAGTAAGTCTTTAGGTGTCCTTGAGATGCGAGGAACTTGAAGCCCTAAATTTTATCAACCAGTCGCTACAGATTTCGATGTTCTGGATTTGTTTCTAGTTGTCATTGAGGACTTTGGACAGACAGTTCTCGGGGTTCCTTACCAGGTTCTGGTAATACCTGATCAGGTTTTAGAAGCCAAAAGTTGCTGAAAATGTTGTACCTGCAGCTCCCTGAAGAGATTCTAGGAGTTCTAAAGGTTTTGAGGGTACAGGATGAATTTCTAGCTGTCTTTGAGGACCTTCAAGAGAAGGTAGTCCTTCTGAGCTTCTTAACCAGGTTCTAGTATTCCAAATAAGGTTTTAGGAGCTGCTGAATGTGTGTTGAGGGTTGCTGAGAAGGATTTACAGTCATTTTAGACTATCCTAAAAGTTCTCCTTAAGGCATTGAAGAGGAACTTGATGGGGTCTTCGAAAAGGTTATTAAGAACACCTAAGTGTTTGCTGAAGATTGAAGGAGTACTGGATTAGCTTGTAGATGTCTTTGATGACTTTTAACAAACAGTTCTAGAGGTTCCTGACCAGGTTCGAGTTACATCTGATGATTACTGAGGAGATCTAAATCAATATATGCTTAAAGCTCTTTGTCGAGGTTCTAAGGGTTCTCAAACTTTTGAGGATACTGGATTAGCTTCTAAATGTCTTTGTTGACCTCCAACAGGAAGTGGTCCTTATGGCTCTCTAGGGGTTTAAAGGAGCCACTAAACAGGTCTTAAAGAGAAGTTCTAGGGGTTCTTAAGGTTCCAGAAACACAGGATTGGGTTTTAGATGTCCTGAGAACTTTTGACACCAAGCATTCTTAAGGGACCTCAAGAGGTTTTTGTCTAAGTTGTAGTAGTACCAGAAGAGGCTTTTGGAGTTGCTGAAGAAGTTCTTGTTGTCCTTGAGACTGTCCACAGTAAGTGTTCTTTATGAGGTTCTAGGGTTTCTTGACCAGGTTCTAATGATAATGACTTTTAAGGAGCCACAAAATATGTCTTAACGGTTGTTGAAGAGGTTTTAAATGTCCTTTTAGATGTCCCTAAAAATATTCTAAGGATTTCTATTTCTAGGAGTTCTTAAGGTTCCAGTGGATTTAGATTAGTTTCTGAGTTTAACAGTCAGTTTGGACTCCTAGTGGCTCTTGGCCGGGTTCTGGTAGAACCTGATGAGGTTTCAGGAGTCTAAGAAAATATCTTAAGAAATGTTGTGTTTTTGTTGTCATTCAACATGTTTCTAAAGGTTCCTAAAAGAGTTCTTGGGGTTCTCCAGGTCCCAGAGACACTGGATTGTTTTCTAGTTGTCTTTGAGAGTATTTGATGAGGTTTAGAGGACTCTGCTGGGATCCCAGAGGTCATGAAAAGGTCCTAAAGGCTATTAAGAAAGTTCTAGAGGTTGCTATGGCAGTAAATTATATTCTGGCTGTCCTTGAGAACCTTTGGCAATAAGTATACTTTCAGAGTTTTAAAAGGTTCTTACAAGGGTTTGGTAAAATCCAAATCTGGTGATGTTTCAGGATCCAGTAAAAGGTCTTAAAGGTTGTTGAAGTTTTAGTTCACATTCAAACCATTAGGAAACCTGAAGGAGTTTGATGGAATGTTGTCCACAAAAACATCTATTAGTCCTTGAAGAGGTTTTAAGAGTCTTTGTGGATGTTTTATGAATTCCTACTGGAATCTACTTTTTCCAATCATTTTCTTGCTTTGAGGAACAGATTAAAAAAAATAAAAACCTGAGTTGTCTTCATCTTTGCGGATCTTCAGCTTGACGAGTTCCTCACACTGCTGGAGGATCTGAACGGCTTCCTCCATGGAACAGTTCTCCACTCGGATGTTATCGATGGCCAGCAGCTTGTCTCCGAGCTCCAACGTTCCCGTCCTGAAGAGAAAAACAGGTGGACCTTCAGAACTATATACACAGCACTAGATCAACTAACATGAGAACTTGAACTGCTTGATCTTGGCCGTCTTCTGTTCTAAAACTACTTCTGTTTATGATAAAATGTTAATTTTAGTTGAGTCTTTTTCTCTGAATTCTGAGGAGATTTACCAACATTTTTGTGCTGAACATCAGAGATAATAAAATCCTCTGAAACTGTGAGACGTTGCCAACTCCCGTCCCATTAGTCGATTTATTTTAATTATCGTTTCTCTGAATAATGAGTCTGTTCATGATTCTGTGTTTTTTCTGTCCGGTGATGTCTTGTTCAGAGCAAACAGATGCTACCTGCTGGTGGGAAAACAGAAGCTCTTCGGCTGAGATTTTCTGCTTCACCCTCTAGAACACATGACCTACAAACCACAACACAAACACAAACCACACATGGACACACACCAGCACACACTCTGACTCGGACTGTTAGCCTAATTAACCAACCGTCTGCAGGCAGCTGATGGAGCTTCAACACAGCTGACACTATTTATTTTACTACTGTACCACAAACTGTACAAATGTGTCCGACTGAAATCTGTTGGCACCTTCTGGAGGCTCTTTCTGGGGAATAAAAACTAATCCTGATGGTGTAAAACGTTAGATTTGAGACTAACGTTTGTCCTGAAAGCGGTGCTACAAGAAACAACAAGAGAAGAACAAAGGATTCGAGAAGGTTCTAGTTGGTTGGCAAGAGGTTTTACGGCTCCTTAGTGAGTCTTTAGGTGTCCTATTGAGATGTGAGGCTTGGAGAATCTTTTTGGTTTAGGATGGGTTTAGGTTGTATTTAGGCTGGTTTAGGTTGTGTTAATATTGGGTTTAGGTTGTGTTGGGGTTTGGGTGTGTTTCGGTTGGTTTTAGGTTGCATATAGGTGGGTATAGGTGGGATTTAAGTTGGGTTTACAGTCCCTATCATAAGTATTCACCCCCTTTGATGTTTTACCCTTTTATTGCTTTCATAAATCAATCATGATCAATAAAATGTGGCTCTCTTAACACAAACATTTATTGGAAAAAAAAAACTCTTTAATGTCAAAGTGAAAACAGATTTCTATAAAGTAATGTTAATGAAAGAAAATTATACAAATGAAAATAATTGTTTGCATAATTATTCACCCCTTTTTAATTTAATGGTCTAATTCAATAGAGGTCCATCAAATTGTTGCCAATAGTCTCACAATTAGTGAAATGAAGATCACCTGAGTGGTGTGGGTGTGTTTCAAGTGATTGAGTTGTAAAACACCTGTCTGAAGGGTCCAGAGAGTGGTTGATCAGTATTCCTGGCTACCATGACACCATGAAGACAGAAGAACACTCTAAGCAACTCAGGGAAAGGGTTATTGAGAAGTACAATTCAGGGGATGGTTACAAAAACATTTCCAAGGCACTGAACATCCCCCGGAGTTCAGTGAAATCAGTTATCAAGAAATGGAAGGAATATGGCACTTGTGTGAATCTGCCTAGATCAGGCCGCCCTCGTAAACTGAGTGACCTACAAGTAGGAGACTAGTGAGAGAAGCCACCAAGACCCTACAACTACTCTGAAGGAGTTACACGCTTCAGCTGCTGAGATGGGAGAGACTGTGCATGTAGCAACTGCTGCCCGGGTTCTTCACCGGTCAAAGCTTTATGGGAGAGTGGCAATGAGAAAGCCACTGATGAAGAAAAGTCATATTAGATCTGGACTAGAGTTTGCCAAAAAGCACGTGGAAGACTCCATGGTCAAGTGGAAGAAGATTCTTTGGTCTGGTGAGACCAAAATTGAGCTTTTTGGCCATCAGACAAGACGTCATGTTTGGGGGAAACCAAACACTGCACATCACCAAAAACACACCATCCCCACTGTGAAGCATGGTGGTGGCAGCATCATGCTGTGGGGATGTTTCTCAGCAACTGGACCTGGAAGGCTTGTAAAGATAGAGGGCAGAATGAATGCTGCAAAATACACTGAAATCCTGGGGGACAATCTTTTTCAGTCTGCAAGAGAACTACGTCTTGGGAGAAGATTTATTTTCCAGCAAGACAATGATCCAAAACATACTGCAAAAGCTACACAGGAATGGTTAAAAAAGAACCAGGTAAATGTTCTGGAGTGGCCGAGTCAAAGCCCAGACCTCGATCCTATAGAGAATTAGTGGCTGGACTTGAAAAGGGTTGTTCATGCCCGATACCCGCGCAACCTGACAGAGCTTGAGCAGTTTTGCAAAGAAGAATGGAGCAAAACTGCAGTGGGCAGATGTGCAGACTGACTGAGACCTATCCACACAGACTCACTGCTGTGATTGCAGCCAAAGGTGCATCTACGAAATACTGACTTGAAGGGGGGGAATAATTATGCAAACAATTATTTTCATTTATAGAATTTTCTTTCATTAACATTACTTTATAGAAATCTGTTTTCACTTTGACATTAAAGAGTTTTTCCTATAAATTTTTGTGTTAAGAGCCAAATGTTATTGACCATGATTGATTTATGAAAGCAATAAAAGGGTAAAACATCAAAGGGGGTGAATACTTATGATAGGCACTGTAGATGGCTTTAGGCGGATTTAGGTGTGTTTAGGTTATATTTAGGTTGGTTTTGGTTTGGTATAGGTGATTCCAGGTTATATTTAGGGTAGTTTCGGTTGGGTATAGGTGGGTTTAGGTTATATATAGATTGGGTTTAGGTTGATTTAGGTTGTGTTTAGATTATTTGTAGGTTTTTCTTAGGTTACCTGTGAGCCACGCTGCCCTTCTTGATGTCGGAGATGATCAGAGGATCTCCTGGTTTCCTGTTGGACGGAGCTGCACAAACACACAAATGGCAGAAGATGAATTCACTCGGAAAACAAGCAGAGAGGCGTAAATAATTGAAATCGGTTACGCTGCTGCTACTAAAGATAATATGTTAAACACAGAAAAAGAAATCAAACCAGGAAATGTCACAGTGGAGTGAAAAACAGGCTGAATTTATTATGATCTGGGATGAAAGTTTCATTTCCCAGCTGTCTTCACATGATGTAAGACCAAAGCAGATCCGTCAGATGATGCAATAAGCAGCGGATTATGGTTGTACGTTTGTCAAATAACCCCTGAGACTCGGTGCTTCAGTTCTTACGCTGGAGTTTCACGAGTTCATGTTTTTTACTCACAGCTGATGGTGATTCCCAGCTCCACTCCTGGTTTCTTCGGGAGCTTGACGTGAAACGTTCCTGAACTGGGAATAACCGACTCTGGAAACAGAAAAACGAGGAAACTTCGCTTGAAGGGAAACAAAAACTTTATTCTCAGGATATTATTTTATTCATTTAAACCCTCAGAACATGAAGTGAAGCAGTTTGTGGCCCATTTTTACCCACCGAGGACTCATTTGATGTCACAAAATAAGAAAAAAAGCAGATTTTTGACAATTTATTGTGCAAAAATGGTACAAAACTAGAATCAGCATGTCCAATACTTTATATATACTGTAGATGTTACCGATACTGTAGAAAAATATTGTCTCAACATACTTATAACATATTTAACTACATTTTTTTACATCCTCAACAAGACATTTTCATCTCATTTCTGTTGCTTTGTGTTGAATTTTTGTCATATTTTCCATATTATTTAATATTTTTGTAGTTTTCAGGCTCAGGTTTTCTCTGTTGGTCGTTGTTGAGTCAGTCCTGGAGAATCACTCGTGTTGTGGATAGAAGAATTTGTATTTTTTCACAGAATCTGGCTCAAACTGTTGACTTTTTGGTGTTTTTTTCAAAGTTTCTCTAATCAGTAAATCTATTTGCTCCTGGATCAGTGTTCGTTTACTTTGGGCTTCTTTCTGACAAGAACAACGTCTAGGCATCAACGGATTTTCTTTTTCTCACGGCTACGAGCCACAAACTGTCTGTGATTCACCGGCGACAGCTTGTTGTGTTGTTCTATTAAACCGAGGCGTGGGCGGATATTTACACCCGGCGGAGAGTTTCACGTTCACAAAGACGAGCGACTGGCAGCCGATCGGCCAAACAGACGGACGGCTACAAAGAAAAAGAAAAAACTGGGACTGAAAGTGAACCTCTGGAAGCTTTCATTCACAGAGAAGACAACGAGGGAAACTATAAATGAACTCATTAAAAGCAGAGTTTTAACGAGTCTGATTCAGGATTGTGAGATAATAAAAGTGTGATTCGGTTCTAAATGTGTTTATTAAACGTTCGTACCGGCGACGTCGAACTCGATCTCCAGCGTGAGTTGAGCCGTGATGGACGAGTCTCTGAGCATCTGGTTTGTTTCCTCCAGAGTCGAGTCTTCGGTCGGGACGCCGTTGATGGATAAAATCCTGTCGCCGATCTGCAGGATTCCACATCTACACAAACAAAAACACGTTTCTTACTCAGCTTATAGTTCTTTCATCCAGAAAACCTTAAAAGATTCGCAATTAACGTAAAGGTTTAAGTCACATTTTGAGACGAAACAAAGACCTAAATGATCCACAAGTTTTCAAAGATGATCAATTTTCTGTTCCAAAACTGCATAAAATTTACAAAGTAAGATAAAACCAAATAAAAAATGCAATAAAACACACAAAAGTTACAGCACTTGAAAAAATTATAAATTATGCAAGAAATTTTTGAAAAACATTACAATAATTAAAAACAAATTAAACAAACTCAGGTTAAAAAATGTCATAAAATCTAAATCTAAATAAATATATTCATAAATAATTGATCTGTCCACCTCTCTGCTGGGCTGTCAGGGTCGATGTAGGCGATGAGCGGCGGCGACGACAGCGTTTCCGTGGCGAAGACTCCGCCCTGCAGCTGCAGGCCGAACCCCATGATGCCGTCTCCTAGCAACGTCACCTCCGTGGTTTCCGTGTGAACGACCTGACCGGCGAGACCGACGGTGCTGGAGGCCAGAGACACTGAGAGACGGAGACAAAAATTTAACCGATTTAGGATTTAATTTAGCGTCTCTGAGGTCAGAGTTTGAGTATTAACAGTCGGTCACTTTACACGACTAAAGTAGATTCATTTATGGGAGGAGAAGACACACAAAGAGACAGAAAACAAACACAAAACATGAAAAAACTCATCAAAAAATATAACATACAAAGAAACACAAAAAAACTCACAAAAGCATAAAAAAACAAAAACATAAAAATGCACAAAAACACAAAAAATACAAAAACATACAAAACAGAAGAACACAAAAAATAAAAAACACACAAAAAAAGCACAAAAAATAAAAACATAAAAAAGCACAAAACCACGAAAAACTAAAATACACTTAAAAACACACAAAAAATGCACAAAATGCACAAAAACACAAAAAATACAAAAACATACAAAACAGAAGAACACAAAAAAATAAAAAACACACAAAAAAGCTCAAAGCATGAAAAATGCACAGAAAGAAGTAACAGAAAAATGCCCGAAAACATAAAAATACATTTAAAAAAAACTCACAAAACACAGAACTACCAAAAAAAGCCAAAAAAACCAAAACAATTACAGGCAAAAAGAATTGAAGGAACACAAAAATACACAAAACCAAAAAAGAAACACAATAGAAACATGAAAAACATCAAGAAAGCTCACAAAAACATAAAATCTTAAAACAAAAAAACATTTAAAAACACAAACAACACAAAAAGTGCAGTACACTTAAACAAATGAAAAGCATTTCTCATATTGTCAGTATTTCTTTAGCACATCGTTGCCATGACTCCAGAAATAAACTCATATAAATAATATACATATATATATATATATATATATATATATATATATATATATATATATATATATATATATATATGTATATATATATTTAATATCATCAATAAATAACATAAAGACTGATGAATCTATAATAATATCAATAACTAACGGAGACTTTAAACCCTCACAGGAGCTCTTGAAGTCCTTCTTCTTGGTCTTCCTCCTCATCAGCGTCCCTCTAGGACTGGTAGGATACAGGTTCCGGGGCAGAGTGTTCATGTTCAGAGACGACAGGCTGTAGGCCGACATGGAGCCGGGAGAGAACGAGTGGCTGAGAGCTGGACGCAGGAAGCACAAACACAACGTCACTGCAACGTCACAACAACGTCACAGTTACACAACGTCACAACATACACAACAACATCACAACACAACCTTTCAGAATAAAACACCTGACACACAGAACACGCTCCCTTTCAAAATAAACACAGAGACGACCACGTACGAGGGTTGTTCGTATGGCGGTTGTGCGATCTGGCGCCTGATTGGTCGGGGTGGTAGGTGTTGTAGTGGTAGGGGGGGAGGATGGGGGCGGAGCCTCCAGTTTCCCAGGGGAGGGGGCGGGGACTACGCTGCACCTTGACTGCACGCACACACACACACACACACACACACACACACACACACAAGGGAAGGTCAGGGTTAAGACAGGAGGATCAGAGGTCAAAGGTCAGGAGGTGTTTCCATAGAAACATGTAGAAACCTCAGGATGGTCATTTTTGGTTCAAACTATCAGGAGAGTTTAACTCCTCAATGCCAAAATCTTTTAAAACTGCTAAAATGACGCTTGACAGCAGAAAGGACTCAGATTTCCAACTTTCTGACGGTCCTTAAACTACTCATCTGTCCATTAGGAAAATCTGACCATCAGAATCACTTTATTCTACGTGTCTCATTTGAAATATCTCCAAATATTAACGGTTTGCGGTAAGCAGATTTTGTAAAAAAAAATCTGCATTTTTTAGCACAAATAGAAAAAAAGACTGACTCAGCTGTGACCAACAGTCACATAACAAAAATTCAGAAAGTTTTCAGCTGAAATGCACATTGTCTGAGGTATCTACATGTTTGTATGAAAGAACGACATTACACTTTCATAAAAGATTACTTATTCATGTAATCTTTTATCTACACACCAACTATTATAACTACTGTTTTTCCATTTAGTTTCTGTGTTTGTTTTTTGATCACATGCACTGAATCCTTATTTGTATTTTCTGAGTGAAGCTGCAGTATCAGTGAAACTATGGAGGAGTTTATTGTAAAAAAAAAAAAGCTTTATTATTTATTCACATGTAAACTTCAGACAAAATTAAAGAAATAAAACATCTCTGTGTTTCGCAACTCTGCTGCTGCAGGAAAACACTGCAGCATGTTGTGGTGCGTTCAGGGACGATTAGGTTTAGCACGCCTGTGTTTAATCTGTATTGTGGTGCATTCAAGGCCTAATAAGTTTGATGTTCATGTGTTTAAATTATGCTGTGATGGATCTCTTGAGTGTAGTCTTGTGATTATATCGAGCTAGCACACATTAAAGGCCTCTTTAGTGTGTCATATATGTGTTTTCAGGGCCTCTTATGCGTGTTGTACGTATTTACACCATGTTGTGGTGCGTTCAGGGTCTCTTCAACATGTTATATATGCTGGTGCTGTGGCGCGTTCAGGGCCTCTTATGTGTGTTGTACGTGTTTATACCATGTTGTGGGATGTTCAAGGCCTCTCCATTGTGTTGTATATGTGTTTATATCGTGCTGTGGTGCATTCAGGGCCTCTCCAGAATGTATTACACATGCTGTTACCGTGCTGTGGTGCGTTCAGGGCCGGTCGGGCCTGGTGCTGAGGCAGGATCTCCATGCGGACGGTCTGACAGGAAGCTGAGAGCAGCTGAGTGGCTTCAGCCAGAGAACAGAACTCCATCGACTTCCCATCAACAGACAGGATGTGATCTCCTGCATGGAGAGCACCACATCTACGCAAAACACACACAGACAGACACACAAAACCCACAAAGAAGCATAAAACACACACAGAGAAACGTACACAAGAAGGTCAGCGACTCCTGAGAAAACTAAATCAAACAGGAAACCTATCAGAGGTCAGAGGTCATCTACCTGTCGGCTATGCTGGCCGGTTTCACTTTGTCGATGATGATGACCTGCTTGCTGCAGAACATGGAGGTGGACAAAGCCACGCCCAGACTGGAGCCGGTTGCCTTGGCAACCTCTACCAGCAACGGTCCTGACGCCGTGGCAACCGAATCTGATGAGGAAGAAAACATGAATTTTAAATGAAACGGAGTTCCACAGGGTTCTATCCCAGATCCTCCTTTATTTCATCTCAACACATCTTCCAACTTGCTTTAATTTTAAACAATCCTAATATCTGAAACCATAAATAAGCAGATGACACTCTATTTTACATGTCACTTTGTAATTATTTCCTACTTTCTATTTTTTTATGTATTTACTTTAGATTATCGTGAAAAATGAACCACAGTGAAGAAACAAGATGAGTACAACATGAAACAACATCAGTAAAATAATCAGTAAAACTGACCCATGACGGAGACGTCGTACTCGATCAGCAGCGTCGCTTCCTGTCCGCATTGCTTCAGGATACTCATGGCTTCAGACAGCGTGCTGCCATGGAGACGGATCCCATCGATGCTTAGCAACCGATCGCCCGGCTTCACAGTTCCTTCCCTGCAGGGAGAGAGAAAGTGTCAGTTTCTACAGAAGCTCCAGAGGGTTAAAAAAGCCATCCGGAGATCATATACCGGTCGGCCGGACCGCCAGGTCGGATGGTTGTCACAACGATGGGACGAGACTTGTTCCGGTCTTCATGGGCTCCGCCTGTAAAACATGATGTCATGTTTTAAAAATATCTTTATTTATACCCGACAGATGGACAACCGGAGCGACTCCTTACCTCTGATGACGAAGCCGAAGCTGTTTCCTTCTTTGTGAAGCGTCACCTCGATGTTCTTGAACATCACACCTGAACCCTGAACGGCTGAAAAGACAACAACAACAACAGTGTATATAGGAATCTTGTAACTTTCCACATATAAATACAGACAATCTATATATACACACGTCAACATTCATCTCCATTTTGTTGTTCAAATGTTGCACAAGGCTGTGCAGAATCAGTTAAAATGGAGATCCAGCAGGTTAAAAAATATCTTGAAACCTCAACTTTCGCTGTGATGTATCAGCAAACTAATAATCTGGCTTCGTAATACTGTCCTGGTTTTTACTCTTGGGACTTACAGACGGGTGGCAGCTCGTACTCGACCTCCAGGACGACTCGCTCGCCGACGTTCTTCAGCAGACTGATGATCTCATCGTGTCTGAACTTGGCCAGGTTGATGCCGTTGACGGAGCGGATATAGTCGCCCACGTTCAGCTGGTCGCTCCTGAGCACACAGTCAAAAACCTCCTTCAACATCTTAAAGCCGCGTCTCTGTTTAATTTCATTATAAACCTCATGCTTACCCACCAGGTCCTGCAGGGATGTTAATGATTCATCGATTAATTATTGTTGGAAATTTAACTGATTAAATATATATTAAACCAGGGGTGTCAAACATGCGGCCCGTGGGCCAAAAGTGGTCCTCCAGAGGGTCCAATCCGGTCCTCAAAGTGGAAAAATTACAGAGAAGACATTAACTGCAGATTGTAAATTAGTAAAACTATAAATTTAAAATTATTTCTAGACCATGACAAGTTGTTTTGATCATTAAGTAAAATACTAGATTGTTCTTTTGTCTTTGAGTTTGTCATTTTTGTAATGTTTTGTCTTGTTTTTGTTATTTTTTTTGGACTTTTGTCGTTTGTCTCATGTTTTTCTCATTTTGTTTCTCGTTATTGTCATTTTGTTTCCTTTTTGTCTCACTTGCGTTTTTTGTCATATTTTTGTCATTTTGTGTTTTGCTTTATTTGTTGTTTTGTTTCTGGTTTTTGTTGTTTTGTGTTTTTTTTGTTTCACTTGTGTTCTCGGTCTATTTTTTTGTCATTTTATTTCTCAGTGTTGTCTATTTTTTGTCGCCTTGTAACTTTTTTGTCTAATTTTTTGTCTCTTTTTGTTTTGTTTTGTGTCGTTTGTCTCATGTTTTGTCATTTTGTTTCTCGTTTTTGTTTTTTCTGTGTCATTTTTGTAGTATCTTGTCTTGTTTTTATCTGACTTTTGTTGTTTTGATCATAAAGTAAAATACTACATGGTTCAGTTCCAGATGACTAAATGTTGTGTTCCTTTGTAGACACTCTGTGATCTGGAAATTGTAATGTGGAAATGATAAACTGAGGCTGAATGTTGCTTGAAATTTAACTCTTTTTCTTAAGAAATGTCAGATTGTTCATGATCTTTTGTAAAAGGTAGTTTCTTAAATGTGAACATTTTTAGAACATTTTTTTGCACTAACACAATGGAAAAAATTTCAGCCGTGGTTATTTATAGGTTATTATGCTGTGATTTTACTGCTCACTGGAGATCAGATTAGGCTGAATGTGGAACCTGAACTAAGATGAGTTTGACACCCCTGTGTTAAGCAACAAAACAGAACCTCACGGATTTTTACTAAACACTCCAACATTCAGCACTACTTTGGTAGTAATTCACCTTTTTGGCACCATTTGCTTCTAGACGTTTTTAGTTTTTTTTCCAGACTTTTCATTTTCCAGTGTCAGATAGGCTGGTTGTTAAGCCATTCTACTCTCTAAATATCAAACTTTTTCAATCACCACTGGTTTACAACAAAAAAGAAGCACATTTGCAGATTCAAAGGGCTTCATTTTTGCCATTTAAAACCATAAATAAACTTTAAATCTAAATGAAACACATCTAGTAGGACTCGGTTCAGAGAAAGTGTTACCTGGCAGCGATGCCTCCCTGTCGCAAGTTTGAAACCCGAGGCTTCCCATCCTTGTCGATTCCACCCGACACCGTCAGTCCGAGCGTGGTCCCCTCCTTCTTCATCAGCTCCACCACCGAACAGCCCCGAAATTCATCTACGACCAGATTAGAAATCACTTTTACTGCCTCCTTCCGACTCCATTTACTCTCCGTTTCCGTCCCCGCAGCCCGATTTCATCGTTTCTAATCTCCTTTTCCGAGTGCAGAGAAATAAAATAATAATCTGGACAAAGAGAAGTGAAGTCATCTTCTATTCTGTCGTCCATTTATATTTCATCAAACGCCTGAAATATTTAAGAGAGGGAGAGATGGATGGAGGGAGAGGGAGATATTTCAGTTCCGACCTGCTACTATGTGAAGTGACCGGTCCTCAGGTGATAAAACAGAACGCAGCGTTTCATCAAAGTGTCGTATTTTAATATTAATCCAGCAGAGCTTCAGCCTCTTCATTCAATGGGATTAAGACGTGTGATCTTCGGCTCTGACCGTCATTGTCTTCCTCCTCCGAAGAGGCTTTAGAAACAGCAGCAGTGTCCTTTTCAACTTTTCTAGCACACCAGCACCGACTCACAGCGGGAAACAGAAAAACCTCCAAATCTTCGATTCTGATAAAACGTTTCATGAACTAGTTTCCTGCAGCGATGAGGGACAAACTTCTGAAAGCAAACTGCCAGTTAAAGAAGCTCAAGTACAACAAAGTTTCCCTCCAAAGATCAGAGTTTTGTTTAAGCCGTGCTGTTTTTCACCGTTCGCAGTTCAGTTATTATCAATCTGAAACCTTCTCGGGTTCTGAACTGGCTGTTCAGAAGCTCGACCGGCTCCTCTGATAATTTTAAAAGCTCTACTTATTTCTTGACATGGCTGAGAAGCTCTATCAATTACTCTATCAGCTGATTTCAAACCTCCACCAGTTCCTCTGACTAGTTCTGGAGCTCGTGGCTCCACTGGATTTGATGCTGCACCAGTTTCTCCACCTGGTTTTAAAGCTCTTCTCGTTTCTGTAACTGGTTGAAAAGCTCCACAAGTTTCTACACATTAATCTGACCTTCTTCTAGCTCCTTTAACTGGTTCATACCTTTACCAGTTGCTCTAACCAGCTTTAAATTTCATACTAATCTATTTTTTTCCATACTAGTCTGTCTTTTTTTCATACTATTCTGTCTATTTTATCTTGATTGTTGTGTTCTTTTTGCACTGTTATTGGGAATGAGAGACACAAGCATTTCACTGCCAGGAATTGCTTCATGTAATTTTTAGTATGTGACAATAAAAACTCTTGAATCTTGAATCTAAATCCAGAGTGGTCTCTAAATGGTTCAAGAGTCTCACCATCTCATCTACCTGGTTCAGAAGCTCTGTAAGGTCCTCATATTGGTTCAGAGGCTGAATCTCTCCTGCTAAGATGTTCAGAAGCTCTATTAGTTTCTCATCGTGGTTCAGAAGCTCAACAAATACCGACATCCAGTTCAAAAGCTCTTCCAGTTCCTCAAAGTGGTTCAGAAGATCTACCCATTACTTAAATTTGTTCAAGAGAAATAAGTAGATCACGGCCAGAAACATAAACTGGTTTAGAAGCTCTGCCAGTTTCTATAATCATTTCAAAGCTCCAATTGTTGCTGTAACAAGCTTGGAACCCACACATTTTTCTCTAAATGCTTCTAGCGTTCCATCACCTCATCTAACAAGTTCAGAAGCTCTATTAGTTCCTCATAGTGTTTGGAAGCTCAACCGGTACTTCGGACCAGCTCAGAGGCTCTACTTATTCTTATAATTACACCAAAGCTCTACCAGTTGCTCTGAACCCACTCCATCTTCTCTCAATGGTTCTAGAGCTCCACCAAGTTATCTAAAAGGTTCAGATGCTCTACCAGTTTCTCATTATGGTTTAGAAGCTCAACCGTCCCTCTTACTGGTCCAGAAGCTCTACCAGTTTCTTTTGGTGTTGCTGAAGCTTTATCCATTCCTCCTATCAATATGGAAGCTCTAATTATCACTCTAACTGCTCCAGAAGTTCAGACAGCTCTTCTAACTAATTTGGAAGCTCTAGTAGCTCATAACAATTCAGAAACTCAAGCAGATTCTAAAGCTGTGGGAGTTGCTACAATGGGTTTTAGAGGCTCTATCGGTTCCTCTTAGTTGTTCAGACGTTCAGATAATTACCCCAAACAGTTTCACCAGTTCTGTCGGTTTCTTTTAGTGGTTCAGAAGCTCTAGATACTCTCCTTAACAGTTCAGAAGCTCTACCTGTTCCTCATAGTGGTTCGGAAGCTCTAACGGGTCCAGTAGGATGCTGTACCTGTTGCTGCAATTGGTTCTACAGTAGTGCCTCCAAAAACTGGACATGAAGTTTCACCAGATCCTTTAACCTCTCACAACTTCTGTCTGTTCTTTCAACTGCTCCTGAAGCTCAGGCAATCTCTTGAAGCAGTTCTGACCCTAAATCAATTCTCTTAACTGGTTTACACCTTTCAAATTAGTTATGCACCTTGGTTAATGAATGTCTTGTTTGATTTAGCTGGTTGCCATTTACTCTAACCAGTTTCAAAGTTCTACCAAACCCTCTAACTAGTTCAGAAGAACTACCAGTACCTTTGTCTGGTTCCAAACCTCAACCAGTTGTTCCAGACAACCTTGAAAACCCCACTAGTTCCTTTAACTGGTTTGGGCACCCACTTCTCTTAAGTGGTTCAGATGCTCTATCCGAACTCCTTGAACTCTTTTGGAAGCTCTGAAACTGGCGCAGTCGTTCTACCAGCATCTCCAACTGGTTCTTCATTCTACCAGCTCCTCCAACTGGCTCAGAAGCTTGTGATTACAAACCGAAAAATATCTCCATACATAATTGTTTTGGTTATTAGTTGGTTTAACTGGTTTGGAATCTCAACCAGCTGCCCCCAGTTAGCTCTAGAACTCTATCAACTGAACACACAGTGAGTTCAAAGGTTCTGCATCATTGTTTCAGCTCCCTTTCATCTTTTAAACCTGCCATCATTTGCATATCATTGATGTAACTTCCACTTATCCTCACAGCATTTCTGATTGCACCATTCAGACCGTAATCACAAGTAGGCCACCAGCTCCAGGTGGGAGGAAATAAACTGCGATGGCATGCATCTTCCTGCAGGTCACAGGATGGAAAACATCAGCTGTATGTGTTCTATTTTCAGCTGGTATCTTCAGAGTTCATTATCTCTGCTGGTGGAACTTCAAAGAAACAGACTAACATGATGATTAAAGTGTTACCTGGTATACTCTGCCTCCTGATGGCCAGCGCTCCATCTGGAGGTCGCGACCCGGCAGAGTGTTTTGTGTACGGCCCCTCATCTGCAACACAAACAAACAAAAACAAATTACTGGGCAGAGTGACAAAAGTACTGGTTTAGATTCTTTGCCAGTTTCCAAGCTCGACTGGTTCATCTAACAGGTTCTAACATCTCACTAAACCAACACACAATGTCTACATGTTTCTCTACCAGTTCTTCCAATTGGTCCACAGGCATCACCAGATCCTCCAATGGTACCATTTACTGTTTTAGAGGCTTTACTAGCTTCTCCCAGTTCCTGTAACTGGTTCTGAAGCTCTACTGGTTATCATAACTGGTTCCAAATGGAAGTTCTGATGCTCTAGCTTTGGAGTGAACCACAACCAGTTTCTTCAACTTGTTGTGAAGCACCAATACTTCTTCCAACAGGTTCCACACTGTTACCAGTCCCTCAAACTGGAAAAGAAGCTGCTTCCAATGTTCTAACAGTTCCACAAAGAGGCTCCAAAGTTCCATTGAATTATCTGAATGGATCATCTGCCATTTCATCTAACTGGTTCTGTGGTTACTGGAGTCCTCTTCCATCACTTCCTTTAACTGGTTCACTTCTGAAGCTCTAAAATGAAACCATCTCCCATGATGCATCAGTACTCACCATCATCATTAGAAAGTGCAGAACTTCCACCACAAAAATACATGGCCAGACTAAAGCTAAAAAGCTAGCATTGGCGTTAGCATCCTCGACTTCAGGTCATGCTACCCATTAGCAGCTAACGGAGCTTTGAAAACGAGTTGCCTCATTTCTCCCAACCACCTAAGTGTGTTCTTAAAGCAGCTGCTGAGAGGTCTGACGAGTCAGTCGTCCTCATGAATAAAGAAACCACAGCTAGAGAGGTGACCTCATCGGCGCAACGACCAATCCCCGTGGAGAATGAGCTGGTCTCTCTACGTCTGGACCAATCCCTGCAGTCCACTGGGAAACCCCTCGGTGACGTCATCACACAGATGAGACATATTTTAGGGGGGTGACAGAGCAGAGGCGGGGCTAAAGCATGATGTCGTATAGATTAATCTGTTATAAGTGTTTTAATTAGATGACTGAACTGAAACTGAAATTTACAACCTGTACATGTGCAACTTTCACACAGGAACCTAATATTTAATGTCATAGTGTCTGTTTTTTACTTCCTGTCATATTTTTATACACTGTTGGCTCATTTTCCACAGCAATATAAAGTCCTGCACCTCTACGGAAACGTCACAACCATGATTAAGGAGAAAGAACTCAGAAATGTCTTGACGAACAGTTCAAGGATTGGTAGAAAGTTGGAAAGCATATCAGTCTTTCTATTTTTATAGGTTCCGACTCTTAAAAACGTGAAATTTTGGTGTTTTCTTAAAGATAAAGTTGAACCCCAAGAAAGGCAAGTATTTGAAATTATTCACATTTAACACTTCGAACCCCAAAACTTGGAGTGCCAAATGTGGATTGTTTCAAATATTAATATAATTTAACATAAAAAGAAAAACATAGAATTGAACTCTACAAGGCTTCAGACTGCTCTCAAAGCAAGGTTTCCAATCTTTTATTCCTACTCACGTCAAATTGTCAAGTAGGGCTGCAACTAACGATTATTTTAATAATCGATTAATCGGCCGATTATTTTTTTCGATTAATCGATGAATTGGATTAAAAAAACATTTTTAATTTCCGCCTCTTTATTCAGAAATAGAAGATTTGGAATCACAGAACAAATAAGATCATTGTAGTGAAGCCTTTGTCTTCAACCATCAGAGGCCTCATGTCAATGAGGTTCATGTTGAGGATGCTCTCAGTCAGACAGCTGCTTGCTGTGGTGGACCAACACGGTCTCACGGGGATTCGTGAAACTGTCACGTCAGTTTTTGTTTCGGTTTCGTGCGCACCAACACGATGTCGTCATGTTTTTCGTGCCGCTCACCACGAGCGAAACCCGCTGTGGTAATCACATCTGAAAGTGGTTTATACCGGCGGATTCATGACGATCTAAGCTGTCCATCGGCGTTTGCGGCCGCCACTGCGGCCGCCGCTTCGGCCGCCGCACATTCTTTAAATTCCTATGCAAATTCGGCGGATTCATGATGATCTAAGCTGTCCATCGGCGTTTGCGGCCGCCGCCACCGCCGCCATTGCGGCCGCCGGACATCCGGCCACAACAGCGGCCGGATCACATCTGACAGTGGTTTATACCGGCGGATTCATGACGATTTAAGCTGTCCATCGGCGTTTGCGGCCGCTGCTGTGGCCGGATGTCTGGCGGCCGCAATGGCGGCGGCGGCCGCAAACGCCGATGGACAGCTTAAATCGTCATGAATCCGCCGAATTTGCATAGGAATTTAAAGAATGTCTGGCGGCCGAAGCGGCGGCCGCAGCGGCGGCCGCAAACGCCAATGGACAGCTTAGATCGTCATGAATCCGCCGGTATAAACCACTTTCAGATGTGATTACCACAGCGGGTTTCGCTCGTGGTGAGCGGCACGAAAAACATGACGACATCGTGTTGGTGCGCACGAAACCGAAACAAAAACTGACGTGACAGTTTCACGAATCCCCGTGAGACCGGGCTGGGTGGACATGATGTCTTTCTCATCATAAAGCCTATCAATGTAATTCATCCTGCCTCACTCCAACACAGACCAGTGTCTTCACTCAGATGTCAGAAAATTAAAACTTGAGGCTTAATCTTCAAATTATTACAACTATAGTGTGCAAGTTACGTTTATTTGTAATGCATATTCAAACCCTGCTTAAGCTGATGAAAGTGAAATAAAACCTCTCTCTCACAGTCACACATGCCCCATCTCTGTCATTAATCAGTTTAATAAGCTAACCCTAGCATCAGACAAGCTACCAGAGAGACTGATGTTACGTTTCCTCACTTTAAAACGGAACAAATGTAGGATAATGCAGTGACTGAAGGTGCGTGTCCACTAGATGAGACACATCGCATGTGGCATGCTGGCCCGGTTGCGGTGCGTTTCCAGCTGCGATCTGGTGTGTTTACCTGCAGCTCATTTGCATAAAGTAGACTCGACTTCTATTGTCCTCAAACATGTAAACTAGCCGTCCGTGAACTAAAACCAGGACAGATTCAGCTACTGCACAGATTATTTCTCGCCTCAAATGTTTTAGAAATACTTTCCCCTGAAGTGTTTTCGAAATATTAGAGAAAGTTTGCGGCCGAGCCGCTGTGTTTATCAGACTCATCTACCGGACGGTCAAGCTGAAAGCGCGGTCATGTGACAACGTAGTGGCCCGCTCGTGACCATCCGTCGTCAGTGTGATTTTCAGATGCGTGCATTCGCATGTAGTGGACATGCAGCATGTCTTTGTTTTGTAACGCGTGAAATGCTCCCACATTTTTAAGGACTTCGGTGAAACAGTTTTCTTCGTGCTGGTCATGTTTCATTTGCTGAATTTACTCTTCCTTTGAAAATACCTCCTCTGCTCTGCCTTCACCTCGCTCTGTTCAACTCGCTCTGCAGGTGAAGTAGACGGCTCCGCGATGCATGAATCGCACGACACAACGAATTGATAATGCAATTCGTTGCCAACGCTTCTAATAATCGATTATTATCGATTTTATCGATTCGTTGTTGCAGCCCTATTGTCAAGTATTTCTTTACAAGTTTGTCTGATCCAGACACAGCACGCCTAGAAAGTCAAACTAAGATATTCTTGATATGTATGGATCTATTTCTTTATAAAGTCGTCTGATCCAGGTACAGTGAGTCTAGAAAGTCAAACTAAGCATGTATTTCGAAGCAGGCCCACATTACACCTGTTTTAAGATCGCTGCATTGGCTCCCCGTGTTTTTTAGGATCAATTTTAAGGTCCTTTTAATGGTTTTTAAGTGTCTTAATGATCTTGGGCCTTCTTATCTTTCAGAACTGCTTTTACCCTACGAACCTTCGCGGACCCGGCGCTCCTCTGGCAAGCGTCTCCTCCAAATTCCCGATGTCAATTTAAAGACTCAGGGGGAGATATGTTTTAGGTTTTATGGCCCTAAACTCTGGAACGACTTGCCGCAGGAGCTCAGGGATGCAGAGAATGTTCATATTTTTAAGAGCAGGCTCAAGACCCACCTTTTTAATCAAGCTTTTAACTGATATTTATTTTCAGTTTAGTTTTAACTTGGTAATCGATTATTGGTAAACAATTATTTGTCACTTATTGGTGTATGTATTTATTTTATTATTATTATTATTTATTTTATTATCTTATACTGGGTTCTATGTTTCTATGTTTTATCTGCTCTTATTATTTTTATCTTATTCCAGTGTTTCCTCTGAGGGAGCTCTCTGCATCAGGAGCGTGGCTCGCCTGTGGCTGTCAGGGTGCTGTGCTGTGGGTTCTTGATGGAGGTTGGGGGTCACTCCCACTCCTCCTCTCGGTGTCCTGTGTTGGAGCCCTGGTTGCCATGGGCGACCTGCTGCTCTCGGTGCAGACGGCCCCTTGGGTGCGTCTCCTCTTCTGGTTCATCTCTGCCCAGCCTTATATTATATTTTAATATTCATTGCATTAGTGTATGGTTGATGGCGAGAGGGGGAGTGGGTCTGGTTATTGTGTTATAGTGTGACTGTGTTTTTTTTGGTTTGTTTGTTTGTTTTTGTTATATCTTTGGGTTTGGGGAAGACGGGTTAGCGGGTGGAGTGGGTGGAGTGGGATTGTTTTTAATCTGTGAAGCACTTTGTGTTGCAACTCTGTTTGTATGAAAAGTGCTATATAAATAAAGTTTGATTGATTGATTGATTGATTGATAAGAGGTTCATGGTATGTATAAATCTACGTTCTCGCAAAACAGTCTATGTGAAGAATATTACAGGCATTTCATGTACTCCAGCTATTATTTTACAAAAAAAAAAACAGGTAATGAACATAATATTTACCAAAGTTCTTTTAGCTGAGGTTCAACAAGTTCCTCTAACAGGTTCACCTGAATGGATCGCCTGCTATTTCACTACCTGCTTATATAACTGGCTCTGGAGTGAATTTAGTTTCTTTACAAACTTTCATCAGTTCCTGTAAGTGGGGCCAAACCACAGCCAGTTCCTTGAAGTGATTTTGAAGCTCAACCAGTTTCACCAACTGGTTCCAAAGTTTGACCAGTTCCCATAAGTGTGCCAGAAAATTCTTAGACTGAGGTTGCAATGTTTGTTGCTGTATATTCAAAGTCAAACACGTGGTCGAATTTGACTCATTTGCGTTTAAAAATGAGCGATTCTGTTACTTAGTAGGTTCACAGTTCGCTTTCAGAATTTCGCTGATGCTCACTAGCAAAGGTTTCCACAAAACCGGCCAATCAGAAGGCAGCATGCTTTTACGGAGTGGTGTTCCTTAAAGAGACAGGAGCTTATATCACCTGTTTTCAGGGAGACACTCTACTGAGAGGACACATAAGGATTTTATTCAAGCATGAGTCACGCAAATCTACTCTGGTGGCATTCCTGAGTGAGAACACGGAGCTGCAAATGAGCTTAATAGGTCCCCTTTAATCAAATTCAAATCCAATATCAGGTTATTGAATCCCGACCTTCCTCCTGAAAGAGAAAATTTGATGCTGAAGACTCAATTTGAGAGATATTTATTTGTTCTGACAGCTAAAGTGTCATATGAAACGCTGGAATAGATTTTTTGCACTGAGCCAGAAATGTGGATTTGCCCATTTTCATTATCATATTGATAAAATCCAAACATTCTGTCTTTTTTCTGCTTGTGGTTCATGTTGTTTCTCTTAAGTGTAGCATTTTTGCCCATTTCAGTCCTCCGTTTGGTTCGACTTTATTCCGTTCTAATTTATTCTAATCTGCTCCGGATCTGTTCTGTTTGGCTGAGCTCGGCAGCACAATGAGACTCTGAAAACAGACTCACAGCTGTGTTTGCACCACTTCAGAGGACATTTCATCGACTTGCACTCATTTCTCGGGGATTTGTCCCAATTACAGCGGCTACTTTCCAAACCCCAACTCCAAACTTAACCTAAAAACGAATCTTCACAATCAGATTTCACCAAACTGAGGCTTGTTCAGCGTCCCCACAAAGACGAGGCGTCTCTGTTACGTGACTGTATGAACCCATTTAGGTCCCCAGAATATAAGCAAAGCGAGCTCACACACACGCAGACCATAGCTAACTGGAGATGAAAGCTGAGCCTCCTCCTCCTCCTCCAGATGTAGGACAGCAGCATTTCTGCCTTTCTGCCTCCATCTACAATACAATCTGTATATAAACACACGTACTGTACAATACTACACACTTCACATACCCCTGGAAAGTTACATAATGCACACATATGTAATTTTAGAGCGTGTTATTGAGCTATGATTGTTTAAACGAGGTCACACGCCATCCACCAACTACCTGTAAACATCCATTTCAGTCCAGGCGGCGTCACCTTCAGGGACGAAAAGTAACACCAGAAATGTAAAAATGGTAAAATGAAAAAGTGTACATGTAAAAACGGCAGTGAAAAAAGCCACCTATTGGCAATAAAAGTGATAACAGCAATAAAAATGTAAATATAAAAAATACAATGAAGACAAATGCCACCTAGAGGCAATAAAAGTAATAGCAATAGAAAAATGTGAACATAAAATCATAACAATAATGATAAATGCCACCTACAGGCGAGAAAAGTAACAGCAGCCTCCAAAATTTACAAAGAATAATGCCACCTACAGGTGATAAAGGTCATAGCAGCAGTAAAAATGTGCACGTAACAAAAGGGTAAAAAAAGAACATGTAAAAATGAAATGTACAGTATTAAAAATACCATCTAAAGGCAAGAAAGGTAACAGCAGCAGTAGTAGAAACTTAACGTAAAAATGACAGTAATTGATAATTAATAAGCAACAGTTTAATTATGAAAGTAGTAAAAAAAATGAAAGTCAACTACAGGTAAGAAAAGAAGTAATAACATCTGCTAATTTATATTTAATGTTGAAATTTTAAAGTTTTTTTTTAAATTGTTGTTGATTGTAAAATCTTGCCTTTTTGTATATTTGAGCTCTACGTTTTGCCAATATTTAAATTATATTTATACATCTCTTGAGCAGAAACTATTACTAAATCAACAGAAAATTCACCTGCAACTAATTTTAGAATTAATTAAAAGCAAACACGCCCCAAAATGAACCGTTTTCACCTTTTCAGATGGAAAAAATGCCTGGTTTGCTTAGTCTTTTCTGACGGTGGGGATGTTTTTCACTATTTATTTACATTTTATAGCCCAAACAATAAATCAGTTATTAGAATTCATGCGGATACAATAAATAATATGTATGTACATTTGTATGATGGTTAAATATTTAGAAGAACTATCTTCATGTGGAGTCGAGCTCATGGGTTTTTAAAAGAGAACACACTTCCACTTACATTTACAAAACCTCACTGAGTTAACGTCTGATTTCTTTTTCACAGCCGAAAAGCCAAAAAGCTTTTTTTTACTTGTATATTTAATATCTGCTGAGAGTTAGTGTGACACAGCGATGTTCCATTTTTAATTCCCGTATTTATAGAGCTCCTCGAGACACGTTCAAAGATACATGAAAACACTCAAAGAAACAGCCATATAAAAGAAAAATGGCAACACTTTGGACACGTTCGAGCAGCAGCCACTTCCTTTGTTTTCACAGCGATCTGACTTTAAACGATCTGGGTGAAGAAGAATGACGTCTGGCCAGGAACTTCACATATTGCACAACAAACTCATTAGAGTTGTTCTCCTTCTTGATTCGAGGAGTCGTGCCGGAGGATTTCAGTGCTTGCGGCTTAATTGGCTTCAGTGGAGGCCCAACATATTCGAGTGTTCCCTGTTATTTTCATAATTAAGAAGACTCGAGAAGGTGGGCGGACGACACACTAAAATTGGGTTCTCTCTAGATTTTAGTCAAACACAGCTCAAAATGTGCTAATTTTAAAGCAAAAAATAGACATTGGTGCTGAATGATGGTCTTTGAAAACCCATTTCTTCAAACATTTTCATTTAAATTCAGCTGTTTATTGCAAATATATGAGTGTAAGAGTTTAATTCACATATCAGACTTGAGTACCTCTTCATTTAAACCATGTAACAAGTGTTTGTTTGAATTCTTTTTAAATTAAATGCTATTTAAGATTAAAACTCTAATCTATCTCATACTTTCAGCCATCGCTGTTACTCTATTTAACTGCTATCCATTACTTTTGGAATTTTAACTGTTTGTAAACATTTGTCAATAACTTTTGAATAAGCAACTTAACCATCTATTCACTTTTAGCTAAAATATTATTTTAAGCATTTCTTCCAGCACTTTTAGCCACTATTCTTCATTTGATTGCTGGGCATTACTTGTAGCTAACAATGTCCACTGTTTTTAACCATTTGTTCGTTGTTTTTCAGTCTACTATTACCATTTTTACCATTACTCTAACCGTTTATCCAATCCTGTTAGCGACTGTTGCTACTTTTCTCTATTTAACTGCAAACCATTACAATTTCCACGGTTTTTAACCATTTGTACACTATTTTTCTGGTTAACTTGATCTTTTTACCATCACCTTTAGCCATGGATCGAGTACTTTTACTGATCTCATTCAGTATTAGCAACAAGCTAACACTTTTCATCTTGCACATCACTACTTGGTACAAATGGTATTCTCACCTTGTTTCTTCGTGATATAGAAATAAGATTATGTTACAGCATTCACAGCTCGATCTTCTTCCACATAAGTCAAACAAACGGAGATGAAATCAAAGCGAAAGCAAACACCTGAAGCTTCAAACTGTAGCTACTTTTTACTAACTGAGAACCATTACAATTCTGTGTATGCTATCCTTTTATTACCATTACTTTAACCATTTATTCAGTACTATTAGCCACTTCTGCTACATTTCTCCATTCAACTGCTTTGCATTACTAGCAGACAATCATTTCCACTGTTTTTAACCATTTGTCCACCATTTTTCTGGTTAATTTGATCTTTTTACCATTACTTAGTATCGCCTGTAGGCATTTTTCCAATACTTTTACTGATCTCCTTCAATATTAGCAACCTGCTGACACCTTTCAGCTCACATGTCACTACTTGGTACAACTGGTTATCACAACTCATTTCTTTGTGATATAGAAAAAAGATTACATTACAGCGTTCACAGTTAGGTCTTCTTCCACCAAAGTCAAACATACGGAGATGAAATCAAGTCAAAAACAAGCACCTGAAGCTTCAAACTTCAGCTACTTTTCACTGTCTAACCGCGAACAATGACAATCTACACAGTTTTTAACCATTTATCCACCATTCGTCTGGTTAATTTTATCTTTTTACCATTACTTACAATCGCCTGTAGGTATTTATCCAATACTTTTACTGATCTCCTTCTATATTAGCAACCTGCTAACACTTTTTTCTGGGACTTTCAATTGGTAATCTCAACTCATTTCTCCATGATATAGAAAAAAGATTACGTTACAGCGCTTACAGTTAAATCTTCTTCCACCAAAGTCAAACTAAATGAGATGAAATCAAACTGAAAACAAACGCCTGAAACTTCAAACTGCACCAGACTTTCGGGGTTTTTACCGTTACTTTAACATCCACTGTAATTATTTATCTAATCCTGTTAGCCACTGTTGCTATTTTTCACTATTTAACTGCTGTTCATTACTTCTAACCAACAATTTCTACCATTTTTAACCATTTGTCCACCATTTTTCTGGTTAATTTGATCTTTTTACCCTTACTTTAGTATCCCCTATAGCCATTTATCCAAAACTTTTTTCTGATCTCCTTCATTATTAGCAACCTGCTGACACTTTCCAGCTCGCACGTCACTACTTCTTACTTGGTACAACTGGTTGTTGTAACTCGTTTCTTTGTGATATAGAAATAAGATTAAATTACAGCGCTCACAGTTAGATCTTCGTCCACCAAAGTCAAACAAACGGAGATGAAATCAAATCGAGAACAAACACCTGAAGCTTCAAACTGCACCAGACTTTCGGGGAGGATTTTCAGAAATCACACCCGACCACACTGAGTCCGTCTGCACTGCTTCCTCTTCCATTCTCTCCCGTTAACACACACCATGAATATTGCATTCATGAAGATAAGAAGCGATGCTCTCTGCCTCTCGCTCCGAAGGTCTCTCGCCTCGAAGCGACCTGCAGCGATCGACGGAACGGATCGTTTACCAGCGGCGGCTTCGCTCGTAAACAGCCAGCTCGCCGTCTTTTCAATGTCAGCAGTTTGCGGCGGATGTGGGCTCGACCACACATGCATGTTCTGTTGCACATACTAAAACCCATCACATGCACACTCTCTCTCTCTCATTCTCTCTGCCAGTGCAGCTCTATGTCGCTCTACCTTTGTTCACCCTGCGCAGGATCTGGCAGCGACATTTAAACGACACGGCGATCATGGTGAAGCCGAGCCGAGCGTCGCCTCCCCCCCCGGCGCCATGCAGCTGCAACCACCGGAGGAAAAAAAAAACTACACCTCCCCGCTCCTCCTCCCCTTCCTCCTCCTCCTCCTCTTCTTCCTCGTCACCTCTGCTGGCGACCGAATGACGGACGACCTCCTCAGACAGAATCCGGCGGCGATGCTCGGCAGCCGACCGACGGGGGAGGGAGGGAGGAGGAGGAGGAGGAAGAGGAGGAAGAGGAGGAGGAGGCAGCGCTGCAGATGTGAAGCTCCTCCATTAAAACCAGGCAGAGCAGGGGGAGGAGGGGGGAGGCAGAGTCTGCGCAGATGGGAGGATGAAGATGATGATGACGGGAGGAGGAGGGATGATGATGATGATGGAGGGAGGAGGAGGAGGAGTGTTTGTGCAGCTGGATGGATGGATGGATGTATGGATGGATGGATGGAGAATGCAAACAGGAAGATAAACGGATGAATAAAAGGAGGTTATAAGAGGAGGGAAAAGTCAGCAAGGGGGAGAGAAAAAGAAGAGGAGGAAAAGATCAACGGAAAAGGAAAGAAAAGAAAAATGAAGGAAAACTTAGAAAGAATAAATAAAAGAAAATCAATGGAATAAAAGTGGATTAAGGAAGCAAGGATGAAAGAAGGAAAGGACAGAGGCACAAAAAAGGATGGAAAATAATAAAGAGAACGCTTGAGGAATGATTAAAGAAGTAAAGAAGGAAGGAGGGGAAATTCAGAAATACATGAGGAAGTAAAATAAATAAATAAAAGGATGATAAAGGGAAGAAAAGAAGGAAAGAGGACAGAAGAAAGAATAAAAACACAAGGATACAAAGAAAGGAATAAATGACATAGAGGAAGGAAAGAAAAGACGGAAGGAAAATTCAGAAATTCAGGAACAGAGGAATAAACACCAGAGAAAGGAAATAAAAAGATGGTAAAGGGAAGGAAATCACAGTTACATATTAGTGCTAAAAACACAATTCAGATTGTTGTTTTATGAATATTTATTACGATATATAATATTTATTTATGTATACGGTGCAGGACCACTATTTTAGAGCAGGTAAAGCGCTGTAGCTGAGGCTGATAATCTGGTGTTTATTTGTGGAGTTAGTGCAGAATAGCTGAGCTTCTGGTTTATTTCCCTTCATCAGGAGACAAAAACGTGTAGAGCAGCTGTGATTGGCTGACGGCGGAGAGAGGCGTGGCCTGCAGCAGGTAGTGAAGTGGTCATACATGTAGGTCAGTGTTCCAGCAGCAGATTACAGCGGATTAGTGTATTAAAGGTTTTAAATTCATATTACAGTAACTGCAGTGAAATGCAGGTCAGCCGCCCCTCCCCCAGTCCCCATTCACCGTCAATAGAGCCTCAGCGGTGGTTTTACTGAGGTTCTGTTTGTGCATTATTATGGTCTGTTCTGATCTGGGCGGCCCCCTGCTGGACACTACACTGTTCAGCTGCACTATGAGCCTATGACGCCCCCTGCTGGTCAAATCACAGCGGCACAACAGGAACCTGCAGCTCACAGTGTTGCACAGATTATATTATATTATGACATGTTGTTACATATATATATATGTGTGTGTGTGTGTGTATATATGTATATGTATGTATACACTCACACACACACATTATATTATGCTATATTAAATTATAATGTATTGTATTATGTTCTATTATGTTATGCTATATAATATTAAAATCTAAAATAGCGTGCTAAAATATAAAATAAGAAACAGTTAAAACCCTAAACAGCGAAAGAAACAGTACCGACCAGCACCACACAGAACTAACAAAATCAGAACCATTCAGAATCATACAGAACCAGAACCAGTAAAGACACACAGAAACCAGTAACTCGGCGACAACCAGAGAACTTTGCAGTAAAGTAAAAGTTTCAAGATTCACACAATTATACATAGTATAGTATGCAGTGAAATGCATTGTGCACCTGTTCCAGACCGAAACAATCAGAACCAGACTAAAGAAGACCAGAAATCAGAACCTGTAACTAAACAGATGAATATGAGAAACAGAACTTAAAGGAATCAAAACTGGAAAAATCAGCGAGAACCAGAAAAGCTGGTAGTAAATTAACAAGCAGGACAAACCAGAACCAGAATCAACTAAAGCAAAAACAAAACAGAGAAATCAGAACTAGATATGAGAACTTAAAGGAATCAATACATGAAAAAAGCACAACAACTCGAACCAGAGAAACTTGAAGAAAAGTCAGAACCACAAAAGTGAAGCAACATACAAGAACCGACTAGAAACAACAGAGAAATCAGAACCAGTTACTAGAACCTTAGACATCAGAACCGGCCCAAAGAACAAAAGAAATCAGAACCAGTAATTAAATAGATAAATATCAGAAAGAGCTTCAAGAACTTAAAGGAATCAGAACCGGAAAAGATCAGCTCGAACCAGAGAAATTGTAGAAACCACAAAAATGGAGAGCAGGATGAACTAGAACCAGAACCAGAACCAGAACCAAAGAAACCCAACCCCCCAGAGAAATCAGAACCAGATTTAAGAACCTGAAGGAGTCAAAACTTGAAAAAAAAAACAGCTAGTACTGGTAGTGATTGGTAGAAAAGGAAGAATCACAAAAATCAAGAGGCACACCAGAACCGACTACAATCGTCAGAGAAACCAGAACCGGTTAATAGAACCAGATAAACTAGAACCAGCTCCCTGTGTTCTGTGTTTGGGTTTAGTTCTGTTTGTTGACGCTCTTTCTGTGTGAATCTAAAGTTCTGCTTCTTCCTGATCAGAACTTGTCTGATGTGAATAACGAACGTCCTCACGCCGTCACATCAACAACAACACCACCCCTCACACGTTCACACGCTTCGCACGGCTGCAGCCGTTGCCATGGAAACGGGCCGATGAATAATTGATGGCGGCGAGGCGACCGAACAAAGAGCGACGCTGAGAGATGAAAGGAGAGTTCAGGTCGTCGTCACAGCTGCCGGCGCTCCACAGAGACTCGGCGTAACGTGGAGAGAAACACGTGGCTTTGAGTCACCTCTTCTTCTACTTATGTAACGCACGCAAACACACGCTAACAACACACACAGCAGCAGCAGCACACGCTAACAACACACACAGCAGCAGCAGCACACGCTAACAACACACACAGCAGCAGCAGCACACGCTAACAACACACACAGCAGCAGCAGCACACGCTAACAACACACACAGCAGCAGCAGCACACGCTAACAACACACACAGCAGCAGCACACGCTAACAACACGGAGTCCAAACCTTTAATTAGAGACAGAAGAAACAATCAGTACAAATACAGCTCTGATCGACTATAGTGCTTTTTTTTTTTTCAACATCTATTTAGGTTCTAATTGAGTTTTATGTCACATTTTTGGTATTTAAATGGAATGTTTTGTATTTTTTATCTGTTTTTAGCAAATTTTATATTTAGTTTCTATTTCATTTTTTGTCATTTTAATCTAGTTTTTCTGTATCTATATTATTTTTTGATATTTTGCCTGTTTATTCTCTACTTTTATGTGCAGTTTATTAGTTTTAATATCTATTTTTTAATTGTTGAATATTTCACATAGTCTTTTTAAGTTGATTTTATTTCTATCTTTATTTTAACTTCACTTAAAATAACAAAATTTTTATTATTTTGTCATTCTAATACATTTTATAATATTTATATCTAGTTTTGTATTTTTTTCACATTTTGTCATTTTAATCTATTTTTTCAAGCTTTTAATATCTAATTTTATTTTGCAATATTTTGTCTGTTTAATCTATTCTATCCAGGTTTACATTTCGTTTTTTTTTTATATTATTTTCTTTTCATGTTTTATCTTTAATTGGATTTTTGATAGTCTTTTCTGATTTTGTTTTTTTCATTTTTGTTGTTTTTATTATTTTTTTATTATTTAATGTAATATTTTATCTTTCCAATTGATTTTAAATCTACTTTTTGGTATATTCTTTTATTTTCATGATTTGTCTTTTTAAAATCTTTTTGATTTCTTTTTATATTAAGTTTATATAATTTAAAACTTTTAACTTATACTAAGTTAAATTGTTTTATTTTTCATATTGTCATTTTAAATAGATTTTATTTAGTTTTGTTTCTATTTTTGTTGTTATTTTTAATCTAATGTTTGGTATTTTTAATCGATTTTATCAAGTTTATATCTAGTTTTTCTTCTATTATTATATTTTTCATGTTTTGTCTTTTAATTAATATAAATTTTTATAGTACAATTTTTTCTGACTTAAAGGATTAAATCTTGTTTTCATATTTTGTTTGAATAAACATTTCTGTTTAATCAATCTTATCGAGGTTTATATTATAAATAATATATATTATTTCATTTTCAGGGTTTGTCTTTTTTATCTATTTATTAGCTTTTATATCTAACTTTCAATTGTTTTATTTTATATTGTTATATTTATCAAGTTTATATGTAGCTTTTATTAGATTACTTTATTTCCATATATTTATTTTCTGTATCTAGTTTTTAATTATTTTATTTTTCATTTAGCCTATTAAAATGAATCTGTTTTTTAAATAAATTTTCTATTTTCACATTTTGCCTTTTTAATGTTTGTTTTTCTTACATTGTTTTATCTTCACATTTTATTTCATTACTTTATTATTTATCACATTTGGTATTCTGTGAATCCCTCAACTTTAGGAAAAATGCTCGACAAATGAAATGTTTGATATGTAATCCTACACTTCCTACCGACAGACTAAATATCACAAACAGCATAAAACTCAGCAGCAGGTTTGACCTAAATAACCGCAGCTGTACCTAATAAACTGACAGCTGGGTGTTTTTATTTGAGACGAATCAGAAGAGCGAAGGGGAAAAAGGAAGGGGAAACAGTTGTTCTTTAATTTAAGGGAGCTAATTAAACATCAAATCCAAATAATGTTTAATGGCGGCGCGGCTCCTGAGAGGCCTGAGCGTTAATTAAGGTGAGCTCGTGTGGATTTCTGCTCCACTTTCTGCTGCTGGAGATAATCCGGCCGCCTCCGGACCAGCACGAATCCTGGAAAAGTGGAAACCGTGGGCCTGAGAGCCGAGCCGAGGGGAGTCTAACGCGTTCACACATATTAAAAAGCAGGTAGGCGTTCGGTCTGCCGCTAATGGAGCCACAAGCTCACCAAAATAAAGATGTTTTCGCTTAACGGAGTCCAACAAAGATCAGAAGAAACAAAACGGCGAACCAGAAAGCCGGCCCTCCCCGTTTTCCTCTTTAATCTCCGACCGGTTATGCTAACGAAGTCCTTATTTAAAGCGCTAATTAGCAATTTTTTTCTGTGTCAACAGCCTTCACGCAGCAAACGACTGAGTCTGAACTCAACACCCGTCTTCATTAACGTGCAAATTTATGCGCCGTAATGTTCCGGCGCTAAAAAGAGATCACGAGGAGGAGGTGAGAGAGAGGCTGCTCAAAAAGGTGAGACAAGGGTGATGTCACTGCCAGGGGGCGTGGCCTCAGGGTGGGGAAGGAGCAACGCCTTTAACCTCCAACCAGGTACAAGGATAAAGGTGTTGAGGGGAGGGGCAAGACCCTTAACCTGGTACCTGGGCTGCATCCAGATCTCCACCCTCTGGACTTGCAGACTGAGCCCTCGCAGACTTCAGTCATATGTAATGTGACGTCTTTACCGTCATTACCTAAAGTCTGCAAGAGCGGGAGTCTACAGCATTATGAATGGAGCTAATAGACAGACTTGGAGTCCGTTTCAGTCGTTTCTATGACACTGTTTGAAAAACTATAATGTATACGCTAATCACAGCAGCACTCGCCTACGTGATCGTTCTGCTCCTTATTTTTCTCAGCTCATGATTTTGGCTTCAGACTGCACAGCTTTTATAGGCCAGACTCAATAAAAAAATCGAAAAATTTAAACGTTACGTCCGTATTGCAATGAATTGTGGGTGATCAAACTGGTGAAGTCTGCAGAAGTCTGCACCCCAAGCAGACTCTCTGGACGTCTGCAGAAAGTCCGCTTGAGGCCCCTTGAGGACTGGATGAATTGTGGATTTGGACAGCCCTCAGCACTCCTGGACTTCCTGTGAACGCGCCCGCAAAGTCTGCGAGTTTGCAAGTGCGGTGAAGTCCAGAGATTTGGATTCAGCCCTGGTTAAAGACTTCGTACTTCCAACAAGGTATCAGGTTAAAGACTTTACCTTCCAATTAGGTTAAAGGTCCTTTCCCTTCCCCAACTCTGAGGTAACATCTTCAACCTGGTTGGAGGCTGAAGGTGTTGCCCCTCCAACCAGGTACCAGGTTAAATACCCTTAACTTCCTACCAGGGACCAAGGTAGAGGTCTTGCCCCTCCCCCCACTCTGAGGTAACACCTTTAACCTCCATCCAGGTAACACCGGATGGAATATATTTTGTTTATTCATACAAAAGGAATGACCTCAATTATATTTATATAACTGTTGTGTTTAACCTTCTGACCTGAAACAGCTTCTGGTTGTTTTTTTTTCATGTCTGTCTCATTTTTACTCACTGTGGGTTCATTTTTCACTGTGATCTAAAGTTCTGCTCCTCTATAAAAACAGAACAACCACGAAGGAGGAGACGGAGCTCAGAAATGTCTTCTGCACAGTATAATGTAATTAGAATGGCTTTTTAATGTTTTGTGAACAAATTAGTTATTTTACATCTTGTCTTTAAATTACTGACTATATCTATTAAAACAGCACAGAAAAAATGAGTAATTTATGTGTTTACTGTAAAAAAAAAAAAGGCCAAACCTATAAATAACATCCACATCAAAAATCTGACAGTAATTTGTTGTGTCACATCGTTTCACACAGCTTTTACGATAACTAAATGAGCAAAAAACAACATTAATTTAAAAATAATTGCCACTATTTCGAAGAAAACGTACGTATTTTAGTAACTGTGAAACGGTAAATATACATTTTTAACTGTTTAAACATTAGCTCTTTGTTGTTTCATTAAATTACAGAAGATAAAAAACAATCAGAAAAAGCATCACTTTACACGTTAAAAGGGCAAAACTGTAAATATGTATTTTTACAAATAGTAATTTTTTCTTTAAGTGTTTTACCCTAAAATTACAGTTTTGATGCTGATTAAATTAGCCAAAAAAGTAATTATTTTATTGATATTTGTCACTACTAAAGAAAAAAGATGTACATTAAGAATTGTAAAATGATAAAAATAAACTACTTTTTACCAGTTATTTTACAGATTTTAACTGTTTTGCTAAACTACAGATAATAATGTGTAGAATCCCATAAAAAGGTAATAATATACTGTTCTCTCTTATTCATATTTGTTTGATCTGAAGCCTCACAATGAGTGTTTTTGGGACTGACTCTTTATCTTAAGTGCACAAAATCATGACATCAGTTAATCGTTTGCACTTTACAGAACTAAATTTACACTATTTTTTCAGTAAAAAGAAAACAGAAGGTTCAGTAATGAGACTTTTTCTGTATAAAAATGTGATTTCTGGCAGACAGAAATGCCAACATGCAGCATCTTTACTTCATACTTTCTTATTCTGTCTGGAAAACTGGCACAGATACAGACTGAGACCAGGAGCAGCTGATAATCTGAACCTGTAAATGTCTCCTTCAAGAACTCCTAAAGATGCTGGACGCAGCAAACCGGCTAAACGAGGCCGACGGAGATCAAATCAACGAGGAAATTCAGGACTGAAATCACACTGAGCGAGGGCTGAGGACAGAGAGGATGGAAAGTCTCGAGGTTTAGCCGGTCAGCCAACCTGAAAATGCTTTCATATACAATCACACGCTGCGCTTCACACACACACACACACACACACACACACACGTTTGTACTTCTATCTTAGTGAGGACATCCATAGGCGTAATGCATTTCCTAGAGCCTTACCCTAACCTTAACCATCACAACTGATTGCCTAAACTTAATCCTTACCCTAACCCTAACCAAACCTCAATTCATACCTGTTCTCTAAAAACAAGTCTTCACCCTCAAACATGGCTGTTTCAAAGTGAGGACCGGCCAAAATGTCCTCACTTTGTAAAAATGTCCTCACTTTGATAGTTAAATGCAGAAAATGGTCCTCACAATGTAGCAAGTACAAGAACACACACACACACACACACACACACACACACACACACACACACACACACACACACACACACACACACTGAGCTAGCTAGCCAGTAGCTTCCAGAAATGCCTCTGCAGCACAAACAGTACATTTCCATACCATAGAAGCATCGCAAACATCAGCATCCAGACACAAATAGAAGGTTATAAATGATTTATTACACAAATATTCACAAAAGTGTTCGAATGTATGTTATCTTTTTTTAAAAATAAATCAAAAAATGACATAATTTATCACGATCGGAAACTGATTTCCAACCAAATTTGAGCTTGAAATCAGGCTAATTCATCAAAATCAGTTTATTCTACCTGTCTCGTTTAAAAATTAGCCTAAAATAAAATGTTCACAATAAGCAGAATCTGTAAAAAATGAAAAATTCTACATTCCTCGGCACAACCAAAAAGCCTCGACTGATTCAGCTGTGACCGACAGTTAGACGACAACAATTCAGAGAGTCAATAAAATAAATGCAGCATGGCTCAGAAACAGTGAACAGAGGAGCAAGTAGATGGAGATCCATTCAGCCTGGTGAAACATACAGAAAAGGTCTACAGAGGCTGGAAACACAGAAGTAGTTAAATATCTGCAGTATGTGGAATTTTCATGCATTTGGACGAGCTTTGGATCATTTTAGAGGATTTTCTGAGTCTTCTGGGACAAATTTTGGACAATTTTTGAGACATTATGGGAAAATTCTTGTCACGCAAGTTAATCTATTTGGTCATTTCTAACAAATTTCAAGCCATTTTGGATATTTTTGTGTAATTTTGGAGGATTTATGAGACATTTTGGACACATTTTGAGTCATTTTGGACAGAATTGGGGCAGTTCAAGATATTTTTAACCGTTATTTTCCAGATTTTTCTTGGCAAAGCATCTTTCGACAGCCTGATGGGCAGATTCATGCAGAGAACAAAGAGCCCACAGTATGGAAAAAATGTGACGGGAGGAAAAAAAGAAAAACATCCAGAAAGCGCTTGGAATTCAGAGGGTTAAAGATCAGATAAGTGAGGTGAGAGCTGAGGAATATTTTCACTCTGATAATGCCGTTTGTAGTTGATATTTGGATGATCTTTCTACAGATGACGAGACCGAAAATTGGACCAAAAATAATCAAAAATGACTCAAATTGTCCATGGGGACTCAAAAAAATCTGACATTAAGTAAATATTGAGTCATTTCTAGCTAGTTTAAAGTCATTTTGCACATTTTTTGGTGCTTCAGATAGTCTTTAAGTCAATTTGGACAACTTTACATGACAAATTTCAAGTTGTTCTGGACAAGTTTTATATTATTTTAAACAATTTTGGACTTGAGAGAAAGATAAGACCTACTGGATGAATAAAATAAATGCAGCATGGCTCAGAAACAGTGAACAGAGGAGCAAGTAGATGGAGATCCATTCAGCCTGGTGAAACATCTCTCAAAGTCAAGTTTAGTGACTCAAACGGACACTAAAATCTTTCAAAATAGCAAGAAAACCGGTTCCAAATGATGCAAAAATGGTCATTTTGACTAAATTTTAAATAATTTTGAGCTGGTTTCAAGTTGTTGTGGACAACTGTAGGCTAAGAGGTAAATAGATAAATGTGGCATGGCTCAAAAATGGTGAACAGAGGAGATGGAAGATGCATTCAGCACGGTGAAACATCTTTCTACAGATGATGAGCAGAGTGAGAAAGTCCGTAGAGGCTGTAAAAATATAAAAAATGGTTGAAAAAATGGTATTGCATTTGGGAAAATGTACATGCTGACACCTCGATGTTCCGTTTTGGTTTGAGAAATAATCAAAAACATCCTCCTACATTCTATGTTTATGATTTCATCCATTCTAATTACACTACACCGAATTCCTTCTCCGTCTATTAATGGTTGTTTTGTTTCCATAGAGGGATGGGAATTTATGTTGTAGCAAAAAAAAAAAAATTAACCTAAAAATGTGACAGGAGCACATGAAACGTCCAGAAATAGCTCGGGGGGGTTCAGTGGGTACATTTTCTGCTCCGGTTCATTCACAAATATCCGAGGCCGAATGTTTCATCGTCTGCTCGCAGCTCACAAACACTTAAATCGGCATAAACAGTTCAGCCGGCGCCGAGTTCAAGGCCTGTTGGAGATTTCTCAGGAGGAGACAGATGGAGGCGAGCGAGCTGCGAACCAGAGTTCAGCCACAAAAACGAGAATATTCCTCAACCTCGTATCAGCTCAGAGAAGGGTGGAAAAAACAAACGAGCTGTGGAGGGATTTACACGTTTTTCTGTGATGATATGTCTTCCAGCATATTTGTTTAAGAAATGAGAAGCTCCTCACTGCATCAGCAATGGAAGGCTCTTACCTATTTGCTTAGTTAAATCCAAATGCCGACTTTTTTCTCTGGACAGGCAGAGTATGTAAAGGTATCCTGGAGAGTAGCTGGAGCGTGTTGTGTTTTTACATCCTAGTCCAGCATCAGAAGCAGCAGAGCCAATCACTGGATCAACCATGATGTTACCCATAGCTCCACCCATCTCCACAGGTGGAGATGATGACGGACTCAATGATACGCTGGAAGGTCTGGTAAAGTTCTCTTCTGGTTTCAGGAAACTCGGTAAGTCACGTTTTGGAAAGTTTTGACATTATTGTGGTACAGTGGGAGGAAGCTGAGATATAAACTAGAGTGAACAAAGGACTCCAGCTAGGGCTGGGCAATACGACCAAAAAATAAAATCTCGATTTTTTTTTTTTTTTTTTAGTCATCTTGGACGATTACGATTTTAATGGATTTTTGTTGTTTCTTTGCGGTCTGTTTGCTATGGCTAGTGCTAGCCATGCCGCACTCCCGTAGCTGCAGCACTCTTCCCATTCTTTAGGATGCCTCTGCCGGAGGTGCTGAAAGTGGTTAGTTGTGCTGCTACTCTTCGCTTTCACAGTACTTTTGCAAACCTTGCACATGACTGTAGTTTGCTCTGTGTCAGTCTTGTCAAAGCCGAACCACTTCCATATAATCGATGTAACATGAGGCCCTTTTCTCGCGACCAACTCTTCGTCTGCTGTTCTGTCCGCCATGACGGGGGTGTGAGTGTTTTAGCGGAAGGAGATGAGAGGCGGAAGCAAACGCCAGTGCACAAGTTGTGAAAGGCAGAAGAAGAATCTGTATTGTTATATATTTAAGCTCGCCTCGATTTTACGATTTGGCAAATTTTCAAATCGTCAGGTTTTAAAAAGGCGAATTAATCGAATGAATTTGATTTATCGCCCAGCCCTAATGTAAAGGTATCCTGGAGAGTAGCTGGAGCGTGTTGTGTTTTTACATCCTAGTCCAGCATCAGAAGCAGCAGAGCCAATCACTGGATCAACCATGATGTTACCCATAGCTCCACCCATCTCCACAGGTGGAGATGATGACGGACTCAATGATACGCTGGAAGGTCTGGTAAAGTTCTCTTCTGGTTTCAGGAAACTCGGTAAGTCACATTTTGGAAAATTTTGACATTATTGTGGTACAGTGGACGGAAGCTGAGATATAAACTGCAGTGAACAAAGGACTCCAGTGGAACTTAATTTAAATTGTGAAACCCGAAATCGACACAGCCGAGTCTATCAGTGATGATTGAATGCAGTTAGAATCCAGTCCAATAAATCTCTTCCAAATGCTGTGGTTCACATTCAGCTCGTGCTGTTATTCAAGGTGAGAAAAATTCAGTTTCAAGTGGCACATTTCTACACTTCTGCCAGCAATTTTTAGAAACCGTGACACAAAGCAGGATCCTTCACTCGACGCCGCCGCACAGTCGAGCTTTAATCGCTTCATCCCTGCTTCCTTTGTTACCTCGCTCGTCTCCGTCGGCTCGCTACTGTCTCATCTAATGAAGGAAAATCTCCCCAAAAAGTGTTTTTAAAGACACATCAAGGAGCGGCACAACAAACGGAATCTAAATCAGAGACGAGAATAGAATCAGAAACGCACCACGGAGAATAAAACCAGAACGACAGCCGCTTCTGAAAACAGAAACTGGTCCCGCTGAGATGTCGAACCACTGATCAATCCAGGCGATAAATTCATCATAGGTGGGACGATGTTCTTCCAAATGCATTGTGGGGTTTTAGGTAGGATTGTAAAAACAGCACAGACGCTACAAAGTGTTTAAACAACACGTACAACATTGATTTGTTTGTTTGTTGATCAGTTATAACTAATTGGTATCAACTTCAACCTAAGTCTGATTCTTTGTTGTAAATTGTCTTAGTCCGTCTCTGTAAAATTAGTTATTTCCCGTTTTTTTGATGCACAAAACAAGAATTTGGTCAATTTGTGCTTTGGGTGATTGATATTTTTCTGTTTTCTGACATTTTGAATACCAAACAACACTGATTGATAAATTAATTGACACATTGATCAACAATGGGAATAATAATTAGTTCAAGCCTCATTAGAGAGGTAGAGGAGAGTAAGGTTAGTTAATCCACTCACAACCTGGAAACCTGTGCTAAACGGCTAAAATGTCTCCAATGTATTTTTTAAAATGTCTAAAATGACTTAAAGTTCTCTGAATGTCTGAAAAAAATGGTCCAAAATGACTCAAAAATTGTCAGAATGACTGTAACCCAGAAACTCGTCCAAAATGATTGAGAAACTTGTATAATTTGGCTCAAATTTCTCCAATGTAATTGATAAACTGTCCAAAATAGCTGAAAATTTGTCTAAAATGAACTAAACTTGTTGAAATACTTTTTCAAAAATGTCCAAAATGACTCAAAATTAGTTAAACATGATGGAAACCTGGGAAGTTCCTCAGAATGGTCAAGAAAATGGCTCAAATTTCTCCAAGGTGGCTGAAAAATTGTCGAAAAATTATTCACAATTTCTCCAAAATGATCCCGAGAGGAAAAATCCCTCTGACGACTGGAACAATTCCCATAATTAATAATACATCAGCAGGGTCATTCCAATAAACCCCAACATCAGAATGAGCTAGCTGGACAGTCAAAGTCAGTAAAAACGTAGAAAAACTGGATTCACCAAATAAGAACTATATTCATCTAGAAAGAATGCTGCTGTATGGCTGTTTGTATCTTTGATGCTAGTGTTTGGTTAGCCCAGTTTCAAGTGCAGGAATTCCTGAAAGCTGAAAATTATGTCTGAGGGTGCTAATTATTTTGTCTTCTCTCCTAGGAAATCGGTCCCCCGCCGCCATCCTGAAGAATCTTCTAATTACGTAAATGTACCTCGAGGATACGAGGAGGCTCAGAAGCACAGGCTTCCTACACAAATACAACACTGACTGACTGTACTTTCAAGTATTAATAATTAACATCCAACAAACTGAGTCCCTAACAGCTGCTCAGGTTGACGTATAAAATCCACGGATGGTTTCAACGGATCTTGAGAGTTTCCTGTTTTTGAATTTTCATTAACAAGCCAGAAAAAATATAGCTCTGAGAGTAAATAAACATATATAGCAATGAGTCAGTCACACCGGTGTTATTTAACCGGTTCTAAAAAGTGTACAGCCTCCTCAGTGAAAATACTGATTCCTCAATGTTTTAATAACAGATGGAGACTGTTAAAGGAATCACAAACATTTGAAGTAGATGAAGTTTCTCAGAGTTGTGGTTCATCACACAATGATGATGATGATGGCTTCATTCTTCACAAGTTTCAAATAATTTTTTTAGCAATTTTAGACTTGGAGGAAGAAAAACCTACTGGATGAATAAAGTAAATGCAGAAAGTTGTTGGAGATCCATTCAGCATGGCGAAACATCTTTCTACAGATGATGGGCTGTAAAAATGTAAATATTCTTATTAAAAATGACTCGGGAACCTGGAAACTTGTGCCAAATGGCTAAAATGTCTCCAATGTGTTTTTTAAAATGACTTAAACTTCGATGTTTGTCTGAAAAACGTGTCCAAAATGATTGAGAAAATTGTCCAATTTGGCTCAAATTTCTCCAATGTAATAGGAAAATTGTCCAAAATGGCTGAAAATCTGCCCAAAATAACTTACACTTATAGAAATAATTGTAAAAGTGTCTAAAATGACTTAAAATTAGCTAAATGGGACAGAAACCCGGAAACTTGCTAAACGTGGTCGAAAAAACTGGTCAAAAACGGCTCAAATTTCTCCAAGGTATCTGAAAAATTCTCTAAAAATTATTCAAAATTTGTTCAAAAGGATCATGAGAGGAAAATCCAACCTCCTGAATCAATAAAATAAATGTAGCATGGCTCAGAAACAGTGAACAGAGGAGCAAGTTGTTGGAGATCCATTCAGCATGGTGAAACATACAGAAAAGGTCTATAGAGGCTGGAAACACAGAAGTAGTTAAATATCTGCAGTATGTGGAATTTTCATGCATTTGGACGAGCTTTGGATCATTTTAGAGGATTTTCTGAGTTTTCTGGGACAAATTGTGGACAATTTTTGAGACATTATGGGAAAATTCTTGTCACGCAAATTAATCTATTTGGTCATTTCTAACAAATTTCAAGCCATTTTGGATATTTTTGTGTAATTTTGGAGGATTTATGAGACATTTTGGACACATTTTGAGTCATTTTGGACAGAATTGGGGCAGTTCAAGATATTTTTAACCGTTATTTTCCAGATATTTCTTGGCAAAGCATCTTTCGACAGCCCGATGGGCAGATTCATGCAGAGAACAAAGAGCCCACAGTATGGAAAAAATGTGACGGGAGGAAAAAAAGAAAAACATCCAGAAAGCGCTTGGAATTCAGAGGGTTAAAGATCAGATAAGTGAGGTGAGAGCTGAGGAATATTTTCACTCTGATAATGCCGTTTGTAGTTGATATTTGGATGCACCTCAGCCCTGAGAACTTTTCAGGTTTTGTCGACAAGAATGTTAAGTAACGATCACAGAAGAACAACACAACCTGGAATTACCGAGAACAACACAACGTGAAATTACTGTGTGTGTTTCCCACATTTCCCACATTCCTTCCCACAGTAAACACTTCCTCCCTTGTCATTACGAACAAACCACCTCGCCCCCAGTCACCTGGATACCTGAGCGAGTTTGTGTGAAACTGAGCAGCGCTAACAACCTTCATCTATAATTCAAAACCACACACACACACATTTACCATCACTTCAGAGGACTCACTTATGATGACTAAAGGTCAGGCAAGACTCAACTTTATAGATGAATAAATGTACATGTAAGGAGGTGACGTCCCCACAAGTACAACAAAAACACGTACATGCATGTCCAAGTTTGTGTCTTTGAGCACTTAAGGATTCACACCAAGTCTTGGCCTAAACACATGAATGCTCCCATAACATGAGCAAAAACACACACATGAACAAATAAACATAACTTCACACCATCAGTTTAGAGGACTCATTTTAAACAAGTCATTGCCTTGTGGGGACTTCAGAGGAAGGAAAGTCCTCATAATACGACTGTGTAAACTCATTTATGTCCCCACAACATGAGCAAAACTGGACAGCAAAACAATGTTGTACAATATTAACTTCACACAACTCACTGTAATCATTTCTTGGCCCTGTTAGAACTTCAGGGTTAAACTAAGTATTCAAAATATGACTGTGCAAACACAGTTATGTCCCCACAACAATACCAAAACCCCACACACACAAATACATATATAATATACACACATTACTGTATATTATCACTTTAGAGGACTCTTGGACTTCATGGAAAGTCAGGTATAATCATTTTGCCACCGACACTAAGGGGGGAACTTCAGGGGGAAGTCAAGTCATCAAAATAACACTGCAAGCTCATGTATGTCGCCACAAAAAGGGGGAAAAACACACAAAAACATACATATATACATACATGCATGTATATATGTATGTTTATGTATACACACACATTTTACTGTATATAATCACTTTAGAGGACGCTCTCTAACAACTCTCAGCCTCATCAGGACTTCAGAGAAAGTCAAGTGCCTATAATATGACAGTGTAAACTCATTTATGTGCCCACAACGTGAGCAAACTCACACACACATACATGTACATATATTATATATGTACATTGCTGTATATTATTACTTTAGAGGACCCTCAAACAATTCTTGGCCTTATAAGGACTTCAGCGAAATTCAAGTTCCCATAATATGACAGTCACTCATTTATGTCCCCACAACATCTTCAAACGGACACAAACACATAAGCACAGACACACACACACACAAATGCAAATACATACATTATATATGCACATTGCTGTTTATTATAACTTTAGAGGACTCTTTCCTTGGCTTTATGTGAACTTCAGGGAAAGTCAGGTCCTTATAATGACTGCGTAACCTCTTTCACACACACACAGACACACACACAGACACATATCACTTTAGATTCTTATCCTTATGAGGACTTCAGGTAAAGTCAGGTCACCCTAAAATTCAGTGTAAACATTTTGCCACTGAAACTAAACCCTTCTGCCTCACATAAATGTCCCCACAACATGTGCTAAACCACACACACACTCTCTCTCTCTCTCTCTCTCTCTCTCTCTCTCTCTCTCTCTCTCTCACACACACACACACATAGCTGCAGATCATCACTTGTGAGGACTCCCTTTAACCGGGGATCGGCTGTTTGTCCCCATAAAACAGTGAAGTCCCCCGGACACGCGTGTCCCCACACGGCGGGTAAACTGACACACCCTCGGGGCTACTTGAAGTGTCCTAATCTGTTGATAAGCTCCTCGCTCGCCCTCCGCATGATGCAGGACAATCAGACAAAGCTTCTCCTCCCTCCCTGGGACTCACTCAGTAGGTGTGTGTTGTACTTGCTGGTGTAGTAGTACACGTCTTCGTATCCTTCCTGGTAATCGTCGTCCGCCCGGTACCTCCTCCCTCGCCTTCTCCTGCTCAGCAGTCGCAGCAGGGCCAGGAACCGCTCCATCCCTGGTGCCAAACCGGGCCGAACCGGGCCGGGCTAAGCTAGAGGCTAATTCCACACAGAGAGGCAGATCGGGTTTCCTCCTCCTCCTCCTCCTCCTCCTCCTCCTCCTGGCTTTCTGCTGCTGCTGCACACACCTCTGGATCCTCTCGCTCTTTGTAGCTCCTCTCTGCAGCCTCCTCCTCTGCTGGTGCATCTAACCCCCATCGGCCAATCACAGAGCTCGCAGCGCACACACTCCGCCGCTCCGACACACACACTCCACTCCTCTCCTTTCCTTCATCGCCTCCTTTCCTTCATCTCTGCTCTCGGTTCTCGTTCTCCTCTTCCTCACCTCCTCGTCATCTTCCTCCTCATTTAGTTCATCACACTGAGGGGGGAGGGGAGGAAACTAGCTGAACGCTGAGAGGAAGAGGAGGAGGAGGAAGAAACAACCAGAGAAGGAAACGAGGAAAGGAAAGGAGGAAACAAGGAGTGAAGGAGGAAGAGGGAAGGCAATAAGGAAACAAAAGGAAACAAGGAAATAAGGAGAGGAAACAAGGAGTGATAGAGAAAACAAGAAAACAAGGAGTAAAGGAAATGAAGAGAAGGAAATAAGGAGGGAAGGAAACAAGGAAGCAGCCTCCAAAACTAAACAGCGAACGCCTCAAACACAGAAAACATGAATCTGAAGGAATCAGCATCCACAAAATTCCGATAGTCTGAGCCCTTAAGCTAACCGCGAAGCTAACTGCTAAGCTAACTGAGCTAAGCTAACTGTGAACAAGTCAAAGAACATTCATGAATCTGCAAGAATCAACATCCACACAATTTGTAACCTTTGAACTCTGAAGCAAACCGCTAAGCTAACCGAGCTACACTAACTACAAAGCTAATCAATTAAGCTAACAATGCTAACATAAAGCTGTCCTGTTTGGAATGATGAACTTTTCCCACAATCCTGCAGTTTCAGCCACAGAAACACCTTCATGCTGAACATCAATGATGTCTATAGGTTAAGTTTCCTTTAAACTGAATTACACCGAGACTCAAAGAGCGATCACAAACCAACCAAACAGAACCTGCATCCATTAGCAGCTTCAATGTTGCTGCTAGCCATCATACAGGAAATAAAAACCCCAACATGGATGACTGAGGACTGAAATCACCAACTGAAATAAACTCTTACCTTTTTATTTTATTATTTCTGTGCAATAAAAACATGATAGATCGGCGGAGGGGCGGCAAAAAAGTCCTCAAATTGAAGAACAAAACTGAAAACACAAAGACGCAACACTAGAATAACCTCCAATAACCCTGATGAATGTGTTGAGTTCTAATCAGACTGAAATGAAACATAAAGATGCTCCATCACAAGCAAGAGTCCAAATAATATCAGCAAAACATTCTGTACTCGTTCTTTTACTACAAATTACTCTTTAACTACAAATATTAACAGCAGAATGTGGTGAAAATATCATAGTGAAAGTATTTGTTCTCCAGAAAAACAACCCAGTTAGTGTTAAATTATATTATTCATTATTAGAGCCGAGGAGCTCAGTTTGAAAATCATTTTATCTTTTAAAAATAGCCACAATTAGAATAGGATTGAGTATTATTATTAGTCTCTGAAGGGGAAATGTGCAATGTCAACAGCAGCAACGTGAAAGTGAGAAAAGCAAGAAAACACAACTATAAATTAAAGAGGCAAGGCACACACACTATATACACAATATAAGAATAGCTACATGAATGAATTGCACTTGAATTACATGAATTACTTCATTTAGCCAAAGGAAAAAAAATGTAAAAACCGCAAAGAATTGGGAGGCTTTCATTCTTTCCGACAGTCTTTGAACTATTCACAAGCGTCGATCCATTGAGAGAAACAACCAATTATGAGCTTAAACTGTTGATATTTAATCAGAGTTTTTTCGTTTTACAGGTCTTTTTTTTAAATGCGCAAAATCAACAGATGGAAATTAGCTTAAAGCTAACTCTGGTACAATGCATCAAATGGAAACATTTATGTTTAATATTGTACATGGTCCCTTTTTAAATAAACTGATAATAATAATAATATCCATTTCTAATGAGTAGATTATGTAAAAAACGAGTTTTCCGTATTTCTACAGGGTAAAGACAAGTATTGAACCAAAATAAATATGGAAATTGTTACATATTTATAGTCATTTTTCTAGTATTGGTAACATTCCTTTTTGGAACTTTAATGTACACTTAGATCTGTACTACAACACCATTTGCAGTATTACTTTTCAACAGTTTCTGCATTACCAGCTTCTGTATCATTTTATGTGGAATATTTCACGTTTTTGTTTTATTTGTGATATTTCAAAACCAATCAGCTGGTGCAATAGTTTCCTGTACAATAAGGTCAATGTAATGGTGAAGATTTCATTCATTTTTCACATCATTCTTCAGGTGCAATATTGAACTACATCAAGACCTGAAAGATCTTCACCATTCTTGAGCCTCTCCACGACTCTGTGGACGGTCATCCGGCTGACGTTCAGCTGCTTGGCTCTGTCAGACTTCTTGTGGCCAGCATGAAGGAGAGCAGATATCTCAACTCTTTTGACTTCCATCTTGATACAACTTCACCGGAGAACAAATTTGTATTAAGGACACCTGCCTATAAGGTAGAACTTTCAGTTTGTTCAATGGAAGTTTTCCCTCCGACATGTAAACGTCTCTAAAGATCATGAAACCGTGTATCAGAACTTTTGCAAAGCCTGGTATAACTGCCAGCATTACTTTTCATTGTTCTATTCTAGATTTATTGTAGTTTACATATTATATTATCAGTATTGTATTTTACTTATGATCTTAGATTTTGACTCAGAACCTGCAGATACTAAATGACTCAGGTAAGAGTTTTGCATCTGAAGATCTACAAAATGTTGTTCCTGGTTCGACTGGACGGGTTTTAACACCAGCACTCTTCATCTCAACGTGAACACAAACAGTAAAAGTGCGACTCTGACAGCTGGTCTGCAGGGCGAACATTCACAGCTCGACCTCCGACCTCGTCACGTCCCGACGGATCTCGTATCCCAGCGACTCAGAAAACTGCTGACGGAAACCTGACAGACGGCAGCGAGCACGAACCAATGCTCGATTTACATCCATAAATTACTGCATCTATGGAGAGAAGAGTTTTCTGGATCCAACAGCAAACAACTGTACATTGGAATTATACAAAAAAAAAAAATCACTGTAAATCCAAATTTTGTATTTCATTTTGGTTGTTTGGATTCTTGTTGTGGTTCTTTTGGAACTAATTTTGGAATATTTCTTGTCTTTTTAGCTCAATTGTATTGAATTTTAGTCGTTCTGCATCTTATTTTGGTCCTTTTGCGTGTCTTTGTGGTTGTTTTGTTTCTTATTTCGGTGGTTCTTTGTCCTTTCTGGTCATTTCTATTTAAATTTAGTCATTCTGCATCTAGTTTGAGACATTTGCGTCCCTTTTCTAACTTATTTCGTTCATTTTTTGCCTCTTTCTGGTTATATAATCAATTATTGCACTGATATCACAAATTTGTGAACCAGAAAACAAAATATATCCGAATATTTAAGTAAAAAATCAAGATAAAATCCAAACATTTGCACCATTGAGGTTCTGAAATGTGAAATTTTGTTGCTTTTGTTGGTCTTAAATTGCTGTGGATTAATACTTTGTGGTTACTTGTGTTGGTTGGACCAAACGAATCAGAAAAAATAAAGAAAACAAACTTTAGTAATAAAGGAGATTGATAGATTGATCAAAAAATACAATTACAAGAATAGAAAGAGACAAAAAATATATTGTATTTGTCATATATTATTATATCAGAAAATGCTTTAATGAATGAAAAAAGGATTATTTTTTGCTGAAATAGACTAAAATGAAAAACTAAAACAACTTATTACTTAACATTAGAAATTAAATAATTTTTATTACGAAAATTCTGAAAATAATGAAGTTAAAGTTAATTTGCATGAAATAAAATAAACAAATGAAGAAATAAAGAATTAAATGTAAAAAAGCAAATGAATAAATGAATAAAAATTAAACAAAAATGAATGAATAAATGCATTAAATTAACTTGTTAATAGAAAAAGAATTAATTTAGTTTGTTGTGATTTTTTTACGGAGGTCCAAACACGCCTGACTAATTACTAATTTTCAAAATAAAATGCAAAATATTTTGCTGCTTTTTCTTGTTCTTATGTTGAATTAAAGATTTATGTGGATTAGGATGTTGGTTGGACTCATTTTTAACCGTTTACTGATGATTTAATTACAGATTAATCATGACAAAGTAATTCTGTAAGTGTCATTACATTATTTTATGGTGATTTTAGGAGATAATTTGATCCTAATTTGTGCTTTAATGTCCTGATTTTGCGATTAAAACTGATTTTAATTACAGTTTTGCATGTTGCAGCTGATTTCTTTGTGTGTTGAAACGACATTAGCTTTAGCGTTAGCTCAGGACCGGTCGCCATGACGCCCCCTTCACCTGTCAGACACACCTGAGGGTCTCCATGCATCTCCACGGTGACAGATGGGCGAGCTACATCAGCAGACACAGCGGGGAGAGGAGAGAGAGAGAGAGAGCTAAAAATGACTAGCGAGGCCTCATTTGCATATCGCTCTCAGGCTTCCACCGCTCTGACACGCCATTGGACGGCTCGGCGGGGCGTGTGCGTAATCCGGTTCTCCACGCTGCACGCCGACACACACACACACACACACACACACACACACACATGTTTGTTTTTCTATACCGGTGGGGACTTACCATTGACTCCCATTCATATCTAACTCCTAACCCATACCCTAACCCTAACCTTAACCATCACCAAATCAATGCCTAACCCTAAACAAACGTTTTTGCACTTTTACATTTTTTATTAACAACAATATGGCCAAGAAAACGGTGTTGCCACCCGTGGGGACCTCATTTTAGGTCCCCACCGTAAGACAAGTCCCCACCTTTATAGCAAATAGTCAGGTCAAAGTCCCCACCTGTATAGCAGAAACAAGTACACCTCCACACACACACACACACACACACACACACACACACACACACACACACACACACAGTTTATCCTCTAACTCCCCCTACTGGCCGCTCTGAGGAATTACAGCTGCTAAAAAATCCACATCTCTTAGGAAGAAATAACTGAAGCTTCTACAACTACCCACGATGCACCGGGGCAGGGACAGTGATTGATGAAGCCCGAGGACAAACGGAGAGACCCAGAAACCAGCTGGACAAAAGGAAGTCTTAATGGACGCTGAGTGACTGACCTGCTTCCTAATGGACTCTGAAACACTCAGCATCGACCTCCGTTCATCCCCCCAAGGCTCGACCCGACCTGAACTAAGACACGCAGACATCTGGACCACGCAAACATCTGGACCATGCAAACATCTAGACGACACACCGGAGGACGCACATCATCTCAAATGAACCAACAAGACCAATGATCAATCATAAAGTGCTTTCCAATACAAAAATCCACTAAATCTGAATAAAAATTCCCCCCCAAAACTCCTCAAGAACATCTGGTTCTTCATCTACTGTCATTTTATTTAAGGATCAGAGTTCTACCTTCATACTGTGAATGTTTCCAGAGTTCCAGGTCCTTCAAGTCCATAGAACTTTCTACAATTGTCGGTAGGTTTAGTCTTGAACTTTCTATGACGAGTTATTTTGACAAATTCTGACATGTGGACAAATTATGACTTCATATTGACAAATCTGGACTAATCTTGGACAGACTGACTTATTTTAGACAAATTATGACTTGGACAAATTATTGTCAAGCTTCATCATTTTTTGTCATTTGTGATAAGTGTGAATGGTCTTTAAGACAACGTCTGAGTTAGTTTTGTCAAATTATGACTTGTTTTGAAGAAATGCTGATTTGTTTTGGACAAATTCTGACAAATTTGGACTAATCTTGGACATACTGTGACTTATTTTGGACAAATTATTTGGAAATTAGAAGTGTTTTTCATGTGGGGCAATTTTCTTTGGCCATTTGTGACAAATATGGTTGATTTTCAAGACAATTCTGAATTATTTTAGAAAAAGTTTGGACTAAAATGTGACAAATTTTGGACAAATTACGACTTACTATGGATACAATTTGACTAATCTTGGACAAACTGACTTATTTTAGGCAAATTTTGGACAAATTTGGATGTATTTTGGACAAATCAGGACTATTCTATTTTTTCATGAAAGGCAATTATTTTTTAGTAATTTGTAACAAGTTTGGTTGATTTTTAAGGCAATTGTGAATCGTTTTGGACAAATTGTGACTTATTTTGGACAAATTACACCTTAATATGGACATATTTAGACTACTCTTGGACAAACTGACTCACTATAGACAAATTTGGACAAATTCCGACTTATTTTGAAAGTGTTTCATGTGAGACTTTTTTTTGTCATTTGGGACAAGTTTGGTTGATTTTTAAGATAACTATGAGTTATTTGGGACAAATTTTGAAGATATTTTGACTTTTTTGGAGAAATTTTAACTTATTTTGGACTAATTTCATGGTTCCTGGTTGTCCTGTTTCCGTAGAGGTGCAGCAACGCCCTGAAACGGCTTTTTATGTTGACTGATAATTAAGTCAGGCTAATAAAGCTAGCGTAGAATCACCTGCAGACCGACCATCTGAAGAAAAGGTTTTCAGTCTTCTGGTTTCTTCGGCTCTACTGAGGCAGAAAACGACGGTAACTAAGTGAGACTAAACGACTACGCAGCCGTTTGGAGGTTCACGTCTGAGCAGAAAAGCAGCCGGCAGCAGAACCAGAAAGCTCCTGAAACCAAAACCCGGCTAATCCGGCCGGTTTAAGGTGGACGGAGGATTCTAACGGTGGGTTCCAGCTTCACAGGGAGGAGCAACAACAGTTATCAGGCGAATGCAGCCGGCAAACACAAACACAACGGAGGATAAAACGATGAGACTCTCTGTGTTTTAATAAGTGCTTTGTGTCCTGCCGGGTTTATCCAAGTAGAAAATGAGAGCAGAGGAGACGCCAGCAGCCTGTGGTCCACCTGGACGCCGCCCAGAGTGCACAGATGAAGGACGGCTGAGCTGATCCTGGATCTGTTTTAGTCTCCAGTTTTACACCAATTTCTTTTATTTAGACAAAAACGTTTCAGGCTTTAGTTCAGAATGAAGCAACAACAAAGAACTCGACCAATCAGGGAGCTCACGTTTACTGTCAGATGTCATTTAGTCACATTTCTGAGCAGAAAACTGTTCATTGTTTATCACCATTGTACAACCAGACAATCCAAGACTTTAGTGTGGGCAAATTACAACATACAGCGCACAAAGTTTGACTTATTTCAGGCAAAATTTGAAATATTTTAAACCAATACGGACTCATTTTTGACTAATTTTGATTTATTTTGGACAAATTTGGACTCATTTTTGACTCATTTTTATGTATTTTGGATGAATGACCACTTATTTTGGACAAATTCTGACTTTTGTGGACAAATTCCAACTTATTTTGGCTTAATTTTTGATTTACGTTGGAATTATGATTATTTTTGACAAATTTTGGCTTATTTGGGACAAATTTCGATGTATTTTGGATAAATTACCCCTATTTTGGACAAATTCTGACTTTTTGGACAAATTTGAGCTCATTTTAAACAAATTATGACTTACATTCGACAAATTTAGACTTACTATGGACAAACCGCAATTTATTTGGACCAATACTTACAAATTTATGACTCATTTTTTTATATATTTTGGACAAATTCCGACTTTTTTGGACACATTTTGATTCAACATGGATAAATTATGGCTTCTTTTGACAAATTTTGACTTATTTTGGACTAATTTTCACTCACTTTTGATTAATTTTAATTTATGTTGAATAAAATACCAGAATTTTGCGCAAATTTAGACAAATTACGACTTATTTTTGACAAATTTGTACTTATTTTGGACCAATTCTGACTGGTTTTTGACAAATTTGGACTCGTTTTCGACATGTTAAGTTGCGGCTTAGTCAGCTTTTGCTTTTTATGATTAGTTTCATTCTGGATCACACCACAGATATTTCTGAGTTCTATCTCCTTCTTCATGTTGTTCTGTTTCCATCGAGCTGCAGGACTGTAGATTGCAGTAAAAAATGAGCCACAGTGAGGAAAAATGTGCAAAATCACACAAACTGCTTCATATTCCAGCTAGAAAGAGAAGACTATGACCTCAAATTTAGCTGCATAATGCTAAACGGTGTGAATTTAAGTCTTTTCATGACTAAAAATAAGACGTTTAATTTCGATAACATCATAAACGTCAACCTTTTTTTAGCCGCCATGTGATCAGGTGTCCGCATACTTTCTGCCGCATGAGCTCCTGATCCGATGTTTGTGCACACACACTTAAAACAGGCCTGTTTAAATGGATAAAGTAGGAGTGACAAACACACACTCTGTCAGCAGTTTGTTCCTGAGAGTCACAGCGGGCGAGCGACATTCAGAAACACTGGACAGAGAGAGAGAGAGAGAGAGAGTCTTGGTGAAATGTGTCAGAGACGATAGGGATAATACATTAAGCTGAGGAAAATGGATGTAAACACACATGCACAGCATCACACACTCTAACACACACACTGTAACACACACACACACACACACACAGTCAGGTCTGCTTCAGTAATCCTGAGGACAAAGATGAGCAGAGTTCTGACATCAGCACCTCTTAAAGGACACTGTGTGTGTTTTAGAGTGTGTGTGTGTGTGTGTGTGTGTGTGTGTGTGTGTGTGTGTGTGTGTGTGTCTCAAAGTGTGTGCTACGGTGTGTGTAGAGAAAATGGTTTAGTGTGTGTTTGTGTTAAAGCCATTTTCTCTGCTTCTTAGTCAAAAAGCTTAAAACGGTGGGATGATGTCATGCTGTGACACACACACTCATTGTAAATACACACACACACACACACACACACACACACACACACACACACACACTCATTATAAAACACACTAACTCCCTCCGTGATGTTCCTCGGCGGCTCTAAAACCATCCAAAGCTGTTGCAGAGAACCGTCCTCCGTCTGTTCCTGAGCTCTCAGTAGAACCTCCTGGTCTCCTTCAGAGACATGAAGGTTCTAACTGGAACCAGCCGCAGAACCACAACAGAAGAAAGTTCCTCTGAGGACCTCCATCAGTCCTCCTGTCTATGTTGACATGCTGCTGGTCCACATTCATGTCCAATGAAGGATCAATAGTATTGATTCTATTCTGTTCTAAATATCAGCAGGTCTGTTTACTGATGAATCCATGGAGCTGTCCGTGGTGCTGAAACAACTCATTCATAGTCATTGCCACGAACACCGAGCTTCCTGTTAAAACAGCCTTATATAGCAGGATAAAATGCCGTGAAGAACCACAAAAAACGGTTCCTTTTGGCACCATAAATGTCATTCCAAAGAACTGTAGAAAACTAGGTTCTGAGGGAACCACGTCGTCAAGCTATTGGTGAAAGAACTCCTGAAGGTGCCCCAAAGAACCGTCAAAAAACGGTTCCTTTAGGCACCATAAATTGTGCGCAGAAGAACATAATTAAAAATGGGTTATTTGAGGAACTCTCAAATTACTCTTAAAAGAACCCCAAAAGTGCCTCACAGAACCATCAAAAAAGATTCCTTGAGAAGCCATATTTTGTGCTCCAAAAAACTTCTTTAAAATCTTATTTTTAAGGATCCTTTTATCACAAGTTTCTTTAAAGAACCCCAAAAGATACATCAAGGAACCATGAAAAAATGGTTTCTTTAAGCACCATAAATGGCACTCCAAAGCACTTCAGCAAAATTAGTTTTTAAAGAACCATGTCTTCACACGGTTCTTTAAAGAACCACCCAGGAACGATGAAAAAGTTGTTCCTTTAGGCATCATTACAAAGAACTTTATCAAAATAGGTTCTTGAGGGAACCACTTCTTCAAGCTGTTCTAAAGAACCCCCAGAGGCCTCCAAGAAACATCTTTTAGAAGCCATAAATTGTGCTCTAAAGACTGTCATCAAAAATATTTTTTCAAGGAATCATTTTATCACATGGTTTTTGAAGAACCGCCAAAAAACAATCCTTCAGGCCCCATAAACAGCATTCCAGAAAAACTTAATCAGCATAAAGAACCATCTCTACAGGCTGCCAAAGAACCATCAAAAAATGGTTCCTGTAGAAACCAAAAACATTCAAAAACAAGAGAAAAATAGGTTCTTTAAGGAACCATTTCCAGGACAGTTTCTTGTGAAACCAGCTGGTTCTATTTTGAAAACAGGACCTGATTTATGTAAAATGTGAGAGTTTGCAGCATTTCTTGGTTCCTTCCATGAGAACACATGTAATATTTAGGGTTCTTGACATTTCTCACAGTTTCTAGATGCTTTAAAGTTACAGTAATGCAAAGAATTGTTCGTTGCGGCTCTAATTTGAAGCCACCAAACCACATATCAACGTAGAACTGACGCAGTGACAAACACCATGCAGTCAGAACCCAATAAACAGTGAATGTTCTGCTTAGTTTACATCAAAACACTCAAAAATGACCATAATAAAGACAAAAACACAAACTAATCTTATGTTATTAAGTAAAACTCTGCAGGATAAAACGTCGGCTCCGTCGCTTTGGACTGAGAACGTTTGTGAGGAGGCGTTTCCTGTCAGAGATCTGGACTCTGATCAGACTTCCATGACGCCTGCAGCCTCACAGGTGTTGCTTCCTTCTGGACTTGTCGGGGAGGAAATCGAGGTCATGAACCTGCCGGCATGATGTAAAGAGCCGTCTGCAGCGTCCATGTTTCCTCCACAGGTTCAGCTTGTGGAGCCAGAAAATCAAAGAAGACGATTAATTTACAGAACTAACATTCATCACGATATCCGTACCGACAAACACTAAAGGGTTTGTTTGAGATTCACCAACGCGACCGAGGAATGAGGTGAAAAGACGGTCAGAGTGACGTTTATTCTGCAAAATAAAGCCCCATTTGGACGGGATTAACATTACAGAGGGAGGCTGGGGTTAAATCTTTTCTCTGAGAGGGATTTAAACTTTTACAGGATCTGCTGTGTAACAAAGAGGAACGCAAATAAACACGAAGAAATCTGCAGGAAATCACACACAAGGACAGTTCAGAAGCTGCTTCAGAATTAGCACATTTTTAAGTTTTCCTTGGTATCACAGTAATCCAGTGACAGCTACTTGTTCATGCTTGGGTTCATTGGAACAAAGACGTGCTAACGGCTAATTGGGCTACTTTTAATGGCACCAATGTGACAAAAAAATCCTGTGGTTCCTGGTAGGCATTTAAAATGAGCAAATTAGCTGCACTTTTTGCCCTTCATTATGGCTCCCAAGCGTAAGTCTGAGTCTTCTGATGGAGTTTTGACTTACAGCAAAATCGACTTACATCTAGGGATGGGAATTTCGACTAATTTCCAAACTGACTAGTCGCTAATTTTATTGGCGACTAGTCGGTTCGGAAAACTTGCAATTTAACCCTTTAAGCGCCAAAGTCGCAATATTGCAACAAGCAACATTGCTGAACATAACAAGCCACAGCTTCAAATATACTGCCTCGTGTGCCTCATGTACTGTACACCAGGAGATGGAGGACATCTGGAACTTCAATCTGAGCATCAGTTGTGGGCGTGTTTTCATTCAAAGTTTTGGAGTTTACAGAGTTTGAAAACCGAGGAGACGAGACTCGCCGTCGGAGCGTATCAGAGCGCAAGACGGCACATTTTAAAGTGAGAAAACTCACCGAGAGGTCTGGTCAACGCTGACAAAGTACTTTGTCAAGTAATGGCTTACTCATATTCTGAAGAGGAATATTCACCCTCTGATGAAGATGTTCAGTCGTCCAGTGAGACAGAAAGTGCCGCTGCGTCTGTGCGTAACGGCAGCGAGTCGGTGCGCCATGACAGTCCACGAGCAGCACATACTGGAGCCGATGCTTTGCTTCGGGGGGGCAGGAAGGGACGTGGTGGGTGTAGCTGGAGTGGTCAAAACACCGCTAATGATGAGGGGGATAGCGGGGGTTGAAAAAAGAGACAAGCATATGCTACTGGCAGGATCAACCAGGTAGCCCAGACGGGACGAGTGTAGAGCTGCATGGGGGGGGGGGGGGTGTAGGTTTGGAGAAATAAACGTGTCATCTGGAGGTCGACCGCCCCCTGCTACGTGTGAGGGGAGGGGAGGAGGAGCAATTCTCTCCCTGGCTGCTCAGCCTGTTTACAAAGAAGCCGATGCAGAGGTACGAAGAACAAGGAGCATGACGCTTAATGCAGCGTTTAACCGACTAGTAAAATACTAAACGTTTAATAAATGACTAGGCGGTTAAACGATTAAACGACTAGTCGCGCACATCCCTACTTACATCGGGCTGTAAGTCGAGGACTCCCTGTTTAAGTAGAACTACAACAGTTAGAACTACTTTAACAGTTTATCTCGGATCTAAATGCTTCCTCCAACACTGACTGGGATTTGAGAAGTTTTTTTTGAGCCAAAACTATTAAAACTATCAATGTATTATAGCAACAAATATGATTAAAATGATTAAAAACGACGGTGAGTTTATCGTCATTGTGTGATTTTCTAAATGAATGCCAGGCGGTGAGGGGAAATGAGCCAGAATTCAAATGTAAAAAGAGAATTATTATATTTTATTAGAAAGACAAAAACAGAACAATTTAGTACATTTCATTTTAACACAATTTTAATTGGACCGTTTACATTTAATTTCCCTTATCAACTTTAAATCTCACCCCGACTACCATGAAAATATACGAATATTTGCCATTTCTACTGTAATTTCCCTTCATTTCTATTTTATTCTGGGTTGTCCTCCATATCTCTGTGTGTATTTGTTTTAATTGCATCTCCTGAGGCTCCTTCTTGTTATTTTAATTCAGATTTAATGTCATTTTTGCTGTAAATCCCACCGAGACGAGGATTCAAATCACACCAAACAAATAAACTCGGTGTAGCTACAGTGGTTCGCTGTGTCTCTCATGATTTGTCTATCTATTATTTACCTGTTGTCTATTTTTACTCTGCTGCCGTCGGCTGTGTGATGCCTCTTTTTTGTTTTTTACTGTCCTTAGTACTTAGCGTTTTGGAGTATTTGTTGCTTTTCTTGCAGGTCAGGACTGTGAGCGGTTTGGGCTGGAAGCTGCACACTAAAAGATTATATTATCTGTCCATGAGCTGCACAGACAGTTTTACAGCACGGCACTAAATCAGCGCTAATATATTCCACCGGAGCCTCTGCAGCTGCTTAGATTAATACTCGCTTAGGCTGACCGAGGCCGCCGCTAATCACTGTTTTCATCGTCAATTCATTTGTGGATTATGTGTTATGGATTGTTTTGTCTATAAACGGAAGAAAAGTCTCTTTAAATGACATGAACTGCTGTGTTTCCTGACATGTTTGACAAAGAAAAGCAGCAAATTCTCACATTTTAGATGCAAAAACAAGGAAATAATTGAAATATCTGACTGAAAAAAATTACAAATATTTAACTGTTTGTCAATAAAATGTAAGATAATGGTGAAAAATCTTCAAATAATAAAAAATACTGAGTTTACCGACATGTTTGACAATGAAAAGAAGCCAATTCTCACATTTTAGAGGCTGAAACAAGGAAATAGTTGATATTTATCTCTTAGAAAATGACAGTTATGTTATTGTTTGTCTGTAAAGTGTCCAAAAAACTGTGATAAATCTCTTCAATTTCTAAAAAAAACATGTTTACTGACATTAATGACAAAAGAAAACAGCAAATTCTCACATTTTAGAGGCTGAAACAAGGACATACTTGATATTTTTCACTTAAGAAAAGAGAACTATTGTCTATAAAATGTCAGAAAATTGTCGAACTTGTCCAAAAATTGCATTTTTGGTGCAACCAACAATCAAATCCAAACGTACTAAGTTTACTAACAAGTCTGACTAAAGAATAGAGGTGAATCTTCCCATCTGACAGCCTGAAATGAGCAAATATTTGTTATTTTTGCTCCAGAAATGACATGAACTGATCAATAAGCTAAAAAGTGAAACATCTGCTGATTCCTGCCACTCAAATACGAGAAATTAATGCTTTCTCCTGTTTTACGTCACTGTAAATCAAATATTTTTGGACTTCTGATCAGACAAAACGTTGAAGTTTCAACTTGACGAAACGACTGATTTATTTATTAAAAATAGAAAAGTCTGTTGCTTCCAAATGTGAACGTTTATTCATCAGTAAGGACCATTTAATCTTCAGACACCTTCTCCGAATTTGGGTTTTCCAATAAAAACCAAACATTGTTGATGTTTAGATCTTTGACGGTTGAACCTTCCAAGAATTTGTTGGCCTAAAAAACTGATTAGAAGGTTTGTAAGGAAATCTATTGACCATATTCATGTTCTTTTCTTAGTTCTTGCATTTCTGTCACACTTCTAAGCTTGGAAACTCTCTAAATCGTCGGCTGCTGCTACATTTTCAACCTCGTCTTTGTCAGTAATGTGCGTAAAACGGCGTTTGTCCGGTAAAGTGGAGGATGTTTCCTCGCTGGGTGTCACAGTCCTGAACACTTTGTAGAGTTCAAACCTTCTAATGTGAGCTAAAAATGGTTTGCTGAATCCGACACCGCCAGTTAAAGCAGAATAACTTCACAGAGGGCAGTTTAAGTGACTGATGACAAGTTTGCTTTTGATTTAACCGAGCCCGGCAGTCCATCAACACGTCTGTAAATCTGGTTTGTTTACCTGAAACTTGATGTTTCTGTGTAGATTCTCAACTTCTGCACAAAAAAAGGAAAGTTCATTGATATTTCTAATAAACAGTGGATATGTTTGTACTCACAGACCTCAGGAACGTCTATTTATGAGTCATTTGATTAAAAATCTGGACAAAAAATGTTAAATTATGAACCACAGTTTACTAAAACCCAACATGTACATTTATTTAACAATTCAAAAACCAAAGATATTCAGTTTAATGTTACAGAAACCTACGAAAACTATCAATTAACACTATAATTTAGGGCAGAGTTTTGACCTTTTTGATTAAAAAATGGCCAAAACAATGAACTGAAACGGCTGCAAATTCATTTTTAGTTGATCAACTAGTCGACTAATTGACTCGACAGTGGTTTAGTCTTGCAAAACAACCTGCCATGTCTGTTTATTTTGTGAAAAAATTGCTTATTTATGGGACTAAGAATAGAATCGCCTATGCAAACACCTCAAACATGAACTAAGAGATGAAAAACTTTGTTGGCTGAGGTTTTCCTTCACAGAGAAATGGCACCTCCATACATAAATATTTAACCAGTTTCCTCATTTGGAGTTTCATTTATTCAAGCAAAATGGACATTTTTGGTAATTTAATGTTCCTAAATAACAGGAAAATGCATAGATTTCTGTCAAATGAGAAAGAAACCAAGTTTTAAGACCCAAATGGTTGGTTGTATTGTTGTGAAGTTGGGGTTTTATCAAGTTAATTTCATTTTTTCTGCAACTAATATATAGAAAACTTGGTGCTAAGTTGCATTATTAGGTTGCAACAGAAGATTATTGTCATCATTAATACATCTGAAAGCTGTTTTCTCCAACAACTGATTGATTATTTCTTATACAAATCATCAGAAAATGGTAAAAAATGCCCGTTGTTTGCTGCTGTCTGGGTTAGCGTAGCACGTGGCTTTCAGTACACAGTTTACTAATAGGCCAATTAATTTTCCATCAATGAAGCTGGACCACCAGCAGCCAGCAGGAGGTCTGGTTGGGTTTAATGAGACACTGGTAGCAGAGTTCACATTCAAACGGTGGCTGGTCGGGGGTCCAGCATCTAACTGGTTAATCAATTAATCATTTTAGCTCGTCAGCAGCGGCCAGAAATAGTGAAACTACCATAAATCAACAGAGCTGCAGAGCAAGAGGAGTAGAAGTACAAGTATTATTTATATTCCTCAAAGCAAATGTCAACTGGAGCGTCTCTGTGGATTCAATCTGGGCCTTTGATGAAAACATTTTTTTAAAATTACGGTAAAAAGAAGAATTTAACTGTGACTCCCAAGATTCTTAGAGGTGTCAACTACAAGCAAAAAGTCAGAAAAATGAATATTTTGGTCGCCTTGAGCTGCGATGGCGCCACCTTTTCCCAACAGCTGCACCAACAAAACGTTCTGGATTCATTTTTTCTGCATAGCAACAGCTCTCATGGGTATTGTAGTGTCAGGTATTCACTGTATCCTGGTCAAAACACTTCACGATATTATTGCAATATCTATTGAAAAGTGGGCGATTGTTGGCGCTGTTTTGTCTGTTGGACCAGTATCATCACTTTTACATCAACATTTCATTTTTTATAGATAGATAGATAGATAGATAGATAGATAGATAGATAGATAGATAGATAGATAGATAGATAGATAGATAGATAGATACTTAATAATTAGATCTCAACACCTCTAATTTTGACCTTGTTCACGCTAATGCGTCATTTTCCCAGTCTGACAGTTACCCTTTTGGTTTTGAAAGTCTTTTTACAAAATATTTCCGGAGACAAACTCTCTTAATGGGTCTTTCTGACATTTCTGTGGACTTTAAACTGCAGATGCACTGGATCGGGTAATATTTGACACAGTAGGAGTGATGCTGTGAGTTATAAACATCAGGAAACCAGTAAAATATCTGCTGCTGTTGTTTTTGTTTTAGACATAAAACAACTGGCATGCACAAATCGAGATCATTGCTTCCTAAACTCTTTGTTTCACATCCACAAATGAACTCCAGTTTTGAAAATATACTGACTTGAGATAGTGCGTAAGAGGTCTAAACATGAAGGAACACACCAATTTGCAAATTATTAGCAAAGTACAAGACCTTAGACCTGTGTGGTAAGCCACAACGATAGCAAAAATATCATTTGTAAAACACTAAATTGGGTAATCCCTCAGTGCTAATGTGAGCTTTTTATGGCTAAATGAATCAGAATTTAATCAAAGCTGCGATAGGAGGCTGCCATTTTTGGATAAAACTCCTTTTTGGTGCTACTGAGATGACCTCAACCTATAAATCAGATTCCACGGATGTTAGGGAACAACATTGTTGGGTACAAACTGCAATGAAAATTACACAACTATAGTTAGAAATTTGTTTTTTAATCACATTCCTACTGAAATCAAGAACAACAAGAACAACAGTGTGGAACCACCGAACACGTAGACCAACTTCTCCAAGCAATATGATAAGGACAACTATACATCAGAGGGCGCCAGAGTCTAATAAAACTCAACCAAAATGTTTACCTTTCTGTGTCCATGAGGGTCCACGTGACTAAGTCCTTGAAAGTCTGGGTGACAACTTACGGTACACTAGCAATAGTAAATTTTGTCATCTTTCTAAGTCCGTAATAGTCCACCAAACATCCTTATGTAACCATATTTGTGTTGCGACTGAACAGCAAGAACAATAACATGGAACCACCGGACAAATTAGACGAGGTTCTCCAAGCAGTATGATAGCGACAATTACACATCATAGGGTGCCGGAGTCTAATAAAACTCAACCAAAGTCTTCTCCTTTTCGTGTCCGTGAAGGTCCACGTGACCAAGTCCTCGAAAGTCTATACGGCGACTTACGCTACACTAGCAATAGTAAATTTTGTCGTCTTTGAAGTCTGTAATAGTCCACCACAGGTCTTTATGTAACCTAAAATTTATGTTGCGACTCCAATGCAAGAACAATAACGTGGAACCACCGAACCCCTAGATGAGGTTCTCTAAGTAGTATTATAGCAACAACTACACAACAGGGGGCGCCGCAGTCTTAAAAAAATTCAACCAAAGTGTTTTCCTTTTCGTGTCCGTGAGGTTCCACGTGACAAAGTAAATTTTGTTGTCTTTGTAAGTCCATAAGTCCACCACATGTCCACATGCAGCCCACTGCAAGAACAATGGAACCAGCGAACATGTAGACGGACTATAACAAAACTTGACTGAAGTCTTTTCTTTCATGTGACAAGTAATCAAAAGTCGGTACATCGGACTTATGCTACGCTAGCGATAGGAAATTTTATTGTCTTTCTAAGTCCGTAACAGTCCAACAGACGTCCACACGTAGCTCAAAACTTGTGTCATAATCCCGCTACGAAAACAACACTGTAGATGTTTGGAATACGTAGACGTGACCAACTGCACACGAGCTCCAAGTGGACCACAAAAAGTACAATAGTTGGTGTTAACACTAAAATATAATAGAGGTTTAATATAATCTAGTGCAGCTACAGCGCCACCTTCTGTCGACATTACACAGTTTATTCACGACAAAACGGAAACCAGACAACATCTGCGTGATATTAGTAAAGTTTGGTTTAAATTTGCTGGAGAGTTAAATGTAAAGGCAAACACAAAAACATCCCTTTAAACTGAACCACACCGTTACCGGACGGGCTGCACCGAATCTAACGGCAAACCGGGTGATACATTAACGCCTCACCTGTCAATATTCAGTCAAGACTTTCATGTCCACCCACCAAACCGGAGGATTTCACGGTACCGCCGGTAAACAGCGGCCGCGGTCCGGTGAAGGTGGTCGTTACACACACACACGCACACACACACACACACGCGTAAGGGCAGACCCCCGGTTGACCAGCCGTTGTTCCTCCTCTCCCCTTTTTTAACCGTTGGTTAGCCTGTTAGCAGCCCCCTGCTAGCTGCGCGGCGCCGCTCGGTAACCGGTGATCGGTGATAACAACGATAAACACACGACCGTAACGTCACCGTAACCTCAGCCGTTGCGTCAGATTAACACACACACGCACGCACGCACGCACACACACACACGGTATCAACTTCCACTAATTTAACGGCAGCCACCGTGTGCGCGAGCTCTACCGGCGGCGCCAAAGCACGCTGCGCGCGAGAGAGAGATTGCACCGGCGATAATTAGTCCACGCGCTCACACACACACGCATACACACACACACACACACACACACAGGTATGTACAACACGCACACACACACGCACGGTGGGACGCACTCGCCGGTCGGTACGATCCTGCACGGACCGGTCCGGCTCCGCTCTTACCTCCCTCCTGGTCCGGTTGGAGGCAGGCCGGGATGTTTTTCTTCCAGCCGGGCATGATGCACCTCAGGGCGGATAGGGAGTCCAGGGCGGCCCGCTAGCAGACACACACCACCAGCAGCGGGAGGAGCAGCAGCAGCGGCGGCGACAGCAACATGGCTAGTTAGCTTTAGCCGGAGCTACGCTGGATCCACCTCCCCGTCCACCGTCTACCTCTCTCTCCCCTCTCTCTCCCCTCTCCTCTCTCTCTCTCCTCCTCCGCCGCTCTCCGCCGGTGTCTCTCGACCCCCTCCCCCCTCGGTAACTCTACCCCGGAGCCTCGCCGGTCTTTGGAGGAGAGAGGCAGGCGGAGACCGGCGGGGTGACGTGATGACAAGAGGGTCACCGGAACCGATCACATGTATCGATCATTTTCCAATGAGGCGACAGTGGCGAGCACGCGCCTCCTCCATTCATTCATACATTGATTCATAGCAGAGAGAGAGATGGAGATGGAGGGAGATCAATAATCTGTCCGTTTCTGCTTCAACAGCCTTTATCAGCTCAGTCCTGCAAAGGCAAAGTCATGGATGCAGGCTAACACCCAGCGGCCCCTGAGCGGTCCAGGGGCCCCATGTTGAAGAACAGTTCCAACCACACAAAGTGAGAACTACACAAAACCAGTGCCAACATCTAAAAGTGGTCAATAGCATGGCTCTTCTTTATTAGCCTTGAATAGTGTGTAGAATGGTCTAATTGCACCTTGTTCATATTTTTAAGAAGTCAAAGAACATGTTATAGCTAAAACCTGTCAAGCAAGAGCACCAATGAAAACACTTGTCAGAGCTGTATTAGTCCTACACAGCCATTCTCTAGCACTGAGCAGAATGGTCTAATTTTTTAAGTGATGGGACACCCAATTTTCACTGAAGTGTATACAAAGGAAGAGTACAGGTAACAAAAAAGATCAGACTTGCATTAGTCTCACATAGATTGTTCTAAACAGGACTGTGTAGAATGGTCTGACTGCGCTTCGTGACATTTTTAAGCATTAGAACCTCAAATATTCACTGATATCTCAAACGAAAGAGCCAAAAAAGAGCAAACAAATAAGGTTGACATTAGTCTCACATATTCAGACTACATCATCTAGAATGGTCTGACTGCACCTCATTTTTATTTTTTTAACTTCCAGCTATCACTAAAACATGTCAAGTTTGGTGTAAGAGTGCAAATGAAAACAAATATCAGAGTAGTATTTGTCCTACACAGCCATTCTCTAGCACTGTGTAGAATGGTCTAATTGTTTAAGTGTATGCCAAGGAAGAGAGTCGTAACAAAAAGAATCAGTTGCATTAGTCTCACTGCTGGTGTATTCAGATGAAGGTCTTTAATGCCATACTTTCAACAAAAAGATTAGTCTAAAGATCAAACAATATAATAATAGTGGGGGGTTTTCAGCAAAACAGACTATTTCCTCAATTCAGCCTCTCAGATGTGAGAATTTGCAGCATTCTTCTATCGTACATGTTAGTAAATTCAACATTACCTTTTCTTTTCAACAACTACTTTAATAATTTTGTCTTAAAAAAGCCTGAAGTAGCAACATTTCCGAGTTCAACGTTGTGTAAGTCCAAAGATGTTTAATTTACAGTGAAACGAAAGACACCAAAGCAGCGTTTTGTCACATTTGAGTCGCTTGAATCGGCAAATGTTTAGCCTTTTAGCTTAATTAGACAATTGCAATGACTAATCAGTCAGTGGCTGAAGGACGACCATGAATAGAGCTCCAGGGTGAGTCTGTTATCCACTACAGTGCTGTACTGATCAGTCTGGAGATAAGATGAAAAAATGGAATAATGGTGTCATTTCTTCAGCAAAAATATGACCTATGTCCTCGTTTCAGCCTCTCATGTTAGAATTTGATGCTTTTCTTTGTCACACATGTTGCTTAGCTCTGTGTCTTTCAATATTTGAAGAAAATATTCAGTCTTTTTCTCTCTGTAGTTTTTTTTTGTTTTGGTCAATCTTGGTGCTGAAATGTGGAAAAGTCTCCAAATCATTTCACACAATTTAAAGCATGTTGAGCTGTATAAATCCTGAGAGAGAAGACAGCAGATTACTGTGCTTTTGTGACTGATATAGATGGATTTAGATGTCAGCACTCCAGGAGGGCCACCCCGCGCTGTTGTTGATGTTGTTTTTGTTGTTGTTGTTTTTGTTGCTGTTCAAGACGACACACAGCTAAGCAGCAGGAGACAAACTCAGCAAAACCGGAATTTGAGAAGAAAGACTAATACATAATTCAATATCAGCATTTCCAGAGTTTAATTGTTTTTGTTTATAAAAGCTGACAGATTCTACAAACATACGAGTAGCAGCGATTTAAAAAAAAAAGCTGCGTTAATGAAACAGTGTTTGAGTTGCTGATTGTATTATGAAAATCAGGATTGTTCCAGATTCACAAACTGAGACCTTGTTTGTTTGTTTTTTACCATTTAACCTTGAATAAGTAGTGATTTATTCAACACAATATGTTCCAAAAGGGTTAGCAGTCTCACAGACAGATTTTTCTATATCACTGTGTAGAATGGTCTGACTGCACCCATAGGTGGTAGAAAACTCTGGCTTGTTTGTGTTTCTTTAAACCAATTGTAAATGACCTAAATTTTAGTTGTTCATCTCAGTTTTTCTTATAATTTAAGTTCCTTTTGATTAAGTTAAATCGGGTGCTTTTATTTTGGTAGTGTTGCACGGCAGGAAGGAGTATGGCGTCTGACAACAAAAAGTGTAGAGTGTAAATAAAAACGGAAAGTTAAGGAAATAGAAAACGGACAAATCTCTGGCTAAAGGGGACAAGGTTTGTGTGTGTCTCTGTTTAATTTGTGTTTATAGTAGTTTAAATTGTGACTTTTTTATTGATGGTTTTGTGGCCTTTGTGTTGACTTTGAATGTGTGTTTTAGCTAGGTTGAGTTTTTGTAGTATCGTCCGGTCATTACTCTTTCGTTTATAATGTGTATATTTTGGGATTAATTCAGTTATTCTATAAGTTGTTATTACAGTAAATGTATTTAAGTTAAGATATGAATATGAATGTGATATTTTGTTTTCTTTTTCTGTTATTGTCCTAGCTCTTACAGTCTTACAAAATAAAAACAACTGAAAAGGCATCAGTGAGAGAGCACTTCTTTAATAAAGCCAGGGATGCTACACCAATCACAATCATCTTGGGCAGGTCTTTGAACAGGATGCTGCGACGGTGTTAATTTAAAATAGTGTTGGAGAATGGTTTGAATGTGGCTTGTTTGTGTGTCTTCAAACCGATCACAGTTGTCTCGTATAACCCAACAATTCTCTAGTGCTGTGTAGAATGGTCTGACTGCACCTCCTCATAATTCTGCTGTATGCTACAGGGGGTTGAAACAAAAGCTGTGGCTTGTTTGATGTCTTTCAACCGATCACAGTTGTCTTGTACAGCCAGATCATTCTCCAGTGCCGTGCAGAATGGTCTGACTGGACCTCATTGTAATTCTGCTGTATGCTATTGGGGGTTGTAAAAAAAGCTGTTTGTATGTCTTTACACTGACCACAGTTGTCTCACATAGTCAGACCATTCTGTGGTGCTAATGCAGCTCTTTGTAGAATGGTGTGACTGCATTTTTTTTTTGATCTAGGGGGAAAATACTCTTATCTGTTTGTATGTGTTGCTAAGAATCAGATCAGATGGTGCAACAGTGTTCACAGTAATGCTTGGGGGATTCCATTGGTGGAACATTCGTGTGCAGGGAGGTAACAAATATTATAGAAATTAATTGTAAAAGTGTGGGAATAACAGCAGGAACTAGCGCTGGTTGATTGCTGTCTGGTTGAAAGTGTAGTCATCCTCACTTGGGGCGACTGGCTTCCCAAATGGAGGAATTTATTCCAGGATAATACTGTGTGACAGCGAGACCACTGCGAGTTAGCAAACAGAAGTAAATACCGGAGTGTAATAAAGATAATAAAGTGGATAAAAGACATTTAAACACCCAATAAGACTTTGTAATAAGTCAGATATCTGCAGTCCCAGCTTGTACAGAATATGATGAACACAGAACTGGAAGGACTCATCCTTACAGGCCACAGATGAACTACAGTAACCTGTGAGTCAAAGCGCAGGGCACAGTAGTGTTTAAAGGCTAATTCATGCCTTCTGGATCCCTGTGACGAACACATCGTCATCCACTTTGGCCCACAAAAGGCCCAGCAGCCTAAAATCTGCAGCCACATGAATGGACTGTCTGGGTTACGAGTTCACATGAAAACACCTCCAGATCTTCTTCCTGCTGTCTTGAGAACAATAAAGTTTCCTCAAACAACCCACTGAGCAGCAGACACAATGTAAAGAAATGAATTAAGTGCACACAAAATACACAAAATGTTTTCTGAAGATGCTTTGTTAACCTGGAGACCAAACGCACATAACAGCACACAGGTATTTGAAGGTTGGTTCCTGCCCTGACTCGCCTCTGAAGGTATTCACCCCCAACTCCACCCAGCTGCAGATTAAAGGGGCATTCTGCCAACATTCAGCCTCTAATTTATAATGTTAAAGCAGTAACAATGACGTCACACAATAAGGAAACATGTTTCCAATCAAAGACTGCCTTCCAAAACTGAGCTCTGTAAAATGTTTTTGGTGGAATTTTGAGAATTTTATCTGTTTTCAGACCTGAGAATTTTAGCATTTTCAGATTTTTAGATGAGATGCCAGTTTAAAGGTTCAGTATCTCCAGAAATAAACCCCCACAGTCATGAAATATAATACCAAAAGTGGTATTATAGCTCCATAAAGTTCCTGTAACTATATACATATGGATGGATCCATATTTTCTACCAAAAATACAGTCTTTGGTCGACATTTCACCAACTTCTCAAACATCTGTGAAATTTAAGATGTGGCAACTACGGCCAGTCAGGGTTCCACTTTTTTCCTATTTTAAATTGAAATCCATCCTAAATAGTTATGTAAAACTAGAAAAGCACTCAGAGTGCAGACCTCCACCAAGGATAGAGAGGAAAACAGGAAACCCATGCAGTAAAGGATCATGAGCTGGAATCAAACCTGCGTCTCTGACACAGTTCTGTTTATAAATCACCTTCTTAACCAGTTGAGCTATCTGGACACCTTGCTCCAATTTGCTGGATGACATACTAACCTATGATGTTTTTGTCATATTTTGGACCACATACTAAAACATACTAAAAAATTCAAAGTGATCCAGAATCCAGGATCCTTTCCGGATTGCCACCAAAATTAAATCAGCTCTTCCTCTTACCATAGTCTACATCCCCTCAGAATTTCATGTGAATCTGCCCAGGTGTTTTTGAGTTATCTTGCTAACAGACCGACAGACAGACACACAAACGTCGGGTGTCACATAACCTCCTTGGCGGAGGTAATTACATAAAACTCAACCAAAATGACTCCATAATGTGTCCATAATGACTCAAATGTGTCTAGGAAGACTCACAAATGGATAAAAATTAATTGAACTTGTCCAAAATGACAGTAATGAATAATTATTGAGCTTTGAAAATGTTCAACATTTTCAAACCAGGTTATTATAGTGTCTCCATAAAGTTCCTGTAAGTGTATATATATGGATGGGTCCATATTTTCTACAAAAATACAGTGTTTGGTCAACATTTAGAGGCCCATAATCATATCAATTCTTTTAAAAAATCTGCTTTCCATGTGTTTTTCAACTTCTTCTTCAATAGGTAGATGACAGCATTCAGAGAACTAGGGCCACCAGATGTTTCTCTCCTCCATAACAAGCATTCATTTCCATTTTCTTCTGGTAATTTGCTTAAAATTTCATCAGAATATGTTTGCAAACTTGGTGAAAGCATTATTTTTTTGGTTAAAAATGTAAACTGCTGTGAAAACTGGTTAACAGACGGATGGGTTGGATGGCGTCTGCAGTGGACTGGATCTGAAGACTTGACAGGAAGAAGGAAAACCCGGTGGGTCAAAACAAACCGGATCCAAACGGCCGACTGTCTGACAACAACGGCGGCGATTAACTGACAGCCTTCAGCGTGATGAGCGGCCATCTTTCATCCCCGGTGGAGTGGTGGAGGAGGGAGTGGAGGAAAAGGAAGCAGTGAAGTGGAAGAATGAGTCTCTGCAGGCTACAAGACAAAAAGCAGAGACTGACCTCAATATGAAGACAAACAGATACAGTCAGAGAGGGACTCATGATTCCATCAGCGTGCAGCTTTACAGCTCTTCAAAGCAAATGCACACTTATTTATTGCTATTATGAATCATCGTCTTCTGGTGGCTGCTGTCGTTTAACCTCTAATCCGCTGCTGGATTCGTCTTTATTAAGTTAGAGGTTCATAAAAACATTAAATGAAGGGAGTAAGCGATGTTTAAAAAGGTGTGGGTAAAGCTAGAGAAAAGATGTATTGGGAAGATTTCGATGTTGATTCCAAACAACTGGACAAACTGCTGATGAAGCTCATGAGATCTGATCGAAAGGTCCAGAACAGCTACTAAATGAGCCTCGATGAAGACTGAAACAAGCTCATATACGCTAACAAACATTATTTTCCAGGCATTTTGAGAGTACAGCTGTTGTAATCTTGGTTTACCGGCCATTTTCTGACACATCACTGTGTAGAATGATCTGCTGCACGTCATCATCTTTTGGTGTTTTGGTCTAGTTTTAGTCATTGGCATTTTACATTTTTATAAGTATTTCAAGGCTACAGCTTATGCTATTTTTCTGCAGTAATCTTGCGTAGACAGACCATTCTCTAATGTTGACAAATTGCTGTGTACAACGATCTGCTGCACCTTGTCATCATTCAGTGATTTGATCTAGTATTTGTCAGTGATATTTTTAAATTTTATGTCTTGTAGGTATTTTGAGACGACAACTTTTGCAGTCTTTCTGCAGCAATCTTGTGTAGCTAGACCGTTCTCTAAGGTTGACAAATGGCTGTGTAGAATAATCTACTGCACCTCATCATCATTCAGTGTTTTAGTTTAGTTTTTGTCAGTGACATTTTAAATTTTTATATCTCTAAGGGGATTGGTTTGGTGGAACATTTAGAGAAGTGAGAACTAAAAGCTAGCACAACTTTAAATGCTGGTAGGTGGTTGGTTGGTTGGTTGGTTGGTTGGTTGGTTGGTTGGTTGGTTGGTTGGTTGGTTGGTTAGTTGGTTGGTTTCTCATTATAAAGGGGATTTTGAAAATGATAACATAGATAGCAGAAGATGAGCAAGTTGTTTAAAACGTGAGGCCGATAACAGTGTTATCCCTGGAGTCTACATCCAGAGAGTTAGAACATTCTATGTCTTTTCCAGATAACATGAAGATCCTCACAGCTGAGTCTGGATGGAGTTTTCTTTATCGCTCTCCATCAAGCCGCCGCAGACGAGACAATGACGAATTTGGCAGCTGTAAGTCAAACAGAATAGACTGTTAATGATCCTTTTCATCCCACCTCCATTGCGCTCTTTCATCGTCCTCATCCTCATCATGATCGCTTCCTGAGAAATCTCTGAAGGAGGCGGCGAGTGTTTGTGATGCAGCTGCAGCCTCGTTTCATAGATTACTGTCAAACACTGTCAATGCCTTAAAATGCACACATGTGCAAATGCGCACACACGCACACACACACATGCACACACATGCGTGCATACACACGCACACACACACGTGCACACACACACGCATGCACACACACACTGGAATCACAGCATGCATATGTCAGTGGCTGCATTATGTGTCAACAGAGAGAGCGTGCCTGGGGGTTTGTAAACATCCCACTCAACTGATCTGTGACTCATATCACACACACACACACACACACACTCGTATTTCTGTCTTTCTGAGGACTCTCATTGACATTCACTTACTCCAATTCCAACCCAAGGCTGCAGCATCTGGCGTGAACAGTGATATTTTCAATAATGATAATTGATAATTAGTTAAATAATTAAACAACAGAAAGCCAATCAGACCAAACCGAAAGTGAAAACAAGAAATGGAGTTTAACGCGCAAGATATGGAATTTGTATATCATTAAATCAACAAAATAAACATAAATTTATCAAAACACATCACATATGGAGGCTATTTAAAAACTGTGTGCTAAATTTCACATTCACTTGTAAAGACAAAGGAAGTCTTGAATTTCCAGTGACTCAAATAACTCATAATTTCCTATAATGGAATTATTGAATGTGGTTGAATGTGTTTTGTCACTAAAACAATTGTGAATTTTGGTTCTTTTTGTAAATTTAGAGAGAAATTGAGGCCTTAAACTTAAAGAACACCAAACCTACCCTCAAGCATGGTGTCGGCAGTATCATGCTCTGTGGAACTGGAGCTTCACACAAAGTAAATGGAATAATGAAGGAGGAGGATCACCTCCTTGATCTTCAGAAAAATCTGAATTCATGGTTGGATTGGCGGTGGCAGTATCATGTTCTAGGGGATTTCTGGTGCAAGTTCCACTGGCAATTCAACTAAATTTGTTTCAGTTTTGTTTCTTCATCAGTCCGCAGGTCCTTGATGGACCAGTCTAGAACCTTCATTCCAGCCTGACGGAACCATTTCTTTATCACGTCTGATGTGTGTTTGTGCTCATTGTCTTGTTGAAACATCTAACTGTGTCCAAGATCAACCTTCTGCTGATGGTTTTAGGTTTTCCTGAAGAATGTGGAGGTGATCCTCCTTCTTCATTATTCCATTTACTTTGTGTGAAGCTCCAGTTCCACAGAGCATGATACTGCCACCACCATGCTTGACGGGTTTGGTGTTCTTGGGGTTAAAATGATTTTGGATGTGAAGCTGCTTTGAAATGGCTCCAAGTGACTTTCTGACTTGTTCAAGTCAATGATTTTCTTCTTCAGATCTTTGCTGAGCTCCTCAGACTGTCTCACTGTAATGTTTGAGTCTAATGAGTGGATCTAATTGTTCTATTTCAATAAACTCAGAGGAGTCAGCAGCTGTAGTTGCTGTAGTTGTACTACTACTACTAAGTGCGAGAGGTGTCGAGGGAACACTAGTCCCATATTGATAGAAGAGACTTAAAAAAACACAAAAAAGATACAAAACAACAACAAGACGCAAAACAATCATGAATCCAGAACACATTCACCATGAGAAACTAAAATTGACAAAAAGACACATAAAAACACCAAAAAACTCAAAATAACCACATAAAGATACTAAACAACTACAGCGGGACATTAAAAAAACGCAAAATAAATCACAAAAAGATGCAAAACAACCAGCGAGAGACACGAAAAGACACATAAAACTGAGTCATAAACAATCCCAAACAGAGCGAGTCTAACCTAACGTTGTTCTAAGCATGAACTGAAACCTAAATGTAACCTAAAACTAACCTTAATCTAACATTGGTTCACAAACAGCGTCCTGAACATCTTTTAAAGGCACCATGTGATGAAAGCTGAGACTCAACAAACAGTAAAATAATAGAAACTAAACCCTCCATCAGGACAACAAACAGAAAATGTTCTGTAAACATAATCAGTTAATGTCTCTACGTATTCTGGTCTTACTGGTTTTACTGGTTTTACTGGGTTTCTCAGCAGTCTGATGATTTCTGAAATTAATTTTTAGCAGCAAACTTGAATAAAAAGACACAGAAAATACAAAATATGATAATTGTTTGGGTTTTTTTTACTATTTTTGCAGAATTATGAATTTTTATTTCAGAATTTCAGTTATTTGTCACAATTATGAACCTCTATTTAAGCATTTTGACTGTTAACTGCAGAATTCCGACCTTTTCTCTGATTATTTTTATTCTTTCACTTGTATGTTTTAGATTTATTGTTATTTTGGTATTTCATGTGAGAATTTTTACTATTTATTGCAGTTTTTAATTCTAACATTTTGACTCTTGACTGTAGATTCTCCACATTTTCTTTGCTCATTTTTCTTTTTATTTTTAAGATTTTTATTTCAGACCGAGCTGCTCCCTTCGTGACCTCCGACCCCACCGCGTCCAGCCCGCTAACCCCGCCCCTCTGCAGAGAGAACGGGAGCTCCATTCAAACACACCAAACTCGGCGACCCGGGATGCGACAGTCGCTGTAGGAGCAGAGAAAGGCGGCAGCAGCAGCACCAGAACCCCGAGCACACGCTTCAGCTCCAGAACCGTACCGGTAGACACCCAGAGACCCAGAGGCAGCAACAGCAGCTCCGCGGCCGGAACACACTCTCACCGAGCGCAGTCTGCTAGCAGGAGGCTAACGGCTAACCACCGATATGGCGAGCGCCTCGTACCACATCTCCAACCTGCTGGAGAAAATGACCTCCAGCGACAAGGATTTCAGGTAAAACGAAACCCCTGTGGAGCCAACTCTCTCTCCGAATCTGTTTTAACCAGCTCCCGGTGTCTGTGTTTGTTGTCCGGAGCCGCCTCGGCGCCGTCAGGCCGCAGGCTGCTATGCTAACTGCTAGCCTGCCACCTGTCTGATCATCGTCACATCGCTAGCTGGCTAGTTAGCCCGCTAGTTAGCTGCCAGCATCGGCGTCCGTTAGGTTTGACAGCGCGGTGGTAGTTACGGGCTAGTTAGGAGCTTGTTAGGGGCTATTTAGGAGCTAGTAAGGGGCTAGTTAGTTACCAGTATTAGTGTAGGTTAGGTTTGACAGCACGGTGCTAGTTGGAGGCTAGTTATGGGACTAGTCAGGAGATTGTTAGGGGCTATTTAGGAGCTAGTTAGGGGGTAGTTAGCTGCCAGCAATGGTTTGACAATGCAGGGCTAGTTCGGAGCGCGTTAGAGACTTGGTAGGAGCTAATTAGCCAACAGCATCAGTGTCTGTTTGGTTTAGGGCGGTGCTAGTTATGGGGCTAGTGCTGGAGCTTGGGGCTAGTTAGCTACCGGCTTTGGTGTAGGTTAGGTTTGATAGAGCGGTGCTAGTTAGGGGCTAGTTCAGAGCTAATTAGGGGCTGGTTTGGGGCTAGCCCAGGCTAGTTACGGGCAAATTAGAGAGTAGTTAGGGGCTTGTTCAGGGCTAGTTAAGAACTGGTTTGGGGCTAGGTAGGAGCTGGATACTGGCTTGTTAGAGGCTAGTTTGGAGCTGGTGAGGAACTAGTTAGGGGCTAGTTAGAAGCTAGTTACATGCTAGTTAGAAGCTAGTCAGGGGCTCGGTAACACGCAGAGCTGCCACACTGACAGCTGAGTTGTGCTGTCAGTTAGCGGGTAGTCTGTGTGCTAGCTGGTTAACTTGCCGCAAGCTAGCATGATGCGATGTGAGTGTTTGGATTAAAGTTAGCGCGGCGGCTAGCTGCAACTCTGTCCTGCAACTAGTTGGTCAGCAGCTGGGTTAGTGAGGCTAACTAGCTGTCTAGTTGTGGGGTGTGGTGGCCTCGTTAGCTCCGGTTCTACTCATGTAAACAAACGGAACAGGGAGGCTGCTAGCAAAGATACTAGTATTTTATCATGTTGTGGCTCTTTTCAAGTAAATAATTAAAGGTTCCATCAGGCCAGTTTGATTGTTTCACCACTAAAATGGTTCATTTCACCATGAGTGTGTAACTCCTGGTTCACATGTGTGTGTCGCTTTAAATTCAGGAAGAAAACTCTCTCTGAATTTGTGATTGACAGCTAATATAAATGAGTGACCTGGGACCAGGATGTTCTCCTAGTTTGCGCTCTAAATGGTCATTATACTTGTGAATATCTCTAAATTCACAGAAAATCTTTGTTTTTAACGTTGTTTTAGTCATTTAGTTTATTTTTCAAGGTCATATTGTGTCTCTTAGTTGTTGTTTTGAGTCTTAATGTTTTTATTAGTGATGTTTTCATGTCTTTTTGTAGTCATTTTGTGTATTTTTCTGGAGATTTTGTGTCATCTGTTTTGTTGGGCTGTTGTGTGTTTTTTGTGGCTTTATTGTCTATTTGTGGTGTTTTTGTATTTGTATATTTTTTTGACCGTTTTGTGTCTCTTTATCATCGTTTTGTGGTCATTTTGATAATTTTTGTCTTATTTTTGGTTGTCTTATATTTTTGGGGGGACTGTTTTGTGTCTTTTTGTTTTGTACCCTGACATGTTTGTTTGTGGTTGTGTTTTGGCATCATTTTGTGTGTTTTCTTGGAGGTTTTGTGTTTTTTCATGTTTTGCTGAGGCTGTTTTGTGTCTTTTTGTGGCTGTCGTCGTTTTGTTGTCATTTTGTTTCTTTGTGTCTGAGTTTGTCTTGTTTTCTGGTTCTTTTGTGTATTTTTATGGCGATTTTGTGTTTATTTGGGCGCTTTTGTGTCTTTCTGGCATAATTTTGTGTATTTTTCTTGAGGTATGGTTTCTTCTCATGTTTTGCTGAGGTTGTTTTGTGTCTCTGTCATCGTTTTGTGGTCATTTTGTTTCTTTATGTCTTAGTTTCTGTTTTTCTGGTTCTTGTGTATTTTTATGGTGGTTTGGTGGTTTTTTTAGGCCCTTTTGTGTTTTTGACATTGTTTGGTATCTTACTGTGTTAATTTGTGGTTGTTTTAGTGTATTTTTGTGTCTTTTTGTCAATGTTTTGTATCTTTTTTTGTCTATTTGTGCTTGCTTTGTGTCTTTTTGGCTTCATTTTGGGAGTTTTTCTGGTTCTTTTGTGCATTTATGTAGCGGTTTTATGTTTTTTGTGGTCATTTTGGGTATTTATCTGGTTCTTCTGTGTATTTTTTGGCGGTTTGTTTTATATGTGGTCATTTTTGTGTCTTTGGCTTCATTTTGTGTGTTTTTCTGATTCTTTTGTGTATTTTTGTGGCGGTTTTGTGTTTATTTGTGGTCATTTTGTGTCTTTTTGGCTTCATTTTGTGTATTTTTCTGTAGGTTTTGTGTTTTTGTGTTATATTTTATGTTCTAAATCCCCTTTAAACAGTCTACTGATGAACATTTGTGAATTCAACGGAGGAACAAATGTGGAATTGTGTTGTTGCTGTTTGTGTTTATTGACCTGAGGCCTTCATGAGCTCATAGATGAACGTTCAGCTCCACTCATCGGCCTTTATCGGCTGACCTCAGATCAGATTAAAGGAGACGACAGGAAACAGAAGCAGCCACACTCTGAGTTTTTACCTCCAGAAAGCAGGAAATTAATAAAACAATGGTTCTGGAGGTTTGATTAGTTTCAGTGAAGCTGGATTTAAAACTAGTTTTACTTCTTTAGACGTTCTTGTTTTTCCTCTTCTACTTTGACTTGTAGTACCGCTGAAAGTACACACTGTACCTGCAGTGTTTCTGGTACTCTGTCAGAATATTTTGACCGTTGTTCTCTGGGGGGTCTGGAGCTTGTTAATACTTGTTACATGTGTGATGTAACCGTGAAGGATTGTGGGTGAAAAACCAGAAAAACAGGCAACATTTTAATGGATGTAGTTGAATATTCAGGTATTTTTGGAATACTGCAGTTGACGTATTTTTCTGACAAACAATCTAGTGTGGAAGTGTGGATATTATAATGCACCGTTTGTGGTCGCTTCTTGTCTTTTTTGTGTCTTTTTGTGGTTGTTTTGTGTCTTGTGTTCGTTTTATATATTTTGTAATCAGTTTTTTGTATTTTTGATGGAGCTTTTCTGTTTCTTTTAGTTTTTTGGTGGTGGTTTTGTTTCTTTTTGTAGTAGTTTTGTGTGGTTTTGTTGTTATTTTGTGTCCTGATGTGTTTATTTGTGGTTGTTTCTTGGCTTTTTGGGGCTTTTTGTGTCATTTTGTAGTGGTTTTGTGTCTTTTTGCAGTGGTTTTGTTGTTATTTTGTGTCCTGATGTGTTTATTTGTGGTTGTTTCTTGGCTTTTTGTGGTGGTTTTGTTGTTATTTTGTGTCCTGATGTGTTTATTTGTGGTTGTTTCTTGGCTTTTTGTGGTGGTTTTGTGTATTTTTGGTTTTGTTTTGGGTTGTCTTCTGGATTTTAGTGTTATTTTGTGGTTGTTTTGTGTATTTTTATGGAGCTTTGCTGTGTGTTTTTGTTTTTTTGTGAGTGTTTTTTTACCTCTACAGTTGGTTTTGTTTTTTCAAGGCTGTTTTTAGTGTCTTTTACATTGCTTTTGGCACCTTTGTGTAAACATTTTGAGGGCTTCTCTACATTTCTGCTGGATGTATTTGAACTGTAAAGGCTCCTGATTAATTGATGAATCGCCTCTAATCATTCGTCTGCAGGTTTTATTGATAAATTTTGTGTTTTTGCAGGTTTATGGCAACGAACGACTTGATGACGGAGCTGCAAAAAGATTCGATCAAACTGGACGACGACAGTGAGAGGAAGGTCGGTTCAAACCGGTTTCACTGGATCGTTGGTGGGGTTTGTGTTGGTTTCTGATCACTGATCAATATGATTATTGGCAGGTGGTGAGGATGATTCTCAAACTGTTGGAAGACAAAAACGGAGAGGTTCAGAACCTGGCCGTCAAATGGTAAAAAGCCAACGACAACTGGTTATTTCTGGTTTTAAACTGGGGGTGTTTATCTGATGGGTGCGTTTGTTTCGCCAGCCTGGGTCCCCTGGTCAGTAAGGTGAAGGAGTACCAGGTGGAGACGATCGTCGACACGCTCTGCACCAACATGCTGTCGGACAAAGAGCAGCTCAGAGACATTTCATCCATCGGACTCAAAACTGTGATCGGAGAGTTACCGCCCGCCTCCAGTGGTACGAGTACTGCAGATAGTACTGCAAATAGGATATATCTGTGCACAGAGTACTGCAAATAGGATATATCTGTGTATAGAGTACTACAAAGACTTCATCTTTCGCCACTAATGCATCACATTGAGTCTCTGTTAATGTTCCACGGTTTCCCTCTTCAGGTTCTGCTTTAGCTGCCAGTGTTTGTAAGAAGATAACGGGTCGTCTGACCAGCGCCATCGCCAAACAGGAAGACGTGTCTGTCCAGCTGGAGGCGCTGGACATCATGGCCGACATGCTTTGCAGGTACGTTAGTGACGTCAGGTTTACAAAATGAACATCATTGTTCCATCGTTTTTGCTCCTGTTTCACCATGCTGAATGTCTCTTCCGTCTCCTCTGTTCACCATTTTTGAGCCATGCTGCATTTATCTATTTACCTCTAGGTCTAGAATTGTCCAGAACAGCTTGAAACCAGCTCAAAATGATTAAAGATTTGGTTAAAAAAATTACCATTTTGGACCGGTTTTCTTGATATTTGAACAATTTTTGTGCCCATTTGATTGACTGCACATGACCTCTAGAAAGATGTTTCACCATGCTGAATGCATCTCCAACAACTGGCTCCTCTGTTCACCGTTTCTGAGCCATGCTGCATTTATTTTATTGAAAAAGTATGTTTTATTTTCCTCAGTCTAAACTTGTGCAAAATAAGTTAAAACTTTAGTAAAGTAACATTAAATTGTTAAAAATGATCTAAAAATAGTCCATATTAACACAAAACTTGTTTAAAATAACTTGAAACTTGTCCAAAGTACCCCAAAAAATATCCAAATTAAATTGAAATCTCTCCAAAATTACTTGAAATTTGTTCAAGAAGACTCAGAAATGGTTCAAAATGACTGAAAGGAGCGTTAATAAGACCTGATTAATGAGTTGCGTGTTTGTGTTTGCAGACAGGGAGGTCTGCTGGTGAACTTCCATCCCTCCATCCTCAGCTGTCTGCTTCCTCAGCTCACCTCCCCCAGACTGGCCGTCAGAAAGGTACGACCCTCCTCCAGACCCTCAGACTTCCAGAACCTCGCACCTCCGGCTGTAGATCATGTAGACGAAGCTCTCGGTTCTTCTGCTTCCTGTTTCAGAGGACCATCATGGCTCTGGGCCACCTGGTGATGTCCTGTGGGAACCTGGTCTTCATCGACCTGATCGAGCACCTTCTGACGGAGCTGGGCCGCAACGACAACATGTCCACCACCAGAACATACATCCAGTGCACGGCGGCCATCAGCAGACAGGCCGGACACAGGATCGGTGAGGTTCTAACGGTGTTTGAGTTTCTAGAAACCTGAAGTTCTCTCAGCTCTGACCCACCGTCTCTCTGTTCAGGAGAGTATCTGGAGAAGATCATCCCGCTGGTCGTCAAGTTCTGCAATGTGGACGACGACGAGCTCAGAGAGTACTGCATCCAGGCCTTCGAGTCCTTCGTCAGGAGGTGAGGATCCATAAACGAAGATCCACAGGACTGTTGAGACGCTGCTGGTTGTTGTTGTTTGATATTTTAGTGTTTGTTTACAGGTGTCCTAAAGAAGTTTACCCCCACGTTCCCACCGTCATATCCATCTGCCTGCGCTACCTGACCTACGACCCCAACTACAACTTTGACGACGAAGACGAGGACGACAACGCCATGGATGCCGAGCAGAACGATGAAGACTACCAAGGTACTGAAGAAGAACCCAGAGCTGGTTAGCTAGCTAGCTAGCTAACGCCACTAATTAGGATAAACTTTGCTGCTATGTTAGCCTGAACAAGATCACATTAGCTGCTGTGTTTGCCTCAACAAGATAACCTTAGTTGCTGTTAGCTTAAACAAGATAAGCTTAGTCTCTATGTTAATGTAAACAAGATAACCTTATTGCTATGTTATCTTAAACAAGTTAACCTTAGCTGCTGTGTTAGCTTGAACAAGATTACCTTAGTTGCTATATTAGCCTAAAAGGTATAACCTAAGGTACAGCGTTAGCTTAGACAAGATAGCCTTAGTTGCTATGTTAGCCTAAACAACACGAGATTAGCTGCTGTTAGCCTAAAAAAAGATTACCTTGGTTGCTATGTTAGCCTAAACAACACAAGATTAGCTGCTGTTAGCCTAAAAAAGATCACATTAGCTGCTATGTTAGCCTAAACAGATTACCTTAGTTGCTATGTTAGCCTAAAAAAGATGAACTTAGTTGCTATGTTAGCCTAAACAAAACAAGATTAGCTTCTGTTAGCCTAAAAAAAGATGACTTTAGTTGCTATGTTAGCCTAAACAACACAAGATTAGCTGCTGTTAGCCTAAAAAAAGATAACATTAGCTGCTATGTTAGCCCGAATAAGATAACCTTCGCTCCTATGTTAGAATAAACGAGATAACCTTAGTTGCTATATTAGCCTTAACAAGATGGCCTAATTTTCTATGTTAGCCTAAAGAAGATAGAATTTGTCACTATATTAGCCTTTACAAGGTGATGTTAGCTGCTGTGCTAGCTTAAACAAGATTACATTTGTCACTGTATTGATCTTAACAAACTGATGTTAGCTGCTGAGTTAGCGATAACAAAACCGGATTTGTAACCTTAGAAAGATAACATAAGCTGATTGTTAGCCTAAACAAGATAGCATTAGCTACGAGACTAGCCCGATCAAGAAACACCTGACTAGGTTGCCGCAGTGCCAGCTTAGGTGAAATAATAACATGACGTCTTTCTGTCTGCCCAGGAAGCGACGACGAGTACAGTGACGATGACGACATGAGCTGGAAGGTTCGGAGGGCGGCAGCCAAATGTCTCGACGCTGTCGTCTCGACTCGTCATGAGATGCTGCCGGAGTTTTATCGCTCGGTTTCACCTGCACTCGTCTGTCGCTTCAAGGTAGCAACAAACCGTCATCACTTCACTGATTTAGCTTTACTGTGAAGCTAATGTGTACTGATGGTGTATTTCTGACCGGACCTTCCTGTCTGTGTTCAGGAGAGGGAGGAGAACGTGAAGGCCGATGTTTTTCATGCCTACTTGTCGCTGCTGAAACAGACCAGACCAGCTCAGAGCTGGTTGGCTGATCCAGACGCCATGGAGCAGGGAGACACTCCGCTAACTATGCTGCAGAGCCAGGTAAAGGAAACCAGATGGATTCATTTAAAAAGAACTGCTGCGTACACGGTGTGCTAACTCTGCTGCTTTGTAAACATAAACCAAATACTGCTGGACACTGTGTTAGCATAAACTAGGTAATTATCGCTGCTGGCTTAGCCTAAGCAGCATAACATTAGCTACTTTGTAAACGTAAACAAGATACTATTAGCCACTGTATTAGCATCAACAAACTAAATATACCTGCTGTGTTAGCTTAAGCAGAATAATATTAGCTACTTTGTAAGTGTTAACCAAATACTATTAGCCACTATATTAGCATAAATAAGCTAATTTTGGCTGCTGGCTTAGCCTAAGCAGCATAACATTAGCTGCTTTGTAACCCTGACTAAGGTACTACTAGCCACTATAGTAGCATAAACATGGTAATTGTAGCTGCTGAATTAGCTTAAGCAGCATATCATTAGCTTTGTTTGTGATTTGTAAGTGTAAACAAGATGCTGTTAGCCTAATCAAAACTAATTTTGAAAGTTAAGACATTGAAGCAACTATAAGTGCAGTTCTGATAAACATAAACATGGAGGATTTACTCCAACCAGGTGAAATAAAAAATAACTCTCAGGGTGTAATAAAACTCTTCAGACGGTATTTCAGGATAGATGACTTGTAGAAACCACACCACAGAAAGTACTGATCCATAAATCGGTTTCTTGCTGTTCAGTATTTTGTCCAGCAGGTGTCACTATTGGACGGTTTTCAGGATGTTTTGATTTTAATGTCTTTATTCTCTCTCTTTTTGCTCCTATCAAATTGAATGTCTCTCGTCCTTTTGCAGGTTCCGATGATAGTTAAAGCTCTTCACAAGCAGCTGAAGGAGAAAAGCGTCAAAACCCGTCAGTGTTGCTTCAACATGTTGACTGAGCTGGTGAACGTCCTGCCTGGAGCTCTGACTCAGCACATCCCAGTACTAATACCAGGTAATACTACCACTACTACTACTCAATGAAAACTCAAAAACAATGACAGCAAGCAACCTTTCTACTGATTGTCCCATCTGGTTCTTGACGGTTTTCTGTCTCGTTTGTTTTTCAGGCATCATCTTCTCTCTGAACGACAAGTCGAGCAGCTCCAACCTGAAGATCGACGCCCTGGCCTGCCTCCACGTCATCATGGTCACTCATCCCGCCCACGCCTTCCACGCCCACGTCCCCGCCCTCGTCCCGCCCGTCGTCGCCTGCGTCGGCGACCCGTTCTACAAGATTACGTCTGAAGCTCTGCTGGTCACTCAGCAGCTCGTCAAGGTGGGAGTTGAACCTGTGGCCGCCTTTTAACGCTTCACAGCCACAGATGGTTTCATTCTACTTTAATCCGTTTCCTGCAGGTGATCCGACCTCTGGACAACCAATCCGAGGGCTCCGACAGCTTCGACCCCTCCCCCTATATCAACGACCTGTTCACCTGCACGATCCGGCGCCTCAAAGCTGCCGACATCGACCAGGAAGTGAAAGAAAGAGCCATTTCCTGTATGGGGCAGATCATCTGTAACCTAGGTAACCACCGCCCGCCCGCTGGTCATGTGATGTGATGTCATCAGCCATGTGACGTGGTTTCCCTGGTCTGACTTCCTGTTTCTTGGTACAGGTGATCGTCTGCCCAACGAACTTCCAGGAACGCTGCTGATCTTCTTAGAACGTCTGAAGAACGAGATCACGAGACTGACGACGGTCAAAGGTGAGTCCGAATGGAGAAAGCCTCAGAGTGACGCTGTGGTGTTTGACAGGCATGACATTAATGACACGCGTGTTTACCTGCAGCTCTGACGCTCATCGCCGGCTCCCCGCTGAAGATCGATCTTAGACCAGTTCTCCCTGACGCCGTTCCCATCCTCGCCTCGTTCCTCCGCAAGAACCAGCGAGCGCTGAAGCTCTGCACACTGGCTGCTCTGGACATCCTGCTCAGAAACTACAGGTAACAAACACCTGGATCAGTCTGCAGAACCAATCAGAACCTCCTCAGAACCAGCTGGCTCTTCGTCAACAGTAGCTTTAGTTCTACCTTCATACTGGGAATTTTTCCCAAGTTCCAAGTCTTTCAAGTCCATAGAGGAGACCGTCCCTTGTAGAAAGTTCTAGAGTAGACTACCGACAACTGGAGAGTCGTCAGTAGGTCTACTCTAGAACTTTCTCCAGGGGATGTTCTACTTTCTTGCTTCCAGTTTTTCAGTTTAGTCTCACTTAGAACATTCCAGGTCCTTGAAGTCCATAGAGGTGGGTCCAGATTTATCACTTTTAATGGACTTTTTCCATCATTTCTGAGCTTCAGAACTTCATCCGTCCAGCAGATAGAACCATGACATTGTGGAGTAAAAACACATCTGAGTTCTGGTAAAAACTGACACCAGATCAGTTTGTTCTGTTTCCATCCTCAGATTGTGATGTTGTTCTCCATGATGATGCTTCAGGATCTCTCAGGGTTTTAATTATTATCGTACATCTAATTTATCTGCTGCAGCTCTGCGGTGACTCCGGTGATGGTGGACGCCGTCCTGGCCGAGCTTCCTCCTCTGATCTCAGAGAGCGACATGCACGTGTCCCAGATGGCGCTGAGCTTCCTGTCCACGCTGGCGGTCACCCACCCGTCATCGTTGGGTCAGCTGAGCGGCGGAAACATCCTGCAGCAGCTCATAGCGCTGGTTCGATCCCCGCTGCTGCAGGGAGGAGCGCTGGCCGCCATGCTGGACTTCTACCAGGTAGAAACGCAACAGTTTAGGATTATTTAATGATTAACTGACTGTAAAATGATAGAAAATGTTGGTCTGTTTCCAAAAATGTCTGTTTATTGTCACAGAGGAGCAAAGAAACCAGAAAATATCCACATTTAACAAGCTGCCAATAGAGAATTTAGGCTTTTTTAAATAAAAATAATAATTAAACTAATTATTAAAATAGTTGTGGACTTACTTATAAATAATATAAATATGTAAATTTGCTGGTGGTGACCAAAATTGGAGCTAAAAATGAGAATGAATTAATCTTCCGGTCTTTAAATTGGAACTTTTCCCAATGAACTTTGGTTTGATGGTTCATTCTGGGCTGCAGCTAATTATTTTTACTCCACAACCTGAAATTTATTCACTTCAGTCACATGATTTAGTTTATTTGAAAGTTCAAATCTGGTTTCTGGTTCTAATAAATGGTGATTTTTAGTAGATAGCATGCCTTTAAGCCTTAATGCTGGGTTTGTGGTTCATTAAAAAGAGTCCATTATAGATTATAAATCCCTGGACCTTGTTGCTAACGGTGATGTTTGTGTCTGTTCAGGCTCTGGTGGCCACAGATACTCCTGGTTTGGGCTACATGGACCTGCTGAGGATGCTAACGGGTCCGGTTTACTCCCAGAGCGCTGCTCTGCCTCACAAACAAGCCTACTGCTCCATCGCTAAGTGTGTGGCCGCCCTGACCAGAGCCTGTCCAAACGAAGGCCCCGCCGTGGTTGGACAGTTCATCCAGGTGAGACACCTGTCCGACAGGCTGCTGCTAGCTGCTGCGCTAACGTTAGCATCGATAAACCTGCAGATAAACACAAAAATAAGAATTTCTAAGCAGATAAATGTCTTCGATGAAGAGGTTACGGCTCAAACGGAAAGAAATGGCTTATAAAACATCTAGAAGCTGTTAAAAACCTGGAATATTCTCAGTATTTTAAGGTAACCTGTAGCTCACACCTGTTAGATTCAAGAAAATAAGGAAACCGATGTGCAAAACAACATCCATTTATCTTGTAAACTGAAATAAAGTGCCAAAATTGCTTTTATTTACAATGATATATGATGATGATATGCTAACCTGACAGAAATCTTAACATTTTCTCGCTATAAGCAGCAAATGTTGAATAAAATCTGCTTGAAAAGTGACCTTGAAACTGCTAATAAATGATCATATTTGCTGGAAAAAAATATATAATTTTTAGCAGAATAATCCAAACTTCCACATTTCTGCTGCTTATTTTGATTTGGGTCCAGCTGGAATGCGATATAACAGCAGATAATTGTAGTTTTTTTTTTTTAATCATATGATGGTGAAAATCATCCTTTTATTAAATATACAAACCGCTGTTTTTTGTATGTTTTTAAGTCTGGTTGTTTAACACTGTGAGCCTCTTCTTATGCTTTTATTTTGGTTATTATAAGGACCAAATACATTTCTGTTGCTTTTCTTTATGCCAGAATAGTCTCAGCTTTTCAAATTCTCCATTATTTGATGTAACGGGTGCAGATTTTTCATAGTAGGCTTTATATGGAGAAAAAGTAGGTTTTCTACTATGAAACTGTTCTGTTTTTACGCACATTTTACCATCAAAAGGTGCCGCAGAGATATATTTCTATCATTATGTAGAAGAGATTGTCTGGAATCTGGACTAATCAGAACCACGATGGTAGAATACTCTATGAATTAGCAAAGATAAAAAGCAAATCCATCATTTTGTTTATTTTTCACACAAACTTTGATGTAATTTCAGAACTATGTTGGTGACAAAGCAGAAATTACCCCTAAAAACGCTCTGAAAAACAACTAATATCACAAAAACGCTGAAATTCTGCTGTTTATTTTGATTTTTGACACGTTCTGAAACAACAGGGACTTTGTGTCACATTAACTAAGAAGCAAAAATGTGAAAATTGCCAAGAAAACGAGTAGAAATGCAGGAAAATAATCTGTCTTAATATTGTTATTACTTGAATATGTCAAAATATATCAGAAGCATCAATATAAAGCTCTATTTTGTTGTTTTTTGGTGATATTTGTTCCATATTGGTGTGAAAATGACACAGAAAATGACTAAAAATGCAGGAAATTGATCTGTATTAATAGTTTTACTATTTGAATGCATATAAATCTATGCAAAGCACCAATATGAAGCTGTATTTGTTCCATATTTGTGCAAAAATAAGCTTTAAAAAGTACTTTTAAAGACAGTGATGTCTGTGGAGGTGATGCAGGTTGAATTTCTGATATAAATCTGACATTTTTCTGCACAGATGAGCAAACTGGTGTCATTAAAAAGGTGAAATGAGGCAGTTTAATGCAATTAGCCTGAGTAGACGGGATGAGAATTTGCATCTGTGAGGCTCCAAGGATTAAAAGACACCAAACCTGTTGTCGCGTAATTAGATTTTCTGCTCGCTTTCTTCCTTTTAGCTCCTTTTCCGCTGGTTTTCCGGCTCATTTAACGCCGGCGGAACATCCTCAGCGATGTTCGCCGCGGCTGAAAGAACAAACAAACAAACCGTCTGCTTTTAATTGTCTCCCATCTCATCTCGGAGCTCGTTTTTTTTCACACCGTGTGGTTTTGTGTTTCCTCCCTCCGGGCCGGCAGGACGTGAAGAACAGCCGCTCCACCGACTCCATCCGGCTGCTTGCTCTGCTCTCGCTGGGTGAGGTCGGACATCATGTGGACCTCAGCAGCCAGCCGGAGCTCAAGACCGTCATCCTGGACGCCTTCTCGTCCTCCAGCGAAGAGGTAACGGAGGACCCGATGGATCTAGACGTGGTTTTGAGAAGTTTACAGCTTTATTTAGTCTTTTTGTTTCTCGTTTAACGTCTAATTCCAGAATAAATCAAAGTGAAATGTGCAGTCGAGTGATTAAAAATGGGCTTTCAAGCTGTGAATGTTAGTTTTAGTTGTTCAGATGTAATGATTTGCTCTTTTTCTTCTTCTCAGGTGATGACAAACTGTAGAAACTTTGAGTTGTTTTTGCCTTGCACTGCACTTCAGCTGTTAATCACAAAATGTGTTATATTTAATAAATGTATATGCTATGTTCAAGTTGTGATCAACAGCTGCACCTCTAAAAAGCAAGAACACCACCTGATTTAAATCTAGCAGCTGTTGTAGTCTGGTGGTGCAGCGCTGCACTGCTCCCAGTGCTCCTGCAACGCTCCAGTTCTGACCATTTGGTGCACATTTTTGGTCTCACCTGGGATTCTCACATTCATCAAACAGCAAACGTCAAATTCCGTGTCGAATTTATTTTAAGTTTCACTTGTGATCGGAGTGCCCACAAAGAGGCACAAAATGACTACAGAAACAGAAAATGAAGCAAAAGAGGCATAAAATGAGCCAAAAGAAATAATAAATTATTTTTTTTAATTTCAACTTTATTCCAGACACTAGGTCCAAATAAATGACTACAAAGAGAGACAAATGACAAAAAAAAGACACAAAATGACCACAGACACAAAATGGCCAATATATGACCAAAGAGACACAAAATGACCACAGAAACCAGAAAATAACTGGAAAGAGGCACAAATTGACAACAAAGAGACACAAAACAAACACAAATTGGACTAAACAGACCAAAGAGAAGCAAAAAACGGCCACAAAAACATTTGGAAAGGGAAGCTAAATGACCATAAAGAGACAAATAAAGACTTCAGTTGCCTACACAACCTGAGAAGAAACATTAAGGTGGTTGTGACACTTCTTTCTCAAAATGAAATTCCAGTTGTTGAAGAGTTGTCGTTTTTACACCGTTTAGATTCAGCGCTTATTGCAAAAGGTGCTCGATGTGTTAGCATCAATAGCGTTACAGGAGCTCTTAGAGCAGAATATCGCTGCACAGAAGAAGACATTAAAGGGGACGATGGCTAAATTCAAATCAAGAACGCAATGTCTAAACTTTTTGATCTCACCTGGTAGTTACAGTAAAAACTGAAAATGTGGGAAAGCAGTGGAATAATTCGGCACGACAGTCTGGATAGCCGAGATTTAACCCAAGAACTCGTAAACTATGAAGATGGTTGTGCAGCACCAATATCTGAACCAGCTGCTGTGTTTATCTGCTGGTTCAGGGGTTAAAACTCACCTGTTTGTGTTCCAGGTGAAGTCGGCAGCTTCGTACGCTCTCGGCAGCATCGCGGTGGGGAACCTTCCGGAGTATCTGCCCTTTGTCCTGCAGGAGATCTCCTCCTCCAAGAGGCAGTACCTGCTGCTGCACTCTCTGAAAGAGATCATCAGTGAGGACAGCAGCACGGTCGCTCTGTTAATGATCCGGTTTGTTGAATCTGTCGGGTTTTAATTTGTGTGTTTCTGTGTGGAGGTTCGGCGTCGGTGTCTGGACTGAAGCCCTACGTGGAGTCGGTTTGGTCGCTGCTGCTCAAACACTGCGAGTGTCAGGAGGAAGGAACCAGGAACGTCGTGGCTGAATGTTTGGGAAAACTGACGCTGATCGACCCCGAAACCCTGCTGCCCCGCCTCAAAGGATACCTGCTGTCAGGTATACACCTCCACCGACAGGAAGTCTTAAGATCCTGCTACCTTAAGTTCCCTTTTTTAGTCCACCATACCTCTCGGCTCCCGAGTACTTTTGTTGTTTGTTTGATTGGTTCCTGAATCTGTTTTTTTTTTTGTGTGTGTGTTTCAGGTTCATCGTACGCCAGGAGCTCCGTGGTGACGGCGGTAAAGTTCACCATCTCTGACCAACCGCAACCAATCGACCCGCTGCTGAAGAACTGCATAGGTAACCAACAGAGCAGCTTATAAAACCTGCAGGAAAATAAGATTTTAGGACCAAATTAAATGGTTTTTCTCTTGGTTTTCAGCTGTTGTGAAAGCTCTGTTCATTTTCTGTAGCAAACCCACTCTTTTCACACTTGTCCAAATTCTGAATAAGAAACGTAAAAAGACAAAAACATAGATAATTATATTAATTCAGGAGGTTATGACATCCTCGACTTATGTCATCTACGTCGAAACTGATTACAGGCCGATCCTTGGTTTAACGTACAATGTTTCGCCGTTACGTCGGGGCTGATTCAATGGAAGTAGCTGACAAGCGAAGTAAAAGAATATGTCAGCGCTGTAAGACGGCTTTGTTTACATTTGCTGCCACATTGGATTATGCAACATTCACTAACTTCATTATGACTCCCAAGTATAAGTCAGACTCTTGTTGTGTTTCGTTTTCTGATAGTTGACTGAGAGTAAGGTAATGTTTGTCTGTCTTACCGTGTCTTCCGATTGGCTGTTTGTTCCCAGGTGATTTCCTGAAGACGCTGGAGGATCCGGACCTGAACGTACGACGTGTTGCCTTGGTAACGTTTAACTCTGCTGCCCACAACAAGCCCAGCCTGATCCGAGAGCTGCTGGACTCAGTTCTACCACAACTTTACAACGAGACTAAAGTCCGGAAGGAGCTGATCCGAGAGGTGAGTACCCATGCAAATGGTAACCATCAGGGAACGTTCAAGGAACCGTTCCCTAAAGGTTTGGCAAATGGTAATCTTCAGCGAACTGTGAGACGGAATGTTACCTGAAGGTTACCGGTTGCTGATTCACTGAACAAACAAACTGTTACCATCGGGGGAAATTCAGGGAGTGCTCCTTGTTGAGTCGGCAAACAGTAACCTTCAGAGAACCTTGACTGAATGTTTCCTGACATTCCAACATCAGGGAACATTTTCTGAAGATTACTCTTCTTTGATTCCCCAAACAAAAACGCTGTAACCGTTAGGGTACTTTAAGGGATTGTTGCCTGAAGGCTCCCTGAAGGTTGCTATTTGCTGGTTCCCTGAACAAACAAACTGTAACCTTCAGGGAATCTTCAGGTAAGGGTCAGCAAACGTGTACCTTCTTGGAACCTGTAAGGAACTTTCATGGAATGGTCACGGACCCTGAGGCAAGTTTCCAAGGACGAGGTAGATGTTGGTAAGGTGAACATGGTTCAGGTGTGTGACTGATGTCCCGGTTCTGTACAGGTGGAGATGGGTCCATTCAAACACACGGTGGATGACGGTCTGGACTTGAGGAAGGCTGCGTTCGAGTGCATGTACACTCTGCTGGACAGCTGCCTGGACCGACTCGACATCTTCACCTTCCTCAACCACGTGGAGGACGGCTTGAAGGACCACTACGACATCAAGGTAGCCCACAGGGGACACAGCCAAGGCCAGCAAGGGGGTCCTACGTTCGGTGTACATTGGGACTATCAAGGGGTCCAACAAAAGGGCCAGATAGGGGCACAACAAGAGGGTCAACAAGGAGACTAACAAGAGATTAACAGATGGGCCAACAAATGGGTCGAACATGGAATCCAATATGGGGCCAAATAGAGATTCATCAAGTGTGCCAACAAGGGGTCCTACATTGGGTCCTACATTAGGGCCAACATGGGCACCAACAAGTGGGCCAGATAGGGACACAACAAGGGGAACAACAAATGGTTCACTGATGGTCCACCATCGGGGTCCAACATTGTGCCAAAAAGGGGTCCAACAAGTGTGGCAACAAGGGATCCTACGTTGGGTTCTACATGTGGGCCAACATGGGGACCAACAAGGGGTCTAACAAATTGCTCCAACATGGAATCCAATATGAGGCTAAATAGAGGTCCGACAAGTATAACAACAAAAGTCCTACGTTGAGTCTTACATTAGGGCCAACATGGGCACCAAAAAATGGGCCAGATAGGGACACAACATGGAGTCTAACAAGAGGTCTTACGTTGGGTGTATATTGGCACAAACAAGAGGTCCAACAAAAACACTAGATAGGGCCACAAGAAGGGGACCAACAAGGGGTTAACAAATGGCCAACATGGTGCCAAATTGGGGTCCTAAATGTGGGCCAACATGGGGATCAACAAGGAGTCCAACAAATGGCCCAGATAGGGACACAACAAGGGATTAACAAATGGGCCAAGACGAGGACCAACAAGGGGTCCTGTATTGGGTGCTACATTGGGGCCCAACAAGTGGTTAAGACATGGGTCAACATAGGGGTCAGTATCTATCTGTTTTTTCCTGAAGAAAAAAAGCCCACCGTAGAAAGGAGAAGTCTGTAAATATTTCTTAGTGTCAAAACGTGACTTGTCGTTGCTGTGCTGTTAGATGCTGACCTTCCTGATGCTGGCCAGACTGTCGTCTTTGTGTCCCAGTGCTGTTCTACAGAGACTGGACAGACTGGTGGAACCGCTGAGAGCCACCTGCACCACCAAGGTACAAATACAGAACCGCCTCCTTTCTGGTTGATGGATGTTGTTATTTGGACGAGCTTGTTTGCTTCAGTTCTGTTAGCATCTCAAAACCCCTTTAACTCGTGTTCATGAACAACGACCCTGTAGATGTTCAGTTCTCCTGCAGTTTAAGAGTCTCTGGTGTCTCCACAGGTGAAGGCAAACTCGGTGAAGCAGGAGTTCGAGAAGCAGGATGAGCTGAAGCGGTCGGCAATGCGAGCCGTCGTGGCACTGCTGACGATCCCAGAGGCCGAGAAGTCGCCGCTGATGTCAGAGTTCCAGTCCCAGATCTCGTCCAATCAGGAGCTGGCGGCCATCTTCGACTCCATCCAGAGAGACTCCAGCTCCGCCAACATGGAGTCCATGGACACCAGCTAAAGACATGGACTAAAACCCACGATGCAACACGGCACCACCCCGCTGCTGGAGCGCAAAACCCCGCAGCATGTTTCCATGACAACAGGACGCAGACACACAAACACAACACACACAAACACACACTCGTAGTGACACACCCTCTCCTAGCGAGCGATCGTTCCATGATGCATTGCACTGAAATCAGCTGTTGGAAGAGAGAGACTGACAGTCGGCTCACACTTGGACAAAACGGATAAAAACAACAAAACGGAAACAAAAACAACAAAAAATAATGAAGAAATTCCAGAAAAATAAGTTCCATACGAGGCTTGGAAGCTCCTCCCATCTCCTGTTTGTTTTTTCTAGCGAGATCGCCTGATTGGCCGACCTCCCTGTTCATCATCATCATCATTCTTCTCTGTTTTTCGTTCCTTTTTTTTTTCTTTTTCGTAATTCCAGAAAGTTCCGCAGGTACTGTAACCTGATTGGCCACTGCTGAGTGACTGACAGTGGGCGTGTTATGAAAACTGACCAATGGGGGAATAAACGGCCTCTCCGCCTGAGGCTGTGGTGACCAATGGGAGAAGGGCTCGCTCTGTTGTTGTTGTTTTTTTTTTCCCTTTGGCGAATGATGTAGGCGACCAATAGGAGGCTTTGGGGAGTTGGCAGATAGGCGGGGTTTTACTGTTTGTGGACCAATCAGCATCTTTGTTTGCCCCCCTCCGATTCGGCAGCTCCGCCTTCCACCCTCCTCACTGCTCGGAGGGAAGAGGACGGATCACCGGACCAGGTCCCACCTCACCTCACTGGACCGGACCCGCTGTTTCCATGGTAACACTTGAGTTTCCTGCTCATCTGGTTGCCTTGTTGATGGTTTAAATCTGGTGCGGTGAGGTCAGGACAATCCACTGTTGTTTATCGCCTGAGACAAATAAAGAGGTCCATTTCTGCCTGCCTTCACACTCCGACTGACTGCTTTCTTTGTGTGTTTGTGTCCTCCAGCTTCTCAGATCATCAAACAACTTCATGGTGAAATCAGCGTTTTTAGATTAAATTCATTTCAGACTTAACACAGGAGGCAGTAAAACGTCAACAGAAGCACGCAAGGTGACATTATGACAGAGACAATAAAGGGGGGTAAAAAGATGCAAAGACACAAAACTACAAAAACACAACAGAACAATGCGAAGAGATTCAAACAACTTCAAATTACTAACAGCTTTTAAAACAATTACAGACAGGAAATGACTTGGGAGAGACATGCAGCAGCTACAGAAAGATGCATAGGCTGCAAAGGCTCAAAATGCCTATGCAAACACACAAAAACACAAAACTACAAAAAGATGGAAAATTGCTACAGAAAGATTCAACAAGACAAAATAGCTGCTGAAAGATGTGTGGTGGCTACAAAGGCAGATACTGAAAGATGGAAAGAAGCAAGAGACAAAGCAACTACAAAGACAAAATGGTGACAGTCTGCAGATTACAAAGAGACAAAGATCCTAAGAGACACAAAATGACTAAAGAACGTGCAGCAGCTACAACAAGATGCGGTGACTACAAATACTCAAAACGCCTGTGATGCAAAGACAAAACTACAAAAAGATGCAAAATAGCTACAGAAAGATTCAAAGACACAAGAGACACTAAAAGACGAGCAGCTAACAACGAATACACGAAACGGTTATGAAAAGATGCAAAGACACAAAAAGATAAAACACAGAAAGATGCAGGGAGACAAACAGCTACAGGAGGATGCAAAGAAACAAAAGATAAAACGGCTACTAAAAGACGCCAAGATACAGAGACAAAAGACTACAACAAAGACGCAAAATAATACATGCAGAAGCTACACAAAGATGCAGTGACTACAAAGAGACAAAACGGCTATAGAAAGATGCAAAATAGCTGGAAAAAAATGCTAGATGACCATAAGGAGACACAAATGGCTGCAGAAGCAAAGAAACAAAAATCCAAGAGACAAAATGGTCACAGAAAGATACAAAGATAAAACAGCTACAAAATAACTTCTAAATGGCTACAGAAAGATGCAAAGAAACGACACGAGAGACACTAAATGACTAAAACATGAGCAGCAGCTACAAAAACGTAGTGACAACAAATACACAAAGCGGCCATGAAAAGATGCAAAGACACCAAATTACAAAAGTCAGTCAGCTTTATTGTCAATTCTTCAATACGTACATGACATACCCAGAATCGAAATTATGTCATTCTCTCTTTCTGCAACATTAGACATTAAATAAACACTTGGAAGGTTCTGAGATAAAATAAATGGTATAAATTTAAATGCAATGTACAAAATAAGATATAAAAAGGCAAAAACTACATAAATTAAGAACTAGAGAGCAAAAAGCAGGTTTACTAAGAGCAAGGAAGCAGAACTAGAACCAAGCAACAACTAAGAGCTAAGAAAAGCAGAACTGAGTGAAATGTAAACACGACAAAACTACAGAAAGATGCAGTGGGATTTCAGAGATACAAAACGGCTTTTATTATTTAAATAAGTGTGTTTTGAGGATTTTTTTTTTATTTAATTAAAAGGACATGAAATGTTCTGTTTATTTTTCTGGGTTTTAAAAACCTGCAACATGATTTTAACCAGCAGATGGCGCCACAGGCCAGTTGATGACTGTGGTCGTCCTGATGGGATGATTTGAAGCCCTGTAAGTTTTAAAAGGTGTTGATGATAGTTACAGATGAACTAGAATACAGGCTGATACAATGATGATGCCTCCTCCATGCAGGGTCTAAATCAATAATAAAGATGGACATGTAAAGATTTAAAAACATATAAACATTTGAATCACAGAAATGAAATGACTGTGAGTTCCTACCGTAGCAGCTGAATTTTTAATGTAATAAATCGAAACCAGGGGTGTCCAACATGAGGCCCGTGGTCCAAAAGTGGTCCTCCAGAGGGTCCAATCAAAGTGTAAAAACTACAGAGAAGACATTAACTGCAGATTGTAAATTAGTAAAACTATAAATTTAAAATAATTTCTAGACCATGACAAGTTGTTTGGATCAGAAAGTAAAATACTGGATTTTTCTTTTGGCATTTTTTTTCTCATTTTTGTAATGTTTTGTCTTGACTTTGTTGTTTTTTTGTCTCATTTTTGTCATTTGTCTCATGCTTTTGTTGTTTTTATCTTTTTTGTCTGACTTTTGACATTTTGTGTTTCCTTTTTGTCTCACTTGTATTTTTTGTCTATTTTTTGTTGTTTTGTTTCTTACTTATGTCATTTTTGTCTCATTTTGTTTTGTGTTTTTTGTCTGACTTGTCATTTGTCCATTTTTTGCTGCCTTGTAATTTTTTGTCTCTTTTGTTTCATGCCGTTTGTCTTATTTTTTGTCACGTTGTTTCTCATTTTTGTAATGTTTTGTGTTGTTTTTTGTCTTACGTTGTTGTCATTTTGTTACTTGTTTTTGTAATTTTGTGTTTCATTTTATGCGTTGTTTTGTGCATAAATTATGTTGTTTGTGTCTTTTTTGTCATTTTTTGTCTCTGTGTCATTTGTTTAATTTTTTGTCTTATTTTAGTCCTACTATTTGTTGCTTTGTAACATTTTATTCCAATTTTTTCTCTTTTTGGTTTTGTTTTGTGTCGTTTGTCTCATTTTCTTGTCATTTCTTGTCCCGTTTTTGTAATATTTTGTCTTGTTTTTGTTGTTTTTAATCTTTTTTTGTCTGACTTTTGACATTTTGTGTTTCCTTTTTGTCTCACTTGTATTTTTTCTCTATTTTTTTGTTTTGTTTCTCACTTATGCCATTTTTGTCTCGTTTTTGTTGTTTTGTGTTTTTTTTTTTGTCTGACTTGTCATTTGTCCATTTTTTCTTTTGCTTTTCACTTTGTAACTTTTCCGTATATTTTTTGTGATATTTTGTCTTGTTTTGGTTGCTTTTTGTTTGACTTTTGTTGTTTTGATCATAAAGTAAAATACTAGATCACTGAGCTTCATCCAAAGACACACAGCCGTCATTTTCTCACCTGTTCATCTCCAAAGGTAACAACTTCCTGCTGGGGCGGCGACGCTGGCGTCTGATTGGCCGCGTAAATGAGGCAGAAAGTCGCCGCAGAGCAAACAAACCGAATGACGCTCGCTGTTGTGGTCGCCTGGCAACAGCTAGATTGATGAGTTTGTATTAGTGTGTGTTTGTGTGCGGTTGATCATTGACATGCTGATGATTTTTCCTCTTTGAAGTTCCATAATTTATTCTTCTGTGATTCTCGGCTGCTGAGATCAGATGAAGTCTGAGATTCAAGCATCAGATCTGTCTAAAAACCGGTTGAAAGCTCAGGAAGGTCAGCAGGAGGAAGGCCTTCATCAGCAGCTGAGGATAAAACCAGTTTTATTTGAGGCGTTTTAATTCTTTAAGCTGGTTTGTTCTGAGCTAAAGGAACCAATCAGGAGCCAGAATTTCACCTGCAGGACAGAAAAATGAGCAAAACAACCACAAACATCGAAGAAACTGAGATACACAGCCACAAAGAGACACAAAATGACAACAGATCAACAAAACGTTAGTATGAACACACAAAACTGATACACAAAGATGCAGGAAGGCACACAAAAAAGAAAGATGCAAGAAAATGACAAAAAGACATAAAACCAACCAAAAAAGACACACAACAACTAAAAATTAATACAAAGTGACAAAAGGAGATGCACAATGACCACAAAGAGACACACAACAGCTACACAAAGATGTACAGTGACTACAAAAGGACACAAAACTACAAAAAGCGACATACAATAGCTATTGAATAATCTAGAGTTATTGTAGAGACACAGAAGGACCCAAAAAAGACGCAAGAAGACACACAACCGTAAAAGGAAGATACAAAGGGATTACAAAAAGACCCACAATAGCAACAGAACAATGAAAAAATGAGTATAAAAGCACAAAACGGACACACAAAGATGCAAAGTGAGACAAAAAAAATATGTAAAAAAGACATGAAACTATTCAGAAGAGACAACAACTACACAAACATACAAAATGACAAAAAATGACACACAAATTTACAAAAAAAAACTACAAAAGATGCAAGATGCAAGAGGGTATAATCATAGATTGTGAAGGAGGATTGTGGCAATAGCTACACCAAGACGCAAAGTACCTACAAAAAGATACAAAACTACAAAAAAACGACACACAAAAGCTACTGAACGATGCAAAATGAGTACAGACACACAAAGTAACTACAAAAAGACACTAAATGACTCAAAATTACTAGGAGGAGACACACAACAGTGACAGCTCAAAGCAAACACACAACTTTATAGTTTGCATCTCTTCCTCTTTGCTTTCCTGTTGCGTCTCTCCAGTGGTTGTGTGTCTGTTTTACTTCAACTTCTGTTCAGTTTGTGTCTCTGTTTCGTTGTTGTGTGTATCTTGCTGTTTTGAGTGTTTTTGCTGTTGTGCTTTTCGTCTTTCACAACAACAGACACACAAACAGTCGATTAAAGAACGAAGGTGATGAAACACGTCTTCACATCAGAGCGACAACAAACATGACACAGTCCTGTCACTGTGAGTCTGTCATTTTAAACTCAGTTCCTTTGTGTACTTTTACTTCTAGAAGTGTGACAACTCGCAGTGCATTCGACGCACAACATTCTCAGAGGAAGTGTGTGTCTGTGGAAGGGAAGCTGGTTGGGTGGAGGGCGACTCTATTCTGGGGACTCCTTCCTGTTCGGGTGTGGCTTCACAGCACTAGTAAACACTGAGTGTCTGTGTGGCACATAAAGATGTGAAGAGGCGACAAACAGACACGCAACAGCTACACAAAATGATGCAAAGAGACGCACAACAGCAATTAAAAGATGCAATAAGACACAAAACTGCTATTGGGAGCTTTAACGATACAACATACAGCAACAAAAAGATGCAAAGAGACACAAAACAGCTAAAGAAAGATGCAATGAGACGCAAAACGAATCCAAAGAGACACAACCACGTCAGAATGATGCAAACAAAAATAAAAACTAAACTTGTGTCTCTTCCTCTTTATGTTCCTGTTGTGGTGTTGTATCTTTGTATCTGTGTGTGTGTGTGTGTGTGTGTGTGTGTGTCTGTGTGTGTTGCTGGTGTTGTGAGGACATAAATCCGTCACATTGTGTCGACTGGAATCATTAAACTACGATAAACACTCGGTTTAATGTGAGTCCTGTGAAGTGATGCAAACCCTGAGTGTGTTTTGTGTTGCTGGTGTTGTGGAAACACAGCTGTGTGTGTGTGTGTGTGTGTGTGTGTGTGTGTGTGTGTGTGTGTAGGCGTGTTCTCATCAACGCGCTCCGACACGCTTCACTGTTACAGTAACCCACACACCCGAACACGCTGCTGTTTCTGCTGTTTCCTCTTTGACCTCATTGGTTGCTTTGACCTTTGACCTTTGACCTCCGCAGTTGCTGGAGCCAATAGGAGAGGAGAACAGGCATGACATCACGTGACATCATCTGCTCAAGTCACAAGTCAAAATGGAGAAAAAAACATGAAGGGATAATTAGAAGAAGTCAGAAATGGACAGTAGAAGTTTCATAGATATAAAGTTGAGTCGTCTGTAAAGAGATGGACTTTTAGTCAGAATGAAGACAAAATAAAAACATTAATGAACCCAAACTAGAACCCTGAGGAGCTCCTTTATTAAGAACTCTCTGGTATCAGCTTATCAGATGTGGATATTTGGCAATTTCCTGCTTTTCTCTGATCGTAATCACAAAATTTAGCAACATGAACATTTGGATTTCCATATTTGGACTTCAGGGAATTTTAAACAATTAAACAATAAAATCTGTTATTTTTTAAAGAAAATGCTCAGATGTATTGGTTTTGCATGTTTTCACATAACATGCATAAATATTGTAATTTTATCTCAGAATATTTCTTATCTGACATGGAGCTGATTACAAATGGACTGATGATGTCATGACTGTCTGCCATTTTTAAAATTATTTTACTTTTATGTTTTTTAAAACAGAAATATTCTTCATTGTCACTTTACTTCAGTATAAACAGCAGAAAAAAGTGTTTCTGCTCTGCAGGAAGCCAAGCAGCTGTATGCCAGACTGAAACGTCTTAAACAGAAAAAAATAAAGCGGTCGTGACGTAGAAACTACCGGCCGCCTTCAAAATAAAATTGAAATGTAACAACTACATTGCTGAGAGATTGGCAACGAAGAAAGTCAATGACATGTCACCCAAACACGAAGTACATGATGTATCTGAAGTAAAAACAGCAGCTGGGAATCTGTTATTATTATTTATTCATGTTCTTATTTTGTAAGGTCTTAACTTTATAATTTAGATTAGTCTGGTGAATTTATTTAACTAATAATATTGTTGTATCTCAACCTTAATATATGGATTAGTCAGATAAATTCTCTTGATAAATAGTATTGTAGATATAATCAGATAATTTTGTTTTATGTTTTTAATTGGGTCTTAATTTTAATATTTAAATCAATCAGGAAACAATATATAATTAATAATTCTGTAGTATCTTAACCTTAACATTTTATTTTGTAAATAAATTTTCATAATAAACAGCTTCGTCATGATCAGAAAAAATTGACTTTATAATTATATTTATAATATTTTTGGGGGCGAAACAGTTTTAATGTTAATAATAATAACAAATAAACTTATAATTTTAAATGTTATTTCACATTTTCTTCCTTTTCATTTATTTATTTGTTTTATATTTGTCTATTTGACGTTTCGAGACTTTTACTTTGAAAGAGGGAAGCGACGCTCTGGCGTGTGTCGCGTCGAGCTTGACGTCAGACGCGGCGGCGGCAGGAGGGAGCGGCAGTGGTCGAGCGACGCTCACCGATAGCGGAGGAGAGAGAGACGGACGGTGGATGACGGTGAGTCCCGCTTCTCTTCCTCTCCTCCATTTTCTCCTCTTTTCTCCTCTTTCCTCCATCCATCACGTAGCCGGACGCTAACCCGGGACGGACCGGGGCTGGGGCCGACTTTGGGGAGACGGGCGGGCAGCGGCGGCAGGCCGGTGTCGAGCCGAGCCGAGCTGGGTTGGGTTTGCGGAAGCGAGCGACCGGCGGACAGACAGACAGACGGACGGACGGAGGGACGGGGAGGGAGACAGAGGGACAGCGGCTCCGGTAGTAGAGAGGTAACCGGGGATGGACAGATGGAGGCGGCCGTCTGTCCCTCCGTGGGTCCACTCCGAGTCTGCTGGTGGTTTGTCTCCGGTCCTCCAGAGCAGCGGGGCCTGCTGGCAGAGCTGGCCGGGTAGTGAGCGTTCTGAGGCGGCCATAGAGCTGCAGAACCCCCGCTGCTCTGCTGGAGGAAAAAGATTAAAAAAAAAAACTTATGACAGACTGTGGAGTTAGAAGCTGCCTGTCTGTCTGCCTCCCTGTCTGTCTGTCTGCCTGTCTGTGGACTCAGACCAGGCTCGTCTGTTGTGCTGTCAGCAGCCGGTATTGACAGGCCCCACCTAGTTCTGCTTGACTCAGGATCTTTAGACCATCTTTCTCCTCAGACAAGTTTACTTCAGCAGATTAACATCAGCACAGGTCCAGACTGAGTGCACGAAACACTCCAAAAAACACATTAACTGGAGGTCCAGAGGAGTTGGTGGTGTAGGAAGGAACAAAAACTACAGTAAAACTTGAAACTGCATGTGTTCTTCACTTAAATTGATGTCATTCCTTAATGCAAACCTGCAAGTAAACATAGTTTTCATTACAATTACCACAGGTTTATTAATTATTCAGTTTATCTGAGGACTAAAAATCATGGAAAATCAAAATGTTTGGTTTAGAAATGATGATTTGATGATAAAAACTGTTCATTTAATGAGTCCTCTAGTTGTTGCAGCTTGAAAACAAAGATTTCTCTGTTTTAGCTGGTTCAGAGGACCGTTATTATGTGACGATTGGCATTGGTTTGTCTTTCTGTTTGTCTGTATGCTCGCAACATTACTCAAAACGGAATAACGGATTTGGATGAAATTTCCAGTGAAGGTCAGAAATGACACAAGGACCAAGTGATTAGATTTCGGCAGTGATGCAGCTTATAGTCTGGCTCTACGGATTGGTTAAAGATTTCTGTATCATTGCCAGCTAGCGGCACGGCGTCACTGTAACCATGACAACAAGTGAACGCTACGTCAGCTGCCTGCTGATGATCACATGACAACAAATCGACTACTATGGACTTATCGGGACTTATCTGTCAGAAATGATACAAGGAATAATGGATTAAATTGTGGGGGTGTTTCTGAGTCCCATCAATTCCCACCGTCCACTACATATTTAGGTCACATGGTTCGGTGTCCGTGAATAACGTACACACGTATAACGTCTGTGCTCAGTGCAAGGTCATTTTGTTTGTGGGTACATGTGTATTAAATGATGCAGTGATTTCTGCCACAACTTTTTTCAAGATTTCATCCGTCGGAAATGAGCAGCCTTGGAGGAGGACTGCTCTCTCTGAGTGCTCTTCTTGTTAACCTTTAGGGTCAATCTGCATGTTATTTTTGTAATTATTTGGCTGAATGTTATGTTGTTGAGTTTATTGTAATTTAACTGTAGTGGACCGAGACTAGAGCCCTGTGGTACTCCATAGCCAAACCTTCTCTGGTACCAGCAGGTCAAGTTGCTGTTTTATGTAGTCAGATTGCAAGTAATTATCATTTTCATTACAGTTGCCATGAATTTATTCATTGTTTTGTTTAAAAGAGGACTAAAAAAAGAAAAAATGCAAATATTTGGGTTTAAAATGATCATTTGATTATCAAAAACTGTTCACTTAATGAATCGTCTAATTGTTGCAGCTTGAAAAAGAAAGATTTCTCTGCTTTAGCTGGTTGAGAGCACCATTATGGGTCAATCTCTGTATTATTTTCATAATTAATTGGTTGAATTTTATGCTGTTGGGTTTGTTGTAATTAAACTGTAGTGGATCGAGATTAGAACCCTGTGGTACTCCATCGCAGAAAATCTGTGGTGAAGTTGCTTTTTTATGCCATTAAATTGCTCATTCTTTAATCCTTTAATGTAAGGCTGTGAAAAAAGAGAATATTTCTGTCATTTTTAAATCTGATTATGAATTTATCTAAAAGAATGCTAAAAATAGCAGAAAATACCTTCTACTTTTATCTTTTGCTGTCTAGAACTGTCAGTTATTCCATTTACGATGACACGGAAACCTACATTTTTATTACATTTACAAAGCTGGAATCAGCAAATGTTTGTTTGTTTTGGTTTAAAAATCATTTGTTTGAGTGTCAAAGCAGTTTTAACAACTCCACACAGAGTTATTATTTATATTATGGATCAGTCTGCTTGATATTTTTATAATTATTTGGCTGAATGTTATGTTGTTGGGTTTATTGTAATTTATCTGTAGTGATCCAAGACTCGAGCTCTGTGGTACTCCATCGCCAAACGTTCTCTGGTACCAGCAAGTGAAGTTGTTTTATATAATTAGGTTCCAAATAAAGCTATTAACATCGTAACATAAAAACATCAGATTTTTACATTTGACATGCTGGAACAAGCAGCTATCTGTTTTGTAGTTAAAAAAAAAGATTATTTAATTACCAAAGCACTTTCTTTAAGTAAATGGTTGAATGTTTCGTTGCTAGATTTAACGTTAATTATGTTTTATATAAACAGAGGACTGAGAATGGAGCCCTGGGGTACTCCATCGTCAACAGTTCTCTGGTACCAGCCGGTGGAGTTGCTTTTCTGTGTCATTAGATTTTCAATTCCGTTCAATTCAATTTTATTTATATAGCGTCAATTACAGTCAAATTATCTCAAGACACTTTACAGAACCCATATGCCTGACCCCCAGAGCAAGCCCAAAGGCGACAGTGGCAAGGAAAATACCCTTTTAACAGGGAAGAAACCTCGAGCAGAACCCGGCTCTATATAGGGGGGACCCATCTGCCTGCTGGCCGGGGGGGTTGAGAGGGACAGAGGAGGGCAAGGGGGAGGGATGGGAGAAGAGGGAGGGGTGGGAGAGCAAGGAAAGTACAACACACATTTGGATACATGCATGACAGGATATGTGACACAAACAAAGTATAAGCTAACATTGAAAACTGACTCATAGTTTACTCTTATGATGTACGGCTCTGACATTAAATATACTACATATATAGCTAGCAGTAAAATTCAAACAGTATGTAGATTAGCATAGTAAGGGCGATACAGAGTTGACTGGTGGAAAAGGGCAGCTGGAAGCGGAGGGCTGGAGGAAGGTCAGTAGCATCCCACAGTGGACATGATGGAGACCTGACCAGTTGGTGGAACATCGACCGCAGACCTGATCACTGATTTAAATTTTCCATGAGTTTATTGATGTTTTTTGTCCAAAGGAAGATTGAAAATAGCAAGAAGTGCCCTTCGTAATTGTCTTGTGGTGTCGAAAACCCAAAAATATTTAATTTATTATAGCAGAAAAATATCAAATCTTCACATTTAAGAAGCTGGAAACCAGCAAATGTTTTTTTTATTCTTTAAGTTAGCATGTGATTAGGATTTACTGTCATATACAGCTGGAAATTTGATATAATAATAAGTCATCCTGGGTCTCCAAAAATGACCATTTATAGTTTCGATCAGGCTGTACATTCGGCTTTTTTAAAATTGTTTGACTCAGTACATGAAGGAAGACATATATTTTCTCACAAAAAACACACTTTATAAAAGAAAAACTTTCTTTGAATTCTCTTTTAAAAGTTGTTAAAAGTGATAAAACTTAATTATGCTGTTATTATCTTGTAAAAGGATGTTTTATCCGTGAAGTCACAATGCCTTGTGAGTTTTGTGCTTGTTCGATGAGGGTTTTCTTAAACATAATGATTGTTTCGGACATTTTAATTCACTTTTTTAACAGAAAGACATCTTTTAGATCGGCTCTGACTTGTTCTTTTGCTGCTTTGTTCTGCTGTTGTTGCGTATCTACGGTGGCATGTTCTGCATGTGGCTGCTTATGTTCAGTCAAAGTATTGCATCAGGAAGTTTTGAGGGAAATCCAGATCCAGTTGTGCTGATTTAGGTACAGATTTGTATGAAGAAATCATGAAAAGCCTCAGAGAAGGAAGTTTAGGCAGATTTCTTCTTGAGTTTGATGTGGATGAAACAGAAAAGTTGTCAGAGTTTGATGTTTGAATTTCAGCTCTTCCAGCTTTCACTTCATTGGCCTCGCCTCTGCTGCTTCGGTCCGCTGTTTCCTGTGATTTGTTGAACTCGTTGGGACTTGTTGCATTAAAATTGAAGACTGACGCAGTCAGGCAAGTCCTGTTCATACCTTCAGGCAATGAAATCCATCTCTCCCGATTCCTGCACTTACAGTTGGATATATTATACTCCAGGTGTAAACGCCTCCTTGTGTCCATCCATTCAATTTATTCACATTTAACACAGGGATAGATATATAGATAGATACTTTATTAATCCTGAGAGAAATTCGAGATGTTTATACCAAAGATGTTATATGTACCATAGATGTTTTAGGTTATATAGTTGTGTGTGCTGTGAATGCTGTATGTACTCTAGAAGCTATTGGTACCTAAGATGTTTTAGGTACCATAGATGCTGTAGATACTGTAGTACGTGTTTGTACTGAAGATGTGGTAGATGTCGAAGATGTTGTAGGTACTATTGATGTTTTAGGTACTGTAGATGCTGAATGTACCGTAGATGTTGTAGATGCTGAAGACACCAAAGGTGCTGGAAGTGTTGTTGGTACTCAGAATGCAGCAGATACCATAGATACTGTAGGTACAGAAGATGTGGTAGGTATTGATGATGTTGTAGGTAGCAGAGATATTATAGGCACCATGGATGCTGTAGATGCTGAAGATACCGTAGGTGTTGGTTATGTGTAGGTAATTAGCCTAGCCGCGCTAGACAACCCACGGCAACGAATTTAATTCTCTGCCAGGGTGGGTCTAGTTACCCTCCATAAGCCTCGAGGCTGGATTCTCCTAAAACTGGCCGACGAATCACCATGAAGTGTAGAGTCAGAAGGCGGGCGTAACGAAGTGACGACAGAGGCGCGATGATTCTGACAGAAACAACCGGAAACAACCATAGAAACAAGGATAGACAAGAAGATGGCTGCGCACAATAAACAGCAATAAACAACTTTCGACTCGGCTTTGGCCACAGCCCTTAAAGATTTGAAGCTAAAATTCAACTTGAAATATAAACAAAGTATAAGATAAGAAAGATAAATAAGGCTTCACCGAACTCCCGCATCCTCTGATTTCCGGCGCTCTAGGAACTACGTCAGCCTATTCGTTGCGCTGATTGGTTGTATACCTACCCAATTGCTGCAGAGTGATTTGAAAGACAACCTTTTAGCCCGCCTCCCTCCCTGTCGAGAGTTCCTAGACCCTTGCGTCTTCAGACCTGGGTCTAGCGCGGCTAGGCTAGTAGGTAATTGAAATGCTGCAGATACTGTGGATACGCAGGTACCATAGATATTGTAGCTACCGTAGATGTTGTAGGTACTGTACATATTCTATCTACTATAAATGCTTTAGGTACTGTAGATGCTATAATTACCACAGAGGCTGTAGTTACTGTCGATGCTGTCAGAATTGTACATACTGTATGTACTAGATGCTGTAGGTACCAATGATACCGTAGGGACCGTAGATGCTGAACTGACTGTAAATATTTTAGATGCTGCAGGTAGCGGGGATACTATAGGTACCGTGGATACTGAAGATGCGGTGTAGGTACTTGAAATGCCGTAGGTACCAAAGATGCTATTGGTACCATACCGTAAATGCTTTAGGTACTGTGGATGTTGTAAGTATCACAGAGGCTGTAGGCACGGTAGATACAGTAGTTACTGCAAATACTGTAGATGCTGTCAATGTTGTAGTTACTGTAGATGCCATAGGTATTGTAGACACTGAATGCATCACAGACACTATAGGTACTTTAGATGCTGTTGGTTCCGTAGATGCTGAAGTATCGGTAAATGTTTTAGATGCTCAAGATGTTGTACTCAACGGAGATACTACAGGTACCGTAGATGCTGAAGGTACTGCAGGTGCTGGAAATGTTGTAGGTACTTGAAAATCAGTAGGTACCATAGATGTTGTAGGTAGTGTATGTAGATATTGTACATAGTGTAAACACTTTAGATACTGTACATTATATATATATAAAATCACAGAGGCTGTAGATACCGTATATGAACCTTTACTGTGAAAGATGACAGCTGTATCTGTTGTAGAAGTTTTCTGCTCCCCATGTTTATAACAGATAATATCAGCTTTTGAAACAACAAATTCTCTTTAAATATAAGTTTACTGTTCAGTCGTTTGGGTTTTATTTCGTTGGGAGTCAGATTTGGAGTCAAGAATCGTTGAATCTAAACATTATTGGTTCTGACATGACGATATCCCATAATGACTCGTCACCACGAGTTCCAGTTTTGTGCTCATAAAACCAAAGACTCGATCACACTGAACGTTTGTCTCCGTCGGTTCGTAGTTTTTATCTGTGTCGTGTTAACAAAGGGGATTGTAGGTAAAATAAGAAGTCAGACAGAAATGTTAATGTTCGTCCTGACAGCCGCCTCGCCACACACACTTATCTCATCACCACGGCAACCACAGCAGGCCCTCATTAACAGACATGAGATGCTCGGTGTGTGTGTGTGTTTACTGTAGTGTCTGTCTTTGTGAGGACATTCTCAGGAAACTTAGGACAAAGTCACAAATATAGCTGGGATATTTTCAAAATAATGTGCCAAAATATCAATGAAATAATAAAATAATCACACTAATAACAGATATTTTTATAAGGCTGCATGTTTTTAGCTCTTTTGTAGCTTTTCTTCTTTTTTAAATGTGCAAATTCCTATAAAACTACAGCATCTTTATTTGATTTTAAACAATAATTCACTTTAACTCTACTCCTAGTTTGGGCGTTATAAAGTTATCCACACGTCTAAATATTTCACTCTTTGATTTAATAAAAAGACAGTTTGTTGGTTGATAATTAAATGCTCTATGACACTCTTTTGAAGAATTAAAATTGTATATTAAGGGTATTTGTGTGTATTTTTATCACATAGAAAAACAAGGAAATCTACAGAATTCAAGAAAATTACAATTCAATACGTACATATACACGTAATATAATAATAATAATACAGTATATTGTTATTAATAATAATATTAATTATTAATTTGTATTATTATAAATGTATGAGAAATATTTGCATGTCAGCAGAAAATTCTTGATTTAACACAGTTTCTGCAGCTCTTATTTTGAAGCCAATCGGTGTTTTCTTGTGTTTCCTTGCTTTTTGTGTGTATCTGAGTGATTCTGCTGTGAAACAAACTGAAAACACTCAGAAGTCAGTCGTGGTTTTAGTGTTTCTGCTCCGTGTCAGCGGGGGTCCTCACAAACATAGAAATGTGTGTGTGTTTGTGGCTCCGTCATGTTGCTTCTTGTTGCCGTGACACCCGGGGGCTGCACACACTTGGCGAGGCACGACTGGTATGCACACACACACACACACACACACACACATCATGTCGGCGCATAGCAACAGTAACCAGGAAGAATTCCACAGCCGTGACATCACCGCCAGCTGTGCGATCACATGACCTCGCTGGTTCCATTAAGTAGCCCCAGTGCATGCTGGGTGATTATCGCCTCCCAGTGAGACGGAGGAGGTCCTCATCTGGGTTTTTATGCTTCTGTGAGGACCGGTTTGATCTTCAAAGAGCCGTTTGAAGGTTAAAAGTTGATCAGCAGAATTAATCGGCGACAATTTTTACTGCTGATGACTCATTTAACGCGTCCAGGTTAGGATTTTATCCCGCATCAGGAGAGAAATCAGCGTTTCTACCCTAAAACGTTGATAACAAAAACAGCTTCAGACTTCCTGTTTCGCAAACTTATGGAATCGATACCATGAACTTCCCGGATGATGGTTTTCTGTAACATTATTCCCCTTCAAAATAAAATTACCAGCATATGTGACTGAATTACTCCAGTCCTGTAGAAGTGCTTTATAGTGAGCTGGTCTAGAGGAAGCAGCGGTGCTAATGGTTGATTGGAACCATCTTTCTGAATAAAAACATTTTGAATCGATAAGACAGAAAAAGAAGAAGGTCTTGCATGTCAGAAATGTTACGTAGATCAGAGGAGGCGTCACTCAGACTACAGTTCATGTTGCAGAGGGAATTTTAGGGGTTTAGCTAATAAAGCAGCACCATGACAAAGACTTCTGTGGTAGTTAGTGACCTCCAACCAGCACTCTTGTACTGAGTAATTTTGGACCATGTTGAATAGTTTTAGGCTAACTTCAAGTCATTTGAGTAATTTTTAAGAAGTTTCAAGACGTTTTGGTCGTTTCAGAGTTCAGCTGTAGTACCTGGTTGCTCCACCAGGTGGAGTCTCTTACTGTTTAATACTGTAGAGACCAGAGGAGGCGTCACTCAGTTTCTTATTTCCAAACTGAGAGCATTGTGGGAGTTCAGCTAACAATGGGGCACTATGACAAAGACTTCAGAGTTCAAATGTCATTTTGGACAAATTTTGAATCATTTTTGATTAAAAAAATTAAATGTTTTGGTCAAATCTTCCTCAATTTGGACAATTCTGAGAAAGTTTGAAAAGATTTTGAAACATTTTGAGTCTTTTTCCAATCAGACAAACTGGAATCAACTGAGACTGAGTATCACAGTGACAAAATACAATAAAGCTAAATTATAATATACTATATTATAAATTAGCTTTATCCTTTAACTGGGTAGTTAATATGACTGAGCTGCTTTAATGGCAAATTTTACGTGTCAATGTTGTGTTGATATTGTGTGATGTTGCGTTGATGTTGTTTCGATGTGTTTATATTGCTTTGATGTTGTGTTGGCGAGGTGTTTCTCGTGTTTATTTTGGTTCCTGCGTGTCGTCAGTGTCGGTCCTCACAAAGGTAAAATTCCAGACGGTTTGTAATTGGTGGTTTTCCAGCTGCAGGTGTATCAGGAGGCGGAGCTTCCTGTGTTGCTGCTCTGTGATTGGCTGCCATGTAGTGATGTCATTAATGACCTCTCTCTCTCTTTCTCTTCCAGCAGACAGGCAGTCAGGATGCGTGAATACAAACTGGTTGTTTTAGGATCAGGAGGCGTCGGGAAGTCCGCTCTGGTGAGTCTTTAATCCTCCAAACCGTCTTTACTCAGCTGTTTGTCAGAAAACACGTCTGGAGTTGGTTTTTGTTGGTCTTATCGTCAAAACACCTGATAAAAAAAAACAACAAAGTGACACTTGAAGGTTCATTATTGTCTTTAAAGTCTGTTAATACTCTCTACAGCACCAAATGTGGATTAATCCGCCGATGAAAATAGTCCCTCCTCATAGACACATAAGTTTATTATATGTAAACAAAAAGAATGGAAAATAAAGGATCTCTATAATAGCAAGCAATTAAATTCTAGAAAATAATGTAATAAATATTTAAATAAAACAACATAGAATACAAATTAAATAGAAAATTTAAAAAAAATCGAAGATAAAAACAAACAAGAATGCGCTGAGTTATTTTTTCTGATGTTGCTGACGATTGTTTTTATTATTATTGTTTATTTTTATTATTATTAATAGAAAAAAGCATTTCCTTTGAAACTAGAAATAAAACAAGTGAAAAAGACAAATAAATAAAAATTAAGTGAAAATTAAGTTAAAAAACAATTGAAATCAGGAATTTATTTTAAACAAACAAAATGTATTAAAAATATTATTAAATATTATTTAATTACAGCATTATTTAAGTATTTAGTTTTATATGAATATGAAATTAATATAAAATAAAATACATGTAAATAATTTTAGAAAGGCAAATGAATATTAAATAAATAAAAAAATGAAAATTGCAATCAGGAATTTAGTTCAAACAGACAACAATGTATTTTTAAAAAAGATGTTATTATTAAATATTAATAAATTATAACACTATTTAATTGTGTAATATTTAATTTAATATAAATATTAAATTACTTAAAATAAAACAAATTTAAATAACATTAATTTTAAAAAGGAAAATTAAGCATAAAAAAGTTCAAAAATATATTGAAATCATAAAAATCTATTTAAAAATATTATTCTTTAATATTTTATTATAATATAATTTAATTATTAACATTTGATTTAATATAAATATGAAATATTTATTATTATTTGAAATAAACTTCAATGCGTTTTGTTGAATAATTCAGTAAATTCTTACTTCAATGCGGGAATATTTTTAGTGCATTATTGATGAGAAAAAACTGCTTTTTTGTTGCTTTCTTTGTAATTAGTTTTGTTCCATAGTTTTATATGTTTTTGAAGAATAATGGGTCGTTTTTGGATATTTATTAGCGACTCTTTCTTCGATGTTTGAGCTCCAGATTATGTTTGAATCTTTGAACTCTTCAACGCTGGAATATTTCCTCCAGAATTCCCCGGAACGAGTTGGACTGAGGTCGTCCTGTTTTCTGTGAATTATCTCGACACAATGCCGGCCTTTAGTCCGGAGGATATAATGGAGACGTGTCAGTGTGTCGCATTAATTCCATCCCAACGACCTCCAATAGAACCAGAACAGAGCTCCATTAACGCTGCTGTCCTACTTCTGTTTGTCCTCCAGACGGTCCAGTTTGTTCAGGGAATCTTTGTGGAGAAATACGACCCGACGATAGAAGATTCCTACAGGAAGGTATTTAAACACGACCTCCAGGGTTTATTATCGTCATGTTTAGGTCGTTTTAGATTAAACTGGACGTTATTTAGCACCAGTAGGTAATTAAAAACAGTATTATTGCAGTATTCAGTGTTTATTTTGGTTGCTTTGGTGCGTTTAACTCATGATTTTAATGTTTTTTGTTCATTACCTGAAAATACTTTGCTGATGGATGTGATCTGTTTATGTTAATCTGTTCACTACTTTTAGCTAACTAATCCAGTATTTTAGCTAGCTACTTGTTACTTTTAGCTATCCATTTAGTCCAATAGTTTAGCGATTAGATATTCATTACCTTTATCTAACTAACTAATCCATTATTTTAGCTAAATATTTAGCACTTTAGCTAACCATTTATTCAATTATTTAGCTGGCTATTTGTTACTTTTAGCTAATTATTCTTTACCTTTAACTAACCAATCCAGTATCTTAGCTAATTATTCATTACCTTTAACTAACCAATCCAGTATCTTAGCTAATTATTCATTACCTTTAGCAAACTAACTAATCCAGTATTTCAGCTAATTATGTAGCACTTGTAGCAAACTAACTAATCCAGTATTTTAGCTAATTATTCATTACCTTTAACTAACCAATCCAGTATCTTAGCTAATTATTCATTACCTTCAGCAAACTAACTAATCCAGTATTTCAGCTAATTATGTAGCACTTGTAGCAAACTAACTAATCCAGTATTTTAGCTAATTATTCATTACCTTTAACTAACCAATCCAGTATCTTAGCTAATTATTCATTACCTTCAGCAAACTAACTAATCCAGTATTTTAGCTAATTATGTAGCACTTGTAGCAAACTAACTAATCCAGTATCTTAGCTAATTATGTAGCACTTGTAGCAAACTAACTAATCCAGTATCTTAGCTAATTATGTAGCACTTGTAGCAAACTAACTAATCCAGTATCTTAGCTAATTATGTAGCACTTGTAGCAAACTAACTAATCCAGTATTTCAGCTAATTATGTAGCACTTGTAGCAAACTAACTAATCCAGTATTTTAGCTAATTATTCATTACCTTTATCTAACTAAATAACAGTCTTCTATTATTTTGTGCTTTAGCTAACCAATGAGTCCATTATTTTAGCTAGCTATTTATGACTTTAAGCTAACCATTTCATGCATAGTTTTAACTAATTATTTAGTACTTTTAGCGAACCATTTATTCAGACATTTTAGCTTGCTAGTCATAATTTTTTGGTCACCATCTAATCTATTATTTTTTTATTTATTAATTTTTATTAATCATTTAGTCTCATATTTTAGCTAGCTATTTATTACTTTTAGTTCTGTGTTTAATTCATGATCTTAGCTAACTGTTAATTAATTTTAGCTATTTAATGCAGCATTTATAAAAAAAAAATTTCAATAATCACTTCAGTATTTATTACATATAACTATCCATTAAATTCGTTATTTTACCAACCATTTATTTAAATGATTTCAGCTAGCGATTACTGTAAAATATTATTTTTTTAACTGTAGTTTTTGTCTAGATTTGTAAACAATAACATAAAATATTGCTAAAATATGGAGGTGAAAAGTTAAAATCAAGATGTGAAAGCTGCAAATTATAAACCACGATTATGACTTAATAACTAAAGAAGTTCAGATATTATGCCCTCGTGATGAGATTATATTAGAATTTATGAAATAAACGTATATTAAGACGTGTCACGGTTAAATATTAATGTTTGTGTTTGTTTCTCTGCAGCAAGTGGAGGTGGATGGACAGCAGTGTATGTTGGAGATCCTGGACACGGCAGGAACAGTAAGAATGGAACGGCGTCCACAAACTCCTGGTCGTTTTCTACCCGTCTGTCTGACCGACCGTCTGTCTGTCTGTCTGTGGTTCTGTAGGAACAGTTCACGGCGATGAGAGATCTGTACATGAAGAACGGCCAAGGCTTCGCTCTGGTTTACTCCATCACCGCCCAGTCGACCTTCAACGACCTGCAGGACCTCAGAGAGCAAATCCTGAGAGTGAAAGACACCGAGGATGTAAGAAAGACCCAGAAATGAACCTTAAAGACGTCTTTGTTAGGCTAAAATGCGATTTACCTGATAGAAACTCACTGTCGGTCGATAAACGGAGGTCGAATCCCAGCTATAAATGCATTTAGAGGCCTGAAATGTGAATACAAACCCACATTTAATGGTTGTTCTTGGCCCTCAAAGACACAAAAAATGATTAAATTCATTGATCGTACACCAATTACAGATTTTAACCTTTAAATTAGTGGCTCAACATTTTAGAAAATACGTTTGTTTCTTGTCATTTTCACACAAACAAGATAAAACGTGTAAATCAAAGAAACAACAACAGAAGAAAACTGATATTTCTGTCAAAATGCTTAAACCTTGAACTGTGTCGCCTCCTGCTGGACGTCCCAAAGATTTACAGTGATGAAGCAGAAAATAGAAATATGTTATTTTCAACAAGCAAATAAGAAATAAATTCATGATTTGAAATTAATTTTCAGCATATCAATAAGTCAGTAATTAATACATTTCCAGTCAAATATTTATTTTCAACAAACAAAAATAAGGAAGAAATAAATTCACACATTTAAAATTTAACAACATAAATTTCCTTTGAAACTAGAAATAAAAATAAAAAAGACGAACAATAAAAATGTATTTAAAATAAAAAATAATTTAAAAACAAATATTTTTTAAGGAAATAATATGTTAAGACATTGATACATTTAAAAGACATTTTAAACAAAAAACACAATAATAATAATGTATTAATTTTACAATAGAAATGTGGAAATCATTTTCAGCTAATCAACATTTTTAATAAATAAATGTATATATTTAAAATGTATTTGTAATTTTTAAAAAAAAGCAACAAATAAATCCCATTTGAAGTTATAGGTTAATATTAACTAAAGCAAATAAATAATAAATAAACAGATTTTAAATTAGGAATTTATTTTTGAACAAAAGCAAAAAACTAATAAATATATTTGGAATAAGAAGCTTACTTATCTGTAGAAAGCAAATAAAGACAAAAATGAGCATTTATTTAAAACACGCAGAAAATGTATTATGTTTGTAATGTGGAAAATTTGATTAAAATGTACCGAGCTACAAATTTAATGTCATAAAGCAGCTTAGAGCTCTAGATTTAATTATATGGGACGTTTGTACCTAATAAGACCTCATTAAACTCATGAAGATGCTTCATCTCTGAATGCTTGATGTTCAGTTTTTGGTTTAAATGTGGTCGTTTCAGGTCCCGATGATCCTGGTGGGGAATAAATGCGACCTGGAGGTGGAGCGAGTCGTGGCCAAAGAGTCGGGCATCGGACTCGCCCGCCAGTGGAACTCCTGCGCCTTCCTGGAGACCTCAGCCAAGAGCAAGATCAACGTCAACGAGGTGAAAACCAGTTCCTACGTCCTCTAACCGGGACGGAAACCTCTCAGAGTTCAGCTGTTTTTTATTTACTCGTCTTCGTGTCTCTGCAGATCTTCTACGACCTCGTCCGACAGATCAACAGGAAGAGTCCAGTTCCAGGAAAAGCTCGTAAAAAGCCGACATGTCAGCTGCTCTAATGACAGGTAGGTTCAATACAAGGACATATATAGTATTTTATATGCATATATATATATATATATGTGTAGTATAGTATATATAATATAATACATATATTCTATATATAGCATACTACATGTATAGTATATATAGTATAGTACATGTATGCTACATATATAGCATAGTATATATGTAGTATAGTACAGGGGTATTGTACATATCAGAATCACTTTATTCATCCCCGAAGGGAAATGAAGTTGTCAGGGTTCTACAGTACTACTACAGTACAAATTATTTTTAGTAACCGAATTACTAAAATAACTCGAGGAATCGTTTCAGCTCTACTCCAGTGCATGTTGTCACGCACACATGTCATACGTGTTTATATTCACACACTCTGCTTCTCTTTGCAGCTTTCTGCTCTCTCGACCAACAACCAACCAACCAACCAACCAATCACGGGACATCTTCCAGCTGGCCACACCCCCTTTATTAACACCACGCTATGTCATCATCAACATCAGCCACCTTTGACCTCTGTTACCGTGACGACCACATCTTCCCCATCCCCTCAACACACTGTCAAACGGAGACTGTTGCCTTGGAAACATTAAAACCAAACATCAAGAGACTGCGATGATGATGATGATAACGATGATGATGATGATGATGACGGGGATTCTGCCGTCGGCAGGAATGTGGGGGTTTCTCCGAATAACTGCCCGAAATCTAAACTCCGGTTCCCATCATGCTCTCTGCTAGGCCGTTCTGCGCTGGGGAGTGGCTTCTCGCTTTTTTTATTTTTCATTTTAAGTGTTCCTTTCCTTCCTTTTGCTTTCTTTTTCCAGTGGCACCAAGCCACGGACGCAAAGTTTGGCCGTGGTTGTCATAGCAACGGCTGCGCGTTCGTGGTTCCGGTCGAACCTGTGGATTCATAAAGTGATTATTATTATTAATATTATTATTATTATTACAGTGATTATGATTATAAGTCTGTGTGAAAAGATATAAAAAGTCATTTAATGTTTTTGATTTTGATTTTTGGGTGGGGGGAGGGGCGGTCGGGTTGGGAGGGGGGAGGGGCAGCAGGTTGTGATGTCAGCTCACCGTGGTGATAGCATTAAGCTAGCTTAGCTAACAGCTAACTTACCTAACAGCTAACTGAGCGAGAGGATAGGTAACATTCAGAGCTAAGTATTCAGATTTGTCAAAATGTCTCTTAAATGTCACAAGATTCTAAATTATTCCACCTTAAGAACTTAAAAACAAACTATTTAGATTTAAAATTTTTAAAACTACAGACCCCACAGTAGGAACTCAGTGCAACAAAAGTCCTTTCATTACTAAGATTCAGACCTTTGACGTCAGGACTATGCATTCACTGTGGTCATCAGATGTTTGATTTTTCTTTTAACTTTATATATCCACTTTTTTATTGGTATATACTGAGCACGGAGGAGGCATCATCATCTTATCTGTCAGTATTCTGGTTAATCCTCAGACATTCACCTATATATGTCACCTTTTGCACTCACACAGCTCCATATCAGAACACCTTTATCCTTGATTTACACTCGGCATGGAGGAGGCATCATCATTGCACAGGTGTGTTCTCATCTCAGTTGTAATAGAATACAGTCAAAACATTGGGAACAGATGCCGTTTGTGGGGTGTTAGCATTGATAGTATATTCCTAATGAAACTGATGGTAGCCATTGGTTGTTGGGTTGTTAGCTCGTAGCATCAATATGACGTAGCAGACGAGATGCTAGGAGAAAACATCGCCAATGCTAACACACTGTGGAGCCTTTGTTAGCATTTTCTTTGGGAAAGCTTTGGTCTACTCTTTAGCATAATGGCAAGGAAAGGAACAGGCTAGTTGCTAGTTCCAGCAGTTAATCAAAAGCACTGGTAGGAGTGAATGCTAACCTTGCTAACACGCAGTTTGTGACATTTTTAGCCTTGTTAGCATTCTTTTAAAGATAGTAATGTATAGCTTTGGGCTACATTAGGAATATTTACAATTTTATTGTGCCGTTTGCTAGCTTCTAGCTACAATAGCTGATGGAATGTATTACCTGTGTGGTGAGGAAATTCTAACATTTTGTCCACACATCAAGTTAGTGAGTTAGTTTACCACTTCAGAAAAGCTAATAATGCTAACACGTGAGGCGTTTTGAGATATCAGCAGTGCCCCAGAGGGAAGTATTAGCTAGCTGTGCCATGCTTTCTAAACAAAGGAGTGTTCCTATCTGTGAGTTATCTTGTTAGCTTAGCATCACTGCGGGCTGACGTTTGACCTGCTGCTCAGGGCGGACATGTTGCCTTTTGACAGCAGACTCACACTGGTCCTTAACTCTGTGTGTGTGAGTGTGTGTTTGTGAATGTGTGTGAGTGAGCTGTGTAACAACGACGAAACCGGGCCAGTTTCTATGACGACCGGCGGTGTCGTGTTGTATTTACCGAGCGGGACAGCCGGTGTTGTTTCTGTGGTATTAACCGTATAATTACATGATTATTAATTTCATTAATGTGGCGAATCTGAGGGGGAAACTCTGAATTTATCCCTTTTCGGACACGTTTCTGCTGTTAAAGTGACGGCATTCTGTCATTCGTACGACGGTCGAGTTTAATCGTCCACATGGCTTCATTCAAGCTCCACAGTGACGGAGAGTTTGTATTATAATAATAATTCAGGAATAAACAAAGACTAAATCTACATTAACATGTAGAAACAGTTGATAATGATAAAGTCTCTTGATTTGTGACGATAATATAACTGCTATCAGTAAAATGAAAAATGTCTGATGACCACAGTGGATGCATCGCTGTCAGGATTATGCATTCACTGTGGTAGTCAAATGTTTTATTTTTCTTTTAACTTCATATGTCCACCTTTTCATTGATTTAGACTCAGCATGGAGGAGGCATCATCATCATCTTATCAGCGAGTATTGTCCTCTGACATTCACCTATAAATGTCTCCGTATCATCACACCAGGACGACCACAGTGGATGAATAGTTCTTCACTGTCAGGACTATTCATCCACTGTGGTCGTCCTGGTCAGGTTCCAACACGCTGGACTCCCGACAAATTTATCTTCATCTGACCGCAGAATGTTCTCCAACATTCATCAGGGCTTCTTTTCATGTTCTTTAGTTCCATCTGGAAGTTTAGCATCCTAGTGAGCATAGTCAACGAGGAAGGATACTGTCTTCTGGACTAACACTGGCGCCGAACTGTGGAAAAATCGTTAGTGAAATATTACTCGATCCAACCTTACAACTTTTACGTCGTTTTCAGACAGATGCCGTCAGGTTAACAGGAAGTCGTCTGAAAGGGGCTTTATTGGTCCAGTTGGCTCCTTAAACTGATGGATGTTTAAACCATCCATGTATGGGGCACCGAACTCGAGTCGGTCGCCCCGTACTCTTGTCATCTTGTGGTCTTTGTCATGCTAACACTTTAGCATGTACTGGGTCGAGTGGAACGAATCTCAAAGCTTACATGCTAAACTGTTAGCATGGAGTACCATTATTCTTATTAGTTGAGGACGCATTTAAATGTCGGTGTTTCTGTAGCGTGACTGACCAACCAGAGGGGGTTGGGCTTTAAGCAGGAGCCCCGCCCCTTTTCTGTAAGGGCGTGGCTTGTTAAGCAGCAGCCACAGGAAGCCCTTGAATAACTGTTTGTAATGTGAGCGTGGTCAGAGGTGGTAACCTCTGTGAGTACTGCTGTGTTGTACTTTGGGGAGTACTGCGGTGTTGTACTATGGTGAGTACTGCGGTAGGTACGGTGCGGTACTGCTGTCAGTACTCTGGTCCTCCTCCTTCAGTCATGTAGCATGTTGATGTTTCCGTCAGTCGGACCTCTGGGATGCGCTGCGACAGTTTGCATGCCGAGCAGAAGCTTCCGGGTCACAGGTCTGTTTGCAGCGAGGCGAGGCGAGAACGACGACGACGTCCAGTACGAAAAGTTTAAACTTCAAGCGCTGCAGATGCTCATTACTGCCCCTAGTGGTCGGAGTTAGGAAAACACCCACTGCTGCTACTATAAACGAGCCAAAAATGTGCTATTGATCAGTGTTTTCTAACTGTATTTTTTCGTCTTACTTGGAATTTAGCACTTCTGAACAGTATATAAACATTTAATTGATAGTTTTTGAAACTAAACTATGACGCAATTATTAAGTGTTTACTTATCTTTTAACGCAGCAATGAGCCACTTCGACTATCTTTATCAGTGTTTTGTAACTGGATGTTTAACAAACAAGACTCCAAAAAAAAAAAAAACGCTGTAAACTAATTGTAAAGCGACAAGAGGACATTATTATACATTTACCCTCCTGTTGTCCTCATTTACAGGCACCAAAAAACATTGTGTTGTTGTCTGAAAAAAATCCAAAAATTCAGCAAATTCCCCAAATTTATGAAAATTTGCAAAACCTTCAGGAAGAAAATTCCAATAATTCCTTAAAAGTTTCCCTTAAAAGTTTTCTTAAATTAAAAAAAAAAAGAAATCCACCAAATTTGGTCAGGAAATTCTTGTAAATATTTTCAAAAAATGAGTAAAAATCCTCCAAAAGAAATCCTAAAAGAATCTAAAGTGATTCCATGTATATCAGTTAAATTTCCAGTATTTTCTTTAAGAACATTCACATAAAAATCAACCAAAATCCATGTGAATGTTCTTAAAAAAAACATTTTTTTACATTTCTTGTAAAAAAAAAATCCCACCAAACAATGTTCAAAAATCTCCCAAAAATGTTGAAAATATGGAAATTTTTACTGTGAAAATGCTTCTTTTCTCCACACAAGGATTAAAAAACACATTTAGCTTCAATATTAAGTCTTGACCCTAAAAAACATTCTTGAATGTACAAACAAGTCATTAATAAATGCAATTATGATAATTCATTTTAAGTGTAATAAATAGACACTTTGTAATATACAATTAAAATATGGAATTTATTGATTATAGTTGTTCATTTGCAGGAGACAAACACTTAGAAATGTCCTCATCTGTCTTTAGAATTACTTTAAATTGAATGATTGAGTGTTTAAATGCAGCTCAGACCAAATTCTCGAGGTTTTTCTTGCTGTTCAGCCGAGCCGAAGCTGCTTTCAGACCTGTCCGACCTCCAACGAATACCAAGGCTGCAGCAGCATTCGTCATTTCGTGCCACTTTGGTTTTATTTTTAACAGATCTAACAATGTCTTCTCGATGATTTCTGTGATGTCAAAGTCATTGGAAGACATTCATAATGACGCGTTGAACAGAAGCAGTCGAGAGAAGAATGGAAAAAAGCAAACTTGGCCTTAATTTCACTGTAAAGTCGCTGCGATTGTTGGTTTGTCTTCTTCAGAAAGTTCAGCTGAAGCATACGGAGGCCTTCCCGGTTTTTCTAGCAGGTCACACTCTGCTTTGAGTTCCCATATTTAGCATTAAAAACATTTATTAACGCGCCATAATGTTGTTTTGAGCAGATGTGAGTATTTATGTGAATTTCTTTGTTTTATATTCTCACATAGACGTCCTCATTCCTGGTCACAGCTGCATTATAACGTGTTTCTGGACTTATGTTTTGTCTTTGTATGTTCTACTTAACCCTCCTCTTGTCCTCATTTACAGGCACCAAAAAATATTGCTTCCTTGTCTGAAAAAAATCCAAAAATTCAGCAAAAAAATTAACAAATTTCTGAAAATTCACAAAACCTTCCAGAAGACAATTCCAATGATTTTTTAAACGTTTCGCTGAAAATGAATTTGGCAAGAAAATTCTTGTAAATATTTAAAAAAAAAAAAGAATAACATTCTTCCAAAAAAATCATAAAAATATCTAAAGTGATTACATATATGTCAGTAAAACTTATGTTTTCTTTAAGAACACTCAGAAAAAAGTCTGATTGAGCCGTTTTAAAGTTTGAAATGTGGAAAAAGAATATATTTTCACAGTGAAACTTCTGATGTCCACATTTTCAACATTGTTGGGAAATCTTTGGACATTTTTTCCACCAAAAAATGTTCAAAAAATTTCCCAAAAATGTTGAAAATGTGCAAATTTTCACACTGAAAATGTGTTTATTTTTTTTTCTCCACATTTTCAAACTTTAAAACGGGTCAATTTGACCCACAGGACGACACGAGGGTTAAGGTGAGCTGTCACCGGCTAGCAGTTTCCCTTTGTTTCCAGTCTTTGTGCTAAGCTACGCTAATCGCATCCAGACCGCAAAATGTCGTCGTGACGATTGCAGCTGCAGCCAAAAAAGAATCAATTTTCCATTCCTGAAATAAATCTGCTTCTTTTTTCTCTCTATGGCATGACGACCAGTGAAATGTACAAGAAACCAGTTTGGTCAGTCGGGTTGAAGAGATTTAAACTGGTGTGGAGGCGGTCTGAACTGGTTTCCTTCCAGAAAGCAGCAGGGGGAGACAAACGAGGGAGGGAAGGGAGGGAGGGGAGGGGAGGGGGGTGAAGCCAAATGTAAAGTTAAAACTAAAAAGCCTTAAATGAATAAAAGTGGTGCAATTTTGTAACAGCAACCTGCGATGTGGAGTCTTTCTGAATGAGATACACAGAACTACAGGCAAGAACAGACAAATGAAAAGTATTTATAAACCACATTTTAAACAACAGACATTAAAGTAAAGTGCAAAGAAATAAGATTAATGTCCCAAAACAAATTTTAAGCCTGCTATATTATATATATATTATATATTATCATATTTTGTTATTATTGCAGTTTAGTCGTTTTATAATGTATAAAATATCATCATGAAGCAAAACTAGTGAGAGTTTTTGGACTTTTCATATATATAGGTACAATTTATTGTACAGTATTATATTTAATTAATTATATTATACAATATTATATTTGACTAAAATTAGGTTAAGACTTTTGAACATTTCTCATTACATAAATTGACCTGATTTAAACATAATGATATAATATATTAAAATGTTCTTCTTATTATTATAACTATTATTATTACAGTGACAGAGTACTGTAAAAATAATGTTTGTTTTTTATTAGTATCAGGCAGTCAAATATAGTATGATTTACAATAAATGTAGTTGTTTAACTTAAAAAATTTATTACTTTAAAATTAATTTTGAAAATTTGAAAATCATGAAATGCAATTAAATTTTAAATCAACAAAAATGGCCTAAAATCAATATAATCCTTTCAAAATGCTCTTTTTAAAATATAATATTTTTATTTATTTATTTTTATTTATTTATGGATTTATTTAATTTTTAAATTAAATTTTACAGATAATTTTATTTATTTCATAGAAATATTTATTTATATAGAAAAATGTTATATATATTAAATTTTATATATATTTATATATTTCTATATTTATGTATTTTTACAGTGACTTAATTCTGAAAAAATAAGCAAATATAATTTTAATTTTGTATTTATTTTTTACAAATGTAAGTAATCAATATGATTTTGTTTTTGCAGAGTAAAGTTTATGAATTAAACTTTGAACTTTAAAAATCCATTTATCCATCCACCGCTTTATCCTCACTAGGGTCATGGGGGGTGCTGGAGTCTATCCCAGCTGACTCGGGTGAAGGCAGGGGACACCCTGGACAGGTCACCAGTCTGTCACAGGGCTACATATACAGACACACAATCACACTCACATTCACACCTACGGACAATTTAGAGTAATCAATTAACCTCAGCATGTTTTTGGACTGTGGGAGGAAGCCGGAGTACCCGGAGAAAACCCACGCATGCTCAGGGAGAACATGCAAACTCCATGCAGAAAGATCCCAGGCCCAGGCCGGGATTTGAACCGGGGATCTTCTTGCTGCAAGGCGAAAGTGCTAACCACTACGACACTGTGCAGCCCACTTTAAAAATAATTACTATTTTATTTTAGAAATAATGAAATTCCAAAAATCATAGAATGCAATTAAATTGCATTTTAAATCAATAAATGCATTGAAAAAAAACTAAATATATTCCTTTTACAATGTTCTTTTAAAAATATATACATTTTCAGTTATTTTTATATTTATTTGAGGATTTATTTACTCATTTAATGAATTTAATTTTACAGACAACTTTATTCTTTTCATATAAATATTTATTTATTTATTTCAGATTTAATAAAACCTGTATTTTGTGTAAAATACTTGTTTTTACAAATTTATTTATTTAAATCTAATTAATTAAAAACGTAAAAAAAAATCAGGAAGCTGCTGCTGACGTCACTTTTCAACGGTCTTGCCGCCACCGCGCCTGCGCAAGACGCTGAGCTGCCATGGCAACGGCTGCAGCTTGTCACCACCGGAGCCGGAGGAGAAGCGGGGCCGCTAGTTAGCTCGTCTCCGAACTGAGTTAACGACTTTCTCCCGCTTTTAACTCGCTCGTTAACGAACTCAGGACGCAGCGGAATGACGGAGGAGTGAGTTCTCGTGGTGTTTGGTTCACTGCGAGAGCGCCATGACGGTCCGCTTTAAGGTAAACAACAGGTGTTAGCATTAGCAACGGGATAACCAAACAAAGTGATGCTAACAGACACCTGCTGACTGACTGTTTATAGTTAGCTAGTTAGTTAATAAGTCAGTCTGTTAGTTAGTTACTTAGTTAGTTTGCTTGTTGACCAGGTTTACTCAGTAACCTACCTGAGACAGCAGAGTCCGGATTAATATGGGTTTAATCTGATTGATCAGTTAATCCATCAGCTTCATGAGAACAGACCTCAACTGCTAACACACAAAACTACACAGTAACGGAGTACATCTACTCCAGTACAGCTCTGAGGTACTTTTACTTGAGTATTTTCATATTAAGCTCATTTATAACACACGGTGCAGGATTAATACCTCTTTAATAAACTTTTAGCTGATTATTCCACTCACATAGCTATAAAATACATCATAATATGAGATGATATAAATCTATACTTCGCATTTATCTATTAGATGTGACTCATCACATGTCATTGAATCAATCACTGAAGTTTTTGTGCCTTTTCCATGTGGATTCTTTTTTATTTTTAGTCAGAGAGGATCAATGAAAACAAAATTGTGCAAGTAAATGACAAAAAATATTACTTCAAGTACATTTTTTGATTAAAAAGAGGCTTAAAGGCTTCAGAAATGTTATTGTTGACTTTGTAAAGTGTAAAAATTCCAGAGAAGACATTAACATTTTTGTATTATTTTGTCATATTTTTGTTATTTTTTGTCTTTTTTATCTGACTTTGTCGTTTTGTGTTTCCTTTTAATGTCGCTTGTGTCGTTTGTCTCATTTTCTGTCATTTTGTTTCTCACTTTAGTCGTTTTGTGTCTCACTTTTGTAATATTTAGTTTCATTTTTGTTGTTTTTGTGTGTTTTTTCGTCTGACTTTTGTCTCTTGTCCATTGTTTTGTTGCTTTGTAACTTCTTTGGCAAATTTTTGCCTTTTTTTTGTTTAGTTTCATCTCGTTTGTCTCATTTTTTTTTGTTGTCATTTTGTGTCTCATTTTTGCAATATTTTGTCAGAATGTGGAAATAGCCTGAACTAAAAGTCTGACACCCCTGGCATAGATGGTGAAAAAATGATGGTTGCAGTAAACAAGTGAAGGTAGAGACTCTTATTCGCAACTCAGAAAGCAGAATCTCAGTTCTGTGTGTTTGTTTCAGTGTCAGAGTGAATACCAGAGGAGTTACGGCACTCATCGGTCTAGAAGTGTTTCTCCTCAGCGCTGCACGCCGTTAGCAGGACTTCGATCCGATCAGATGGGTGAGAAATTTGACGATTAAAGGAAATAGCGTTTATAGAAACGCATGAGGAGGCCTGAGCAGACTGACTGATCCTGCAGAGGTAATCCTTCATGTTCTTTGTCTGTCAGTTGTCACCAGAGAACCTCGTCTGCAGCACCGCAGGAAGCTCGGTCCGGTCGGTCCGGCTCGGTCCTGCAGCTCTTTGCTTTTTCCAGCGGATGTGCAGAACTCTGAGGCTGAACCAGCTGCTCGCTCTCACACCGGTAGGAAGGCCAACCTGAATATTTAGGACAAGATGAAACGAAACTTCATCTATCTGGAAGGAAATTCTTCCCCCAGATGTTGCTCAGAAAAACATAGAATAAGAAATGTGGTGCATTAAAAGTAGAAAAGCAATAAAATAAGCTGTTATTTAACGTTATAGTAACAAAATGAACTGTTATACACAGCGTATTAGCATATTAGCATGCTACACTTGGCACATCAATGATTATGTAAATAACAGCTTCCAGAAGCCGCTCAGCCGACACCAAGGAGCCCAAACCTCCAACGCCTCCTAAAACTCCAGCCGGACCTCGACCCGCTGCAGACCCGAGACCTTCAGAACCTCCAGAACCAGCAGCAGAGCCAGCATCTGAGGGGAAACCTGGTAAATATGTATATTTATCAGTTAATTTGTGTGATTGATTTAGAAGTTCTCAGACACATTGTTTATTTTTTAACTTTATTTAAAAGACGCAGAATTTGTGTCTTTTAAATAAAGTTAAAAAAACAGCAGAATGAGTGAAAAGCAGGATTAGAACAATAAAATAATCTATCTTTGATGTTTAAATTTCTCCTCTCAGTGTAATAGACAGAGATAAAACATTGAATCTGGTTTTAACTTGGATAAATCTGACTTTTGAACGCCTTATTTCTCTGTTTTTAAACAGTTTTTTGGTCTCACATCCAATAATGATGAATAATTTCTTTAACCTGTTGCCCGTTTTCAAGTCAGATTGCTTTTATTTGTGCACTAACTTCTACTGCAGCCTGCATGTGAGGCGTTTAGGGAACATCTGTACAGCAAATGTTCAGCCAGAAAGGAGTTCTGGACTCCATTTATTTTGCATTTAGCCTTTTGGAGGTCCTTTGAATTCAGATGAAGTCTCGTTTTGATGCAGGATTGAAGCATAACGATGAATATTTTGTCCTTAAAATCAATAAAAACAGTGATAAATATTCATATTTGTCAATATTTTGACCATAATTGTGCAGCTTTAGTCAGATTTGTGGAAATATTTCGAGTACAGGAGGAAAAACGTTTGCAGAAGCTCCATATGAGGAGCAAACCAAAAAATAACCAAAAGCAAAAAATAAACTATTTTAGATCTCTGTGCTCACGTTACACCACATGTGAAAGGTTCTAAATTTGTAAATTCCTTTTTTTAAGTATTTTTTGATTTTCTTTGCAGATGTTCTCACTTACAAAATCATCCCCAGTCATTCTAGAATGATTGTTTCTTTGCTAATTGAGTTATTCAAGTTAAATTGTGAAAATTCTTGTTGTTTTTTTGTTGTTTTGATAATAAAATACAATTTTTTGTAAATTTTTTCCAGTCTTGTGTAGTTTTCTGTGACACTGTTTGGATTTTTAGTGAATCTGATTCATGAATCTGAGCACCAACTCAAATCAGTTTATAGATTTTTACAGATTTCTCTCTTTGGTTCATTTCTGCTGTCTTTGTCTCCTCAGCTAAGCCCCGCCCCTCACGTCCCGACAACCAATCACAGCCCAGCCGACCTCAGACAGCAGCACCTGATGGACAGCAGCAGGTGAGTCTCCTAAAACCTGCTGTAATATCGTAATATTTTTTAAAAAAAGAACCTTCAAATGAGCGAGTTTCTGCTGCAGGAGGATGGAGTGATGCGATGGAGGGCGGGGCTTCGATCCAGAGGTCAAAGGTCAGAGTATCACAGACAGTTTGGCTGGAAGAAAAACGCCGCTTCACCTTTACTGAGTGCAGAACAGGTGAGAAACTACCTGAAAGTTCACCTCAGCAGGTTCCTCTCCAGCTAATACCTCCAAATGTTCCTGTAATTACATTTTTAGTCCAATTATTTACACATTTGCACATTTTTTTGCTGCTTTCATTCATGGTTTTGGGCTGCTTTATTGTGAAATTATAGTATATTTTGTTACTATAACATTAAATCATAGTTTATTTTGCTACTTTATTCTTAAATATTAATTTATTTTTTTAATTTATTGTTAAATAACAGTTTATTTTGTCACTATGTTGTTAAATTACAGTTTATTTTGCTACTTTATTGTTAGATGATAGTTTATTTTGTTGCTATAGTGATAAATAATAAATAATTTTGTGAAATTTTGTTACTATAACATTAAATTCTAGTCTATTTTGTTAATATAATGTTAGAATAGATTACTTTATTTTGTTACTATATTGTAAAATTCTAGTTTATTTTGCTGCCATATTGTTAAATTATACTTATAGCATATTTTGTTATGAAAAAGATGATAAAATTAAAAACCTCCTTTTCTCCTGAGAGACTTTCTCACAGTATAATTATTTCACCGACTCATGATTAAAGATGTTAAAGTGGATTAAAGTGGCCATCTTTGTAGTCCTAAAACCCCACAGTTAAACCTGACACCAGCTGTAGTTCCTCTGAGTGTCCAGCAGGAGGCGGCGGTTCCTCTATCAGGTCAACAGTAAATGAACTCTGACTCCGTCCTACAGGTGCTGAACTCCGTCCCTTCCTTTAAGAAAAACTCGGTTCCCATGGAGACAGAGTACAGACGGAGCTTCCTGGGTCAGGCCCCGCCCACTGGGCCACGCCTCAGGAAACACATGGAGCTCCAGAGAGTCCCGCTGTTCCACACACACGCGGTAAATACAGAAAACACACATATTAAATACACAAAACACACACATAATGTTTGTTTTAATGAACACAATCAACTGCAACTACTTGCCAAAATGATACCACAAAACGACCACAAAGACACACAAAATGACAACAAAGAGAAACAAAATGACCACAAAGAGACACAAAACGAACCCAAAGAGACACAAAACGACAACAAAGAGACACAAAATGAACCCAAAAAGACACAAAATAACCACAAAGAGACACAAAATGACAACAAAGACACAAAATGACCACAGTGACACAAAATGTACCCAAAAATACACAAAATGACCACAAAGAGACACAAAAATGACTGCGAAGTTATGCTGACCAACAACACAGAAGCTCAAAACCAACATAAAGAGGCAAAACTGTTGGAAAATAATGACAAAGAAGCACAGAACAACTGTAAAGAAATGCAAAATGATTTATATAATTATATGGAACATGACCAGAAAGAAACATAAAAATGCCACAGAGACGTAAAGATAAAAAACACGCCAAATTACGAGAGAGAGAACATCTGTAAAAGTGTTTAAAATGACAAGATATACATGGAAAACAAGCATAGAGATTCTATACGACAACAAATAAACACAAAAAGAAAGTAAGCAGCTGAAGTTTATGATCTTCTGATGCTCACACACATTAAACCTGACGCCTACATTACCCAGAATGCACCTCCAGACAACCAGGTACAACAACCAGGGCTGTTGTACTGGTCATCTGACTCAGGTGTTTGACCTGCAGACCAACAGGAGGAGGGAGGAGCCACAGAAGAAGCTCCGCTCCGAACAGGAAGCTGCTCTGAGAGACGACGCCGCATCACACCTGAAGGCCACGCCCCCTCCTCAGGTGCAGAGAGGACTCAGGTGTGTTTCTGTGTGTGTTGTTGTGTTTGGTGAGTAGAGTGATGACGTCGTCTGTGTGTCTGACAGCAAGTTTTGTTTTCTCAGCAGGAACCCAGAAGGATGCGGAGCCACGGAGGGCGACGCCCACCAGGTAGATAAATCAGAACTAAACTCCATTTCCCAGAGTCCTCCACAGGCTGGCCAAGGAGGCGTGTGTGTCTGTGTGTTTCTGTGTGTTGTTTTGTTACTACTGTGTGTGTTTTAGTGTACAATATCATCAGTGTATAATTCATCCAAAATGTCTCAAGAACCATCCAAACTGACTGGAGAACTGCCCAAAATGCTAAAACTTGTCCAAAATTTATCAAAATTGATCCAAAATGTCTCAAAATTTGCCCAAAATTACTTGAGAATTGTCTTTAAAGCAAATTGTCCAAAATTGGTCCAGAATGTCTCAAAAAGTCACTCAAAATGACTTAGAATTTGTCCAAAATGTCAAAAAAAATCATCCAAAATTGCACAAAAAATGTCCAACTTGACAAAAACTCTCCTAATTTGTCCAAATAAGTTTTCATTTCTCCAAAATTACTCAAAATAGGTTAGAGTTTGTCCAAAATGACTTGAGACAAATTGCAAAAACTTGTCCAAAATTTCTCAGAATGTCTCAAAATTTGTCCAAAATTGGTCGTAATTTGTCCAGCATTGCTTGAGAATTACCTTTGTGGCAAAAACTTATCCACAATCTGTCCAAAATGTCTGAGAAACCACTCAAAATTTCTTAAAATTTGTCCACAATGTTTCACAATCCTGTAAAATTCTTCAGAATTGGTCCAAAACAAGTTAAAATGTGTCCAAAATGTCTCAAAAATCATCCAAAATGTGTGTTGTTGTGTTGTTGCCTATTATTGCGTTTTAAACCACAAAGCTTCAGTAAACAGCTCTCAGTGAGTCACTCAGGTTTATTCCCACCGTTGTCGTGGAAACGGCAGCTGAGGTTGTAGCTGACGGCAGACACACAAACTCAACACAACAGACACACAAAAGCAGCAAATGAACACTTGGAGCTGAAAACTCAAAGTGCAGCTTCTCTGTTTGTGTTTTATGGTTTTCAGTGTGAAGGCTGCAGTATTGTGTGTGTTATTGTGTTAAAGTTGTGTGTTATTGTGTTAAAGTTAGCCTGAAGACTCACACTCTGCTGAACTTTTAGTTTCTAGTGGGCTGATGTGATTGATGTGATGTGGTTGAAGCTGATGCAGCAAACTGTGATGTGGTTAAGATGTCAGTTTTACATCCTGAGGTGGAAACAGCCTCGTTATCAAAACATCCACGGAATCAAAAATCATCTCAGAATGAGTCCAACACAGGTTAGAATCTGTCCAAAATGACTTGAGAATTGCCCAAAATGCAAAAACGTGTACGTAATTCTCATAATTTATGCAAAATAAGTGCTAATTTCTTCAAAATTACTCAAAAAAGTTAGAATTTGTCTGAAATGTCTCACAATTTGTTCAAAATAAGTCGAAATCTGTCCAAAATTTCTTGGAAATCATCCAAAATAACTTAAAATTTGTCTAAAATGTCTCAAGAACCATCCATAATGACCTAACAATTGGCCAGAATGCAAAAACTTGTCCCAGATCTCTCATAAATCATTCAAGATTAAGCAAAGTTTGTCCAAAATGTCTCAAGAACCATTCGAAATTACTTGAGAATTTCTCAAAATTGGTCTAAAACAGGTTATAATTTGTCCGAAATGTCTGACACAGTCATCTAAAATGTCTCAAAATTTGTCCAAAATAAGCTGTAATTTCTCCAGAATTACTCAGAATTTGTCCAAAATACGTTATAATATCGTCCAAAATGACAAAAATATGTCCATAACGACTTCATAATTGACCAAAATGCTGTAAAAGTTTATCCAGAATTTCTCAAAATTGGTCCAAAACGAGAAGTAAGTCGTCCAAAATGTCTCAGAAATCATCCAAAATTGCTGAAAATTTGTCCAATGTAAGTCATAATTTGTCCAAAATATCTCAAGAACTATCCAAAATGACTAGAGAAATGCCCAAAATGCAAAAAACCTGTCCAAAGCGTCTCAAAATTGGTTCATAACAGGTTATAATTTGTCCAAAATGTCTCAAAATTTGTCCAAAATATGTCGGAATTTGTCCAAAATTAGAAATGACATAGTAGAAGAGAGTAGAAGAGTCAGAAATAGACTAAAAACAACCAGAAATAAACAAAAAACAACCAGAAATACAGTAGACACAGAACAACCAGAAATAGACACAAAACAACCAGAAATAGACACAGAACAACCAGAAATAGACTCAAAACAACCAGAAATAGACTCAGAACAACCAGAAATAGACACAGAACAACCAGAAATAGACTCAAAACAACCAGAAATAGACACAAAACAACAAGAAATAGACAGAAAACAACCAGAAATAGACAGAAAACAACCAGAAATAGACACAGAACAACCAGAAATAGACAGAAAACAACCAGAAATAGACTCAAAACAACCAGAAATAGACACAAAACAACAAGAAATAGACAGAAAACAACCAGAAATAGACAGAAAACAACCAGAAATAGACAGAAAACAACCAGAAATAGACACAAAACAACCAGAAATAGACAGAAAACAACCAGAAATAGACTCAAAACAACCAGAAATAGACAGAAAACAACCAGAAATAGACAGAAAACAACCAGAAATAGACACAAAACAACCAGAAATAGACAGAAAACAACCAGAAATAGACACAAAACAACCAGAAATATTGCCATTTCCAGCTAATTTTAGGTGTTTTGTTACTGATATTCTATTTTACATCCATGTCTGTAGTTTAACCCTTTAAGCTTCAGTCAATTCCAGCCATTTTCAGTACAAAAAATCGCTAACATTCTATTTGTAAATAAAAAATATGACGAAAAATACAGGGAATATTGGACGCGCATCGCGAGGTGCATTTCCTTGAAAACGACCGATTCGTGGATTTTATACCGACTTCAGGACATGTTTTGGACAAAATAGTTTACTGACTTGTGTTGTCTGGATGTCCAAGGTTGGATTATGGCCGTTTTTTGTGGAATCTTTTTTTCTGTGTGTAATAATGAACCCGGAAATGTGAGTCGCGCTGTGTGCGTTGAAGCCGTGTATAGAGAACGGATGGATGGATATTCGTTTTTGTCGGACAAATGTGTTTTTCTCACCCGCTGTGGTAATCACATCTGAAAGTGGTTTATACCGGCGGATTCATGAGAATCTAAGCTTTCCATCGGCGTATAGTGTTTGTATAATCGTGTTTGCAGCCGTCGGACATTCTTGAAATTCCTATGCAAATTAGTAGGTGTACCGCCGGCGGTACACCTACGACGCACTGAAGCGTAAAGGGTTAATGTGGCTTTAAGGCAGTAGTGTTCTGTATTTAAATAACCTGACAGTTTGCTATGAACTGTTGTTGAACTGTGATAAAATTCATCTTCATCATCAAACTGCCGATTTACTCAGAAAGCAGCAACGTGACGAGACAGAGTCTGCCGGGTGTCAAAACATTTCCTCCAGAAGTAGGACAAAGCATGATGAAAGTGTGCAGAAAGCGTGTGGGGTGTTGCCTGAAGTGACCACATTACCAGAGGAACCAGGTGAGACCCAAACAGAGGAAACGCTGAACGACAACTTTCAGGCACTTCTCAGAAGTGATGGAGAGGTTTGTGGTTTTAATTCCCTGTTGGGTCAGAAAATCAACCAAATCTGAGCAAGAAGTTCCCCCGACGTCCTCAGAATCAGCTGATATCAACCAACTTTGAGCATCAATATTATGGGATGTATCACAGTTTGAACCGTAAAACTGCAACAGTTTAATGTTCATAGTAGAGCCATAGACCAAAAGAGTTCCAAAATGCCCCATAATTTCTCCAAAATCTGTCCAAAATATCTCAAAGTTAACTAAAGTGTTTCTCGAATGACTTGAAACTTTTTCAGATAAAAAAAAAGGTGTCTAGAATGATTCAAAAAATGGCTAAAACTTACCAAAGTGCCTCAAAGAATTTATAAATCACTTAATATTTGACAGAAATGACAAAAAAACATTCAAAATGGTCCAAAACCTGACCTAAATGAGTTTAAAAATTTAGCAAAATCACCAAAAAAATGTCCAAAATATTTCACATCAATTTTATTACCAACTTTGCACATCAGTATTATGGGATGTATCAAAGTGTGAACAGTTTAATGCCTATTTCTAGTGTTTTCTGTCTGTTTCAGGTTGTTTTGTGTCTATTTGTGATCACTTTGTGTCTATTTCTGGTTGTTTTGTGTCTATTTCTGACTACCACAATGAATGCATAGTTCTGACAGTGAAGCACGGAGGTATGGGGCCAGAGAACACTTTAAGAAGTGCATTCTGGGTAAACTTTCATGGCTCACATCAGCACGTGTGATAATGTGGTCAGAACAAGTTGTAGACAATGAAAGGATAATTTTTTACTAAATCTGATACCACAATCATCTCATTTCAAAGCACCATTCCTTCTGTGTCAACCCTATTTTTTCCATATCGTCACATTTTGATATTTGCATTTGAGACTGAGAGGAAAATCAAACCTACAGGAGTTGTTGGAGATACGTTCAGCATGGTGGAACATCTTCCTACAGATGATGAACAGAATAGTAGGAAAAGTTAGTAAAAACGTAAATAATAAAATATATATGGACTTCGTATTATAGTGACAAATGAGCCTACCGTTGTTGGGGTTTTAGAGAGTTCGGTATCTACCAGATCATCATCAGGGTCTAAAAATAGTTCCTGCCTCATGTGGTTTTACTTTCCGATGGCTGACGAACCGTCGTAGGTGTTTTCTTCTGACGTCTGTTACCTCAGTGACCTTCTGCTCTGGACAAAGCTGCTCATTGAACCAAATATCTGAGATCATCAGTAAAAGTCAGTTAGGATTCAGCTTCTGGAGACCATCAGGATGTAAAGCTACTAGTCTGGTCTGTAACTGCTGGGTGGAATATGATGATATTAAGAATGTAAAGGAGGTTGTGGTGGGGAATTTTTTTCAGTTTCTAACTCTTAAGAAGTCCCTCCTCCTGTGGTTGAACTTTCCAACAGTCCAGTAAACACTGTAGATGTTTCCTCTTTGATCTTGTTCACATTCAGAAAGTGTTGTTACACAACTTGTTCTCAACTACTGAATAGTTATTGAAGAAAAACACATTGTCTGACCGCAAATTCCGAATTATTTTTTGGAATAGTTTCTTCTTTACCTCCATTATCAAAGCCAAAATGCAAATCCTTGTCATCTTGGACTTTAGGAAACCTCAATATTTTCCACCATTTTCTAATATTTTTGAGAACAAACAGCTGAGAGAAAATAATCGACAAATTAATTGACAATTAAACCAATCATGAGTTGCAACCCATTTTTTTTATAACCTCTGCATTTTAGAGTGACTACTGCAGTTTGTGCTTGAGCTTCCCACATGCTCTGGTCTCTACAGTATTAAACTGTCAGAGGTTCCACTTGTCCATATTCATTCTGAACATTCCAAAATGAGAAAAATATTTAACCAAAATGTCTCAAAACTTTTCCAAAATTTCTCAAAATAAGTCTAAAATGACTTAAAATTTGCCTGAAAGTGTTCAGCATTGTCCAAAGTTTTTGAGACTTTAGTTGGAAGTCATTAAATGTCTCAGAACTCTTTGTCATGGTGCCCCTTTACTCACTAAACACCCATAACACTCTTAGATTGGCACCATGAAACTTCCCACATGTCCTTGTTTTTGTTGTTTTGAGTCTCGTTTTCGTTTAGTCTTGTTTTTGTTTTGAATCTCGTTTTTGTTGGTTTGAATCTTTTTTGTTGTTTTGTGTCTCATTTTTGTTGGTTTGTGTCTCGTTTTTGTTGTTTTGAATCTCTTTTTGTTGTTTTGAATCTCGTTTTTGTTTAGTCTTGTTTTTGTTTTGAATCTTGTTTTTGTTGTTTTGAGTCTTGTTTTGTTGTTTTGTGTCTCATTTTTGTTGGTTTGTGTCTTGTTTTTGTTGTTTTGTGTCTCATTTGTGTTGTTTTTGGTCTCATTTTTTGTTTTTTGTGTCTCGTTTTTGTTGTGTATATTATCTAGGAAAACTACTACTAAATATTAAGTGACTTGGATCAGACTGGGAGCAATAAGACAAAACTTTATTGGGACGTCTCTCAGTAAAGGATTTTGTTTGTTCCAGATGAAAGACTTGAGACAGAAGACCTTGGGAACCAACTTCATTTTCACTATTTTCTGACATTTTAGAGACCAAACTGCTAATTAATTATTCGTGAAAATACAATAAAACCAACTGTGGGTTGCTGCCTTTTTCATATACTTAGTGTTTTATGAGCCAGTGCTGGAATTTGCAAGCATAAAAGGATGTCCAGAGTTTACACGTGATCATTAAGCTTTACAGAAGACTTTGTCATGGTGCCCCTTTACTAGCTAAACTTCCACAGTATTTGAAATGTGTTTTATCTGCGTCTAGTAAAAGACTTTCTGTTTGTTTCCATCCAGGTGAAGGAGTTGAGGCAGCAGGCCTTGTCGTACCGCCAACGCGCCTGGGGAACCAACTTCTCCAGAGGACACCTGAGCCAGCTGCTGTCTGAACACAACTTCCTGTGGGAGCCGTCGGACGCCACCGATTCACCGGCCGACACCGCTACCCCCCGACCGACAGCCGACCTCCATCCTGAGGCAGACAGTCGCAGTCCTTCACATGTGGAGGTCCTGGACCTGGCCAGGTGAGAGACTCTGCAGGTAGGAGGTAAAAACATCATCTGAAAACTCAGATGTCTGACGATCTATCTGTTCCTTCCAGTAACTCCAGTAAGACGGCGTCAGTTGTGGGTTCAGGAGGAAAACGGCACATTCGCAAGAAGACACAAACGAACCAACAAACACCTCCAGGACCTCCTGAACGACGTACAGCCTGGGGAGAAGAAGAAGAAGAAGAAGAAGAAAATACTGATGAGTATGTTTCTCGAAAGATTCATAGCAAATTCTTACAGTATTAGATATTGATTGATTAAAGGTTTAACTATATCCCAAGTTAGGTTATATGGAGAGTCAACACATCATCCTGCCGTTGAGTTTTTAAATTGCAGTTAACGTTTTTTGTCTTCCAAGCTGTTTCTAGGTGTTTTATTTGCTTTTGTTGCATTTTTTACTCACTGTGGACTCATTTTTCTCTGCAGTATAAATTTCTGAAGCTCTATGGAAACAGAACAACCATGATTAAGGAGAGAAAACTCTGTCGACTTTTCCTCTCTACTCTGCTCATCATCTGTAGAAAGATGTTTCTCCATGCTGAATGCATCTTCTAACAACTTGCTCCTCTGTTCACTGGTTCATGCTGCATTTATTTTATTGATTCAGTAACTTTGACAGAACTGTACATATTGTATAATTTAGTAGCAGAAATGTGGAAGTCAAGCAAGTTGTTTTAAGATACACTCTACATGGTGAAACAGCTTTCTTGAGTTTAAGTGTATTTACCATAATGGACAAATTTCAACTTATGTTGAACACATTTTGAATAATTTTGGGTAAGTTTTTGCATTTTGGGCAATTCTCAAGTGATTCTGAGCAAGACTTTTTCTTGTTGGACATTTTCTGTGTAATTTTGCCAGATTTTGGAGACATTTCAAGCAAATTAGACGATATTCAGAACAAATTTTCAGCAATGTTGGATTATTTTTGAGACATTTTGGACAAGCTTCAAGTAGAATGGCCTGCGATCATCTTCATTGTGTTCCAATGTTGCATTTAGCTGCTGAGTGTCCACAAAGTTGCAGATGGAAACAAACTTTAGTGTCCTAGATGGAGATTTAAATGCAGTTAGCAAAATGTCTGTTAAAAGCTGCTTATTTCCAGTTTTGTTTCCACCTGTAGTGATGCATTTAAAAAACACTTCAACGCACATTTGACCACAACAAAAGACGAATGTGATTTCAGTCTGAAACATTTCTGGTTAAAAGAGAAAGTGTGTCAGACACCTGAATCTGTGTCGTCCCACCAAACCAACGTCAAAGCAGCTTCTCTGGAAATGACTCTGTGTTTACTGCTGTTCTGGTGTTTGTGCAGAGAGGAGGGTCGGCTGCCGACTCCCAGGCTGAAAATGAGGCCGGTTCAGAGGACTCACCATGACCTCACCACACCCGCCGCCGGTAACCACCAGCAGAAACGTTGACAGAACTTCATTCACTTCCTGGAGACTTTCCGTCACCTCATTCATAAAACAATTCATCCTAAGTTTAACGACAAACATCCTGGGTCAACATGTTTTCTCAAAATTAATTAACCATTAATTTAAAGCAGAACCTTTAAGAACCATTATTTTTCTGACAGTAGCTAACATGCTACCTGTTAGCATGCTCACAAGTTGTGAACACGCTCGTGTTGCACACTTAGTCCTGTTTTCTGTATAACAAACTGCAGATTGTGCTTCATTTTACTCAATGTATAGCTCCAAAACTTTGAAAGCTAACATGCTTGCTAGCTGCTGGATAAAAGAGAGCTAGCTTACAGTTAGCAACCTAATTTAGAACATTCTAGTGTTACATACTTCCTCCTGTATTCTGTATAACAAACTGCAGATTGTGCATACATTTATTCAATATAAATAGAATATATAGCTTAAAAGTTCTAGGAGCTAACAAGGTTGCTAACTACTTGACAACAGAGAGCTAGCTTACAGTTAGCGGCGTAGTTTTGAACATACTAGTGTTGCGTACTTCCACCTGTATTCTGTATAACATACTGCAGATTGTGCTTCATTTTTGTCAATATAAAGTTAATATGTAGCTTAAAAGTTCTGGAAGCTAACAAGCTTGCTAACTACTTGACTACTCAGAGCTAGCTTACAGTTAGCAACCTAGTGTAGAACGTGCTACTGTTACACACTTCCTCCTGTATTCTGTGTAACAAACTGCAGATTGGATCACCTTCGTCAGTATAAAATTAATGTGTATCGTAAAAGTTCCAGGAGCTCGCTAGCTACTTGACAACTGAGAGCTAGCTTACAGTTAGCCACCAAGTTAGCTTATTCTTCACTCACATCAAATCAAAGTCACCAATTTCACCACTTGTACACGGCTTTTAATTTAACGTCCAAGTTGGAATCTTTATAAAATTTGCAAAAACAACTAAAAAGAAAATGCTGATTCTGGTTGTTTCCATTTCCTACTTCGTCATGAACAAACCAGCTGAAGAAGTGATGAGAATCCCAAAGACGGTTGTGATAAACTCACTTTTATTACTTGTGTATTTCTTCAGTTTTACCCCACACACAGAAATGTAAAAATAATTACCGTATGATGGGTGTATTTCATCCATCTGTGGACTTTCTTTGCACATTTTCTCAGTTTGATCTCCACAGTGTGACAGTTTTGACCTCTTTGTCCTCCAGGTGGCGCAATAATAGTTGGAAAACTGAAGGGTGCTGATGATTTGTCTCCGTCCAAACAGGTAATAACTCTGTAAGTAAACATTTGTTCAGTTATATTTTATTATGTTTTGTTACTGATGTTAATCTTTCTCCGTTCAGAGATCTGGATCATCTGTTTCCACGGCAACGAGGGCGGAGACTGTTGCCGACCTGCCAGCCAAACCAAAAGAGGCGTGGTCAGACAATAACCCTGCTTCCGTTAGCCACTCCTCCGAGCACAAACCAGCTTCCAATCTTCCGTCTAAACCAATCAGGACGAAGCAAACTCCTATGTCCCCTGTGGCTCCGCCCCCTCTAGTGCCGCTGCCTCAGCACTGCATCCAGGGAACTCTGAGACACCCGGACTTCCAGCACAACGGTGAGCGTTACGACTGGGAACACTGGTGGCGATTCAAGGGCTGCCATTTATTTAATTTCTGCTGATTGATGAACTAACAATTATATATACGCACAGACACACTAACATAATTCACCAGGAAAGTGAAACACAGACAGAACGAGGCGAGAACGTCTCCTAGAATGACCGTGTTGGTGGGTTTGTCCTCAGGTGAGCTCGGCCTGAGGTTCAGGGAGCTGCCGTGTCCAGGTGGAGGCTGTGGATCAGATGAAGGTAAATCTCTGCACAGCAAACATCCAGAAAACGTTTTTCTAACTGACCTGAACACCCCTTAACCAAACCCGTCGCTGCTTAGACGACCGGCTCTCGGTGATGTCGTGGCGGTCGGCCGCCTCCTGCTCCATGGCGTCCGCCGTCCTGGAGCGCGCTCAGAAGAGACGGGAGAACTTCTGGGGGAAGAGATGACGTTGCCATGGAAACTAGCGTGTGCTGCTTATAGAGCTGAGTGGTTCGTGTGTCCGATGGATGCGTTTTTACACTGAGACTTTTTTTATAGAAGAATCCAGGATGTAAATATTAAGTCACTGAATTTATGTTGCTTTTTATGTAAATATGAGCCAGTTTAAATGGAGGTAATTTTACATAAAACAACCAAATCTAAAAAAAGTTCCTCCTAGACCTCCTCAGAACATCTGGTTCTTCATCTCCAGTAACTTTATCAATGATCAGAGTTCTACCTTCACACTGTGAATATTTCCAGAGTTCCAGTTCCTTAAAGTGCATAGAGGAGAACGTCCCTGTAGAAAGTTCTGGAGTAGACCTACCGACAACTGGACAGTTCTCCTTTCTTTCTTCCAGTCCTTCAGTTTAGTCTCACTTAGAAAATTTGAGGTCCTTTAAGTCCATAGAGGAGGGTCCAGATTTATCACTTTTAATGGACTTTTTCCATCATTTCAGCCTCAGAACTTCATCAGTCCAGCAGATAGAACCATGACATTTAGGAGGAAAAACTGCAACAACTAGCTGGAAAATTACCCCAAAAACAGACAAATGAACCACAAAAAGAGACCACATTTCCACTGAAAGATGCAAAATCACCACAAAAAGTCCAAAACTATCACAAACACATACAATTTCTGTTTGTTTTGTCTCATTTCTAGTAGTCTTCTGTTATTTCTGGTTGTTTTGTGTGTATTTCTGGTTGTTTTGTGTCTATTTCTGGTTGTTTTAAGTCTTTTTCTGGTTTTGTGTCTATTTCTGGTTGTTTTGTTTCTATTTCTGATTGTTTTGTGTCTATTTGTAGTTGTTTTGTGTCATTTCTGGTTGTTTTGTGTCTATTTCTGGTTGTTTTGTGTCTATTTCTGGTTGTTTTGTGTCTATTTGTAGTTGTTTTGTGTCATTTCTGTGACTACCACAGTGAATGCATAGTCCTGACAGTGAAGCATGGAGGTAAGAATGTGATGGTATGGGGCCAGAGAACACTTTGAAAGGTGCATTCTGGGTAAACTTCATCCTCATATCATCATGTTGGTAGGTGGTTGGTCAGAACAAGTTCTGGAGAATGAAAGAAGAAGCTGAGCTCATCTGGAGACAGGATTCCTGCTCTGTTTTTCTAATAAACCCATATTTTAACACATGAGAATGTAGCTTCTGTGCAGTTTGCTTTTCAAATTTACTTTAACTCTAAAAATACTCATAGTATGAAGGTAAAACTTTGCTTCAGTAAATATACTAAAGTTACTGCAGATAAAGAACCAGATGGTTGGGAGGAGGTCTAGTTGGAGGTTTGTTTTTTATGGGATGGTTTTTCACTGCTTGCCCAGAAATGTGGAAGCTGTTGGTTGCTAACAAACACAACTTCCACTCATGTTGAACTTTAAGGTCAGCTGCACTTTGTCTGTTTCCTCCTGAGAACCTGAAAACTTCCTGAAACATCCTTTACTTCTGGATCTCCAGCAGTCGTGCTTTTCTATGTTGACGTCAAACGTCAGATTTTAGTTTCAGCCCAATAAAGTAAACTCTTGGGCTGCATTTCCATTGAAACTTCCAGGAACTTCTACCCACCCGTGAAAGTTTCCAAAGAACCACAGATTTCTTTACTATCATCTGTATTTGTCTAAAGATTAATCAGCAGAAAGATGTTTGATGAAACAGCTAAAATGAGAATTAATGTAACATGTAGAATCAAGTGGTTTTGATGAAATGGCATGAATTAAATTTAAATTTGATTACCTTTCCCAACAGAACAGCACGCTGCGAAGGAGTAGTTGAAGTAGAGTTGATTTGTTGACCCGTCCATCCACCCCAACCTCCTCCTGTTATATTTACTTAAACCACCAGAGGGCGCTTCACAAGAACATGTAGCAATGGTTCATTAAAAAACAGCTGCACAAACTTACATTAAGAGCATTTTTAACGTGAGGAAACTCAGAAACTAGCAATTATTTTGTATTACTGATCAATCTGTTGGGCATTTTTTTGTTATTTATTAGGTTGTTGTTAATAATGTGTCCGATAAACATTCATATTTTGAGTCAAAATGTGCTTTTCTAAGGTTAGATGACCTTAGTCTTTATGGTTACAATAACAAACATGCGGGGTTTTTTTTTTTTTTTTTTTTAACATTTTTAAGTAATATTGTCACTTTAAAGAAGAAAATGTCCGTATTAAAGTCCTGCTGTATTGTCGACCCGTCCATCCACCCCATCCTCCTCCTCCCTCCACACTGGTCAGAATTACTTTGGCCACTAGAGCGCTTCAGAAGATAACATAGTTACTTCTGCTGCAAAAAAGAAGCAATGAGGTGATTTTTAATGAGAGGAACCCAGAAACCAGCAATTATTTTTGGTACTGATCAGTCTCTCTGGTATTTTATTAGTTATTTGTCAGTATTTATTTTGAGCTAAAATGTGCTTTGTTGAGATTAGAGGACGTTCGTTGTCATGGTTACAATACCAAACATGCGGTTTTAAAGTTTTAACGTGACGCTGACTATCGCTTTAAAACAGAAACCGTAGTAAGATCCTGCTGAACTGTTGACCCGTCCATCCGCCCCAACCTCCTCTAACAGTTATTTTTGTGTTCCTGATCAATCTGTTGAGCATTTTTCTGTTATTTATTAGTTATTTGTCAATAATGTTCTGGATTAAAGTCTTGTTTGCAACAAAAGAACCCAAAGAAAAGCAGCGGATCATCTCCATTTCACTTGTTACACTTAATATATATGCATTTTTTTTTTAAATAAAATAAAATAACAAAATAAAGTTTGTGTTGTTATGATGCTCTCTGCTGGTTTCTATTTTTAGCCGTTAGTTTTATTAAACTGGGAATTAACAGCAAAAGCCCTGAAAACGTCTCCAGTCCACGCCTCGTTCTTTGCTGCCTGCTGTGTTGTTTGGATTCTCTGTTGTAAGGTGACGTCAGAGGGACAAACGCTGTCGTTACGACTTCCTGCAGTCTGACGGGCAGCAAACGCTCCGGAGCCGAGCAGGTACGAAACACCTGAGCGGTGAATTCCCCTCGTAACAATGTACAGCTGAGCAAACAATGTACAGCTGGAAGACTGATTTAATATGACGAGGTGCATGGGAAAACACAAAACACACAATGTGGGGGGGGAATCTGAAAAAATCCATTTTAAAACTACACAAAAAGTGCATGTTTTATGTCTTAGATTATTCCAGCTGATTTTTCATGTGAACATCACAATCTACATTTTAAAAACTAATTTCATTTGAAAAAGGTGCAAATCTCAAAGTCTGTACCATTCAAAAACTGTAAAAACAATAAAAATAAGAAATATCTGTAAGATTATACTTGAAACTGATTTATATGCAGTAAAAGTCACACATTGTAAAAGTATTAATTGTGAAAACACACATTCTTGATGTGGACCCCATGCTGTTATGTTAATTAAAACTTTTTCTATGTTTTTACTATTTATTTATTTACTATTTATACATTTGCTTTTGCGTAATAATTAGCTTCTCTCTATGACTTTCCCTGTGTAGTTAGCCTCTCTTGATGACTTTAGCCGTGTAGTTAGCCTCCATGTTTTTAGCCTTGTAGTTAGCTTAAAGTTTAAATATTAATGTTTGGAAATTCAAATTTAGCTGGCTAATTGAAATATTATGATTAAGACTAAGCAATATTCTATCTTAAGCTTTCATGTTTTGTTAACGAAGTAATTCGTACAGTTTAACTTGTTCAGAGTAAATGATCACTTTAAATATCAGTTTTATGGAAATTAGCTTCTTATTCCTAAATATTTAGTCACTGCTTTGTTTTTTTTCATCTAAAATAACTCAGAATTAGTCAGTTTCTTGTCCGCTATGAATAATTTTCCCCCTGAAGTTTGAAATAAAGACTCAACAAGCGACACAAATCCATTTTTGAGTAACTGTGGTGCAGAAACGACTCGGTGAACGTGGCTGCGGTTGTTTCCCGTCACGTTAACCGGGTGTTCTACTTCAACATGTTGCAACAAAGTCATGATGAAGGTTCTGATGAAAAAACCTGATGTGATGGAAAGCAAAAAATCCTGCAAACTAAGCAGCAGTCTGATCAGAATGTGCTGCTGCAGGCGGAAATACGACCAGTTAGATGAATTCTGAACAGAAAATAAAGTAGAGTCAGCCTTAGAAGCTCCGACTGTTGTATCTGTGCAGCCCTTAACCCTGTTATCAGCCTCCCAGGGACTCTCACACCCTCGTCCAACACAATAAATGAAGCAGAAACGCGATCTGGCCACTCGATCCTCCAACCAAACCCGGAATGAGAATCGGTTAAAGGCTCGGATGCAACAGATAAAGTTCAGGGAAAGTTGAGTGTCGGCGTTAATCAATGAGGTCGTTTTACTTTCCTGCGGTGTCATGGAGTCCCTCAGGGATCTATCCTGGGTCCTCTTTTATTCCCTTCTGATAATTTATTCATCGGCTTCCCTCGGGAGATATTGTTTGTAGCCGCGGTACTAATTTTTGTGGCATTGAAGAAGACTTGCTTCTACTTTTTGCCGTTTCCTCCTTTCCTTTATTGTTGCATCACTGCTTTTTAGTGCATGTATAAAGTCTGCAAACTTGGGTTTTGAGAAATTTTCATCCCTTTTTTTAATCATTTTCCATTTTCAGGTAATTTTGAACAAAGTCAGACAAGTTTCATGTCACTTTGCACAAATTTCAAGTCATTCTGGGAATGAGTTTCGGGCATTTTTTTTGGTCATTTTTTGACATGCCAGACATGTTTCAAACCGTTTTGGACATTTTTTTTCATTTTGAATGTGTTTTAAGTTATTGTGGCCAATTTTCAAGTAATTTTGAACAATTTTTAGTTGTTCCGGGTAGGTTTTGAGTAATTCTATGCAAATTGTGGACCATTTTTTTATGTCGTTACGCACAATTTTGAAATAATTTTGAGCATTTTTCTGAGCCATTCTGGACGTTTTTAAAATTTATTTTGGAGAATTTTTTTGTTGGAGGCGGAGAGTGCATTCATGCTTCCCAGATGATGAATTCAGTTCTTGCTGCGAATGCTAATTAGCAAATATTAGCATGCTAACCTGCTACAATGGTGAAACTGGTTTGTTTCATTAAAATTTTGTTAAAAGGTGCTCCAATTTTGGATGGAGAACTTGATGACTGTTTTTTGACATTTTGTTTTCATAAAAAAACAGCTGGACAAGTTTAAAAGGCAAATTATCTTTGTTTTGTTTTTTTATATCACCAGAATGACGCCATTTATCAGCCAGAAACTGTAAAACCAGAAAGAATCAACAGATTTTCAACTTTCTAGCGTTACTTGAATGCATCATCTGTGTCTAATCCTTAAAATAGATGATTTTTCTTTCAAATTACAGCAAATATCTGTAGAATAATTACATTTTTCGCTGATTTAAATCAGACCAGTGTTGGCCTGTTCTTTTTTTAACATGAATTTATACTTTATTCTGTTATTTTGCTACTTTTTTAATCTGTAATTTAACAAAATGCATGAAAATCAGTAAAATGACAGTAAATAATTGCAAAAAGCGAAAGTTAAAAGAACATAAAGCATGGAAACAAATTAGAAATGCAAATATTTAAACATCTGTAGCATGTGGAGCCCAGGCTTTTTAACACGTGGACTCAGGAAATTCAGCTTTAGCTTTATGACTTTATATTGCAAATAAAACTGCTTAAGGTGGAATAATTTAGCAGAGACGACGAGCTTTTTAGTGTTTGTAGCTGCTGTTACATCATCAAGTCACATCTTTGCTCCTGCAGCTGAACAATAACTGGTTCAGTGGTTCAGTGTTACATAAGATGACAATAAATCTGCCGGTCAGACATGTTTTGTTTGGTTTTTTTCTCAAGGAAGTTACTCTAACTTCCAGTTTTTAATCCACCGGGGAACTCGACCCCACGGGGAAATGACGCCTTCGCAGGATTAAAACGCTCTTTTAGCAAACTGATGACAAACGATATTAGCCTGACAGTTAATTTCCTCTTTGTGTTGCAGCAAACAGAACGTCTGATCTCAGCGATGGGGCTTTTTGGTTGCCCTATATTCAGCGGAGGGGCGGAGGGTTGAGGTGTATAAAGAGCCAGAGATCACAGACGTCTTCACTCCAGAAACTCCAACAGGTCAGAGAACTTTCTGAGGCTGCAGCTTTGTGAACTCTTCCACTGCCAGGATCTGTCACTCATCGTCTGTTTGTGCTCCACAGGTTAAAACTCATCACTGTGAAAGGATTAAAAAAAAACTCCTCCTGAAGAATGAAACTCAACGCCTTCACCTCCGTCCTCCGCCAGGCTGCCGCCGCCGCCATGCTCATCCTCCTGCCGCTACTTCTGATTGGCTGGACCGAGCAGACAGTGGCGCATCCGCTGAACCAATCGCTCAGCGGGCCACTACGAAACCCGCAGACATACCAGGATGTCCGAGACGTGTCGCATCACGTGAGTCCAGACTTTAGTGTTGCAAATGGGAATTAGATCAGATTTGGTATGAAAACACTTTAAATCAGTGGCTAAAGTAAGGACAAGCTTTTTGTTCAAATTTAGCTTAAATTAAAAAAACTGAATAAAAACTTACTGTTTTGGCACTAATTGTACTCCATATAGGTCAGTCAATACAGTGTGGTTTAAAAGTGCAGCTTTAGAGCTCTTAATTTCAATTTAAGCTTTAATTTTTTTGAAAAAAAACCCCTAAAAGTTGTTATTTTGGCACTGTCTGTACTCCATATTTTTTCTGACATTTTATGCCTTATGTAAGTCAATCACTGTAATGTGATTATAAAGTGACGTATTTACCACTAAAATATAGCAAAGTACCAAATTTTTGTCTGGCTTTAAATCCTTTAATTTCAACTTTAGCTTTGAAAAAGTTGCTGATTTTGGCACAAATTGTACTCCATAGTACATTTTATGCCCGGTATGAGTTGATCAATGTGGTGTGGTTATAAAGTGCAGTGTTTACTACTAACTTTAAGTCAAAAATCTGGCTAAAATTTAGCTTAAATTAAAAAAATACAGAATAAAAAGTTGTTGTTTTGGCACTAATTGCACTCAATATAGGCTAGTCAGTGTAGTGTGGTTATAAAGTGCAGTATTTATCATGAACAAAAAGAAAAAGTAACAACTTTGAGTCAAAAATCGAGCTGTAAATACTTTATCAACTTAAGCTTTGAAAAAAGTTGCTGATTTTGTCACAAATTGTACTCCATAGAGCATTTTATGCCCTATATGAGTCAGTCTGTATAAACTGCACAATAAAGAAAAAGTACCAACTTTCAGTCAAAACTCGGACTACAATTTTGCTTATATTTAAAAAAGATAGTAAAAAGTTGTTGTTTTGGCGCTGATTGTACTCCACAGTACATTTTATGTCCTATATGAGCTGATCAATGTAATGCAGTTATAAAATGTAGTATTTACTACAGCAATACATATAAATTCCATAAATTTTCATAAATATTCATAAATTTGGCTTTAAATCTCATAACTTCAACTTCAGCTTTAAAAGAAAATAATTAACTTGTTGTTTTGGTACTAATTGTACTCCGTAAATCATACAAAAATACAAAACTATAATAGATAAGATCACCAGAAAAACATATGATTAATTTTAAAAAACATTTCACTTTTTGGCACTGATGGTACACCATACTCACAGTTTAGTTAAAAATAAAGCATCATATTTGAAATAGTCGACATATATTTAGAATGTAAAATCTGACTGTTAAACTAAAAAGTACAAAAATCTGCAGTTTTATTCTAAAAATCTGAGTTTGAAGCTCAAAATTTCAATTTTCCCTTTGAATAAAAAAAAATCATTTTGGCACTACTTGTATTCCCTAGATGTATTTTAAAGTCATTTTTATGTTATTTTAGTCACAAATAAAGATTTTAGTGTTTTTAACCTGATACGGTGCAGAAACTGAAACATTTATTGTTTATAAGAATAAACTTTAAAACACTTTAAATGATAAAAAACTGATATTTTAGATATTTTAGAAGTTTAGTTTTTGCATTTTTGCTACAAATGAAAAGTCCTGATTGTGATTTTAATCCTTTTTTCTGTGTTTTCAGGCTCAGGGTGTTCAGACTGAGGAGGACGCCAGCTTCAGACTGACGCCGAGGTTAACCAACGACCACACTGTGGCCTTTTCTCAGGTGAGTTTTCATCGCAATATTTTTACTTCATGATACTCGTACTGCAGTAAAAGTATTTCTCACCGCTGACCTGTCCCTCGACCTCCAGGACCAGCTGAAGATCTGCTGCCTTCACGCCAACATCCTGGACTTCTACCTTCACAACATCCTGCGTCACGCCGACAACATGCATCCCAGCATGCACCGGCTGAGGACCGACCTGCACCGAGTCAGCCAGGACCTGAAGGGCCACGGCTGCGTAAGTGTTTGCTGCAGTTAGCGTAGCTTAGCATAAACAATGGAAACAGGTGGAAACTGCTAGCATGGTTGGTTGCTAACTTACACCTATAAAATGTACTAATTTAATCTTATTTTGTCACATTTTTATTGGGAAGCAATATTTTCTTGTACGTTTTCTTCATCTGATGTATTTCTATTGTTGATGTTTTTATTTGTAGCACTTTCAGATTCGTTTTCAAATGTAAAGTGCATTATAAATTAAACTTATTATTATTATTATTATTGACTCCTCTGAGAACTTTGCCGTTGCTAGGAGACGGAGTTGTTGTTGTTTAGCGTTTCCGTGTGGCGTGGCTGTGGTCGATCCCAGAATAAAGACTAATCTGTGGCCTGAAACTCAGAGATCGAACCGATACCAGCCGCTAACCTACAGAACTTTGATGTTTCTGCAGAACGTGACTCACTACCACGACCATCAGCACGCTGTGGAGTTCCGCAAGAAGCTCGCCCAGGTAGGAGTTCAAATCCAGACGTTGAAAACACGTTTACATCTGCAGATTTTAACAAAATAAAGACATAAACAAACAGACATTTATACCGAGGAAACATTTAAACCACATCACAAAACATAGCATCATAATTAATGAAAATCTATTTTTATTCCATATTTTTTATATTGTTGAGAAGAACTGAGGTTAAATTACCTATTTTATATTTTAATGTATTGTTTTTTGGGATTTTATTTGGGACTATTTTCAGCGTCGGATTGATATACGTTAGCATAATTAGCATATTCCTACACCGATCCTGTAAAGTTTTCTGCTGTTTAAGAAGATTATTCTACTTGATTGGTGATTTCTGAGTTTTTTCAAAGGCAAATCTATTATTTTACATTTTTAACATTAATAACTTGTCAAATACTTAAAACTTGCACAACATTTGCCACATTTTATCCAAAAATCAGACTTTAAATCTCATAATTTCAAATCTAGCATAAAAAAATGCTATTTTGGCACTAATTGTATTCCATACAGGTATTTTGCCGCCAAAAACACTTCAAAAACATGCCATAAATGTAATACTTAATTTTTATTAAAGTCACAGTGATGTTTTTAAAACAGGTTTTATTTAAAAAGGAGAAAACTGTGATTTTATTTGGGACTATTTTCAGCATCGGATTGATACACGTTAGCAAAAAATCCGTTCCAAAAATCAGACTTTAAATCTCAAAATTTCAAATGTAGCATAAAAAAAATTGCTGTATTGGCACTAATTGCATACCGTAGTTCTATTTAGCTATCAAAAACGCTTTAAAAACACCACAAATGTAAAACTTGAGTTAAGCGTTGCTTTTAGTTGGGACTATTTTCAGCGGCGGATTGATACATGTTTGGTGTTCCGGTGTGTATTTTATCATTACGTGTTTCTAACGTGTTCCTGTCGGTTCCAGATGGACCCAGAACGTGGAATCACCAAAGCCATCGGGGAGATCGACATCCTGTTCGCCTACCTGCAGGATTCCTGCGTCCAGCCGAACAACGCCACCGCCGACCCCTCCGCTGCCGCCCAGTGACGCCTTCCACCGTTTCCACCGAGATGATTTCCTATTTATAATATTTATCTGCCACTTTTATACCAACAGCTTTTATACGCCTATTTATTGATTTATTTAACACTGGAACACGTTTACCATGTTGTTGTTTTCTGAAGAGTAAAATATTTATATTGACTTATTGATTTATTTATTGATCGGAATGTTTTCATGAACTCCGGTGTGGATCCTGTTGCCATCTTATGGCCGATTATTGTTCTGAAAGGTGTTGCAGTATTTAAAGATGTATGAGGTGTTGTTGAAGTTTCTCAAATAAAGAATTTATTTAAAGGTGATTTACTCCATTTATTATTATTACAAGGCAACAAAAACAAAATATGCAAAAATAACAACAAACACTACGATTATGTTGGAAAAACATCAAGAACTGCAGTAAAGACGAAGATGTCGCGATGATACAAACGTCTTCAAAACATAAGAGTTCATAGACCAGTCAACTATACATTTACAGATGAATTAGTTTTGTAAATGTAGTATTAGAGGGCTAGCAGCTGGCTAGCATAGCTTAGCATAAAACCTTGAAACAATGCTAACTGCTAGCCAGGTTTATAAATGTTACTAAAGAACACATAATCTTCTTACTTTTTCAATGTTTTTTTTGCAAGAAGTACATTTGTTTGTTAAATATTCTGCATTAGTCAACAGTTCACTAGCATAGCTTAGCATAAAGACTGGAAACAAGACTAACTTCTAGCCAGGCTTATAAAGATACTAATTAACAAATCATTTTCTTACTTTTTCAATTATTTGTGGGTGTAAAACAAGCTTATTTTTTAGAATATGAAGTTATAATCAGCCACTGGTTAGCGTAGCTTAGCATAAAGTGTGAAAATAAAGCAAACTGTTAGCCATTTTTGTCAATGTTACCAATTAATATCCTTTTTAAATAAATTGTTTTAATGTTTTTGCGTGAAATAGGCTTATTTGTTAAAATCTTCTCCATTAGTCAGCAGTTGATTAGCATAGCTTAGCATAAAGACTGGAAACAAGGCTAACTGCTAGCCAGGCTTATAAAAATACAAATTAACAAATCGTTTTCTTACTTTTTCAATTATTTGTGGGTGTAAAACAAGCTTATTTTTTAGAATATGAAGTTATAATCAGCCACTGGTTAGCGTAGCTTAGCATAAAGTGTGAAAATAAAGCAAACTGTTAGCCATTTTTGTCAATGTTACCAATTAATATCCATTTTTAAAAAATTTGTTTTAATGTTTTTCGCGTGAAATAGGCTTATTTGTTAAAATCTTCTGCATTAGTCAGCAGTTGGCTAGCATAGCTTAGCAAAAGGACAGGAAACAAAGGTAACAGCGATAAATTTTACCAATTAACACATTACTTTCACATTTTTTTCAATTATTTGTGGGTGTCAAGCTTATTTGTTAAAGTATGAAGCTTCAGTCAGCAGATGGTTAGCGTAGCTTAGCATATGGACTGGAAACAAGGCTAACAGCTAGCCAAGCTTCCAAATGTTACTAATTAACATAATTTTCTGACTTTTTGAATGTTTTTAATGTTAATTTCTCATAAAGGCTCAGTGATGTCATCTAACAGCTGGAGGTTTTACTGAAACAGGAGGAAACTGTGCATTTTTTGGGACTATTTTCAGTGGCAGATTGATGCACATTTGGTCCTATGGTGTATATTTTGGTTTTGTATGTTTCTGATCTGCAAAGAAAGTTCTATCAAAGCTCTTTTCAGATCGTCAGTGTTCACACTTTTCATTTTTGGCTCCAAAAAAGCTTGAGATTTCACAGTTTTTACTCGTATTTTTGTAAAAACTGAACACTACCGACTGAATTTTAGCAGTAATTCATGAGTGTGTGTTGTTTTTGATGATTCTATTGTGTATCTCTGTGCTTGTATTTATATTATCACCAGCTTTGACAGTGAAAATGATGAGAAAACTCAGACGTCAAATGTTATAAGCAGCTTTTTTTTCATCTGTAAGGGAAACACTCAGATAGGGATCCAGGAGTGAAAGTTCTGCCCCTTAAAGTAAAAATGGAAAAGCATCATCAGCGGAACGTTAAAGGTTAAAATCGCCCACATCTGCTGCCAACGTCTTCGTGCTCTAGAACTCACCACTGGCCTATTTCCACATCCAGTAACCTTTAACCAGAGAACACCAGCTCAGACGCTGTAGAACATCTGGAATCAGCGTCAAAACTCAGTGAAAAATGTGAAATTGATTTATGACGACCAGCTTTAGCAGATAGAAGCAGAACTTCTCTCAAATACTAGTTCAAAGTACCTTCAGAGACTGAGGAACTTCTACATTTAGAGGATGGTTCTTCATGTACTTTAAACTACTAAAGGTTCTCCACTTTTACTGGACTTCTTTGGTTTGGTGGCAACAAATTAAAGCTGCAACTATTGATTATTTTCACTATTGATGGATCAGTTATTCTATAAAAACCACATCATAGAACAGAGAAATCTCCACCACCATTTTACAAACCTCAAACTGGCATGTTGTTCTGTCTCACCAACAGTGTAGAACCCAAAATACTAAATGTGTTCTTTCTTTCAAAACAGTTTCTTTAGCATCTAAAGAGCCATTAGTGGTGCCCAAATGAGTCATTTTTTGATGGTTCTTGGAGGCATTTTTGGGGGTTTCAAAAAGAACTGTAAGACAAAATGTTGACAGAACCTCTTGCTAAAAGGTTCTTTGTGGAACTAAAATTGTTTCCTCTGTGGCATCACTGTGTAGAACCATAGTTGGTTCCAGCTAGCACCAGCGTAGAACGGTCTAATAGGTAGGTCCACAAAGAACTACCTGGAAAACGGCTTCTTTTACTAAAGTTCTTTGGATCATCATTGGTGGTGTCTAAAGGAACCATTTTTGGACGGTTCTATGAGGTTCTGCAAGAACCCCTGAAGGTGCCACATAGAACCATCCAAAAATGAGGCACCTTCAGGAGTTCTTCAAAGGATCTCTTACTAAAAAGTTCTTTGTGGAATTAAAAATACTATTTTAGGTTCCATTTAACACCTTTACTTGGACGTTCTTGATGATGTTCTACTTTGGATCCTGCATTCATGTAAAATGTGGAATTTCAATTTCAGTTTTATGTGTAGTATTACTTCAGTTTTATTGCCAGTTCAAGATCTTATTCTTCTGTTCTAGACATATTTTCACAAATTTTTTTAATTTGAAGAATGAATCTTACTTATATCTCACTGCTTTTCTATTAGACGGTGTAATTATTGATGTTATTGTGATTTTTCTGAGCATGATCGTATCTTATCTGATCGTATATTGTCTTATCTGATCTTAAATCGTCTTATCTGATCGTATATCGTCTTATCTGATCGTACATCGTCTTATCTGATCGTACATCGTCTTATCTGATCGTACATCGTCTTATCTGATCTTAAATCGTCTTATCTGATCGTATATCGTCTTATCTGATCGTACATCGTCTTATCTGATCGTACATCGTCTTATCTGATCGTATATCGTCTTATCTGATCGTACATCGTCTTATCTGATCGTACATCGTCTTATCTGATCGTACATCGTCTTATCTGATCGTACATCGTCTTATCTGATCGTACATCGTCTTATCTGATCGTACATCGTCTTATCTGATCGTATATCGTCTTATGTGATCGTATATCGTCTTATCTGATCTTAAATCTTCTTATCTGATCGTATATTGTCTTAACTGATCTTAAATCATCTTATGTGATCGTATATCGTCTTATCTGATCTTAAATCATCTTAACTGATCTTAAATCGTCTTATCTGATCGTATATCGTCTTATCTGATCGAATATCGTCTTATCTGATCTTAAATCATCTTATCTGATCTTAAATCGTCTTATCTGATCTTAAATCGTCTTATTTGATCTTAAATCGTCTTATCTGATCGTATATTGTCTTATCTTGCCCAATCTTTTCTGACCTACTCTCGGTGTGACTCGTGACTTTAACTGGTGCAGAAAAGTGCAGAAACCGCATCTAGATGAGACCTACTTACCTACTTTCCATGCCGTAGGTTCAGTTCCAGCTCGGCCTGTTGTGCGTTTGCACGTTTCTGCATTGTTGGTGTGTTTGTTGTGTGGTGGGGAGGATCCCTGCAGACACTTCAGGATCTTAAACTAGTTTATGTTGCTGCAGCTTCAGTCACGAAAAGCCTGAACCTCCAGTGAATCACAGTAAAAATGTTTTTTATCTGGTTGAAGGTTCTCCAGTGTTTTTGGATTCACTGATGTTTAATTTAATATGTGATGAACATTCTCCCTTTCTTCACAATGAAACTAAATAAGCAGTTTTTGGATCCCTGTAATTGAAACGGCAGAATTTCTCCACTGATTAAGAATCAAAAACTAAAACTAGAAACATTATATTGAAAATTTAGACCCCGAAGTAGAACCTCTATGCAAGAAAAGTAAATCCACCTGTGGTTTGTAATCTGTCTAACTACATGAATGTGGTTCTAAAATGAGCTGTGACCATCTATGTCTGCATCAAGGCTCTACATGGAAAAGAATTGAACAGAGGAAGTGAAAGAAATGATGGAAAGATGGAAAAAGATCCAGAAAAACTCAGTGAAACACAGTGTCAGCAGGAATCAGAAGGTCTAGAAGGAGTCGTAGTTCTACTGATCATGGCTGCAGGGGTCGTCTTTCTAAAATAACTCCATGGGCAGTGAACTACTTTCACAATCCAGCTGTGAAAAGCAAACAGATGCTTCAGACTTGATAAAAGAGTTGTCAGTGGAAACCAGAGTTAGTGTGAAGATCTGACAGTGAAGAACATCGTCTATGGATCTATGATGAGAAAAAAAGAGTCAACTTTTCTAAAGAACAGGAAAGGAAGCCTGGTGATTGTTGGAGAACATTCTTTGGTCTGATGAAGATAAATTTATTATTCTCAGATGGAGTCCAGGATGTTTGAACCAGACGAGGACAACCACAGTGGATTCATGGTCCTCACAGTGAAGAACGGAGGTGTGGAGATATAGAGGTGACTGAGTGGATAAGGTGTTGGAGGACATTAGTAGATGGATCTGAGTTTAAACCTAAACACTGTCTGACCAGACGACTCTGCAGAATCTGGAAGAAGATGAGTTTTTAAAGAAATATCCACAGGAAATCTGAACTGTTTGTAATTCAACATAAGAATAAACATTTAATGTTAAACTTGGAAGTTTTCCACTCACTGTGATGTGATCTGAATCATCTGACATTTCAGTCATATTACTCAGGATGTTTTCACTTGTTTTAAACTGTTTAACATCAAAACTTTGGACTTTTACAAACTTTGATACGTGTGGAAAAGAAGAGCAGAAACCAAGAAACGTAAACGTTAAAGAGTTTTATTGTTCATACTTGTGTGCATTTTTTGAAGAAAGAAAACCATGTTTTTGATGTCTGACATTTAAACGGAGATGAAAACGGTTTTCATGAAGCCACACAGTCAGACCTGCAGCTGCTCACTCAGCTGATGGTGATTATTCTGATATCAGGCCTCATGGTGGAGCTCAGGATTCAGTCTTCTGCTGGATTCTGAGACCAAAGCCTTCTTCACTTCTACTGGAGTCAACGAGCAGAAAAACAACACAAACAGCTTTATTCCCCTTTACGTGAGTTTCTCGTGTTGTTTTACAAACTTACAGAACTATCAGCTGTAACTATGTGTGTTATCAACAACAGGAACATTTAATGTCATGCGTTTTCTTTAATCGTGTTTCTGTGATGTTTGCTGAAAGGTTTAAATCAGAGGTTTTTAATGTGAAATCATGTCTGAGGCAACTGCAGAATCATCCTCAGAGTTTGATGTCTTCTAATGTCCAAATACAGACTCAGATCTAATGTTCAAGACTAAAAACTGATTTTAAAAGGTCAGAAATGAACCCAAACCACACTAAAACCAGTTTAAAACCAAACCAAGCATAGTCCAAGACCAAGGTTAAAACAAGTTTAATACAATCATAAAAAACAGTTTTAAACCAAGGCCAAAGCAGGTCCAAAACCAGTTCAAGAGAGTTTAAAACCAGCTTAAACAGAAAACACCTGAAGTGAAGTCACAACTAGTCTAAAACCAAATCTGAAACATCTTAAAAAAGCCCAAAAAGATTTCTGAAACAAAGTCTGATGTTGGTCCAAAGCTGGTCTAAAACTAAGTCTACCAATGTCTGAAACTAGTCTACAATCAACCCTGGACCAGTCTAAAACCAGACCAAAGTTAATTTAGCATCAGCCTCAAATAAATTGAAAAGAACAATCCTAGACCTGTTTAAAACCTGTTTAGCCCAAGTGCAGCCCAGAAACTGTTAGAAAAATGTCCAAAACCAGTCCAGGATCTAAAAAAACTCTCTAAATAAATGAACCAGTCCTAAATAAATCAGTTTAAAGAAATGCTGACTGTCAGAAGAAAACTAAACTCCAAACTTTGACTCTCAGCTGTAAAACTCCACCTGGTCCTCACAGAGAGAATCTCACACACCCTGAACTCTTCCCCTGCAGCGGGGGCGGGGCCTCCGCAGCCACCTGTATGATGTCATCACAGGGAATTTCCCAGACAGGTGTCACCAGGAAATCCAGAAACTCCAGCAGACTTCCCAAACTGGGTCAGGATCTGTTGAAGGTATTTATAGGACAGACTTCAGCTTCCAGACATGAAGGTTATCGATCCTCCAGATGATCAATAATCACAGAGTTTCATCGACTCTCTAACAGCAACGTCCCACCAACACCTTCATGTTCAGGACCAATCAGATGAGAAGCTCTTTGTTTCACAGCTGCTTCAGTTTCTCCTCACGGCCACCAGGAGGCGTTAATGGGTTTAGCGTTAGCATCAGAAGTTCTAAACGTTTAAAAGGCTGAAGAAGAACTTTAGTAGTTGAGTAAAAACAAAAACAGTTTGATCAAAATCATGGTGGAAATGTGGAGAAAAACTAAATACTCAGACTGAATCTAAAGAAGCTCCAAATCCATGTCTGGAACCAGCTTAAATCCATGTCTGGAACCAGTTTAAATCCATGTCTGGAACCAGCTTAAATCCATGTCTGGAACCAGCTTAAATCCATGTCTGGAACCAGTTTAAATCCATGTCTGGAACCAGTTTTAAATCCATGTCTGGAACCAGCTTAAATCCATGTCTGGAACCAGTTTAAATCCATGTCTGGAACCAGCTTAAATCCATGTCTGGAACCAGCTTAAAATCCATGTCTGGAACCAGCTTAAATCCATGTCTGGAGCCAGTTTAAATCCATGTCTGGAACCAGTTTAAATCCATGTCTGGAACCAAGCTTAAATCCATGTCTGGAACCAGTTTAAATCCATGTCTGGAACCAGCTTAAATCCATGTCTGGAACAGCTTAAAATCCATGTCTGAACCAGCTTAAATCCATGTCTGGAACCAGCTTAAATCCATGTCTGGAACCAGCTTAAATCCATGTCTGGAACCAGCTTAAATCCATGTCTGGAACCAGCTTAAATCCATGTCTGGAACCAGCTTAAATCCATGTCTGGAACCAGCTTAAATCCATGTCTGGAACCAGCTTAAAATCATGTCTGGAACCAGCTTAAAAATCATGTCTGCAACCAGTTTAAAAATCATGTCTAGAACCAGTTTAAATGCCCATAATCTGGAAACCAGTTCAGCATCCCTGAAACCAGTCTTAAATTTAGCTTAAATCCAGTTCTAAAACCAGTTTAGAAATTATGTTTAAAACCAGTTGTGAAATCCATTAAAAACCAAGTCTGAAATGAGTCTTAAACCAAGTGAAAACAAAGTCTGAAATAAAATCTGAACTATTTAAAATCAAATCTAAAGACCTGTCTTAACCAATCTAGAAAAAACAGGTTTAATTCAGTTTAAACCCAGTTCAAGTTTGAACCGAGCCTAAAACGCAAAACCAGTTTAATATGAAACAATGTCTAGGATAATAAATGTAAATGAAAACCAATTTGTCCTGCACTGAACAAGTCCAAACTGAAAGTCTGGAACCAGTTCAGTCGGTGCTAAACCAAGTCTAAACCAGTCTGAACTGGTTCTGAGCTGACTTTGGACTAGGTTTGACTTTTTTTTTAATTGGTTTTGAACATAAAGAAAAAAAACTGCTGCTCAGCGGATAAACCAAGGACCTACTTTTTATCCGACGTATGTTAAAAATTTGTCATGAAAACATTTCCTCAGTCAACCAAGTCCTAAAGGTTTGATTAACTGATCCATTAATCAGTCACCAGACCAAGGAATTTAGTTTATCTGGTGGTTTTATGTACATTTTGGCTGCTTCCGCATGTCTTTGTCGTGGTTTTGTATTTTTCAGTAGCAGTTTTCTGTATTTTTGTAGTAGTTTGTGTCTTGTTTGCAGTATTATGTCTCTTTGTAGTATTTTTGTATTTCTTCATGGTAGTTTTGCAGCTCTTTGTAGTAGCTGTCATAGTGTTTTGTCTGTGGTGTTTTCCCTCTTTGCGGTAGTTTTGTGTCTCTTTGCGGTAGTTTTTGTGTTCTCTTTGCGGTAGTTTTTGTGTCTCTTTGCGTTTGTTTTGTGTCTCTTTGCGTTTGTTTGTGTGTCTTTGCGGTAGTTTCGTGTGTCTTTGCGGTAGTTTCGTGTGTCTTTGCGGTAGTTTCGTGTGTCTTTGCGGTAGTTTCGTGTGTCTTTGCGGTAGTTTCGTGTCTCTTTGCGGTAGTTTCGTGTCTCTTTGCGGTAGTTTCGTGTCTCTTTGCGGTAGTTTCGTGTCTCTTTGCGTTTGTTTCGTGTCTCTTTGCGTTTGTTTCGTGTCTCTTTGCGTTTGTTTCGTGTCTCTTTGCGTTTGTTTCGTGTCTCTTTGCGGTCGTTTCGTGTGTCTTTGCGTCGTTTCGTGTGTCTTTGCGGTAGTTTTCGTGTGTCTTTGCGGTAGTTTCGTGTGTCTTTGCGGTAGTTTCGTGTGTCTTTGCGGTAGTTTCGTGTGTCTTTGCGGTAGTTTCGTGTGTCTTTGCGGTAGTTTCGTGTTCTTTTGCGGTAGTTTCGTGTCTCTTTGCGGTAGTTTTCGTGTCTCTTTGCGTTGTTTCGTGTCTCTTTGCGGTAGTTTTGTGTCTCTTTGCGTTTGTTTTGTGTCTCTTTGCGTTTGTTTCGTGTGTCTTTGCGGTAGTTTCGTGTGTCTTTGCGGTAGTTTTCGTGTGTCTTTGCGGTAGTTTCGTGTGTCTTTGCGGTAGTTTCGTGTCTCTTTGCGGTAGTTTCGTGTCTCTTTGCGGTAGTTTCGTGTCTCTTTGCGGTAGTTTTGTGTCTCTTTGCGTTGTTTTGTGTCTCTTTGCGGTAGTTTTGTGTCTCTTTGCGTTTGTTTCGTGTCTCTTTGCGGTCGTTTCGTGTGTCTTTGCGTTTGTTTCGTGTGTCTTTGCGGTAGTTCGTGTGTCTTTGCGGTAGTTTCGTGTGTCTTTGCGGTAGTTTCGTGTGTCTTTGCGGTAGTTTCGTGTGTCTTTGCGGTAGTTTCGTGTCTCTTTGCGGTAGTTTCGTGTCTCTTTGCGTTTGTTTTGTGTCTCTTTGCGGTAGTTTTGTGTCTCTTTGCGTTTGTTTCGTGTGTCTTTGCGGTCGTTTCGTGTGTCTTTGCGGTAGTTTCGTGTGTCTTTGCGGTAGTTTCGTGTGTCTTTGCGGTAGTTTCCGTGTGTCTTTGCGGTAGTTTCGTGTGTCTTTGCGGTAGTTTCGTGTGTCTTTGCGGTAGTTTCGTGTGTCTTTGCGGTAGTTTCGTGTCTCTTTGCGGTAGTTTTGTGTGTCTTTGCGGTCGTTTTCGTGTGTCTTTGCGGTCGTTTCGTGTGTCTTTGCGGTCGTTTCGTGTGTCTTTGCGGTCGTTTCGTGTGTCTTTGCGGTCGTTTCGTGTGTCTTTGCGGTAGTTTCGTGTGTCTTTGCGGTAGTTTTCGTGTGTCTTTGCGGTAGTTTTGTGTCTCTTTGCGGTAGTTTTGTGTCTCTTTGCGGTAGTTTGTGTCTCTTTGCGGTAGTTTTGCATCTCCTTGTGATGCTTTGTACCATTTTGTAGTAGTTTTGTGTCTCTTTGGGGTAGTTTTACGTGTTTTCGGTAGTATTTTTGCATCTTTTTGTGGTTGTTTTGAATGTCTTTGTAGTATTTTGTGTTTATTTTGTATCTCTTTGTGGCTGTCTCTGGTTGTTTTTTGGTGTCTTTGAAGAGTTGGAATAAGAACAAAAAACTTTAGTCGTCATGAAACGTGCATCTTTTAGCAACTTAAAACATAAAACTGAAAACACAGAATCATGGAGAGATATTTTCTGAAACAGGTGGAGCTCAATGTCACAATAAAATAAAACAGATAAACTTTAATATGAAATATTTGGTCAGAAAAATGACTTTAGTGGAACTTTTATTACTGACTGAGCAGATCTGAGCAGTTTGCCACATAATTTAAATATCAGTGGAGCTCTGTAGTTTTATGTCTCATGATGTTGCTGCAGAAACAAACTTCGGTTCGGCTTCGTAACATTGAACTCAAGTTTTCTCATCTCTGAGGTTCAACCTTCGATCAAATCCAACCTTCAGGAGTCACCAGATTCGGGTCAATGACTGAACCGCTGACAGAATCGCTGAGTGTCTAAACATGACTTAATGAATCCTCTGTTTCCCAGCATGCACTGCGTCTGAATCTGCCTCTGAATGACTCGACAGAATCGATGATATTTTTTTTTCTCTCTGACCTGCTTCTGACTTCCAGGAACATCTCAACGAGTTTTCTTTGACTCAGACTCTTCTTCTTCGCCGTCGACCTGCTGACGTCGTCGTTCCGTCTCTATCTGGGTCGGACGGAGACTCTGAAACCTGCTGAGATGAAAAAAAGCGAAGAAGAAAACCAATCTGCAGAGTCAAAGATTCTTCAGCTGCGACGCCGCAACCCAGTTTTAGTCGGACCGCAAAGAACGAACGCCAAGAACCGGGTTCATCAGGAAGGATGACATCAAGATGAGTCAGCAGGAGAAGAAGGAGAAGGAGGACAAGGAGGTGAAGAAGACGATGATGGAGGAGAAGAACGAGGTGATGAAGCAAAAGGACAAGAAGGAAGAAGAGTAGAAGGACAAGGAAATGGACGAGCTGATGAAGGAGAAGACAAAGAAAGAGGACAAAGAGTAGAAGAACAAAGAAGAAGAAGGAGAAGAAGAACAAGACGGAGAAGGAGGACAAGGAGGAGAGGAAGAACGAGAAGATGTAGATGAGGAGAGAAAATTTTCTTGGCAAAACAAAGGAGTTTTGAGGAAAATGAAGAAAAAGTGGAGGAGGAGAAGGAGGTGATGAATAAGAAGAAAGAGGAGGAGGAGAGACAGGAGACAAGCGAAGGAGGAGATGAAAGGAAAAGAGACAACAGAGAAATGTGGAAGTCCTGAGGAGAAAAGAACAGAGAGATGGGAGAAGAATCAGAAGAGATGTAGGAGTCAGAATGAGGAGAAAACAGGAGAGAAAATGTTGGAAGAAAGGAAGAGAACGGACAGGAGAAAAAGAAAGGAGGAGGGAAGATAAAGGAGAAAGAAAAGGAGGGGAGAAAACTGATGGTGGGAAAACCAGGAGGAGGAAGTTTGAGGGAAAAATGAGAGAAAAGAGACGAGGAGGAGAGACGAATGAATGGAGGAGAATCAGGAGGTGATGTCAGGACGGAGCTTCCCCAGAAGATTTAGCAGCAGTGAGTCAGAAGAAAGAAAGGAGGAGAAAGACGTGAAGAAAGAAAGGAAAAGAGGAGGAGAATAAAGGAAAGGTGAAAAACAGGAGAAAGATGTCAAGAGAGGAGTAGAGAAGATGGAGAGAAATTAGAAATGAGGAGGAGAACATGAATTAAGATGGAAAAAGGAAGATGAAATTAGGACACATGAGGAGAAATAAAAAGAAAAAAGGAGGTGATGAAGGACAGAGGAGATAAAAGGAGGTGAAGATAATTTCGGGGAAAAACCAAAGAGAAAGTAAAAGAGGAGGATCAGGTGACGTCAAGAATCTGGAAGTTTTCATCTGTAGAGAAGAAGAAAAGAGGAGGAGACTCAGAGAGGAGGAATAAAAAGCTTCAGAGGAGAAGAAGAGCAGCAGTTAGAGAACCGGCAGGACAGAGAACGTCTGTAGAACGTTTCCAGAACAACTTCAGGACATCTCCAGACACGAGAACATCTTCAAACCTCCTCCAGAGCATCTCCAGACCTCCAGAGCATCGCCAGACCTCCAGAGCATCTCCAGACCTCCAGAGCATCTCCAGACCAGACCTCCTCCATCATGTCGTCTTCGTCGCTCCTCATCAGGACCCTCCTCGGCATCCTCCTCGTCTCCACGGCGACGGCTGAGCTCACCTGTTGGCAGCAGGTTCCACCTCTTCTGATCCGAGACCTGTGAACCAAAGCAGAGTTCTGATCAACGACCTGCCGGTAAGATCAATACATCCATCGATACTCTGGATCAATACAGCTGTTAGTTAATCACTGATCAGTCTGATAATCAATACTTTAGGACTTTTCAGTCGATCAATTTCCTTTAAATCCAAAAACCATCTGATCAATATTTATGATCAGAACTGAAAACTAATCAATAAACTTTATTACAGACAGTTCATGTTCATTGATCAATTACAGCTTATTGATCAGTTCCTTTACTTGTCAGTTAATTGTCTGAGAGCCCTTATTGATTAGTTTTATCATCAATAATAAATCAATAATCTGCTGATCAATGCTTTATGATCTTCACGTGTCAATTATAACTTTATTGATCCTTGTATTAATAAAATTTTTCCAAACTTTCTGATCGGTTCTGAATTATCAATAAATCTGATCAATATTTCAGTTTCTGTTAATTGATTGAAACTCACAAAACGCTGATTAAAGCTTTTATTTTGAAAACCGGAGCTTCACGGCACTGTAAAAAAATTCAGAATAAAAAGTAAAATATAATGTAAAAGTTATAAAAGCAGCCAATATCTGAAAAATAATTATATTTTAGCATTTTAATTCAGTAAATTATCTCCAATTAAACCAAAACATTAAAATCGCATAATAACAATTAAAAAGTAATTCAACATTTTACAGCCCTTAAAAAAATCATTTTTCTTTCAAATGATGATATAGTAATCAAATATCTGTAAGAAAAAAGTTTGATCATATTGAAATACAGTAAAACTGTAATTTTACAACACACGAGTAAAGAATTTAGATTTTTTTTTTAGTTTTTGTTAATTTTTTTTACAGTTAAAGATTTAATTTACTTTTTTGTGGATTTACTAAAAACTATCAATAATTTAACAAAACAGAGAAAATCTGGAAAAAAAGTTTAGTTTTAATACACATCATTTTTCTCTCAAATACCAGAAAACATCTTTAAAATATTTCTTTATTTTTAATTATTTAAATACAGTTTAAATAAAAGTTAATTTTATGGTTAAATGCTGTAAAAAGAATTAATTATTTGTATAAAAAAATTTTTTTGATTGTGACACTATTTAGTTTTTGGCTTTTTATATAAAAGGTCAACAAGTAAAACAAGATTTTTAAAAAAAATTTTTGCTCGATATCTGTAATTAAACAAAACTGGGGAATTTAGTAAAATAACAGATAATTTTTGAGACATTTTTAAATCAAATAATGTACATAATGTTCCTTTCAAATGAATTATAATAAATAGTTTTGCTCATTCAAATACATAAAAGATTAAATTTTAAGATCAAAATGTTAAAAAAGAACCAATTAATATTTCTAAAAATATAAATATTTGATGTTGACATTTGTGGGGGTTTTTTTCTTTTAAACAATAAAATCCAAATAACTTTAAGGTTTTTACTAGATAATATCTGGAACTTCAACACTAATGATACATAATATTTATTTTTAAGTAACAGCAAAAATATATAAATAATCACATATTTGCTGATTTTAAATACAGTTAAAGGTCATTTATGGTCACACTGTAAATGACCAAATTATTGTTTTTTTTAAAAAAAAATATTCTTTTGTCTTTTTTTAAGGGTTAACATGAAATAAATTAATACTTTTCAAATATTTGTAGATTTAAAAAACAGGGAAAATAACATAATTTGCAACTAAACATTAATTTTTTACAGTGTATTTCCACAGTATTATCATAATTACTATTAACACATGTTGGCGTATTTAGATATTTAAACTCTTTTTGCTGATTTGAAAGAGAAATAAAAACTAAATTAATGATAAATTAAGAAACGTTTCGTCTCCTGATTGTTTGCAGACAGAAAACTCGTCGGTTCAACACAGATTTCTACCAAACTTCTGCACCAAATGTCCTGAGGTGAGTAAACGCGACCTCACCTGAGCCACAGGAAGTCTGAGGGTTTCTGTTTTTATCTGCCAGAGTTTCAGGAAGTGGCTTCACCTGATGACATCATCAGATCCACATTCATTTGTCATTTGAATGTCAGCAGGCTATGCTAACAGGCTATGCTAACAGGCTATGCTAACACGCTGTCGTCTCCTCAGCTTGTGATTGGGTGGTCGGACATGAAGGCTTTGATTGACGTCTACCAGAGGAGTGTCTTCAAGAGATCAGCTGTTCAGAAGCTCCTCCCACTTCACTACCCGGAAATGATGCACCGCCTCCAACACACACTGCAGCTCTGCGTAAGTACACAACGATAACACACACTGTAACACAACTATCACAAACACTATTCGCATCTGCTCTAATTGTGTGTACTTTGTGTTCAGGTTTCTTCCTCTGAAACTCCAAAACATTTGAAACTCATCCAAAAATTTGAACAAAAAATCAAAAAGGTAAACATTTACACTGTACTATTACTACTATTACTACTACTACTACTGTTCCTGTTACTGCTGCTGTGAATGCTACTAGCTGCTACTGTTAGTATTGCTTTTTCTACTAGTACTGCTTGTCTTGCTGTTAAATCTGTATTGCTACTACTACTACTATACTATAGTTACTACTATTAGTACCACTAGTGTTGCAATTAATGCTAACTGTTGCAGCTGGTGGTGTTGTTTCTACTACTACTGGTGTTTCTGCTACTACCACTATTACTGCTACCTTAATGCTACTACCACAGTTAACGTTGCTGTTTACTACTAGTAGTGTTGCTGCCGCTACTATTCCTATTGCTGTTAATGCTACTACTGCTGCTGCTGTTGCTAGTCAGTGCTACTCCTATTAGTGTTGTTGTTGTTTTTACTTAGCGTGACCATATTCTGTTTCTCTGAAAAGAGGACACACTTTCAGCTCGCGTGCAAAAAAATTTCAGTTTATTTCCTCCATTTTTAGGGGTTGTCCGTGGGTCAGGGGGCTTCCTGTGCTTCTAACTCAGTTAAACAGATATTCTGAATTCCCCAGAAAAGAACACTTTACCTGGATATACAGAAAAATAGCCCAAAACACTCACAAACAGTTGCTTTATAAATACTATATTTATTAATCTAAAGCAATTCTCCTAAACAATATAATCAGTCACATACAAACATGGCATGCTCTAGTCTTTAATAGTTATTGACTCAAGTTGTGTAGGAACACATGTATTCAGATGTGTAACAAAATAAGAAATAATCATCTCTCATAAGTCTGACACTTACACCTTAGTTAGGAAAAGTGAGGTAGAGTACCATTCTTCTAAATAACCTCCCAATTATCAATTATGTAAAAATAGAAATAATGCCTCAAAATATTAAACAAAAAGAAAAAGAGAGGTAGCCTATTCTTCAATGTTCAGTTAGCCCATTCTTCAAAATAATGTGTCTAATGGCAAATTAAAAAAATATAGAAATAATGCCTCAAGTCAACAGTCCTTTTTTCCTTCTTTTTCCTTTTCTTATTAGCTACAGAGACATAAGTCCCAGCTTTGCAGACTGTACATTCTGCCTCCCATTTGACACGACCCGGACGAAAACAGGGGGACTTTTTTCACATTTCATCAGTGAAATGACATTTGCGTTTCGGCATTTTCTTTCGGTTCGAGTGTTCTCTCGCAGTGTGCCTACCTGCCTGTCAGCCTGCGAGGAGTGAGTGAGTGTGGAGCGCCTCTGTACTGCTTTGTGAATGATTAATACACGTCCCTAGTGTTGCTGTCACAACTAGTACTAGTACAGCTGTTAATACCACTGCTACTAGGGCTTCTACTACTACTACTACCAGTGTAGGTGTTACTTTTACTACATACTACTGTAAATGTTTTTTTGAATGCTACTTGCTAGGCTACTACTAGTGCTGCTGCTGCTGGAACTAATAGTACTAGTGTTGCTATTATTACCACTGTCAATGTTGCTGTCAATGCTACTACTACTAGCACTGCTGCTGTTGTTTTTACTACTACTACTGCTCATGTTTTTATTGTTACTCGTGCCTTCAGTGTTGCTGTTTATGCTGCTACTACTAGTATTCTAGTACTGCTGTTACTACAACTGTTACTACTGCTAATGTTGCTGTTTTGCTACTGTTGCTGTTAGTGTTGCTAGCACTACTAGTGTTGCTGTTAATACCAATGCTGCTACAGATGTTATTAATGCCACTACTAGTGTTGCTGTTAGATCTACTACATACTACTGCTAGTGTTGTTTTGAATGCTACTAGCACTGCCATTGTAGCTGTTTATGCTATTACTACTACTTGTGATACGATTGATGCTAGAGGTACGGACCCGTACCCGTAGCATCTGTACTAGAGGTACGGATATAGGGCATATATGACATATACATTGCCATTGTTTCATGCCGTGATTTTGTTTGTATGTATACAGCTGTTATATAACTTTAACCATGATATAGATCTACTGAAATACATCTTATGCTCTATTATAAACCTTTCTACACCGCGTCAATCTCATTCATCTTTATTACTTTTTAAATAACTGGCCAAAGACAGCGGGTGTAACTATAGTGAATGCAGTAGAGATACATGTATATAGAGCACAAGCCAGTTCATATCGACATGGAAGTCCTGTTTGCTGTGAAAATGGCCACTCGATAGGGGGCGCTGGGGTATTTCAGGCAGCGAGAATTAAAGAAGCAAATGGAAAGTGCCGTATCCGTAGGCCACAGGCTACGCGTACGGATCTGTATCTGTAGACTCTATGATGTGATACTGCTGTTACTACTACTGTTGTCTTTGTCGTTGTTGGACTTTGTTTATCCAACCCTACTAGTGTTAATTATGCTTCTACTTCTACTAGTGCTGCTGTTACTACTAGTACGACCAGTGTTGCTGTTGTTTCTACAGCTAGAACTACTACTCATGTTTTTATTGCTATTAGTACCGTCAATATTGCTGTTTCTACAACGAATATTGTTGTTACTACAACTGTTACTGCTGCTACTGCTAGTGTTGCTGTAATGGTAACTGCCATTACTACAGCGAGTATTGTTATTAATGCTACTAGTACTAATGTTGCTATTGCTGCCACTGCTACTGCCAATGTTGCAGTTAATGCTACTCCTTGTAGTGCTACTGTTACTACTACTGCTACTACTCGTGTTTTTATTGCTACTAGTAGCATCATTGTTGCTGTTTATGCTGCTACTGCTGCTCGTGGTACTAGCACTACTAGTATTGCTGTTAATACCACTGTTACTGCAAATGTTATTAATGCTACTAGTACTGCTACTAGTGTTGGTGTTACCTCTACTATACATACTACTGTTAATGTTGTTCTGAATGCTACTAGCTATGCTACTACTACTCGTATTAATAATGCTCCTGCTTCTACTAGTACTATTGTTCCCACTAGAAGTACTACTACTGCTGTTACTAATGTTGCTGTTGTTTCTACTACTATTACTGCTACTACTAGTGTTTAATAATACTGCTACGTCTACTTGTACTGCTGGTACTTCTATTAGTATTACTGCTAGCGCTACTGTTGCTGCTAATGCTACTACAACGTAAACAACTTGATACATTTTTATTGTCATTTTAAAACACTTCTTTCCAGCTAGTGTGGCCTCAAACATGCAGTATAACATTACACTACGTGTATTTGTACTATTTCAAGTATTAATACTACAAATACTACCTGCCTGTCTGCAGAGAAACGGAGACAAAGGAGCTCTGAAGGCCATCGAAGAGTTGGACTTCGTCTTCAGATGGATCGATGAGCTGCTGCATCATCGCGTTCAGTAAAACCTCGCAATCAGTGGCGTCATAATCGGTGACATCATCTTCGTTGTCGTCATCGTCACTCTGGATCCAGTTTTCTGTTGTTTTTGTAGAAGTTAGTGTTAAGTCACTTTTTGAAGTATTTACAACTATTTTTGCAGCTTTAATCAGTTTTTATAACTTAAATGGTATTAAGTAGCATTTTCTTTTATTTTAAACTTGTATCAGTGTTGCTTTATTTTCAATATAAGTTATTTTTGTGAGAATATTTATTCACATTGAAGTATTTAATGAAGGAAAACTTGAAAATTTAATATATTAAATACATAGCAAAATGAAGGAACATATTTTTATTTAAATTAAGTTTTTTCTATTTATATTAAGTTATATTAAATTTGTCAAATTCTAATAGAAATAAAGCAGATTGTTTATCTTCCTCACTTTCCAGGTGTTGGTTTGTATCTGAGAGTAGAGTTTTGTTTCCCTCTACTGGTCAGCATGTGGTACTGCATGTAGATTATTTTTTAAATATATTTGTATAGTACAACCAAAACCTGTCAACGGGAGCATTTGTTTAGATTTATATGCAAAATTTAACTTCACAGTAATTGGAATTAAATCTGTGTGAAATGAATTTTAAAATATATTTTGTTTGCAAAAGATGCATTTTGTGGCAGATGGACCTCCTAAAAGATACTTTAGTCTCCTTAGAAACTGTTCTTTTGACAGAACTTCAGCTAAACGGTGTCTTTATTTAGTAAGTTCTGCATATTGATGAAGCTGCTGTTCTGTTTTTCAGTGACTACAGCTTGATTTACTGATCTTTTGTGGCTGTAAAAGCTCCTCTTTGCTCAGAGAAATGATCAGATTTGTGACTTTTTGACTTGACGCCACATTTTTGACAATGACAGAACTATTCTGCTGGAAACTTGAGTCAGAACCGTTTTTCTAAGAGAAGAACAAAGTCTGCAAGTTGTCTTTGTTGAGGGAGAATCAATTAGTCCACAGCAGCATTTCTTTTGATTTAAATGCAAAATTTAACTTTACAGTGATAGTTTGAAGCCAGAAACTGGAATTAAATCTGTGTAAAATGATTTTCTGAACATGTTTTGTTTGCAAAAGATGTATTTTGTGGCAGCTTCCACGACCGTGGACCTCCTAAAAGATACTTTAGTCTCCTTAGAAACTGTTCTTTTGACAGGACTTCAGCTAAACGGTGTCTTTAATTAGTAAGTTCTGCATATTGATGAAGCTGCTGTTTTGTTTCTCAGTGACGAAAGCTTGATTTATTGATCTTTTGAGGCTGAAAAAGCTCCTCTTTGCTCAGAGAATCTTTGACTTGATGGTGGCATCAAGTCAAAGATTCTCAAATCTCGAGTCAGAACCATGTTTCTAAGAGAAGAACAATGTCAGGTTGCTTTTTGTTGACGGAGAATCAGATTAATCAAACAAAACCAGTGTTTCAAGGTGATCCGGCCTTCGTACGAAAAGAACTCCTCAAACAATCTGAGGTTTAAGTGGACTTATCGCAGCAGGATGGGACGAAATGAAGACTAGAAGGAAACATCGCGCTACACAAAGCAGAAGAAATGCTGATGAACGCAAAGTCAGAGGAGAGTGAAGTGGAAGGATTAAAGGAAAGGTTCATTCAAAAATAGCACTGAGTCACCTTCTTCTTCTTACCTGTCAGTGGAAACTCTTACGAAGACTTTAGGACGACCAGCGAAACCCACACCATGATCTCCGCCTCCACGCAATGACGCAGCACTGAACTTGTTGCCGACACCATCATTTTCATGCTGAGTCAACACGGTCACAGTATTCCCCCTCAGGATAAGAAAAATCAGAACAGGCTTGTAACTTTTTTTAGCTTTAGCCCCAAGTTGTGGTATTTTTGGCAGATTTACTGGTTCAATCTTGACAAACTTGACGAAAATAACCGTTCATTCTGAATCCACCTGCAGCCTTTTTTACTTATCGAGTCTCAAATACAGGAAATGCTGTGAAACCGACATTATGACTCTCTTTTGCACTGTAAGATTTATGTAGAAACTGCTATAGTCCTTCTCAGACATGGCTTATGAAACATTTCTGAGACCAGTCTAGAGCCTTCATTCCAGCCTGATGGAACCATTTCTTTACCACGTCTGTGTGTTTGGACTCATTGTCTGGTTGAAACATCCAACTGTGTCCAAGATCAACCTTCTGCTGATGGATTTAGGTTTTCCTGAAGAACGTGGAGGTGATCCTCCACCTTCATGATTCCTTTTATTTTGCGTAAAGCTCCAGTTCCATAGAGATGCAGTTCCATGCCCCATTTAGTGTCCTTGGGGTTAAAAAAAAGAAGTCTAAAACCTGCCTGAGACAGTCTGAAACCAATCTTCAAAAATTCGAAAACTGGGATCAGAATCAAACCTAAACCAGTTCAGAAAAATGTTCAAAATCAGTCCTAAAATACTCAAAAACCGGTGCTAAATTGGGACCAAAACCAAACCTAAACTACTTCTAAAAAAGTCAAAGACCATTTGAAACCAGTCCTCATCCAGGACCCGATCCAGAGTAAAATAAATCCTAAACCAACTTTAAATCGCATCCAAAACCAGGAGAACCAAGACCGAAATCAAACATAAACCAGTCCAGAGAAAGTCCAGAACCAGTCCAACATCCCGTCTGAAACCAGTCCAGAAGCTCTTCTGAAAAGCCCCAGAGCATGATACTGCCACCTCCATGCTTGGTGGTAGGTTTGGTGTTCTTGGGGTTGAAGGCCTCACCTTTCGACCTTCTTGCCTCTCAAATACAGGAAATGCTGTGTAATGAACATTATGACTCTTCTTTTACCCTTTAAATGTTCAATTTACATAGAAACCACTAGTGCCCTTGTCAGACATGGGTAATGGAACATTTCTGGGTTTTTCAGTCTTTCAAAGTGATGGTGTCTGTCGTTTAGATGTAGGCAACTTTTGTGACAATGTTTCTCATGGTTCACGTAAGATTAGACTGATAACTGAGGAATGTATGGCGCAAAAGCAAACAATCTAAACTAGTAGCAGTCTGAGGTGAATAAAAGCTCAGTTTGACCTGCTGCTGGGTCCCAGTCCATCTTGTCTTCATGTCAGGGATAATTTCTAATTGAAACTATTTAAGTTACTGCACTATTGTCCTAATGGTCCTAAACAGCTGAAAGCAACCAACTGCAGTGCCTGTTCAGGTGTTTAGGGAAAAAACATCGAAACATTAATGATAAGTGTCGTTAACATTTAGGCTGTTAATGTTTATTTTGTCACAGGAAGGTTTAATCTTTATGCACATTTCATTTCCTGGCTTAATGGGAACTGTAGCACAAATTAAGTGAGAAAGATGTGATTTTGACACACAAACCTCTCTGTAGATGGAGATTGGTGCTAAAATGTGGAAAAATTCCTCCACAAATGACAAAACAACTCAAATTACCGCTGCTTATGTGTGTCTGTAATGATAATGTCTGTAGTTTTATTGATATTTTTGTGTACGTCAAACATACAGAAAATCTGCAAAATGAAGAGGGAAAATTTAATAAATTACAGATGATTTTTATAGTCTGTATGCATGGTTAGAACTAGAAAAAAGTCAATGATATTGTACAAAGTTAACAGCAATAAAAGGAATAGATTTTTCTTTAAAACACCAAAAACAAGCAAGTTGTCAAAGTAAAACCTTCACTTGTGTATTTTATCACAGTATCAGTCAATATGCAGATGATGTGATTCTGTATGTGTAAGTATATTTAACCTGATCTTACTTCCTCTTTCATCACTGTGGATGATTTGGTTGGTTACATCTGTCATGCTGTCTTTGCTCATGTTTGCTCAGCGCCTGCCGGGATCGAATCTAAAGATTTACTGTAGAACTACAAATGTCAGAGTTTGTTAAAAAGACCTGAGGGAAACAAGGACATAAACAAAAATCAACCGTTATTCATAAAGCACGTTTAAGAAAACGGCTGTTTCATCAAAGTGTTTTCTACTAAAAAAGAACATAATTGGTGCTAACAAATTTAAATATTTGGCCTTACAGTTATCTATGATGTGAATTTACTGGAGTAGTTTAAATGTGAAGGATTTCAACCCAACAAAAATGATCTAAGACACGACTTTACCCGACTATTAGACATAATAACACTGCTGAGATTCTAGATTACATATTAATTATGGAGATTAACTTGAATTTAAAGGAAAGGTTGTTGATAGAGGTACGGACCCGTACCCGTAGCCTGTGGACTACGGATACGGCACTTGCCATTTGCCAATCAGACACGCGAGATCTGGTCACGTGACTCCCGGTAGACGCTAGCAGTACGGACCGTAGCGTCGGTACTACAGGTACGGACCCTAAACCTGACCCTAACACTAACCCTAACCTTAACCTTTGCTTACCTTTCAACAGTTTGCAGTGGTTAGCAGCTTCTTGACTCGTGAGACTAACGTACGGTCCGTATCTATCTGGCAAATGGAAAGTGCCGTATCCGTAGCCCACAGGCTGCGGGTACGGGTCCGTATCTGTAGACACTACCTAAAGGAAAACTCAACAAAACAGAGGATTCCTTGGATTTCATTTTTGCAAACTTAGTTTTTCATCTTTATTTTGATTGTGTACAATGTAACGAACCTGATTTTTTTTTTTTTACATTGTTTTCAGACGAAAACACGTACACCCCCTGTCAAAAGTTTTAGGACACTTTCTCATTCAAATAAAGTAGAACCTGTCCTACAACTTCTGACAGGGGGTGTATCTACCAAATGTGGTACACATATGCAGCACATCAGGCTGAACAAAAAAGTCAGTGACAGCCACATTCCAAACCCAACAGGAAGTGAGCTATTTTGCATTGAATGTCAGATTTTGCCCATTTTTCATTTTTTTCTAGAGCGAACTCCTCCTAGGGGGAAACTCTAATTCACCTCAAATTGGGCCAGTACATACAGGAGACCTAAATGATCCAAAGTTATTAAAATCTTTTTCCAAAGTCAAAGGGCGTGTCCGTGGAGGCCTCTGGAATTTTGATGCTTCGCCATGAAATTTCAAATGCTGTGTAAATGTCCTGAACATGCTCCAATCTGCCTGAAACTTTACATGTATGATCAGAGTCCTGCCCTGATCACATCCATGTGATGAAATACACCCCCTGTCAGAAGTTGTAGGACAGGTTCTACTTTATTTGAATGAGACAGAGTCCTAAAACGTTTGACGGGGTGTATTTTCGCCAACTGGGATGAACATTTTATTACAGTATAGATCTCCATGTGGGGAAACCTGATGACTGACCAGTGTGACTTTCTAAAAATTCAGCAGTTAATCACACCAGTTAACGTCTCATGTCTGTTAGTTAACAGACATCAGACTCTTGCAACATAAAATCTTGAATTTTCCTGTGCACAGGTTAAATTACACATCAGTCAGTCAAACAGTCCGATTCTCCAATCTGAACGTCTGTCGGTGGGAAAGTCAACCCTCCGACTCACTACAGAGGATGTGGTGTGTCTTAGCGACGGTTGGCCCACAGCAACAACAAAAACCTCTACCAGGCTGAGACTTCAAGGAAACATACTCATAGAGCTGGTTTTAAATACAGCACGTTAATTCCGTAGAAGAATCATTTACCTGGAAAGCACCAGTCAGTGTGTCAGTGTGGCAGACTGATGTTCTGCAAAACCAAAGCAAAAAGAAATGCTGCAGGAGCGTTTTACCTTCTCAACATGCAGTCTTTTGATGCATCTTTTCACATTGATGGGAAAATATCCTGACTTTTTACGCATACATCTGCAGAATTCTGCCTTGTGCACTGTGAAAATAAATTAAAAATAATAAATCAAATGTCATATGTCGACAACTTGGTCACCAAAAATGCTGGACAGTAATTTTTCATAGTTAAAATATATTTCCCAGCCTTAATTTGACGTTTTTTGGCAGATTAAGGAAAATTATTTAAGTGCAAAAATGTAAAATCACCTGTAATATATAAAAATTATATATATTATTAGATATATAGTGATAAATAATACATTAAATAATTAAAACTGTATTTTGAATGATCACCAGTGCTTATAGTGTACTTTTTAAAATTAAAACAAATTAATTCAGCAATTTTACTGCTGAAACCTGTGCAAGTACAAAAGTTCTTTCTCATTTAACAAACTAATCAGTTTATAGTAAGAACACTTCTTATCGTGGTCATTCTCATTCATTTGACCCAGTTCTAGAAATATATTCAATTAATGTTTCAAACATTAAAAAAGGATTTCCATGAAATTGTGATGTATTTGCACATTTCTTTGAACTGTTTTTGTGTGAAAGTATTTCAGTTTCCTCTTTTTCAAAAAAAGGATTTTTTGTTTAATCAAAGTGATGTTTTTAATGTTATTCTACATTAGGCATGTAAAGTCAGGTTCTGTTTTAGTGAATTTATTGATATTTTTGTGTACATCAAACACACAGAAAGTCTGCAAAATGAAGAACAAAAATTTCGTAAAATTGCAGATGATTTTTAAAGTCTGTGTATGCATGGTTAAAAGTAGAGAAACTGCAGAAAAGCTAAAGATATTGTCCAACATTTACAGCAATAAAATCGATTGAATTTTCTTTAAAACACCAAAACCAAATGACAAGACTTCAGAGTAGGGCTGGACCCGAATATCCGGCGGTATCCAGATATTAATTTTGGTATCCGAATGTCCCCCCCCCACCGTTGGACGTTACTACTCTTCCCTCCATCTATGTGATCACCCCTTCCTCCCCCAGACGAAAATATTTGGAGCTCGTCTCGTCCGTTCGTCTTCGGCTCATCTCGGCTTATCCTGAATGGCCGGGTTGCTGCCGACTCTGACGTCACGCTTCACTTCGTTGCATAAACACAAGACAAGATGCTGAAGACCTCCGCTGTTTGGGAATTCTTCAGTTTAACTGAAGACAAAAAGAAGGTAAAACTTGGACGTTACGGGGCGGAACGAGTATTCGGATATTCGTCTTTAATAGGGCCCGAATATTCGGAGGCCAGAAACCACTATTCGGGCCAGCTCTACTTCAGAGTAAAAACCTTCACTTCCTTATTTTATCACATATCAGCCTATATGCAGATGACATGCGATTCTATATGATTAAATATGTTTAGCCTGATCTTTCTACCTCTTTCATCAACGTGTTTATTTTCATTAATTACACATTTAATGTTATCTTGGCACATGCTTTAGTTTTTTCCTAACTTTACACTTTAATCAGGGTTGCAGCTGCAAAGAAATACGATGCTACCGTATAATCCAAATGTGCACCGTGAGGCCTGTTTCTCCATCCTGATTCCTTGGTAAGCTGGTCAGGATGTGTCATACAGTTAAAGGAAATGTAAAACCAGAAATAGAGAAGAAGTTTTCCGTTTTCTAACTGGCGGCATTCTTGTTGTTGCTATGGTCACTCAGTAACCATGGTGACCTGGAAAAACCCAGATTGCAGCAGGTTTCCTGATAAGAGTAGAGTTCCTTGAAACACTTCGTGTCTGGGTGCCCTTCGTAAGAACCTTTGAGCATTAAAAACTTCATTTCCTGCATTTTTGTTTTTATTAGACATTTTCTGCATCAATTTGTGACAGAAGTATTTTATTTATAGAAGAGAAAACACAAAATATAAGATTGTTTGTTGTAAATATTGATGTGGATGCATCTCCTGCATCACCTCTGAAATCTACACCAATGGTTTGAAAGTATCGTACAGATAGTCTTATTTAAGCGTACAGTCAGTGGTGATTACTCAGTTGTATGATTAACTATTAAACTACTCACACTGACTCATCTTTGGATTGAAGGCTGAATTAATTTTATTGGGAAATCCCTAGAAATAAATGTTTCTATTTAGAGTAATGGCATTTCTAGCCACAGTGATGATTCAGGTTTCGCCTCGCGGTTGCGTTTCCACCAGCGGAGATGCTGCCGGCACGGTGGTACCTGCTAAAACCTCCACTGATCGTATTTCCACCGGAGCAGAGGTACTTCTACCCACAGTGTTGAACACAGTTCTTCCTGCCGCATTTCTTGATTACATGACATTAGGATGGGCATTAATCTGCTGCTGTCATGAAGAAGTTTGTGAGATTCAACCAATATTTAAGTCAGGTTTATTTATAGGACATAACAGAACCTCAGATTACTCAAAACTATATATTTTTATAATCACTTCACACCAAAACATTTCTAAGTAGACTTGGACATTTGGCATGGAGGGAACCAAATGTCTTGAGAGATTATTTAATCAGATTTTCTTTGTTGGAGTTGTGTTGCTCTACCTTTCTCTTTATAATACCACCAAGGAGTGGTTGTACTTTTCACTTTGTTCCTGTGTAAACTGGTTCTTTGGATGGTTCTCCTGCTGGAATATTCCTTTTCTTCAAGCTTCTGTAGACTGGAAGTGATCTTGTCAGCCAGTATTTTGGTTTATCCACAGAGGTTTATCTATACATATCCACTTTTGCTCTCGTGCAGCCAATATCGGTGCACTTTCATCTCTGTGCTTCACTGTCAGGACTGTGGTAGTCCTGGTCAGGTTCACACCAAACATCTTAATTTATCTTCATCTCAACATTACTTCCAACATCCATGAGGCTTTTTTTCATGTTCTTCAGCAAACTCTTAGTCATGCAGTTCGGTTCTCAACAGCCACAAGAGTGTTTATCTTCAGCGCTGTGCGTAGAGCTCGTTGTTCTGAAGTGTCTGATCTCCACATAAACTCTGATTTCCATTGATAACTCCTGAACCAAGTCTGAAGCAGCTGCTGTTTGATTTTCACAGCTAGATTGTGAAAGTAGTTCATTTTCTGTGGAGTCATTTTAGGAGGCCGACCACTGAAGCCATGATTGGTGGTACTAGCTTTACACAACTTTACCTGTAGGCCGAGTCTACCACCATGAACACAAACTACTCCTCTCATTCAGTGTAATTGTTTTTAGCTGTTCGTTTGTCATTAATGGTGTTGCTGTTTTGCGACATTACTGAAGAAGAAAGCACGCCTTAATGATTCCTCTGGGTTTGGACTGAAAAAACTGAACTATTTTAGGCCTGCTGCATTTGCTTTACAACCACAACACATCAGACTGAGTCTAAATCGAAACCGCTGCACAGAGGCTGAGCAAATCTGAACCAGATTTAACTGAGATAGTTTAAAACACCTTCTCCGAGATCTGACACCTTTAAAGTAGCTGTGAAAAAAGTAAAAACGCTGTGTTTTGTCATGTAAACATCACAGCTTCTAGGGGTCCACACATCTCCAGAGTGAAACTGTTTCCCCTTTAATATTGTACAGAAATGACTGTTTAATGTCGTCACACATCAACGGCCTGCAAAAGCAACAGAACATTATAGCACGATTCAGTGGCTTTATAGCTACTGAATGAAAGCTGCCGTCGTCTTTTCTCACTTTTCTTCATTCAGGGTGAAGGACATGAAGTTACTGCTGTCGTCAGGTGTTGTTGAAGGAACTGAAATCAAGTTTTTGACACTTGTGTTTTAGTAACCAACATGTGAGGTAACATGCGTTGGAGTTAGTACAACGTTGACATTTGAAAGTTATTCACTTCACCTCTCAGTGGTTTTAATGTTGTTTAGAAACCATTAAAAGCAAAACTAAAGTCATCGGTTTTGAAGAGCTGTGAACTGATTTCAGTCAGTGAAAAGGTCAAACTTCAACTTCAGGCTGGTTCTGGGGTGCACTGAGAGACTAACAATGAAATATTTAGATTTTCATGAGTTTAAAGAGGTTTAAGTCAGAACTTTGGTCCAGTCTAGAACCCTTATTCTAGCCTGATGGAACCATTTCTTTACCACGTCTGATGTGTGTTTGGACTCATTGTCTTATTGAAACATCCAACTGTGTCCAAGATCAACCTTCTGCTGATGGTTTTAGGTTTTCCTGAAGAACATCGAGGTGATCCTCCTCCTTCATGTTTTACTTTGTGTAAAGCTCCAGTTCCACAGAGCATGATACTGCCACCTCCATGCTTGATGGTAGGTTTCGTGTTCTTGGGGTTGAAGGGCTCACCTTTCGACCTTCTTGACTCTCAAATACAGGAAATGCTGTGTAATGAACATTATGACTCTTCTTTTACTCTGTAAATGTTTGGTTTATGTAGGAACCACTAATGCTCTTTTCAGACATGGGTAATGGAACATTTCTCGGTTTTTTCAGTCTTTCAAAGTGACGGTGGTCTGTCGTTCAGACGTAGGCAACTTTTCCGATGTTGTTCGTCATGGTTCACATGAGATTTGACAATTCATCTGTCTGAAGTGAAGAAAAGTTTATTTTGAGCTCGTGTTAGATCCTGCTTCATCCTGTCTCCATGTTTGGGATCATTTTTAATTAAAATGAACTAAATAACTTGCTGCTGTTGTTGTGTAATAAAAGCACAAAGCTCAGTTTGGAGACACTGCTGCTGTTTAATGCTGCAGATATTTAATAAACTCAGAGGAAGTAGTCCTAAGCAGCCGAAAGCAACAAACTAAACTGTGATGCTGTGTAATAATCTTTATGATTCCTTTTACTTTGTGTAAAGCTCCAGTTCCACAGAGCATGATATTGCCCTCATGCTTTATGGCAGATTTGGTGGTGTTGAAGTTAAATAAGAAAAAAGACCCACCCAAGGCTGAAACCCGTCCTAAACCACTCCAAAACCAAAACTCAAACAAGTTTTAGAAACGGTCTGAAACCATTCCTAAAAAAACAGTCAATAACCAGTACAAAATTGGGACCAAAACTGAATCTAAACTAGTCCTAAAAAAACATCCAAGACCCACCCAAGACAGTCTGAAACCAGTCCTCATCCAGGACCAGATCCAGAGTAAAATAAATCCTAAACCAACTTTAAAACACATCCAAAACCAGGAGAACCAAGACCGGAACCAAACATAAACCAGTCCCGAGAAAGTCCAGAACCAGTCCAACATCCCGTCTGAAACCAGTCCAGAAGCTCTTCTGGAAAGCCCCAGAGCATGAAACTGCCACCTCCATGTTTGGTGGTAGGTTTGGTGTTCTTGGCGTTGAAGGCCTCACCTTCAGTTTTTGGTCCATCTGAACACAGTTTTCCTCCAGAAGGCCTTTTCTTTGTCCATGTGATCAGCAGCAGACTTGAGTGGAGCTTTAAGGTGTAATGTGATCCTGTGGACACTGACAGCTGTGCTCCAGCAGCTTCTCGTTCATTCAGATCTGCTTTCTGATGATTCCTGGTTGACTCTTGACCATCCTGACCAATGGTCTCTCAGCAGCAGGTGATAGTTTGTGTTTTCTTCCTGATGGTGGCAGTAACACAACTGGACCATGAACTTTATTCTGACAAACAGATGATTTTAGGATCTGAAGCTGCTTTGAAATGGCTCCAAGAGACTTTCTGACTTGTTAAAGTCAACGATTTGGTTTTTCCCACTGTTGTGGTTGAGTCTAATGAGTGGATCTAATGGGTTTTATTTAAATAAACTCAGAGGAGTCAGCAACTGTAGTCAAACGTAATAACTCTAAAGAAGTTAAAAGGCCATGACACTAAGACAATTTGAGAAACAAAACTTTCTATGTCAACAAAACCGATGATTCAAGTTGCTGTTTGTATATTTTGGATGATTTTCAGAAGATCTTTAATGAAACTGTGGAAGGACCAAAATCCCAGGTTGATTTGAGATAAAGATTCATGTGTTTCAATGATTCCTTCAGAGACAAGTCAGAAAGACAATGTATATCCTGGCAGTCAAACTCATCATCAATGAATCTTTGTCTAAAATCAATCCTACATTTTGGTTCCTACATCGTTTTATGAAAGATCTTCTGACAATCGTCCAAAATATTCATATGGCAACTTGAATGATCAGCTGTTTGACTACAGCTGATGACTCCTGAGCCAATTCCATTTTCTTTTTAGACTCAGATACAGATCTACATGCAAAGTCATGAACAAAGTTTCTATACACTTGTAAAGACCGTTTAAATCATGTTGGCTGAGTTTCCAATTACTCCCCAAACTCGGAATCTTCTATGAAGGAATCATTGAAACACGTGAATCTTTGTCACAAAAAAATAGTCATGTTTTTTTTGTAGATTTACTAAAGGTTTTCTGGCAATATGACACAGTCTTCTGCTTTAGTGCTCTGCAGCACCTTTAGTTTTAGTGAAACTAAAATGAAGTAAAGATGATGATAATTAACGCAAGAAGGCAAAGAGATTTTTGTTGAAGAGATTTCATCAATCTGCTGCACTTGCAGATGCACAAGCTGCAAAAATGCAGTTTCAGACAGCTTACATGAGGTTTTGTGCACCACTCAAAGACTTCTGATGAACTGGTCTGACTCCAGTTCAACCACTCTGACCAGGGAGTCCCCCCTCTCGCCATGCTGCTGGATGGGAGTGAATGGAAACCTGACCAGGGAGTCTCCTGTCGGCAACGTTTAGCAGCAGCTCAGTGACTTTTAGAGGAAAACTGATGTTGATGCTGCTGTTTCTGCTGCTGCTGAAAGCCCACAGACCACAGAGATGCTCAACCACACGAACAGCGATGCAGGCAGCTGCATAAATAGATCCACAGGTCAACGCAGAGCATCTCACAAACAGACGAGACTCCATCTGAGAAGAAGCTCCTTGCTGCTGACTGAAGCTCCACCATGTTTTCCTTCGCTGGTTCTATCTGCCTGCTGGTCCTAATGGGAGTCGTGTTGGCGTTGGCCGGTCCGGTCCAGTACGTCCCTGACGAGGTGAAGAAAACCCAGGAGTTAATCACTGGAGAACTGGTGAGTTTACTGGAGGTGTTCCTCAGGGATCGACTCTAGATCCTCGGCTGTTTAATTTAATGTCTTAAGTTTATATTTCAGCAAAAAGATGATAAAACAGATGTTGATTTTCGTTGCTGTACATAAGACTAAACTGACATAAAATTAGAGTCAGATTACAAACACCTTCACACTTGTATTTATGTACACTGTAAAAATATAATTAAAAAATTGGAATTTTGAAGGAATTTTTCCTTTTTAGTTTAGACTTTTCCTATGTTTTCTAAAATACACAAAAACATCAATAATATCATAAAACTGAACTTATAATTTGCATATGTTTACATGAAATAATAATACTAAAACATTTTTTGAAATTATGTAATTTCACAGATTTTTTGAAAATCTATTTTTGAAATGTACAGAAATATTTACGACTTCAAAAATAAACTGAATTTACATGTCTAATGTTTAAAAAAACACTGGAGGTGTTCCTCAGGGATCAACTCTAGATCCTCGGCTGTTTAAGTTTAACAATTTTTGAGTTTATATTTATGCAAAATCTCTTCAAGATCATCAAGGCTTGTTACTGTTCAATAACATTAAAATAACATAAAATGGCATTTAGATTCAAATTACAAACAGCTTTGCACTTTTGTCACATAAAATGTAAAAATATGATTCGAAAAAATTATGATTTTTAAGGATTTTTCAATTTTATTTTAGACTTTCCTCCTGTTTTCAAAAATACACAAAAACATCAATAATAGAAAACTAAACTTTGAATATGCACACATTTTAACTGAAATGTTTTTTCTAAATTGTTTTAAAAATTATGTAATTTTAAATTTTTTTCTATTCTGTTTTTTTTTAAAAAATATGCAAACAACTGCAAAAATAAAGTGAACTTTCATGTGTAATGTTAAAAAAACACTGGAGGCGTTCCTCAGGGATCGACTCTAGATCCTTGGCAGTTTAACTTTAACATCTTTTCAGTTTATGTTTAAGCAAAATGTCTTTAAGATCATCAAGGCAAATCACCGTACATTAAGATTAAAATGACAAATTAAGATTCAAATTTCAAACAACATCACACTTTATTTACATACACTGTAAAAATGTAATTTGAAAAATTTTGATTTTTAAGGAATTTTTCCTTTTTATTTTAGATTTTCCCCCATTTCCTAAAATACACAAAAACATCAATAATACTATGAAACTAAACTTTGAATTCATGTAAAACATTTTAAAAGCAGCGAAAAAAAGTAAATTTATTGATAATTTTTTGTATTTTTTGGTTTATTTTTGAAATATACAAAAAAAAACTTCATGGAAAATTAGGAACAATACATTTATTTTAATTATGGAAAATTAGTGTATTTTTTAAAAAATGTTTTTTTTCCCCATTTTTACAGTGTTTTGGGGCTCAAGCTGGGACAATATTTTATATATATATATATATATTACCGTTTTCCTTTTAAAGTGTACTTTCATGAACCTATGATGACTTTATTACTGTAATAACGTGGTGTGGAATCGACACGTTATCTGGAAAAATGTCAACGTCATGGTGAATGTATTTTTTTATAGAGTTAAAATGAAACTCCTCAGTCTGTGGTTTGGTTTGATTCCCACCACTCATGAGACGCCATTATTATTCTGTCTGATGTCTATTAGTTCACATTTAACTCCTCAGATTCAGATTTTATCATCATTAAATCATCATCTGAAGGTTTTAAATCAGTTGTTTCCTCTAAAAGCAGCTAAATCGCTTTAATCTTGAATCCTTTCTGACTAAACTGATCAGAAATCTGAGGTTAAATCATCTGCAGCTGCTTAGAGCACATAAATACACAGTTTGTTTATTATTTATGTTTGTGATGCTTTAAAATGAGTTTTATCTTCCAATGAGGCGACAGAGCAAAAATTAGCATCAAATTCTGTGTAATTTGCGTCTCATTTTTCCATAATATGCTATTCTAGACCTTCTTTTAGAGACAAAAATATGCTGTAAATGTGAAATGTTTGAGTTTTTTTGTCTTTAGAGGACTTTTTAACATCTGCAGGGTCCCCAGATTTAAATAAATGACTTCATTTTCTGCTTGTTGACGTTTAAATGCAATAAAATGTGTTTTTTTGTGTGTTTCCAGGGCCTGACGAAAGCATCGATCGGCGGCATTCCTCTGTTCAGTTCAGTGATGAGGAGCATCAACACGTCCTGCCAGGTAGGAGCGGATTCCCGGGTTTAAAATGCTAAAAAAAAAATCGTCTTTACATCGAAGACGTGTGGAGAGTTTATGCTCATTATTTAAGTGTCTAAAACCTGAGCAACAGCAAAGATTTTAGGGACTCGACTGCATCCAACTGCCAGAGAGTTTTCAGCTGAACTGCAGGCCGTGGAGACGAGCACAGAAATAAATACCCAAATAAAAAATAAATAAATGTATACATACATATATGACCATATAGTTACAAAACAATCATAATAAAATATATTTTATAGCCTAAATTTTAGCTGAGATCAGGTGTATTGTTAAAAAATATTTAATTATTACAATTTTTTAAAAAATTTGGCTTTATATGGAAGGATATTTAAAAGAAGAAAAACAGTTAAATTATCAATAATAATAATAAATATAGTGATATTTATATTTTCACATTGAATAACAAAAGTTGTGCTTTCATAGATTTTACACATTTATTCAATTGTTCACTTAAATCTGTAAAATTACAGAACTAATATTATTTAAAAGTCACTAATTGCATCTCATTTTATTAAATTATTATATTTGTCTTTTTGTGTCACAAATTTTAATTTTTTTTAAAGAAAATTTAATTATTTTGTCTTACATGTGTAATTCAGATTCTATTTTTGTAATTTTATTCATATTTTCATAAAATAATCTGAATAAATAAGAAAATAATTACAGTACGTGGGGTTAGCGTGTTTTCTAGTGTTGTATATGTTAATTTGATTTGATTTTTGTGAAATAAATAATAAAAGTTCCGTTTTTTAAAATGATTTCTGTCGTTCTTATTTATATTTTGGTTTAAAAAAAAAGATAAAAAGTGAGGCAGGAGAATAAAAAGAGGATTAAAACACGACATTTTCTGGACACATTTGAATTTTTTTTTCTTTTTCTGGGTGACTCTGGTCAGATTCATCAACATTAAATCAGTAAACAATAATAAAATGTTTTTCTTCCACCAGAGAGGAGAGAACCTGCAGCTGATGAACGCCACCCTGGACGTCTACATCCGGATCTTCTCCAGCATCCTGCAGAACCAGAACCAGCAGCAGCACCATGGAACCGGGAGCTCTGCTCTGCTGGGCCAGCTGCCCGACGGCCGGCGCTCTGAGGTGGAGGCGGCTCTGATGAAGCTGCAGCAGAAGATGGAGAACCTGAAGAACCACATGAACCCGAGGATCCACAACCGAGATGAGGTCCTCAACAGGCTCAACAAGATCCGGGTGAGTCCCGTCTCCCAGCATGCACCGGGCCCGGCCGTTTGTTCAGAACCTCTACATCAAATATTTAAAAAGAAACATTTGGTTTGACTGAAAACGAAACTAAAAGTGGGTCAAAACGACCACGATGTGAGAAAACAAACGGCAGAATCACGTCAGCTGGAGCCAAAACAACAAAACAATCAAAAATGCAGCATATTTTTAAAATAAACACAATTAAAATACATTTTCTGACTTTAGTTTTGCATGAAATTGGGTGTTTTTATGTGTGGAAGAACAGAAGAAACAAATAGATGCTTTGTATTCTATAAAAAAGTGCAGAATCAAAATTTTTTAAATCTTCTGGCAGCTTTTTCACCAAAAACTTCTACAAACAGAACCAGACAGCAATTATTCACAATTAAAAAACATTATCCTAAACTTTAAAGTGTTTTTTGGGCATTTTAATGCATGATAAAGTACATGTGAGATCACGTAAAAGCTTTTGTAATTCAACGTAAACGTTTTGTGAGATAATGTAAAAATTTGTGATTTAACGTAAAAGTTTTGCGGCTTCCTGCTTTTTCATGCTACTTATTATTACTAGAGGGATTAAATCTGATAAATATTTCCTCCGATCTGCTGAACTGAACAGATTTTCGTGTCTTTGCAGGTCGACGATCCGATGGTTCAGAAAAAAGCTCTGGCTGAGTTCGCTGAGGTGTTTCAGACGGCTTCTGTGATTGGCTCCCGCATGTGTTGATCCCGCCCACATCACCTCCTCATTCACAGCCGCCAAGCAAAAGAGGCGTTTCCACGGCGACTAGATCTCCAGTTTAGTCGGTCTTCACATCCTCTAGGTTTATTTTTTCTTTATTGATTTTATTTATGACACAGTTTTATTTACAGTTCACATATTTATTGTGTTTATTTAAGGGGTTACTTTTGGTCACTTCTCTAAACCAGTTCTTCATTTTTATGGGAGTTATATTTATGTCCACACAGGATAATTTAACGTGTTTTATTTATGATTTATTTATCCTAATTTATTTTTCTTGTAAAACTGCATGTATTTTTGTTTGTTTTGTTTTGAATAAACGCAGAAATTAGCATCAAGAAAAGTTTTACTTTTGCTCTTTTTTTGGGACCAATTTATCCAACAAACAGAAATATTTACAGGAAAAGACTCAACTAGTGAGTACGGAAGCCTCTAATATATAAATAAAACTAACCTTCATTTTCACTTTAATTTCAAAAATATCACCTGAAAAACATTAAACTCGATGAACCTCCACTGTTTTTAATAGTTCCAGGTCATTAAGCTCCTTTTAGTGTCGATGTTAAAATGGAAATGTAATTTTTTTTAACTATTTGAAATAAAAATGGCATTAGATATTTATTTTTTAAAACTTTAACTCAATCAGATTTTCCTAAAAGCGACTTAATGACAGTTTCACATAAAATCTTCAGCAGGTTTCGCTTTTATTTTGAAAAGCTGCCTGGAAAAGATTAAATATGTTGAATTTCCACCGTAGATTAGAATTTTATGTAATAATGCTTATAATATTATTTATATGGAACATTTAAAAATCTGCATTTACAAATACAGCTGAAGAAAAGTAAAAGATTATGTGAATAAGTATATAAATATGTAAATAACTAAAGGGGAAAATGAACATTAAAGCTGCATTCTGTCCAGCAGCCAGCAGGGGGTGACTCTTCTGGTTGAAAAAAACTTTAAATCTATCAGAAGATTCATTTGATTTGTTCCCTCAGTGAATATTTTCGTCATCAGTTTATCATCTCAACATGAGTTTGAATTTAATTTTAATTTTGACAAAAAACAGCCACAAACAAACCTGACAGTTGATCTGAGGGTTTGTTTTGTTTATTTGTTGTTGATTTTTTTATCCATTTAGCTTCTATTTCACTCCGATTTTTATCTTTTTTGGTGTGTCTTTGCATCTTTTTTCATTTTCTCCAGACCATTTTTAATTTATTTCTGATAGTTTTTCATCTTTCTCTGGTCTTTAAGAGTCTCGTAGTTGTTTTTACCTCTTTGGGTTCATTCTGTGGATCTTTGTTGTTGCTTTTTGTTATTTATTGTAGTAGTAGTAGTATTGCAAGAAAATGCAAGAGTATTGTGAGTAAATGCAGTAATGAAGTAGCGCAAAGTACTGCAAAATACCGCACAAGTTCATGTGAGATAATGACGAAATAATTTAGAAGTAAAAGTTTTACGAGGAAAAGTTTTGTGAGGGAGAACGTAGCTTCCGACAAAGTGACCAAAAGTCTTGTGAGATAACGTAAAAGTTTTGCAAATTAACATTTTGTGAGGCAATGCAAAAGAAATGTGATTTTATGCAGCAGTTTTGTGAATTAACCTAAAGGTTTTGTGATTTAGCGCAAAATCTACTGTGAGGAGCGTAAGAGTTTTGCAATTGAATGCAAAAGTCTTTTGAGAGAACCTAGAAGTTTGGCTTTTTTTTTTTTCTTTTTGTATAACATGTTTGATATGTTTATGAGGATCAAAGAAATTGTATCAACACATCTTGAAATAGTAGAAAAACTGCCAAAGTACTGTTCACAACATGTATAAACTTTACCTTGTAAAAGCTCGAAATAAACTCACTCAAACTCATTTTAATGCAAAATTTTAGAATTCAAAAGTTTTGTGAGAACGTAAAAATTTTTCAATTGAATACGAGTTTTATGATTTAACGCAAAAGTGATAAGTCCTGTGAGATAATGTACAACATTTTACAATTTAACATAAAGTGTCGCGATTTAATGCAAAACTCTTCTGAGATAACATGAAAGTGTTGCAATTTAACGCAAACTTTTGTAATATAATGTAAGTTTTGCGATTTAATACAAATTTTTTGCTAGATAAAGTTTTGCAATTTAACATAAAAATTTTGTTATTTAATGCAAAATGTTTTTAAATAGGGCTGCACAGCGCCGTAGTGGTTAGCACTTTGGCCTTGCAGCAAGAAGATCCCGGTTCAAATCCCGGCCTTGGACCTGGGGTCTTTCTGCATGGAGTTTGCATGTTCTCCCTGTGCATGCGTGGGTTTTCTCCGGGCACTCCGGCTTCCTCCCACAGTCCAAAAACATGCTGAGGTTAATTGATTACTCTAAATTGTCCGTAGGTGTGAATGTGAGTGTGATTGTGTGTCTGTATATGTAGCCCTGTGACAGACTGGTGACCTGTCCAGGGTGTCCCCTGCCTTCACCCGAGTCAGCTGGGATAGACTCCAGCACCCCCCATGACCCTAGTGAGGATAAAGCGGTGTATAGAGAATGAATGGATGGATGGATGTTTTTAAATAACATAAAAGTTTTGTGATTTTCTACAAAGGTTTTGTGAGATAACACAAAAAGTTGCCAAAAGTGTTGAAAATTGACACCAAAACAGAAAGCAAATTAAATATTTCTCTTCTGGCGTCTGCAGGCCTCCGTAGTTCCTCCTTGATAAATGACTGATGGGTGATCCCTGCAGTCAGCAACATGTTTGTTCAGGAGATGATCAGAGTTTCTACATAGTTTTAATATTTTTCATGTTTTTGTATCTGAACTTTAATAAACACACGAAAAGAAGAAGGTGCATAACAGAGAAGCCAGAGGTGGACACAGTGAAGAGGAAGGAAGAGAAAAATGAAGAAGAGGAAAACGAAACTCTGTGGAATTAACTCTGACATCAGCGTGCGGCCCGGCTCTCCACCAATCGTGCAGAGGGATTTCCCCTCCACCGTCTGATGTCATCAGAGATTCACAGGAAGCACCAGTGACATCATTCAATCATAAACTAACTTATTCAGGCAAAATTCCTCGAAATTAAACCCAAAATGTTTTTTTTTTTTTTTGGAATTTTAGCAAAATAATCTAAACTAGAATTGAAGTTCCTTTTAGAAGTCAGATAATCTGGAGGTTTAAAATGAGAGAATATTCTGGAAAACTGATCAACAAAACATATTTGCACAGTTTTTTTTACGGTTTCAGGAGAAAAAGCATCACATTTGGCTCCATTTTCTGTCATATTTCATATTTTAATTCAGTTTTCTAATGTTTCTGTGACAGTAAACATCTAGAAAACGGATCCGAGCAAACGGCAGCTCCAGCGTTTCTCTGAAGTCGACTCTTTTCTTTACTTTCACTTTCTACCTGCTGCAGGTTCAGGTGTGAAGCTCGACCTTCAGGAGGTTTAAACCTCAAACCAAAACCCAGTGCCGGGACTTCACAGCAGAAAAGGTGACGAAGGCCGAAGACAGAAATCTCCAGGTTTAGTCCAGGGTTTAGAAGAACTGAATCATCCGCCTAGCATCTGGAAAAACTGAACTTATAGAGTCAGATTAAATGAAATAAAAATAGATGCAGTGTTTGATCTGATTGATAATCCCTATAAGGTTGTATTTTACTCTCAGATTTACGGTTTTGTTGAATTGGAAGAAAAATATGAGTTGTTGCTTCAGTTTTTAGGTTCTCACATCATTTAGATTTTTCTTTGTTTTCGAAAAAACTAAAAGGAAACGTCAACATTCAATCGAAACTTACCCAGTTTTGCATTGAAATATGATCCTTTATGATCAATAGAGATGCTTTATGGACTGTTTGGGAGATGAAGACACCTCTTCAGAATAAAACCTGATCACGTGCATGGATCAGATGTTTGTTTTGCTGCTTTTGTCACCGAACAGCATAAAATACCAGCTAACATGAAAGAATTATCACAACTTTACAGATTTGAAAACAGTTTCTTAAGGGTTATTTTATGCTGATCTCGTAGGACAAAGTCAAAATATCTTCAAGATATTTGGGGGTTTTAGCTGCTTTTTGCTGAAAATCTCAGAAATTTTGAAGCTCTTTATTGTTTTCGTCTCCGGATAACATGAAAGAACAATTACAACTTTCCCAAAGTGAGAAGAGTTCCTCAAGGCTTCTTTTAATTCCATCTCATCGACACTTCTTACTTGTTTGTTCTTCTTCAAGACTTTTTTTTTTTCAATTTAGCCTAAAATCTCAGAGGCTTTAGAGGTTGTTTTTTTTTGCATGATGGACCGGATGTTTCTTTTGTTGTTTTTATCTCAAAAATGAAACGTCTGATACCAGCAAACATAAAAGCATATTTGCAACTTTCGAAAACAGTTCCTTAAGGCTTCCTTTCATTTTGTCTCATAGACGGACAAAGTTTTACCTGTTTCTTCTTCTTCATGTTTTTTGGCAGTCTGTCTGCAGTTCAGCTAAAAATATTTTCTTTTTTACATTAGTACGTTTTTAGTTGTGCCGATTGGATTGGAAAACTTTATTTTTAGGGCAAACTTTTCAAAAAGACTTGTACAATAAAATGATTTGGACAACAATTTTAAGCTTAGGTTGGGCTGGTTTAAAAACAGAGCACACAATTAGTTTAAGGTCTGTTGGAAAATTAAAAATCTGGCTTGTTTTTTGTGTTTTTGCAGTTTTTTTGTGCTGAGAAGTTGTGTTAGTTGGTGAGTTTTTGGGTTCAGCAGAAATGTGGCTGTAGAATGGTCTGACTACACCTCCTTACCAGTGACCTTAGACTGCTGTTGACGTTGCTGTTTGTGGAATCTAACTGAAACTGAAAGAGAAGAAAAATTTGACTACTTGCAATAACTTTTATTGTGATCTGGCCGATGTTTTAAAAGAAACTGCCGTGGCTTTCACAAAACGCAGCTGAAACAAACTTCCAGCTGTGAAACCCCTCCCAGTGTTTGTGGTGAGATCAGGGGATACCCAGACATGTCGACACCAACCCTGCCTGTTCGCCATCCTGTTTGCCTTCTTCTGGTTCTTCAGAAAACCTCCTGGTTCTTCAAATCACCATCACGTACCAGAACCTGTTTATTTCATGTCACCAGATTTTCTTCACTTTTATTGGAATTACTTGGTTTGGTGGAAGTTAGCAGCATTATCTTGGAGCTATTGCTAACTGTTTTTAGTGTTTAATTTATTATATTATCAGAAAGCAGTGGGAAATTCCCATCACAGTTTCCTAAATCCCAAACTTCCCTGTCGTTTTCCAATCATTAACAATCTGCTAATGCAAATTATTAGCATCTCTATGTGACAAAATGTGAGTTTAGCATCACAATTGCAACTTGGATGGCAAACTAAAAGCTCTGTGTACAAGTGGGGAAATTGATGACTTTGATATGATGTGAGTTAAACTTAAGCTAACTAGGTGGCTAACTTCAAGCTAGCTCTCGGTTAACAATCAACTAGCAAACTTGTTAGCTTCCAAAGCTTTTATGCTACACATTAACTTTATGTTGAATAAATTGATGCTCAATCTGCAGTTCGTTATACAGAAAACAGGAGGTAGCATGTAGCATTAGCATGCTCCCTACTTGTGAGCATGATGGCAGTTGACATGCTAGCTACTCTAAATGTGAGTTTAGCATCATAATTACAACTTGGAAGCTGTGTCCAAATGGGGAAAGTCTTGACTTTGATAGGATGTGAGTGAAGCATAAACTAACTGGGTGGCTAACTCCAGGCTACCTCTCAGTTAACAAGTAGCTAGCAATCTTGTTAGCTTCCAAAGATGTTCAGTTGTTGTTATACAGAATGCAGGAAGAAGTGTGTAACACTTGCATGTTCTAAACTTGATGGCTAACTGTAAACTAGCACTCACTTGTCAAGCATCTAGCAAGCTTGTTAGCTTTCAAAGCTGTGGAGCTATATATTATCTTTCTTCAGTAGAAATAGTGAGAAATTCCTGACACAAAATATAAATTAAAGGCAATTACGAGATTAAAAGTTAATTGTTAGCATATCTATATGACAAAATGTGAGTTTAGCATCATAATTACAACCTGAAGCTTTAATTTGAAAGGTGTGTACAAGTAGTGCTTCTGAAATAATGTGAATAAACTAACTAGGTAGCTAACTCCAAACTAGCTCTCAGTTGTTGGCATGTTAGAAGCTTGAAGCTTTTAAGCTATGTACTCTCCTTTATAAGAAACAAAGTGATGCACAGTAAACTGTTTGTTATACAGAAAACAGAAGGAAGTATGTATCAGTAGCATGTTCCAAACTTGTGAGCATGATAGCAACTAGTATTGCTCGCTATTCCCAGAAAAATAGCTAATGATTCTCAAAGGCTCTCATTCTTTTAAATGCCATCACCAATTTAAAAGCCTATTTATTTAGGCGGCTCTTCATGTACTTTGTGAAACTGATTTCTCTGCTCTGACTAAAAGAAGCATACGCTAACTAGTTCGCTAACTCAAAGCTAGCTCTCCACTGTCAGCATGTTAGCTTTCAAAGGTTTTTAGCATTATACTATCTTTATATTTCATAAAATAATACACAGTCTGGAGAAAACTGTTATACAGAAAACAGAAGGAAATGCACAACACTAGCTTGTTTCAACTTGTGTGCATGATAGCATTTAACATGCTAGCTACTGTCAGAAAAACAACGGTTCTGGAAGGTTTTCATTCTTCACAATGTCATCATTAAAAAGCCTCTTTATTTAGAGGATAGTTCTTTGTGTACTTGTATGAAATTAGTTTCTCTGCTCTGACTAAATGAAGTATAAGCTAACTAGGTTGCTAATTCTGAGGTAGCTCGATATTGTCAGCATGTTAGTTTTAGAGCTTTTGAGCTGTTTTCCATCTTTACGTTAAATCAAATGTGTACAGTCTGCAGTAAACTGTTCATTATACAGAAAACAGAAGGAAGTACGTAACACTAGCATGTTCTCAACTTGTGAGCATGATAACAGTTAGCGTGCTAGCTACTGCCAGAAAAATAATGGTTCCCAAAGGCTCTTCTTCTTCAAAATGCCACCACCAATTAACAGCTTCTTTATGTAGAGGATGGTTCTTTGTGTACTTGTATGAAATTAGTTTCTCTGCTCTGACTAAATGAAGTATAAGCTAACTAGGTTGCTAATTCTGAGGTAGCTCGACATTGTCAGCATGTTAGCTTTCAAAGCTTTTGATCTGTTTTCTATTTTATATTAAATAAAATGATGTACAGTCTGCAGTAAACTGTTCATTATACAGAAAATAGAAGTATGTAACTTTAGCATGTTTTCAACTGATGAGCTTGACAGCAGTTAGCGTGCTAGCTAATCTCCAGAAACAAAATGGTTCTTGAAGGTTCTCTTTCTTCAAAATGCCATCACCAGTTAAAAGCTTCTTTATTAAGAGGGTAGTTCTTCATGTACTTTGTAAAACTGGTTTCTCTTTTCTGACTAAATGAAGTGTAAGCTAACTAGGTTGCTAACTCTCAGTTGTCAGGCAGCTAGCAAGCATGTTAGCTTTCAAAGCTTGGGAACTATATGCTGTCTTTACATTGAATAAAATGATGTGTAGTAAACTGCAATGTAGAATTTATTACACAGAATAATGTTTTATCATTATATAATCTATATTTCATTTATTATTCCATCTATTCATCTATATAATTATGTATATAATATTATTCTATATCACTGGTAAGTTCATAGTTTGTGAATAAACATGTAAATATATCTCACTACTGTAATTGAAGGTTGTACTTCATTTTATACAAGCAGTCACTGAAGACTACAATACAGCTTAACTCCACTGCTAATGGGACACTATTTTCATGTATTTTGTTCAAAAGTCATATTTTATTCATATTTTGCTGCAAATTTCAAAGTGCCACTCCTACCTACTTACAATAAAAGCTTTTCTCTGAAGTGAGACCCTCCTCTGATTTCACTTTGCAGGTTTTTTCCACCTGCTGCATGTTGCAACAATATTTTTAAGCTTCTTTGTTACTCAGGAATTCATTTGTTTTTCACATCGTTGTGTCACTCTGTGTATTTATAGATAAATACATGTGCAGCTGACAAGAAAAGCCCCGTATGCACACTTGTATATTTAATCCGTTTCCTTTAAACTGAGCGGGAGGCTCAATCTGCTTCTAGAAACTCTTCACAGCTGAATCAGCTTCATGACTTTATTTCCTGTCTTGCCTGCCAGCCTCAGTTTTATTCTAATTTATTGCACCTTGTACTATGATGGTTCCTGAAATGCTGCGAGCTTAGTCATCAGATCATGTGTGATTTAGGTGCATTACAGAAGAAAAAGTCAACTTGTAGTGTCCATTCATTGTTTTCCATTTTTGCATTAGTCCAGAATGTAACTAAACCTCAACTAAGAAACTACAAAATCATTGTTTTGTTTTAAAGCTATAAGAAGTGCGTCACACCCGTATTTTGTTATCGTATTTTCCTTGGAATGGTTCTAACAGAGTGTTAGTTTATGAATGTGGGTGTAAAGTCAACTAGACCTTTGCTGTGTTTTCTTTTTTAAGGAGTTTGAAAAGCAACATTTATGTAAAGGAAAAATTAACCGAAGAAACAATAATGTATGTTAAGCATGAAACCCATAGATCTTTCTCTTAGTTGTATGACAATAAATTAAACACCATTTGTACTGAATCAACTTCTTCTCCTGCAAGAAGAGCCTGGATTCATAATTAGTCCGGAATCAGTGAATGCAGATATGCAGGAGCACCATCCCTGCATGCTGGGCTGAGCCTCAAGAAAACTATGACTGTGTTAAATAAATGCAAACTATTAAGTGTTACACTGGGATCAATAAAGGTTTACTATCTGTGTGTCTGTCTGTCCGTCCCCTAAAGCAAAAATAATAACGATGGCTATGTTCAGTCAGACGTTCTACACGACACGTTACCAGATTAGCAGGAGATGCTGCTGTTGTTAAACACGTTTCAAATAGATTTTAGTTTTTATTACTCGTATAGATTTATGCGGTTGAGACATTTTTAATCCCTAAATAATGATGAGTCAGACCATTCTACAAAATAATGGTTCCTAAAGGATCAAAGATAAATAATCTACAATAAATGGTTCGTCATACAGAAAACAGAAAGAAGAACGTTACAGTGGTATGTTAGCTTGTTAAGTTCTTTCAGAAAACAGTATACTACATAGTGTATTTTACAGCGTTCAGACGTATTTTATCGTATTAGACATATTTTTTTCATGTTATGATGTATTTTGTAGAATAAAGACGTATTTTCTGGCATTTGTACTACTGGTATTTTAAAGCTTTAAGACATTTTCTCTTGTGTTGAGAAATATTTTATAGCTTTAAGATGTATCTTCTAGTGTCAAGATGTGTTCTCTATAACTAAGACATATTTTATAGCATTGAGATGTCTTCTCTGGTGTTAAGATGTATTTTCTATCGAATATATCTTTTTCTTGTGTGTCACTTGTTGAAATATCAGCAGGTTTAAGACAAATCCATGAGTTATGGCGCTTAATATTACAAGTAAAAGTATTATTTTAAACTGATGTTTAATGGAAGCAGAGGGATGTATCACAACAAAAAGAAATAAAAGTTATATTCAAATCTGGATAATAATCTTAGAAAAACATGGTTAGTGTAATAAGAATTTATTGCAAAAATGCCGGTCAGTTCACTGTTACATTGATCTGATATGTTTTAATTGAGTGACAGTAGTGACGGAAATAATAACGCCGATACTCGAGTAAAATCTTAAAGTTTGCAGAGGAGCTTCCTACATAGTTCACTGTATAGTACTCATAGATAGGAAGGAGATATAAGTGGAGGATTTCAGACAAAGGAAAGGTATTTGGTGCCTCAAGGCCATGCTAGTCGACCTTTAACCCCCATGGTCAAAACCTCTACGCCGATGACTCCCTGTTTTACATCTCAGATACCGCTATAGGAAACCATGACCATCTGCACTTTCTACAAAGACTGAATGGCTGCTACTTTCCTTCTGCTAAACACAGATTAAACTGAACTTATTTCACCTTGGATAACAATCAGCAAACATAAAACATTCAGCCACAAACCCGGGATTTGTTTTCTACCAAAAGCACAACTTAATCAGCTCACGATGCCTCTAGAGTTCAACTTCAGATTCTCTCGATTGCTTTTAAATCACTATGTCTTCTGGCTTCACTGTGCACCTGAAAACCTTTAATGCTTTATTCTGCACCTCAGATCTGAGCCAACAGTCAGAATTAAAACCAACTTTTACTATTTTAGCTCCAACAAACTCCTCATTACAGTTAGAACAACTCAGTCTGTTCAAAAACCGCGTACACTACCATTCAAAAGGTTAGGGTCACTTAGAAATGTTCTTATTTTTGAAAGAAAAGCAGTTGTTTTTCATTGAAGTTATCATTAAATTAATCAGAAATACAATCTAGACATTATTAATGTGGTAAATGACTATTCTAGCTGTAAACGGCTGATTTTCAATGGAATATCTCCATAGGGGTACAGAGGAACATTTCCAGCAACCATCACTCCTGTGTTCTAATGCTACATTGTGTTAGCTAATGGTGCTGAAAGGCTCATTGATGACTAGAAAACCCTTGTGCAGTTATGTTAGCACATGGATAAAAGTGGGAGTTTTCATGGAAAACATGAAATTGTCTGGATGACCCCAAACTTTTCAGTGGTAGTGTAGGTAGAAGCTAGCTAGTTGTCTGTGCACAGAGAAGCTTCTAGTCTCCATCAGCTACTGCTGACTGCTGTGAGATCAAAAATTATGCTGAAATAAAGTAAAATAAGGCATTTTAAAGTTAAATTTAACCAAATTGAAGCCAAGAGGTCTATAGAATTATGTTGTGTGAGTTTTCATGGAAAACATAAAATTGTCTGGGTGACGACAAGCTTTTCAACGGTAGTGTAAGTCTTAACTAAAGTTTTATTGTCTCTTTTTTTAACATAAAGTATGACTCTGATGTATCTTTCTGCTTTGGTGGAGGCATTTTACTTTTGTAGATTCTGTCAAGTTGAAATTGCAGTTTGTCTCAAACTGGTTTCCTAATTTTTTTATCAAAAGTGCAAAAATTGGGCTTACTGCTCCTTTAGTACCTGATGTCAACGTTTCGTCAAGCTATTTTGATGCAGTTTAATTTAGAATCATATTTTACATTATACACCTGGGTAAAGTGAATATTTAAGTTGTAGGATTTAGTTGCAAACGGTTCATTTGAGAGGAATCAGATGGTTTGAGTCGATCTAACTTGAAACTGTGGTATTAATGTTCATTTGGATAAAACAGTTACTGAATGAAGCAATTCATTGAAATTGGTGCACCAATTGTCTTTTTTAATGGGATGTTTGGTATAATTTTATGTATTGTAAGGCATCTTGTATGTTTGGTTTATTAGTCTTACTATTATTCAGGTTTCTGACCACCTGTGGAACGTAAATGAACAGCTTTGAAGTTTTTTTATTGCGTTGCTCTTGTGCACATGCATGGGATCGACCTGATTTCAGTAGCTGTAAAGTGCTTGAGGTGTGTTTTATTTTGGACTATGGCACAGAATGGGGGTTGGTTTCGGGAAAGCTAAATTTGAAATGACTCTGGTCAGACTTTGGGGTATAGAAACTTGAGGGGAGATCCCGAACATCGGTGATGGTAACGGTTTCCATGACTGGATCTAACGCTTCCGACGCAAAATGTTGCGTTTTCCTCCTCTGACGTTCCATCGGTTCCATCCTCGGGCCTCTGTTCTGTCCAGCAGAACTCCCAATCTGACCAGTAGGACCACTGCTTCCAGTCAGGCAGCTGGGAGGGGTGAAGCTGAGCAGTGGGCAGGCGATTTGTGTTTGACATGCGTGAGTGGGAGACCCCTGAGTGGCTTCTATGAAGTTTGGTGATTTAAAGGAAACAGCACAACCACAGTTTTCACACCTAGATCATCGCTGCTTCGCTCTCTCGCTATAAAAGCTTCAGCTCAGGTCGAACACTCTGAGTTCAGCTGTCAGCCAGTCGAGACTCTGATCGACCTCTCAAAGCCCCTGCAGCCGACACTGGTGGAATCGAGGATCGGGAATCGAACCAACGACTCTCTGGACGTTCCTGAAGACATACAAGCGTTGCTAGGATGGTTGCCGTGGCGAGGATGGCGGTCTGCCTGTCCCTGTTCCTGTTGATCTGCCAGGTCAGAGGGATCTACGTCTCCCAGAGGGTGAACGAAACCATCCAGAACCTGCTGCGACACTATGTGAGTAACAGAAGCTGTTCTGCTGCCGCCACTCAGCTTCAGGCTCCAGCTTCCTCCTCTGGTCTGTTTCACATGTGATGCTCTCACCGCAAACTTAGCGGCTTTGTTCTGCTCAGAGCCTGTGGTTAAAGGACAGCTCTGTGTTTTAAACTGCTAGATATCACTAAGGAAGTCATAGTGCAGCTAGCTGGTGCAGCAATGTTGTGTTTCATGGTGCATTCAAGGACACTGAGTGGGTTTAAGACGAGAAAGTATTTCCATTAGCTGTCCTGTCATAGATGAGCCAAGCAACCGCAAAACATCTACTTTTAAGGAGCTGCAATCACAGAATTTTGGCTTTTTCATTGACGTGAATCACTAATGTTGATGATTTTACCACCACAGACCATCAGACTTCCTGAGTTTTAGTTTATTTATAAATGTGGCTGCTGCAGAAGAGGAAATCTAAACTGGATGCCTCCAAAACAAACATGACATGATGACCGATTTCACTGAAAGTCATTATTAAATTTGCTGAAGGACACTAAAATCAGAACTAAAAATTTGAATTTAATCATCTCATGACTGATTTTTTGGCTATAAAATGGTGAAAAATGTTGGTCTGGTATAGGTGAGCAAAGAGATCACAAAACAATCCACATTAAAGGGGCTGCAATCCAAGAATTCTGGCTTTTTCATTGGCATGAGTCACTGAAGTGGATTCATTTAGCACCACAGACCGTCATAGTTCCTGAGTTTTAGTTTATTTATAAATGTGGCTGCTGCAGATGAGGAAATCTAACCTGGATGCCTCCAAAACAAACATGACATGATGACCGATTTCACTGAAATTCCTCCTAAAATCCGCTGGAGGAGACCAAAATCAGAGGTAAAAATCAGGATTAATTCATCTTTCGGGCTTTAAATTGAAACTTTTTCCAATGGCCTTTGGTTTGATGAAGGTTCCTTCAAGTTCTGCAGCAAATTATTTTCAATTGTTGATTATTTTCACAATTAATCCATTGATTGTTTGCTCTGTAAAATCTCAGAATATTGCCTATTTTGTCCACAGTCCAAATACATTTGCATAGAGGAGCAAATGAATGACAAAGCATCCGCATTTAAGAAGTTACAAATCACAGAATTTAGGCTTTTTTCATTAAAAAAGTTGAAACTACTTGAGTAATCTTTGCTCTACTCGCAGAAATTCGTCCCGATTCTAAAATCTGCTGGTGGTGACCAAAACTGGAGCTAAAAATCAGGACTAATTCGTCTTTCGGACTTTAATCTGGAACTTTTTCCAATGGACTTGGGTTCATTCTGGGGCAGCTGCTAATTATTGTAATTATTAACTAACCCGTTGATTATTATCTCCATTAATTGATCGGTTATTCAGTTGGTAGAAATGGTGTTAAATGTCTTGTTTTGTCCAAAGATGTTCAGTTTACTGTCACAGAGGAGGAAAGAAACCTGAAAATGTTCATATTTAAGAAGCTGGAATCAAGAAGTTTACACATTTTCTCCTAAGAATGATTTAAACCATGACCAAAATAGTTGACGATTCATTTCATATTTAATCAATCAATTTCTGCAACTACAATTTAAAAGTTTTTTTAACCAAAAAAAACCAAGCTCATCATTGGTTATTTGTCAACTGATGACATCTTGTCTATGAAGTGTTTTGTAGCACAATCGCATCCCAAATGTCCGGGTGTTCTTGAATGAAGACAATGTAGGAAATCTAACACAAGAAACCAAACAAACAAACATTATCATTCAGTTGTTTAATTTGCAAATTTGTCATTTTCAAGTATTAATTGTCAACAACTCAGATGTCGGACTGCCCTTGAATGCACCAGTAATGATAGTAGAGAAGTATAATTACCGAAACAAAACTCATGTTATCTATTTGATCTATTTAGCAACATGTTTGAGTATTTTTTGTCTGTTATTTATGATTTGGTGATTTAAAAAGAGGTCGTCAGCAACATGGATTAATCTCTGATGCCCAACTGTCCCTGAACGCACCAATAAGTTCATTGTTCTCACCTTTTGATTTCATTCTCCCTGAATAAAAACATCAACGTGGCTGTGATCTAAAACTAAAAATATTTTTCTTTCTGTCGTTTCTTTGCAGAAATTTTCGAATAGAGAAATATTTTCCGGGAATCCCATCTTTCCCAGAGACCCACCGCACGGGAAAAGAGAAGTAAGTAAAACTCCTGATGCAACAAACAAACAAACAAACAATTTTCAGAACAAGTTTTAAATTCCTCACATTAAACAGTCTGAATACAGCTGAACTTTAGAGGCGTTTTTCTGGACTTTGGACAAAGACCGGCTAGCTTCTTTTAGCTTTAATGCTAAGCTGGACTGGTTAGCATCCTGACATGACATTAACTCTCAAATAGGAGATAAACAAGCTTATTTAATATTTATTTATGTAGTTTCTGAATGTTTTTTCTTCCATCACAAGCTGACATTTAGCTAAATGTAATACGATCTCCATCTGAGACGCTTTAGCAGTTAAACATGTCGGTGCATCACATCACGAACCTTTATGAGGACGATTAGTGGTAGAATCTGTTCAAAATGAGAAAAACTTGACTTAAGTGACTTGAAACTTGTATAATATTGTTCAGAAATTGCCCCAAAGAACTGAAAAATCATCCAGAACCACACAAAAATGTCCAACATGACTTGACCAACTTGCCTGAAAAGACTCACAAATTGTCCACAATTATGCAAAATCTGTCCAAATGCATAAAATTGTCCATAAACGGTGGCTTTCCCAATGTTATATACTATAGATATTGATCCATTTCTATGTTTCCAGCTTCTACAAACATTAACTGTAGAAAGATGTTTCACCATGCTGAATGTATCTCCGACAACCTGCTCCTCTGTTCACTGTTTCGGAGCCATGCTGCATTTATTTGTTCATCCATTAGCTTTGGTTTTACTCTCAGTCTCTAGAAAGTTCTGAATTTGAGTTTTTGTCCCAGTCGAACCGCTAATGGTGTCACGGTTGCGTCGAGTGAGAGCAGAGTTTTTAGATTTTTACAGAATCTCGTGCAAATCCTTTAATTTTGGTGGCTTTTTAAATGAGTCATGTAGAATAAAGTGATTTTAATGAGATGTTCTGATTTTGAGCCAGGATTTGTTTTGTTTTCGAACTCGACGTCGCATATGATGCATTCAAGGACAGTCGAAAAGTCGATAATCCGACGATTCTGTCTGTTTTAACAGTTTCTTTAATGGCGTACAAACTGCACTAGATGTTGCTTCGTCCCTGCTTACTTCCACCATCTTTGACCGATCTGTAAACACTGAGTCAGCAGCCGGCTGCCGTCTTCTCCAGGTTTCAGGTCTTTTGCGGCGGCGCCAGACTCTGTGAACAGCTTCTGGAGTTTGTGTTGAGGTTTTAGTGTTGTTTTTTTTTTTCTTTGCTAGCTCTGCAGAGTGCAGCCTGTCTGCAGTTAAACTTTCACTCTTCACCTACAATCATCGGTTTCGAGTGCTGAGCAAAGAGTCGACTCGCCGCCTCCTGGTGAAGTGCCGTGCGGTTTACAAGATAAGATAGTGATCAGTATCGGGTTTATAAATGAGGAAATGCGAACTAGCGCCTTTTTCTGGCACAAGACAAATGATATTACACAGAAAACATGTAGGTTTTTAAGTCTGTTGACTTTTTGCTGTCTGGTTTGAAATCCTAAAGCAAAAGCAGTGGAACTAGTTGAACTACGTCTTGTAGAAGTTAGAGAAAAGTGTTGGTAATGGAGCTAAGTTGGGTAAAGCTTAAGGCAACTTTGACCATTTTTTAGTCAGTTTGGATCAAAGAATGTCATGTTATGTTCATCCAGATCAGTTATTAGACTATAGTAGTATTGAGTTTCCTTTGGTTTCAACAGGATCTTATTTTCTGGTTTTTGTCATATTTTAGTGTCTGTGGTGGAACTGAAGGTGGAATTTAGCATAAAGACCACATAGTTTTTGCCCCTCTCTGGGTTTTCCCACCTACATTTTCCTTCATCTCAACAGCACAGGTGTTAGTTTTTGAATTTTTCCCGTCCTGACACTTTTCGTGACTCATCTTTTCAGTTGTGTGTCGATGTCAGACATGTTTTATGAATGCACATCGTTTGGTGGCTTTAACGGCTTCAGGCTGGTTGGAGGACTTCAGGGTTTTAGATGTAGTTTCTGCAGCTTCTGGCTTCTCAGAAGGTTTTATCTGCTTTCATCTCTGCCAGCTTTTCTTCATCATTTTGACCTCGGATCCAACTAAAACAGAGAACGAGGTGTGAGACGGTGATCAGCCTCCACCTCCTGATTCTTGCATCCAAATGAGTTTCAAACTGGTTCGCTAGAATAAGAGCTTCATGTTTCTGAGTGGTATTTCCCTTCAGACCCACTCTGCGCTCAGGTTAGCTCCTGTGGGTGAAACCACAGAGTTTTTTTCCACTGCGTGAAACATTTTCTGCTCCTTCAGGCTGGTAGAAGTTAGTCTGACACTAAAACCAACACACTGCTGCTGATCTGTAGCTTAATTAACGACTAAAACACTAAACTGTTACCTTCAGCCACCAGCATCTGAAGAAATTCTTTCCTTAGTGGATGGTTCTTAACTTACTTTACGTAGTTCTTCAAAATATTAAAGGTTGTAACTGAAATTATTAAGTTAGAGCTGCAATTAATGATTATTTTTATTATGGATTGTTCTATAAAACCTCAGAAAGCCGTGAGAAAAGTCCACCAGAGTTTCACAAACCCAAAGATGACGTCAACGAAGGTTCCAACTGGAACCAAAAATGTTTCTTTGCCATGATGCCATAAAAGAACCATTTTCAGCTCCAAAGAGGACCGTTCTTCAAAGGGTTCTTCAAAAAATGGTTCTTTTAGACACGATTAATTGCACTCTGAAGAACTGAGGCAACAGTAGGTTCTTTAAGGAACCATTTTCCAGATAGTTCTTCATTGACCCACCTAGTTTGATGACAGAACTTGATAATCAGTTTTTTTCTAACTCTAATTTCTGTGACCGGTCACCAAACCAAATAACCCCACCAAAAATGAAGAACCTTTAGGAATTTAAAGAACCATCCCCTTTAAGAACCATTGTTGTTCTGTTTGCTGAAAGATTCAGAACTCAAAATATTGATTATATGTAATATCGATGTCTAATGGAAGGAACCCTGAAAATATTTGACTTTCTCGCTTAAAAATGACAAACGATTATCAAGCACTGTCTAGAAGATGGTTCCTTGGAGAACTATCTATTTATGGTGCCGATGAAGCTTTTTTAAGTGGTTCTTTGGGTGGTTCTATCTTCAGGGGTTCTTCAAAGAATTGTTTGAAGAAATGGTTCCTCTTGCTGCAGCTCAGAATGGCTCTTCTGTGACACCGTCTTTGGTTCCAGTCGACACTTTTGAATTTCTTTGTGAATTTTAAACTTTTGGTTTCATTCCTTTAACCTGTTTTAACTATGAAGGATCACCGAGGTTGATTTTATTGTCCGTCTGTCCCTCAGGTAAAGATGGTGTTCATGAGCGGCGTTCTGGAGACCTACGAGAAGCTCTTCGGCCAGATGTTGAATCAGCTGCCCACCTCCACCCCCCCGACGGCCGACTCCACCCCCCCCAGCACCGGTACCCGTACCAGGCTGCAGCCGGGTCAAAGCGTCAGGTCCAACCTCAACTACGTGCTGGGGATGATCAAGGAAATAAAGAAAGGCTACTTTCAGGAGGAGGAGAAGCTTCTGGATGAGCTTCGTGACCTCAGGCATATCCAGGTACAGTTTAATACCACCTCACAGTAATCAGATTACTTCTGAGTTGGACAGCAGAGTATTTTCTCTTCTGATGACCACTGCAGACATGAATAGTGGAACTACGACTCCTTCTATACCTCCTGATAACTCGTTCAGCTGTGTTACGCCGGTTGAAGTTGATCTTCTAGGATCCTTTTCCATCTTTTTGAGGTCTCAAAGTCAGATTTTACACTTCCTCTCTTCAATTCTTTTCCATTTGGAGCCATGATGTAGACGTTGATAGTCACAGCTCAAAGGCCCTTTCATTTTAAAACCATGTTCATGTAGTTAGGTCTGATTGGAGATCACATGTGGACAGTTTAGTTTAAGCGATCATGGGTTTACTAACAAGTCCTTTAGTACTATTTTAATTTGGAGTAACTTTAATTAGTAATTATTATTAGTAGTAATTTTTGGACAGTTTCTTGTTCTTGTTAACAATTCTTGAGTCATTTTGCACAGAATTTAGATCTGTTTGGAGAAATTTTGATCTAATTATGGACAATTTTTCTCTGGCAATAGTTTTTCGTTTGGAACCATGGTGTAGGCCCGTTGATCCAAAAGTTTTGCCATTCACAGCTCATTTTAGAACCATGTTCATGTAGTTTGGTCTGATTGAACATCACAAGTGGACAGTTTAAGTGATCACAGGTTTGCTAATAACCAATTTTTCTCTGGCGATACTTTTACATTTGGAGCCATGATGCATTCATGGTCACGGCCCATAAAACAGACAAAGTTCGGTTATGTGTTGTGCTGTTATTATTCATTATTGTGGTTTTGCGTGATGCTAAAACTCCCCCGTCTGTGTTTCCCTTTCAGATCAACAGCTCCGTGGTTCAGGCCAAGGCATTGTTTGAGCTGCCGAGGATGCTGGAACAGGCCGGAACTGTGGCTCATAACGACTCCATGAGGCGACGGAGACGGCGTCAAGCCAAGTCCAGGATGGCTCTGAGAGGCTGAAGGATATTTCACCACAAACCAATACCCAAATGTGTAAAAAACAGTTCAGATATTTAAGTCTTCTTCAGTTCATATCTCTATTTATTATGTCTCAGTGAGCCAGCAGCCTAAGCAGAGTGAAGATTCTAGTTTTGCAAAAATGTGATTTTTCTAGTGGAAGTTTGGAGTCTGATACTTGAATGCAGTGAAAGGATTTGATAAGTAGTACCTGGAAATACTTGACTTCTTTACTTTTGTATGTTTTAAAAACTCAGATCGGTTTGTTATGAATCAAAACATGTTGGATCTTCAGGTTTATTTTTACAGTAAATTATGTGTAATTTAGCATCAACTAACAAAGACGATGATGTTTACGGTACAAAGTACCCCAGAGTTTAATACTGACGTACTTCAAAGTACTACAAGTCCTTCAAGTACTTCCCTGCAGTGCTGCAGTACGAGTACTACACTCTTCAGGGATGTTTCTACTGAATACTGTAGTTTCTTTATATTTATTTAATTTAAGCTTTTAATAATTTAATGAATCTTACTGTTGTGACTTATTATTGATTATTTATTGTCTATGATTGATCAGTACAAATGTAATGAATAAAACAGATTTATTTTGACTTTTTGTGTTTTTTCTTTTCTTTAAATATGACAATATGTGCTTTTTAATTGATTCAGCGTGGGAATTCTTATTTTGATATTTAATTATTATCTTAAAAATCACCAAAAACACCATTTGTCAGAGACAGAATCTGTAAAAACAGAAAGAATTATTGGTCTCTCAGCTTAAATGTGATGGAAACCTGGAAACGTGTCCAAAATGATTGAGAAAATTGCCTAAAATCGCTTCATAATTGGTCAAAAAAGGCTCAGAAAAGATGAGGTCAATGAACGCAAATGACAGCTTTGAAAACAGCTCCCATGGTGCATTCAAGGATAGTCAGACAGGTGAGGTTTCAGATGTTTTCGGTTTTGTCTTGTTCTGTTTAAAGCAATGCACAATTTTTTTGGTTTGGAGATCCAAAAAACGAGAATTATTTTTCTCAATCCAGTGTAAATGTGAAACAGATCAAGAAATTTATCCTGAAAAGGTTCCATATTGGTGCGTTTAAGGACAGTCAGGGCGTCAGAGTTTAATAGATGCTGCAGTAAGTCATTTCAAAGATAAAATTTAAGATAAAAACACATAATTACGCATTTAAAAATAAATATTGACACATACTTTTAGCTAAAACATACAAATCTGTCTGATTTGACCTGTCATCCTGTAGTTTGTGCTGCTGTTGATTTATATTGATGGGTCTCAAGGTGAAAAAAATTTAAATTATAATTTTTTTTTTTACATTTTTTAGCAGTAAATGCATGTAAATATGAAATTAGAGAGGCTCCATGATTGAGCTGTGTGGAACTCCACCCATGATGTTGTTCGGTCGACTCCTCGCGCTCCGTAAAAAACAACAAATGGAAGTTTTAACTGAGATAACTCTGTGTTTTTAACTGTGTTTGAGCTGCTGATGATTTCTATTGAGCTCTAAATTTGAGTTCTGAAGTAGAAAAGCTAATATTAGAATTCATTTTTTTACGTTTCATTTTTTAGCAGTAAATGCATGTAAATATGAAACTAGAGAAGCTCCAGGGTTGAGCCGTGGGGAACTCCGCCCATGATGTTGTTCTGCAACAAACTGAAGTTGTAATTGCAATAATTCTGTGTTTTTGTTGTGTTTTTGCTGTGTTTTTGTGGTGTTTTTGCTGTTTGTGCTGCAGTGTGAAGTCCCTCGGTGACCACACTAGCTCTGCTGCTTCAGCTGCTGTGGGGAAACTCAGACTGAGTTCTTAGAAGTCGCAGCAGCTCCAGGTGCATTGTGGGTAACAGGCTGGAGTTACTGTAAGAGACGGCCACCCCTCACTTACCAGAAGTGATGTCACAGGAAGTGATATCGCAGCTGTGGGTTGGGGGCTGCAAAGGATGATGGTCCTTCAGCTGCAGCTCAGCAGAGACGACACGGAGACGCTTCAGACTTGAAAACATCTCAGCTCCAGACGTTTATTTATGATTTATTTACTGCAGCATGAAGTCCTGCAGCGTCACGGGAACAGAATGAAGGAGAGAGAATCAGAAACGGTACTTAGAGCAACATTAATTAATTACAAAAAGCTGGATTTTTTTCTTTCTTTTACCAGCAATGAAATGTAGACATCTAAAATGAACACTTTGCACCAAAGATCTCCAGTGGATCATCCCAGTGCACCGTTATGAGGACGACTGCAGGCTATTATGGTTGAATCCTCCCCAATATTGTTCAAAAATTGTCCCAAAAATCCTCCAAAATAATTTTAAAAATGCCTAACATGACGAAATGCCATGAAATTTGTCCAAAATAATCCATAAATCATCCAGAATTATACCAAAAATGTCTAAGAACTTGTTCAAAATGACAGAAGCGTGCCTGAAATGTGTCACAAAGTGTCCAAAAATTGATCCAAATGCATAAAATCGCCCAAAATGAGAAAAACGTCTCTCGCATTATTAAAAAAGTGATCCAAAATCACCCCAAAAATGTCCAACGTGACGAAAACTAACTTGATTTTCCCCTTATTTTTGACACATTTAAGTCATTTTAATTATTAGTTGTAAATCATTGTGGACAAATTGAAGCATTTTGGACAATTTGGGGTAAAATCAAAGTAATTTGGGATGTATATGAGTAATATTGGAGAAGCTTTTCTTGTTTTTAACTGTAATAATCTGCAATCATCCTCATAACGGTGCATTGAGTGATCTACTGTTATAATAATGTTGGACATTTATTTGTTATTTTGGATGATTTATGAGACCTTTTGGTAAAATTACGACTTATTTTGGGCACTTAGAGAGTAATTTTTGACAATTTCAGGCAAGTTCTCGTCATGTTGGACATTTGTTGTTATTTTTGATGATTTTTGAGGCCTTTAGGACAAATTTTGAACTATATTGGAGAAGTTTCAAGTCACTTTGGAGAAATTTTTCTCAATTTTGGCGTAATCTGTTGTGGTTATAGCATCTAAATAGTTAAATATCTATAATATGTGCAGCCTGGGTTCAGTGTTTTCTGTTAAAAGTGTGTCAGACTCGGTTCGTCGCTGGTTGAAGCGGGTGGAGCTGATGAATGATGCTCGTTCTGCAGCCTCTTTGCAGCAGCTCATTGACTCAGAAGCTCCTCTGCAGACATGCAAACTCTCATTTCCTCTCTGCAGCAGCAGCAAGTCGCTGAGTCACACTGAAACCTGAACATTCACAGTCAGGGATGGGGGTCCGTCTCGGTGTCGTCATGGTTTCCATCGCCGTCCTGCAGCCTCCATGCATCTCCACCTCCACCAGCAGAGTTTATCTAGAGCCAGGCGCCTCGGCGTCGGTTTCAAACGTCTCTTCTGGAAGACCAAAAACATACAGAGTGAAATATCAGCCACGATGATAGTTCCTTTGACTCGTCTAGATGTTTTTATCGATTTTTCCTGCTCCGTTTCTCAAACATGTCCAAAATAACTTTTGTTTTATCCTAAAAATGTCCAAAATGATTCAATATGTGCAAAGTGATTTAAAATAAATATTCAAAATGACTCAAAACCTGCTGAAAATGTATAAAATAAACTTAGCTCGGCTCAGAAACAGTGAACAGAGGAGCCAGTTGTTGGAGATGCATTCATCATGGTGAAACAGATGATGAGCATAGACTCAAACTGTTCCAAAAATTGTCCAAAGTGACTCAAACTGTCCGTAGAGACTAAAAAAAATCTCATATTGAACAACTTCTGAGTCATTTTTAGCTCATGTAAAGTAATTCTGGACATTATTTTGGTGCTTCAGACACATTTTGAGGCAATTCAGACAATTTTATGTGACTTTAGATAAATTTCAAGATATTTTGGACAAGTTTTGGACAAATTTTAAGTCATGCAGCACGGCTCAGAAACAGTGCACAGAAGAGCAGGTTGTTGGAGATGCAGTCACCACGGTGAAACATACAGAAAAGGCCTCTAGAGGCTGGAAACATGGAAATGAACATCTGTAGCATTTTTCCCAGTATTCTTGGGTCATAACTCATTTTGGACAATTTCATGCATTTGGACCAGATGTGGATCATTTCAGATGACTTTTGGGCAAATTCTTGTCATGTGGGCAATTTCTTTTGGTTGTTTCTAACAAGTTTTCAGCCATTTTGGATATTTCTGTGATGTTTTTTGGATGATTTATGAGACAGTTTGCACAAACTGTTTCTTTTTTTGACAAATTTTGAGTGATGCTGAAAAAGTTTGAAGCAACTTTAGACAAAATTGATGCAGTTCAAGATGTTTTTAGCATTTATTTTCGAGATTGTTCTTGTTTTGTTAGACTACAGACGATATATTGTACAGTCACACAAAAAAACAGCAAAAACAAAAATATCAACATTTCTACAGTCACTTGTTCTTTGACTATAAAATCACTTAAGGACACATTTTAAGTTCATCTGGACGAATACTGAGTCATTTTTGGACGTATGTACTTTTAGTTTTGTTGAAAAACACAAAAATATGTCCAAAATGATTCAATATTTCTCTGAAATTACTCACAGTATGTGCGAAATTGAATGAATGTATGAATATTTGCGCTAACAAACAAAAACCTGCCAGAAATCACTCAATGCTTGTTTAGAGTTACTCAAAAAGTGGCAGCAACAATCATTCTTCTGAGCCACAGGACTTTAAAAAAAATAAAAAATTTAGAGCCATTTTGGACACATTTCTGTCATCCTGGACCAGTTTTGACGTCATTAAGAACACATTTTAAGACACTCTGGGCAAAAATGTAATCATTTTGGAGAAATTTTGAAATATTCCGGACAAATTTCAAGTCATTTTGGAGAAATACTGAGTTGTTTTGGACACATTTCTGTCATTTTAAATATTTTTTTTTTTAGAAAAAATGAGGTCATTCTGAACTAATTTTGAGTCACTTTAGACACATCTTTGTCATCACAGGCCAATTTTGAAGTAATTAAGGACACATTTTAAGTCACTCTGGACAAAAATGTAATTCTTTTGGACATGTTTATGTTATTATGGACAGGTTTTAAGAGGCATTATGGGAGTTTGTGAGTATTTCTGACAACCTTTGAATAATTTCTGGCAGATGGTTGAGAAATGTTACATAATTTTCAACAATTTCTTTTTCTGGACAAATATTGAATTATTTTGGACACATTCTGAGTTGTTTTTGACACATTTTGGACTCATTTTGAGCCATTTGGGGCACATTTTAGTCACTTTAGACACGTTTGTCATCATGGACCAGTTTTGAAGTAATTAAGGACACATTTTAATTCCCTCTGGACAACAATGTAATTCTTTTGGACATGTTTATGTTATTATGGACAGGTTTTCAGATTCCATAAGCTGCTGTAGTTTGATAAATTATCGTCACACCTTCATTTCCAGCTTCACAGTCAGTAGGTTTGGGCTGATTGTTGTTAATTTTAACTTCTAATTGGTGATTTTTTTCTTCTCAAACTAAATTATTATTAGATATGAACTAAATGACATCAGCATGATGTCCTGAACTGACCTACAAACCGAGTCAAAAATCACAATAAAATTTAGATTGTAAAGGAAAAAGAGTGTGAAGGAAACCACAGCGTTTCTTTTTCGCTCTTCATGCTGGAGGTGTCAAATGTCGAACAGATGGATGTCTAACCACCGACAGCTGATAAGGAGATGAGGAGATAAACCAAGAAGCAGAAATACTTCAGAAGTTCACCGCAGTGGAAAATCACTTAGAGGCTGAATAATTCAGAAATCTATCAGTTCAGCTGTTATTCTTCTGTAGAAAAAACCAACACCCTACATTCCCTTCTTGTGTCATTTGGTTCTTTGGATGATTCTCAGACTGGAATATTAAACTACTTTAACCCTCCTGTTGTCCTCATTTACGGGCACCAAAAATTATTGTTTCCTTGTCTGAAAAAAATCCAGAAAATTCAGCAAAAAAAATCCCCAAATTCTGAAAATTTGCAAAACCTTCAGGAAGAAAATTCCAATAATTCCTTAAAAGTCTCCCTTAAAATTTTTATTTAAAAAAAAAAATCCCCATATCTGGCAAGAAATAAAAAATTTAAAAATCAAAAAATGTAAATATTTTCAAAAAATGAATAAAAATCTTCCAAAAATATCTAAAGTGATTACATATATATCAGTAAAATTCATATTTTCTTTAAGAACATTCAGAAAAAATCAACCAAAATCCAGCGAAATTCTCTGGATTTCGTTTTTTTTTGTTCTGAATGTTCTTAAGAAACATTTTTAACATTTTTTTCCACTAAAAAATGTTCAAATATTTCCAAAATATGTTGAAAATGTGGACATCAGAAGTTTCACTTTGAAAATATATGTTTTGCAACATTTACAAACTTTAAAACTGGTCAATTTTGACCTGCAGGACGGCACGAGGGTTAAAATGTAAATTAAATATGTTCTCTGGGGTGCAATGCATGGTGCCTAAAGGAAGCATTCAAGTTTTCCCTTCCTCCTCATGGAACCTGTAGCAAAAAAAGGGTCCATGTGGAACTAAAAGTTGTTGTTTTGTGGCATGATGTTGTTCTGCCGACTACTCGCTCTCCATAAAAACAACAAATGGAAGTTTTAACTGAGATAACTCTGTGTTTTTAACTGTGTTTGTGCTGCTGTTGATTTCTATTGAGCTCTAAATTTGAGTTCTGAGGTAGAAAAGCTAATATTAGAATTCTGTTTTTTGCATTTAATTGTTTAGCAGTAAATGCACGTAAATAAGAAAGTAGAGAGGCTCCAGGGTCGAGCCGTGGGGAACTCCATCCATGATGTTGTTCTGCAACAAACTGAAGTTGTAATTGCAATAATTCTGTGTTTTTGTTGTGTTTGTCCTGTTTTTTCTGGTGTTTGTGCTGTTTGTGCTGTGGAACTAAAAGTGGTAGTTTTGTGGCATCATTGTGTTTTTAGTTCCTGTTTGCACCGTCATTTATCTGACTGTATAGTAGTGCACCATCTCCAACAACAACCTCAACTCCAAAGAAGTGAGTAAATGTCAGAGTTCTGTCCTCCAATCTAACTTCCATTCACCTCCATGTTTCTCTGAGTGGAAGTGGGCTAACGGCGTCAGAGCGTTGGCCCTTTAAGTAACCCGGGTTCATGTGAAACGGCACGATTTTGAGGAGGTGATTCAGACAAGTTATTTTTAATGTTTAGCTGAGTTTCGCATGTAGTTTCAGTGAAAATGCTGACTGTTAAGACGAGAGAGAAAAGAAAAAAAGAAGCATCTGAGCACCATTAAACAAGCATTAAGACTGAAACACACTGCGGCATTTCCATGAAGTTATGTGTTGTTTCCTGTTGCAGAGGAAGCTGTGAGTGGGTTCACAGTGGCAACCATTCTCACTCACACACACACACACACACACACACACACACACACACACACACACACACACACACACACACACACACTCAGTTATGTTTTGTATCATCGATGTTTGCAAGAAGCAAAAGGTTAGCAACAGAGCAGCAGAGAGCCAAGACAAAGTTTGATTGAAGAATGTTTTAACTCATAATCTGAAGTTTCCTGGAGCTTTCTACCACACTTCATGGTCTTCATCAGCAGCCTGGAGATGTTGTGGAGATGCATCCAAAGCAAACAGAGCTCGGCATCCACAAAGTTCTATCCTCAGAAACTCTTAGTTCTCATTTCATGAGGTCTTAAAGAACGTAATTTACTCAGTTTTAAAAATAGAACGACACTGCCAACTCGACGATAGAAACATTATACGCCGATGGAAAGCTTAGATTCTCATGAATCCGCCGGTATAAACCACTTTCAGATGTGATTACCACAGCGGGTGAGAAAAACACATTTGTCCGACAAAAACAAATATCCATCCATCCGTTCTCTGTACACGGCTTCAACGTACACAGCGCGACTCACATTTCCGGGTTCATTATTACACACAGATGAAAATATTCCACAAAAAACGGCCATAATCCAACCTTGGACATCCAGACGACACAAGCCAGTAAACTATTTTGTCCAAAACATGTCTTGAAGACAGTATATGATCCACGAATAGGTCGTTTTCAAGGAAATGCACCTCGCGATGCCCGTCCAATATTCCCTGTATTTCTCGTCATATTTTTATTTACAAATAGAATATTAGCGATTTTTTGTACTGAAAACGGCTGGAATTGACTGCAGCTTAAAGGGCTACATACAAATCTTCCCAAAAAATCCTAAAAAATATCTAAAGTGATTCCATATATATCAGTAAAAGTTCTAGTGAAATTCGCTGGATTTTGGTTGATTTTTTCCAAATGTTCTTGAAGAAAAATTCTTTAGCATTTCTTATTTTAAGTGGTGTATAGAGGATGGATGGATGGATGGATTTCTTATTTTTCACCAAAAAATGTTCAAAAAATTCCCAAAAATGCTGAAAATGTGGAAGTTTTCACTGTGAAAATAACTTTAAAATGCGTCAGTTTGACCCGTAGGACAACAGAAGCGTAAAAATATGATGGAGATCGGTCTCTAAGAGCTTCATATGTCCAGAGAAGGATTTTAGATTCTATTCTAGATTTCATAGGAAGTCAATGAAAAGAAGCCAGTATAGGATAAATATGATCTCTCAGTAGTCTGGCTGCAGCATTTTGGATCAGCTGTAGATGTTTCAGAGACTTATTGGGACATCCTGATGGTAAGGAAACATCCTGATAGTACACGGCATCACTGTGTAGAACCATTTTCAGTTCCAGTTAGTACTTTTATTTTTCTGAGAGTCCATCTCATGCCCGATGAAATCACCTAGAATAACTCTTTCTTTCCAAATAGAGCATTTTTTTCTTCTATGCTGCAGAAAAACACTAAAGGTTCCTCCATATTTTGGTGGAACCCGGTTGGACTCCAGAACTTGGCGGGTAGAAGATGTTCTGGTGAAGCTTCTCAGGCAGAGTTTTGGTTCATCAGTGATAAAAGAACCATGAGTTTGGGTCCAGACTGCACTGCTGATGTTCTGTGTTGTTCATGTAGAACCCAAAGTCTCTGCTGCCTCCTGGTGGTCGGAGTCTGAACTGCAGCAGGAACACAGCAGCTGGTGAGTAAGAACTGTTGAAGGCCTCATTGTTGATGTTAACCAGCAGTAGAACCTCACAGAACATCAGTGTCTTCTGGTTTGTTTCAGCTCATTGTGTTTGTTGTGAGTCTTTGAAGCCTTTTGTAGCCTCAGTAGTCGTACTTTTAGTGTCTTTGCTGCTGCTTTGAGTCTGTTTGAATCTATTTTCAGCTCTTTTTTAGGTTATTTAGCATCTACTTGGGCTCATTTTGTGTCTTTGTTTTGAATCTGATTGCAGGTTTTTGTGTCTCTTTCTGTATGTTTGGAGTCTTTGTAGCCATTTTACATCTGGTAGCCAACCTTTTGTGTGTCTTTCCAGTTGGTTTGTTGTTGTTTCTGATGGTTTTGCACCTATTTTGTGTGTCTTTTTAGTTGATTCTCTTTTTTGTGGTTGTTTTGCATCTACTTGGGTTAATGTTGAGTCTTTGTTTTGAGTTTTATAGTAGTTGTTGGCATCTCTTTGAGGTTGTTTTTAGTCTTTGCAGCCATTTTGTGTCTAGTCATTGTCCTTGTGTGTCTCTTTGCTGTTATTTCAGTTTTTTTGGAGTCTTTCTGCATCTTATGTCACCCCCTTTGTGTGTCTTTGCAGTAGTTTTGCATCCATTTTTATGTTTTTTCAGTTGATTTCATCTCTGTAGTTTGTTTTTTTTCATCTACTTGGGTTCATTTTGTGTCTGGTTGTGGTTGTTTGCATCTCTTTGTCATCGTTTTTGAGTCTGTGCAGCCATTTTACATCTAATAGTGCATTTTGTATTAATTTTCTCTTCATTTTTAGTGGTGTTGTACCTTTCTGTGGTCATTTTGTGTCTCTTTGTTGTTGGTTCTGCCTGTGTGGAGTCTCTACACATCTCATATTGGTTCATTTGTTTGTCTTTCCAGTTGTTTTGTTGTTGCTTGCAGTGAGTTTGAAGTTGATTCTTTTTTATGGTAGTTTTGCATCTGTTTGGGTTGATTCTGCAGCTTAGTTTAGAATCTTTTTGTGGTTGGTTGCATCTATTTATGATTCTTTTGAGTCTTTCCAGTCATTTTGCATCTAGTAGTTGTCCTTTTGTGAGTGTTTGCAGGTATTTTGTCTCTGTTTCCAGTGGTTTTATACCTATTTGTATTCATTTCGTGTCTCTTTATTCATTTTTTGATCATTCCACATCTCATATTGGCCCAATTGTGTATGTTTGCTGCTGTTCTCTCTGTTTCTAGTGATTTTGCATCCAGCTTTATGCTCTTTTTAGTTTATTCTAGCTCTTCATGATAGTTTTGCATCTGTTTCTGATTAATTTTTTGCAGCTTCTACATCTAGTAGTTTTCTTTGTGTGTTTTTGGTGGAATTGTGTCTCTGTTTTTAGTGTTTTGCCTTTAATTTGTGTTCATTTGTTTGTGTTCATAATTTGTTTTCATTTTTTTCAGGTGACTTTTGTTTCTTCAGCCCTGATATGAACATGACCTGCAGAGCTCCATGTTGCAGCTTTTAAACAGCAGGTGGCAGCAGAGCATCTAAAACTAACCGGCTGAACTTTTCTGTCACCATGACTGGATCCTCTGTCAGGTCAGAGAATATCTGAGAGTCCTGCATTTTTTTCTGCACAATAGTCACATTTAGCCAACAACAGTATAAATACACATAATTATTAATGGTTTGTTCTGTCCACTGCAGCAAATTTCACTGTAAAATTTCACTAAATAATGTATGAGCTGTGAAAAATACCATAAACAAGAAAAAAAATCCATTAAAAAAAATGGTAATAATTTGGCAGCAAAGGTGCCAGAAAAAAAAAAACATGAAAAAACTGTGGAATTTGTAATGTTGATAAATTATGTGAAACTAATGTTAAGTATTTGTAAAAATAAAACTACATTTTTAACTAATTTTAATACACAAAAATTATTATCATCATTATTGTTGTTGTTATTATTTTCAATACAGATTTTTGATGTTGACATTATTTTTTGCCTGTTTTTCTATGTAAAAATGTAAATTAATACTAATATTTCCTGTTATTTTACTAGTTATTATCTGTAATTTAAAAACAGCAAATTGTCCCTTAAAATCTTCATTTTTAATCGTGTTCGGTAAGGCACTACTCTAATCAGTGTTTTGTTGTATAAAAACATTTTGCTTACGTCCCTCTGACATCAATGATTTACAATACTCTAGCCATGCTAATGTTAGATGCTACATTAGCTTGCTTTAGCACTAGCTAACTAGCTCAATTTAAGCTATATTAATAATGTTACATGGTACCCTAGCTTGCTGTAGTGTTACCTATCTAACGGACGTCATGTCAAGTGAATGATTTCATTAGCTTGTGGTACCACTAGCTAACAAGCTGACTGTAATTCAAGCTAATAATGTTATGCAATATTAGCTTTCTGTAGCACCAGACTTTGTGTCAAGCTAAGAATGTTATCCTTGTACTTTTAACTTGCTGCTGACTTTAAGCTAATAATGTTATCCTCAATTTATATTTCTAGCTAACTATAATTCAGGCTAATAATGCTATGTGACTGTAGCTTGCTGTAACACTATAGCTACCTCGACAACTATGTAAAACTAATGGAAAATGCTATGTTAGCTAGCTGTAGCAATAGCTAAATAGTTGACTTCATGTGAAGCTAGTGGCATAATTCTATGTTATGCTATAACACTACCTACCTAGTTGACTTTATATTAAGCTAACAACATTATGCTATAATATCCTGCTATGGCTTAACTTAGTAGCTAACAGGAATTTAGGGTAATTATGTTATGCTATATTAGGCTGCTGTAGCACGAGCTAACTAGTTGATGTTTTGTGAAGCTAAAGGCATAATGATATGTTTACCTACTGTAGCACTAGCTATCTAACTGACTTTTTGTTAAGCTAATAGCATAATACTTCATTAGCTCACTGTAGCACTAGCTAACTAGCTAGCTGACTTTATGTAAATCTGATGGTATAACGCTATGTTAGCCCACTGTACCACTAGCTAACTAGTTTATCCTTTGTAAAGCTAATGGCATAATGCTATGTTAGCTTGCTGTAGCACTAGCTATCTAGCCTGAATTCTTTGCAGCTGTTGGCTAAACATCCCTGCTGATGTGAAGTTATTTTGATGTCGTGAATTTTAAATACCGGTGACAATAAAGTAAACTTTTGAAAATGAGCAATCATCAAAGTTATTTTTTTGCATGATTAACTTTTGTGTTTTGATGAATTTATGCTTGTGAATTTAAATTATTGAGGCTGACTGATGTAAAATATGATTCTTTAGGATTTCACATCTTATTTTATTGACATTTGTTGTCTAAATCCTGCTTCTTGTGTTCATATAATTCTGATATTAGATAAATATTTATTATACATTATTGTCCTGTTATTATACAAGTTTATTAACGGACCAATGGTGTTGGAAGCAGTCGTATGATGAAGACAGACGCTGGAAATAAACTGACCTCTGGCCTGAACAAATCTGACACCCAGCCAACACACACACACACACGGTTTTCCATGAACTCGTAGACCCTCTGTGTTTCTATATTAATTATACAGTCAGACGGCTGCTTTTAAATTTAACCGTCTGCAGGAGGTGAAAAGTTGGACTTGGACTTGAAAATGTTTGTGTCTCGTCTGTCTTCCCAGACATCTACTTAGTCTCTTTTTGGTTAACTCTAAGCAGTTGAGTTCATTTTTATGGCGTCAAATTTGGGTTAAAAGTCGTGCACGCGAAACACGTACCCCGCGCCAGCAGAAAAAAGTCTCCACGGGCGCAAAAAACACTCTGCGTGCACGTGGCAATGTCTCCGTGCGCGAGGAGCCTCTTACGCGCGTGGAGACATTGCTACTCATCCGTGTATGGTGCCATAATTATCCGTGGAGCTCTGATTTACGCGCACGGGGAGAAGACTTTTGACCCTTTGTGGGCGGATACCAGTGCTCGCCACAACCTCCCTATGATTGGCTGTCTGCGACAGCAAGAACTGACCCCCCCACGTGGGCACAGTCGGCTGGAGCCCCTTTGATGCTGCTGCCGGTGTTCTGCAGCTCTGCCGAACACACACAGAACCGAGCCCGGATCTCCAACTGCCGGTGGGTGAGTGTCTCCACGTGTTTCTGCCCCTTAACGGGAGGTCTCAGTGCTCCATTGCGGGGCTGTCAGCCTTTAGTACAGCAAAGTTAGCTCCATTGCTAACGGCAGTTACCCAGGTGGACTGACCAGAATCGGCCCAGAAGCCCAGCGTCTCTACACCCCATGGACTTGAAATGTACCCCTAATTATAGAATCACTCTTAAACTCCCTGTCAGAATCACTGGAGTAGACACGCTGGGCTTCTGGGCTGATTCCGGTCAGTCCACCTGGGTAACTGCCGTTAGCAATGGAGCTAACTAATGTCTAATTGCTGTACTAAAGGCTGACAGCCCCCCCGTTTAGAGCCAGAAATACGTGGAGACACTCACCCACCAGCAGTTGGAGATCCGGGCTCGGTTCTGTGTGTGTTCGGCAGAGCTGCAGAACAGCGGCAGCAACATCAAAGGGGCTTTTTAGCCTGCTTTACTACAGTTTGATGTTTATTTAGTAAATTATGGTCCCATTTAGAGGCAAATAGACGATAAAATATGAGATGTTTGATGAACAAGTCCTTTATTGTCACATAAATTCTGTAATTTATGCTCATATATTTCATTTAACCCATTAACAACAGTTGTGATGTTTCCATGACATCTTTTTAAGCATGAAATAGAGGAATATTGAACATATGTAAAAATCCAAATATAACTACAGAAAATAAATGAAAAAGAGGAAATCAAATATTTCCTTCATGTTTTGAGGCTAAATAAAATCAGACAGGCTGGATGTTCAACACAGTTCTCTGTATCTGTTTTAAATTCATGACTCAGTGCCAGTATTTACATCACAAACACTCCTGCTGACTCACCTGGACAGGTTCTGGCTGTCTCACACTCTGATTGGCTGGACCAGTGGAGTGGGCAGGGCCAGGCGAACAGCGTCAGGTTTATTTGGGGATTAATCCGACGCTGAGTCACTGGTCGCCTCCTTGTCTTCCATCTCCAGAGCAAGTGTGAACTCCAGCAGAGGAATGTTTCTCGCTTCACAGCTAGCATTAGCATAGCATTTTTCTGGTAATTCTGACCCACAATCCCTTGCAGATGAGTCACAGTTTCTCCTTTGAGTGTAAACAAGTTTATGACATTCCAATCGAGCTTTTTTTTTTGCTGCTAATCCGGACTGAGTCAATATAGTTAGTATCTGTTGATTCCCAGCCCCACGATCCAAGATAACAAACACTAGAAGTACTGCAGGTTAGTACCTGGTTGTTGAGCTTACTGTGTGATACAGAACCATTAGTAAACGCCTGACGGGGATTTTCAACAGCTTTTCACTGATGTTGTAAATAAAGGTTATTTTTACAGAATGACACCTGAACATCTCGAGAGCGTTGCATCCAACACCTTCTGCTGCTCAAGCTGAACTCTGCATTCATTAGCACCTAGGAGGAAGTGTTGTCATGGTAACTTCTGACTCATCTAGCATCCCATCCCTCCATGTGCAGATGTTTGAAGTTCCACCTGGATTTCTACCTGTGTCATGAAGCTGAAAACATTTTTGACGCTGCAGAACCATGTTTGCCAACGCACTTTTCAAAGTCATAGTTTTTGCTTTGTTCTTAAACTCTTGTGAGATTTGGTTCTCTGGACTCAGACATTCATGGTCCCCAACACTTTTGACATTCATACATCCCCACATCATCAAACTCCCATCTCCATTCTTCAGTCAGGACCATGAATCCAGTGTGGTTCACACAGTGGAGTTTATTTCACCTTTATCTGACCAAAGAATGTTCTTAAGCCAAGTTTTGTCTTGCAATTTTGTTCAGTTGCGACCCCTGCAGCCATGATTAGTGGTACCAGGGCTCCTTCTACAGTGGGTACGGGAAAGTATTCAGACCCCTTGAAATTCTTCACTCTCTCTGTCATTTTCCAAAATCAAAAAAGTTCATTTTATTTCTCATTAATGTACACTCAGCACCCCATCTTGACAGAAAAAAACAGAAATGTAGAAATTTGTGCAAATTTATTAAAGAAAAGCTGAAATATCACATGGTCAGAAGTATTCAGACCCTGTGCTCAGTATTGAGTAGAAGCTCCTTTTCAGCTCGTACAGCCATGAGTCTTCTTGGGAATGATGCAACAAGTTTTTCACACCTGGATTTGGGGATCCTCTGCCATTCTTCCTTGCAGATCCTCTCCAGTTCTGTCAGGTTGGATGGTGAACGTTGGTGGACAGACATTCTGAGGTCTCTCCAGAGATGCTCAATTGGGTTTAGGTCAGGGCTCTGGCTGGGCCAGTCAAGAACGGTCACAGAGTTGTTCTGAAGCCACTCCTTTGTTATTTTAGCTGTGTGCTTAGGGTCATTGTCCTGTTGAAAGGTGAACCTTCGGCCCAGTCTGAGGTCCTCAGCACTCTGGAAGAGGTTTTCCTCCAGGATATCTCTGTACTTGGCTGCATTCATCCTTCCTTCAATTGCAACCAGTCGTCCTGTCCCTGCAGCTGAAACCCCCCCCCCCCCCACAACATGATGCTCCCACCACCATGTTTCACTGTAGGGATTGTATTGGGCAGGTGATGAGCAGTGCCTGCTTTTCTCCACACATACCGCTTAGAATTAACACCAAAAAGTTCAATCTTGGTCTCATCAGACCAGAGAATCTTATTTCTCATAGTCTGGGAGTCCTTCATGTGTTTTTTCAAACTCTATGTGGGCTTTCATGTGTCTTGCACTGAGGAGAGGCTTCCGTCGGGCCACTCTGCCATAAAGCCCCGACTGGTGGAGGGCTGCAGTGATAGTTGACTTTGTGGAACTTTCTCCTCTCTCCTGACTGCATCTCTGGAGCTCAGCCACAGTGATCTTTGGGTTCTTCTTTACCTCTCTCACCAAGGCTCTTCTCCCACCATTGCTCAGTTTGGCTGGACGGCCAGGTCTAGGAAGAGTTGTGGTCGTCCCAAACTTCTTCCATTTGAGGATTGTGGAGGCCACTGTGCTCTGAGGAACCTTGAGTGCTGCAGAAATTCTTCTGTAACCTTGTCCAGATCTGTGCCTTGCCACAATTCTGTCTCTGAGCTCCTTGGGCAGTTCCTTCCACCTCATGATTCTCATTTGCTCTGACATGCACTGTGAGCTGTAAGGTCTTATATAGACAGGTGTGTGCCTTTCCTAATCAAGTCCAATCAGTTTAATTAAACACAGCTGGACTCCAATAAAGAAGCAGAACCATCTGGAGGAGGATCAGAAGAAATGGACAGCATGTGAGTTAAATATGAATGTCGCTGCAAAGGCTCTGAATACTTCTGACCATGTGATATTTCAGTTTTTCTTTTTTAATAAATTTGCACAAATTTCTACATTTCTGTTTTTTTCTGTCAAGATGGGGTGCTGAGTGTACATTAATGAGAAATAAAATGAACTTTTTTGATTTTGGCAAATGGCTGCAATGACACAGAGAGTGAAAAGTTTCAAAGGGTCTGAATACTTTCCGTACCTACTGTATACCTCCTGCTTACTGCTACAACTATGTTTCACTTAGAACTAGGGCTGCAACTAACAATGCGTCGACAAATTGTCTGAGCACAATACGTCATCAAAAGCGGAAGTGAACGGGCAATGCAACAGAAATCTCCATCCGACCGACATCAGCGCAGCATCGTGCATATATTATGTATGCACGATGCAGCGCAGATGTCCGCCTTTATCATAAGCTGTATAGTAAACGCTGACATCTGCGCTTATGATAGATCACGGATGTCCGCGCTGCATCGTGCATACATAATATATGCATGATGCTGCGCTGATGTCGGTCGGACGGAGATTTCTGTTGCATTGCCCGTTCACTTCCGCTTTTGATGACGTATTGTGCTCAGACGATTCGTCGACGCGTTGTTCGTTGCAGCCCTACTTAGAACCTTTTCCATGTTTGTCAAGACTCAATCAGATGGTTCAGTTGCTCTGATGATTATTTTCCACGTGGAGCCACGATGTAGGAATAGATAGACATTGTCTATAGGTCTAAAACTGAGAAGGTTCTGCTGTTCAGTTCATTTTAGAGCCACATTCATCAGTTGGACTGATGGGAGATCACAGGTGGACTTGGGTTTTCTGACTTTTGTTGCAGTAAATTTACCTTAAAGTTGTTGAGAAAATACTGCTCAACTTGTCAATACTGTGAATATCTAGTTAGTAAAAGACGATGCAATTTTGAACCATTCAACATTTCACTGATAGTTCAGTTCTGTTGTCTACTGTTATTTAAAATCTTAAGCTAAAATGGACTTTTGATCACTTTTCAAGCTTCAAACTTCAAATTCTGATTTCACTGTGCATCGACACACCTACTCACTGAGACCAACACATACAGATGAACAATAAAATTGTTTTATTAATAATATTTTTTCACCACAATAAAATTTAACAAAGGCTCACTAAAAAAGTGTCAACTTCTGTGTTCTGTACAGTAGATACAGTACATTGTAAAACTGGCCGCGGTGTGGCACAGCAGCGCATTTAATCCCCCCCCCAAAATGTATTATTGAAACACTTTGCACATTATTTACAGATAAAATCCACAAAAAAACCCAGCTGGCAAACATCACAGAAATACAGCGCAGCTTCACGCTAACAGCCGCTAACTCCTGGCTGCAGAGACCTCCCGATAGAAGCTGAATGGCTAATGAGCTATCGGGCTAACTGGCTAGCAGGGTATCAAGCTAGCGAGCTAGCTAGGCTACAGCTGCTTTCACATACGAGCGACAAATTACTTTCTGGATGCTACCAAGAGGTCAGTTGAACCAGACGTCGTGTTCTCGTGTGACTGCAGCCAGTGACTGTAAAACTTTTCAAAAAACAAAACATTGTTGCGTTTTCTGTCCCTCCTCATCGTCTGAAAGGCAGCAGCTGCTTCTCCTCTGATTGCCTTCCTGTTCACTTACAGTCTGCTTTGCTGTCAGACTTTCTAACTTCCTGTCCGCGTGTCTGTTTGAGCAGCTAGTGCTCAGCTAGCTTTGTAAAGGAATGCACTTTGGTAGATTCAACCAAATGCCCTGGGTGTTAGTCACAACAATGACAACAATAACTGAGCAATCTGAGGTACCAACATGAAAAAATAATGCTTTAAAACCACATTAATGCTAATGCTAACAGTTTCCGTCAGCTCCTCAGTGAAAAGCTCAATGCAACTGCAGCTAGCTGGCAAAAAACTTGCTATTTGCTACTAGCATTCAGTTAGCAGTAAGCTAGTGCTAGCTTCACTGTATACAAAAGAAACATCAGTGTAGCAGCTAACAGGTGAATGCTAGTCAAACGGCTAGTTTTAGCTTAGCCCCGTTTTAAAGCATGCCTTAAAACCACATTGATGGTAATGCTAACAACTTTGTGATCATCTCAGTGAAGAGCTCAACTGCAGCTAGCCAACCGAAATGTACTGGTTGCTACAAGCATTCAGTATGAAGCAGGCTTTTGCTAGCTTCACTATAAAGAAAAAACCATCAGTGCAGTGGTTAGCGGCTGGACGCTAGCAGTCGAACAGCAAGTGTTAGCTTATCCTTGTTTTAAAGGATGCTTTAAAACCACACTGAAGCTAATGCTAACGGCTTCTGCAAGCATCTCAGTGAGGATCTCAACGCAACGGCAGCTAGTTGGTAAAAACTTGCTATTTGCTACTAGCATTCAGTTAGCAGTAGGCTAGTGTTAGCTTCACTGTAGAGATAAGAAACGTCAGTGCAGCAGCTAGCGGCTGGACGCTAGCAGTCGAACGGCTAGTGTTAGCTTAGCCCTGTCATCAGCAGGCGTCGCCCATCCGACCTGAGGCGACGAGTGGCGACAGTTGGCCGATATGTGTCTGTACATTGTGCAGCCATGTTAAACACCCCCCGACCCACCCACCACCCCCACCCGGCACACAAACACCCGTCCATGTCGGCGCTGATCGGTTTAAAGCTACTTTCTGCGGATGGGGCTTCGGTCTGTGCTGCTGGCTCTGGAAAGGAGCGTAGAAAATTGTTCATGGCAACAGGAGTTAGCGAGATAGCTAGCATGTCCAGATTAACAGTCTAAAAGGTTGAGTCGTAACAAACTGTGACCCACCGGTAGGTTTGAAACTATAAAAACTGACTGAATCAATAGAATAAATGTGATATGGAGCACATACACGCCGCCAGCATGTTGATACAGTCAACATGGTGAATAGTGCGACAAAGTTTAAAGCAGCTGGAATATTGTTTTTCCAATTGTTTAGATGCTATACGATACATTGACTTTATTAATCCCCGAAGGGAAATTCAAAATCAATTCAATATTCAAGATCTATCTGCGCTCAGAAACCGTCCGGTTCGGAGGGTTTAACAATTAAAAAGTCTTAGTTGTTTTTTTATTACGAAAAATACCCCAAGTTTACACTAAACTCAACATCTTTCGATTTTTGACTGTCAGTCATACTAAAAAGCAAATTAAAATGAGTTTATCTGCTGTTTGAACCATTGACTAAAAAACATAAGGAAACAGTGAAAAAAGTTCATTTTTGCCATTGAATTGATCAGAGTCATTTAATGTTTAGCATCTGTGGATATCTAACACATTTTGCACGATAATACACATTTAAATTACGGTAGTTTGGTTGTAGTTCCTGGTTGTTCGACCAGGTGGAGCCTCTTACTGTTCAATACTGTAGCAACCGGAGGAGGCGTCACTCAGACTACAGGAAGTTCATGTTGGCAAGCAGAGAGCATTGGGGGGCTTTGGCTAGTGAAGGGGCACCATGACAAAGACTTCTGTGGCAGTTAATGACCCCTAACCACAGTAACTGTAAAAAGTACTGAAGAAATTTGGGCCATTTTGAATAATATTTGGCTAATTTCAAGGTTTAGCTGGTAAAGGCGCACCATGACAAAGACTTCTGTGGTGGTTAATGACCTCCGACCGTCACACATTAAATTGAGCCATCAGCTTTTCTATGTCCCAGTGACATATAGAACAGCATTGCCTGCTAACACTGCATTATTTTAGAAAAGCATTCTAATTTACGACACCAGTGGATGTAAACAACGATTAGGTTCGGGTGGACCAGTTTGCCTTGATCAGTCTCAGTGCTGTTCCATCTGACCCACAGTCCACAACCCAACATCTAAAATGGGTTCTCATGAAAGAGATTCTTCAAGATCAAAACAGAACCATACAGCTACGAGGACGATGCTTCCTGTAAGGACCTATTTTTGCTAAAGCGCCATCTAGGGTGCCAAAGCGAATGGTTTCTATGAGGTACTTTTAGGGGTTCTTAAATGAAGCTCTAGCTTAAAGGGTCTCGAAGTGGTTCTTCTATGGCATCACTATGAAGAGCCGTTTTTGGTTCCAGCTAGCACCGTTGCTAATGTGCTAACATAGCTAGCCTCCGGTGTTCTATTTGCTACGTTCTAATAGAACCAGAGGTATGATTTGTTCTGTTGCGCTCAGAGTCGTGATTGAAGATGTTGGGATTTTACGCCGTCTTAACCGAGCTAATCAGGACGCAGACTTCAGCCGCCAAGACTCGCGTCGTCGAGAGTCGACACATGTGACGCTAAGTGATTGTTGTCGTGGCAACACCGACACCGTGGGCGTGTGTGCGCTGGGCGGGCGTGGCATGGCGATGAGATACTGAAGGCACAAAGTTACGACTCTCAGCACTCCGTCTCACAGAAACAAAAAAATAAAAACACAAAACACAACCAAACCAATCAAATCCTTAGAATAAACAAAAACACACATACACACACACTTCCTCCTCTTCCTCCTCCTCTTCCTCTGGGAGGGGGGCGGAGCTTCCCCTGAGATGGGTGGAGCAGGTAGCGTCTGTGTGTTCAACATCACGTATTCCTTCGTCATCCACTTCCTGTGTGCTACATTACGTCCTCGGCCCAACGGCGCCGACCTTCCTCCTCATCATCTTCATCATCCTCCACCTCCTCCTCAATTTACAGAGTGCGTTCAGATTGTGTGTCTGTGTTTGTGTACATCTCCATATAAATGTGTGTGTTTGTGTGAGGGAACAAGCTTTAAGAAAACCTCTGGATATTGCACACACACTGCTACATACGACACACACACACATTCAAGTATACAGCACGAACCGCACGGCGTAGTAAATATGTGGATTAATAAATATTAAAGTGTAGCAAATAAATAAAAAGCATTGTCCAGTCCTCCCCGATCACGACCATAGATCAACACTGAACTCTGATCAGCAGCAAGATTACTGCTCTTCATTCTGCGATTTAGATCCGTTGAATCGATTCAACGTTCTACTACAACTACTTCCTCTTCTGCTGGATCAATAAATCTGTTATTTAATGGAATCGGGGCTCAATCACAGCAGGAAATGACGTTCTCAGAGAAATAACGGTTCTTCAGGAGACTACCTGGTTCTTCAGAACCAGTTGTCTAAATTTAGGTTGATGGTTCTTCACGTACGTGTCTGGTTCTTTAAAGGACTAAAGGTTCAAGTTATTTGGTTTTGTGGCAAGAATGAAGACATTGAGAAACGATCATCACAGTTCCACAAACCCCAAGTTGGAACCTTCAGTCATGTTCTGTCTGATCAAGAACCCAAAATATTAAATGTGTTCTAGCGGAAGAACCACAAATGCTTCACATATACAAAAAAGTCCAAACGCATTTGGGGTTTCTTGAGCCGCAGTTTGGCTCCTCAAGATAATTTAAGATTTTAGGGTTCCGAGTTCGACATCACAATGACTAATTTTGTATTTTTGTGTTACTTTATGCGTTTCTGAAGCAGAAATTGTAAACATCATAGCTCCTCTTACAGAAAACACCCCAAGAATGATCTAAAAACAGGTGGTTCCACAACCTAAAAATAATTCCTCAAAGAACCTGCTTTTAGAGAAGTTATTTGTGGCACCTAAAGGAACCATTTTTTTGACAGTTCTTTGAGGCACCGTTGGGGAACAAGGTTGAAGAAATGACTTTTTAGAGAACCTTCTGCTAAAAGGTTCTCGGTAGAATAAAAAAATCGTTCTTTTATGGCATCACTGAGACGATTCCAGTTAGCACCGTTACTATTTTGGAGTGTGGGCTGATGAGAATGTTTTTTCTTTTCTAGAAATTTTGTTAAAATTTCACTACAAGCTTCAGAAACGCATAAAAACACATTTAAATAAAGCGTATCACACAATCTGCCGTGAATGGGTCCGTTCTAAAAGAAAGTGTTTTTTTATTTTAAATACTCAGAGGTGTTTAGTACTAAGAAGGAAACCAAAAAAAACAGCTAGCGGCTAGTTTGATAAACGGGACATTGTCCCCTAGCATCATAGCAGCACTGATAGTTTGTTACAGCACATTTTGAGTTTGCTGCTTGCTGGGATTTTGTTCCAAATTCATTGATCTAGATTCTTATATTAGCTGGAGAACAGCTGAGCTCTGGGATTTCTTTGTACTTCCCGTTATGGAAGGTAACTTCTGGCAATCAGTGTGCATAAAAACAACTTTTTAATTCATTAAATTGAAGATTTAAAGCTGTAAAGTTTCACTTGTGTTAGCTTCATTGTAGAGAAAAGAAACATGAGTGTAGCAACTAACGACTGAATGCTAGCAGTCAAACGGCCAGTTTCAGCTTAGTTTTAAAGCATGCCTTTAAATGACACTGATGCTAATGCTAATAACTTTGTGAGCACCTCAGTGAAGAGCTCAACGCAACTGCAGCTACCCGATAAAAACATGCTGGTTGCTGCAAGCATTCAGGTAACAGTAGGCTAGCGTTAGCTTCTCTCTAGAGAAAAGAAACATCAGCATCATAGCTAACAGTTGAATGCTAGCTGTCCAACGGCTAGTTTTAGCTTTGACTGTTTTAAAGCACGTCTTAAAACCACACTGATGCTAACAACTTCATAAGCACCTGCAGCTAGCTGATAAAAACTTGCCAATTGCTACAAGAATTCACGAGTGGCTAGCTGCTAGATGCTAGCATTCAAATGGCTAATGTTAACTTAGCCCTGTTTCAAAGCATGTCTTAAAACCACGTTGATGCTAATGCTGACAACTTCATAAGCACTTGCAGCTAGCTGATAAAAACAACGTACTAGTTGCTACAAGCATTCGGTACGCTAGTGCTAGCCTCACTGTATACAAAAGAAACGTCAGTGCAATGGCTAGCGGCTGGAAGCTAGCAATTGAGCGGATGGTGTTAGCTTAGCTGACTTTTAAAGGATGCATTAAAACCACACTGATGCTAATGCTAACGGCTTCGGTGAAGAGCTCAACACAATGGCAGCTTGCCAATAAAAACTTGCCATTTGTTACTAGTATTCAGTTAGCATTCAGATTCTTATATTAGCTGGATAACAGCTAAGCTCTATGATTTCTCTTGGCCGGTATGGAAGGTAACTTCTGGCAATCAGTACGTAATAAAAATACAGTTTAAATGGACTAAATTGAGGATTTAAAGCTGTAAAATTCCACTTGTGTGGCCACCTCTTCTGAATTTAAACACTGTTTCATTATGGAGGATAGTTTAGTGTCTTGAGGTTTCTGCGTCCTCATTTTCTTTTTGTTCCCAGCGACAAAATCATTATTTAAAATTAATTTCCCAATCTCTTATTAACCCTCTGAACCCCAGAACCTGCCAGCAGGTTTGAAAGTCATGATATCTTTTTTTGTTTTTTAAAAAAACTGTTAAAATTTACAGTCAATCATGAAGGAATCTTCTGGCTCCGTTGGTAAAGTTAACCCGAAATAAGCTTAAAATTGTGATATTTCGTAAAAATCACTGCATTCTTTGTGTCTTGTTAAAAAATTGCACAAGATTCTGTAAAAAACCAAGAATAAAAAAGTGTGTTGAGGCTGTAAACATGAAAATACATAAATATCTACAGAATGTTAATTCATCATATACATGTCGATTCCGCGTTTTCTTGAACAATTTCAACTTTTGCTTCTTTCTTTTTTCCATTTATGGCTTTAAAAACATGTCAGAAGGCGTTTTATTAAATCTTTGTACTTGTTCATGAAACTACCCAGGGTTCAGAGGGATAAAACAGCCCTTTCATTTGATTATTATCTATAACTTGTCCGTAAAACCACCTTTCGTCCACCTTCTCTATGTTCGCTGCTCCTTCGATGGTCATCTTGTGCCCTTAATAACTGCATTAAGTTCATTTAAAGGGGAACAAAATGCCATTTGTAAACCGCAATGTCCTTCTTTTCCAGGCGTTTTTCCTCCTCCTTCCTCTGCTAACCCTAAAACAACAAAAAAAAGCCAAAGTGTGGAAATTAAAAACGTCATTCTGTCTGTGCTTCGTAAGGCCAGGCAGTGGAGAGCTAAGACGCTATGGCTAAATAAAGGCTAAGGCTAGCCACCAGACTGCCAAAAAAAGGCTAAAACAGCGAGCCGGCTGTCGCTGGCTGACTGATTCAAAATTGTGCTAGGCTAGCTACTAGCCAGTTAAATGGTAAATAGGTAGCAATACGACAGCTAGACGCAAACAAACAGCTGTCTAATAACTAACCAGTGCCAGTTAACTATTAGCCAGCTGACAGGCACTATGCTAGCGTGATAACACAGGCTAGCTACACACTGTAAAACAAACGGCGGCTAAGAAAGTTAGCCGGCTAACAGGTAGACGGTTCAGTCGGGGGGTCTCGAATCTTTGATTATCATGAATATCGACAAACGTCCCCGAAACTGAGAAGCAACACAAAATTAGTTGTTTCATATGGACATGAAACGAAGACCAGCAAGCTAATCGCTGCACAGCTTTAGCATTATAAGGATATATGAACCTTTTTTTGTCAGTTAACTACGTAAAAGGGCTGATCGAAAAGTTCTGAGACTGCTTTTGCTTCAAGCTAAAGGGACACAGTTCAGGAAAGTCAACACCCACTGCGGACAGTGCTTGATCTGTTTACATACAGGGACTTCCAATGGGTGCTGCAGGAGCACTGGGAGCAGAGTATCGCTGCACGACGAGAATACTAGGGCTGGCCCGAATAGTGGTTTCTGACCTCCGAATATTCGGGCCCTATTAAAGACAACATAACGTCCAACGGGGTGGGGGTGGGGCGCTTGTGGTGGAGACGGCCCGAATATTCAGATCTATTCGTCTGGTCTCCCGGGTCCAAATTTTGCCTTTGTTTTGTCTTCAGTTAAACTGAAGAATTCCAAACAGCAGAGATCTTCAGCATCTTGTCTTGTATTTATGCAACAAAGTGAAGCGTGACGTCAGAGTCGGCAGCAACCCAGCCCCAGTGGGGGGGGTATTCGGATACCAAAATTAGTATCCGGATATCACCGTAGCAAACGAATATTCGGATATTCGGGATATTTGGGTCCAGCCCTAGAGAATACTTCAACAGGAAGGCGGATAAATTCAAATCAGGTACAGTTTTAATTTGGTTTTTTTAGTGTCGGAACTTTTGGACCAACCCTCGTGAACGTTCTCTGTAAGGCCGTCCAAGTGTCGGAACATATAACCTCGTAAGACTGAAGTCGGAAAATGTTTTTGGTGTGTAATCAACTCGGCTAAAAGATTCTGTGCTAGAAACATTAAACAAGCCTTGTTCCCTCCATGAGCACCATGTTTGTTGATGTGTTTGTGAGTTTGGAGCTACAGAGTGGTGTGATGGGTTCTGATTGTCTCGAGTGGCTCCACGGTCGTTTCAAACGTGTGGCTGCCGCTCAAAATGTAAAACAACTCCCGTCTTTTTTTCGGACAGGATTGAGAATTCGAGGCGTCTGAACGCACCCCGGTTCCATCAGGTTTCCTTCAGCCCAGCTCACGTCCCAGCCTGGCCACTCTGCACATTTTAACACCCCAACGCCAAGTTTCAATTTGTCTTGAACGCACCCCAACAACGCTGAACAAAACCAAACGCTCTTCAAAACTGGACCAACCAGTTTAATTCAGTTCCAGTCGGTTGCTCGGGAGCACAGCTTTCATTTCCCACCACAGCGAGCGGGGTGCATTCACTCTCAGCTGACCAGTTTGGGCAGAACCGTCCTCGGTTGGATGTTCCCGTTGGCGTCAGTGATCGCCGCCAAGTTAGTCCTGGTTTTGGAGGAGGAGGAAGTGGTGGTGGAGGAGGTGGTGGCGAGCTTGGAGATGGAGGTGAAGGCGCCGTCGGTGGTGGTGGTTCCCCGTTTGGACGAGGAGGTCTTTTCTCCCGCTGTGGTTCCCGTCGGTGGCTTCGGGAGTCGCCTCCTCAGCCATGGGTGTCGCAACGCCTGGCTGGGCGTCATCCGGAGCACAGGGTCCCACTCCAGACACTGTTTGAGGAAGTCCAGGAAGAGCGGGTCGTCGCAGCCCTTCAGCGCCGTGCTCCAGTCTTTGCTGCCCGGCGGGCCTCGCACCTTCCCCCGCCGCGAACGCCCGCCGTTCAGCACCGTGCTGCCGTCGGGTAGCGTGGTCACGGTGCAGTACCGCGGGTAGCCTTTGGATGACACAAAGTTCTTGGCTCGCTTGGAGGCATCCAGGAGCTTCTGACTGGGCATCCCCAGCAGCTCGATGATGCAGGCCAGTTGGTCGGCTTCATCTTCACCCGGCAACAGCGGATAGCCGGTCAGCAGCTCGGCCAGGATGCAGCCCAGAGACCACATGTCAATGGGCATCCCATACCTGGAGCCTGGACAGGACAAAGACACAGCTTTTAGACTGACAGAATGGTTCTATACCAATCAGAGAACTTTAATATACTTCTAGAAATCTGAACCTGCAAGACTAGAAACTTGGACAAGACTTTACGTACAACTTTTAGTCAAGTTGCCAAAGACTGATTGATGATCCAAAAGAGATTAAAAAAAAACAAAAGACAAACAGACCACAAAGGAAACATAAAGGAAATACAAGGACGGAAAGACTTGGCAGGAAAAGAAAGACACTCCTTCACACACGACAGTTAGTCAAGTTGTCAAAGGAACTGCGACTGATTGACAATTACTTTCGTTTACCAAGAAGAACAGATTATTGCTTGAGAACTTGCAAAATCGTTGGTGTTAAGGGAAATTTTTGGACATTGACAATCGTAAATGTTGTGCAACTAATATTCAGTTTCATAAAATGTACACAGACCAAATAGTTTAACCATATGAGGTAGATGCTAATATTGAGTGTTTTTCCATCATAAACGGCATGAAAACATGAATTAGTACAGAAATGAATGGAAACCAGAGGTATTAAATCTATAATATCTACGAAAGGTTTGTAACTGCTTTATTAGAACGTTTCGTGGGTCAGATTGTGGATATTTATTGAAGACCAGAAGCTAATTTTGAGTCTTTTTCTTACCCAGAATAACTTCTGGTGCTCGGTAGAACCTGGACTGGATGTAGGTGTAAACTCTCTGATGTTCGTAGCAGCTGGAACCAAAGTCTATGACCTGTGGGGGGACAAAGGAAATGGTTTACTGGGATTGGACGGACTGGAAGCTGCTTCGTGGCTCCTGGTTTGGCTACCAGACCTTGATGCCGCTGCGTCCCTGCTGCTTCAGCAGGATGTTCTCGGGCTTGAGGTCGCAGTGGATGATGCGGTTCTTGTGCAGCGAGTCCAGACACTGCAGGATGGAGTGGGCGAACTTCCTGACCAGCGGGAGGCTGAAGCCCTGGAACTTGTTCTTCTTGATGAGCTCGTACAGGTTCATGCTAAGCAGCTCGAAGGTCATGCAGATGTGGTTCCTGAAGGTGAAGTTCTCCAGCATGTGGATGACGTTCATGCTTGAGTCCTTGTCCTGCTTCCTCAGGTGCTCCAGGATCCGGATCTCCTCGGCCGCCTGCCGGTGGAAGCGCTTCTCGTTGCGAACCATCTTCAGAGCGACGTGAGTCTGAGACTTGTGATCGAAGGCTTTAACCACCTGGAAGACAAAGAGAAACACCCAGATGATGGTTTAAGGTGATGACCTAACCTCTTTCACTCCAACTGAGAACCGAGAAACACCCTAAAGTTTCCTTAGATCTGCCCTTCCATATACAAGTGCCCACCTGACTTCCTCAGAATCAGCTGTTCTTTTATCTAGAATAACTTGTGTATTTAATGAAACCAAGCAAAGTTTTAGCTTCACACTATGCTAACCTACACAGTAAAGATCCTTTAAGTATATAGAAGTGGGTCTAAAGGTACCACGTCTATTATCAAAAGATCATATAAGACTCAGTAACCAAAAAATTCAAGAAGTCACCTCAAAAGAGACAAAAAGATGACAAAGACGCCAAAACTGACGATGAAAACACTTAAACCAACCACAAAGAGATTATAAATGACGAGAGAAAGCAACCAAAAGCAGACTGAAATGACCACAAAATACTAAAACTGATGACACAAAGACAAACCAAAGATAATGAAATGGCAACGTTACTCGAAATAGCGACAAAAAAACTATAAACAGCTACAGAAAGACTCACTATGTCTACAAAGAAACCAAAAATGACTACAAGAAGACAAAGATTGACCACAAAGACTTAAAATGATCCCAAATAACAAAAAATTATCACAAAGAGATTGAAAATACTCTCAAAAGGACTACAAATGGCCACAAAAGTACTAAAAATGACTGCAAAAATACTAAAATGCCTGTGAAAAGATTTGAAATGCTCAAGAGATAAGAAGCGACCACTAAAAGACTCCCAACAGCTGCAAAAAGATAACAAATGAACATAAAAGACTACAAATGACCATAAAAGACTACAGATGACCATAAAGACAGAGAAAACAACTTGAAAAAGACTAAAACAACTGGAGCAAAGTAACTAAATACAGACAGAGACTAAAAACAACAACAAACCGCAGCATTAGCCATACCTGACCAAAGCTGCCTTTGCCGATGACCTTCAGGACTTCGTAGCGGTAGGAGATGTGGTCATGCGGGACGTGGATGTAGGAGCCCTGATCGTCGTCGTAGCCACCGTTGTTAGCTCCGCCCATAACCCCCGACCTCTTCTTCGCACTGGGACCAGTGAAATACACTGAGGAGGAAAAAATGTTGTTAATTCATCGGTTTCGTCTTGGTCACCGCTAACGGCTTGTCGTAATGGGCGTCTCACCTTCGGGGTAGCTGAACACCTCATGGTGTTCAAAGGAGGACATCTTGGACATGAACTGCTTCATGGCCTGCTCCGGGGACAGCGGGTTGGGCTTTGGCTTGCCGTCCGTCGACTTGTTGGAGGCGGCGCTGCCCTGGCGGCAATGATGGGCCGGATCGGACGCCGAGGTCTGGCGGTCGGGCAGCGGGAGGCCCGGCCGGGTGGAGCTGATGGGAGCCAGGCCGTTGGGCTGGGAGGTCAGGACCGGACGCTTGTTGGTGTTCTCCTGGGGGACGTGGACCTGCGACTGAGATGACAGCTGGACGGCGTCCGACATGGCGGCTTTAGAGCCTCCCTGAAGACAAAACAGACATCGAATCGGGACATTCAGAAGAGTTGGAGCTTCAACTGGATCAGTTTTCAGATATACCCTCCAGAACCTGCCTGAGAATCAGCACATTTCTAAGTTTTCTTTACCATCATACTAATACAGAGAGAGCTGAAAAACAGAAGCAACAAAAACATCCACAAAGGACAAAAAATGACAACAAAACGATTAAAAATAACCACCAAAGGAGCAAAAATCACACAGAGACTCAAAATAACCACAAAAACAACAAGACAAAAATTACAAAGAGATTCAAAACAACCACAAAAGTAATGAAAACAACCACAAAAGGGTAAAAGTTACCAAGAAAGAGACTCAAAACAACCACAAAAGATTAAAAATGACCCTAAAAAGATTAAAACAACCACAAATTAATCCAAATAATCACAAAAAGAATGAAAACAGACACAAAGAGAGTAAAATTACAAGAAAGACATTCAAAATAACCACAAAAGACTAAAAATGACCCAACAAGGATTAAAACAACCACAACTAACATAAAACATCCACGAATAGACTCAAAACAACAACAAAAGACTAAAAAAGACCAACAAAGAGACTCAAAACAATCACAGTAAAGATACAAAACAAAATCCGACCAAACTAATAATCACCACCATGAAATATAAAACAACCACAAGAAAGACCCAAAATGCAAACAAAACCAACCGAAAACAAAAGCACTCTGCTACATTAGCCACTCGTTAAGAGAGATGCCGCCCTTGTAAAGGACGACTAGTCTGGTTGGAGGTCATTAACTACGACAGAAGTCTTTGTCATGGTGCCCCTTTACCAGCCAAACCCCATCAATGCTCTTTGGTTGCCAACATGGAACAACCAGGTACTACACTTAATCTATAATAAACTTTCTGTCATAAGACTTTATTAACCTGGAAAGAAATTTTTCAGCCAGAGGAAACAACATTATAGAACAACGATCGATTGATAATCATTAACATCTACAGTTGTAGATTTATGATCTCTGCTCTGTAATTTCAGCCTTCATTGACACATTCCAACATATTCAGTTCTTTAATTATGTTTGTTGTTAAAAAGACCACAGTGACTTTAAATCTTTGTTCAGTTCATTAAAATGTGGATCATTAACAACCACAGATTCGTCTTTCGAGGAACGTATTCGGTCTAATCACTCTGTTCTGATGAATGAGCATCTCTTTCTTTTCCGTGTCTCTCTTTTTGCCCGTCGCTCGGCGAGTTGCTCCGTGTTGCCGCGGCGACCGGCACACCTGTGTCCTTTCATACACACAAACAACACCTCAAAGAGCTGCCGTTTACCGACACGACAACAACGCCAGCGTCCTCACAATCCGGCCGGCGGGGGAAAATAAAAAGCAATCACAATGAAGCGGGAAGTGAAACGGATGCAAAGCAAACACGGCAGTCCGGTTTGTGTGTCTTTGTGCTGCTGTCGTGGTGAGTTTGGCTCCGCCCCCCACCTAAAAACACCTGAACAAACCCACCGAATGATGGCTTTTGTCTCACTGTGGCTGAAAGCAACAATAATAATGAATCTGGAGATGACTGGTGAGACTAAAGCAGCAGAAATAATGACTTTTTTTTTTTAGAGGCTTTTGAATTTCTGTCTCATTTTTCCTCACTGTGGGCTCATTTTTCCAGGTGAACACTGAGAAACACGTGATACATTCAAGGACCGCTGGAGAGTTAGAAATTTGAAGAATTTTTTGTTTTTACAGCTTGTTGCTCTTCTAAATGGAGTCACTTTTGTGATTTTTTTTAAAGCTAACATCTTTAAATTGTGCTGGTGAGTTCAGGTGTTCAGATGGTTTCGCTTCAGGTTAGCTACATCAGAGGACTGGTGTTTAATAACCGAGGCGTTGCTTAAGGCAGCGGTAATCACCTCGATAAGAGTCTGACTCACCTCCCATCACATCCCAGTAATTAATCACAGCAGCACGTTGAACTGTGATAAAACCTTGAACTGGTTGCAGCATAAAACTAGGACTGGCTAACATTATTATTATATTAAACGACCATGAAGACGGTTTCTGTAGAATCTGCTTCTGGCTAACAGTTAGCCTCTTCCCTGACTGAATGCATGATGTCTGCTGAGTGAATTAGAGGCGATTTGCTTCCCTGCAAGTTCTCATTAAAGCTCCATAAAAGCCTCGTCTGATATGCAACAGGAAACCCAGCTAATGCTAACATGCTACCAGAAGCTGTGATCCAATAAAGAGCAATGATAGCACTCTGATGCTATAAATGCTGCACCTTTAGCCCTCTGTGTGTGTGTGTCCTTCACACCAGCCTATAAACCAATCAGCTGTTCAAAGCGTCTCAGAGCTATTATTAGCCATGTGGCTACAGCTGGCCGTTCCACAGAGCTAGCAGCAGGCTAACGTTACGCTAACATGCTAACCACTCAACTCTGACACACACTGCTTCATGTTTTTCATTTCTAACCGTGTTGGAATAAAACTGAGGTCCAGAAATGATTGAACAGCTGACATTAGCGTGATCACGAAGCCGCTCCACATGTCTGATCGGGACATTCACTGATAATCTCTTTACTGAGTCTCATGAATCCAATCAGGACCAACCTGCCGACTCCTTAAAAGAGCCAATAAATAAACACCACGTGTTGCTCACCTTCCCTTTAACATGTCTTCGTTTATTCTGGTAGATTTACTGCAGAAAATGAGCCTTTTACAGTTCAGAAAATGAATTTACTCGTGGTCAACTGCCTTCTTCAGAGTCATTAACATTGTTTAAATTTAAAAATTTGCTAAAAATAAACTGGTTCTAATAAACATATTCTGAAAAAGAAAAAAAATTCTGCACTTCTTGATGCAACCATGAGCAAGGTATGACTCAACTGCGCCTAACAGTGACGTAATAAAAATTCAGAGAGTTTTCAGATTGACGGCAGGCAGTGTTACTGTAAAACAAAGAGAAACACCAGAGACCAACAGGAAAATAAAAACCAAAAAACCAAAATGATGACTCCAAAAAAAATAAACAGGAAAAGAGTTTCCAAATTTTCAATTTTCCAACAGTCCTTGAACTACACATCTGTGACTACCAAATCTTAGCTTAAAATCATGATATTTCATGAAAATTGCTTCATTTTACATGTCCCAGTTTAAAATTCACTAAAAATGAACTGGTTGCATTAAACAGATTCTGTAAAAAACGAAAAATTTTGCACTTCTTGATGCAAACATGAAGCCGTCACTGATGCAACTGCAACTGACAGTGACATAGCAACAATTCAGAGAGTTTGAAGAAACAGTGAACAGAGGAGCAGGTTGTTGGAGAAACATTCAGCACGGTGAAGCATCTTTCTACAGCTTTTATATCGACTCCATGAACACAACAAACGTCTCGGACTGCAGACAAAGAAGGAAAGTGCGCTTAAGTACCGTCAGCGAGTTGTGGTTGTTGTTGCGGAGTGGCGGCAGGGCGACGGGTGACGTCGTCTGAGAGCCGCTGTGGCCGGGAGAGTAGACCGGCTCGCCCACTTTGCCTGAAAAACACAGAAAGGAATGGTTGATGGTCAATAACATCAAAAACATCCAAGAGATTCATACAACCAGCCGTCAAAAACAGATAACTGCTTTGTGGGGCAGAAAATAAAAACCACAACAAAAGCTTTTGTGTTAAACAGGACATAAAAAAATAACGTCTGGACGCACAACATTAGAATTTTGCAGATATCCGATATTTTTAAACTCATGTTGGTCGAAATCAAGTCTGTCCTGCAGCGAAATTAACATTTTATTAACATCTGCTCCCATCGTGACATTACCTGAGCAAAAATTAATCAACTAATTCAGCAGTTATCAACTCATAAATTCATATTTTGATCAGTTTCAGTAATACTGTGAATAAAATGGTCAAAAAATCCCCGATTGCAGCTGGTTAAATGTGAATATTTTCTGGTGTTTTTCCTCCTCAGTGATTGATAAATTGAATGTTTTTGGACAAAGCAAGATATTTTTCACCTTGGCTTTGGGAAACATCCACATTTTTTACAATTTTCTTTGAAATTTTTGAGACCAAACAAGTACAACTGCAAGAATTTCACGTTAAAAGCAAAAATATATATCAGTTAAAGGCTTGGTGTGTAAAAGAGTTTTTGGAGATCCACAAGGCACCGACATGGATCCTCTACTATTCATTACCTGTTTCAAAGTAAAATCACATCTGGAGTACCACAAGGTTCCAGTCTGGGCCCACTGCTGTTCAGTTTCTTATATTTACACCAAGCTTGTTAAATTTTAATATTTTCTGGTTTCTTCCCTCCTCTATGTGGCAAACTGAATATCTTTGAACACAACGAGTTTTTTCATCTTTCAATCCTGAAGAAAGTCCAGATTTTCCCAAATAATGACAAATATTCGTAATTAATTTGATAGTTAGAATAAAGCAAAATTGTGTAATTTTATGGTCAAATATTGTTTAAAAAAGTAATTACACACTACGAAAACAACAACTGTAAAAACGGTGAAAAAAGCAACACATATCTGTAAAGTAATTATATTTTTAATAGTTTTAACCACAGCTAAAAGTCATTTTATGGCCAAAAATAAATAAATAAAATAAATAAATACATAAAATATGCATATATTTGTAAAGATGCAGATTTTTGATTAAGATATTTTTCATAGCTTTGGTTTGCTGTTTTTATTTTTACAATCAACGTGGAAATTAATATTTTTCTGTCTTTTTATTAGATATTATCAGTATTTTAACAAACAACTGTGAAAAAATTATTTCCCATTTTTTCAGTTACTAATTAAGTTTTTTTTAATAAAGGCAAATATCTGTAAAATCATAACTTTGATAGCTTAAATTAAAAAAACTGTAATTTCATAATCAAACATTGTATAAAAAAGTAATTACTATTTGTAAAATTAGAGCTTTTTGTCCTCTTTCTCCCTTTTTGAAAATGTAAACAAAATGTTTTTCTTACATTTATGATTTATTATGTGTAATTTAATATAGAAAATTTGTAAATTAACAGTAAATTGTTAAAAAAAATCTAAAATGTAATTTTATATATTTACAGCACACAACAGCAGCTTCTCAATAAAAACTTACATTAAATGTTCTTTTATCAATCAAATATATTGATAATCAATCGAGAGCAGCAGCAGCCTAAAATGGCCCGGACCAAGCTGCTGATTGACTCTAAGGAGGATGAAGGTTTTAATTTAGCCTGATAATCCTGATACTCCTCGTCCAGCTCCTCCTCCTGTCAGGTCAGAGATCGGAGATCCTGAAACGAGTCCAGCCGGCCGATAACGACGTCAGACTTTGACCGACATCTCTCCCACATCTCTTATCAGCATCGGCCAGTTTCCAGCACCGAGACGCTGAAAAGCTTCTTTCTGGCCATGTTAACGTCTGAATAAACAACTCAGTTATTTTTAACTAAACTAAGATCATCAAGCACCAATGTGGGTGTTTGGAGCATCTACAGACATTATAAAGCCCAGATTCTAAACGTTTACAGGTTTATAGTGCACATTTTATGGTTTAATGTTTAAAAACATTTTTATTTCCATTCCTGAAGCACTTCTTCTCACTTTCAGTTTGAAATAGTCAGTTTAAGCTGCAATCTGTGCTGCAAAATGACCACAAAGAGACACAAAAAAACAAACAGAAAGGCAAAATGACTGAAAACAAACGCAAGAAGATCTCATGCAGATAAAAATGAGAGCAGAAACGCAAAAACAACCAAAAGAGACAGAAAATGACAACAAAAATGACCATAAAGAGACAAAACGACCGCAAAGAAACACAAAATTACCCCAAAACATGACCACATAGACACAAAACGAACCAAAAATGACCACAAAGAGACAAAAATGACCATAAAGAGACAAAAACGACCGCAAAGAAACACAAAATTACCACAAAGAGACACAAAATGAACCACAAATTACCATAAAGAGACACAGAGGCAGAAAATTACCCCCAAAAATGACCATAAAGAGACAAAATGACCGCAAACAGACACAAAATTACCCCAAAACGTGACCACATAGACACAAAATGAACCAAAAATGAGCACAAAGAGACAAAAATGACCATAAAGAGACACAAAAGGAACCAAAGCTGACCATAAAGAGAAAAAACGAGCACAAAGAGACTCAAAATCAACCCAAATATACAGAAAATGACAACAAAGAGACAAAACGACCACAAAGAGAAACAAAAGGAACCAAAAATTAACATAAAAGACAACGTGACCAAAAAGAGACAGAAAAGGAACCAAAGCTGACCATAAAGAGATAAAACAAGCATAATTAAGGAGAATGTGGTTATTTCTCCATTTTTCTGATAAAACTCAACAAGCCCAGTGTTAGCAAACTCCATAACAACATCCTCGCTGTGTAATTCTTCCCTGCTGTGATCACAAATCGTTGCACATATTTAAATCTAAAACTCATTCATTTATCTCTTTGAACCACTGAATCCACGCAGCTCCGAACGGCATGTTGTCTTTAACAGAAACAATTAAAATGTACCAATAAAACGAGAAAACTCGACTTTCCAACGGTCTCTGAATGCATCATGTGTGAAGCATGGATCTGCACAGAAAAACAACCGAATCTAAACCACGGCACTTCATTAAAATCACTCTATACTCGTTATAAAACACCAGGCCCTCGTTCTGTCTGAGCTGAGCAGGACAAACCGAGCACAGCCAGTTTCTGCGGCTGAATGTGAATCCGACACCGAGCTGAAAATGTCGGAGCGCCGGTGAGAACGAGCGGCATGCGGCCGGACGGGAGGGACGAGTGGGAAAATGAGCAGCAACGTGACGAACACGCCGTGACGCCCGGCGGGGTCAGCGGCTCAAAGAAAGCCGGACGAGAATCCTGGAAATGACGGCGCTCTCTCCTCTGTCCCTCACAGGCCACCGTACAGCACCGTGGTGGGCCAGAAAGAAAACAAACCGCATGTTCTAAGGCTTAATTAAAAGAAAAGCCATTTAGACCAACTTTTTAATCTGCAGACATTATTTTAACAGACTGCGTTAACATAATAATAGATCTGGGCTTAAAATTGAGTCACAATTCTGCTTTTAAAGGCAAATAAACTGATGAACTATTTCAATTTTCACTACAATAAGACTCGGAACGACTACAAAAGATTAAAATTAACCAGAAAATGTTAAAATTTACCAAAACCAGAGTCAGAATGAATACAAAAAGGCAAAAACAACCACAGGAAAGACACAAAACGCAAAAGGTAACCGAAAATGACCACAAAAAGACTTGGAACGGCTACAGAAGATTAAAATGAATCAAAAAATATTAAAAATTCACCAAAAACAGAGTTAAAATGACCTCAAATGGCTAAAAATGATCACAAACAGACTCAAAACAAGCACAAAAACAACAAATGAAGACTAAAAATTAACACAGAGACAAAAATAACCACCAGAAAGACACAAAACGCAAACAAAGGTAACCGAAAACGTCCACAAAAAGACTCAGAATGGCTACAAAAGATTAAAATTCACCACAAAATATTAAGAATTTACCAAAAACAGATTCAAAATGAGTACAAATGGCTAAAAATTACCACAAAGAGACTCAAAATAACCACAAAAACAACGGAAACACAACCAAAAATACAAATGTTTGCAGAAATAACTAATTTTGAATGCTATGTAATTATTGGAGTTAGTCATCAACTATTAAACTCATCATCCAGTCTTCTTAGGATCAATGAACTGATAAATGGATTTGAAAGTTTCAAAATTTTAAGTTTAGATTTGGTTTGACAGAATTTCAAATCCCAGATGAGGCGTTCAAAGACCAGTGGATGGTCGGAAATCCAACAACTTTCTCAATTTTTGACTGACTCTGCCTCTGATAAATGGTTTAAATGTCTTTGTTTGTTTGTTTTGTTCAAGAAAACTCACCTTTAGCGTTTTTGTGTGCAACTTACTGCAGAATCCGCCATAGACGAGAATAAAATCGAACTAAATCTGCTAATTCTAGCTTCTTAGATGTAAATAGTTTCTGGTTCTGTCCCCTGCTGTGACGGTAAATTGATCGTTGGGTTGGCACGTTGGGTTTTGGGAAATAATTGACATTTTTTTAACCGAAACAACTCTTCAGTCAGTGGAGGAAGGTATCGTTGCATAACCAAACTCCCCCCTTGAACCAAACCGGCCAATCGGATCTCTTCATAACGGAGAAGCATGATGTCATCCGAGGTTGGCGTCTGTCCATTAGCATCCACTAGTTTGTCATCCACACGGGGACAGCGATGATCAGCACCGGCTAAAAATAACCAGCGGCACGTATTTACAGAGATTTTAATATCGAGACACCGGAGAAACCAATTACGATGCAGGACTAAAGTTAGCCAGGGAACCTCATGTGGAACCCTGCGGCTAGTTCAGCGGCTGACATAATCAACGAAAGCTCATTTTTACCCATTTTCTTAACCAAGAGTCGGCTATCATTGGTCAACTATCAATAAATCAGTATAATAATCAGTTTGGCTTGGTTCATAGAAACACTGCCCAAGAAGCGTTTCGACAGGACTTGAAAACAGGAAATCTAATATAAAACAACCCCAAATGAACTAAAAACGATCGCAAAGACACAGAAACATCCAAAACGCAATCAAAAGTAACCAAAAACGTCCACAAAAAGACCCAGGATGGCTTCAAAAGATTAAAATTTACCAAAAAAAAATACAAAAAATGTTCCCAAAATTAGAGTCAAAATTATCACAAATGGCTAAAAATGACCACAAAGAGACTCAAAATAACCACAAAAAGGAATGAAAACAACCACATAAGACAGAAAATGACCACAAAGAGACCAAAACAACCACAAGAAAGATAGAAAATGCAAACAAAGGTAATGAAAAATGTCCACAGAAAACTTGGAAAGATTTCAAAAGATTATAATCAACTAAAAAAATACACAAACGGCTAAAAGTTACTAGAAAGACTCAAAATGCAAAAAAAAGGTAACCTACAATGTCCACAAAAAGACTCAGAACGGCTACAAAAGACTAAAATTTACCAAAAAACAAACAAAAACCTTTCCAAAAACAGTCAAAATGATCACAAATGCCTACAAATCAATAACAGAGACACTTAAAATAACCACAAAAACAACAGCAAAAGACTAAAATTAACAACTAAGAGCCAAAATCAACCCCAAAACAGACACAAAATGAAAATCGATTAAAATAAAAATCCACAAAAAAACTAAAAATCACCAAGAAATAGACAACTGAACATCTGAACACTAATCCGTTAGCTTCTCTCCTGCTCCCTGTGCTCAAATAAACTGCATTTCAAAACAAACAAATTCCCAATAAACCTGTTTTCATTTACAGACGTTTATGTTTGTGTTGTCAGACAGCAGAACGAGGACGAAACATCGACTGAAACTAACTTCCTGTGAGCCGCCGGTCGCTTCGAGCTGAGCTAAATTCCTCCATGAAGACGTAGAAACCCGTTCCACCAGCACTGGGAATTCAGGTTTACTTTCATGACAATCAGAGCTGCTACCAGAGGACGACGACACAACAAGGAAGGAAGGAGCTGCTCCAGCTTGTTGAGCTTCATTAAATAACCAGACTCAACTTTCACCTTGTTGAGTCGTTTAACGGAAGCTGGTGGAGGAGTTTCCATTTTAACTACAGTTTTATGATGTAAATTTGTGTTGCTGTTACACAGGAACATGCAGTCTGTCACAACAAAATCAACTTGCATTAAATGGTCGCTTTGCTTTTTAGAGGAAAACTAATTCCTTAGATCAGGGGTGTCAAACATTCGGTCCGTGGGCCCAAAGCGGTCCTCCAGAGGGTCCAATCAAAGTGTAAAAATCACAGAGAAGACTTTAACTGCAGATTTTAAATCAGTAAAACTATAAATTTAAAATAATTTCTAGACCATGACAAGTTGTTTGGATCATAAAGTAAAATACTAGATTGTTCTTTTGCCGCTTTGTGTCTCGTTTCTGTAATATTTTGTTGTGCTTTTGTTGTTTTTTGCCTTTTTGTCTCATTGTTGTCGCTTGTCTCATGTTTTTGTCATCTGTGTAATTTTTTCTTGTTGGACATTTTTTGCTGCTTTGTAACTTTATCAAATTTTTTTGTCTCATTTTTGTTTTTGTTGTCTCATTTATAATTGTTTTGTTTCTCACTGTTGTCATTTTGTCTCAATTTTGTAATATTTTCTTTATTTGTCCGATTTTTGTTGTTTACCTCGTGTCTGTTGTTTTGTTTCTTGTTGTCGTTTTGTGTTTCCTTTTTATCTCGCTTGTGTTTTTTTGTCTTATTTTTGTCATTTTTTGTTTCATAATAATCGTTTTGTGTAGTTTTGTGTTTGTTTTTTTGGTTTGCTTGTGTTGTTTGTCCATTTTTTGGTGCGTTGTAACTTTTTGTCTAATTTGTTGTCTCTTTTTGGTCGCTTCATTTCTTGCTTTTGTTATTTTGTGTCTCATTTTTGTAAGTTTTGTCTAAACCAATTTGAACACTAAACCAAATAAATTAAACCCACTAAATCTGTTAACTCCCAAAACGGTGTGCTGCTAAATTCAACTGTACTTAACACTGTAAAAATTAGACTAATTTTGAGACTAATTCATTCTTCACCCTTCATCATGAAAATAGCGTTATTAATCATAAATTATCCACTTTTAGAGCAGTAAAAAGGGACTAGAGCTGTAATTTTGTTACATAACCTTCATTAAATTACACTAAATTTTCAGCTACAATGCCCGTCGCTCCAAAAACATCACAGTTAGTGTTTATAAAATGTGAAACTGGGACATAAAATGGTACAAAACTGAAAAAATAGAGCCTGAAGCAGCACAAACTGTCACTGAACAGCCTGCAGGTCCAAACCCTGCCTCTAAAATAAAACCACGGATAGACCAGATTTGGTAAATACAGTGCAGGTGGTAGGTGGGGGGGATGAAGGATGAGATAAACATGTTTGGGTGTAAAAAAAAAATTACAAAATAAAACATCTCTCACACCACCACAGTGCTGATTTAATTTGGAGTAAGCAAGAGGCTAACACTGAATAATCAGATAAGTCATCGTCTACAGTGCAGCTAAATAAAGACTCAGTACGAATACATCTAGCTGGTTGTCTGTATTTACATTAACATTGATGTTAGCATCAATGAGGCTAACAGAGGCTAACATTAGCTTGTATAGACTAAAATAACACTGTCTTGCTCAGGCTAACAGCAGCTAAGTGTATCTTTTTTGTCTACCCGTGTCTAATTTAAGCGAACATAGCAGCTACCGGCATTTTAATTAGGCTAATGCAGCTGTTAGCAGTAGTCTGACTGGTTAGCAAAACAGCTAACAGTGTCCTACTAAGTATATTTTAGTATCTTGTTGAGACTAAAATAGCAGCTAGCATTATCCTGGCTGGCTAACATAGCAACCAACAGTATCATGCTTAGGCTAACACAGTGGTAAACGTTATCTCAATAGGCTAACACTATCTTGTGTTGGTTAACAAAGCAGAAAATGGTGTCTTGTTTTGCTTAACAACAGTTAACTGTACCTTCTTTAGGCTAACACTGCAACTAATCTTATTTTGCATACGTTAACACAGCGGCCAACAATATCTTGTTTTGGCAAACATCAGCTAACAGTATCCTGTTTTGGCTAACTGCTACCTTTTTTTAGGCTGACATTGCAGCTGACATTATCTTATCTATTGTAATATGGGAGCTAATGGTATCTTGTTGTGGCTATGGCGAAGCTAACACGATCTTCTTTTAGCTAACTGTTGGCTTTTTATTTAGTAGCTAACATTTTCTTGTCAAGGGTATTGTGGGTGCTAATGGTATCGTGTTGATGCTAATGCAGAAGCTAACAATATCCTTTTTAGGATAACTGCAGCAGCATCTTTTTTTGGCTAACGTAACAGCTAATACTGTCTTGTTTAGGGCATCAAGGCAGTAAATGGTAATTCGTTTTGGCTAATGTAGCAGCTAACAGTAATTTGCTTAGGCTGATGCAACAACTAATTGTATTCTGTTGAGGCTAAGGCAGGCGCTAACAATATCTTGTTTGGGCTAACCAAGCAGTGCTGGTATCATATTTATGCTAACATAGTAGCTAATAAAATTTTGTTTTGGGTGTCAAGGCAGCAAATGATAATTTGTTTAGGCTAATGTAGCAGCTAGGCTAACACAGCAGCTAATTGTATCTTGTTTAAACCTTTTGTTGTGATAATTTAATATGTCATCGGTATTTTTAAAGAGTTGAATTATCTAAAAATTTTATTACACCAGCCTAAGTAGCAATGAGCTAACGTTAGTATGCTATTATATCAACTGGGCTATACATGCTAAATGACAACTGTCTGGGAGGAACATATTTTACAGTAATAACCTGATTAATCATTAAACATTCAATCAATAACCATCACTGAACCCATGGAGAGTAAATTACCCTCTAATGGTCCAAAAGGAGAGCAGGAGGTGGACTCAGGTTAGCACTTTCAGTCGAATTATTAGCTTAAACGCTCCATAACAGCGTTAGCCTGTGTTTTATGGAGCCTCCAGAAGTGACAGTTATGTCGGCCAGAGAGGAACTGAGTGTCCCCTGACTGCAGGCCACAAATCACCCAGTGATCGGAAAAACACATACAAAACACCACCGGATACCGAATAATGGATCGTTAAACCAGAGAGAAGAGAAGAAAAAACACCTTTAAGGACACCGAGAGGCAGCGGTGGAGGCGGAGAGCTGCGGGAAGAGGCTTTACAAAGGGCCGAGAGGGAGATAAACAGACCGGAGAGCCGCTGTCACCTCTCATCTGTCGGCTAAAAATAAACCTGACAGACCGCGGAGGAAGGGCCGCCTTCATCCCAGCTGCTGCTCCTCTCCTCGGCCGCTCACGCTCGGCTCCTGTCCGTCCGAGCCGCTTTATGAGATTACAGTTAATTTAATGAGCAGATGGAGAAGCCTCCAGCAGTTTGTGCCCTGTTAGCCAGCAGCTCTTCCTGCCTGCCCTGCACCGCTTCAATCCGCCCCACGACCGCTGTCTGTACGGCAAACCGAAGCGGAGACCCGGCAGAGTGTCCCCGCCGCAGTGGCTGGGCTCAGGCGCCCTCCGACCGGCTACGGAAGCTGTGCTCACCCGTCGGGAGGACCGAGGCTCCGGGCTTCTTGGTTAACATGGCGGCCGCTCCTCTCCTCTGGACGCAGACGGACAAGACGCCTCCTCTTCCTCCATCCGCAACTCCTCCTCTTCCTCCTCTGTCTCCTCCTCCTTCAGATCGCTCCTTCCCAATAACTGATTAAATTAAATCCCTTTTGTCCTCAAATCTGCTGTTTCAAATCAATATGATACTTATGATTAAATCAAGGTTCTATTATTGTCTCCTGCAAATTATTGTATTTTTTCAAACTGGATACTAGAACTTCTGTAATTTTAAACCAGTTCTATAAACATTAACAGACATTTAATTTACATACAATCTTACTTATTTTAGAATGGTCTGACTGCACTTTATTAGCATTCAGCTAAGAGGGAACTAAATGTTCTGGATTGTTTGTACTTTTTTAAAAAAACGATCCTTGAGATTTAAATGACAGATTCGCCAAAACAAAGAATAGAAAAAGGTTTGGCTAATATAGCAGCTAGTGGTATCTTGTTTTGGGCTAATTTGGTAGCTAGCTGTATCTTAGCTGCTAAAATACCAGTAGCAGCTAATTTAACAGCTAATAGTATCTTGTTTTGGCTAATGTAGCAGCTATCAGTATCTTGTTTTGGGCTAATTTAGCAGCTCACGGTATATTGTTTTGCGCTAATTTAACAGATAACAATATCTTGTCTAAGCTAATGTAGTAGCTAAAAATCTCTAGTTAAAACTAATGTTGCAGATAATAGTATCCTGTTTTGGGCTAATTTAGCAGCTAATGATATCTTCTTTTGTGCTAATTTAACAGCTAATGGCATCTTGTTTTGGGCTAATTTAGCAGCTATTGGTATCTTGTTTTGGGCTAATTTAGCAGCTAATGGGATCCTGTTTTGGGCTAATTTAGCAGCTAATCGCATCTTGTTTTGGGCTGATTTAGCAGCTAATAGTATCTTCTTTTGTGCCAATTTAACAGCTAATGGCATCTTGTTTTGGGTTAATTTAGCAGCTAATGGTATCTTGTTTTGGGCTAATTTAGCAGCTAATGGGATCCTGTTTTGGGTTAATTTAGCAGCTAATCGCATCTTGTTTTGGGCTAATTTAGCAGCTAATGGGATCCTGTTTTGGGCTAATTTAACAGCTAATGGCATCTTGTTTTGGGCTGATTTAGCAGCTAATGGTATCTTGTTTTGGGCTAATTTAGCAGCTAATGTATCTTGTTTTGGGCTAATTTAAACATGCAGCATTAGCCCAAGGAAGATGTCATTAGCTACTATAATAGCACAAAACAGGATACCATTAGCTGCTACTTTAGCCCAAACCACGATGTTTTTTAGTATGGTTAGTTCAGGCTAATGTAGGAGCTAAAAGAAACTTTGTTTATGATTGTGCAGAAATAACATTTGCTTACGGAAATTTAATTAAATGAATTAATAAATAAAAAACTATTTAACGTACTGTTGGGACGTGCAAAAGAAAAGGTTGCTAGGTTTGCTAACAAAAGATTGTATTGTTTGCTAAAAGAAGGATCCAGTTTACAGGTTTAACCTCATCAAGCGTATAAAGTTAACACTGGATCACAATTAGGGATGCTGGGTTTAGAGTAAAACCTTAGCTGATGTTGAAAAGCGTGGTTTAAAACAAGTGCAACAGAATTTAAAGTTCATTTGATCAGGTTTACTAATGAATCCTCGTTGATGCAGCCCAGACAAAGAATATTTAAACTGCAGGTAACCATAGCAACAACACCGATGCCACCACGGAGGCTGTACTCACCACAGACGGTGGAGCGGAGGACGACTGTGTTTCCTGTTCCTCAGAGCTGTGATCCTCAGAAAGCTGCAGCTTCATCTTCATCACTTCACACAGCCTTCATTGTTTACGGAGCTGCCTGGAGACCGGCGACATGTTTACACTGCCGAGGCGACGTCCACGCTGCTGAGTCTGCACCGCCGCGCTAATAAAGTTCCTTCAGTCGCTCAGAGTGTGTGTGTGATCTCAGGTTCCACAGCTTTTAGTTAAATTACAGGCAGCAGCGAGCTTATATAACACACACAACACAACTCAACCCACTGGCCACACTCACCGCTTAGCTGTTATTATCCCTAACTTATCAATCAATCAATCATTTGATCAATGAAACATCAGAAGAGAATGGGAAACATCCAACTAACATCCTGGAGTCCAAAGTGACATCTGCAAATGTCTTATTTTGTTGAACCAACAGTCCAGTGTCACAAAAGTCTTCATATACATAAAATAAGTCTGTTTAGAAATATAAAGGTTCTAACTGGAACCAGAAATAGTTCTTCACTGTAATGTCATTTTTAGTTCCACAAAGAATTTGTCCTAAGCGAATCCTTAAAGATGCCTCCTCAAAGAACCATCGAACCATCGCGTTTCTAGATAGTTCTTTGTCCTGACGTGTTGTATAAAAAATGTGCTAAATGGAACCAAAATTTCTTCTTCAAATTGATGCCACAGAAAACCCTTTTTTAGTTCTGCATGGAACTTGTCTTAAAAGAATCCTTAAAGGTGCCTCTTCAAAGAACTATTGAAAAACGGTTCCATTAGACACCATAAGTCGTCTTTCAAAGAACTCTAGCCAGAATAGATTCTTTCAGGAAGCATTTTCTAGATACCGGTAGGTCTTTGTGCTGACATCTTGTACACTCAGAAAAGAAAAGGTGGTATCTGGACCTGGAAATTGTTCTTCCAATTGTCGCCACAAAAGAACAGTATGAGAGTTCTACAATGAACCTTTTAATGAGAGGTTCTTTAAAGAAAACCCAAAGGTGTCTCAAAGTTGATGATGTCTTCAGACTTTAGCCAAAGTAGATTCTTTAAGGATCGGTTTTCCAGCTAGATTTTGTGGTGATTGATGAATCACTTGTTCTATGAAACATCTTTTAAAAAAAATAGAAAAATCCATCATAGTTTCCCAAAACACAAGCTGACAATTTGTAAACTCAGGAAAATAAAGGTTCTAACTGGAACCAAAACTTGTTCCTCTCACCAAACCCACAGAGAACCATTTTTAGTTTTTCAAAGAAACTTTTTGAGCTTATCTAAAGAGAAACCCACAAGTCCCAAACAAAAACACATTCTTTAAGGAACCATTTTCTGGATTATTTCCATAACTGATGAATCATTTGTTCTATAAAACATTGGAGAACAGTAAGAAACGTTCATCACTTTCACAAATCTCAGGCTGGTATTTTGGAACACGTTCTTCTGTCTGAGCAACAGCCCAGAACCCAAAGTACAAAACATCTTTTCATGACAGGATCCCAGAAACATTGCAATGTTTGACTTTTGTTGCTTCAAAAGGACAAAATGGTTATCAAGTTATGTCATCAAAATAGAACCAAGTGGGTCCACAAAGAACAATGCAGAAAACGTCCTGAAATAACGTAGTTTTGCCAAAGTTCTGAACTGAAAAACAGGACAAAGTTTGGCTCCAGTTATCATTTTTTGATGTTTCTTTGAGGAGCTTTTGGGGATATTTGTGGAACTTCTTGCTAAAAAATTCTTTGTGAAACTAAAAATTGTTCCTCCATGACACCAATTTAAAGAACAAGTTTTGTGAGGAACCTTTGGGTGCCCTTCAAAGAAGAACTTGTTTGTGGAACTGAACGACAGGACGTTTTTTGGGTCCATTTAGCACTTTCAGTTTTCTGAAAGAACAAGACGAAGAAAGACGAAGAACCTCTACTGCATTTTAGAACCACATAAAGTACATGAAGAACCATCTCCTCAATAAAGAGGTTCTTGCATTGATGGTGGCACTTTGAAGAACTTGAGAACCTTCTGAACAACCAGGATTTTTTTTACATTTGAGAACCTCAAACCAGCTATTTTACATTTATTGTATTATTAAAACAGTCACAGATTGATTGATGAATGACCGATCAGTGCAGGTATCTTTAGAACAAATGTAGGTCAGTAACGGGTCAGAGTTTGTCTCAAGGTTCTTCCTGGAGCTTTGGGTTCTTTAAAAGCCCCTCCAGTAATCGGAGTATCTCTGCGTGAACCCTGAGCTGCTCCACATCGCTGCTGTCCAGGATTCAAAAATAGTTTTGTTCCTGGTGCCCAACCTCGTCCTGAGAACCGTCCAGTAAATCATTCTGCTGGAGAACGCGGAACCGTGTCCAGAGGTTAAATTAGAACCAGGATCTCCTCAGAGGAACCAAATCCACAACATTTCTTAGTCAGGTTCTGCTCCAGGTTGGGGATTTATTGACATTTAAAGACATTAAAGGCAGAAAAAATACAACAAAAACAAACAGTGGCATTCTGTAATCCTAGTGTAATATTAAATACTATAAAAATGTGACAATAACGGCTAATGTTTGCAACATAATATTTTTAGATGAAGTTTTTATGACATATCTGTAATTTAAAAACAGAAAAATAATCGGTCAAATAGCACAGTAAAAAATTATATACTTTTATGCTATGCTTGGCATACTTTTTGTTTTTCAATTAATGAGAAATATCTGTAAAATAATTGTATGACTTGACTTAAATACAGTGACAATTGTGAAAAATAAATACCGGTTGTGGGGTTTCTTGTTTGAGTTAACATGTAAATTATTACATTTTGCTGTGATTTCAGATATTATCTTTATATTAATAAAACAGGGAAAATATGTAAAATAACTTTTAAAAAGGGTCCTGTACTATTTTAAAGTTCTTAATATGCATCATTTTTATTTCAAACAGTAAATAAAAACTTTTAAAATAATATCTGTAAAATAACGATTGCTGATTTAAATAGTATTATTTTTCAATAAAAAACATTTATTTTTTATTTGTAATTACGTTTCTCCTGTTTTTCTGTTTGTTTGCTTCACGGTTAACTTGTAAAATTTTGGGGGGGGATTTTAACAGTTATTTTCTGTAATTTCAGAGAAAAACCTGCGAAAGTCTGCAACATAAAGACCAGAGTTCTTCTACTGGAGTTTCATTTTCAACGTGATCCAGATGTCCAGGTGATGGCAGACCTCCTGCAGGTCTCCCAGCATGCACCTGGGCGTCACCTGAGCAGGTGAGGGGGTTCTCTGACCCACAGACCCGCATCATGACGAGTCAGCTGATGAGAGCAGCAGATGAATTAGTAACAGCTGCCACACCGTCGGCCATGTTGCCAGGAGGTTGCCGTGGTAACTGCGTTTATGTTGCCATGGCGTCATTCTGACGCCATGGTGTCGCTCCTTATTTTCTGCATATTTACACACTGAATATGATTCAGAACCAGTTCTAATCTGTTCTGGTGAACTTTTAATGGGTTGTATTTCTTTTTTAGAACCACAGATTCCACATTAAACACATTCGGATCCTCATCTAAATCCATTCTAGCACATCTTCAACCCAATCTAAACCATCTGAATCCATTCCAGGTTGCCTTAAACCCAATCTAAACCCCATTCCACATCTCCCAAACCAGTTCTCAAGTCCCTTTTAACCAGAAACCAAACCAAAGTTGACTAGTTAGACCAGTCTTGCAGTAGATCATCCAGTTTAAACCACCAACAAACCATCAATCATACACTTATTCTATCTTTTTCCATTTAATCCCAACTCTGAATCCACTCAGACTTCATATTTCTAACCTGAAATGACCAGTACACTAAACTAGGAGACAGCTAATCATTCCAAACTCATTCTTTGGGTACAAGATTAGTGTAAAACTCACTGTAACACAATAAAAAATCAATTCTTATCTCATCATAATTGATTGTAATCTGTTTCAAATAATACTCAATGTGTCTCCTTTGAACCCTTTATCTGGAAACATCATAAGATAATTTAAAACCATTCTAGATCGTTTTATACCAATTCATTCTGGCAGTAGATAATCCAGTATAAACCCTTTAAAAAACACCTGAAATCTCCTCTAATCCCTTTATAACCTATTCTGAAATCCATTTTACCCAGTTTAAAGTCTGTTCTAGGCTAATTGTTAAGCCATGGCCGTAGAAATGGAACCAAAGTTGACCATTTAGATGAGTCTAGAGCCCCTACAAACCATCAGTTTTCAACATATTCTAACTTCTTCCATCCAATCCTAACTCTGAATCCACACTAACTCAATACTTCTAATCTGAAATAACCAGTAGACCAACATGAAAGGACAAATCATTCCAAACTCATGCTGAACCCACTGGAATCTATTATAAATCAGATTTAATCACATCGTCATTGATTTTAAATCTGTTTAAACCAATACTCAATGTGTCTCCTTTGAACCCTTTATCTACAAACACCCTAAGATCATCTAAATCCATTCTAGTCCATCCAAACCCAATATAAATCCCCTTCTGATGCCTCCAAAAATGGTTTTATACTCAATTTTTAAACAATATTTATGAAAATCTAACCAAAGATGACCATTTAAACCAGTCTGGCAGTACAAAACCCAATCTACACTCTCTACAATCCATTTAAAATCCACTCTAACACATTATAACCCAAAATGTACGGCGTCAAATTTGGGTCAAAAGTCGCGAGAGTGTTGCGCGCAGACAGCCAATCATAGGGAGGTTGTGGCGAGCACTGGTATCCGCCCACAAAGGGTCAAAAGTCTTCTCCCCGCACGTAAATCAGAGCTCCACGGATAATTATGGCACCATACACGGACGAGTAGCAATGTCTCCACACGCGTAAGAGGCTCCTCGTGCGCGGAGACATTGCCACGTGCACGCAGAGTGTTTTTTGCGCCCGTGGAGACTTTTTTCCGCTCGCGCGGGGTACGTGTTTCGCGCGCGACTTTTGACCCAAATTTGACGCCATATTAATAAACTCAGAGGAAAAACTCCTAACCAGCCGGAAGAAACAAACTTCAACACTTTGATTACATTTATTAATTTCACCAGTTATTCTCTCTTTACTGCAGTCAACATTTATGATTAATCTTGTTTTCTTCCTAAAAGTTTTGCAAATTAAAAATTTTAAAATGTGGGAGAAAAAAATCTCTTCAGATATTTTTAGGATTTTTTGGAAGATTTTTACTCATTTTTTGCAAATATTTACAAAAACTTGCTTACCAAATTTGGGGGATTTTTTGAAAATAAAATTTTGGAAGGAAACTTTTAAGGAATAATTGGAATTTTCTTCCTGAATGTTTTGCAAATTTAAAGTTTAAAAATATAGAAAAATTCTATTTTCACAATGAAACTTCTGATGTCCACATTTTCAACATTTTTGCGAAATCTTTGAACATTTTTTGATGGTGAAAAAGAAATGTTAAAAATGTTCCTTAAGAACATTCACATAAAAATCAACCAAAATCCAGCGAATTTCACTGGATTTTGGTTGATTTTTTTTGTGAATGTTCTTAAAGAAAATATTAGAAGTTTTACTGATATATATGGAATCACTTTAGATATTTTTAGGATTTTTTTTGGAAGAATTTTAATATTTTTTGAAAATATTTACAAGATTTTTCTTTCCAAATTTGGGGGATTTTATAATAAACATTTTAAGAGAAAATTTTAAGGAATTATTGGAATTTTCTTCCTGAAGGTTTTGTAAATTTTCAGAAATTTGGGATGTTTTTTTTTTAATTTTTGGATTTTTTTCAGACAAGAAAACAATATTTTTGGTAAATGAGGACAACAGGAGGGTTAATATCTTCACAGCTCCAAGTGTTTTATCCTGCTGGTGACTCAGCGGTCGTCACGGCGACGGTGATGTGGGATAATCTGGTTCATGTTTGGGATGTTTCCACCGTCTCCAAACAAACGAGATCCACGGAGAGAAACACGTGGAAACAAACCTGAGGAGCTATTTTAGACACACACACCCACACACACACACACATCCACACACACACACACACACACCCACCCACACACACACACACACACACACACACCCACACACACACACCCACACACACACACACACACACACACCCACACACACACACACACACCCACACACCCACCCACACACACACACACACACACACACACACACACACACACACACACACACACACACACACACACACACCCACACACACACACACACCCACACACACACACACACACACACACACACACACACACCCACACACACACACACACACACACACACACACACACCACACACACACACACACACACACACACACACACACACACACACACACACACATGTTTGTTTTTCTATACCGGTGGGGACTTACCATTGACTCCCATTCATATCTAACTCCTAACCCTTACCCTTTACCTAACCTTAACCATCACCAAATCAATGCCTAACCCTAAACAAACGTTTTTGCACTTTTACATTTTTTATTAACAACAATATGGCCAAGAAAACGGTGTTGCCACCCGTGGGGACCTCATTTTAGGTCCCCACCGTAAGACAAGTCCCCACCTTTATAGCAAATAGTCAGGTCAAAGTCCCCACCGGAATAGCAGAAACAAGTACACACCTACCTGTAATCTGATAGAGTGTGACTTGCTGCAAAGGATTATGGGTCTAAATTAATATCCACTTACTGTGCAAATGTTAACGAACTCTTTCTGACCTGCAGCTGTTCACTCGTTCTCCTGCTGCTTCCACAAAAATAAAATAAAATACAAATAATTCTCTTATTTAAAAAAATGAAAAAATCTGTCTGGAAAAGGAACCCAAAAAATAAAAATAAAAATAAAACAGTGGAATATTGTCCCAATGAAAAGATGAAAACTGTGGAAATAAAAGAAAATATCAGGAAAATAATTGTATTTCTAGCTGATGAAAATATTGCAAAACTGTAATTTTGTGGTCACAGTTTCTAAAGGAACGCATTACTATTTTTTAGAAAATATTTTCTTTTTGTAAAGTCAGTTTAGTCCCTAATATATACATTTTTTCTCTCAAATAATGTCAAATTATTATTCTTTTATTTTTTATAGTAAAACTGTAACTGAAAAAATATTTCTAAAAATCCATTTTTGATCTGATCGTTGCACAGTTTTGTTCATTTTATTTTTATTTTTAAACAGCAAACTTGTAACTGATTATTTTTGTGGTTTGTTTTTGTTTGTCAGTAAGGAAAAAATAATCTGTTAAAAAAATTCCAAAATAAGTGATAAATTTTAATTCTAATTTTTTAGGAGGATTTGAACCTGATAAAATCATTTTAAAGTTAAATAAATATTAATAAATTGAGAATCTGTTCACGGTAAGTTGATTTAACTTTCGATGTTTTACGGCTTTAATTGTGGTTTTTAGATGAATTTTTGCAGTAATTTGTGAACCTTTAAATAAACCAGAAGCTGCTGAAAAGAAACTTTCACTCATAAAGTCCAATAAAAGGAAATAAATCTGCTTCAGTCCAAAGTTTAATGTATGAAACAATAAAACAATAAAAAGTGTTTTTATGAACAGAATAAAATCACAGCAGCAGGGAAAACAGAACTTCAGCTAACTGAACTAAAAGTCTTCGTTTTGTTAAAGATAGACTCTGATTCTGAGGAGGAAACTTTAAATTAATTATATAATAAAATAATAATGATATAAGTAATTAAAGCATTAATTCAATGGTTGTATTAGTATATTATTAATTATGTATATAAAAATAATAATATATATTTGTAACAGTTTTCATTCATTTATTTTTGGGACTGATTTAATATTAAAGTTACATTTCTACAGTATATTTTATATTTTATATTTATAATATTTACCTGATGTCACTGTAAACTAATGTTAATTTAATGTTCATATTATTAAAATATGTAATAATTATCTGAACTTGCTAATTTATAAATTCAATATTTTAAGTACATTTTTTAAAGTCATATTATTTTAGATTTTTACATATTTTATAACATTTTACCTGATGTAAACTAAATCTAATTAAAACGTTAATTTAATATTTATATAATAACTTTTATTAATTATTCAAACATGCTAATTATATATTTAATATTTATTTTTTATATTAATATAATTTAATATTTTTATACATTTTATAATATTTTCCTGATGTCACTGTAAATTAATTAATGTTAATTTAACGTTGACATTATTATATTTATTATCTAAACATATTGATTTGTATATTTAATGTTTACAAATATTTTTTAAAATTATGCTATTATTTTATATTCTTCTATATTTTATAATATTTACTTGCCTTAAATTTTAACTAATTGAAAATGTTAATTTAATGTTTACATTATTATAATATTTATTAATTACCTAAACATATCAATTTGTTTATTTAATATTTAAAATACATATTTTTAATAATATTATAAGTTTGTATTTTTGTATATTTTACAACATATACCAGCTGTAAATATAAACTAATTAAAAACGTTAATTTAATGTTTACATTATTATAATATTTATATATTATCTAAACATATCAATTTATATATTCATCATTTAAAATATGTTTTTAAAATAATATTACTATTTAATATATTTCTATTTCATATAACATTTGCCTGCTGTAAATTTAAACTGAATATAAACGTTAATTTACCGTCTTACAGCCCTCCGGTTCCTCTCTGGTGGAGCCGCAGCGCCCTCTACCGGAGCGGCGGAACAAACACCGTCATGGCGGCGGGACGCGGTGAGTTCTTCAGCAACTTCCTGCGGGGTTTGGAGCGGAGACCGGCACCGGAGAAACCAGAGAAACCAGAGAGACACGGGGGCCCGCAGTCGGGCCCCGGGAGAGGAGCGGCGGGCCTCCGTGGAGCAGCGGCCCCGGAGAGAGGCCCTGCGGGCGGCTGGAGGAGGACGAGGCAGCCGGTGAGAGCCTGGAGCCCCGCAGAGGAGAGCAGGTGAAGGAGAAGAATTAATGAGAGATTAAAAGTGTGTTTTCTGTTGATTTAAACTCGTTTTTTCTTTTCCAGCTGCTCCAAACCGCAGAAACACGAACAACAACCCGCATTTACTAAAGTCACAAGTTCAAGAAAAAAAGAAAACTTGGTGGAAAAGTGAGTTTAAAAGATTTTTACCGATTTATTTAAAGATTTACTGACTCTCCTGTTCATTAAAAGCTTCCATTTCTCAACTTTAACCTTCACTGTTGCACTGGAAACATCTTTGATTCTGTAAATTCATCCTAATAATTCAAATATTAACCTTTAAAACACACAGTGCACAGGAAACAGAGATGATGAGGAGGTCATGGGCAGGTTTGGTATCCAGGAGAGGAACGCAGAAGGACAGATGGTGGTTGACTTTGCAAAAAGGATGGAAATGGCTGTAGTGAATACTTTCTTCCAGAAGAGGCAGGAACATAGGGTGACCTGTAAGAGTGGAGGTAGGAGCACACAGGTAGACTACATCTTGTGTAGACGGTGTAATCTGAAGGAGATCAGTGACTGCAAAGTAGTGGTAGGTGAGAGTGTAGCCAGACAGCATAGGATGGTGGTGTGTAGGATGACCCTGGTGGTGAAGAAGATGAAGAGGGCAAAGGCAGAGCAGAGGACCAAATGGTGGAAGCTGAAAAAGGAAGAGTGTTGTATGACTTTCAGGAAAGAGTTGAGACAGGCTTTGGATGGTCAGGAGGTGCTTCCAGATGACTGGACAACTACAGCAAATGTGATCAGGGAGACAGGTCGGAGAGTACTTGGTGTGTCATCTGGAAGGAAAGGAGATAAGGAGACTTGGTGGTGGAATGAGGAGGTGCAGGAGTGGATCCAGAGAAAGAAGTTAGCTAAGAAGAAGTGGGACACTGAGAGGACTGAAGAGAGTAGACAGGAGTACAGGGAGATGCAGCGTAAGGTGAAAGTAGAGGTGGCAAAGGCCAAACAAGGGGCTTACGATGACTTGTATGCTAGGTTGGACAGTAAGGAGGGAGAGACTGATCTGTACAGGTTGGCAAGGCAGAGAGACAGAGATGGGAAGGACGTGCAGCAGGTTAGGGTGATAAAGGATAAGGATGGAAGTGTGTTGACAGGTGCCAATAGTGTGATGGGAAGATGGAAAGAGTACTTTGAAGAGTTGATGGATGAGGAAAATGAGAGAGAACGAAGAGTAGAAGAGGTGACTGTTGTGGACCAGGAAGTAGCAAAGATTAGTAAGGATGAAGTGAGGAGGGCATTGAAGAGGATGAAGAGTGGAAAGGCACTTGGTCCTGATGATATACCTGTGGAGGTATGGAAGTGTCTCGGAGAGGTAGCAGTAGAGTTTCTGACTGGGTTGTTTAACGGGATCTTAGATAGTGAGAAGATGCCCGAGGAATGGAGGAGAAGTGTGCTGGTGCCCATCTTTAAGAACAAGGGAGATGTGCAGAGTTGTGGCAACTACAGAGGAATAAAGCTGATGAGCCACACGATGAAGCTATGGGAAAGAGTAGTTGAAGCTAGACTAAGGGCAGAGGTGAACATCTGTGAGCAGCAGTATGGTTTCATGCCAAGAAAGAGTACAACAGATGCCATATTTGCTTTGAGGATGTTGATAGAGAAGTACAGAGAAGGTCAGAAGGAGCTGCATTGTGTCTTTGTAGATCTGGAGAAAGCTTCTGACAGGGTGCCCAGAGAGGAACTGTGGTTTTGTGTGAGGAAGTCTGGAGTGGCAGAGAAGTATGTTAGAGTGGTGCAGGACATGTATGAGGACTGTAAGACAGTGGTGAGGTGTGCTGTAGGTGTGACAGAGGAGTTCAAGGTGGAGGTGGGAGTACATCAGGGATCAGCTCTGAGCCCCTTCTTGTTTGCTATGGTGATGGACAGGATGACAGACGAGGTTAGACAGGAGTCTCCATGGACTATGATGTTTGCAGATGACATTGTGATCTGTAGTGAGAGCAGGGAACAGGTGGAGGAGAAGCTAGAGGCGTGGAGGTTTGCCCTGGAAAGGAGAGGAATGAAGGTTAGCCGCAGCAAGACGGAGTATCTGTGTGTGAATGAGAGGGACCCAAGTGGAAGAGTGAGGTTACAGGGAGAAGAGATCAAGAAGGTGGAGGATTTTAAGTACTTAGGGTCAACAGTCCAGAGCAATGGAGAGTGTGGAAAAGAGGTGAAGAAGCGTGTACAGGCAGGCTGGAACGGCTGGAGAAAAGTGTCAGGTGTGATGTGTGATAGAAGAGTTTCAGCTAAAATGAAAGGAAAGGTTTACAAAACTGTGGTGAGACCAGCCATGTTGTTTGGTCTGGAGACAGTGTCCCTGAGGAAAAGACAGGAGGCAGAGCTGGAGGTAGCAGAACTGAAGATGCTGAGGTTCTCTTTGGGAGTGACCAGGATGGATAGGATCAGGAATGAGGACATCAGAGGGACAGCACATGTTAGAGGCTTTGGAGATAAAGTCAGAGAGGCCAGACTGAGATGGTTCAGACATGTCCAGAGGAGAGAGAGTGAATATATTGGTAGAAGGATGCTGAGTTTCCCACTGCCAGGCAGGAGGCCTATAGGAAGACCAAAGAGGAGGTTTATGGATGTGGTTAAAGAGGACATGAAGGTAGTTGGTGTGAGAGAAGAGGATGCAGCAGACAGGGTTAGATGGAGGCAATGGATTCACTGTGGCGACCCCTGAAGGGAAAAGCCGAAAGGAAAAGAAGAAGAAAACACACAGTGCACATGAAGTACATGAATTTATTCAACTAATTTCCATATTTTAGCTCAGATTCTGCTTTATTTTTAAATTAAATGCATTTAATTGACTAATTTTAATCTAAACTTTCACATTGTGTGAAATTATTCTATAAATTTAGCTCATTAGTTTAAACTTTCAGGTTCAGACTCAACTGTAATCAACTATTATGCACATTTATCTGCTTATTTTAAACAAACAAGTCTTCCTATGCTATTCATTATATTTACTAATTTAAATATTGTTTAAACCCTACGATGCTCTCAGTTGTATAAATGTATCTGACTAAATTAAATATTAATATTATCATTATGTATCAAATAAAGCTACCATACTAATTTAAATATTGAATTCAGACCACATATATTAGTAATTTTTGATTTTTTTCTTTAATTTAAATTTTGTGGTTCAAACCTCTAAAAAAAATAGAAATAAGCAAGAAAAATGCAGAAATAATTCAGATATTTACCGTACTAATTTAAATTTTAATGGATATATTGTTAATTATGTTTATTTTTCAAACTCATTTAAATGTAATTAATTATGCGGGTTTCTTATATATGTTTTTATTACGTGTTCAGACGACTGTGTTTCATCCTAAAATATGAAGCATTTTAGAAAAAAACGTGTTCATTAGAGTTTTGCTTAAAATGTCGCTTTGTGATCTTATTTTCTGTTTTTACATCTAATTAAACAATTAAAAAGTGTGTTTTTTAAAATAATTGCTGTTTTTTGTGGTTCCTTCAGGCTGCCGTCGGAGATTCTGTTTAAGATTCTCTCGTATCTCGACGCTTCCTCGTTGTTCTGCGTCGCTCACGTCAGTAAACTGTTCTACCGACTCGCCAGCGACGAGTGAGTAATAAATAATACACATTAGATAAGTTATCTGTGGGAAAAGTTTTTCTTCTGTGTCTGGATTTAGATTATCGCTAACAGAATGCTAAGCTAGCTAGCTGTGCAATGAGTTATACAGACTTCATGCTAGCTGGAGGGCTTTTACTGTGAAAGAGCTTGGGTGCTTTTATTGTGAAATAGCTGGAGGTTTTGACTTTGAAAAGGTTTGAGGGCTTTTAATTTTAAGCAGCCTTAATGTTTTTATTGTGGAACATTGGCTGAGCTTTCACTTTGAAGGGGTTCAAGGACTTTTATTGTGAAGTATCGGGATTGCATTATCAGTGTTTTTCCTGTAAAACAGCTGGAGTACTTTTATTGTGAAGCAACAGGAGGACTTTTATTGTGAAGTAGCTAAGTTGCTCCCACTCTTCACCAGCTGCCATGGTTTTACTGTGAAGCAACTCTAGGGCTCTTATTGTGAAGGAGGTGGAGGGCTTTTATTGCAAAACATTTGCTGGATTTTCACCTTAAAGTGGTTTGGAGGCTTTTATTGTGAAATAGCTGAAGTATTTTTCCTGTACAACAGTGAGAGGAGTTTTATTGTGAAACAGTTTCAGGACTTTTACTTTGAAGTGGGTTGCAGGACTCGTGTAGCAGCTGAAAGGCTTTTATTGTGTAGCAACTGAAGGGCTTTTATTGTGTAGCAACTGAAGGGCTTTTATTGTGTATTCGCTGGAAGGCTTTTATTGTGTAGTCCCTGGAGGGCTTTTATTATGATGCAATTTCAGGGTATTTACTTTAAAATGGTTTTCAAGGCTTTTATTGTGAAATAGCTGGATTGCTTTTACCTTGAAGTAGTTCACACTTTTTTTTAGTTTTGGGGCTTTTATTCTGAAACACCTCAACTGTTTGTACTGTGTCTCAACAGAAGGCCTTTTACTTTGAAGTGCTCTCAGGGCTTTTTCTTTGAAGCACCTTGAGGACTTCTATTGGTTAGCAGCTGAAATGCTCTTATTGTGAAACAGCCTGAGAGCTTTGATTGTGAAGTGAACTTCCTCTGTGACCTCCTCTACTTCCAGCGTCATGTGGAAGAACCTCTACGTCTCCGAGTTTGGGAGTCAGACCTGGAAGCCGAAGCCGGCGGACGAAACCGTGGAGGGGAACCAATCAGGACGCTGGAAGAAGATGTACTTCCGGACCGTCGCTGGACAGGAAGTGAAGAGGTGGAGGAAGGAACTGCGAGACATCAGTCCGTACACGGGACTTCCCAGACACACGGAGTGGGTCCTCAGGTATGACCTCAGCATGGATCCTGACTCCGTAAACATCAGCAACGTCTTCTAGCTCCAGATCTTTGCGGTTTCCAGGAACCTGAATCTAAGCTGGGAGCTGACGGTGACCGATCGACTCGGACAGGAAACGACGCTGGAGCAGAGCCGGGCGTACTTCTTCGAATCCTCCGTCATCATCCGCTGGAGTGAAGGAAGTTTCCCCTTGTACTATCATATCAGCAGCATCCAGATACACGGAGTCAGGAAGGAGAACCGGAAGAGCGCCAAAGTCAGCAGGTCAGATACACCTGGTTTGTCTTTACCATTACTATGACTAGAAGAAGGTCATGTATGCTAGTAAAGGGACACCATGACAAAGACTTCAGTGGTGGCTAATGACCTTCAACCATAGTTAAAGTTAGTAAGTAGTGAGCAGATTAGGAATAATTTGAATAATTTTGGGGAAATTTCAAGGTTTACCTGGTAAAGGGGCACAATGATAGACTTCTGTGGTGGTTAATGACCTCCGACCAGAACTAAGACAAACAAGGATTGATTACGACATGACTTTCATGACATGATTTTCCTCATTTGGGGTTGTGTTTGACACATTTTGGACAACATTTGAGTAATTTTGGACAAATTTTGAGCAGTTTTGAAAAATTCTTGAGGAATTTCAGACACATTCCGAGTCATTTTTGCCAAATTTGTAGACAATTTTGGAGTAATTTTGAACGGTTTTAGAGTTGCTTTGAACAAATTCGTTCATTGTAGAGATGTTTTAGGTTGTTTTGATACACGTGTCAAAGATCAGCTGTACTACCGGGTTGTTCCACCAGATGGAGCCTCTTCCTCTTTAATCCTGTAGAGACCACAGGAGGTGCCAATCAGACTGCAGTTCATGTTGCAGTTTAGCTAGCAATGGCACACCATGGCAAAGACTTCTGTGGTGGTTAATGACCACCAGCCAGAGCTAATGTAGGAAGAACTGAGTAATTTTGAATCATGTTGAATAATTTTTGGCAAATTTCTAGTCATTTTAGACAAATTTTGAGTAATTATGGAGAAATTTTAAGATGTTTTGGACATTTTTTTTTTTTTGTCATTTTGGAATATTCTGAATGATTATGGACAAGTTTTGAGGCATTGCGGCAAAGTTTCAAGATGTTTTGGTAGTTTTTGAGCTTAGCTGTAGTACCTGGTTGTTCCAGCAGGTGGAGCCCTTTACTATTTAATACTGTAGAGACCAGAGGAGGCGTCAGTCAGACTACAGTTCATGGTAAAGCAGAGAGCTTTGTGGGAGTTTGGCTAGTAAAGGGGGACCATGACAAAGACTTCTGTGACACTTAATCTCTTGGTGAGATTAGTAATAAATGTTGTAAATCAGCTGTACGACCTGGTTGTTCTACCAGTTTAGCTAAACCAGAGTTTACCTGAGAACGGTGCACCATGACAAAGACTTTTGAGACGCTTACTGACCTCCGACCCGAGCTCAGACAATCAAGGATTGATTAGGATGGTGTTTTGAACAAGTTTTTTCCTCTTTTTGCATAATTTGCAGAATATTTTGGAAAACTTTTGAGCAGTTTTGCTAAAGTTGTAAGAAATTTTGGACAAGGCTTTCTCATTTTGGACAAATTCACTGTCCTTCTGGAGGTTTTTCGAGTCGTTTTGGAAAAGTTTTACTCACTGTGGCAAGCAGAGAGCATTGTGGGAGTTTAGCTAGCAACGAGTAACATGGCAGGGACTTCTGTACTGGTTAAAGGCTTCGGGCACCCTTCTCATCTAGATTGTTTTGGTTTATATCTCATGTTAGTCATTTTACACCTTCGTTTTGGTTGTTTGGCACCTGATTTTGGTTGTTTTACGCCTTAGTTTTGTCATTTTGCACCTCTTTTTGGTTGTCGAGGTCCAGTCCTGAGTTGTATTCTGTGTTGAAGAGGTCTACCGTCACCTCCTTTCCGTCCTCTCCTAGGCCTAGGTGGCGCTCTCTGATTTTGAAGCTGGATATAAAGACTCATCCATATCGATTCAAGGGCAAAGACAAACTGATCAACCTGAGGTATCTGCCACAAGGCGTCATCATCGGCCTCTGGAGGGTAAATCTTTTCAGACACAATGCTTGAACACATTTTAATGAAAAGGCAGCCTGACACTTCTAGTACCTTTTGATTTGTTACTGAAAATACATTTAAAATAAAGGACTGATTTGTGGTGAGTATAACAAAAGAAGGTCACGCATGTGTTGTAGATTAGGTGTAGCATCTGGTTGTTCCACCAGGTGGAGCCTCTGATCTTAAGTGCTGTAGTTCCAATAAGCATTGTGGGGCTTAAGCTAGCAATGGGCACCATGACCAAGACTTCTGTGGTGTTTAATGGTTTCTGGTTGTTTTTTTTCTATGGTTCATTTATAAAAGGTGAATATTTTTGTCCTTTAAGGGTCAGAACGACGTCGCCTTCATCATGGTCAGTCTGCATTTCCACAAGCTCGTGGAGAAAAGTGTGTTGGGGTCTCCGGTCTGGTAAGTTCTTCTCTCATTAAAGGGCACGTTCGCAAATATTAAAATATGTTAACAGCTAAGGTAGGAGCATTGCAGGAGTTAAGCCAGCAAAGGGGTACCATGACAAAGACTTTTGTGACATTTAATAACCTCCTGCCCATTAGGAATGTTCATGATTAGAAAAAGAAGGTCATGCGTGACCACAGTTGTACCATGACAAAGACTTCTGAGACACTTAATGACCTCCGACCATCACTCATGCACTAAGTGCTGAGTAATTTTGAACCAAGTTGAATAATTTTTGGCAAGTTTCAAGTCATTTTAGACAAATTTTGAGTAATTTTGGAGAAATTCTAAGACCTTTTGATCAAGTGTTTTTCTCGTATTGGAATATTCTGAATGATTATGGACATGTTTTGAGTCGTTTCAAAGTGTTTTTATTGTTTGAGTTTATCTGTAGTACCTGGATGTTCCACCAGGTGAAGGCTCTGATTTTTTTAATAATAATTAAGGCCAGAGGAGGCGTCACTCAGGTTACAGTTCATGTCAGAGCAGAGAGCATTGTGGGAGTTTAGCTAGTAAAGGGGCACCATGACAAAGACTTCTGTGATGTTTAATAGCTTCCGACCAGAGGTTACACGTTCAAAATGACCTGGGATTGATGAGGATGGGGTTCCTACATTCTAATTACTGACATTATTGAGTTCACGATCATTTGTGCGCTGTTTTTTTCCCTTCCTGCAGCCCGTATTCTGATTGTATCGATCCACTGCCAGTGGACGATTCGGACCCCGAGTTCGGTCTCCACGGTTACACTTTGCACTTCGTCCTGCACAACACCGGAACCGAGATCATGTCCGGACACTTCCAGCAGCTCTCCTGCAACCCCGGTAATCTGATTACAGGAAGTAAAATTCTTCCTTCCTGTCATTTTCTACATCTATAGATTTAAGGGAATTTGCTTAAGAAAAGTGGGAATCATCTGCAAAACATCCAAACCAAGTGGGACATAAATCTGTGGATCTTCTTTTTAAATTCTGAAATTTTGAAAACTTGTCAGAAGAGTTCATTTTTAACCTAAAATCTAACATTTTTATAGACTGGTCTGACTGTTTTAATCTTGGGTCTGTATATGAGGTGGGAACTGTTCTCATTGGGGTTCCTCATTCAGCTCAGGTCCAGCGTTCTCTGATCAAACTGGACGTCATCAACAGAACCAACTTGTCTCAGCACAGATCTCTGTCTGGAAGCATCAAGCTGCCCTGGAAGAGCGACGAGTTGGAGGGTTCAGTGGAGGTAAACCTGTCCAACAGAACACTTTTTACATTGTGCAAATACAACATATAACTGAATGGATGGAATAAATGGTGGTAATACTGACCCACTTTCTAATTTTTTACTTTCGTGGTTTAAAACGAAAACTTAATGTTTTCATCTTATATTAGCATGTTAGCATACTAACATTCTAATATAAGACATAAACATTTGCAGCTAAATGTTTACGTCTGAAGTTAGCATGTTAGCCTACCATGCTACCATGCTAATTTTAGTCCTGTATTAACCGATTAACTATTAGAAAGAAGACGGTTGTGCATGCATTTAATCTAAATGTTAACCCAACTTCTGAAGTTATGTCACACAAAATTTCGAATGAATAAATAAAAAAAACATAAAAGTGCCTATCTGAATGTAGTTGCTGTGATTATTCAGGTAGCTAATCTGTCAACATTGTGGTCGTCATAAAAAAGCAGGAAGTAAAAATTTATCTTGAATAAATTAATGAATCTGAGTGTTGGTTAATTTTAGTGCAAATCAGCCAGTGTTAGCATGCTAACATGCTAATTTAAGATATGAATATTTAGCTGCAAATGTTTACATCTTTTATTAGCACAACAGCTAAATGCTTTTGTCTTATATTAGCATGTTAGCATACTAACATGCTAATATAAGATGTAAACATTTGCAGCTAAATGTTTACTTCTTATACGAGCATGTTAGCCGAGGGTTAAATGTTAACGATTTTTATTAACATGTTAGCTTAACTTGCAAACATGCTAACATGAGACGTAAACATTTAGCTACAAATTCTTAGCAGCTAACCAAACAGAATAAATGTAGTTTTTGACGTTCCTTCTTGTTCTAGAACTGCTGCATCATGACGTTGACTCTGCTGGACGAGTTCCAGACACCCTTCTGGTGCGTCAGTTCGCCGGTTTCCATCCAGGCGGCGAAGAAGTCGCCGTCATCGGACTACAGCGACGACCACTTCCTGATGGACTACTACGACTCGGAAGGCAAGGTGAAGATGGTTCTGGTTTGGTTGAAGGAGCAGAACCAGTTCTTCCTCATCAGCCTCAGTTTGTTCGTCGCCGTCTACAAGGTCAACCAGCGTTTCAGCAGAAACTACTGAAGCCAAACTGGACTAATCACACCTAAGGTTTCTGGTTTTTACGCTTCAGATGCTGTGATTTGGAGTTTTTTTTTTCTTCCAATTGGACCAGTAGTTTCTGAAGTTTAGTTGATGTTTTCGTTCTGAAGAACAAAGAATTCAGTCTGAGGCTTTTGTTGTTGAAGATTTTCCGGAGAAAACTAGTTTTTCAAATTATGTTCTTTCCTTGAGACATTATTAGAAGAAAAGTGATACAACACTTTATAAATTTAGTTCAACAGTTTCAGGTATTTGATACATTTCTTGATTTTTTTTTTTTAATTTCCGGAATAACAGAATTAATTTTTGATGTTTTGATGTGTTGAACGGTTTTGAAAACAATAAAATTTCATTTGTGCGTTCCAGTTTGTTGTTTCTAAATGACACAAGCTGCTCTCAATGTGAATTCAGAGAGGATTCTGACCAGGGGGGTATTCCACGAAGCTGGCTTAGGTCTAAGCCTGGTTTATTTCGGTCAGCTTCGCTAACTTTAGTGAGAGTTTTGTTCCACCAACAAGGCTTAGGGCTAGCCTGGCTTGGTAACCATGGTAACTCAGCCAGAGCGACAAGCCTTGTCCGGGGCAGGCTAACAGTCAAGCTTACTTTAGCTCCATGTCAGAGAAGGTTCTGACGAGCTTCAGAAAGACGCCTGTGAACCGCATGTTACACATTAAATTCATCTTGATCTGTAATCAATGATGTTCTTGTTCGGTGACATACATTGAGACCTTTTTTAAATAACGCCGGAATAACCGTGAATCAAACTATATCATATTACACATTTTGTCACAGTGTGGCTCAGTGGTTAGAGTGTAGTTAAGGAGATTAAATGTGGTTTTACTTTTCATTGGGTTCAAATCCACCAGCGGTAAATACTTGGAAATATCTGATTTTCTTTCTTCTTCCACCCTCAAAGTGCAGTCAACACGTAACAGGAACAGGCACAGATTGTGTTAAAATAAGCAGGACACAACAGCCACAGTTTTCCATAAAGAATACCTTCCTTTTACCAGCGGTCCAATCTGATCATGATGAGAATCCAAAGGTGAGGCCAAATGATGAGAGAACTATTTAGTGTACAGCTCATTTGTGTCTTCTCCCTTATTTAAATGTAGGCCACAGCAGCACTATCATCTCTAATAAAAATGACATCTCCTCTATAGGCCTACATGTTTTTTTCTGCTTTTTCATTCAAAGTTTGAGTGTTTGATGAAACATCTCCACATGAAGTTGCCCCTTTTTTCCAAAGTATTCCTCCTTTGGTTTTAGGTGTTACCTGCTGCTTTATTCATCTATGGTGGATATATATTTGTCACATCAAGAACATGAATTAGGCCTACCAGAGTAAAAAGTGAAAACCACCATCACATTACACAAAACCAGGCCGTAGCCTCTTTCTCTCATATATATATATATGTTTATACACACATAAAAAATGTCTTCAGTGGGTTTTAAAAGCTTTATTTCATCAGATTGATCTCCTCTGGGCCACAGTAGTGTGACAAACTTCAGGGTGAGGAAGAAAAAGTCATCAACCACTGCAGCTGTGGGTTATCCCTAATCAGTGTCAAAAACTTGCCCTCTGAAAATTAAATTTTCAGACGTGTGTACGCTCAGACTAAGTGCTTCATTAAAAAGAAAATAAACACGCATTTAAACGATCGCCGATGAAGGCGCTTCCGTGATTCGTGGTGAATCTGCGGAATGAATGGCAGAACTAACAGCAAACTATAAGTATTTTTTTTTACCTTCAAAAGTAGCGACAGACTATTACATATTAACAACCTAAACAAAACCCTGACGTATTTTCTGCGTCTGTCAACACAGACACTATCACAGTCACTTTAATGTTAGCGGACTCTGTTGAATGGCTAAGTTACATAACCACAAACAAATCTCACAATATCACAGTAAATCGAGTTTGTGGGTTTTTTTTATTCATGCCGAATTAAAGAGCTGCTCCTCACCATTCACGAGTGTTTGTTTCATATTCGGCATCCTTAACTTTATCTTGTAAATTAGCGTCCGAAATTAAATGGGGACATTTGCAATGGAGTTCGTCAGCCGCTTCCACCACTTTGCTCTTATTTTAGTAAATGTTTTGGTTTCAAATTGCTGCATGTTGTAGTTTTATGAAGCGTCCACTAGATGGAGACAAAGAGTCACAACTTACTGACCGGATCTTTCAATAGTATTATGTTGTTAGAACTTCGTGTTGTTAGAACTTCGTGTTTACAGCGTATTTAGATGTGAAACACGAGAAAATAAATTATTTTCAGTATAAATAAGAAGTGCAGAGGAAACAAAACAGCCATGAATTCAGAAATGATGAAAATCGGTTATTATTTTTTAATCTTCCAAATGTCTACTGATGTTGCCGATTCTGAGGGGGGAAAATTGGAGGCTCCACATATTGTCGATATTTTAATTTTTAAGTTTCCCAACTTGTCTCATTTCTGGAACACTGCCTGCAGTTCAACCAAAACCTGTCTGAAAGCTGAAGAAAGAACATCCAGCTATTTTGGCATAATTTCTCCTCTTGCTCAAGCATTTTTGTCATTCCTATATCCAGTGAAAGGTAAGTTCAACTGACTTCTATTGCTATTTCCCTTTAGCATTAGATAGAAGATAAAAGGTGCATTTATTCTGAAAAAGAGATATTAATAATGTATGTGTACGACAAGAAAATGCTTGTAAATAAAGCTGCAGTTAAAAGTTGGACCTAAAAATGTATCTTGAATGAATTTAAAAATGAACCTGGGTGTTGCTAATGTGCTTGAAAATGCTAAAAGAATTCATGTGTAGCAGAATTGGTTAGTTCTGGTGCAAGTTAGCCAGCGTTAGCATGCTAACATGCTAATATAAGATGTAAACATTTCGCTGCATATTTTTAGCAGCTAAACGTGTATGTCTTATAGACCCTTTAATGACCCACGTCACGAATGACGTCACAGCTTTAGCTGGAGGCAAAAGAGGAAGCCCGCGGCCGTGACCGAAAGGCGAAAGACTGAGGGACTAGGCTCTATCAACTTTTCTAAAATGTCGTCCTGCTGTGTTTTTGGATGCCAGCATAGGAGGAATGACATTGGCGAACGCAAATTAAAGTTTTATAGGATTCCACCGAACACTCGTGCTCAGAGGGAACGAAGACAGTTGTGGTTAAATGCACTGAGGTGAAAAGGATGGACAGAGACGATCAGCTGCAGTCAATTCCAGCCATTTTCAGTACAAAAAATCGCTAATATTCTATTTGTAAATAAAAAATATTCAATTCAATTCAGCTTTATTCCAGACACTGGGTCCAAATACACACACCATAAGAACAAGGACACAACAAGACACAGAAAAAAATACAATCAAAAACAATAACCCATTAAATATGACGAGAAATACAGGAAATATTGGACACGCATCGCGAGGTGCATTTCCTTGAAAACGACCGATTCGGGGATTTTATACCGACTTCAGGACATGTTTTGGACAAAATAGTTTACTGGCTTGTGTCATCTGGATGTAAAAGGTTGGATTATGGCCGTTTTTTGTGGAATATTTTCATCTGTGTGTAATAATGACCCGGAAATGTGAGTCGCGCTGTGTGCGTTGAAGCCGTGTATAGAGAACGGATGGATGGATATTCGTTGTTTGTCGGACAAATGTGTTTTTCTCACCCGCTGTGGTAATCACATCTGAAAGTGGTTTATACCGGCGGATTCATGAGAATCTAAGCTTTCCATCGGCGTATAGTGTTTATATAATCGCGTTTGCAGCCTTCGGACATTCTTTAAATTCCTATGCAAATTAGTAGGTGTACCGCCGGTGGTACACTGAAGTTTAACGGGTTAAAAATGCTTGAGTTTGCAGCGCAAACTCCCAGCCCAAACTATATACTCCCAGTCCTGCTTGACTTCTCGCTCCGCTTTTGCCTCCAGCATAAGCCCCGCCCACAAAAAACGTCACAATGTTTGTAAACAAATAAAGGGTCGATATGAGCTCAGTAGGTAAATGTTTGTCTTATACTGGCATGTTAGCCTAACATGCTAGTACGAGACGTAAACATTTGGCATATTTGGCTAGCATCCTAATATGAGATGTAAACATTGAGCTGTACATTTTTAGCACATTTAGCACAGCAACATGCTAATATGAGACAGAAACAAATTAACATCTTTGTATGCGAACATGCTGATTTAAAAGGTAAACTTTTAGCTGCAAATGAAACCTTTTGCAGGCTAGGTTAAAATGCTTCTGACATTAGCATATTAGCCTACCATGCTCATATGAGACGTAAACATACAGTATCTAAATGTTTATATATTTTATTAGCATATTAGTATCCTAACATGCCAATACAAGACAAACAGGTAGCTGTAAATTTGTAGCAGCTAAAATATCAGCATGTTAGTATGTTAACTAGCTGATCTGAGATGTAAACATTTAGCATGTTAGTGTGTGACCATGCTGATATAAGATGTAAACATTTAGCTGCAAATGTTTACTTCTCTGAGACATAAACATGTAGTAGCTAAATGTTTACATCTTATATTAGCATGTTGGCATGCTAATAGAAGGCAAACATGAAGCTGCAAATTTTAGCAGCTAAAACAGCATGTTAGTAAAGCTGATGCTGTTATAAGACAAACATTTAGTTGCAAATGCTTACCTCTTATTTTAGCATGTTAACCTAACATGCTAACATGTAAAATGTAAACATTTAGCTGTAATTGAGTCCTTTTGCAAGTTAGACTAACATGCTTCTGACATCACCATGCTAGACTAACATGCTCATGAGACATAAACATACAGCAGCTAAATGTTTCCGTCTTACATTAGCATGTTAGTATGCTAACATGCTAATATGAGAGGTAAATAATTAGCTGTAAATGTTTATGTCTCATATTAGCATGATAGGCTAACATGCTAATATCAGATGTACACATTTAGCTGCTAAACGTTTGCAGCTCATGACGCTGAAAACTTATTCCAGTCAGACTGAGGAAATTGTGTCTAAACTTTGCGTTATTTTTCTGCTGTATTTTAACTGTTTTTGCGTTCATTTTACAGAGTTGGGTTCACATTTCTGGACCAATCGAGGAAACTTTTTCCTGGAGGTCTGTATCTGGATGAGGTGAAGTTATTTAGATTAGTCGGTCACTCACATCCTGTATATAAGACAAGATAAGATGAACCCAAAATATATTCTCAGCAGAGAAATATCCTCCAGTTGTGCATTTGATTAAAGGATTTTCAGAGATGAAGTATTTTCAGGAAGATCTGCTGCCTTCAATTGCAGATAGAAGAAGACATGGCAGAGTTTCACATTAAAAGCAGGAGGCAGGACTGAAGGGAGGCGGCTTCATCGGAGGAAACTGGTCTGACTGGCTTCTGTTCAGTCGCCTGGAGGAGGTTCTCAGTTTCTGCTTCGGTCTGAAGGACGCTGCTGTCGACTCTGAAGCTCCCGAAGGACAAAAAAACCCTCAAAGATGGCTGTGAATAAATGCATCAAATACCTGCTGTTCTTCTTCAACCTTCTCTTCTGGGTGAGTCTGAAATAAGGAACTTTAAACTCTGCTGCTTTCTGACGTTTCAGGTGATTCCTAGGACAGGTGTATGACAGGTAGAGACGATGGTTCAGGTTAAATCTGTGAGTTTATGAGAGGAAGATTCAGTTAGAGTTGATTTTTGGGAGTTCCGTTCCAGTTTATGCTACTTTTAGCAGCAGATTACTTCATTTTTGCTTGATTTTTGCATCTTTTTCCACTTCATCTCCTACTGTTTGTCCTGCTTTTGCCCTCTTTGCGTCACATTTCTGTTTTTCCAGTCGTGGCGGTGGTGTAGAACTGGTTGTTGCCTCGCCCTCCCCAAACAAACGTTCATTCAGTTTCAGGGTGTGGTCGCTCACGCAGTCCCATCATCTCGTTTATCATCATTAGTCCAACAGTTTTCCCTCAAGTCTCCTCAGAAGCCACTTTTTGATTCATTCCTTCACTCAAAACTTTCATTCAGTCGTGCAGATTCTTTACTTGTTGCTCCATGTTTCCTTTACGTTGTTGCTCAACACCAACATGACGCCGCTTGTTGCAGGTTTTTCTGATTAATGCTAAAGAAAAACCACATCTGTTGTTGTTGTAAAAGACAAAGTGATGAAAGGAATGTCTCCATCAGATGCTGTTTTCTTAGGTTATACACACCTCAAAGTTCTTAAGTCCAGTGTTTGTGTTTGACGCTGGAATATCTCGTAAATATGTTCTCTAGGTGTTCAAGAACCTTGTTGTTGAACTTAGAGAACCTGTTTTCTCTACATGATGTCAGTTAATGTATTGTAGACCAGAGAGCATTGTGGGGGGTTTAGGTAGTAAAGGGACACCATGACAAAGCCTTCAGAGACACTTCATGACCTCTGATTCGATCTAAGACAAAGAAGAATTGATTAGGACATGGTTTTGGACACCCTGCCTTCGCCCGAGTCAGCTGGGATAGGCTGCAACACCCCCCATGACCCTTGTGAGGATAAAGCGGTGTATAGAGAATGGATGGAGGGATGATTTTGGACAGGTTTTTTCTCCTTTGGGGTAATTTTTGATACATTATGGACAACTTCTTACTGCTTTTGGACAAATTTTGAGCAGTTTTGAAAAATTCTTGAAGTATTTTAGACAAATTCTGAGTACTTTATGACAAATTTGTAGTAATTTTGGATACATTCAGAGTAATTCTGAACAGGTTCAGAGTCATTTTGGAAACATTTTGATTTGTTTGGGGCATTTTTTTTCCTTGTGGAGACGTTTTAGGTTGTTTGGTATTTTTTGTACATCAGCTGTAATACCTGGTTGTTCCACCAGGTGGAACATAAATTAGCATACTAACATGCTAATTTAAGACAAACATTTGCAGCTAAATGTTTATGTCTGAAATTAGCATGTTAGCCTACCATGCTAACACGCTAATTTTAGTCCTATATTAACCGATTAACTATTTGAAAGAAGATGGTTGTGCATGCATTTAATCTAAATGTTAACCCAACTTTTGAAGTTATAATGTCACACAAAATTTTGAATTTTCAGGGATCACAGCTCATTTTAGCACCATGCTTATACAGTTAGAGGTCTGAAATTTTACTGAAGTGCTGCTACAGTTTTAGTTTTTGATGGTTCATGAGTGGAAGTTGTTGACAGTGATGCAGCTATGAATCATTTGACATTCAGGTGAGTTTTCCAGGTGTGTCCTTCTATTGTTTACTGTATATAAGGGCGTTTGCCATCAGCAGCAGGTGTCTGATTCCATCACACTTGTTGTTTTTGCTCTACTGAGTCTCCACTCTATTTATAGATAAGAAACCAAAGACATTTCCCAAACTTTAGACATCTCCAGTCACATCCTTCAGGTTTGAAACGCTCCACCAAAAACAATCCAAAGTAAAAAGCATCTTTGTGTGTTTGTCCTGCCGAGGTTGTTCCAGCGTTCGGAGTCGATGCTAACCTGATTGCAGCCACTCAGCGGACATGGTGGACATGATGTGTTTACCTCCTGATGAGGGTGGAGCAGCTATTTACTGTAAAGCCCATTTACCGTTGTGGTTTTTTTTTCCTTTTTTTTCAAACTTGTGGCTCTGCAGGAGCTTTTAGCCGCTGAGTGATTCTGAACCACAGAGTCCTAATTACGCCTGGAAGGAAACCATTTATCTGCTCCTCTGTGCTCATTTACATGAGTATGATTGTGCTGTGGAGCTGCTGTGTTTCTGCAGATCAGAATGAAGGATCATGATGATGTCGGATTCTTCCTGCTCGTGCTTCTGCTGTAAACATCTTTAGGTTTTATGTGTCGGACAAACGACTGATTAACTGCGACTGTCTTGGTGCATTAAGGCTCCATGAATTATTCTGAGAGAGATGCTGCATTCAGAAACCGTTTTTGCATGTCGTAGCTCAACACGGTCTCACGGGGATTCGTGAAACTGTTACGTAAATTTTTTGTTTCTTTTTCGTGCGCACCAACACGATTTCGTCATGTTTTTCGTGCCGCTCACCACGAAATGTTTTTCGTGTTGCTCACAACGAAACCCGCTGTGGTAATCACAGCTGAAAGTGGTTTATACCAGCGGATTCATGACGATCTAAGCTGTCCATCGGCGTATAGTGCTTGTGTGATCGCGTTTGCGGCCGCCGGCCGCCAGACATTCTTGAAATTCCTATGCAAATTGGTAAGTGTACCACCGGCTTATGGTTAGGGTTATGGTTAGGGTTATGTTTAGGGACGATGTCATGCAAAATATAGCGTTGGATTCGCCATGGTTTTACATTAAAAATATAATACACACATTCGTTTGAAATACGTTCTGGGTGGCACGAAAAGTCCGCCGTTTAAAATACATTGGTGCGCATTTCGTGGTGAGCGGCACGAAAAACATGACGAAATCGTGTTGGTGCGCACGAAACCGAAACAAAAATTTACGTAACAGTTTCACGAATCCTCGTGAGATCGGGCTGCGTAGCTGCAGAGTAAACCAAATAGTGCAGCTGTACACATCAAAACATGCAAATGAAATCCAAAAAACCCAAACAAGTCATTAGATTAGATTTAGATGATTCTGGAAACCCAACATTTTGTTTTCATGGCACTTGGTAGAAACACAGAAAGCTAAGAATGTCATCACACTGATAACTTTAAAAGCCTTTGAATCCTTTGAATTCCAGTATAAAGAAAGAACCATTGGTGAAGTCCGCTGCTACTTATTAATGGGCAACAAAACGACCACAGTGGCGTTAAACCACCAAATGTTGGGGCATAAAACAGCAAAACTGAGGCACTAAATGACCCAAATGTGATGGAACAAGACCACAAAGAGATATGAGATATAAAGCAACCATCGAGACATAAAAACAATCAAAATGATTCATAAAATGACCTGAAAGACACACTAAATGACTAAAATGAAACGCAAAGCAACGAATTTGAGACACTAAATCACCAAACCTGACATGCAAAATGACTAAAAGGAGAGGAAGCAGCAAAAAGATGCCAAGTGGCTAAAATGATGCGCAAAGCAACAAAACAGAGAAACTAAATTAACAACGTGAGACAAAAAATGACAATGCAACCAATACGAGACCATAAAGAGAAGCAAAAATGACTCAACTTCAGTGTACGACAACCACAGAGACTCAGAACAACCAAAATGAGGCTCAAAACAACAAAATTTAGAAGCCAAGTTATCAACCCAAGGTGCAAAATACCAAAGCTGAGATGAAGCTGACCAAAATTAGATGTAAATGACCGGAAATTAGGAACAAAGTGTAAAAATTGAGACTCTAAATTACCATAAAAGATGCAAAATGACAAAACTGAGATATAAACAGACAGTAAAAGTGACTAGAAAAAGATGGTAAAAGACTAAAATTAGATGTAACACAACCACAGAACAACCAAAATGTGCTGCAAAGCAACAAATTTTGGACACTTACTGAACAACGTGAGACAAAAAATGGCAAAGCCAAGATGAAAAGTGACCAAAATGACGAGAAAGATACTCAACGCAACCAATGTGAGACAAGAAAGAGAAGCAAAATGACTAGAATTATAAGAAAAGACAGCAACAGAGATTTAACAACCAACATGAGGCTCAAAACAACAAACTTTAGACGCTTAGTGATCAATGTGAGGCACAAAATGACCATACAGAAATGCAAAATAGCCAAAAATTAGGTGCAAAGTGTCAAAATTGAGGCTCTAAATAACCAAATGATATACAAGACATCATAACTGAGATATAAACTGCCTGAAAGGACCAAAATGAGACTCCGTATGACCACAACAAGATCCGAGATGACCAAAATTGGGTACGAGACAACCAAAATGGGACACAAAATGACTAAACTTGGGTATGAAACCACCCAAATAGTATTCAGAACGTCTACTAAAAGACTATGTAGAGACAACAATGTGATACAAGTCAACTGTAGACACAAAATGACCTAGAAAGAGTCAAAAAACAACAAAGACACACAACATGGCAACAGACGATGGTTCTATGGCTTTGTGGTTGTTTAGTGTCGGTCTCACGCGTCTGTTGTTTCTACAATCCATTCATCTTGTCACCTGTAGACAAAATTCAAAGTACGTTTTGTTTTTCAGGTTGTGTGTCATTGTGTTGTGTGTTTCTGTCCCTTTTGATGGATGTAAAGACAACAAACCGAGCTGTGAAAGAGGATTTGCCCTGAAGGATTATAAAATGTCCCGTACTAACATCTACAAATGCTGTAACGTCTAATGAGGAGTGTAGATGTTGACAGTAAACACAGCGTCAGTCTGGATTTAACTCCTGGTAGATTTTCTGCTCAGCGGATTCTGGACCAAACACACCTTAACTGTGGTTTTTGTTACATCACTGCTGGAGTTGTGAAACTTCTGACGGATTCATGAAGAATTCTGCGGATGAGTTACTATCTCAGTTGCACAATGGCTCACACTATTGTGTTACCGCTGAGTCACCGCCTGCTACACTTCAATTCACCAGCTGGTAATTAATGCTGCTATCGCTCACGAGCTGCTGCTGCTGGAAAGCACGGTGGTGGTAGTATCACAGTTAGATGGATTTTAAAGATGGTAACATGCACCATGCTTCATGCCATGATGCTGCCTCCACCGTGCTTCACATCATGATGCTGCCTCCACCGTGCTTCACGTCATGATACTGCCTCCACCGTGCTTCACATCATGATGCTGCCACCACCGTGCTTCATCATGATGCTGCCTCCACCGTGCTTCACGTCATGATGCTGCCTCCACCGTGCTTCACATCATGATGCTGCCACCACCGTGCTTCATCATGATGCTGCCTCCACCGTGCTTCACGTCATGATGCTGCCTCCACCGTGCTTCACATCATGATGCTGCCACCACCGTGCTTCATCATGATGCTGCCTCCACCGTGCTTCACGTCATGATGCTGCCTCCACCGTGCTTCACGTCATGATGCTGCCTCCACCATGCTTCACGTCATGATGCTGCCTCCACCGTGCTTCACGTCATGATGCTGCCTCCACCGTGCTTCACGTCATGATGCTGCCTCCACCGTGCTTCACATCATGATGCTGCCTCCACCGTGCTTCACATCATGATGCTGCCTCCACCGTGCTTCACGTCATGATGCTGCCTCCACCATGCTTCACGTCATGATGCTGCCTCCACCATGCTTCACGTCATGATGCTGCCTCCACCGTGCTTCACGTCATGATGCTGCCTCCACCATGCTTCACGTCATGATGCTGCCTCCACCATGCTTCACGTCATGATGCTGCCTCCACCGTGCTTCACGTCATGATGCTGCCTCCACCATGCTTCACGTCATGATGCTGCCTCCACCATGCTTCACGTCATGATGCTGCCTCCACCGTGCTTCACGTCATGATGCTGCCTCCACCGTGCTTCACATCATGATGCTGCCTCCACCGTGCTTCACGTCATGATGCTGCCTCCACCGTGCTTCACGTCATGATGCTGCCTCCACCATGCTTCACGTCATGATGCTGCCTCCACCGTGCTTCACGTCATGATGCTGCCTCCACCGTGCTTCACGTCATGATGCTGCCTCCACCGTGCTTCACGTCATGATGCTGCCTCCACCGTGCTTCACGTCATGATGCTGCCTCCACCGTGCTTCACGTCATGATGCCGCCTCCACCGTGCTTCACGTCATGATGCCGCCTCCACCGTGCTTCACGTCATGATGCCGCCTCCACCGTGCTTCACGTCATGATGCCGCCTCCACCGTGCTTCACGTCATGATGCCGCCTCCACCGTGCTTCACGTCATGATGCCGCCTCCACCGTGCTTCACGTCATGATGCCGCCTCCACCGTGCTTCACGTCATGATGCCGCCTCCACCGTGCTTCACGTCATGATGCCGCCTCCACCGTGCTTCACGTCATGATGCTGCCTCCACCATGCTTCACATCATGATGCTGCCTCCACCGTGCTTCAGCGTGGGGATGGTGTGTTTCTGATCATGTTCAGCGTTTGTCAAACTTAGCATCTAATGTAATTTCTATTTAATATTTCTGCACATATTTTTTCCAATAATAGAAATAAAACTTCAAACGTGTCACTCAGCTGTTGAACATGTTTGTTCAGTAGAGAAAAGGGCAACAAACTATGCTTGTTTAGGCGTTAAAAGGGATTAACTTTGATTTGTGGAGAGTGCAGGTCCTGTAGCTTTAATCCTGGTAAATCCTGGTTTCTAGTCTGAGTGACCTGAAGCTAGCAGGGAGGCGTGTCGGGTTTGGTTGCTATGCTGCTCTGCAGGTTTTTCTCTGGAAATGTAGGCGTTAGTTCATGAACCTCCTGTAACCAGAGACCGCCTTTGTTCCCGTCTGGTTTTATCTTTGTTTTGTTTCCACTGATAAAGTCGGACAAAAAGCGCGAAATCTCTCCGATCCAGTTTCCAGGTTACTGCTGCCGTTACACTCAGTCATACTTTGAACCACATGTTGACAGACAACTGTCAGAGCAGTGACACCAAAGAACAGACTTTAGCTCCACAAAGAACCTTATAGGAGGCAGTTTTTTGAAGAACTTCTAATGTTGCCTTGAAGAACCGCCAAACGGTATTTCAGGTGACATTGATGGTGCTCCAAAGAGCTTAAACACAAATTAGATCTTTAAGGAACTGAGAAATTAAGCCACTATGGACAAAATTTGGTTGTTTGGGACAAAGTTTGAATCATTTTCCGGGATTTTTTAGTAATTTTAAACACATTTTTGTCATTTAAAACTAATTTTGAGCAATTTTTGAAAAAATGTTGCCATTTGGGGCAATTTTTAGGTCATCATGGTCAGTTTTGTAATTTTTTTTAGTAATTTTATACACATTTTTTGTCATTTAAGACAATTTTTGTGTCATTTTTGACATTTTTTTGGTCATTTATGACATTTGTTGAGCTGTTGTAGTCAAATTTTGTTGTTTAGAGCAAAATTTGAGTCATTTGTCTTTTTTTGGTAAATTTAGACACATTTTTGTCATTTTAGACAATTTTTAAAGTAGTTTTTTTTTTATGACAGTTTGTGAGTCGTTTTAGTCAAATGTTGTTTTGGACAAAATTTGTAACCTTTAATTCCACAAAGAAACCTTCTAGCAAGCGGTTCTTTAAAGAACCTCTAATGTTGCCTTGAATAACCATCAAAAACGGTCTTTTAGGCGACATAAACTGTGCTTCAAAGAACTTAATCACAAATTAGATCTTTAAGAAACCATTTCTCACAGAAATTAGGTCACTATGGACAAAATTCTGTTATTTAAGACAAAATTTGAGTCATTTTGGGGACATTTTTCACATTTTAAGACACATTTTAAGGTTTAGCTAGCAAAGGATCACCATGACAAAGACTTGTAGGAACATTAATGACCTCCAACCAGAGTTAGGGATTGACCAACAACCCAGTGTCCAAACCACACGTTTATTGATTAAAACAGCAACTTTTAAGGCTTAGAAGTTGTTTAAATCTCGTGTGTGAGAACTGAGACTGAGATTGTCGCTTCGGTAAACATCAGTCTGAGGTTTTTCTGGTTCTGCTGCTCAGGTGTTTGTGAAGGTGTGAGTCATGAAGAACGATAAAACCCTCGACATGCTGTGATTCAGTCGCTTTAAGGCGCTTCGGGGCGTGGAGTGTTTGTTCTGCTACTGGAAACTCAGAGGTCACCAACTATTCCTGTTTGTCTGTTTCCGTTCATTCACAAAAGAAATCCATCATTCTGTCTTTGTCCTCAGGTTTCCTCAGCAGTTTATTTATAGCAGAAAACACACAAATGTAGCACAGAGGGATTCAGATCGTAGTAAATCAGTCAGCAAATGGAAAATATATTTTTTTTAGGTATTTTTAGTCAGTTTAGATAGACTGTTGACATTTACGACACATTTTAAGTGAATTAAATCAAATATTTGTCACATTTTGAGTCACTGTGGACACATTTTAAGTGTTTTTCATCATTTCGGACAAAATGTAAGTAATTTTTGACAAGCTTTTGGTCATTTTGGACACATTTTGGCAACCCAGTGTACATCAAAAACAGAAGCTGTCTTACTACGACCTCGCTGTGAACTCAGATCTGAGGCGTGTTTCTGTATTTGTCTTGGTCGTTAATCTGCAGCTGTTTGTCTCTGTAGAAACGCCGACGGCTGACCGGTCTGTTTCCTGAGGATGAAATATTGATGATGGATCTTCACTGATGGTCGAGTGAATAATTCATGACAGTCATCGGTCAGACGAGCTGCCGTTCGTTGTTTCTGTTCTGGACGTTTGAATTTCACATCATTTAGTCGGAAATATCGTTTTAAACGAGCCTGGAAAGATACAGAAGGAAATACAAGTCAAATACTCTAAAATGTGTCGCCTGTCAGCATTTTGAAGCAGAACAATTTGAACAATTAAAAACAAACTGTAGAAAGATTATATGAAAAAATCCAGGCACCAAAGTAGCAACTCAATGCAACAAAAGTGACTAAAACTGCAGTTATTAAGTCCACCTGTTATTTTTAGTCAGTTTAACTGCATGAAAGTGGTTCTAAAATGAGCTGAGAACAGGAGAACTTTGTCATTTCTGTGTCTACATCATGGCTCCACATGGGGAAAAAAGCCTATTTGGAAAAATATGATTTTCAAATTTCGTCCAAAATAACCACAATCTGTCCAAAAGGGTTTGGCTGTAGTCTCAGATGACTCAAAAAGTTTCCAAAAATTACTTGAAATCTGTCCAGAACTGGCAAAAATATTCCAAAAATGATTCACATTTTGCCAAAAATTACTAAAACTTTTCCAAAAATGGCTCAAAACTAATCTAAAGTGACTCGAGACTCATCTAAAACCGCTTGAAATTTGTCCACAGTGAGAGTAAAAGTAATAATGGTTTAAAATCACTGAAAATTTTCCCGAAATTGTGTAAAAATGGTCAAAATAGACTTAATATGGAAAAGAATTGCCAGAACTGTAAAATGTGACTGTGTGACTTTACATGGATGGAAAAGAATCCAGGAAGTTCAACTAAAACTCAGTCAGGAGGTCTAGAAGGAGTCGTAGTTCCACTAATCATGGCTGCTTTGGTCATCAGCACAAAATTTTCAGATGATTCTTTGCTAAAAACATGAAAAGAAGCCTGAAGAATGTTGGAGAACATTCTTTGGTCAGATGAGGATAAATTAGTTGGGCTCAGATGGAGTCCAGCACGTTAGAACCAGACCAGAACTACAGTGGATGTTTAGTCCTGACGGTGAAGAACGGAGGTGGGAGTGTAAACATATGGAGGTAAACGAGTGCTGAAGGTGTTGAAGACGATTCTAAAAGGATATCTGAGGATGAACTAAGAGTTTCTGCACGAGAACAAAGAGAAAAACTACAACCAGGACAAAATGTCTTCAATCCACTAGAAGATCTTTGAGTTTGTTCCAAGTCAGACGTTACAGGAAGTACCTGAAACGTGTTCCATGAATGTCAGAACCGTCCATTAGAACCTGAAACTTCTGCGTTTGAGCTGTTGCAGGTTTTCTCCACTAGATGTCGCCAGACGTCCATCAGAAAATTAATGTGCTTGTGTTTATGTGTGTGTTTTTTTTTTTAACTTTCTATTCAATCTTTGTCTCTGCAGCTGAGTGGTTGCATCATCCTGGGCGTCTCCATCTACCTGAAAGTCAGCAAAGATAACAACAAGGTCAGTCACATCATTTATTAATCATGTTTCTTCTCCAAAGACGCAAAATCTTGAATCTTGAATCTTGAAAATTATCCAAAATGACGAGAAATGGTACAAGTTCACATCAGAATTGTCCAAAATGAGTCAGAATTCACCCAGAACTACTCAGAAATGATCCAGATTGACTGAAGGTTTGCAGAATGACACAAAGTTAGTCCACAATGCCTCAAAAATTATACAAAATTACAGGAAATTTGTTCGAAATGAAATAAAAATTGCTTGAAAATGTACAAATTTCCGCGTGAACAATTGTCTAAAATTACAGAAAAAAATGGTTCTGAACGGAAACCAGATTCAGGGTTTAGACTGTGACACCTGGATGGATGTAGAACTGATCTGGTGTCAGTTTTGATGAAGTTCTGAGGATCAGAAATGATGGAAAAAGTCCATTAAAAAGTGATAAACATGGACCCACCTCTATGGACTTCAAGGACCTGTAATGTTCTAAATGAGACTAAACTTAAAGACTGGAAGCAGGAAAGGAGAACGTCCAGTGGAGAAAGTTCTAGAGTAGACCCACAGTTGTTGGTAGTCTACTGTAGAACTTTCTACAGGGGACATTGTTCTCTATGGACTTCAAAGACCTAGAACTCTGGAAATATTCAATCTGAAGATAGAACTCTGATTCTTAGTAAAGTTCCTGGAGATGAAAACTAGGTTGTTCTGAGAAGGTCTGGGGGGATTTTTATTCAGATTTGGTTGATTTTATGCAGAAGAACATGGAATTCTGTGGTCAACCTGAACCTGAAACACTTGTCTAACAAATCAGCCGTTCTTATCGGACAGGTTTGGAAACTCGGTCAGAGTTTTTCCTCCTTAAACCTTCCAGAACTCCATCGATAATCAGAGTTCTCACCTCATTCCTTCTGTCCTCAGATCACTGAAGAGGCTCTTCCTGGCGTTGACCTGATGATCGCCATTGGTGTCATCATCATGGTTCTCGGCTTCCTCGGCTGCTGCGGCGCCATCAGGGAGAACCGCTGCATGCTGCTGTTGGTGAGAATCTAAACCAAAGCAACACTAGGAGTCACCTGTAGACCTTATTCTAGAACATAGACGCCTACCGGATAGATGGATGGATGGATGGATGGATGGATGGATAGATAGATAGATAGATAGATAGATAGTCCTGATGGTGGAGAATGGAGGTCATCTACTCAGGGTTCAATCGAACATAATCCTCCTTCTCCTTCTGTCCACAACTTGGCCCCACCGCCACTCAAAGCTTTTGCCCATTTGATTGCAGACACAAGTTCTCAAGTTATAGCTCCGCAATTGCAAAGTCTGCATTTTCTTATGTAAGTATAAAGAAATGGAACAAGCTCCCCACAGAAATATTGAGCTTAAGTGAGTATCAAACCTTCACCAAACAAGTGAAAGATTGGTTTATGGAGAACCAGAGATGTGGACGTTAAGAGTGTGTGATGTGTAGAAGTGAATGTTACCGTGTACGTGATGAGTGAGTTTATTAAGTTTATGAGATTATAAAGGCATTTGCTTGGGATGATGAATGGCTGACATGTTACGGATGTTTTTGAAGAATAATGAGTTTTAATTCTGCAACTCTATGAATGGGACTATTTGACAATAGTCAGATGTATTTTATGTGTATTTGCACCTTGGCCCCCGTCCCTTTCCCTAAGGACTACAGATGGAAATTAGCTTGAAAAGCTACAGTCTGGTACAAACATCTTTGCTCTTGAGCTTAATGTCATTGTACACTGTCCTGATAAATGCAGTGCCTTGTGAAAGTATTCGGCCCCCTTGAACTTTTCAACCTTTCGCCACATTTCAGGCTTCAAACATAAAGATATAAAATTTTAATTTTTTGTCAAGAATCAACAACAATTGGGACACAATCGTGAAGTGGAACGATATTTTAAACTTTTTTAACAAATAAAAACCTGAAAAGTGGGGCGTGCAATATTATTGGGCCCCTTTACTTTCAGTGCAGCAAACTCACTCCAGAAGTTCAGTGAGGATCTCTGAATGATCCAATGTTGTCCTAAATGACTGATGATGATAAATAGAATCCACCTGTGTGTAATCAAGTCTCCGTATAAATGCACCTGCTCTGTGATAGTCTCAGGGTTCTGTTTAAAGTGCAGAGAGCATCATGAAGACCAAGGAACACACCAGGCAGGTCCCAGATACTGTTGTGGAGAAGTTTAAAGCCGGATTTGGATACAAAAAGATTTCCCAAGCTTTAAACATCTCAAGGAGCACTGTGCAAGCAATCATATTGAAATGGAAGGAGTATCAGACCACTGCAGATCTACCAAGACCCGGCCGTCCCTCTAAACTTTCACCTGGAACAAGGAGAAGACTGATCAGAGATGCAGCCAAGAGGCCCATGATCACTCTGGATGAACTGCAGAGATCTACAGCTGAGGTGGGAGAGTCTGTCCATAGGACAACAATCAGTCGTACACTGCACAAATCTGGCCTTTATGGAAGAGTGGCAAGAAGAAAGCCATTTCTCAAAGATATCCATAAAAAGTCTGGTTTGAAGTTTGCCACAAGCCACCTGGGAGACACACCAAACATGTGGAAGAAGGTGCTCTGGTCAGATGGAACCAAAATCCAACTTTTTGGCCACAATGCAAAACCATATGTTTGGCGTAAAAGCAACCCAGCTCATCACCCTGAACACACCATCCCCACTGTCAAACATGGTGGTGGCAGCCTCATGGTTTGGGCCTGCTTTTCTTCAGCAGGGACAGGGAAGATGGTTCAAATTGATGGGAAGATGAATGGAGCCAAATACAGGAGCATTCTGGAAGAAAACCTGTTGGAGTCTGCAAAAGACCTGAGACTGGGACGGAGATTTATCTTCCAACAGGACAATGATCCAAAACATAAAGCCAAATCTACAATGGAATGGTTCACAAATAAACGTATCCAGGTGTTAGAATGGCCAAGTCAAAGTCCAGACCTGAATCCAATCCAGAATCTGTGGGCAGAGCTGAAGACTGCTGTTCACAAACGCTCTCCATCCAACCTCACTGAGCTCCAGCTGTTTTGCAAGGAAGAATGGGCAAGAATTTCAGTCTCTCCATGTGTAAAACTGATAGAGACATACCCCAAGCGACTTGCAGCTGTAATTGCAGCAAAAGGTGGCGCTACAAAGTATTAATGCAAGGGGGCCGAATAATATTGCACACCCCACTTTTCAGGTTTTTATTGGTTAAAAAAGTTTAAAATATCCAATAACTTTCATTCCACTTCACGATTGTGTCCCACTTGTTGATTCTTGACAAAAAATTAAATTTTATATCTTTATGTTTGAAGCCTGAAATGTGGCGAAAGGTTGAAAAGTTCAAGGGGGCCGAATACTTTCACAAGGCACTGTAAATAAATGAAATGAAATAAATGAAATCTGTGTTCCCTCAGTTCTTCATCAGCCTCCTCCTCATCTTCATCCTCCTGCTGGCGGCGGGAATCCTGGCAGCCGTTCAAGAGAAGAAGGTCAGACAGGAAGTGACTCAGGAAGTGACATAGGAAGTGAGAGGAAGTGACCTTTTTTTTTTCAAACCGTTGTTTTTGTTTCCATGTGAAGGACTGGGTGAAGGAAAATCTGAGTAAGTTAATACCGCTGTCGGCTCAAGATCAGGCTGTGAAAGACAGCGTGGAGAAGTACCAGAGAGAGGTAAGACCATCCACCCAGAAGGAACCGAAGAAAAACATGGAACCACAAGCACAATGAAAAGAATTCAGAGAGAAGAGAGAGCCATCAGAAATGTCTGTAAAGAACACAGTCTGAGAGTTTTATCTAAGAGCAGCTGGTTAAGAGAACATGTTGGGTTCTGGTGTGTCCTTCTGGTTCTGATCTCCAGTTCTACGTTCTTCCTTCCAGCTGAAGTGTTGCGGTCTCATTGATGGACCACAAGACTGGGCAGGGTCAGTTCCTGACTCCTGCAAATGCAACAGCACCGAGACCAGCACCTGCACAGGATCCTACTACAACACGGTGAGAACGTTAGAACATTAGAACTTTAGAACACAGAGCATTAGAACATTAGAACACAGAGCATTAGAACAGGAGAACATTAGAACTTTAGAACACAGAGCATTAGAACAGTAAAACATTAGAACACAGAGCATTAGAACATTAGAACTTTAGAACACAGAGCATTAGAACAGTAGAACATTAGAACACAGAGCATTAGAACATTAGAACACAGAGCATTAGAACAGTAGAACATTAGAACACAGAGCATTAGAACATTAGAACTTTAGAACACAGAGCATTAGAACATTAGAACACAGCATTAGAACATTAGAACACAGAGCATTAGAACAGTAGAACATTAGAACACAGAGCATTAGAACATTAGAACACAGAGCATTAGAACATTAGAACATTAGAACACAGAGCATTAGAACAGTAGAACATTAGAACACAGAGCATTAGAACATTAGAACATTAGAACACAGAGCATTAGAACAGTAGAACATTAGAACACAGAGCATTAGAACATTAGAACACAGAGCATTAGAACAGTAGAACATTAGAACACAGAGCATTAGAACAGTAGAACATTAGAACACAGAGCATTAGAACATTAGAACTTTAGAACACAGAGCATTAGAACTTTAGAACACAGAGCATTAGAACATTAGAACACAGAGCATTAGAACATTAGAACTTTAGAACACAGAGCATTAGAACTTTAGAACACAGAGCATTAGAACATTAGAACACAGAGCATTAGAACAGTAGAACATTAGAACACAGAGCATTAGAACAGTAGAACTTTAGAACACAGAGCATTAGAACATTAGAACACAGAGCATTAGAACAGTAGAACATTAGAACACAGAGCATTAGAACAGTAGAACTTTAGAACACAGAGCATTAGAACATTAGAACACAGAGCATTAGAACAGTAGAACATTAGAACACAGAGCATTAGAACATTAGAACTTTAGAACACAGAGCATTAGAACTTTAGAACACAGAGCATTAGAACATTAGAACACAGAGCATTAGAACAGTAGAACATTAGAACACAGAGCATTAGAACCAGCTCAATGAGACGTTTTCTTTGGCCGAGTTTTATTGTGTTGTTTTTTTTCTATTTTTCTGTGTTTTCATTCGTCTTTGTCTCTGTAATCGTTGTGTTTTACGTCTTCTCTGCTGCTGTTTATGATCCTGCAGCTCTTTGGTTCCTCTGCTGTTCTTCTAAACGTGTTTTGTTGATCGTCTCGTTCTCGTTCTGCAGCCTTGTGCCACTCAGATCGCCGAGTTGGTGAAGAGCAACATGGAGGTCGTGATCGGCATCGCCTTCGCCATCGCCATCCTGCTGGTCGGACAAACTCTGTCCTACGCTGACATTTAACGAGATTAAGAAGAACTAAGAACCTTAAATAAAAGCAGGGATGTGTTCTTTCTCTCTGCAGATCTTCGGTATGGTCTTCTCCATGATCCTCTACTGTCAGATCGGTAGGAAGCAGGAAGCCACGACAACCGCCTGAGCCCATCAGCTGCAGCCAAATCACCTCAGTGCTACTGTAATGCATCCTGGGCTTTTATTGTGATGGAGCATGTCAATGTTTTGTCTGAAAATTAACACAAAACCCCAGTAGAGACAAAAGTACGGAATACCAGTGGTGCCGAAAATACAAAAATGGGTTAAAATCAATACATTCTTTCAGCTAGGTTGTCTCTGATTTGCTTTAAACTTTTATATTATAAACTATGAATGTTTAAAATGGTATCTGTGAAATTTTAGGCTGATATATTAAATAATACTTGAGATTTTTTTTAAAAGTTACTCCTTGAAATGAAGCATTTCTCAAACAAATCTGACAATTCTACTGTTAAAGAGCTTTTTAATATAAAAAAATATGAAAAAAAGGACAAAAAGACACAAAACAGACAAAAAATATGCAAAAATGAAACAAAATGGACACAAAAATATTATAAATGACACAACACGGTCACAAAAGATACTAAAAATTAAATAAAATCACCTTATCACTTTCAGCAGGTTTTCTCTCACGTTGAAATTTGAGGCTGTTTGACCAACAATATCTGAGGAACTATTAAAGCTAAAAGTGTGAAATTTTCTCCCTCATTTCTCATGTCATTGATTCAGAATCTGTAATATTTGGACAAATTGATCAGATATTCTCTGATTGAGTTCCCGTCATTAAAAGTCCCATCTTTAAGCTCATATTTCATAAAATAATCATCAACTAGTGATACTTTCTGAACCGTTTTTACCTGCAGGTCACAATAACACAAAACTGAACATGCTTTTAATTTGAAATATTTGGTCACAGAAATGAAAAGAAAGTTTTTTTGGGTTAACATATAATAACTTATTAATCAGGTTTGACAAGTTGTACCACAAACTCAAAAATTGTCTAAACTGAATAAAAATGAGCTCAAGATTTTAAAACGGTTCCAGTGTTTTAGTTTTTGTGGTGCAACTTGTCAAATCTGCTCAATCAGTTATCAAAGTTTAGTAAAGAAAAACTTTCCTTTCATTTGTGGGACCAAATAATTCAAGTTAAAAGTCTTTTTTTTACGTTTAGTTTTGTATTATTATGATCTGCAGCTAAAGACGGTTCAGAATGTCATTAGTTGACTTTTAATTTTTACAAATATGAGCTCAAAGATGAGACTTTCAATGACGGGAAGTCAATCAGAGAATATTTAATCTACTTGTCTGATATTTTCAGATTGTAAATCCATTAAATAACGAGAAATAACTGAAAATTTCATGTTTTTATCTTTAATAGTTCCTCAGATTTTGTTGCCTCGAAAGAATGTTCTGAAAGTGGGTCGATGGGCAGTTTTTTAAAAACATAATTGTCTTGGAAAATATTTAAGATGTGAAGATAAAATTTCACAAATATCCTCTTAAATATCTATAATTTGTGCTCTAAAAATTTCAGGCAAAGTTAGAGATAGTTGAGTAGAAACTGTTCCTAAAATTTTCCGATTTGAGAGGAAATGAAGCCGATTTTTTTTTGGTAAAATATCAAAGCTTTCTTTTACCTGTTTAGAAATTTTACAGGCATTTTAACAAACAAGCGACAAACAAAACTGTAAAACATTAACACTGTTTTGTCCACATTTCTGTTCACATTGTGGCCTGAAAGAACAGTAAATATTATGTATGGAGGACCATTACTGCCAAAGTATAAAAATACAATAGACAATTTTTTTTACGAATCTCACCTTGTATTTTTAGTTTTTCTTCATGTGCTTTGTTTCTTTTATAGCATTTAATTAGTAAAAGGAAATGTGAAGTAACAGCTGGTATATTATAGTTGTATGTTTCATGGCACAAATGGGCTTCCGTACTTTACATCAAAGCCCTCCATCCACACGCCTTTCAAAATAAAAGACATCCTAACAAAACAATAAGCTTTAAATTTGATATTATTGATATTATTATTATTATAAAAGTAAAACATTTAAAGACATTTGAGCAAAATTTGGTGTCTTGTTTCCTGTTGCTGATTTTATTTTTTGTTTTTAGTCTGGCACTGGTGTTTTCATTTTTGTGTTTTTTTTTTTGGGAAATCGTACCAAAGGCCTCGCAACATTTGCTCATCTTTTATCCTATGGTTCTCCCATAATGAAGTGAAATAAAGCAGAAGAATATATATTCAGATTTACTGAAAAAATGGTCTCAAGTGTCCTATAGTTCTTTTAATTTTGTGTCATGAGTTGGCTTCCATACACCTCAGTATTAACACTTTAATCATGTGTTTCATAGGTAAGTTAAAGGAGACTTAACTCATAATTTCCTGAAAATTGCTGCTTTTTTGCTAGAGGTTAATAAAAATATATTCACAGTTTTGGTTCCAGTTAGTGTTACAGTCGAGTTTTTTGAAAATACAATAGTAAGTTATGGTTTTAAGGAGGTTTTAAAAAAAAAAAAAAAAAATATGACTCTGAGTTCAGACTTAATTGGTAATCAACGAATATTTATTTAACTGACATTTATGTTGAAACTCTGGTGTGAAATTCACCAAATGTAATATTTCCTCAGAGACAACCAGTTGTAGACACATGGAGAACTAATTTATGGGAAGTTGTGGTGTTATAATCGTCCAAAATGTAGATAGAACATCATTTTTAAAGAAAAAATTATATAAAATGTTAGTAAAAATCTTGTATTGCAGTTATCTGCACCAAATAACACCAAACTTGGTAACAGTATCCTCCAAACTGCAGGTATATTTGAGTTTGTTCATGCTGAAAGACCAAGATAATTGAAAAATAACACGAAAAAACTGAAGAACAATGGCACGATTGGTTGGTTCAGCTTCTTCAGACTGGAGCCAGAGTCTTTTGGGATATTTGGGTCGTGTTTCACCACGAGGTGGCGCTGCAGCTACCAGATTTGGTTTCATGAAGCGCTGGTCTATGGAGAAGCTGTGCACCAAATTTTTGAAATATTAAATGTTTTATTGCAAGTGTCCAAAGAAATCCCCATAGACCACCATTCAATGTAGTTAATATTAAAGGTCTGGAACAATGTTTTTTTAATCTTTATTCCAGTTATTTCCTGCAGAAAACAGAAAATATCACATTAAACAAGAGTGGAAATAACAAGATTTCTGCTTTCTCTACATTAATTGACCCTCTCAGACTCGACTTGAGGGCCTTTGAGGGGCCGTGAGCCTCATTTTGGACACCAGAGCTCTTCCGTTGTTGGGAATGTGTTTGAGCAGTCGGCAGTGTAAAGACGTTTTAAGGCTCTTCCTGCTGTCCAAACACCATAAATGATTAAGGGAAGCTCCGTCCGTTGAAGGCGACATTGTTAAATCATGAATTTTTCTGATAAATGCCAGAACTCACTCCTTCTTCTTCTTCCACAGAAACGTTTCTTTTATTACAGGAATAAAGTCTCAAGTGGCTCGAGTTCATCATCGCTGAACCACAGAGCAAAAGGACGAATTTCTGGATGATTAAATCTCACTTTAATCCTCACTGAAGATAAATAATCTCGTAGAGAACCAAATGAACTAATTTTTTGGCTTGTTTGAAATATTTTTTGCTCATATGGAGTTTCTATCTTCAAAAATTCTTTAAAAATCAAACAGAACTTCCTCAATTCCAGTTTAAAGATGAAATACACATAAAGAAAGATGAAAACCCCATTTCAGAAAAAGTTCTGAGGTATCGACCAACATCATTATCAGCAGTTTTTCTTCTTCACTTCCAAACGGCATGAAACTTGTTCAATAGGACCTGATGTGAAAGAATAATCAAAACTTTTCCAATTGAAAACAGACTTTGAAGACTGAAAACAAATTTGTCCATTTTATTCTAGTAGATGGACGAAGTTCTTTTTGTTGGTTGTTGGTGACCAACTGGTTTTGCGTCCGGGTTTTTCTACTCATCTGCAGACTGTTGCCTAAATTGCCACCATACAATGAAAGGACACAAACCTAACTTGTGTTTTCTTTTTTTTCTAAAGTTTTTATGCAGCATTTCCCTTCAAATTTGCTTCCGTTTCATCAGTCTGAAGTCCTAACGGCGCCCTCTGGAGGCTGAACTACACTCCAACACATAAAAGTGTCGAGATGACGCCTCTTAGCATCATTAAAAACAAGATTTCCACCTTTTATCGAGCTACTGTGATGGATGTTTATGGTTTACCACCATCTGTGTGAGTTCGTCTTCATTATCAGTGTGGAGACTGAAGACACGTGGAGGTTTCTAGTAATACGGGGATGTGCTGGGAAAAGGTTCTGTTTATGACCGTCTGTCTCTAACACACTACAGTTTGGACATAAACACTCAATCAGTCCGTCGCCTGCAGTTATTTTTAGTCTAAAGTCAACACAGCGCTGAGCTGAGTGACGCTGCTGGATTCCTTTCTGTTGTACTCGACTCAACGGGCTGCACGAAACACCAGAGATATGAAACAAAACGAATGGTGGAAGATGAAGAAAACGAGAGAAAACTAAACCAAAAAGATCCGCGGTAAATATGTTTTATAGAAATTACTCATAGGTTCTGACTTGCTGAGTTTAGATTGCGGGTTTCAAACCACTATTGATCGTGTTGCCGTTTTCAAAATACACCACAAACAACACCAGAGAGGCAACCTAAAACATTGTGCCTAAAAGCAGCCCTGATAGTTTTTTTGGGTAAATTAATTGTCATAATGGTTGCTTTTTATAAATGCAAATGTTCCACCAAAACATCCCCCCCACCTCTATTCTGAGTGGACGCCATTGGAGCGTCATGTTTGTAGCTCCGCCCAAGTTTATTCTGATTGGTTTAAAGAATTTAAAACACACCCAACGGGGTTTTTTTTCTCCAATAGCAGAGTGACAATGAGACGCCATTCTACAGACCATTCTACAAGATACAGTGTAGAATGGTCTGACTACTCCTCATTATCACAGGTATCATAGATTACCTGCCGGATAGATTATCCACAGAGCTGTGTACGATGGTCTGACTACTCCTCACTACTATGGGGAAAACCATAAATTCATTTTAAGAATCTGGACTGACATGGGTTCACTGAGCCAGACCGTATACAAATGAGAAAAATGATAATAAGGTGCAGTCAGACTATTCTACATGGTGCTTCTGTGTAGAATGGTCTGACTGTACGTTACTGTCACAGATATTACAGACTACCTGTAATCCACACCCAGTGATAGTAAAGTACAGTGGGACCGTTCTGCACAGCGCTGTGCAGAATGGTCTGACTACTCCTCATTATCACGGATGCCACAGACTACCTGTAATCTACAGTGACATAGATTCTACACAGTGCTGTGTAAAATAGTGTGACTGTGCTTCATTGTCATTAGATTCAGATTGCACGTTGTTATATCTATGATAATAATCTGCTGTCAGACGATTCTACAGAGCGCTTTGTGGAATCTGTCACTGTAGATTGCAGGTAGTCTATGGCAGTAAGGTGTCGAGAGTAGTCTGACTGCACCTTATTAACACTTTGCACACTTGTGAATGGTCTGTCTATGCCAAACTGTCTATCCAACCTCATATATTAACTTTATGTTTCTCCCTATAGCATGGTGGTTGTGAGGAGTGGCCAGACCGTTCTACACAGTGAGAAAAGAGTGACAGTAAAGCAACAAAATAAATAGCAAAGATATGTTAATTAGAAATGTGTATAAAGATAGCGTGGCGTACAATCAGAGCTAACGTTAGCAACATTAGCTGCTCAACATGCTAACACTGAGGATTTATTGTTGTAAAAGTGTTCAGTTCCTGAGATGCTGGCAGTGCATGAACACTGTTGTGTTCCCTCTTACAGCCACCAGCAGAACACCTGGTGAGTGTTGCATCATTTTGTACCGCTTGGTGGTTCATGTGAATGACTTTCTGGTGAGGTTATCACGTTTTTGGTCATTTCTTGGTTGTTTTATGTCATTTTGTGGTCACTTTGGGGCCTTTTTCCTCACATTTTGATGACTTTGCATCACTTTGTGCCCATTTTGTGGTTGTTTTTCATCACATTTTGGTCTAATTTTGCATCAGTTTGTCATCATTTTGCTGTATTTTCTCATCATTTTATCATTCTGTTAGCCTAGCCGCGCTAGACCCATGCTCTTAAGACACAAGGGTCTAGGCACGCTCGACAGGGGGGGAGGGGGGCTAAAAGGTTGTCTATCAAATCACTCTGCAGCAATTGGGTAAGTATACAACCAATCAGCGCAACGAATAGGCTCCTAGAGCGCCGGAAATCAGAGGATGCGGGAGTTCAGTGAAGCCTTATTTATACAGTCAATGGGTGAAGCTCAAGTATATTACAGACATGTTAACAGAAAGATTATTCAGAGTCGGTGCTAATGGAGCTCAACGACTGTTGTCGTTTTTGTTGTCGACCCTGGCAGAGAATTAAATTTGTTGCCGTGGGTTGTCAAGCACGGCTAGGCTAGTTGTTTCCGGTTGTTTCTGTCAGAATCGTCGCGCCTCTATCGTCACTTAGTTACGCCCGCCTTCTGACTCTACACTTCATGGTGATTCGTCGGCCAGTTTTAGGAGCATCCAACCTCGAGCCTTATGGAGGGTAACTAGACCCACCCTGGCAGAGAATTAAATTCATTGCCGTGGGTTGTCTAGCGCGGCTAGGCTATCATTCTGTGGTTGTTTTACATAATTTTGTGTCATCACTTTGAGCTCATTTTGTGGTCATTTTGTATTTTCCATGATTGTTTTATCACTTTGTGGTCGTTTGTTGGTCGTATTTCACAGTGCGGTAAAACTATTGGTTACTCAGTCTTCTTATTTTAGCAGCTTTAATTTTACACTTTCGACTTTAAAACACTCCAACCAAGTAATATTTGGTTTCCACCATGTGGTAGTTTTAAAGATGTTCGTCCAGCTGCTCCTCCATCACACTTCCTGGTTCCATCATTAGTCACTTTCATTTTCTCGCATCTCTTCCTGTTTTGTTCACTTCATATCTTCTTAATTAGATGTAATCGTTACCTGTACTAACCTCCCCTCTTTTCCTGCCTCATCCTCCCCATTCCTCTCCTCTCGGCCGATCTTCCAAACTTGGTCATGTTCTCGGTTCTGCAGTCCAACACTCGAGAGCTTTAAACAACATCCATCACACACGGCTGCTCACTGGTCCTTCCTCACTTTCTATTTTAGCTCGGGTCATGGCCGGCTGCAGCAGCTACTTACGAGGACTCGCCATCTGTGTCACTGTGCTGCTGCTGGTAAGCTAACCGCTAACCGCTAATGCTATCTGTATCGTCGTTAGTAAATCACGGGAGACTTTCACTTCTGGGATGTTTTCAGGATTCAGGGGAATAAAAAACAGGAAACATTTCAGCAACTTGATCTGTTTTCAACCTGCGTCATCCTCGGTCACATGAAGACACCATCATCATTTTTTTTTAGGACAGTTTTTCTTGCTTTTGCATCACTTGTGCTCATGTTGTACCAGTTCTGGTTATTTTGTGTTTTCCAGGTTGTTTTATTGCTTTGTGGTTGCTTTTTTGAGTGTCTTTGTGGTTATATTATAATGTTTTATAAGCATTTTGTGTTGTTTCTTGTTATTTTGTCCCTTTGTCGTCATATTGGACAAGTTGTTGTTTTCTGTCACTTTTCTGCAGTTTTGGTCCCCATTTGTGGCTGTTTTATGTCACTTTGGGATGATCTTTTGGTTGTTTTTCCTCACATTTTGGTCATTTTGCATCAGTTTGTCATTATTTTGTAGTCTTATCTCATTATATTGTAATTTTCTGGTCATTGTGCATCACTCTATGGTCACTTTGGGACTGTTTTTCTTCATATTTGTGAATTTAAGCATCACTTTGTGGTTGATGTGTTTAAATGTCTGGCTATTTTATTAGTCAGTGCTCATTTTGTGGTGGTTTTATGTCATTTTCTGTCATTTTGTGGTCGCTTTGAGGCTAGTTTTCTTTACATTTTGATGATTTTACATCAGTTAGTGCTTGTTTCATGTCACTTTGTGGATAATTTATATAATTCTGTGTTTTTATCACATGCTAATATTTTGATTGTTTTTTGTCATTTTCTTGTCATTTTGCATCACTTTGTCATTATTTTGTAGCATTTTCTCTTTATTTTATCTTTTTGTTGTAATTATTTTTTTGTTTTATGTAATTTTTTAGTTATTTTGCATCACTGTGTGGTCACTTAGGGGCTGTTTTTCTTCACATTTTGGTTATTTTCCCTGATTATGTGCTTATTTTGCATCATTTTGTGGTTGTTTTTGTAATTTGTCCTGGTTGTTTTGTCACTTTGTGGTCATTTTGAGGCAGTTTTCATCACAAATTGGTCTTTTTAAGCCACTTTGTGGTTCATAATTTTGTCACTTTTTTTTTAAACAACCTGTGGAGTTCCTCAGGGAACAATTTTAGATTCCCTTTACATCTATATATGGTGGAGTCATTTAAGGATTTTGTGTTGCTTTTTGTGCTCATGGAGAATCTTTGGATTTGTTGAGTTTTTCCACACATCATTTTGAAGAGTCTAACCCCTAATTAATCATGTAAATTACTGGTATTTTGTTGCAGTTTGTAAAACTGAGGAGTCTAAACCTTCATTAATTTCAGTCAGGTGAATTTGTTGTATTTTTTTATTATTGAAGTTTGTTTTAGTTGTTTGATCACTTTGTTGTCATATTTTGATTGCTGTCATTTTGCACCACTTTGTTGCTATTGGTGCTTGTAAAGTCTCTTTGTGGTCTCTCATTGGTTGCTTTTGTGATCATTTTATATCCATCTGTGGTCATGTTGTTGTGCCATGGTGCTGATTTGTGGTTATTTTGAGTTTGCAGTTGCTATGGGTATTTCTGTGGCTGTAATCCAGGAACCTTGTGACCCATGTGGACCTGGACCGGAGCCCAGCAGGCCCATTTAGGAACCCATCCATGCCTCTGTTGTTTCCAACTGGAGACTCCCTCTAATTAGTGTTTTTATTTGCGGTTGATTCACACAGCAGCTACCAAACTGTGGAGATTGAGGAAAAGATATCGGTGTGAGAACATTTAGCAAAACCACCACCAGAGTATACAAACTACGCAGCAGAACATTCAGTGAGCTGATGATCATCTCTCTGGGGAAGAAGAACAGTTTGACAGGAATGTTGCTGCTGCTGTTAAAGACTTCTTCCTCTGTGAAACTCTCAGTCAGAAACATTATTTAAACCAACTGATGCTTCACTTCTTCATCACTCTACAGGTGTCCGGAGTGGTGATGATCGGAGTTGGATTCTCCTCCATCGATGACAACGTACCGGTGGCTGAGGTAAATGTGTGACAGACACAACCCCATGTTTACGGTCAAAGCTTAAATCATCAGTCACCAACAGGGGCGGTTTTAGACTTTCAGCTCTAGGGGTGCTTAGCACCTGGTTGGGCGCGGGGGGGGGGGCACATCTGACCAATGTTAACCCTTTAAGCTTCAGTCAATTCCAGCCGTTTTCAGTACAAAAAATCGCTAATATTCTATTTTTAAATTTAAAAAATGACAAAAAATACAGGGAATATTGGACGCACATCGCGAGGTGCATTTCCTTGAAAACGACCGATTCGTGGATTTTATACCGACTTCAGGACATGTTTTGGACAAAATAGTTTACTGGCTTGTGTCGTCTGGATGTCCAAGGTTGGATTATGGCTGTTTTTTGTGGAATCTTTTCATCTGTGTGTAATAATAAACCCGGAAATGTGAGTCGCGCTGTGTGCGTTGAAGCCGTGTATAGAGAACGGATGGATGAATATTCGTTTTTGTCGGACAAATGTGTTTTTCTCACCCGCTGTGGTAATCGCATCTGAAAGTGGTTTATACCGGCGGATTCATGAGAATCTAAGCTTTCCATCGGCGTATAGTGTTTGTATAATTGGGTTTGCAGCCGTTGGACATTCTTGAAATTCCTATGCAAATTACTAAGTGTACCGCCGGCGGTACACCTACGACGCACTGAAGCGTAAAGGGTTAAGCAACGGCTCACCCAGCTCTTCTGCATTCATAACAGAGCTCAGTCATTCTCTTAGATACTATTCGTTGGTTCAAGAAACAGTCAAAATAGTCCTTCTCAAAATGCTGACCGCTTGAAGTTTGATTTTCAAAATATGTCTGCTAGCAATTGAGTTAACGCCACAAAATAAACATTTGAACACATGCAGTAACGTCGCTCGTGTTCTGTGCTTTGCTCCCCAAACTTTACCTGAAGCTTTTGCTGGAGTTTTCTTGGGAAAAAATGCCCTAATATCCATTGTGACGGTCGGCCTACAAACAACACATTGATAAAACAATGATATGGCACCAGTGTGAAATTACAATAGCGTTTTTTCACCTTCATGTTTGGCATGCCATAAGCATTGCTTGCTTCATTTTGTGATTTGCGAGGCTAAACGAGTAAAATTCGCTAGCAAGAAGGCAAGCTAGCTAGCTGGATTGTTTGTTTAGACAACTCAGGCTTATAAATGCAGATTTCATGGACAAACTTGTGAGTTCACTTCAGGGTATAAATACCAAGTAAATGTTGCAGTCACCTGCAGTTGCTGGCTCTGTTGGCCAGCCTGTCAATCTCTCTGCCCGATCCATCACAGGCACACAGGGGGGGGGGAGCAGCATTCAGCGCAGCGGCAGAGTAGAGGGGAACTTGCTCTCTCTTAATGGATCAAACCATTATCCAAAAGGGGAGGGGGGGGTCAAATTAAGGAGAACTTTACCAGATTTTACATTTGGTTTGAAACGGTAAAATAAATAACACTGTTAATAATTATTTCAGCATTTATTATAAACATAAATAAATAACACCCAATAATTCTAGGGGTGCTTAAAGAAAATTAAGGGGTGCTCAAGCACCCCTGAAAATGGTCTAGCTCCACCCCTGGTCACCAACCTTTCTGCCACCACCGTGCTTCACATCATGATGTTTGGTTTCCAAACATATCATCTAGTCTGATGGACATAAAGCTCCATCCTGCTCTCCTCGGATCAAACAACCTTCTTCCAGGTGTCTTCAGAGTCTCCACATGTCTTCTGCTGAACTCTAGTCCAGATTTAATTGGAGCTTTTTCCAACAGAGTCTTTCTCTTTGTCTCCATGAAGCTCTGACTGGTGAAGAACAGACAACAGTTGTTGGATGAACAATCTGTGGAAACTTAAACCTAAAAAATCTGAAATATTAGAGATATTATTACAAAAATGCTTCTTTTTAATATGCTAAATGTGCAACACTCTCACTATACTTCATTACAAGTAAACAAAACAATCAACATCTGATTAATTTAAGTCATTATCAACAAAATATCCTTAAAGTATTAAAGTAACTGTAGTCATTTTGCGCTAAATGCTTTAAATTAATGAACTCTTAAATCAGATTCTATGTGAAATTTAGATGAATTATTTGCCCCCGTGTGTCTTTGTGTCTTCCAGTTGTTCGACCAGTTGTCCAGTGGTGATGGTTTACTGGTTCTGCAGGTGTTCGGTCCAGTCACAGTGTTTCTGTCGGCTCTGGGCATCATCGCTGCAGCTTTGAACATCAAACCTCTGCTGTGTGTGGTGAGATGAATGAACACACTTGTTCTTATATCTTCATCCAAAATCTGATTCTAAACTGAACCCTGAAACCAAGCTTTGACTCTCAAACAGCCTCTTTTGGGTCAATACTGCAGAGAAAGACGTCTTCACTCTGAGGAAGTACAGAAAGTACTAAACCTTAAAACTGCAAGTATTTGGACCAAAATGACTGTTTTAGGTGGAAAAGCCTCTAAAACTACAAGAATATGGACAGAAAGTAGCATTTTGGTGGAAGAAACTAGTAGAACTGCAAATATTTGGGCCAAAAGTACTGTTTTGGGAGGAATAACAAGTTCAAGTTCAAGTTTATTTGCCATTTGCAGTATAAAACCACATTGGAAAAAAAGGTGGAAGAGCTCAAAGTGCACTGTCAACATCTAAAAAACAGCAGCAGTACAGGAGAAAGTAAAACGATAACAAAACAGAGAACATAACAAACAATGCCACATAAAATACCTAAAAATAAAATGCTAAAAACCAATAAATAGTTCGTAACAGAAATAAAAACATATTAAAAACAAGATACATTATTTAAAGTGATCACAGCTTGTGGGAAGAAGCTGTTAAAGTGACGAGACGTGGTACATTTGATTGAGCGATATCTTCTCCCTGAGGGAAGGACTTCAAACATGGTCCTGGCAGGATGGCCTGAGGAGTCCTTTACGATCTGTAAAGCTCGGTTTAACAGTCTCGCTTCATATGTGGCCTCCAGGAGCGGCAAGGTGTACACTGTAAAAAATGTCTGTAGAAATTACAGTAAAAAACTGTAAAATAGCAACAGTAAAAGACTGTAAAATCCAAAATAGTATATGCCCGTAATTGTTACATTGAATAACTGTAAATCAAGAAACAGTATATAGCTATAATTTTTACGGTTCTAACATGTAGAAATAACACAGTTTTACTGTGAAAACACAAAATATTGATAAATTAACGGGAAAATCCAGTAATATTACAAGCAAGTAATTACTGCAAAATTAACAGTATAATTCTGTTTAATTTACAGATTTTGCTGATGTGTATTTTCAAATTTACGGTATAAAACCATTAACGATCAAGCAAAAACTCGCCTTCATTTATGAAGAAAAACGATGTAAAAAATACGGTATATATTTGTTAAGAATATCACAGTTAAAAGGAAATCTGTATAATTTACGGTGAAATACCAGCAGCTATTGTTGCCAGAATTTCACCGTAAAAATTACGGTGACAGTGTAAAAGTTATGACAGTACTGGGAAAAAATCTGTATAAAATTTATGGTGAAATATGACAGCTGTGGTTGCCAGAATTTCGCTGTAAAAATAACGGTGACAGTGTAAATGACTACTGGGGAAAAAATCTGTATAATTTACATAAAATACGGGCAGGTGTAGCTGTCAGTATTTGTGAAATTTCTCTCCCTCCTGCACAATCAACTGTAAGTGGTATTCAAGCAAATTGGAAGTGTTTAGGAACAACAGCAGCTCAATCAGGAAGTGGTAGATCACTTACAGCTGATCTTGGAATATTTTCAAGAGTAGAAATTTCACAAACTGACTTGTTGCAACGGTGGCATCCCACTGCAGCACCACGCTCACATTCAGTGAACTCTGAGAGAGAGAGAGAGAGAGAGAGAGAGAGAGAGAGAGAGAGAGAGAGAGAGAGAGAGAGAGAGAGAGAGAGAGAGAGAGAGAGAGAGAGAGAGAGAGAGAGAGAGAGAGAGAGAGAGAGAGAGAGAGAGAGAGAGAGAGAGCGAGCGAGCGAGCACACCTGCGCGCGCGTGAGAGCGTCTCCAACGGAAATTCAAAATTTGACCGGGTCACGCAGTTGCATTAGTCGCGCGTTTTCTGCGCTCAACGCAGCTTTGGTGGGGACAGACCAACAGGTCCAAATTTCTGGGGAAAACTCTGGTCTTGAGGTAAGCGTATTATCTACACAAATTGTTGTGGTATGAGAGAAAACGACTTTTTGAAGGTTCGTTTAGGTTTGTAGGAACATGACTGCTAGCTTACTTTACGTCTGTTTTTGCCAGGTCAGGTTAGCTATGTAGCTAGACCTACTGAAGCTAACTTTACATTTATTTCAACTTGCTAAGATGTCTTGTCTGCAGGTTTTGTTGCCCTTACAATAGCAGTTACATAACGGTGGGTTAAATTAATGAGTTGACTTTTGTCTAGAAACGGAGTAAATTAGGTTTGGTGTTGATGATTAAGAGGCTATTGATTGTTTTCGGATTTATTTATTCATAGTCTGGAGAAGTAGACAATACTTTACTGCTGTGCATGTACTCCTGTCTGTTCCTCCAAACACGGGATGTGCTGACAGTAATCTACTGTAGGTACTGACTATGGAGAAAGTAAAATCACATAACCCTATGCCACATTTTTTTGTAAGTCAATGCTGCATTTAAGTTAATAAAACACGGTTATGAAAAGCATTTTAGTCTGTTTCAGTACTTTTGTGACACCTTCAGTGGAGGTTGACGGCTGGTGACATTGAGCATTGCCAATCTAAGAATCTCCTTTAATGGTAAACAAACTGATGTCACAAATCGTATGTATCTTAGGAATAAATTGTCATTGTTATTTGTCCTCACTGCTCTTGTATAAATTATCTTGTCTTTCACTCCTGCCACCTTTCAGGCATTGCTGTGAGTAGGTGTAGACTTTGGGGCAACAACTCGTTGGTGAGAAAAACGGTGAGATTGTAATTCATTTAAACTCCAAAAGTAAGCAGTTTTTAACTTACAAAAATTTGGTTTTGTAATATATGTCTGTTATTCATTTACTTTTACATTTATTTCATTCATTGAACAGTGTCTGAATAGATAACAGAAAACAATGGAGAGAGAGGAATTTGAAGCAAAGGGTCCAGGCTGGAATTTGATTGTGGCATGTGGACTAAGGTAAGCCAATTGGTAGGCCCAGCTGTTAATGTTTTTGGCATGTGACTGTAGCCCTTTGATTGTATTTGGCAACTTGAATATTTAATAGAGTGAATGAAATATATTTTGACTGTACTGCTGGCATATACTGTACAAGATTGGCCTAAATCTTCTGTCAGAAAGACTGCAGCAATCCAGGCGTTTATTGAATACGCTTTAATTCTGTATCCAACAATACAGGCACTGTGTTGTAGCTGTGTGGCTTTAATGAAATAAAAAAATAAAATTTTAATATTAACATTCTGCAGGCGCTGTACATGGAATGCAATAAACAAAAATGGCCACAACTTCATGACAGTGGCAGACCACATGTGTTACAGACATTAATCCATGGCTACTCAAGCTAACAGTATTAAAGTTGTATTAACAACAGAAGAAGCAAAATCACTGTGAATATGGAAAATATAAGTGCTGCTAGTAAACATAAATAGGCTGAGTGCCACATTACAACACTTATATAAACATATAAAGCCTACAGGAGAATAACAAAACTAAGATAGCTCCACTCTGGCGGAGCTCAGCCTGCAGGCAACAAATGGCGAAGTAGTCCGTTGGATGCACTGGATTACAACATTTGGACTACCTGAGGGTGGAGCAGGAAAGTTTGTACAGTGTATGTTGAGGATGAAGATGATTTCATCTTTCACTTTGTTGTCTTACCTTTTTTGTCTCTATTCTTTCTTCCAGGTCTTATTACGTCTTATAGTGGCTACCCTTAACATGGACTTCACCAAATGGGTTTGAGCGGCTCCTGAAATCATTTTTTATAGGTTGGTCTTTTGTGTGAAAATTTGAACTTACTGTTTGTTCACTATTTTCTCAGTTTGTGTTGTTACTTCTTTAATGTTTGTTTTTATAGCTCTTTACCTATGTTTTTGTTGTGAAAAGCATGTTGCAACTATGTAAAGACTATATAAATGTTTGTATTATCTTTATATATTTAATATAATTTTTTTTCTGATTGCAGAGGGGATCGTGCCAAGCCACAATGCACACCTGACTGACAACTTGTGAATCTTCAAGCTAAACTGATGACAGCACATCCTCAAAGTTCCAGTTTGCTGAACATTGAACATCTGTCCTACCTGTGTTTAGTCAAGTCTGGACCCTGGACCTCAATCTTGTCAAGGGAAATTAGAGGTAAGCAATTTATATAATTCAGTGTAGCAAAGGATATAGATGCAGAAACAACTCAAGCATCAATCTATGTGGACTTTGTACATACATACAAGAAGTACTTAGAAAAATTGTTTTGCACCTCACATTTACAATTAATAGTATTTACCACTCCAAGAAGGTTGAGGTCAGGACAGAATAAGTCATCTTTTACCATAGCATAAAGAGGCAAAATAAAACAGTATTTTAGTCACCTAAAGGCGAAGTACAACTCAGCTAAAGTAAAAATTTGTTTTAGTGTACGCTATATTTAGAATATTTTTACCACTTTACCTTGTTAGATAATCTTTTCTTCTGGTACTTCACGTTTCCAACTTTAGAACTTTGTCAAAGTTCACACTGCAAGCCTTACTGCTCAGTTCAGATTTTTGCCAGATCTGATTTTATTGGTGTGGCTGTTGACATTATTTTTTAATGGAAAATATCAGATTTCAGTGTGAATAGATCAAGGCCCTGAGGTGACTGGCATGTGCAAAAGAACAATAAAATCACACACAGAACACTGTACTACAGAAGTAAGTTTGAATCCTCAGCCTCTTTGAACTGAGCTTTTGGCACTGCAGCCAAGTTCCTTTGTGTCTGGTTAGGCCATTTCTACCTAATAATTTCAAATAAAGACCCTTTACAGAGCAATCTACCAGGTTTTGCTTGTATGGCTGTATCGGCCCAATTACTTATGTCTACATCTCCCCCTCCTCTAATGTGACTTGTATCAGAAATCAGTGCGATTTTTACGCCACTCTAGATCGACATACAGCAGCTGGCGAGGAGGAAGGAGTGGGGGTCTCACTCAGTGAAAACAAACATGGAGGGCAGTGGTGATGGAAGTACACTGTGGAGGACAGTGAAGTTTCAGACCTATTAAGTGTTTGTGGTATTACAGCCATGCAAGCAAAACTTTACATGTCGTACCATGACCAATCTGTGTTTAAAACTATTTTGACAGAAATGGGTAAAAAGGGACACTAAGGACATGGCTTGGGTGTCGAAGGACAGTGATTGCTCATTTGTCTACTTCCACTGCATAATAACTTGTAAATCAGGCAGTAAAAACTGACTTCAGAGGCAGCCATGTTTCCAATATCTTCTTATTTACATTCGTACTACAGCGTTCTGTGTGTGACGTCTTGTTATTGTTGAAGAACGGCGTTACTTTTAAACGACAACTAAATGAGAAAAGTATGGTTTTACCTTGCTGACATGTTTCAAACAAAAATGACAAAATGAACACTAATCCAACTATCTTGTTGTTTTCTTTTGCACATGTGAGTCACCTCATGGCTATGATCTGCTCACATTTAAATCTGATATTCGCCACATTAAAAAAAAAAGTTACTCGCCACACACAAAACTGATCTGGCAAAACATCTGAATTGAGCAGTAAGGGTTAGGGTCCTGTGTCTCCTAAATGGGTCTGTGCTGACCAAAATCTACTGCAGGTAATACACTGACTGTGGGTAACCCCATTAAAAAAAACAAAAAAAAAAACAAGAACAAAAACTTCCCTTTAGACGCACAAAATAAAACTGACTAAATGGCACCAGACCTAGTAGTTGGCAAATACAAAATCTTGCATTGAACTTGTGATACATATATTAAATTGCAGGTCTTGTTCACCACCGTCATGTTTTTGTGGTCAGTTACTGTGTGGAGCTGTGTGTGGTAACAGTCGTGATGATTGTCTTACTGCTTAAGTGGAGGCGTCTGTGTATTTAGATGTCAAGTTAGCGACAGAGGTTAAGTAAACATTTTTGACGTGTCCGTTTCCCAGAAGTGACATTGGTAAAGGATATTTCAGAGAGTTGGTTTCTTCTATGTATAGGTAACTGGGGCTCAGTTAAACAACAGAACACTGTTTATCGCTGCGTTATTGTGTAGGCATCATTGAAACAACATCAATATAACTTTTACTTTGTTTCTGTTTTCTGGATGCAGAGAGAATCATGCCAGCAGACATCTGATGGTCAACAGTGAATCTTCAACAGAAGCCAGTGGTTCCAGTTGCAGTTCCAGCATCGTGTGCGATATGATCCCATTCTGAGCCTCCTGTTCAGTTAAGTCTGAACTCAATGAATTATTAATCTTAACCAGGCAAGTGTCTATGTTTTTGCATGAACTATTTCTCATGTGATCACATGCTGTTTTTTCCCCAATATCTAAACACTGCCTTGTTGCTGTAGTGGATAAGTTGTTGTATTTCAGAGAATGCTTAAAACAATTTCTTAAAGTTTATTAATGATAATATGTTTAATTTGTTATTTCCTTTGTAATTTACCTTTAGCAGTTTTTGACTGTAAAATCTGTGCCAACCAACTTTATTATCTGATGTGTTGTATTTCTTGCAATGACATTATGGTGACCACAGCTGCTGGTAATTCACTGTAAAGTTGAACTTAGTAATAAAGTACCGTAATACCTCATACAGTTGTATTGTGTTTATCACTGAGAAACTGTAAATTGGGTTTACAGTATATCTGTTGTTAAAATTGTTTACTGTCAATAGGTTTATAGTTTAGCTATTATTTTTACTGTAAAACACTGTAAAATTTCCCATTGCCATAGAAACATACCATGATGTCTCTACACTATCACCATAATTTTTACGGTGAACTACTGGCAACCACAGCTGCCAGTAGTTTACTGTAAATTATACAGATTTTTGTCCAGTACCGTAATGACTTTTACATTTAGACTGTAAATTTTACGGTAAACTACTGGCAGCTGTGGTTGCCAGTAGATTACCGTAAATTATACAGATTTTTTTTCCAGTACCGTAATGACTTTTACATTTAGACTGTAAATTTTATGGTAAACTACTGGCAGCTGTGGTTGCCAGTAGATTACCGTAAATTATACAGATTTTTTTTCCAGTACCGTAATGACTTTTACATTTAGACTGTAAATTTTACGGTAAACTACTGGCAGCTGTGGTTGCCAGTAGATTACCGTAAATTATACAGATTTTTTTTTTCCAGGACCGTAATGACTTTTACGTTGCCAGCAACCACAGTTGTCGACATTTTACCGTAAATTATACAGAAATTTTTTACTTTACCGTAATGACTTTTACATTGTCACTGTAGTTTTTACGGTGCTGGCTACCAGAGCTGCTGGTATTTTACTGTAAATTATACAGAATTTTTTTTGGTGTACCGTAATGTCTTTTACATTGTCACTGTATTTTTAACGGTGAACTACTGGCAACCACAGCTGCCAGTATTTTACCGTAAATTATACAGATTTTTTTAACAGTGTAGCCAATTGTCCTTCTGGCTGAACAGACCACTTTGTCCAAAGCTTTCTTTTCTTTCACGGTGAGATTACCAAACCACACAATGAAAGAGCTGGTTAGCACACTTTCAATCACACAATGATAAAAGTTTAAAAGAATCTTCGTATTTTGGGTGAATTTCCTAAGTTTGCGCAAGAAGAAGAGGCGTTGTTTAGCCTTTTTAACAATGCTGGTCGTATTTGAGTTCCAACTCAGATCATTTGAAAGAGTGACACCCAAAAATTTACAGTTTTCAACAATCTGCACCTCAGTGTTCTGAATTGTAATGGGCAAATGGTTTCTCTTGTGACGAAAATCAATAATCAACTCACAAGTTTTTGAAGTGTTTAGAAGCAAGTTGTTTTCTTTACTCCAGCAAACAACATTCTCTACCTCTTCTCGGTAATGTGATTCGTCGTTTGAACTGATAAGTCCAATGATGGTTGTATCATCTGCATATTTGATTATTGCATCTCATGCGATATTTCACAGTCATGTGTATACAAGGTAAACAGCAGTGGGCTTAAAATACATCCCTGTGGGGAACCAGTACTGACACATAACTCATCAGAAATACAGCCATTGATTTTGACCTTTTGTGGTCGACAAGTTAAAAAATTTAAGATCCACTTACAAATGGTATCATCTAGTTCAAGAGATGTCAGCTTGTGAACAAGCTTTGATGGGACCATCGAGTTAAAAGCTGAACTATAATCTATAAAAAGCATTCTTGCATATGATTTCCCTTTGTCAAGATGCTTATAGACAGAGTTCAAAGCAAAGGAAATAGCGTCCTCAACACTTCTGTTTTTTCTGTATGCAAACTGCATCGGATCCACAGACAGGTATCTGATCTCTAATATACTCCAACACCAAACGCTCGAAGGTTTTCATGAGAACAGATGTGAGGGCCACTGGCCGATAGTCATTCAGACATGTCACAAGTGTCTTCTTGGGCACAGGGATTATGATTGACCTCTTGAAGCTGAGTGGTACAGTACACTGCCTGAGTGACATGTTAAAAAGGTCTGTAAGAACAGGAGCAAGTTGCTCAGAGCACAGTTTAAGAACTCGTGGAGGAATGCGATCTGGTCCAGGGGCCTTCCTAGCCTTGGTCCTAGACAAAACCCTCTGGACGTCCTCCTGGAGACAGTAAAACCTTGACTGCACTGCACAAAACAACAGGTTCAATGTCCTCAATTTCAAAGCGACAATAAAACTGATTAAGTTTGTTAGGCAAAGAGGGGTCAGAAATCACAGCAGATCCTCCGTTTGGTTTCCAGGAAGTGATGGAGTTCAGGCCCCTCCACATGCGTTGTGAATCCCTCTGCATGAAATGTCCCTCTAGCTTGAGCCCATAGGCACGCTTTGCAGCTTTTATGGAATGTTCCAAAGAATATCTGGATAGCTTATAAGCAACAGCATCACCAGATTTAAAAGCCGCATTCCGCTGTTGAATTTTAGTGTTTACGTCAGCATTAATCCAAGGGTTCTGACTAGCATGTCTTTTAATTACCTTCTTAGGAACACAGCAGTCCGTGCAAAATTCAATATACCCAGTGACAGCTTCACAGTATTCATCCAAATCCTCTGAATGAAACACAGACCAGTCTGGAGCATCAAAGCACCCTTGTAGTTTAATGCCACTCTCTTTTGTCCAGCACTGGACAGTCTGTAGAGCTGGCTTTGATTGTCTGCTCCTCTGTATGTAGGTAGGAAGAAGGAGTACAGAGGAGTGATCAGATTTTCCAAAAGCTGGTCTGAGGCTCAACGGATAAGCAGACTTGACGTTGCTGTAACAATGATCCAGAAAATGCGCTCCTCTAGTAGGGTATTTAATGTGCTGATAGTAGTTGGGAATAACAGTTTTAAGATTGCATTTGTTAAAATCACCAGCTACTATAACCGCGGCGTTAGCATGGGAGTTCTCAAATTTATGTAAGATGTCACTTAACTCAGCCAGAGCAGGAAGAATCCGCCCGTGGATGTATGTAAACAGCACCAGAAGCAACACAGAGAACTCCCGGGGGAGATAAAAGGGGCGGCACTTCACAGCCAAGCATTCCAGGTTAGCCTTACATGTTTTGTTTACAATGACACAATCCGTGCACCAGTTTTCATTAATAAGAAGGCACACACTTCCTCCCTTCGATTTCCCGGTCCGCTTTTCCACTCTGTCCGAGCGGTGAACGGAGAAACCAGGTGGCTGGAAAGTAGAGTCCGGCACGTTGCTGTGAAGCCATGTCTCGGTCAGGCAGAACACGGAGCACTCCCGGGCCTCGCTGGGTGTTGATGCGGCACAGCAGGTCATCCGTCTTGTTGGACAGTGACTGGACGTTTGCCAGGTAGATGGATGGCAGCGGAATCCTCGACGGGCGGCTACGTAGCTTCACGAGCAGCCCTCCCCGCTTCCCTCGGTGTCTGCGCTTCCGCCGCCAGCAACCCGTACCGTCCCCGCTCTGAGGCTCAGGTGAGCGGCGTGTGTGGCGATGCCTCCGCCCAGCTCCTTCGCTCTGCTCCCGGTCTCCGTGGCTCGACTCATGGTTTCTCTTGCCCCAAGCAGGGCACACATCACAATCGGCGCACTTCAGTTCGGGAATAACATGTAGTAGTCCACAACCTTCATCCCGAATCTTCAGAAGCGCCTCCCGATCATATTTAACCGTGGCAAGTGTTACAGAAACGAATAAAAACATAAAAGTGCACCAGAAAGCTCTAGCGCCTTCGCCCGGCGCCACTACAAGTATTTCAACAGAAAGTAACATTTTCAGTAGCATGAATCATAAAGAAAAATCATAAATCTTTGAACAGAAAGTGATATTTGGGTGAAACACACCTTTAAAACTACAAATATTTGGACCAAAATCACTGGGTTTGGTGGAATAAACCTTTAAAACTCGATGTATTTAGACTGAACGCTATATTTGGGTGGAATGAACCTTTAAAACTACAGATTTTTGGTCAGAAAGTAGCATTTTGAGTGAAATAAACCTTCAAAACCATAAATGGTTGAAGGAAAAAATCATATTTAAAACGAATAAATCTTTAGAACTACACATATTCTGACTGAAATTCATATTTTGGTAAATTAAAACGTCGAATCTTCAAGTATTTGAACATGAAGTAGCATTTAAAGTCCAATAAACCTTTGAAACAATAAATCTTTGAACAGGAAGTGCTATTTTGGCGGGGTCTTAACAAAGGTAAAAACTGTAATATGTGCTTCCCTTTCCCAGTTTTCTGCTCTAATATTCGTGGAGTTCGTGGCTCTGATGATTGTAGCTTCACCGCTGGTTCAGGTTCAGGCTCAGGTAAGTAACGGATTAACTCGATTCAAAAAAGTCAAATCCGATTAATTTTTCCGTGTTTTCTCTTCTGCAGATGGACGGAGCTGTCGAGGAGTTATTCCTGAACGTAACTCCGCTCCACAGGGCGGAACGTTACATTCAGACTGAACTCAACAAACTAGAGGCCTCGGTAGGAGAACAAAAACTACAAATAAACCAGATTTAGTGTCAAGAAACACATAAAACAGCGAGCTAAAGTCGCTAATCCTGTTAGCCTGTTCGCTCTCTGACTACAGGTTTTATACGTCTAAAATGATAACTGAGGTTTTCTAACTTCATGATTTCTTTAATTGACTGAATTCACTGAAGGACTCTTGCTGTGGTTTGAGGAGTTTTGAAGACTGGGAGAATCAACTTCCTGTTTCCTGTTTGTGCTCGCCTCCCCCTGATCTGGACACCAAGTGAGACTCAGAAAGTTTCTCAGCTTCTTCAAGGATTCCTGGTTTTCTACAGCACTCTTAGTTTCTCTAAAAGTCTAGAAATGAAAATGTGTTTTCTGTCTAAAAGAGTTCTTAAATTTTTTGATGAATTGTTCAGTTTCTAAAGAAGTTTGCATGTTTCTTGGTAACTTTTGAGTTTCTAGACAAAAAAGTATTTGGAGCAGAAATACCACTTTGGGTGAATTAAACATTTTAAACCTTAAGTTGTTCAACAGAAAGTTGTATTTAGATTAAATAATAATTTGAAACTACAAGTGTTTTGGCAGAAAGTAGCATTTTGAGGAAAGTCCAGAAAATTGTAAACGGATTTCTAGAAAAGTTTTCAAGAATCGTAAAGAGTGTTAAAGGTTCTTGTGTCTGTAGTTTGGTGGGACAGTTCTTGAGATTATCAACCTTTACAGATTGCAGATATGTTTGGATGTCAAAGACTTTTGAAAGAAATTCGGGGTTTCTGGACAACTTTTCTTTCTGAGTTTGTCAAACTGCTTTTGAGTGTCTAGATAGACTTGGGAAATTCTTAGAAAAAAATAGGACTTGAAGAGCAATTTCTGTATTTCAAGAAAAGCTTGTAAGGTTCTTTAGAGATTCCCTTGTATCTTGATATTTATTTGTTGGTCAGTATCAACCTTTTGCAGATAGGTTCAGACTTTAAAGACGTCTTTTTAGATGAATTATAGCGTGTCGGAGGGAGTTTGTATGTTTCCTTGGGATTTTTTTCTGACGTTTTCTTGTAAAATGTGTTTGTCTAAGAGCTATTGATGTTTTAGATAAACTTGTTTTTCTTAGATTTGATGAAATGTTGATTTTCATCAGTTTTTATACTTAAAGTTTTGAAGCATCATAAAGAGTTTTGAAAAGTTCTGAAGATTTCCCATATTTCTACATTTCTCAGATTAAGTTTTCGAGTTTGTAGGCTGTCCTTTAGAAGCAGCTGATCATTGAAAGACAAATCATGCTTTACGTTTACGTGCTCTTTCATAGCTTTATGTTCTTGCTGTCGCAGAGTTCCTCCTGCTAACTCCAGCTCAGATGGTCTATGTGTGGTCTCACATCAGTTCTGGGTTCACTCCAAGGTAGTTTTATTATTTTCTGTCTGTTTTTAATTCTTTATTTCTCCTTGGTGCTCTCCCTTCCTATCTTTTTTCTAGAATTTTTCCCTTCCTTCTTGTCTTTCTTCATTCTTGCTTTCATTTGAACCTTTTTCTTCCTTCTGTTCTTCCTCTCAGTTTACTAAACTCCTGCTTTCTTTCCTAGTAAGTCATTTATCCAAAGTCTTTCTTTAGTTCTTCTGCTTTCATTGATCCAACTGTTTGTTAAACTGAACAATGAGATTTTTGTTTGTAGTTTTCTGAACAAACCGAGTTTTTGCGTCTCAACAAACACATTTGCTTCACATCAGACTCAGTCGTAAACAAACCTTCACTCTGTGTTTTTTTTTAAATCTTTCACTGACTGTAGTTGTGGTTGAACAAAGAGAAGGAAGTTTGTCTTCGTGTTTTATGCTGTTGTCTTGGCGTTGTGTTGCAGGCCTGCGGTCCCATCCTGAAGAGCTACCTGAGTTTTCCCATCAAACTGCGGATTGGGATCATCTCAGCGTTCGCCACCATCACGGTGACCCAGCACACGCTAATATTTGTAGTTTTAAAGCTTTCTGCTGCCCAAAACTATCAAACTGGCTTACTTTTCCAGTTTTTAGTCTTTTTTTTAATCTAAACTCTTGACTGAAACATGACATGAAGGGAGCTTGTAGACTTTAGTCTGAAAACTGAGCAGCAAAATGACCAAACTGCAAGTGGAAAGAAGAAACGGCATGAATCCAGAGAGAAAATCATGGCTTCTAATGGTTTTAGGTTTAAAAAAAAAAACAGTTTTTGGTAAACGTTCTCTGAACGTTTAAAGCTTCTAAAAATGTAAATTTTTACCAAATACTTGATAACAGGGAGTGGAATCATCTAGATGAGGTTCTACTTAAAAAGTTTAATATCCTTTATTCTTTTCTGGAGGAAATAAGTTTTAAGGAAAGTTCATTGTGTTACCAAAAATGTTTACAAATTGTGGTAAAGTTTAAGGGGCAGCACAGTGGGGTAGTGTGTAGCACTGTCGCCTTGCAGCAAGAAGATCCCGGTTCAAATCCTGGCCTGGGATCTTTCTGCATGGAGTTTGCATGTTCTTCCTGTGCATGCGTGGGTTTTCTCCGGGTACTCCGGCTTCCTCCCACAGTCCAAAAACATGCTGAGGTTAATTGGTTACTCTAAAGTGTCCGTAGGTGTGAATGTGAGTGTGATTGTGTGTCTGTATATGTAGCCCTGTGACAGACTGGTGACCTGTCCAGGGTGTCCCCTGCCTTCACCAGAGTCTGCTGGGATAGACTCCAGCACCCCCCATGACCCTAGTGAGGATAAAGCGGTGGATAGAGGATGGATGGTAAAGTTTAAATGTTTATGGAAGTTTCCTGAAGAACGCAGTTCCAGAAGTGTTAAAAGTTTCAAGAAGACTTTTGACTTTTCTGCAATGTTTGGAGTTTTTAAAAGTGGTTTTGAGCTGTTTGACAACTTTACATGATTTAAAAGCATCAGAATAGTCCACCGCGAGCTACGGAAAAGGGATTTTTAATACAGTTTCTGTAACACCTGCTGGTTTAAAGCTGAGTTTCTGGAACTGTTTAAAAAAGGTTTCCAGTTTCTAGATAGTTTCTATTCTTCTCCTGCGGTAATAAAAGTTTTTGTGGAAGTATATGTTACTTGAAGTGTTTCAGTTTATGGAAAAGTTTACAAATTGTGACGAAGTTCTTTTGTTTCTAGATAAGTTTCCAGAACAGTTTCTAGCTTTTTGGAAGTTTCTTGAGGTTCTAGATGTGTTAAAACTTTCCAGAAGAGTCAGTAGATCTTCTCCGACAGTTTCTAAAAGTGACAAACGTTCACACGTCTAGATCAGTCTAGACTCTACACCGATGTCTTTTGGAAGTTTCTTGACGTATGCGAGTTTCTAGAAGTGTTAAAAATTGTTTTGACTTCATGAATTTTCTGCTAATTCTTAAAAGTGACAAAAGTTCACATATTTCCAGATCAGTCTAGAGCATCAAAGGCGTCTCTGGAAACACTACGAGCTGCAGTCACCACTTTCAAGATGAGTTTCTTGTATATTCTGGATGGAGCTTCTACTTCTTAACGGAATTTCTAGATATTTTATTATTGTTTTAAGGAAAGTGTGTGATGTTATTGAAAGTGTTTCAGTTTATTGGAAAGTTGACAAATTGTGACTGAATACTCTGGACGAGTTCTTGATCAGTTCCTGGAAGTTTCTTGACATCTGCAGAACAGTTGAAAGTTTCTAGGGTTTCTCTGACTTCAGGGTTTTTCTGCAGCATTAAATAAGTTTCAAGATCATTCAACAGTTTCCAGAAGTCATTTGGATGAAGGAAGGAGCTGCTGATATTCTAGTTTAGTTTTTTTGGTGCCACTGTGTGACGTTCAGTCGATGAGTAAACATGAAGATCTTCTTGTATTTTTGTTGTTGTTGCAGATGGCGGCCATCGCTCTGTGTCTGGCTCTGGGTTTAGAGAAATATTGGAAAACTCCTCCAGTGGAAACTACAGTCGACGACTACAACAGAGTGAAATACCAACCGAAGCCCAGCTACACCTGACCTCTGACCTCTGACCTCAGACACCGTAACCAAAACCAAGCTTTGTTTTGGAGGCAGCAGATCTTCACTTGTTGAGTCCAGTTCTTCTTTAAAGATACGTCAAAGTGGGACGTTGGGCTGTTTTCAACCGACGTTTCCACAATGTTTGGTTTTTAAAATAAAACAAAAAGTCCTGTAAACACCAGCAGCTGCTCAGACAAACCACTGCGGCTGTAGAAACTTTATGAACAGTTTTCTCCTTCTTGTTTGTGTAGTTTCATCCTTGGACCACCAGATGGCGGTAGAGCTGAACATAAAGGCTGTAGCTGGTTTCCAGTCAGTTTCAGTCAATAAAAGAATTAAAAGCTTTGAGAATTAAATGCCTGTTAATTCTATCGTTAAGCAGCTCATTATTCAGACGACATCCACGGATACGAAGACTAAATGTTGAACCAAACCATTTTTTTATTTCAGTTTTTTCCACTTTCTGCTGCAGATTAGATCTGGATGAAGCAAAACAATAAAGTTAAAGTTTTCTGGTGCAAGAAAAACTGCAGATAATTGAAAAGTACGTGAACTGAACGATTAAAATGCACCAGTTAAGCGTTGGAGCTGTTTGAGGTGGAGCCTGTGGGGGCCAACATGAGGGCCGGGGCCCTGTGAAGGGTCGCAGCGAGAATCTAAAGGGGACAGAACGAAATAGGACGCCACAAACAGAAACTGATTCTCAGTTTTTAGCAGACAAGATAAGAGCCTTTAATAAAATGTTACATTTTACAAAACTTTTTAAAGCATTTCAAAGCAACTCATATTCTCCAAAACTTTTCTACTCAGTCAATAAAATTTGTAATCGACAGGAAGCTGCTAATGAGTCATTCTGTCTGAAATCATCAATTTTTTTAGAGCAAACACGCTGATATTTGTCTGAAATTAAATGTAAAAGCCTTATAGACACCAATGTAAGGAATCCCAGTAGTGACAAAAAGATAATTATCGATTATTCCATCTAAACTCATCAGGTTCCTTCTTCATCTTGATTTTATGATTTGCTTTAGACTATTTAAATTTTTATAATAAAATATGAATGTTGAAAATGTTCTCTGTAAGATTCCAGCTTAAATACTTTCGGAGATTTTTACTGTTTTTGATTGTCCGTCGACCTCCTTTAGGTTTTTCTTGAAGTTTGAGTCTGTTTGAACAACAATAGCAAAGAACTTCTATAAAAAAACCAAATAGAAAGTTCTGCTGTTATTTCTCATCATCACATTGATTCTAAATGTGAAGAATCAACTCATATATAAGTAGATCAAATAATCTGTAAATAAGAATGAATGAGACAGACGACATGAAACAAACAAGAAAGAGACAAAAAATTTGACAAACAAGCTACAAAGCCATAAAAAAGGACGGAATGAGACCAAAAATGAGAAACAAAACGACAAAAACATGATACAAATGTCAAAAGTCAGTCAAAAAAAGACAAAAAACAAAACATATTACAAGAAATGAGACACAAAATAACAATGAGCAATCTAGTATTTTACTTCATGATCAAAACAACTTATCATGGTCTAGAAATGATTTAAAATTTGAGGTCTGATCGAGAGTTTATCACAAAAATCAAAAATGAAAGTTGGTCCAACAAATAAAAATGAAACCGAAGACAACAAGCAAAATGTTGCCAAAGATTCTAACTTACCGACTTATCTGGAAACTTTCTGCAACTTCAAACACACTAATGTTGACTTTTCTTGCTGTAAATTCACATTTTGATTTAAAATTTATGATTTTTAAGCGAATATGAGCATCCAGAGGGTTTTATTCAGTCGTTGGGCACCACTGGGTTAAAGTTTTAAAGAGATGGATCCATTATGTGGAATGATTTGGGCTGTAGGAGGCAGCATCGAGTCGAAGAGAGACCAAGCTGACATTAAAACCAAAGAAGAAGAAGCTGCATGGTGGGAAAAACAAACATGAAGAAGGTAGGAGACCAAATGTTTGATTCAATGGATTTATTGGGTGAAAATGGGGATTTATTGCTTTGAAATGGGGATTTATTGTGTGTAACTGAAGATTTATTGGGTGTAAATGAGGATTTATTGGATATAAATCTGGATTTATTGAGTGTAAATTAAAGTTTATTGTGTGTAACTGAAGATTTATTGGGTGTAAATGAGGATTTATTGGATATAAATGTGGATTTATTGAGTGTAAATTAAAGTTTATTGGGTGTAACTGAAGATTTATTGGGTATAAATGAGGATTTATTGGGTGTAAATGAGGATTTATTGGATATAAATGTGGATTTATTGAGTGTAAATTAAAGTTTATTGGATGTAACTGAAGATTTATTGGGTATAAATGAGGATTTATTGAGTGTAAATGAGGATTTATTGGATATAAATGTGGATTTATTGGGTGTAAATGAGAATTTATTGTATGTAAATTGGAATCTGTTGGTGACGGTGATGTTCTTGTAGTTTTGATTCACAGAGTTTTGTACTAAAAACCATATAACTCACAGAAGCAGTTAAACATTTGGACAGACAGAAGTGACTGCATTAGCTTAAAATAATCATATTTAAATGTGAAACATGTATTTTTACAGTGTAGAAGGCACGTAATTTTCACACATTAATAACTGTAAAATTACACCATTTTTAGTGTATTGAAATCATCAAAAATATCTTTATTTTACAGATATTTGCTGCTGTTTTCACAGTTTTTACAATTTTCCACAATTTTTAATTTTTAAATATATACTTTTAGTGTAAAAAAAAGTCACTTTCAGACATAAAGAAATGAAAAATTACACAATTTTTATTGTATTTAAATCAGCAAATTTGTCTTTATTTTACAAATATTTGCTGTTTTGAGTTTTCAAATTTTTAAACATTTTTTAACTAATTTAATTTTACAGTGTATAGAACGCATCACTTTCACATTTGAATATTTTTTATAAACTTGTGATTATCGTTGTTGTGTTCACAGTTTTTTTTTTAACATATTCCAGGAGTTCTAAAAAATGTTTTGTGGCACCTGTCTTTTCTTTTTTAGCGTTTTTGTTTTTACAGTGTAACCTGCAGCCTTCAGCTTTGGTTTTCTGAGTGAAAAGCCAAAAACAGGAGAACGTTGGTTGGGTTTTTCTGTCGTTCTTTTCTCTCCTGTTTGCTTTGAGCCTGGCAGAAGGATTTCCTCGTTCCATCTGAAAATATCCGCTTCTTCCTGATAAAACATGAAATATCGTTTTCTGAGAATTCAGCTGCTTTACTTATTTTTTTAAACATTTTCTGTTGTGATGATGTGAGCCTTTCTCTGATTGGTTCTCCTCGTTCTGCCGTCTCAGATATCACCACATCGCGTGGGCTAATTGGCTTCTTACGTAATTCCCTCACACGTTCTCCAGGCCTTTCACTCGGTTCTGCATGTGTAGCTGTAATTTCCAGGATTGCAGGATGAGGTGGAATTTCCTGCTGTTTCCTGAACTGTTGCGACACCAATGGAAGTTCTCCGTCCTGCTGCTGATTCGATTCCCGTCAGACAAACGTTCTCTGAGTATCAGTAACACGAAGGGCAGCTGGAACCCATCCAAACACTCCGGTTACACGGGATCCAGCGATGGAGAACCTTTTCCAAAAGAAGCAAAAGTTGTTTGAGAGTAAAACACCTCAGGGAAGAATCAGTTCAATCAGACTTTCTATTTTAACGGTTCTACAGATGATGAACCAGCTGAGAACCGACACAAAATACACTCAGAAAAACTAAAGACGCCCTTCAGTGAGATGTTCTGTTCTGATGGAGAACCCCCAAACGGTGGCTCCTTTAGACACCAGTTTCTGATGGAATTAAAATGTCGGACAGTGACTAGATGTCATAACTGGTTTACTTCTTGCTCCAGATGTTGGCTGCAGCTGGATTTTATTTTTGTATCATGTGAATGTTTGTTTCACTTCCTGTTCAGATTCTTCTACTCTTGGTTCTGTCGCTTCCTGAGCTCAAACGCCATGAGCTGAATTTACCTCAAGTATTTCGAAAATTTCAATCCTTTGCGTCAAATTTTTTCGCATTTTCTTGGTTGTTCCACCAGGTGGCGCCTCTTCCTGTTTGATCCTGTAGAGACCAGAGGAGGCGTCGTTCAGACTTCATGTTAAAGCAGCGATGCTAAAGAACCATTTGGACACATTTTTGCTAATAGAGACGTGTTTTAGAGACATTCCCACACTTTTTTTTTTTAGTAATTCTGGATACATATTGAGTCATTTCTGGCAGTTTTTTAGTCATCTTAGACCAGTTTTAGCATCATTTAGTACATATTGTGAATAATTATGGGGACATATTGAGTCATTTTGAGCAAATTTTTTGTTATTTCCGACCATAGACTGTATATAAAGATGGACGTAGCATCTGGCTCCAAAAATGAAGCCAACCTGGAAGTGTCAGAAACTTGCAATATCCCGGCGTCCGCTAGGGTTGGCTCCAAAAAGCTTTTTCTCCATAGACCCCAATTCATTTTTGGAAAAAATATAATTTGATAGACTGATGTTCTACAGCTCAGGATTTTTTTCCCGTTAGTTTTCGTGGTCAAAATGAGAGATCAGGTGGCCGATCTTAAAATAAATCAATACTGAGTTTTAAATAAATCGTTAAAGTTGGCGGAGCCAGGGGGCGTGGCTATACTTGATAGACAGCAACAGAAGCCTCTGCGGTAAAATGTGGGCGGGATAAGAGAGTCCTCAGCCAATCCTGCCCCTAGCTGCTCTCCGGTCCAGCCTGTTTGATGACGCTTTTTACGTCACTGGCTTCAAAAAATCCAAAATGGCGACCAGGAAGTAGCAAAATCTGGGCTTCATTTTCTCGGCGTTGAAACCAACGGGTGACGTCACGGTTAGTTTACGCCTGTTTCCGACAAATTTTGAGTCCTTTTGGACACATTTCTGTCATTGTGGACAAATTGTAAATTTTACTTATTTATTTATTTTTACAAATTTGGGTAATTTTGAGCTTATTTTAAGTCATTTTGGGCACATTTGAGTCACTTTAGACACACATTTGTGTCATGGACCAGTTTTGAAGTAATTAAAACACATTTTAAGTCACTCTGGACAAACACTGAGTCATTTTGGACTCATCTTTGCTACTATGGACAGGATTGAGAGTCATTATGCCACTTTTGTAGTAATCCTGGACAAATGCTGAATCATTTTACGCAGATTTTTGTATTTTAGAACACATTTTGAGTCCTTTCGACACATTTCTGTGATTAAGTTTTGGAGTTATTAAGCACACACTGTGAGTAATTTTGAACAAATGTGTCATTTTGGACAATTTTTAACAACATTCCGAACAAATTTGGAATCACTTTGGATGCATTTCTGTCATTATGGGTGAGTTTTGGTAATTTTGAACTAATTTTGATTCATTTTGGGCACATTTTGTCATCATGCACCAGTTTTGCAGTCATTAAGGACAAATTTTAAGTCACTCTGGACAAATATTGACTCATTTTGGGAAGAATTTAGAATTTTAGGACACATTTTGAGTCATTTGGACACATTTCTGTTATAATAAACATTTTTGTTGTTGTTTCTGAACTGATTTTGAGTCATTTTGGCCACATTTGAGTCATGTTAGACACTTTTCTGTGATTATGGACAGGCTTTAGAGTTACTAAGCACACACTGTGAGGTGGAATGTTCTCTCAAGCAAATTTCTTCACCCTGAATTTTGTTTTAAATCAATTAATGGAGAAATTTGAGTTTAAATGACTCGGTGTTTGGTGCATGCAGCAATATTATGTCATTAAAATCTGTTCTACACTACATTAGATGTTTTATGTTGCATTTAGGTTCGTGCTGGAAACAGGTCCTTTGAATGACTCGCTTTAAGTGGTAACTTCTGCTGTTTGAGCCTCTCCAGATGTACCAGGAGCGTACTGGAGTCCAAACTGTTCCCACACAGCGTTTTGGATTCACGTTATGTAACTCATCAATGTACGCTGTGGCTTTAACGTTTGCCCTCATCACAATCAGGAGGCCCCAACCAGGAAAACATGCCCAGAACAGAAGTAAACAAAGGAGCGCTGGCTGCAGTGTGGACGCCGTACTTTCTCCCTGTGGACCTCTACAGTCGGTCCAAGCTCCTCCAGAGCAGCGCTGAATCCTGCAGGTTTATTGTCGGTCACGTTGTGTATCGAATAAAGTCTTGGCTGCAGGTTACGTCAGATGGTATCCGCTTTGAAGCCCATCAGGTTGAGCTTAGAAGAAATAAAAAGCAGACGAATCCTAAGAAGCAGCATCACACTGACTGTTCATTTCAGCCTTTTCACTGTTTTCTGTTGGCATGAACCCGCCATCAGGTTTAAAACACACGCCGTCTGTTCAAAAAAGCAACAATTTTACACCATTTATAAAAGCAAGAAACTGTAAAAACTCATTTCCAGCACTGGCCTGCAGCTGTCTTGTTGTGGAGCAGATAAAGTTGGAGAACTTCCTGTCATGTTTAATCTGAGCGCTGAAAGCTGAAGACCAACAACGAGTCAGGAATGAAAGTGTGTTAAAGGAGAAGCTTCACCCAGAAAAGCATCAGTGCTACCTGCAGCTGAAAACGTTCCCCACAGTGAAGCAACAGAAGCATGATTTAGGTCTTTAAAGGCATTAGAGGAGATTTAATTTCCTACAACTTTGAACGTAGCATGCGCATGCGCACATACAACCTCTCCCTCACCCCCCTCTAACCTCCCCCCTCTTAACATTTATGAAGAAACGCCCCCCTCCAGAAACTTGCGTAGGACTCGTGAAGTTGCCTACAGCCGCAGTATAATCAGTAATCAGTAATACATTTTACCTGTCCAGAAGGAATTTAGCAACCAAGGCATCTGTCTTTAGGTCCATTTGTTGCTTGAGCTGACGCCATCGCCCAAATGACTCGCCAATAATCACTTTTGTTTTTGCATTCTCGCGATCCAGTCGTCTTTTATTTTCTCTGACCTCAAAAAATGCCTTTCTTTTACGGCTGGGTCCCCCTGGATCTTTATCTGCCATTATGTAAAAAAAGATGAGCAAAACAAGTCTCCAGCTAACTACGAAGCTATACCAAAGCAACACATACAGAAAACACGTAAGTCCAAGGCGTACGTAATCTACGTAACTAGGCCTGAGCCGGAAGATTTTTGATTGACAGGAAAGGGAGCAAACCAAACGCCTCGGTCCGAGCGCGTTGATTGGCTGATGTTTTTCAGGTCCTGCCATGTCCACAGTTAATATTTTTTTTAAATTTTTTATTCTTTTAGAAACCATACATACAAGTCCACTAAAGGTCAGTATATTCATTTTATGTGAATCAGACAAATTAAACAAAAAAAAACATCCTCCATAATGCCTTTAATGAACCGTTTTCAGGATAATTCTTCTGGGTCACAGGACTAGTTTGGGTAAATCTGAGTCATTTTTCACAGATTTTTTTGTCATTTTGGAAAAATATTCAGTTGTTTTGGACACATTTCTGTCATGTTTTACAAATTACAGTAATTCTGAAATAATTTTGAGCCATTTTAGACACTTTTTGTCATCAAGGATCAACTTTGAAGTAATTACGGACGCATTTTAAGTCTCTCTGGACAAATATTGAGTCATTTTGTTACATATTTATGTTGCTATGAGGCATTATGACAGTTCTGAAAGGATTCAAATTTACCAAAACATATGCTCGTGACTCAGAAGAGCTATCCTGACAATGGTTCCTCAAAGCCCTTAAAGTTGTTCTTCTTTTGCCTAACTGTAGAGAACTTTTTTCGGGAGCACTATTGTTTTTCTGGGTGTAGCTTCTCTTTTCATACACTTTCCTTCCCACTCATTGTTGGTCTTTAGCTGGATGAAGCAGCTTTCAGCGCTCAGATTAAAGATGACAGGAAGTTCTCCAGCTTTATCTGCTCAACAAGACTGAACACGCATGGCACTAAACTATAGCCGCTCCTAAGGTTTTATTTTCAACTTTAGGAAATGAAAGACACCTGACAGGTTTAGTTTTTAGGCTTAAGCTGCCCTTGTGGTTGTAAAAACTAACTCTAAAAACAGCATTTCTTCTTTGGCAGTTTCGTTTTGGTGGTAAACTTTTTCTGCTGGAGCCTGAAGGAAGCGTTTCTGCTTCAGAAAACACTCATTAAGCCACTAATCACTGATTCTGTGTGACTAGAACGTGTTTTCCCAGATTAAGGTCATATTTACACCTGGTATTAACATGCGGGCTGAATCCGTCTGCAGGTCTCTGCATGCCCGCCTGCTCGTAAAACACGCTCTTATTGTGGCGGGTATTGTTACCACATTTCCTCATGCCAACGGCTGAAACATGGGTGACGGTTTTCTGGACGTCTCTGCTTGTAGACACAAAAATCTGGTTGAAAATGGAAACACAGAAACAGTGAAAATCAGCAGAATGTTTCCTCTCATCGCCGGTCAAAAACAAACACTTTAGGAAGGGCATATTAAAAAATCAGACCTCAAAGTAGAACACGACAAAACTGAATCCATCTGTGATCCCTGAAACTAGCTGGACCTATTAGCTGTGTCTACGTCTGCATCATGGCTCCACATGGGAAAAAAAGCCAATTTAGACAAATCTGATATGTGTCTAAGATTTCTCCAAATGAATTTAAATCTTGTCCAAAACGACTTAAAAATTTTCCAAAATTGCTTGAAATTTGTCCAAAACTGGTAAAAATGGTCCAAAATGATTTAAGTCTTGCCTAAAATTACAAAAAAAAATTCTGCAAATGACTAAAAACTGATCTAAAATGACTCGGGGCTCGCCTAAAACGACTTGAAATTTGTCCACAGTGACTCAAAAAATTCTCCAAAAAATGTTTCAAAATGATTCAAAACTTTTTCCAAAGTTACTTGAAATCTGCTCAAAGTGAAGGAAAATTTGTCCAAAACTGTAAAAAAAAAAATGGTCCAAAATGATTCAAAGCTTGCCTTAAATGACTGTAAATGGTTCCTCAGTGATCTAATGATGGTGCTTAAAGAACCGGAGAACCCTCTGAGGAACCAGTGTTTTCCTGACAGTAGGGAGTTAAAGGGAGGCTGATGACTGCTTAGGGAGTGTCAGAACTTCACCTTTAATGGAACATTTCACAGCACAGACAAACCATTTGATGTGTTTGTTTGTGTGGGTGGTTCCACAGTTTGACCTTTTAGAAGAATTCAAAGCTGCTTCTCGTTTCTGCACGTCGATCGGAGAACCGTCTCGTTTAGGGACCGTAGGAAAATGAAACATTCAGTTCGTCGCCTTTTGTTTTCCACCGTGGCTCATTTTTCACTGCAATTTTTGGAAAATGTTCCTGAAAGGCGACAAAAGAACAAAGATGGAACGTTCTGTCTGCGGTGTTCTGAGGACGTTGTTGAGGGAACACGATGTAGAACGTTAGAACCTATGAAAGCTTCCCATCGTTACATCGGAAGAACGTTCTGGGCACAACTTTTAGTTTTGAGAACGTTAAGGCATAACAGTCCATGTTGGATTAGAATGCCTTCAGAGAACCTTATCTACCCTAAAGAAGAAAAAAAAGAAGTATGTTCTAGTAACTAAAAGAAAAAGTTCCCGCTAAAAATATTACAACAAATTTGCAGAACTTTTAAAGGAGGAACATTCCACCTGCAACGTTCTGAGAATGGTTTGGGGATGTTGTTGAGGGAACACACCGTAGAAGGTTAGAATCCATGAAGCATTCCCACAACGTTCCACAGTTTCACGGTACAAAGGGGGAACGTTCTGAGCACAACTTTTAGTTTTGAGAACATCATGGCGTAACGGTCCAGCGTTTTTATCTTTTTAGAATGTCTTCAGAGAACATTTTATACCTTTTAAGGGAACATTCTGGTAGCGAAAAGGAAAACATTCTGCAGAACTTTTTAAGGTAGAGCATTCCACCTGCAACGTTCTGAGAATGGTTTGGGGATGTTGTTGAGAGGAACACACCATAGAACCTTCTGTAAACTGTTCCTCCGATGTTCTCAGTGTTACATCTGAAGAACGTTCAGAACACAACTTTTTGTTTTGAGAACGTTAAGGTGTAACAGCTGAGCGATGTTGTAATCATTTTTAGAACGTCTTCAGAGAACCTTATCTGCCTTTAGGGAGAACGTTCTGGAAACTAAAAGAAAAACTTTTCACTGAAAATATCACTACAACTTTGCGGAACTTTTAAGGTGTAACATTCCACCTGCCAAGTTATCGAGATGTTTTGGGGATGTTTCTGAAGGAACACATTCTCAAAATGTTCCACAGTGTTACAGGAAGAACATTAACATTTTAGTTTTGAGAACTTTCTGGCCAAACGGTCCATCTTCAGTCATCCTACTGTCAAGAAGAACATTTTGGGAACTAAATGAAACCTTCCAGCTGAAAACATTACTAGAACTTTGCAGAACGTCGCTAGAACACTAAATGTCCACTTGGAACTAAAACACCTAGAACGCTTTTGTCCTAAAAATGTTCTGAGAAAGTTCTGGTGGTATCATGAAACGATGTGGGGATCTTTGTGAAAGAATTTTCTGCATCTTTATTGAGGCCTCTTGTTCCTTTTAGAGGGTTCTTCTTTTGTAATGGAACTCTGTGGAACGTGCTGGGAAGGTTTCACAGACTTTATGATGCATAGCAGGAGAACGTTCTATAACGTGTTCCCTCAACATCATCCTGAGAACATTGCAGGCAGAATGTTCCACCTTTGTTATTATATCACATCAAGAGAACATGTTCTAGCTCGGTGGCAGCTCTCCACAAGGTTTAAGAGATTCTGGTTCTTGTGGAACTCATTGAGAGAACCAACTGTTCCCTCATAGCTCAGGTTGAAAGTGAACTAAGATGGAACGTTTTCATGTCCACATGGACACAGATTATGTTCCATGACAGCAAAGGACGAACGTTCTCAACACAATGGTCAAAAAACGCTTTCCAGATGTTCTCCAGGTCCCAGAAGATTTTACTACAGTGTTCTTGAGATGTTTCAGGGATGTTGTTGAGGGAACATTTTGTAGAACGTTCTCCTGTTAAACATCATAAAGTCGATAAAGAAACACCACATTCCACAGCGCTGGATGACGCCTTAAAAACACGGTTCTGCATGTTGGTTTTGGAACATTCTTGACTTATCAGGTAAGATAACCCGCCTGCATCCTTGGAATGCTGCCACGTTCCGTCTTCATTAACTTTCAGCCTCTCTGGAACGTTATTTGAGACAGTAAATATTCTAAAAACCTTCTTTTGACATTAGATTAAATGTTTTTCTTTATTAGAACAACGATGTAGGAACGTTCTCTGCCGGCTGGGATCGAGTTAACTCAACCTAAATTTTACTTCAAAACATACAATTTTACGGTTAACCCTCCTGTCCTCATTTACAGGCACCAAAAATACTGTTTCCTGAAAAAAATCCAAAAATTCCCCCCAAAAATTGCCCAAATTTTAGAAAACTTGGGGAACGTTCTCCTGTTAAAATCCAGTGAAATTTGCTGGATTTTTTTTTGTGAATGTTCTTCAGAAACATTTTTAACATTTCTTTTTTCCACCAAAAAATGTTCCAAAATTTCCCAAAGATGTAGAAAATGTGGACATCAGAAGTATCACAGTGAAAGTATGTTTTTTTTCCCCACATTTTCAAACTTTAAACCACGTCAGTTTTTACCCACAGGACGACACGAGGGCCAGTGTGAGCACAACTTACTGCTAATACTTAGTTGTAGAACTTTAATGGTTCTACTTGGAAAGTAAAAATGTCTGTTCCTGCTAAAACTCTGAAGCTTTTTCCTCTGTTCATTTCCAGACGCTCCCTGAAGGAGCTTTTCTTTGCTGTAACTTGTTCTCGGTGTTTTTGTGTCTCAGACAGGAATCCCATCTGAACGGTTATTTAAATATAAACCGTCAAAAGAACTGGATGGTGATGAAATGTGATCGACTGGTTTATTTAGGCTGAAACGAAAGCGTCAAAGTGAAACCTGCCGGCTGTAGTTGCTTGTTATCGCTGATGCCTTGGTGTTTTGGCGAGGCGCCGCAGCAGAACGATGAGGTTAGATTAACGAATGACTCCACTTTGATCTTCCACTCCTCCTGCCTGAAGGCTCAGCTTTCACTGAAACTTTTCCTCCTTGAAAAGTTTCATAAAAACGGCAGAGAAAAAGCAAAACAGAGCAGCAGCAGCTCTAAACGTTGCTCCTATGAGCTTTTTACATGTAGCAGGGAAAAAAGATGAATTGTTTATACATAAATATAAACTAACCGCCAAAGGTTTGAACACACCTTCTCATTTAATGGTTTTTTTTTATCTGTTTACATGTAGATTCTCACTGAAGGCATCAAAACTATGAATGAACACAAATGGAATTATGAAGTAAACAAAAAGTGTGAACTACATCGGAACATGTTTTATATTCTAGATTCTTCAAATGGTTCAATTTTAATTCAAAATTGCCAATAATGACTCAAAATCCGTCATAAATAACTTGTAAAACAAGTTGAAAAAATTAGTTCAAAATGACTCAAAACTTGTTCAAACCTACTCAAAGTTCCCCAAAATGTGTTAAAAATGGTCCAAAATGACTCAAAATTTGTTAAATCTTGTCATAAATGACCCAAACAAAGTCCCAAATAATCCCAAACAAACCCAAAATATCCTCAAAATGACTGGATTTGTTCAAAAGAATTAAAAATTGCCAATATTGACTCGAAAAACATCTTAAATTTTATCCATTGAGAATAAATACCTGAGACCTGTTCAAAACTACTCAGAACATGTTAAAAATGATCCAAAATGCCAAATCGTGTCCCAAACGACCCAAAAGAAGTCCCAGATAACACTGAAAAAGTCCCAAGAAACTCAAAGTTTCTTCAAAATGGTTCGATTTTAATTCAAAATTTCCAATAGTGAGTCAAATTCTGTCCAAAATAACTTGTAAAAACAAGTTGAAATTGGTCCAAAATGACTCAAAAGCTGTTAAAACTACTCAAAATTTCCCAAAAAATGTTTAAAATGGTCCAAAATTACTCAAAATATATCAAAAATGTGTTAAATCTTGTCATAAATGACCCAAAAGAAGTCCCAAATAATCCCAGACAGACTCAGAATTTGTTCAAAATGATTGAATTTGTTCAAACAAATTAAAAATAGCCAATAATGACTTGAAAACTTTATCCATTGGGAGTGATTAATTGTCCACAATGACTTGAAATCTGTTCAAAACTGCTCAAAAGTAAGTTTTGAACAGTAAGTAAGTTTTTTTTTAAGTGTCATTTATGGGGCTGAAAGAATCCATTTTTTGGTTTCTGAGGCCGCTGTGGGAGTTCCTTAAATAACCGTTTGAAAGAGTGTTGTACTCATTTTTGCTAAATGAAGCGTCATTTATGGTGCCTACAGGAACCATTATTTCATGGTTCATAGATTTAGGGGTTCTTTAAAGAACTAAAGTCCACTACCTTCCTTTTTGCTAACAAACCAACAGAACATCCAACATCAGTCAGCTCATCTTCACACATTTTAATCAGAAATGCTCCATATTACAGCTTCATATGTTTGAATGGACTGTTTCCATTAAACGGTTTAGATTTTAGTTAGTATTTTCTGTCTCTCTTTGCGTATTTTCTCCTAATAATTATTATTTACAACAGAATCCACTGGATTTCTTTGGTATATTTGGTTTGGATGCCCCGTCCTGCTTGTTTGTCTCCATAATCCAGAGCTAAATCATTTTCCAGAAGCTGTGCCGTCGTCTTGTCTGATCTTGTTCACATCTCAGATGCTAACAGGCCGGTCATTGTGTCGACGCTGGCAGCGTTTAGGAAGAACCAGGAAGTCCATTCAGATAAATCAAAAGCTCTTTTTTCCTCTTGTTTGACATTTACAAGTTCTCTGCTTCTCACTGCTGCTCAAACCCCCGAGAGCCGAGGCTGCTGGGTAATTAGCTGGAAACCACAACATGCCGCCACATGCTAATCTGTGTTAGCTTAAGTCAGCGCTTCACCTGTTCAGACTCACCTGTTCTCAGCTCTGAGAAACGTTCAGAAAGTTCTCTGGTTCTTAAAGACTCCAGGCCCTCCAGAGATAATTCTTCTTCTTCTTTGACATTGTTGGCTTCTTCGTTGTCGCCATCACTGCTGTCTTTTTCTTCGTCGTCGTCGTCTTCATCATCACCACCATCGCTGCCGCCATCCTCTGCTTCTTTTTCCTTTTCTGCCTCTTTCTTCTTCATCATCATCTTCTTCTTCGTTGTCTTTATCTTCTTCCTCTTCTTCTTTGTTGTCTTCATCTTTTTCTTCTTCTTCGTCATTGTTGTCACCGTTGTCTTCTTCTTCCTAGTCTTCATCTTCTTCTGCTTTTTGTTCTTCTTCTTTGTTGTCTTCTTCTTCTTCTTTATCTTCTTCATCGTCATCTTCTTCTTGGTTGTCTTCTTCTCCTTCCTCTTGTTCTCTTCTTTGTTGTCATATTCTTTCTCTTCTTTGTGATACTGATGAATTTTCACAACCTCAAAGTGCCTCAAAGAACAGTCAAAATCTGCATCCTTTAGCTTCTATTAATGGGACTCCAAAGAACGTAGACAAAACTAGGTTCTTTAAGGAAACAGTTCTTGAAAGAACCCTCAAAGATGCCTTGAAGAACAGTCAAAATGGTTCCTTTACCCTATATTAATGGTCCTCTAAAGAATACAGACAAAATAGGTTCTTCAAGGAACCATTTCTTCAAACTAATCTTTGAAGAACCCCCAACCATGCCTGAAAGATCTATGAGAAATCCCCTTTGGCTCTCCACATGGGAATCCAAAGAATGTGGACAGCAGTAGGTTCTTTTAGGAAGCATGTCTTCAAACAGAACCCCAAAGTTACATAGAAGAACTCTCTATAGATATCCAGAGAAATACAGGTTCTCTAAGCAACCCTTTTAAAGAACTGTTTGTGGAATGAGAATTGTTTCAGTATTTTTTCAAATGTAAGAGTTTACATAATTTCTGGGTTCCTTCCATTAGAACATGTTTGTGTTTTTTATCTTAATGTTTATAAGAGTCAGTGATTAAAGACTAATTTTACAGCCAGAAAGCAGCTCGAGTCTCTAAACTGTGCAGTCGTGTTTAAAAACCCAGAGAACGAGTTGTTTCCAGTTAAACGGATGTAACAGAGGAAAAAAAAAAAGCTGGAACGTCTCCAGCATCCTCGGGTCTTCCAGAAAAACTCCCATCCTGTTGGATCTGATCCTGATTTAGCAAAATGTTATAGGACACGTCCATCACTTCGGATACAGGCTGAGACTGTTTTAAAAGATGTTATTAAAGAATGTGTTGACCTACACACGTGGACAAAATTGTTGGTACCCCTCAGTTAAAGAAGGAAAAACCCACAATTCTCACTGAAATCACTTGAAACTCACAAAAGTAACAATAAATAAAAATTGATTGAAAATTAAATAATCAAAAATAGCCATCACTTTTGAATTGTTGATTAACATAATTATTTTAAAAAACAAACTAATGAAACAGGCCTGGACAAAAATGATGGTACCTCTATAAAAGATTGAAAACTATTTGACCAGAGTGACATGATTAACTCAGGTGTGTCATTTAATTGACATCACAGGTGTTTCCAAACTCATAATCAGTCAGTCTGCCTATTTAAAGGGAGACAAGTAGTCACCCTGCTGTTTGGTGAAAAGGTGTGTACCACACTGAACATGGACAACAGAAAGCGAAGGAGAGAATTGTCCCAGGACATCCGAAAAAAAATGATAGACAAACATCTTAAAGGTAAAGGCTATAAGACCATCTCTAAACAGCTTGAAGTTCCTGTGACAACAGTGGCTCATATTATTCAGAAGTTCAAGACCCACGGGACAGTAGCCAACCTCCCTGGACGTGGCCGCAAGAGGAAAATTGATGACAAATTGAAGAGACGGATCGTTGGAATTGTATCCAAAGAGCCCAGAGCAACCTCCAAAGAAATTAAAGGTGAACTCCAAGGCCAAGGTACATCAGTGTCAGATCGCACCATTCGTCGTTGTTTGAGCCAAAGTGGACTTCATGGGAGACGACCAAGGAGGACACCACTGCTGAAAAAAACTCATAAAAAAGCGAGACTGGAATTTGCAAAAATGCATGTTGACAAGCCACAAAGCTTCTGGGAGAATGTCCTTTGGACAGATGAGACCAAACTGGAGCTTTTTGGTAAGGCACATCAACTCTATGTTCATAGACTCAAAAACCAAGCATACGAAGAAAAGAACACTGTCCCTACGGTGAAACATGGAGGAGGCTCAGTAATGTTTTGGGGCTGCTTTGCTGCATCTGGCACAGGGTGTCTTGAAAGTGTGCAAGGTACGATGAAATCTGAAGACTATCAAGGCATTCTGGAGAGAAATGTGCTGCCTAGTGTCAGAAAGCTTGGTCTCAGTCGCAGGTCATGGGTCTTCCAACAGGACAACGATCCAAAACACACAGCCAAAAACACCCAAGAATGGCTGAGAGAAAAGCGTTGGACTATTCTAAAGTGGCCTTCTATGAGCCCAGATCTGAATCCCATTGAACACATGTGGAAGGAGCTGAAACATGCCATTTGGAGAAGACACCCATCAAACCTGAGACAACTGGAGCTGTTTGCTCATGAGGAGTGGGCCAAAATACCTGTTGACAGCTGCAGAACGCTCATTGACAAATACAGAAATCGTTTAATTGCAGCGATTGCCTCAAAAGGTTGTGCAACAAAATATTAAGTTATGGGTACCATCATTTTTGTCCAGGCCTGTTTCATTAGTTTGTTTTTTTAAATAATTATGTTAATCAACAATTCAAAAGTGATGGCTGATTTTGATCAGTTAATTTTCAATAAATTTTTATTTATTGTTACTTTTGTGAGTTTCAAGTGATTTCAGTGAGAATTGTGGGTTTTTCCTTCTTTAACTGAGGGGTACCAACAATTTTGTCCACGTGTGTAAATACACCCAGAACATAAAAATACAGACCAGAGAACTTTCATTATTCATAAGAATGTTGAAGCTTCACAAAGCACTTGAAGAACCAAATCAGACGCTCACTTAATGAAGACTTGAAGATGATCTGTCGTCTAACGTGGATGTATTCTGTTACACAGAAAGAGTCGTTGGGTTTTAAACTTTCCAAAGGTCCCTGAACTACTCGTTTCATCAGAAAATAAATCCAGATCTGTGTTGTTAAAACCACTTTATTCCACCTGCCTCATCCAACAGTTCACCAAAAGCAAAATGCTTCGACCAGATTTAATAAAAAATTTAAAAAAAAATCTGAGTTCTTCAACACAACGCAGAACCAACGACTGACTCACCGACCTGAGAACCCGTCACCGTGAGGTGGAACATAGAAACCTAAAACCTTAAACTAACTCGCAGATCCAAACCAACAATCACGAAACTCTAAATGCATATGAGACGCGTTGACTTAAAAAACGAAAATTAAATGTGAGTATTTGCAGTATTTCTGGGTGCTTTCCATTAGAACAAGTGTAATATTTTGGCTTCTAGACTGTTGGTCAAACAGAAGAACGTGTTACAAGATGCCAGCTTTGGATTTGGGGAACTCTGCGGGACGTTTCTCACAGTTTTCTGATGATTAATCGACTAATTAAGAAAAAAATCTGCTGATTAACCAAAAATAAAAGGAGTTAGTTGCTGCTGAAATTTCATGCTGTCATCTAGAACCATAAAAGGGTTCCTTTAGGTTCCATAAATGGCTTCCGAAAGAACAAGAAGGGCAACTGCTTGAAGAAGTAAGTCTTTAAAGAACCATTAAAGGAAAGGATTCCATAAAGAACTTATTTTTGCCCAAGTTTCTTTGGAGCGACTTTTATGGTGCCTAAAGAAATCATTTTTTTGGTTCTTTGAGATACCTTTGGGGGTTCTTCATAGAACTGTGATTATTGACCACATGGTTACTTGAAGAATTTATTTTGCTTAAGTCCTTTGAAGATCATTTGCATTCATTCTAGATGGTTCTAGATGGCTGTATTAGCACTTTAAATAACTAAAGTTCATGAGGAACCATCAACTAGTTAAAGATGTTCTTTAATTGGTTATTTTGTTTTGAAGAACCATTCAGAAGGTTCTCAGGTTCTTTAAAGAACCTGCTGTTGTCTAATAGTAGCTAAAAGAATCATTTACTGGTTCTTTGAGGCACTTTTGGGAGTTCCTCAATGTGATGTTGAGCATTTCAGATTATTTTTACTTAGGTTCTTTAAAACGTCATTTGCGGTGCCTAAAGGAACCGTTCTAGATGGTTCTAGATGACCGTTTTAGCACTTTTAAATAACTATTTAAAGTTCACAAGGAACCATCAAATAATTATTACCTCCACCAGGAGGTTATGTAATCACCCGAGTTTGTTTGTCTGTCTGTCCGTCTGTGTGTGTGTGTGTGTGTCTGTCTGTTTGTCTGTTAACAGCATAACTCAAAAAGTCATGGACGGATTTTCACCAAATTTTTACAGGATGTCCGGAAGAGCACGAGTAAGAATCGATTAGATTTTGGAGGTGATCCGACTCACCGTCTGGATCCAGGAATTTTTTGAAGGTCGAAGGACAATTGAGAAATGGCCGCCTGCTCTTCCGGACATCCTGTAAAAATTTGGTGAAAATCCGTCCATGACTTTTTGAGTTATGCTGTTAACAGACAAACACACACACACAGACACACAGATGGACAGACAGACAAACGGGATGGCGGAGGTATGCGCTCTCCGAGTGCTTTTCTAGTTAAAGATGTTCTTCAGTTGGTGATTTTGTTTCGAAGAACCAGAAACCCATCTGAAGAACCATTTAGGAGGTTCTCTGGTTCTTTGAAGAACCAGTTTTTTCTATGTTTTAGGAGCCCAATTAATGGTAGCTAAAGGAACCATTTTAATGGTTCTTTGAAGCACTTTTGTGGGTTCCTCAAATTGGTTGGTGACCATCTGAAGTTATTTTTACTTAGGTTCTTTCAAGAGTCATTTGCAGTTCCGAAAGGAACCGTTTTTTTGAAGGTTCTAGATGGCTGTTTCTGCACTTTATATAACTACATAATATTCACGAGGAACCGTCCACTAAAAAAAGAAGTTCTCCAACTGGTGATGTTGTTCTGAAGAACCAGAGAGCCTTCTGAAGAACCATTTAAGAACCGTTCCTTTTTGATTTCTGAGAGTTTTGATGAAAAACGATCTGACAAGGAGTCAAGTTCGGGTTTCCAAAAAATATTGCCTCACTCGCAGCACACGTTCCTCCAAAACCTGCTGAGAACGTTGTGCCTGCAGAGCCTTGAGTTAGCAGTTGTTGATGAACAGGGTTTTATCGGCAGTGCATCTCTGTGGGAGCATCTCCATTAATTTGTTTGTTCTTCGGTTCTACCATTTCCCCATCAGCGAGCTTCTTTGAAACACTAATGATGGAACCGAGCCTCGGCTGCAGAGGGACTCTCAGGTAATGTGATTGCAGCTATCGGTCATCTGCAGGTCAGCCTGAGCGATGATACAACACAGTCCTGCTGCAGCTTCCCTCAAACACAATTAAACCGAGTCGAAACTCTGGCTGCAAACACAACGATCCATCATGAAGAGCTGGTTGACTGGAAATGATGGCAAACGAAAAGAAAATATGCTCCGAGAAGTCTGCTGGTTCCACTTTCAGAACCTCTCAAAGGACGAACACATGTTAACCCTCAGTTTCTGAGTGTTTTTGGATCCTGTCGCTCATTTTTCACTGCAAGCAGCTTTATGAAAACAGAACAACCACTAAGAAGGAGAAAGAACTAGTGCTGATTCCATAGAGGTGTAGGCTTTTGTATTGCAGGTATAAAATAATCATAAATTTATCCTAAATGGCAAAAACATTTTAAAAATTACTCACAATTTCTTCTATTTGAATAAAAATTTGTTCAAAGGGACTCAAAATTTGTCCAAAATGACACAAAATTAGTCCTAAAGGGAAAAAAACATGTTAGAAATGACTCAAAATGCTTCACATCATGATGCTGCCACCACCGTGCTTCACATCATGATGCTGCCACCACCATGCTTTCCACTTGTTTTTGATTTTCATGGGAAGGATCTCCGTTGGTGTTATGTTGAGGACGGTGTCCATTTTAGGAACTGTAGATTCGGGTCTCTGCTGTGTTGCAGATGATGTGGTTCTCTTGGTTTCATCAGACCACAAATGCCTACGAGGATGGTTTGCTGCCAGCGTGAAGCAGTCAGGGTAAGATTCAGCTCCTCCAAGTCTGAGGCCATTGTTCTCTGCAGGAAACTGGTGCATTGTTTAGGTTAGGGCTGAGTCACCACCTCAAACAAACGAGTTAAAAATATCTCAGGGTCTCCTTCATAAACCATGGAAAAACCTTGGAAACTGACAACACAACTGACGTATAATGGCATTAGATGTTGTGTACCTCAAGTTTAGCTTAATAAAAGGCCACTAGACAATTCCCACTCACGGAAATCATGGGAGGGGCTCAAGCCGGCCTCCCGGTTTGATTCTCAGCTCATTTATGACATTAAATCTCACCTGTCATTAAAAGATCATGCCAACGTCTAGGCTATGACAACAGTAGAGAAACACAGCAGACAGGAGACTATTCATCTGGTTTTGCCATACATTTTAAACATTCTTCTTTTACAACATGCACATGCATTTTTATTTTAACATTGCTTCTACAATATCAACATAAATTTTAATTTTAACCTATTTTAACATAAACATTTTAATTTTAACATTCATTTTATTTATTTATAACATGTATTATATATTTATTTTAACATGTATTTATTTATGTCACATAAATTTGGATTTTGACCTACTTTAACATATATAAACATATATATGTGTGTGTGTGTGTGTGTGTGTGTGTGTGTGTGTGTGTGTGTGTGTGTGTGTGTATTTCTTTAACATCAATGTACAATGTTCACATAATTTCGATTTTAACCATTTTTAACATGTACATTTTTATTTTAACATTGCTTTAGTAATAGTCACATAAATTTCAATTTTAACTAATTTTAATATACATATTTTTATTTTTAAATTTCTTTTATAAAATGGACATACATTTATTTTTAAACTACTTATATTTTTTCATAATAATATTATTATTAATTATTACCATATTTCGGCGTTTTCCGGTCCGTCACAGGCTTTTATTTTGAAATTGTGCTGTGCTTTTATTTTGAAAGGAAGAGATGGGAAGATCTCACCTGGTCAAAATTTGGATTGGAGTTACTCTAAAGCAGGGGTGTCAAACTCAGCTCCTGGAGGGCCACTATCCTGCATGTTCTAGATGTTTCCTTCTTCCAACACGCCTGATTGAAATGATCAGCTTATCATGAAGCTCAGCAGAAGCCTGATAACGAGCCTGATCATTTGAATCAGGTGTGTTGGAAGAGGGAAACATCTAAAACATGCAGGATAGTGGCCCTCCAGGAACTGAGTTTGACACCCCTGCTCTAAAGGCTGTGTGAAGCTGAGAGGTTGAACTGATTTTCAGGCTGACATGCAGCTCCTGTGGAGGTATTGGGTGTGAAGGTTGTTTACCATCTGACCAAATTTCATTCTCCTAATATTTATGGTTTGGTCGTGAGGGCGATGCGATCGGGAAATTTTCAGGCGGATTTTTCACCTCTCCTCCACTCTACCAACTGACATGCCGCACTCTAAACAGAGCAGATTTTGAGAATTTTCACTTTTTTGAGGACTCACTGATCAAAAACTGTAAATCTCAGCCTGACATAAAAAACATTCCTGTGGAGACAAGAAGAATCACTGCGTTTTGATGGTTAAATTAAGTTTCTAGGTGAACGTATGGCAAAGGAGTGGCGTTTGGAAAACTGTGGATTTTTCAAGCCGATTTTTTTTCAGTCCCCATTCATTTCCTATGGCACTTTGAGCGCAGTTTTTTGCGAATAATTCTGCGAAAAAATCACGAATTTCTTCCAAAAGTCATAGCACACTATTCCCGAAGAAGCCGCACGTTTTGATATGTAATTTGCTTTGGTTTTCTCAAAGGCCTAGGAGGAGTAGCCGACCGAAACGTAGGATAGTAGGCCTCTATCAGTCAGCCTTGATCGTGGGTGTACGTCCTGGTTGTCCTGTCTGTTTGGCTGTTGCAGCATCATTTGTGGCCAAGGAGACCAATGTGGAAATGACAATGTCTGTTGCAACAGTCGCATTTGTATGTGGTCTCTGGTCTGTTAGGGTTGTTGCAATCCTTTCACCAGGTCCTCTTTTCTGCTTCTGTGTTGGTCAGCCTCACTTCTCCTGAGCTGAGGTGTTGATTCAGGTTTCTTCTCCACCTCATACGGTCGGTTGCGAGTTCCTCCCAGGACGAGGTGTTGATGTGGAGTGCCTTCATGTCTCTCTTGCAGACATCCTTGTATTGCAGCAGAGGGCGACCTTTGGTTCTCCACCCAGATGCCAACTCTCAATGTCAACATCGTCAACAACATAGACAATGTCTTTTGGAATGCGTCCGTCCTCCATGTGGTGGACATGTCCAAGCCAACACAGCCTACACTGTCTGAGCAAAATGAACGAGCTTCAAAGGTTAGATCAGGGTAGGACTTCAGTGTTAGACACTCTGTCTTGCCAGGATATGTCCAGGATACGGCGGATGCTTCTCAGATGGAAGATGTTGAGTCTTAGCTCAAAAACGTTCATCATGTCTTCTTGTTGATAGATTAGTTTTGAGTTCTTTTGTTCGGAGATAAAATGATTAGATAGATGTTGATTAACTTCTTGACAGTTTCGGTAAAAACTCTCGCCTTCCTCAAAAGCGTCTCACTGACAGCGTGTGATGTGTCAGCTGGCAGATTGACGGCCGACATTTGCAACACGCCCGCTAGAGTCGCCAGATCCGCCGGGCCAACCAGGCCCACGCCGTAATGGCATGTCGTGGTGAACCCACCGGACCTGACCACCCCACCAGACACGCCACAATCCACAGCAACAGGACTCACAAGATCTCAAAAGCACTGCAGGAAAATCTCAAATCTGCAGTTTCAGAGCACTGCAAAAGAAATAATCACGTTATGTACTGGAACGGGGAAAGAATCATCGGAACTGAAGACAACAAACTCAAAGGCTGGATTAAAGAGGTGATGGAGATCACGAGGTGGGCGGAGAGGGCCATGAACAGGGATGAAGGGCCCTTCATGCTCTCCCACACCTGGGACACTCTACTCCAGAGGAAATAGGACGGTGGGGGTAGCAGCATGCTTGGTGGGGTGGTCGGGTCTGTTGGGCCAAATTTGATGTAATTTCAAGTTTTTACAATGTTTCTGATGAAACGCAGAACAGATCTGTCTAAATGTTGTCACCCAGGTTTGATCAAAGCCCCAGAACCAGGATGCTCATGTCCCCATAAACCCAGTTCTATTTCTGGCGTGATGAAGACGGACCATTGAAAGGTCACTGGTCTTCATCAATGCCACCATTGTCTCTATGACTGAAGCTCCTTCTGTCTGTCACCACAGCAGCCAGGCACACTTTAAAACACTTATCTATGCTGGGAAATGTTGCTTAAAATACCAGCCAGAGGAGTCCCAGCTCACTATCGGGAGGTTTGTTGTTGTCTCTGAATGAAGCCAACGCCAAGGTTATCGGTCCAAACCCTGAGAGTTCACAGACCGGACCAGACTTCCTTCACAACATGAAGTCCAGGGGCCTCATTTATAAAACATTGCGTAGGATCCATACTAAAGTTTGCGTACGCCGAAAATACGAAATGGGCGTATGCCCTTCGCCCCTGATTTATAAAACTGTGCTTAAGCACAGCTGCATGCAATTTCTTGATAAATCACACACCAGCTGGAAGATTGCACAGGTGGATCCACCTCACATTCCGCCCACAACACACCCACATTTTACCATGAATGGTCAATGCAAAGTAACTCATGAATGTATCTGTATATAAATAAGCTGCTGATCCACGGCATTTCACGCAGCGCCGGCCGGCAGTGTTTTCACTGCTGTGCATCAGGATGAATGAATCATGTGTTGACCCAGGCCACCCTGCCACTAAATTTGCTATGATCATGTCCGATGTACAAATAATTTGTAAACTGATTGAATGTGCATTTTTTCGGTTCACATAGACAAATTCATTTTCACTCGGGGGTTGTGGTGTGAAGCATGTGTGCCTGTACAGGGCTGATTAATGGTTGGACGCTCATCCCATTCGACCGCATATGGATAAATAAACAAAATTCGTTACGTTTTTTTGCCTTTTTACTGTGATAGTTGCAGTGAAGAGTGGCAGGAAATGGGGAGAAGAGTAGGAAGACATGCATAAAAGAGCTGCAGGCCGGAATCGAACCCGGGTCACTGCGTCGGAGACCACCCCTAGAAATGGGTCTTCTGCTTTCCCCGATCAGCCATACGGGCGCCGGGTGATCAGTAAACAAAATTATTTAATAAAGATCACCGCACAGGCCCCAGATACCGGCCCTTCGGTCAAACGACCGAATGAAATAACGTTCAATCCGCCCCTGTTGATATATGAACATAGTTCTGCAAATACAGAATGACGCACTATATGAACATCTACAACAATGAGGGTTTATGATTATCCGGCTCTACAAGTCTAATATGTGATAACAATAAAGGTTTGAGATCAGTCTGGTTTCAATTCACCACTTCACCCTCCAGCTCTGCCGTTCCCTCTGTCTCCAAAATGTGCATAAGCAAGCATCAAAGTTGGTGCACCGGTGTGCACATTCTCACACCAAGTTTGTTTTTATAAATCACAAAAAAAAGTGGCGTACGCCACTTTCTAGCCCTGTTTTGTGCGTACGCAAGCTTTATAAATGAGGCCCCTGGTCAGCAGAGTTTGGAGTTTTGGACCAGAATTGACCAAAAAAGGAAAAAAAAGCTCTTTCATATCAAAGTGAAAAAACACTTTCTACAGAGGAAATTAATTAAAAATCTGCTTCACATCATGATACTGCCACCACCGTGCTTCATCATGATGCTGCCTCCACCGTGCTTCATCATGATACTGCCACCACCGTGCTTCATCATGATACTGCCACCACCGTGCTTCATCATGATGCTGCCTCCGCCATGCTTTAATCATGATGCTGCCACCACCTTGCTTTCCTTTTATTTCTTCTGTTTTTTTTACAGCCTAAGCCCACAGGTGTGACAGCTTTTTACAGTAAGCAAACATAACTCCAGATGTTCACACAACACATGCGAGGCTTTTCTTCCTGTTGAGACTTCATTTCTGTTTGTTCACCTGTGGTCACATCATGACCTCTTTTCAGCAGACACCACCCACTACACTAACTCTTCCAGTTTCTGTTTTGCCACAACTTCTGTGTTCTCAGCTCATGTCTGTGGTGAAGCAAAAAGTTCAGAAACATTTTAGTGTTACACTATAGTGTTGCAAAAAATTCCCACGTAGCTTCTGAAGATGAGAGGGGAGAAATATTCTCAAGAACAACTCAACGATTAAGGTCATAAACTGACGATAAAACCCTGAGGCGTTAAAACTCGACTACTTTTTAAGAGAAAAAGCAAAACAAAACTCTTTAAGATTAAAGTGCAAAAAAGCATACATTTTCAGTGGTTTTGGGCAGACATTGGTCATTTTGGACATCTTTTGACTTTTTACTTGAATTTTTTTGAGGCAATTTGTCATTTAAGACAAAGTTTAAATCAATTTAGACGAAGTTTGAGTGATTTTTAAATGTATTTTGTCATTTCCAACAAATTTTTAGCCATTTCAGACATATTTTTAGTCATTTTGAACGGGTTTTCAGCCACTTTTTTTGTCATTCACAACAAATTTGAAGTAATTTTAGCAAAGTCTGTGCTGTTTTTTGCAGACATTTGTCATCTTGGACAGGTTTTGGCTTATGTTAGACATTTTCTGTGACAATTTGTCATTATTTGTCAAGTTTCAAGTCACAAAATTGGAGTACTTTTAAACATCTTATTTGTCATGTCAAACTAATAAGTAAGTAATTTGTCACAAATTCTGAGTCATTTTCGACAATTATTTGGGACTTACAACAAATTCCGAGTCATATTTGTATAAATTTTAGGTGGTTTTGGGCAGACTTCTGTCATTCGGAGCAGGTTTTGGACATTTTTTCTCGACAGTTTGTCATTTGAGACAAATGTTAAGTCAATTTGGACAAACTTTGAGTGCTTCTGAACATTTTTTTTTTGTCATTTCCAACAAATTTTGAGTGTATTTGATTCATGTTGTGCATTTTTTTGTCATTTACGACTAAATTTCAGTCACCATGGACAAGTTTGGAATCATTTTGGACCAATTTTTTTTGTCATTTATGATAAACTTTATGCCAGTTTGGGCAGATTTTAAGTTATTTCTAACATGTTTCTAGTTATTTTGGACAGACTTTGTTGTTTTAGACATTTCTTTGTCATTTACGCCACATTTTAAGAACTTTTAGCATAAAGTGGAAGTGGTTTTGGGGAGGCCTTTGGTTTCAGACACATTCTCTTCGCCCACGTGTTTCTCTGCACTGTTTCAAGTGTTTTCATGAGGTTCTGCTGCAGCTTTAACTTCCAGTAGATCGTCGTCGTTTTTTTCCATCCTTTTGATGTCAGAAATGTGAAATGTGAAAACCACATTCAAACATCCGTCTAACCAAACGTCTTGCAGCACAAACCTCCTCTGCTGTCAGATGAAAATGAGACAAACTCACTATCAGATCATAGAATCACCACAAACCTCCTCCTCATTTTCCACCAAAGTGTCAGAGTTTTATTTTAAGATCGAACGTCTTCGGAGGAAATCACTTTAATTTAGACGTCTCTTTTAGAAATAAGTCAAATATGGACGTGTTTAAGTCATTTTGGACAAAATTTTACTTGCAAAGAGCAAATTTCTAGTAATTCTGGACAATTTTTGTACAATTAGGACAAATTTTAAAAGAATTATGAGCATGTTTTGTTATTGAAGACAAATTTTTGGTCTATTAGGACAAATTTTATATAATTTCAAACATGTTTTTGTTTGTTTGGATAATTGTTCATTGGTCAGGACATATTTTTAGTCATTTTAAGTATATTTTTGTAGTTTAAGACAAATTTTTGATTCATGTGGAGCAAATTTTGAATCATTTTGGTCTATTAGGACATTTTTATTATATCATTTTTGAGCATGTTTTTGTTTGTTAGGACAAAATTTGGGCTGTTGGAACATACTTTGAGGAACTGAGATCTTGTTTTTGTCATTTAAGACAAATTTTTTAAACAACGAGGGATAAATTTTGAGTCATTTTAGACAATTTTTCGTCCACTACGACAAAGTTCGATTGTGTTTTTGTTTTTTCGGACAAATTTTGGATCATTTACAGATGTTCTGACGTATGATGTCACCATGAGCATGTTTTTTGTCGTTTGTGAGGAACACATAACGAGTGAGTTTAAAAATGTTTTTGTCATTTGAGAACAATTCTGGGTAATTTTTGGGACATGTGAGTCATTCTGGACACATTTTGAGGGCTTGTTTTGGACAAATGGTCGTCAATTCCAACAAATTTTGTGTAATTTCACGTATGTTTTTGTATTTTCAGACAAATTTTGAGTCATTTTGAAAACTTTTTAACAATTTTGATCAGATTTTGTGTTTCTAGGACACATTTTGAGTCATTTTGGACGAGTTTTGATCAGTTGTGTCAAATCTGGTGTCATTTTGAGCATGCTTTTGGTTTTGTCGGGACACATTTTATGTCATTTAGGACTTTTTTCATTGTGGGACAAATTTTGAGTAATTTAGAAATAATGGTCATTTTTAGCATTTGGTTTTCTTATTTTAGTACATTTTTTTGCCAGTTTTTGCCAGGTTTTGTGTCATTTTAAGAATATTTTTATCATTCAAGATAAATGTTTGATTCACATGCAACAAATTTTATGTCAATTAAAGAATATTTTTGTTTGTTGGGACATATTTTAGTCATTTTAAGCAACTTTTTGGCATTTTAGACAAAATAATGTGCCATTTTGAACACATGGGGAGTCATTTTGGATTTATTTTTGTAATGTAGGATAAAATTTTTCTCCTTTTAATGAATTTTTGAGTCATTTTGGCAATATTTTTGTAATTTATGACATTTTTTTTTCTCATTTTAATGAATTTTTGAGTCAGTTTGGACGTATTTTTGCAATGTAGGACAAAATCTTATTTCATGTAGGACAAACTATGTGTCATTTTGGACTTTTCTGATGAATTTGGACACACTTTGAGTCATCCTGACATATTTCCGTCCGAGTTCTACTTCATAGAACATGAAACGTTTTTCCTGCTTGGGTCCAGGTGGAACTTTACCCTGAGGACTTGTTTCCCGTCTTGTTTTCTGCTGCAGAGTCGAGATGTTTCTGCGGCGCTGGAATGTAACTTTTCCCCTCGTAAAGGCTTTAACAATAAGCCTCGTAAACCTGAACATTCCTGAAGCCACGACCAGCCGAGTCGGCCGAGGCGAGTCCTGGAACCAAACACCGAAAGAGTTCAAGACGCCTCGTTTTGGACTTTTTACATTATTTTAGGCACATTTAGAATTAATTTGGCGAAATTTCAGACAGATTTCTACTTATTTCAGACACATTTTAGTTTACTTTGGGTGTGTTTTGTCATTTCAGGCAAAGTTTGAACCATTTTGGATTTTTTTTGGTTATTTAGGAAAAATTTTGAGTCATTTTCTACAAATTTTTTGCCATGAAGGACAAAATCTGGCTTTTTACGAGCACATTTTTGTTCATTTTGAATTTTTTTGGTCATTTGGGACCAGTTTGAAGTTGTTTTTGTCATGTATGATGGGTTTGGAATTGTTTTAAGGCACATTTCTAGTCAGGGTTCCAGTTTTTTGACCTTTATGATGGATTTTGGGCCCTTGTGGACAATCTTCTGTCTATTTTGGACATTTGTTTGTCCTTCAGGACACAGTTTGAGCTGTTTGGATGGATGTTTGCTCAGAGTGCACAGATTATGCTAGATTTTGAACCTTTTGAGTCATTTTTGGTCATTTTTATTCAATTACAACAAATCTCGAGTCGTATTGAAAAAGCTTTCGTCATTTCAGACAGATCTTGGTTGATGTAGGACACATTTTTGGTCATTTAGGAGAAATTTTTAGTTCTTTTGAACAACTTTTTGAATCATTTTGGACTTTTTTAGTAATCATTTTAGGACCAGTTTCTCATCACATTTCCAATTGTTTGATATTTAGGATGAATTTTTGGACCTTATGGACAATTTTTGAGACATTTTGGACACTTTTTCCTAGTTTAGGATACATTTTGTTTCATTTTGGATGGATTTTGGCTTATTATGCACAGATTCTGCTTCATTTTGGAGAATTTTTGAATCCTTCTGGACCATTTTTTCCATTTTGGATGACTTTTGGTCAATTAAACTAGACCTTGAGTCATACTGTTTTGGAAATTGTGAATAATTTTCATTTTAGGTCATTTCAGTGAAATTTTGAGCCATTTTGTACTTTTTTTGTCACTTAGATCAAGATTAGAGTGAATTTCTAGTCAAGTTTCCAAGATTCTGACATTTAGAAAGGATTTTACGACCATTTTGGACAGATTTTGATTCACGCAGAACAGATGTTGATTCATTTTGGGCAACTTTCGAAGCTTTTTAGTCTTTTTTTTTTTTTCATTTGGAACGAATTTTGAGTTTACTTGGAAACGCTTTTAGTCATTCACAAAACATTTCCTTCATTTTAGAGCATTTTTGTGTTATTTTGGATAAATTTTGAGTCATCACACCTGTTTTGAGTCATTTTGGAACAATATTAAGTCCTTTCTCATTTCCAAGTGATTTTAGACTTTTTTTGTCAGACAATACTGGGGGATTTTGGAACATTTTGAGTCTTTCAGATTCATCTTTGTCATTTTGGTTAGATTTTCATTCGTGTAGAAGAAATTTTGAATTTGTTTAGACGCACTTTTTGTTATTCTCAACAAATTTTCCTAAATTTTAGACAATTTTTGAGTCATTTTGTAGGAATTTATCCATCAATCCATCCATCATCATCCTTCCATCCGTTATCCATCCATCCATCCATCCATCCATCCATCCATCCATCCATCCATCCATCATCCTTCCATCCATCCATCCATCATCCTTCCATCCATCCATCCATCCATCCATCATCATCCTTCCATCCGTTATCCATCCATCATCATCCTTCCATCCTTCCATCCATCCATCCATCCATCCATCCATCCATCCATCCATCCGTTATCCATCCATCCATCCATCCGTCCATCCATCCATCCATCCATCTATCCATCATCATCCATCCATCCATCCATCCATCCATCATCATCCATCCATCCGTCCATCCATCCATCCATCCATCCATCCATCCATCCATCATCATCCATCCATCCATCCATCCTTCCATCCATCCATCCATCCGTCCATCCAAGGTCATTTCTTATTTCAGACTCATTTTTTTCATGCAGGACAGATTCTGATTCATGTGTGACAGATTCTACGTCATTTTCAACAGATTTTCAGTCACTTTGGACTTTTTTTTTCATTTAGAACACATTTTTTGTCATTCACAACAAATTTTCCTTCCTCATTTTTGTGTCATTCTGGCCACATTTTGCATCTTCCGACAGGTTTCGAATCAGTTTTTACTAAAATTCCTTGGGCTTTAAGGTCTCATACCACAGTTTAAAGCACACACATGAACCGTGTCTCTCAGAAACATGACATCTGTTAAAACGGAAACCGATCGATTAAATTCTGCAGCAGGAAATGTTGACCTTCTAGTGCAGGTTTCCGTTGCCAACGTGACGCTTGAGCAGAGTTTTGTGTCTGAACACGGAGCTGCTGGTTTAGACTTTTTTTCTGTGTTTTTTTCATCCCATCTGTATTTGCTCAGCAGCACCTTGAACGTTGGTGGGCGTGACCTCAGCGTTTCCTCCCTTCTTTCAGCTTTAGATTGATCCAAACAGCTGGATGCTCAGATTTCACCTCGTTTTCTTCTTTTCCTTTTTTCTGACCAACTCCCCCACAAGCAGCACATTGTTTTTGTCCTTTCCTTGTTTGAGCCTCCACATTTTTCCTCTCTCACACCCCCACACTGGGGGGAGGAGCGGCCTCCTCCATAGGACCTGTTGTAAATACCGCATAGATCCAGAGCAGCTAGAACCCACCTCCTGGTTCTGCTTCTGGTTCCAATTACAGCCGCAGTCGCTGCTCATCAACCAACCAGACACGGAGCACGTCTTTCCTTCAACTCACTTTAGTCCTAAAACCAACATTTTAAGTGCAAAGTTCGACCGAAACGAAAAAAATGTTCTCCACCACAACTCAAACGCTGTTAAGAAAAACTCCAAACTTGCCCTAAATTGACTCATCGTTGGTCTGTAATGGTCCAAACTTCACACAAGGTGGCAAAATCCATCCCCTAAAACATTCATTTAGTCAAGAATGACTCTGAACACATCAAAAAGTATTGCAGAGAAAAAGTCTAATGTGAAAACAAAATGTCCAAAATGAATCCTAATTACAAAAAAAGCCAAAACTAATAATGAAAAAAGTGTCCCAGATGATGGTTATTACATCAAATGACTCAGAATTTGTCCATGATTTTCCTAAACTTGTCCTAAAATAAAAATATTCCCCACCACGACACAAACTCGGTTAAGAATGACTTCATGTTTGTCCTAAATGAAAATAAGTGTCAAAAAAGACATTTTAAGAAATGATTTAAGTGACAAAAAATGTCCAAAATGACTCAAAATGTATCCTAATTAGATTTTAAAAAAAGTCAACAAAAAAAAGAGTAATTTTGGTATAAAAAAGACAATGAAAATTAAATATAGCAGAAAAAAACATCTAAGATGTCAAAAAAAATTGTCCTAAATTGTAAAAAATTCAAAACAAATAAAAATTTTGTTTACAAGAGTCCAAAATTAGTCCTGAATGCTCAATTTTTTCGATAAATACTAAGAAAGTGACTCAGAATGTCATAAATTACTTCAAATTTGTGTATAATGGTCAAAAATTTTCCTTAAATGACAAAAACATGTGAAAGGAATATCAATTTCATCCAAAAATTACTCTGAATGTATTTTACAAATACAGAAAACATACAACATGATAAAAAAAAAACTGCTCAAAGTTACAAATAAATTTCCTAAAATAAAATAACTTAAAAACGAGTCCAATTTTTGTCTGTAATGGTCCAAAAAATTTTCCACAATTTAGTTGAAAATGACTCAAAATGATGACGTGAAGCATCATGATATAGTCACTTTACGTTGTGTAGGTTTATCAGTTGTCATTTTTGTAGAATTCTGAATTAATTTTAACATGAAAGACTCTTATTTTGTAAATTATTGTCATAAAAAGTGGAGTTCTATCGGCCATTATTCATGATTGTGTTTTTAGGTTGTTTTTTTTAGGGTTTTTGACTTTGAACTCCTCAGATTAAGTTCATTTTTACCACTTTTAACCCTTCTAACCCTAACCCTGCAACAGGAAGTCAAACCACCTCGTCAACATGTCTCCAACACCTAGCATCTCGTCAGACGTAGAGCTGTTGTTGTTGTTGTTGTTGTTGTTGTTGCAGCGTGAAACCTCTCAGTGAGGAGGTCGGACCGCGGTCCACATCACATCTGGTCTTCATTAGCCCAGACCGCGAGCTTTCCACAACCTCACCCGGCTGGTTTTGGTTGGCAGGAAGTACGAAAACCTTAGCGGCTGATCACAAAACCCAAAGCTGGATATCTCAGTTATGAAACAAGCTGCTGCCAGAAACGCTCAGCGGCACGCTAGTGGATCCATCCGCCACCGGAAATAGTGCCTCACAAATATCCGGCTTGGCTTCAGGAAATTCCAGGCGTCTGTTTAAAAGATGAAACAGCAGAAATGTCTTAATGTCCTCAGTAGGAATGCCCAGAATGTTTTTGACTATTTAAGTCCTCAGAAACATGTTGAACTCTAAGCCTCTGCAAATTTGTACATTTTTCACATCAAGAAAAAACCTCATTTGCATATTTAAAGCAATAAAAATCTTTTACGGTGTAATCTGGTCTGAACTGTCATTTTTGTTTGAGGCTAAAAATAAAGTACAGACTTTATAGTTTTTAACAGTATTTTGAATAAAATCCCCCCTCCCCCCCACAAACTTCTGTTCGAATTTAACTCCATCTTTACACTAAGTTCTTGTAGGTAAGTTTTTATACATTTTTTACAGTGTATATAATGTCAATAACTCCTGTTAAAGAATAAACATTGTTTTTAAATTATAAATTCAGAATTTAAACCAGTTCTAGCAGTTTTCTATCCTATATCAGCTTGTTTCAGCTTTTATTTACAGTAAACACTGGTATAAACATTCATTTTTTACAGTGTAGTGTGGTCTTAAATGACATTCTTGTTTGTGACTCCAAAAAAAAAAACAACACACAATCTTTTTCAAGCTTTTATCTGGATTTTGGAAAAACAAATTATTGTTAGAATTTGACTGCTTTGTTACAGTAACTGATGACCATTAAGTAGTTTACAACATTTTTACAGTGTATATAGCATTAATAATGTTTTCAAAGCAAAAACGCATTTTTAAAAACATGTAAACTGTTTTATTACATTTTTGGCTTTAAACAGTAGTAGTTGGTAAATGCACGCTTTTTGGTTCGCTTATATCCTGTAAAGAAATTAAACATTATTTTTTTGCAGTGTAGGTTGGTGTTTTTGGTCATTCTTGGTTTTGACTCCAAAAAAAGCAAATTTTTAATTATTTTTTATCTGGATTTTGGAAAATACTGTACTTTTCTTTTAAAATTTTGCTGTATCTTTAGATTAAGTTCTTATAGTTGAGTATCGTCGTGCATTTTTACAGTGTATATAATGTTAATAATGTTGTTGAAGCAAAAACACAATTAGCAAATGTATTAATTAACAATTTTATTACATTTTTCATCTTTAATTAGGTTTAAAGTTGATAAAAGCACGTTTTGGGTTCATTTTTGTCCTGTCAAAAAAATGTAACATTTATTTTTTACAGTGTAGTTTTCCTGTAATTGGTCATTCTTGATTTTGACTCCAAAAATGTAAAAAAAAAAAAAAAAAAAAAAAAAAATTGTTGTTTTTTCTGGATTTTGAAACAAATATAAACTTCTTTTGGAATTTTGCTGCATCTTGACATTAAATTATTGCAGTTGAATATTTTAGTGCATTTTTTACAGTGTATACAATGTTAATGATGTTGAAGCAAAAACATGATTTTTAAACGCGTAAATTAAGTTTAAATTTGATTGTATTGTATTTTTAAGCTTGTTTCTTCTCGTTTTTGCAGTTTTTATTTGTATTTCAACAAATTTGCAGTACTTTATAAGAATTTACTGTTTAAAAAAAACACAAAAAACTGTTAAAAAAGCAAACAAATTGTAGTTTTTGTTGCTGTGAACGTGCAGCAGCTCGACAGGTGAACTAAACGTTTCACAGTAAAGGTGGTTTTTTTATGAGCAGGTAAAAGATGGTCCATCCTAATTCCTGCAGATCTGAGTGACGCAGTTCTACGCTCTGCAGGAACCTTATAGGAGCCGACGCTGCTGCACCTCGTCGCATTTACTGCAGCGCTGCATGCTCTCAGCTTCACCTCCACAGCAACCAAAGCACCAAAGATGGGAAAAATTAACGGATGCCTCAAGTGCCTCTTTATCTTCTTCAATGTCATCTACGCGGTGAGCTTTTACTCTTTTTGGCCTCTTTTTGTTGTTTGTTGTTTTTTACAGTTTTCTTGGATTATTTAAATCACTTTTTTTAATAGTAAAAACAACAAAAAACTACTTTTAGACTCTTAAATGTTCCTGAAGTTTGTGTGATTTTGGTAGAAAAATGAGAACAAGATGCCAAACTTTAAAAAAAAAAAAAAAAAAAGCTTAAAATAAACAAAAAAGACTTTTTGGGATGTTTAATGTTATATTTGTTAATTTTATCACATTTTTGGCTCAAATTGAAGCTCAAACTGAATTTTCCCCCAAACAATAATGAGCTCCAGATTTTGTTTATCGGTCGTCTTCTGTTAAAAAAAATCATTTCCAGTAACAGGGAGGTTAAAAAAAAAACACCCCGAAAAACAAAAAAAAACTGGCTCACATTTCAGCCCGCCCTTTCCATTACCGCTCCGAGTGCTAATGAGAGGAAAAAAACTGATGGAAAAAAGTCGATTTAAACAGGGAGGAGCTTGTTTTCAGCTCAAAAAAACAGCAAAAAATGAACTTAAACGAATAAAATGCAACAAATGAGGATCCTGTGCAGGAAAAAGGAGCAAAAATCTATTTAGAACAGCCGAATTAAACATTTTTAAACGTTATTATTGGGATTTTTGCTCCTTTTTAAATGTTTTTTTCAGGAAAAAGCTGAAATTTGATCCGTTTTTCTTCATCTAATTAAACAGTCTTATTAAATCCGAGGCGTTCAGATTTAATTTGGCGTCTGGAAACAATCTGGTCGATTAAGTTTAACGCAGGTTGCTTCAGGTCACACACACTCATTTATGCGTTTTATTTTAGCTCGTTGTCGCCCCCCAGAGTCTGAACGCAGAAACAACCAGAAGCTCAGCCTTAGTGGTAGTTACTTTCACTTTAAAGCCTTTGAAAAAGAATAAAAATGAAAGTAAACTTTAAAAGAACTTATCAGATATAACAAGAAAAATTCTGTACATTTTTAAATAATTTTTGTAACATTTTCAAAATACACAGAAATATAAATAAATCACAAGAATAGGCTGAAAATTTAGATTTTTATTCTGAATTATCACAGAAATAAGATTTTTATGTGACGTTTTGATTTAAAATTAGCAGCTTATTGTTGCAAATAGAATAATTACAACTTGTCTAATTAAAATAGTAAATCCATAATTTTATTACTGCTTTTAAAATATTAAATATTCTGTCAAATGTGCAAGATTTTTATGTAAAGTTATGTGTAAAATACGATTTTAGCTGGAATTAACAGCAGGTTTGTGCTGTTTGAAACCACATTACTATTTTAACATACACATATATATAAAATAAAATTATTAATACATTATTATTAATAACAAAAATACTAATAAAATATTATTAATGCTAATAAACAACATGTTAATTCAGGAATTTTACTTTTAAGAACTCTTCCATTTCTTTAGTTTTTTCTACCTGAGCTGTTGCAATATTACAGATTTAAATTTTTTACCGTGTATTTACGATCATTGATGCTCGTTAAAGCAACGACATGATTACCGACCGTGTTAAATATCATTTGTGTCACATCTGTGACTTTAAAGGGGGTTTAACTTGATAAATGTATCATTTTAAACAGTGTAAAGCATTTTTTAGATCATTTTCGAGTTTGATTTCCAGAAAATCACTTCACATTTGTGTTCTTTCTGCATCAGCATGTGGCGGAAATGTATTGACGTGACGGGAAAAACTTAAAATCTGATGCATCTTCGTGTGCTTTATGAGCTCATAATTCACACTTTGAGCGGTTCCTTCCTGATGGTGGATTTTGTTGTGAACACCTGATGTTGTTTTTGGTGCATTTAGGATAAAGTTGGTGAATTTTGTTTTGAAAAAGTCTCAGATTTAATCAAATGTTTGCTGTCTGCCCCTCAGATCCTTGGTTGTGTGCTGATGTACGGCACAGTGAAGGTGACCGTCTACAGTAGCCAGGTAAACAACAACAACAACAACAACAGTTAAACTATTATACTCAGTTTGACATCTGTATGGTGATTCTTTAAATATAGAGCATGAATCTGCTGGCAGGTTTATGATTCGGATGGTTAAATGTGTTTTCTTTGTATCTGCCAGCAGGGGGCGACTTCTGCTGATTAGCTTAGCTTAGCACGAAAACTGAAAGTAGCGGCCAAATTCCAAATGCTTCACAGCAGTAGTTTACAAACGGCTGTGGCTATGGTCATCTTTATATACTGACTATATCATAAACTTACAATGGTGAATATGTAACTGGTTAGCTTAGCTTAGCATTAAAACTGATAGCAACAGCCATATTCTAGATGTAAGCCTTCAAAATTTCAGTCCATACACGCCTGTGACTATGTCAATCTTTATATACAGTCTTGTCAATAACGGATGATTGTGATTATGCAGGTGGAGCTAGCAGCCGGTTAGCTTAACATTTGAACTAAAAGCAGCAGCTAAACTCCAGAGACGAGCTTTCAAAATGTCAGTATACAAATACTTGTGGCTGTGTCCATTTTAATATATATAGTGTGCATCATGCACCTACAAGAATTAAACCCTGGTACTTGTGCAGGTGGCGCTAGCAACTGATTAGCCTAGCTTAGCATTAAAACTAAAAGCAACAGCCAAATTCCAGACTTGAGCCTTGAAAATTTCAGTCCCCAAATGCCTGTGACTGTGTCCATCTTTATATACAGTCTATATCATAAGCCTACAAGGGGATTATGCAGGTGGAGTTAGCAGACAATTAGCTTAGCTTAACATAAAAGTAGCAGCCAAAGTCCAAACTTAAAGCTTCAAAACAACAGTTCACAAATGCCTGCGGCTGTGTCCATCTTTATATACAGTTTACATCATAAACCGACGAGGGTGATAATGAAGGTACACTAGCAGCTGGCGAGCTTAGCTTAGCACAGAAAGTGAAAAAAGCAGCCAAATTCCAGACCCTGACTTCAAATTTGCAGTACATTCATCTATAGAGTCTGTGATAAAGCTACAAAAACTAAACCCTGGTAACAGTGCAGGTTGAACTAGCAGCTGGTTAGCTTAGCTTAGCATAAAAACTTAAAGAACAGACAAATTCCAAACTTGAACCATCAAAATTTCAGTCCACAAGAGTCTACATCATAATCTGTGAGGAGGATTATGAAGGTATGGCTAGCAGCCACTTAGCTTAGCTTAGCATAAAAAAATGAAAACAACAGCCAACATTTCAGTCTATAAATGCCTGTGGCTGTGTCCATCTTTATATACAGTGTGCGTCATAAACGATGAGGATGATTATGTAGGTAGAGCTAACAACTGGTTAGCTATGCTTAGCTTAGCATAAAAACTGAAAACAACAGCCAAAATTTCTGTCCATAAATGCCTATGGTTGTGTATATTTACACAGAGTTTATGTCATAAACCAAACCTATGAGGGTGATTATGCTGGTGAAGCTAGCAACTGGTTAGCTTAGCTTAGCACAAAAACTGAAGTCAACAGCCAAAAATTCTTTCTACAAACACTTGTGGCTGTGTCCATCTTTACTATCAGTCTATGTCATAAACCTATGAGAGTGATTATGCAGGTGGAGCTAGCAACTGGTTAGCTTAGCTTAGCATAAACACAGACAGGAGGGGGATATATGATCATATAGAAGTTTAAAGTTTTACAGTTGTGTGTTCGGTTGTTTCTTGGCCCCCAAAACACAATCCTAACTAGAAAACACTGCCGTTCATCTGCCAATGTATTAAATAACGAAAAACAGTGAATCAGCGCTGTGTTCTGCCAGCTGGATTCCGTCCTTACTCATTTTCTGAACCGTTTACAGTTCCACCTCACGTTTCTCAGCAACTGTAGTGACTCGAAAATCAGACACAGATGTGACACAACATTTCAAGTTGTTCGTCTTGTTATACAAAAAAAAAACCCACAAAAGCTGTTTGTCTGTTTTTTTTAGCTTTACGACACCAAAAGCACCACATTAACCAGATATTTCTTTGGGGTTTGTTAGCTTAGCTTAGCATAAACACTGAAAGCAGAGGGATCTTACATGTTGAATCAGTTGGTCGGAAGAGATTAAAGCTGCAACAAATTAAGCAGCAATCAGACAAAGAGAAGTTCTGAGAGGTTTTGAAACAAAACAAAAGCAGCTGTTTCGTGCTAGCGGAGGCTGCTCTGATGGACGCAGTGTTTAGAAATGTTTAAACAGGCTGGAGGTGAGTGTTTACAGCCTGGGCTCCGGTTTCTTCCTCCTAACGCAGAACAGATGCAGCTCGGGGCAGATTTTGTTCCCAGATAATCACGTTTGCTTTCCATTTCTATTTTTTGTTTTTTAGACCACAGATAATCAAGTTTCCCGCTCATATCCTGCTTTCTCCAGGATGCAGGATTTAACTAATGGGATGAAACTCGACACTTGGCCGCCCGTTGCACAGTTTGAAGGGTTCCGTTTGATGATTTTCAATTAAACTTTATTTTACTGCCACAGAATTACACAAAAGTCATCATTAGCCAACAGTAGAATGGTCTAATTCACCTCTAATAAGGCACTGATGTCCTGATATTTTTTATTAGTAGATATTTATGCTAAAGCAATAAAATAAATTAAAAGTAACATTTTTATGCATATATAAATTTTTAATTCCATAATTTTATTGCTAATTTTAAATATTAAATTCTCTTTTTGCACAAAGTTATATGTAAACCTTGAGGTTATATTAAAATAATGTGATTAATTAAACAGACATATTATTATTTGTTTAATATAAATCTACATAATAAAAAAATAAAAAAATAAATATGTAGGTAATATTGCTAGTAATAATAATAATAAAATTATTAGTGGGATAATAATCGTAATAATAATACAGCTGTTATTAATATTGGGATTATTATATCTACTTAAATATTATTCATTAACAGTATTTTATATGAGGTCATTTGTGTTTTAATGTGTAAATGTCCTTTTGTAAAACATTAAAAACACAAAATTAAGCCAAAAATAATATAAAAAAAATATTAAGAAAAAGAAAAGGAATGTATTAGCATAATAATATTAATGATTATATTAATATTATTTAATGTATTTATTCTATTTTAATATTAATTAACTATATTTAGAGTTAATTTGTGTTTAAACATGTAAATGTCCTTTTATAAAACACCATAAAGTAAAAAATAAGCCATTAATATTAATAATAATAAAATAATATTGTTATAAGCTCAGGAATGTTAATATTAATATTGAAATTGATATTAATATTATTTTAATATTATTTTTTAGCCATTTGTTGAGATAATTTTAAAATTTTTATATAAATGTGTAAATGTCCTTTTGTAAAACATTTAAAAAAAAAACCTAAATCAAGCCTATAATTTTGTTATTAGCACCACAAATATTAACATCTTTCAATCATATGCACTTAAATGTGTAAATATCCTTTTGTAAAACACTAAAAAAATTAAATAAAGCCAATTATGTGAAATTAAGGCCATAAACTGAGCGTTTATTGTGTAATTTGCTTTTAAGAGCTCTTTAACTTTTGTAGTTTTTGTTGCTTTTATTTTTTTACAGTGAACCTGATGCTCGTTAAAAGTGTTTAACAAACAATTAAACTGCTGTAGAGGACATTTAAGACAGGAGTTGGACTAAAGACAAACCAAGAAATGTTTAATTAGAAACAAATCTCCATTTTCGAGGCATAATCTCGGAACATCTGAGAGGGTCGTTGTGGAAAAATCTCTTCAAGTCTTCAGCAACACTTTAACCTCTAAAGTATGATTATTTTCTGATACAGACCTCAAAAAGTGATAAAACAACAAAGCAAAACTCAGTCAAGTGCAGGTTTAGGGTCAACGGAGGCTGGTTCTTGAACACAGATGCTGATTTGGAGGCTTTTAGGACGTAACAGTTGGCGATATCCCAATCTGACCTAGAAACAACTGTGGGAATAAAACCTGCAACTAGCAGCTTCTTTAACCATCCGTTGTGTTTTGGTTGGTTGGTATCTCAGGTCAATGTTGAACAGCAGCATCTGCTTGTGAATGTTTGAGTGAAACCAGATTATTCCTGAAGCGTATCGATAAATCACAAACACACGTGTGCAGCCAGTCCATGTGAATCCTTAAAGATTCGGGCAGATGCCAACATTTACATCACGTGTTATGGAAAGCCAAGGGTTTATCCTTCTCTCGTGTATTTGGCAGCTTGTTTCGCTACGAGTTTCTTGCATCACTGAAGGACATCGACCGGGGCGGTCCTTCATTACTGTCTCGATGTTCGGATACGTGTTGTGACTTTTGGGCACTTTTCTGCTCATGAGGAGTGGATTTCGTTTAATCATATTACCGCAAACTCGTTCAGCATCGATCCGGTCCAGGAGCTCCGGTTGGAAAGGAGTTAGTTGGCAGCTTGGAGGAAGCAGGGTTTAGAAGGCAATAGGTGAAGTTCATGGCAATATAAAGTCCTGCAGTTCCATGGAAACACAGTGATGAAGGACAGAGAACATTGCACCAAGTGCCCAGGGTTTCTACTAATACTTTAAAAAGATATCTGGACTATACGTACTACAGATGAAGTGTTTGGAAGCAGAGTGGTCGAACACACTTCTGTATTTTCAAGAATGGTCTATCATCGAAGCACCGCTGTAGCGCTATATTTGGGTTGTGGGTTAGACCACTTAACCATTAAAATCTACAAGTTTGAAGTTTGAACATAAAGTACTACACAAATGATATAAACTTCAGTTGGGATGTTTTGTCTGTTAGACCATTCTGCTTCTAACACCCTCAGTTTAACTGTGACGTCATAATATTCGACAAAAACATTTTTCTAGCTAAAATTCATCGACAGATCAGGAATAGAAGGGAAAGTGTGACCATACTTTATAGACGTCTGTGAAAAAAATGCGCCCAGGGAACAATTTATTTCAGCTACGTCATGCTCAGATAGAAGGTCAGAAACATATTTCCTGGATTCACCACAATTCATCACCACTGGAAAACCCAAACCGGTCATTTAGTTAGATTCGACCATATGCAGATGATGATCTACTGTGTATGAATGAAACACATTCTCCAAGTAAGCTAGAAAAGGTCACCCAAATTGCATGTCCTCAATTGTCAAACATCCCCAAGATGGTATGACTGCTCTCTTAGCATAGAGAGAACCTCAAGAAACTGTGGATATATTCAAGGAATCCTGTTTACTTTGGGCAATTGTGGAGGAACTTTTGAAAACTATCGTGGTTCCTGGAAGATTTTTTGAAGAGTTAGCTGTTGGTCTAACTGCCACCTCACACCTGCTTTTACACTTTTTTTATTCATGTTAATTTTAAATTTTCTGCATTCAATTATGGAGTTTAAACAGTTGTGACTATTGTGTATATCTGACTTGTAGTTCTGCAGTACCTCAGTGTTTTTGCTTTTCTTGTCGGCCTTTACTTGGTCGTGCAGCTCTCAGCAGTTGGGGGTCCAGGCCTGGGATGGGCCTGGGTGTTTGCCATCGGCATTCTTGGCATCTCCTGCCTGGGAATCTACGCCGGCTGCTCCGAGAAAGCCCTCTTTCTCAAAATAGTATGTAAAAATACGCCGAACAAGCACCTCAAACAAAGCATTAATGTCTGTATATTTTCACTTCATTGCAAAGTCTCGCAGTGAACAAAGCGAGTGCTGCTTCTGTGAGTGTTGTTCATGATGTTTCGTGCACAGTTTGCAGGTTTCATGGGCGTTGGAATGGTCATCATGCTGATCTGTGGTATTATCGTGGCCGTCAAAAGAAACCAGGTAATCTTTCTTTTTAGCTATACATCTATTTATCTTTTAGCCTGCCCCAATCCTGTTCTCTGTTTCTTTGTAAATGTTCTTACACTGAAGTTCTCAGGCTTGTCTCAAAATAACCTTCAAGTATATTCACTCATCTTCAAGCTAATGGTCTTCTATCTTTGACTACTTTGGCTGATTTTCATTTCATTTTTCTCTCCTTAGCGTACCATGATGCTAACAGCGCTCCGTCTCTCTCTGTAGGTCCGAGATGCCATGACGACCCTCAGCAGTGAGTACGTGAAGCCCTTACTGGAGGATAACGACATCAGGGCGGCGCTCCAAGCATTCCAAGAAGCTGTAAAGTCTTTCGTACTATTAACTCTGAATGAGAAAAGTCACACTAGCTACCTCAGGAAGCTTTGATTTAACCGTCGTGTGCTTCCAGGGTCAGTGCTGTGGGGTGATGAGCGCAGAGGACTGGGGCAATGAGATCCCCGACTCCTGTCGATGCTCCAGGCCCTCACACAGTTATGGTCTGGGATATGGAGACTGTAAATCGAAGCCACAGGTTGGTTAAAGAAGAAGTCTAATCTGCATTTCTGTTGGGTTTAACTTCAAAGTAAGAGTCTCTTCCAGGTAACTGTGGTTGATAGCATTTTGCTAGGCTAGCAGGAGGACTTGCAGGAGAACATGAGGGTTAATGTAGATTCAGGATTAAAAGAATTAAATCTTTAAAGGTCTAACCGCCACCTACAGTCCATCTTACTTCCTGGCATTTAACGGATCTTAAGGTAATTATGCTAATTGTTCTTTTATGCCCCTGCAGGGATACAAAGGTCCGGACAGCATCTATGCACAGGTATCCAAGCTGTCAACTCGCCAATCGATCCAAACATCCTCGAGTTTTCCAGATGTTGATCCTGTTTTTTTTCTTCCTTCTCCTCTTCCAGACCTGCGGTGGCATCATCTTCATGTACGTTGACCTCGTCTTCAAGGCCGCCCTGGGCTTCTTCTTCGGTTTCGCAATCACCGCTGTAAGCTCCAATGACATTCCCCTTCGTTGACGCTGTTTGTTAGCGAGAATAAAACACAAAAATGCAAAATTTAACTGAGATGGATTGAAATCCTTTAGTCTTTGGTGTCCAGAAAGGAGTCTAGTCGCTTTTTGATACCAGCAGGGTCGTTTATGGTAACGACGTCTGCCCCAATTCAGCAACTCATTCGCTAGTTTGAAGCACCTTTTTTAGGACTGGTTCATCCTTGAGGTTTGTGGTGTTTGACCTGTCTGTCCATCCGTCCTTCCAGCTCTTCGGCCTGCTGATTTCCCTGCTCATGGTCCACCAGGTCAAACGTCATGACGGCGCCGGAGGGTCGTCTCTCGCCATGAAGGGCTACTGAAGGGTTCTGACCTTCAACCTCTGCACTCAATGCACCACGTGTTCTTATTTACCCTTTTTTATTTTTTAAATGCCGTTTCTGCCTTTAAAGAGAGCGAGCGAGCAGAGACGCCGCCATGAGAAAAGAGGAAAACCTCCAGCTTTGTATGGTCGAAAATATTGCTTAAATATCAAACATTTATTTTTTTGGAAATCAAATATATATCTCTTTTGTTGTGTTAATTGATGTTTCCATGTATTGTACTCATAGATACTTATCGTAGACATGAACTGTATTTAACTACAGCTCTGTTTACCTGAGGAGGCGAATACACTCCAGATTGACGTTCCAAAATATCCCAAATTAAACCTGTGTCAATAAAAACTGTGACTCCAGAGATTAATTTGTTTCAAAAACATCCAACAACTGACACTAAAATTCTCTAAAATGCGATTTTAATTCAGCAACTTTAGTGTCTTGTTTTTTTTCCCCACTGTAGGAACCTGTGGGACATTAAGGATGGATCGAACCTTGCATCTTCTAACAGCTGCTTTCAGTTAGCAAACCAACTAGCAAGCTAACTGCTAACACTCTAGGCAAGCAATGACATGCCAATGCTAGTTCTTCTAGCTAATGGAATGGCTGTTAGCATTTAAGTAACTCCACTAACTCAGCAAGTTAGCTAATTTCTTTCCTACCTGGTCAATAATTCAGAAGATTTTGACTCCTGAGGCTAATTTGACCAAGAAACATCCAACTACCGAGGCCAAAAGCTCTCTAAAACTTAAACTTAGCTTGTTTTGTTTTCCACTGCAGGAACTTGTGGGACATTTTAGGAAGGCTCGAACCTTAGTGCAACATGTTTGTACCATCTTTTAATAGCTACTTGTAGTTAGTGAAGTAGCTGGCAAGCTAATTGCTGACGCTCTAGGCAAGTAGGAACATGCTAGCGCTAGTTCTTGTAGCTAACAGTGTGGCTGTTGAGAATTAAGCTACTCCACTAACTTATCAAGTTAACTCGTTTGTTTGCTACTTGGCCAATAATCCAAAAGATTTTGACTCCTGAAGCTAATTTGGTTCAGAAGCATCCAACAATTGAGGCTACAAATCCCTGAAAGCTAACAGTGAGAAACTGAAAATCCAATTTTAATTCTGAAACTGTTGTGTCTTGTTATTCACGACTAGATTAAACCTCTTTCTTGGACATGCAACAGCTACTTTAAGTTAGCAAAGTAGTTGACAGGTTAACTGCTCACACTCTAGTCAAGAAGGCACATGTTAGCACTACTTCTTCTAGCTAACGGTGTGGCTGTTAGCATATCAGTTAGCAAGTTAGCTAGTTTCTTTGTTACCTGGCCAGTAATTCTGGCAATGTAAATGTTTGCCTTAAACATTTACAAACCATCCATTTTTTGAAGAGCAATTATATGCTAATGCTAACAGCTAATGTTAAACGAAAGTGGCTAGTGCAGCACAGCTAACAGGCTAATAGGATTTTAGATTTCAGATAGGATTAAAAGCTGCTGTAATGTTTACAGATGGTGACTGAATTCTATGTTGTTTTTTTTACATAAAATGCATAAAATAAAAACCGTAAATTGATGCAAAAAACAAATTATTGTGAAAGCCAGTGTAAATCACTCAAATTGTCCTGTTGAAGAACATTTAAATGATCTTAAAGGTATATTATCAGTAAAAACACACATTTGTGCACTACCAAATTTGGTCACCAAATTTGAACTGGATGATTAAATTTTATAATTCACTTTCCCGTATAAATTGCTGGTAAATTAATAACTTCTTGTACAGAAAAATGAGCTGAGAACCTCCTCAGGTTAAACTGATCCAGTCAGAAGAACTTTCAGCTTGTCGGCTGTGTGTGATTGTAAAGAACAACGTAACACGAGGAATTTTGCATATTTTCCAAACCTGTGTATGTCTATGTGGAGCACTTGAGGACTTATAATATGAAGTCAAAGACATTTTTGCTGATGGAATAAACTGAAAATCCGAACGTAAAAATTTGAAACGTCACCAAAATGTTTGTTTTGACCACAGATTGTATGTAAAAGATGGATGTAGCTTCTCAGTGTGAAAAAACTAAAGCTTTAAAGCTGTGTTCCCTGTAACGGCCAGCGGGGGGGCCTCTGTTACCAAAGCAATTGCACTGTAGTCGATGAGAAGACGAGCCTCCTTCTCAGTTGATTTGTTACCCCAGTAAACACTTATCTGATGAGTTCATGGTCTCAATTGTGAGTTTAATGCCTCCTTTAATGCAGCATGATACAAATTTTGTAATTTATGATCAATATATGTTAGTAAATGTGAGGGCAGGGCCACCTTCGAAATGAAATATTGCATCTTGATTTCTTTAAAAATTCCAAACTGGTGGATTTAAAACACAAACCAGTGAGTGCATCCATCTGTTACATACAGTCTGTGGTTAGAATCTGAATCATCACTACAAACAAAAGCCATGATAATAAATTCAGTTTATTTATTTACATTAAAAGGAAAGTTCGTAGAATGTAAGAATACCAACAAGCTTTGAGAAGAAGCATCCACAACTGGCCTCAGGAAAGTCAAATTTGTAGATTCAGTGAAAGTTTAGTCTGTCGTCAATATTTTTAAACCACAAGATGGCAGCATTATTTTGCTTTTAGTCGCTTTCACATCTAAAAATGAGATTCCACTCAGCGTTTGAGGATTTTACATAAGAATAAAATCAAAAATATACATCAAAGACACACACCGACCCGTCTCCACAAAATATAACTCACAAACTTTTCCATCTCTTGCTTAAAATATGTATCTGACATTAAAATGTTTCAAATCTTGACTCTAAAATACTAGATTTTTGTTCTGAAATATTCTTGTTTGGTGGAAAATCATCTGTTTCCATGAATGCAGTGGACATGCAGATTTGTTGCTTTGAAGTTTTTTTTTAAAGATATAAATAAAGAAATGTCACAACCTTGATTACGCTGTGGCTGTTGTTGTTTTTTTTTGTAAAATTAAATAAAGGTTACTTGGTTTGAGAGCTTTCCCAGTTTTGGACCTTTGTTCTGTAACTATCTATGTCTACATCATGGCTCCATGTGGATAGGGACTCAGCAGAAGAACTGAAAAATGTGACTGTGAGACAAAGATGGAAAAGGATTCAGGAAGATAAAGCACAGTGGCAGCAGAAATCACAATTATAGAACAACTTTAGTACCACTAATCAGGGCTGCAGTGGTCGCTCAGACACAGAAGCTTTTCTAAAGACACAAACTGCCACAGACATGAAATTTGATGAAGACACAGACAGAATAGTCTCCATCTGTATGAATATGGTTCTAAAATGAGCTGTGAACAGCAGTACTTCCTCCATTTTTGGACATACAGTGGATATAAAAAGTCTACACACCCCTGTTCAAATGCCAGGTTTTTGTGATGTAAACAAATGACACTGAGATAAATAATTTCACAACTTTTTCCACCTTTAATGTGACCTATAAACTGTACAATGAAATTTAAAAAACAAACTGAAACCTTTCAGGGAGGTTATCCATAGTTATTTAAATCAATCCACTGGACTTTAAGAAAGTTCCTCGAAGACGTTTCTCCTCGAAGACGTTTCTCCTCTCGTCCACGAGACTTCTTCAGTTGTGGTGGTGGTTGGTGTTCCCTCAGCTTTTAACCTCTGTGAGGTGTGTTCAGTGCTATTCATATTCCAGCAACCATTGCCAAGACCCGTCTGGCTCCTTGACGATGGTTGTTGGGAGCTCCAGGAAGTGTCAATGGGGGTTGTTGTAATGCAAATTTCACAGATGCCGCTAAGCCCTAGCATGGTAATTGCGGTCATTAGCATGAGCCACTTCACATAAGTCAGTCTGCTGAGTAGCTCTTTTGGATCACATCCAGCAGATATTGTGTGGTGCGCTGCGGTTCTTTGCAAATGAAAGTTTTTTATATGATGTCGGAGATGCAGAGCACTGAAGTAAGGCCACTGTATGCAGGACGGTCAGAAAAGTGTTCCTGATCCTGAAACGTCTTTTACCATCTTTGTGTTTTCCCTGGACATAAACCTGTCAGAGCATCAAGGAGCAGTTCCACAGGATTGCAGGTGAATGATGTAGAGATCTGTTAAATGAATTTAAATCATATTCTGTTAATGACATTGTGCTGCAACCTCAGACTGGGATTAGTCATTTTAAGTTCTTTTAGGATTTCCCAGGGAGTGTTTTTATATTTCAACTTAAGCTGCTGCCACCTGCGCTTCTCCCCCACAGGACTGCACCCAAATGAAATAAGTTAACAGGCGACCATTCAAACAGTTTTCCCCTGTAATATTTTTGTGATTTAAACTTACGCTTTGACCCGGGCAGCAGTGTTCTCCACGCCGTCTCCCTCTCTTTTGCAGCTGCAGCGGTGTTGCGCTTCTTTCTAAAAACATGTTCAAACTCGCCATTTGTGTGCACTAAGATTTCCAATTCAAATGGGGTGAAAAATGCAGTCATCCGATTCCCCGTTGCCGTGGTGACTCATCGAATCTTGGCTCCATTGATGCTGTCTTTTTCTAGTTGTGGTGCACGCGTTTAATTCCAGGTAACACTACTCCGAGTTGATTAAACCAACTTAAATCAGCCATTCTGGAACCGAAAACTCTGTTTCTTATGAACTTTTCGGCAGTGTCTTTTTCCCTCTCCTTTATTATTATGTCGTCCAAAATTCTGAAAAAAATGTGATAGTTTAGTATGTCGTCCGAAACATGGCGACAAACAGGCCCGGGGTGGCTAACCGGGAGGACCGGGACAATTCCCAGTAGGCCGGTCTGATGTTTGGGCCGCGAGGTCCGGTCTTCAGTCCTGGCTCTGGGTTGATCATTCTGCTACTACCGCTGTTCCTATGCCGCCTCCACTGACAGCTCTGTTTTTATTTGTTTTTTTGCAGACGCACATGACGTAACACATCCGTGCACACAGTCAGAAGTGTTTGAAAGAAAACAGGAAGAGAAAGGATGATGTGGAGAAGGCAAGAATCAAAAACAGGAAAGCTCTGGAAGCAGACGCAGGTCTTGAAGTTCACTGACTGAAGATGGTCCTCTGACTGGATTTAAGGTTCAGATGCTCAGGAACAAACTCCACCAATGAGCCAACAGGGAAGCTTTATGTTTATTAAATGTTGCTATGAAGCAGGAAGACTAAACTCTCCACAAGAATCCAAAAGAAGTTGGACTTCTACATGAGAGCTTTAGTTATTCTTCATCTACTTCCTGAAAAGTTTGGTCAATAAAAAAGACAAAAACTAATATTTTCAGCTGAACTAAAGACAGACTTTGTGATTTTTCTGCTCACATGTTGTGTTGTTGTAAACTTACTCTTTCAACCCCCTGGAAACCAGTGTTTGTACTGTTTTTGCTCCTCTGTGACCCTAGACGGCCGTTTGTAATGTTTTTTGATCAACACACCACACTATGACGTTTTTACAGTGAAGGTTCTACTATGGAACCAGTTTGACATGTTCAGGTGTTCTTTGTGTGAAAACTCAGAGATTTCAGGGATCAGAAGGTGGTTTTCAACTTTCTCTGTTAACTTTCTGCTTCAACTTTAAACTAAATTTCCTTCACTAAGCCAGCCCTCTGGACTTCCAGTAAGCTGTGTTCCTATTGGCTGTCCAGGTGGCTGCTTGGTGTCATCAGGAACACCTGAGCAGCTCAGTGTCTTCCTGCTTTATGTCTGCAGTCAAACATTTCCTCTGCTCTTCACTGAACCGGGTTTGGCTCCGTTGCTTTAGTTTGTTCTTTAGGCGTTGGCTTGCAGCTTCCAGCAGTAAAATCCTCTTTAATGTGTTTCTTGGTGTGTTTTAGGGCTTTGTACTGGATAGTTGTCTTGGTAAATGTGGTTCTTTAGCCACAGTTAGCACATGGTGCTAATGTGTGCAGTGATTAGTGGGTTTGGTGCAGCTGAGTTGTGTCTTTATCTTGGCTGTAGTGAGTCTTTAGAGGTTTTTGGTTGTTTGTGAACCAACGTTGGTTGTCCAGAAGGTCAGAGTTCCTGTCCTGATTCTCTGTTTAAAGAGCTTCTCTGGTAGGCTGCAGGAGACTTTAGCGTTTGGGTTGTGCTAGTTTGGTTTTTGTACGCTTTCATTTGGACGACTATCTTGAGGCCCCTCCATGTGGTTTAGTGAGGTTTTCTGGAACAGTTCTACAAAGCAACCTGCAGCAGAAGAGACTTTGAGAGTTTTTAGGAAGTTCTGGAGACCAGACTTTAGAGCAGCACAAACATTTGTCAGCAGTTTGAGCAGGAGAAGGTGAGCTTCAGAGTAGAAATGAGAAGGAAACCTTGTTGACCCGTGTGGTGAGGTCCTGTACCAAGAGTTTGAGCAGGTTGTGAAGAGTCTGTAGTTGTTTGGTCTGAAAGCACCAGAAGAGTCGACTCATTAAAGGAGAAAACAGGAGATATTGTTGGTTCTTCTGTCGCTCTGCAGTTTCCTTAGACTGAATATCAAGTTTTTATTTTAAATGATTTATTGTGAGCCCAAGAAGACTTAAACAGACTTAGACAATAAACTCCCTCCATCCCCTGAACACATTTTATTACCATGTTAAATCTGTTTTTAAAATGTTTTGAGTTTTAATCATAGTTTTTTCTCTTTGCTTGTGTAGTTTTGTCGTCTGTGTGAAAGGTTCTAAACAAATAAAGCTAAATTGATAAACTGAATAACTGATGAACTCATGATTGTGACAACAGAAGTATTTTATTCTGATTTAAGGGTTTGTTTCATTTTTAAGGTTGGGGTTAAAATCCGGACAGAAAAAAAATTAAAGAAATAAATTACATAAAGCAAATAAATCAAAGGAAAAAACATTTAATACAATAAAACTTTAAAAAAGAAAAATAAACATTAAATACAATTAAATTTAAAACAGACAAAATATTTAATTAATTAATCAGAAAATGCAAAACATGTAATCATGAAATTTGACATTGTTTTAGACAAAAAATTAAACATTAAAAATGAAATAATTTAGATAATTAACCATTTAAAAATACATTTAAACAAGAAGAATATTCAACATTTGAAAGAATAAAAAAACATTTAATTATATTATTAAACCTTTAAAAAGACAAAACATTTAATTAAAAAATTAAATGTTTCATTATAAAATTAAATTTTAAAGAAAAAAATATAAAAAGGAATTAAACAAAACACAATGAAGCATTTAAAAAGAAAATTAAACATTAAAAGATGGTAAAACATTTAAAAGAAAAAACCTGAAAGGTTTATTTTAAAAATTAAACATTGGGAAAGAAAAGGAAATTTTTCAAACAAGTCGATAAAACATTTGAAAACATTTAAAAAGACAAAACATTTCAAAATCAAATCAGACGTTAGAGAAGAATAAAGGTGAGAAAAGAGCAAAACTAAACATTTAAGAAGAATCAAACTAAAGACAGAACATTTGAAAAGACACCAGTTAGACTTTAGAAGATCAAATTAAACAGAAGAGACGATAAAACGATGAAAAAGAGCAAAAACAGATAAAGGTCTTAAAGCGTTTTCTAGTCTGAAATGAAAACATCATTAGTTTTTTATCAGCCTCCATCCAGATATTCAACTTGATATCTTTGAGATTTTTAGCACCACAAACCTTTAGTATCACACTTTATGATCATTTATTAGGACTTTAATGGAATCCAGCAGCAGACTTAGTTTTTGTTGACAAACTTTATTCTTGTCGTTGTAGGACTGCAGGATTTAAAACTGTTCCTTCTATTTGACCTCATGTTTATTAGTTTTAGTGAAGAAAGTTATTTTAATTGTCGATTAGTCTCTTAAAAACCAAATAATAAACTGGGTGCCTGCACTTTAATCTGGATGGATGACACTGAATTAAACGTTTTTTGTCCATTATCGGACGAAATACTAAATTATGACGTTTCTTGTCGATATTCGGACGACATACTGAACTATGACATTTTTTTGTCCATTTTTAGACGACCTATGACTTTTTTTGTCCATTTTTAGACGACATACTAAACTATGACATTTTTTGTCACTTTTCGGACGACATGCTAAACTATGACATTTTTTGTCACTTTTCGGACGACATGCTAAACTATGACATTTTTTGTCAATTTTCGGACGACATACTAAACTATGATGTTTATTGTCCATTTTTAGACGACATACGAAACTGTGACGTTTTTTATCCATTTTCAGACGACATACTAAACTGTGACGTTTTTTGTCCATCTTCGGACGACATACTAAACTATGACGTTTTTTTGTCCATTTTTGGACAACATACTAAACTATGATTTTTTTTTTCCATTTTTAGATGACATATGAAACTCTGACGTTTTTTGTGCATTATCGGACGACATACTAAACTATGACGTTTTTTGTCCATTATCAGACGACATACTAAACTCTGACTTTTTTGTCCATTTTCGGACGACATACTAAGCTATGACGTTTTTTGTCCATTTTCGGACCCCATACGAAACTATGATGTTTTTCGTCCATTTTCGGACGACATACTAAGTTATTACATTTGATGTCCATATTTGGACTACATACTAAACTACGACGATTTTGTGCATTTTCGGACAAAATACTAAACTATGACCTATTTTGTCCATATTTGGACGACATACTAAGCTATGGCATTTTTTGTCCATTTTCGGACAAAATACTAAACTATGACCTATTTTGTCCATTTTCAGCTGGCATACAAAGCTATGAAGTTTTCTGTCAATTTTCGGATGACATAGTAAAGTATGAAGTTTTCTGTCAATTTTCGGATGACATAGTAAAGTATGACGTTTTTTTTCCATTTTCGGATGACATACGAAACAATGACGTTTTTGTCCATTTTCAGACAAAAAATGACGTTTTTTGTCCATTTTCGGACGACATACTAAACTATGACTTTTTTTGTCCATTTTTAGACGACATGCTAAACTATGACGTTTTTTGTCCATCTTCGGACGACTTACTAAACTACGACGATTTTGTGCATTTTCGGACAAACTACTAAACTATGACCTATTTTGTCCATTTTTAGACGACATACAAAACTATGACATTTTTTGTCAATTTTCGGACGACATACTAAACTATGACGTTTTATGTCCATTTTCAGACGACATACTAAACTGTGACGTTTTTTATCCATTTTCAGACGACATACTAAACTATGACTTTTTTTGTCCATTTTTGGACGACATGCTAAACTATGACGTTTTTTGTCCATTATCGGACGACATACTAAACTATGACGGTTTTTGTCCATTATCAGACGACATACTAAACTATGACGTTTTTTGTCCGTTTTCGGACGACATACTAAACTATGATGTTTTTTGTCCATTTTTAGACGACATACTAAACTGTGACGTTTTTTATCCATTTTCAGACGACATACTAAACTATGACGGTTTTTGTCCATTTTCGGACGACATACTAAACTATGACTTTTTTTGTCCATTTTCGGACGACATACTAAACTATGATGTTTTTGTCCATTTTTAGACGACATACTAAACTGTGACGTTTTTTATCCATTTTCAGACGACATGCTAAACTATGACGTTTTTTGTCCATTATCAGACGACATACTAAACTATGACGTTTTTTGTCCATTTTCGGACGACATACTAAACTATGATGTTTTTTGTCCATTTTCGGACTCCATACGAAACTATGACATTTTTTCCATTATCGGATGACATACTAAACTATGACGTTTTTTGTCCATTTTCGGACTCCATACGAAACTATGGCATTTTTTCCATTATCGGATGACATACTAAACTATGACTTTTTTTGTCCATTTTTGGACGACATACGAAACTGTGACGTTTTTGTCCGTTTTCGGACGACATACTAAACTATGACGTTTTTTTGTCCATTTTTGGACGACATACTAAACTGTGACGTTTTTGTCCATCTTCGGACGACATACTAAACTATGACGTTTTTTGTCCATTTTCAGACAACATACTAAACTCTGATGTTTTTTGTCCATTATCAGACGACATACTAAACTATGACGTTTTTTGTCCATTTTTGGACGACATACTAAACTATGATTTTTTTGTCCATTTTTAGATGACATATGAAACTCTGATGTTTTTTGTCCACTATCAGACGACATACTAAACTATGACTTTTTTTGTCCATTTTTAGACGACATACTAAACTATGACGTTTTATGTCCATTTTTAGACGACATACTAAACTGTGATGTTTTTTATCCATTTTCAGACGACATACTAAACTATGACTTTTTTGTCCATTTTTGGACGACATGCTAAACTATGACGTTTTTTGTCCATTATCGGACGACATACTAAACTATGACGTTTTTTGTCCATTATCAGACGACATACTAAACTATGACGTTTTTTGTCCGTTTTCGGACGACATACTAAACTATGATGTTTTTTGTCCATTTTTAGACGACATACTAAACTGTGACGTTTTTTATCCATTTTCAGACGACATACTAAACTATGACATTTTTTGTCCATTATCAGACGACATACTAAACTATGACGTTTTTTGTCCATTTTCGGACGACATACTAAACTATGACCTATTTTGTCCATATTTGGACGACATACTAAGCTATGGCATTTTTTGTCCATTTTCGGACAAAATACTAAACTATGACCTATTTTGTCCATTTTCAGCTGGCATACAAAGCTATGAAGTTTTCTGTCAATTTTCGGATGACATAGTAAAGTATGAAGTTTTCTGTCAATTTTCGGATGACATAGTAAAGTATGACGTTTTTTTTTCCATTTTCGGATGACATACGAAACAATGACGTTTTTGTCCATTTTCAGACAAAAAATGACGTTTTTTGTCCATTTTCGGACGACATACTAAACTATGACTTTTTTTGTCCATTTTTAGACGACATGCTAAACTATGACGTTTTTTGTCCATCTTCGGACGACTTACTAATCTACGACGATTTTGTGCATTTTCGGACAAAATACTAAACTATGACCTATTTTGTCCATTTTTGACGACATACAAAACTATGACATTTTTTGTCAATTTTCGGACGACATACTAAACTATGACGTTTTATGTCCATTTTCAGACGACATACTAAACTGTGACGTTTTTTATCCATTTTCAGACGACATACTAAACTATGACTTTTTTTGTCCATTTTTGGACGACATGCTAAACTATGACGTTTTTTGTCCATTATCGGACGACATACTAAACTATGACGGTTTTTGTCCATTATCAGACGACATACTAAACTATGACGTTTTTTGTCCGTTTTCGGACGACATACTAAACTATGATGTTTTTTGTCCATTTTTAGACGACATACTAAACTGTGACGTTTTTTATCCATTTTCAGACGACATACTAAACTACGACGATTTTGTGCATTTTCGGACAAAATACTAAACTATGACCTATTTTGTCCATTTTTGACGACATACAAAACTATGACATTTTTTGTCAATTTTCGGACGACATACTAAACTATGACATTTTATGTCCATTTTCAGACGACATACTAAACTGTGACGTTTTTTATCCATTTTCAGACGACATACTAAACTATGACTTTTTTTGTCCATTATCGGACGACATACTAAACTATGACGGTTTTTGTCCATTATCAGACGACATACTAAACTATGACGTTTTTTGTCCGTTTTCGGACGACATACTAAACTATGATGTTTTTTGTCCATTTTTAGACGACATACTAAACTGTGACGTTTTTTATCCATTTTCAGACGACATACTAAACTATGACGTTTTTTGTCCATTTTCGGACAACATACTAAACTATGATGTTTTTTGTCCATTTTCAGACTCCATACGAAACTATGACATTTTTTCCATTATCGGATGACATACTAAACTATGACGTTTTTTGTCCATTTTCGGACTCCATACAAAACTATGGCATTTTTTCCATTATCGGATGACATACTAAACTATGACTTTTTTTTGTCCATTTTTGGACGACATACGAAACTGTGACGTTTTTGTCCGTTTTCGGACGACATACTAAACTATGACGTTTTTTTGTCCATTTTTGGACGACATACTAAACTGTGACGTTTTTTGTCGATATTCAGACGACATGCTAAACTATGATGTTTTTTTTGTCCATTTTCGGATGACATACTAAACTGTGACGTTTTTTATCCATTTTCAGACGACATACTAAACTATGACGTTTTTTGTCCATTTTCAGACAACATACTAAACTCTGATGTTTTTTGTCCATTATCAGACGACATACTAAACTATGACGTTTTTTGTCCATTTTTGGACGACATACTAAACTATGATTTTTTTGTCCATTTTTAGATGACATATGAAACTCTGATGTTTTTGTCCATTATCAGACGACATACTAAACTATGACTTTTTTTGTCCATTTTTAGACGACATACTAAACTATGACATTTTTTGTCACTTTTCGGACGACATGCTAAACTATGATGTTTATTGTTCATTTTTAGACGACATACTAAACTATGACGTTTTATGTCCATTTTTAGACGACATACTAAACTGTGACGTTTTTTATCCATTTTCAGACGACATACTAAACTATGACTTTTTTGTCCATTTTTGGACGACATGCTAAACTATGACGTTTTTTGTCCATTATCGGACGACATACTAAACTATGACGGTTTTTGTCCATTTTCGGACGACATACTAAACTATGACTTTTTTGTCCATTTTCAGACAACATACTAAACTCTGATGTTTTTTGTCCATTATCAGATGACATACAAAACTATGACATTTTTTGTCAATTTTCGGACGACATGCTAAACTATGATGTTTATTGTCCATTTTTAGACGACATACTAAACTGTGACGTTTTTTATCCATTTTCAGACGACATACTAAACTATGACGGTTTTTGTCCATTTTCGGACGACATACTAAACTATGACGTTTTCTGTCCATTTTCGGACGACATGCTAAACTATGATGTTTATTGTCCATTTTTAGATGACATACTAAACTATGACTTTTTTTGTCCATTTTTAGACGACATACTAAACTATGACTTTTTTTGTCCATTTTCAGACGACATACTAAACTATGACTTTTTTTGTCCATTTTTAGACGACATGCTAAACTATGACGTTTTTTGTCCATTATCAGACGACATACTAAACTATGACGTTTTTGTCCATTTTGGACGACATACTAAACTATGATTTTTTTTGTCCATTTTTAGATGACATATGAAACTCTGACGTTTTTTGTGCATTATCGGACGACATACTAAACTATGATTTTTTTGTCCATTTTTAGATGACATATGAAACTCTGACGTTTTTTGTGCATTATCGGACGACATACTAAACTATGATGTTTTTTGTCCATTTTCGGATGACATACTAAACTCTGACTTTTTTGTCCATTTTCGGACGACATACTAAACTATGACGTTTTTTGTCCATTTTCGGACCCCATACGAAACTATGATGTTTTTCGTCCATTTTCGGACGACATACTAAGTTATTACATTTGATGTCCATATTTGGACTACATACTAAACTACGACGATTTTGTGCATTTTCGGACAAAATACTAAACTATGACCTATTTTGTCCATATTTGGACGACATACTAAGCTATGGCATTTTTTGTCCATTTTCGGACAAAATGCTAAACTATGACCTATTTTGTCCATTTTCAGCTGGCATACAAAGCTATGAAGTTTTCTGTCAATTTTCGGATGACATAGTAAAGTATGAAGTTTTCTGTCAATTTTCGGATGACATAGTAAAGTATGACTTTTTTTCCATTTTCGGATGACATACGAAACAATGACGTTTTTGTCCATTTTCAGACAAAAAATGACGTCCTTTGTCCATTTTGGGACTACAAACCCATATGACATTTTTAGTCTATTTTCGGACGACATACTAAACTATGATGTTTTTTGTCCATTTTCGGACTCCATATGAAACTATGACATTTTTTCCATTATCGGATGACATACTAAACTATGACGTTTTTTGTCCATTTTCGGACTCCATACAAAACTATGACATTTTCTGTGCATTTTCGGACAAAATACTAAACTATGACCTATTTTGTCCATTTTTAGACGACATACAAAACTATGACATTTTTTGTCAATTTTCGGACGACACACTAAACTATGACTTTTTTTGTCCATTTCTAGACGACATACTAAACTATGACGTTTTATGTCCCTTTTTAGACGACATACTAAACTGTGACGTTTTTTATCCATTTTCAGACGACATACTAAACTATGACTTTTTTTGTCCATTTTTGGACGACATGCTAAACTATGACGTTTTTGTCCATTATCGGACGACATACTAAACTATGACGGTTTTTGTCCATTTTCGGACGACATACTAAACTATGACTTTTTTTGTCCATTTTTAGACGACATGCTAAACTATGACGTTTTTTGTCCATCTTCGGACGACTTACTAAACTATGACGTTTTTTGTCCATTTTCAGACAACATACTAAACTCTGATGTTTTTTGTCCATTATCAGACGACATACAAAACTATGACATTTTTTGTCAATTTTCGGACGACATACTAAACTATGACTTTTTTTGTCCATTTTCGGACGACATGCTAAACTATGACGTTTTTTGTCCATTATCAGACGACATACTAAACTATGACGTTTTTTGTCCATTTTTGGACCACATACTAAACTATGATATTTTTTGTCCATTTTCGGATGACATACTAAACTCTGACTTTTTTGTCCATTTTCGGACGACATACTAAACTATGACGTTTTTTGTCCATTTGCGGACCCCATACGAAACTATGATGTTTTTCGTCCATTTTCGGACGACATACTAAGTTATTACATTTGATGTCCATATTTGGACTACATACTAAACTACGACGATTTTGTGCATTTTCGGACAAAATACTAAACTATGACCTATTTTGTCCATATTTGGATGACATACTAAGCTATGGCATTTTTTGTCCATTTTCGGACAAAATACTAAACTATGACCTATTTTGTCCATTTTCAGCTGGCATACAAAGCTATGAAGTTTTCCGTCAATTTTCGGACGACATACTAAACTATGACGTTTTATGTCCATTTTCAGACGACATACTAAACTGTGACGTTTTTTATCCATTTTCAGACGACATACTAAACTATGACTTTTTTTGTCCATTTTTGGACGACATGCTAAACTATGACGTTTTTTGTCCATTATCGGACGACATACTAAACTATGACGGTTTTTGTCCATTATCAGACGACATACTAAACTATGACGTTTTTTGTCCGTTTTCGGACGACATACTAAACTATGATGTTTTTTGTCCATTTTTAGACGACATACTAAACTGTGACGTTTTTTATCCATTTTCAGACGACATACTAAACTATGACGGTTTTTGTCCATTTTCGGACGACATACTAAACTATGACTTTTTTTGTCCATTTTCGGACGACATACTAAACTATGATGTTTTTTGTCCATTTTTAGACGACATACTAAACTGTGACGTTTTTTATCCATTTTCAGACGACATGCTAAACTATGACGTTTTTTGTCCATTATCAGACGACATACTAAACTATGACGTTTTTTGTCCATTTTCGGACGACATACTAAACTATGATGTTTTTTGTCCATTTTCGGACTCCATACGAAACTATGACATTTTTTCCATTATCGGATGACATACTAAACTATGACGTTTTTTGTCCATTTTCGGACTCCATACGAAACTATGGCATTTTTCCATTATCGGATGACATACTAAACTATGACTTTTTTTGTCCATTTTTGGACGACATACGAAACTGTGACGTTTTTGTCCGTTTTCGGACGACATACTAAACTATGACGTTTTTTTGTCCATTTTTGGACGACATACTAAACTGTGACGTTTTTGTCCATCTTCGGACGACATACTAAACTATGACGTTTTTTGTCCATTTTCAGACAACATACTAAACTCTGATGTTTTTTGTCCATTATCAGACGACATACTAAACTATGACGTTTTTGTCCATTTTTGGACGACATACTAAACTATGATTTTTTTGTCCATTTTTAGATGACATATGAAACTCTGATGTTTTTTGTCCACTATCAGACGACATACTAAACTATGACTTTTTTTGTCCATTTTTAGACGACATACTAAACTATGACGTTTTATGTCCATTTTTAGACGACATACTAAACTGTGATGTTTTTTATCCATTTTCAGACGACATACTAAACTATGACTTTTTTGTCCATTTTTGGACGACATGCTAAACTATGACGTTTTTTGTCCATTATCGGACGACATACTAAACTATGACGTTTTTTGTCCATTATCAGACGACATACTAAACTATGACGTTTTTTGTCCGTTTTCGGACGACATACTAAACTATGATGTTTTTTGTCCATTTTTAGACGACATACTAAACTGTGACGTTTTTATCCATTTTCAGACGACATACTAAACTATGACATTTTTTGTCCATTATCAGACGACATACTAAACTATGACGTTTTTTGTCCATTTTCGGACGACATACTAAACTATGACCTATTTTGTCCATATTGGACGACATACTAAGCTATGGCATTTTTTGTCCATTTTCGGACAAAATACTAAACTATGACCTATTTTGTCCATTTTCAGCTGGCATACAAAGCTATGAAGTTTTCTGTCAATTTTCGGATGACATAGTAAAGTATGAAGTTTTCTGTCAATTTTCGGATGACATAGTAAAGTATGACGTTTTTTTTTTCCATTTTCGGATGACATACGAAACAATGACGTTTTTGTCCATTTTCAGACAAAAAATGACGTTTTTTGTCCATTTTCGGACGACATACTAAACTATGACTTTTTTTGTCCATTTTTAGACGACATGCTAAACTATGACGTTTTTTGTCCATCTTCGGACGACTTACTAATCTACGACGATTTTGTGCATTTTCGGACAAAATACTAAACTATGACCTATTTTGTCCATTTTTGACGACATACAAAACTATGACATTTTTTGTCAATTTTCGGACGACATACTAAACTATGACGTTTTATGTCCATTTTCAGACGACATACTAAACTGTGACGTTTTTTATCCATTTTCAGACGACATACTAAACTATGACTTTTTTTGTCCATTTTTGGACGACATGCTAAACTATGACGTTTTTTGTCCATTATCGGACGACATACTAAACTATGACGGTTTTTGTCCATTATCAGACGACATACTAAACTATGACGTTTTTGTCCGTTTTCGGACGACATACTAAACTATGATGTTTTTTGTCCATTTTTAGACGACATACTAAACTGTGACGTTTTTTATCCATTTTCAGACGACATACTAAACTACGACGATTTTGTGCATTTTCGGACAAAATACTAAACTATGACCTATTTTGTCCATTTTTGACGACATACAAAACTATGACATTTTTTGTCAATTTTCGGACGACATACTAAACTATGACATTTATGTCCATTTTCAGACGACATACTAAACTGTGACGTTTTTTATCCATTTTCAGACGACATACTAAACTATGACTTTTTTGTCCATTATCGGACGACATACTAAACTATGACGGTTTTTGTCCATTATCAGACGACATACTAAACTATGACGTTTTTTGTCCGTTTTCGGACGACATACTAAACTATGATGTTTTTTGTCCATTTTTAGACGACATACTAAACTGTGACGTTTTTTATCCATTTTCAGACGACATACTAAACTATGACGTTTTTTGTCCATTTTCGGACAACATACTAAACTATGATGTTTTTTGTCCATTTTCAGACTCCATACGAAACTATGACATTTTTTCCATTATCGGATGACATACTAAACTATGACGTTTTTTTGTCCATTTTCGGACTCCATACAAAACTATGGCATTTTTTCCATTATCGGATGACATACTAAACTATGACTTTTTTTGTCCATTTTTGGACGACATACGAAACTGTGACGTTTTTGTCCGTTTTCGGACGACATACTAAACTATGACGTTTTTTTGTCCATTTTTGGACGACATACTAAACTGTGACGTTTTTTGTCGATATTCAGACGACATGCTAAACTATGATGTTTTTTTTGTCCATTTTCGGATGACATACTAAACTGTGACGTTTTTTATCCATTTTCAGACGACATACTAAACTATGACGTTTTTTGTCCATTTTCAGACAACATACTAAACTCTGATGTTTTTTGTCCATTATCAGACGACATACTAAACTATGACGTTTTTTGTCCATTTTTGGACGACATACTAAACTATGATTTTTTGTCCATTTTTAGATGACATATGAAACTCTGATGTTTTTTGTCCATTATCAGACGACATACTAAACTATGACTTTTTTGTCCATTTTTAGACGACATACTAAACTATGACATTTTTTGTCACTTTTCGGACGACATGCTAAACTATGATGTTTATTGTTCATTTTTAGACGACATACTAAACTATGACGTTTTATGTCCATTTTTAGACGACATACTAAACTGTGACGTTTTTTATCCATTTTCAGACGACATACTAAACTATGACTTTTTTGTCCATTTTTGGACGACATGCTAAACTATGACGTTTTTTGTCCATTATCGGACGACATACTAAACTATGACGGTTTTGTCCATTTTCGGACGACATACTAAACTATGACTTTTTTTGTCCATTTTCAGACAACATACTAAACTCTGATGTTTTTTGTCCATTATCAGATGACATACAAAACTATGACATTTTTTGTCAATTTTCGGACGACATGCTAAACTATGATGTTTATTGTCCATTTTAGACGACATACTAAACTGTGACGTTTTTATCCATTTTCAGACGACATACTAAACTATGACGGTTTTTGTCCATTTTCGGACGACATACTAAACTATGACGTTTTCTGTCCATTTTCGGACGACATGCTAAACTATGATGTTTATTGTCCATTTTTAGATGACATACTAAACTATGACTTTTTTTGTCCATTTTTAGACGACATACTAAACTATGACTTTTTTTGTCCATTTTCAGACGACATACTAAACTATGACTTTTTTTGTCCATTTTAGACGACATGCTAAACTATGACGTTTTTTGTCCATTATCAGACGACATACTAAACTATGACGTTTTTGTCCATTTTTGGACGACATACTAAACTATGATTTTTTTTGTCCATTTTTAGATGACATATGAAACTCTGACGTTTTTTGTGGCATTATCGGACGACATACTAAACTATGATTTTTTTTGTCCATTTTTAGATGACATATGAAACTCTGACGTTTTTTGTGCATTATCGGACGACATACTAAACTATGATGTTTTTTGTCCATTTTCGGATGACATACTAAACTCTGACTTTTTTGTCCATTTTCGGACGACATACTAAACTATGACGTTTTTTGTCCATTTTCGGACCCCATACGAAACTATGATGTTTTCGTCCATTTTCGGACGACATACTAAGTTATTACATTTGATGTCCATATTTGGACTACATACTAAACTACGACGATTTTGTGCATTTTCGGACAAAATACTAAACTATGACCTATTTTGTCCATATTTGGACGACATACTAAGCTATGGCATTTTTTGTCCATTTTCGGACAAAATGCTAAACTATGACCTATTTTGTCCATTTTCAGCTGGCATACAAAGCTATGAAGTTTTCTGTCAATTTTCGGATGACATAGTAAAGTATGAAGTTTTCTGTCAATTTTCGGATGACATAGTAAAGTATGACTTTTTTTCCATTTTCGGATGACATACGAAACAATGACGTTTTTGTCCATTTTCAGACAAAAATGACGTCCTTTGTCCATTTTGGGACTACAAACCCATATGACATTTTTAGTCTATTTTCGGACGACATACTAAACTATGATGTTTTTTGTCCATTTTCGGACTCCATATGAAACTATGACATTTTTTCCATTATCGGATGACATACTAAACTATGACGTTTTTTGTCCATTTTCGGACTCCATACAAAACTATGACATTTTCTGTGCATTTTCGGACAAAATACTAAACTATGACCTATTTTGTCCATTTTTAGACGACATACAAAACTATGACATTTTTTGTCAATTTTCGGACGACACACTAAACTATGACTTTTTTGTCCATTTCTAGACGACATACTAAACTATGACGTTTTATGTCCCTTTTTAGACGACATACTAAACTGTGACGTTTTTTATCCATTTTCAGACGACATACTAAACTATGACTTTTTTTGTCCATTTTTGGACGACATGCTAAACTATGACGTTTTTGTCCATTATCGGACGACATACTAAACTATGACGGTTTTTGTCCATTTTCGGACGGACATACTAAACTATGACTTTTTTTGTCCATTTTTAGACGACATGCTAAACTATGACGTTTTTTGTCCATCTTCGGACGACTTACTAAACTATGACGTTTTTTGTCCATTTTCAGACAACATACTAAACTCTGATGTTTTTTGTCCATTATCAGACGACATACAAAACTATGACATTTTTGTCAATTTTCGGACGACATACTAAACTATGACTTTTTTTGTCCATTTTCGGACGACATGCTAAACTATGACGTTTTTTGTCCATTATCAGACGACATACTAAACTATGACGTTTTTTGTCCATTTTTGGACCACATACTAAACTATGATATTTTTTGTCCATTTTCGGATGACATACTAAACTCTGACTTTTTTGTCCATTTTCGGACGACATACTAAACTATGACGTTTTTTGTCCATTGCGGACCCCATACGAAACTATGATGTTTTTCGTCCATTTTCGGACGACATACTAAGTTATTACATTTGATGTCCATATTTGGACTACATACTAAACTACGACGATTTTGTGCATTTTCGGACAAAATACTAAACTATGACCTATTTTGTCCATATTTGGATGACATACTAAGCTATGGCATTTTTGTCCATTTTCGGACAAATACTAAACTATGACCTATTTTGTCCATTTTCAGCTGGCATACAAAGCTATGAAGTTTTCCGTCAATTTTCGGATGACATAGTAAAGTATGACGTTTTTTGTCCATTTTCGGATGACATACGAAACAATGACGTTTTTGTCCATTTTCAGACAAAAAATGACGTCCTTTGTCCATTTTGGGACTACAAACCCATATGACATTTTTAGTCTATTTTCGGACGACATACTAAACTATGATGTTTTTTGTCCATTTTCGGACTCCATACGAAACTATGACATTTTTTCCATTATCGGATGACATACTAAACTATGACGTTTTTTTGTCCATTTTCGGACTCCATACGAAACTATGGCATTTTTCCATTATCGGATGACATATTAAACTATGACTTTTTTGTCCATTTTTGGACGACATACTAAACTGTGACGTTTTTTGTCGATATTCAGACGACATACTAAACTATTTTTTTTTTGTCCATTTTGAACGACATACTAAACTGTGACGTTTTTTGTCGATATTCAGACGACATACTAAACTATGACGTTTTTGTCCATCTTCGGACGACATAGTAAAGTATGACGTTTTTTGTCCATTTCAGACAACATACTAAACTATGACGTATTTTGTCCATTTTCAGACAAAAAATTACGTCCTTTGTCCATTTTGGGACTACAAACCCATATGACATTTTTCGTCTATTTTCGGATGACATACTAAACTGTGACGTTTTTTGTCCATTATCGGACGACAAACTAAACTGTGATGTTTTTGTCCATTTTCAGACGACATACTAAACTATGACGTTTTTTTGTCCATTTTTGGACGACATACTAAACTGTGACGTTTTTTGTCGATATTCAGACGACATACTAAACTATGATGTTTTTTGTCCATTATCAGACGACATACTAACCTATGACGTTTTTTTGTCCATTTCGGACGACATACTAAACTATGACTTTTTTTGTCCATTTTTCGATGACATGCTAAACTATGACGTTTTTTGTCCATTATTAGACGACATACTAAACTATGACGTTTTTTGTCCATTTTTGGATGACATACTACAGTATGACATTTTTTTGTGAATTTTCGGACGACATACTAAACTCTGACGTTTTTTGTCCATTATCAGACGACATACTAAACTATGATGTTTTTTGTCCATTTTGGACGACATACTAAAATTTTGATATTTTTAGTCTATTTTCGGACGACATACTAAACTATGATGTTTTTTGTCCATTTTCGGACTCCATACTAAACTATGACGTTTTTTGTCCATTTTTGGACGACGTACTAAACTATGATGTTTTTGTCCATTTTTAGTCGACACACTAAACTCTGATGTTTTTGTCCATTATCGGACGACATACTAAACTTTGACTTTTTTGTCCATTTTTGGACGACATACTAAACTGTGACGTTTTTGTCCATTTCGGACGACATACTAAACTGTGACGTTTTTTTGTCCATTTTGGACGACATACTAAACTGTGACTTTTTTGTCGATATTCAGACGACATACTAAACTATGATGTTGTTTTGTCCATTATCGGACGACATACTGAACTGTGACGTTTTTATCCATTTTCGGACGACATACTACCTATGACATTTTTTTGTCCATTTTCAGACGACATACTAAACTATGACTTTTTTTGTCCATTTTTCGATGACATGCTCAACTCTGACGTTTTTTGTCCATTTTTGGACGACATACTAAACTATGACGTTTTTTGTCCATTTTCAGACGACATGCTAAACTCTGACGTTTTTTGTCCATTTTTGGACGACATACTACAGTATGACATTTTTTGTGAATTTTCGGACAACATACTAAACTATGACGTTTTTTGTCCATTTTCGGACGACATACTGAACTATGACGTTTTTTATCCATTTCTGATGACATGCTAAACTATGACATTTTTTGTCAATTTTTAGATGACATGCTAAACTCTGACGTTTTTTTGTCCATTTTCAGACGACATACTAAGCTATGATGTTTTTCTCGATATTCGGATGACGTACTAAACTATGACTTTTTTTGTCCATTTTAGGACGACATGCTTAACTATGACGTTTTTGTCCATTATCCGACGAAATACTAACTATGACGTTTTTTGTCCATTATCGGAGGACATACTAAACTACGACGTTTTTGTCCATTTTCGGATGACATACTAAACTGTGACAGTTTTTGTCCATTTTCGGACGACATGCTAAACTATGACTTTTTTGTCCATTTTTAGACGACATACTAAACTATGACGTTTTTTTTCCATTTTCGGACGACATACGAAACTGTGACGTTTTTTGTCCATTATCGGACGACATACTAAACTATGACTTTTTTTGTCCATTTTTAGACCACATGCTAAACTATGACGTTTTTTGTCCATTTTCAGACGACATAATAAACTATGATGTTTTTTGTCAATTTTCGGTGTTAAACTGTGGTGTTAGTTCCAAACAAGCATTAGTTCCAATACTTTCTATGTCCAAACCACAGTAGTGACCCATTTTATTTTATATCATTAAAAGACAGTAAATACACAAAGACCACAACTGAAAGGGAACAGGATGAGATAAAAACATTTGCTTTCATTACTGGTGATGTCCAGTTTTAATGAAGTTCATGTCATTTTTTAAAATGATGAAAGTGAATAAATTGTATTTCTGTGATCTGTGTTTGATTTCTGTCTTTTCTCCTCATCCAGATGTTCAAAGGGAGCTGATGCCACATCTGGTCCAGCCGATGGAAGGTCTTGAAGTTCTCTGACTGAAGATGGTCCTCTGACTGGATTTAAGGTTCAGATGCTCAGGAACAAACTCCACCAATGAGCCAACAGGGAAGCTTTATGTTTATTAAATGTTGCTATGAAGCAGGAAGACTAAACTCTCCACAAGAATCCAAAATAAATTGGACTTTTACATGAGAGCTTGAATTATTCTTCATCTACTTCCTGAAAAGTTTGGTCGATAAAAAAGACAAAAACTAATATTTTCAGCTGATAAAGACAGATTTTGTGATTTTTCTGCTCACATGGTGTATTCTTGTCAACTTATTCTTTCAAATAAATAGCCTCTTAATCCCCTGGAACCCAGCGTTTGTCTTGTTTATGTGTCGCTCCTCGGCACATAAACAGCCGGTCGTAATGTTTTTTGAGCAACACACAATATGTTACCGGCCTCCAGCCTAGGGTGCCTGGGCCAGTAGCGTTGTTGCTGCACAATTCAAAGTAACTGTGGAGCAGTATGAGACAGACACAATTATCTGTGTGTGACCGCTGCAAGCACCATTTTATTCTGCCACTAATGTGGCCAAAACACATTCCCGTGTGGCTTAAGGGGTTAACTTCAAAATCCATTGTCATTTCTAGTCATCCAAAGCATATTTATGCCACACCATGTACATTGCATTCACATAAACTTTAACTAACATTAACTGATGAACTCATATGACACAGGGTTCTTATAGAACATTCAACAACTGTAAGACAAGTGCAAAATCACAACGCAGCTGCCATTTATGCAATACAGTGTGACCAACATCAACCAAGACTACTCTATTTTCACATTCAACTAGTAATAAGGCAACAAAGACAGAACGGGTGCTTCAGCATTACAACTCGAAAACGAGAAAAAAATCGATAATAAATGTGGCAAAAAAAAGAAGGATTAGTATCTGAGTGTGTAGCTCAGGAGGTAAGAAGAGTGATTACCAAGTGGAAGGTAGCAGGATCAAGACCCACTGCTGGTGTTTTTCTTTCTTTCTTTGAAGTTTTTCAAAAAATTTAAGAAGGGTCTGGTCTTGAACCAGCAACCTGCAGCTCCATAGACAAACCCTTAACTCACTGAGCTACAGAGAAGATAAAAAGACATAAACTCGTCGTCCCTTTGACATCGTAGTTTCCAAGTGACCACATGGGTGGAGTCAGGGTGGAGAGTAGGCGGGGAGGTGGGTGGCGGCCTCCCCCCCTCTACCCCCCACTGCCCCCTCTACCCCCCCACTGCCCCCTCTACTCCCCCACCGCCCACCACACCTTCCCCCGCCCGACGAGTTTTTCGAAAATCCGAGTCTCGACAGGTTTTCCCGAGTTTCTGGAGTTTCCACCAGGTCAGAGGCTGAACAAGTTGTCATGAAGAGGTGTTGAAGGTGAGGATGGAGTGACTTTTTACAGCGACGAGAAGGAAGACGACTAGAAGAGCAGGTCTTTAAGCAGCATCCCTAAAATCCATGGAGTCGCTCCAGAGAAATGAAGGGAGGTCAACTTTTATCAGCCTCCATCCAGATGTTCAACTTGATATCTTTACTTTGAGATTTTTAGCACCACAAACCTTTAGTATCACACTTTATGATCATTTATTAGGACTTTAATGGAATCCAGCAGCAGATTTAGTTTTTGTTCACAAACTTTATTCTTGTCTTCGTGGGACTGCAGGATTTAAAACTGTTCCTTCTATTTGACCTCATGTTTATTAGTTTTAGTGCAGAAAGTTATTTTAATTGTCCATTAGTCTCTTAAAAACCAAATAATAAATTGGATTAGTCAAGAGGTTTAAATTTCTTACTTTGTCATATTTTAAATATGACAAAAAATATAAAATATAAAAATAAAGCGTCTTGAGACAATTTGACCTGTAATTAGTGTTCTATAAATAAAACTGAATTTAAATTGTATGTATCCTGTAATGTTGGAGGAATTCAGCCATATATGTTGGAAAACACATTTTCTTTGTCCATTAATCTGTTGATTGTTTTCTCCACTAATTCATTTCTTGTTTTGGTTTATAAAATGTCAGACCCAAATATATCAGTTTACTGTCATAAAAACCAAAAAGATTTACATTCATGATGCAGGAATCAGACAGTTTTTCACTTTTTATCTTAGTTTAGTCACAAAGATAGTTGATAATGTGTGAATTGTTGCAGCTTGTGAGCCGTAGAAGGTTTTAATGTTTGGGGCCGAGTGTCAGAAAACATTTAGAAACCAACATCAACAAAACACTCAAAGATTTAAACATCGTTAAAGGGAAATCCAACTTTTTCATGACAACATCTAATTAAAGGACATTTATTTCCAACATAAATGTGTGTATTCATTGTACTGTTCCACCCAGTGTGACTCCTGTCCTATACTGGGATTCACAGATAAACCCTCCTCTGTACCGCATCCTCCAAGGAACAGGCCAGTGTGGTAGCTGAATGGATTTTAATACAGAGAAGTGTGAAACTGAAATAAACATACAGAATACGCTGGTCAATAACAGTACAAACTGCTTAAGACTTCAAACACATCAGTATTACAGGTAAGAGTGGATTAATTTACATCAGAAAACCGCTGCAGGTGACTGGTCAGTAATAAGGTACGAACGTTGGAATGGGAAAGGAACGTTGAATAACTTATTTACAGAACATATTAATATCTGATCTCCTGGAGAAAACGGAAGGATGCACTCTGAGATGGGTCTGGAGAAAGTCTTATTTGACTTCATTTATTAAAAATAAATAAAGTCTAAATCAGACTGTTACGTTTACAATAATAGTCACGGAGCTCTGGAGCTTCTCTTCACATCGTCTTCCACCTGGACTGGTTTGGTCGGGAGCATGAGCAACAAACATGTGAAAAACTGCACTTTAACATCATGAATGACACTGAAGGTTAATCTCTAGATAGATAGATAGATAAAACCTTTATTAATCCCACAGCGGGGAAATTTACAGTGTACAGCAGCAATAGGACATTGAATAAGAGAGAGATTGCAGCACACAGTGCATATATATGTAAATATGAAAATTTCTTTAGAAGAAGAAAAGAAAGAAACAGTATCTACAGCAAGATTTTTTTTGAAATTGCACAGCGTCATTATTTACATTTTTTATTGCACAGTTCATAAATGGGTGAACAGAAACTACTGGGAGCTTGATTGTAAACTCTGACTGCAGCAGGAAGGAAGAGCTGCGGTATCTCTCCTTTAGGCACCGCGGGTGAAGCAGTCTGTCACTGAAGGAGCTGCCCACTGATCTTACTGTTTCCTGCTGGGGGTAGGAGGTGTCCTCCATGATAGACAACAGCTTTGTCATCATCCTCCTGTCTCCCCAGCCCGATCTCACGAGGATTCGTGAAACTGTCACGTAAGTTTTAGTTTCGGCTTCGTGCGCACCAACACGATTTCGTCATGTTTTTCGTGCCGCCTCACCACGAAATGCGCACCAATGTATTTTAAACGGCGGACTTTTCGTGCCACTCAGAACGTATTTCAAAAGAATGTGTATATTATATTTTTAATGTAAACCGCGGCGAATCCAATGCTATATTTTGCATGACATCGTCCCTAAACATAACCCTAACCATAACCTCACCATAAGCCGGTGGTACACTTACCAATTTGCATAGGAATTTCAGAATGTCCGGCGGCCGGCGGCCGCAAACGCGATCACACAAGCAGTATACGCCGATGGACAGCTTAGATCGTCATGAATCCGCCGGTATAAACCACTTTCAGATGTGATTACCACAGCGAAAAACATTTCGTGGTGAGCGGCACGAAAAACATGACGAAATCGTGTTGGTGCGCACGAAACCGAAACTAAAACTTACGTGACAGTTTCACGAATCCCCGTGAGACCGGGTTTGGTCTCCCACCACCTCCACAGGATCAAGGGGGCAGCCCAGGACAGAACTGGCTTTCTTTACCAGTTTGTTTAGTCTCCTCCTGTCTGATGCTGCTGCTCCAGCAGACCACTCCATACATGATGGCTGATGCCACCACAGAGTCATAAAAGGTCTTCAGAAGTGCTCCCTGCACCCCGAAGGACCTCAGTTTTCTGAGCAGGTGGAGTCTGCTCTGACCTTTCTTGTAAAGTGTGCTGGTGTTAGTAGTCCAGTCCAGGTTCTTGTTTAAGTGAACACCCAGGTACCTGTAGGAGTCCACAATCTCAATGTCCGTTCCCTGGATGTTCACTGGTGTAGGAGAAGTGTGTCTGTTCCTGCTAAAGTCCACCACCAGCTCCTTGGTTTTCACCGCATTGATCTGGAGGCTGTTCAGCAGGAACCAGTCCACAAAGTCCTGGTTAAGTTCTCTGTACTCTCGACGATGGCAGAGTCGTCAGAGAACTTCTGAAGATGGCAGTTTGTGGTGTGATGGGAGAAGTCTGCAGTGTAGAGGATGAAAAAAAAGAAAGGGGGCAAGGACAGATGAGACTGAGTCTGGATGTGCTGCTCTGTCATTAACTCCTAAATTTAGGAAAAGTTCAAACTAAAGAGGACAGTTCAGATCAGACTTGAGAATGAGCTGATTTTGAACAAACATCTCAGACTTTCTTAGTTTCAGCACCTCTAGCAAGATATTTGAACAACAAGCAACTCCAGAGATCCAGAAGTTGGAGAGAGTTAGCTTTAGCTGAGCCACAGAACATGTGGGACGCTAACCTAGCAAACATTTCAGACTTTTCTCTGTGAATTCTGAGAAATTTCCTATTTAATGACAGAGCTACACATCTGAACTCAGTCTCATTAAAACAGACTAATTCAGTGTCATCCATCCATATTAAAGTGCAGTTACCCAAAATGTTTGTTGATGAGCTCCAACAAAACCTGTCCAGGTAGAAGGCCACTTTGACAAACAGGAAGTGGAAGATTCCAAATGGATTTATAGAAGGGGGAACCGGACTGTACTAAGTGTGGTCCAGTATAGAGGGGGGGTGTTTGTGGGTTTTAAGGCTGATAATGATTATTAGTGAGACATCTGGAGGAGATATTCATTTACTCATTTTATTTTCTTGTTATTGTAAATATAAAATGAAACTCAAAGCATTTTTACAATTTCATTAGCAAGTTATGTTATACTGTGAATAATGATTATTAGTGAGACATTTGGAGCAGATATTCATTTGCAGTAAACGACAGTATTTAAAATCTTGGAGTTAGTGATGCCAAGTTCAGCACCGAAGCTCTTCATCAGATGGTGCTTCACGCCACTGCATGTCTGAAGAGATTCGCGACAAAGCTGAGCGGCCGCTGCTACAAACAGAAATATGGTTCCTCTGCTTTGGAAAAGAACCTTGAAAGCTGAAAATCTAACATCTCTGTTCTTGCAACCATCAACCGTGTGAGGGACATTCTGGATAAATGGTCCTCAGAGTCAGAAGAGGAAGAGGGTCATGTTGCGGCTGAGATTGTTCGAATGATTCTGAGTGACCTGCACATCTGTGAGGCTGGGAGTGGAGCTGCATCTCCTCAGAAATCCCCCAGACCTCATTTTAACTTGAGCCCGATCGTCAGCAAGGTAAAAAACTTCATGTCCTCACATGCTGCGTCTTCGGAAGATGTGGCCGGTGCCAAGAAGTTGCTTTTTCCAGGCTGCCAAAAAGTTTGACCAAATGGTTTCAGACCTGAAGCGCGCCTTTAAAAAGACAGATCCGAAGTTCAAGTCCAAAGCACTGGAGCTGAAGATGAATTCTTTCTACATGGGTTCATTCCCCTGTCTCCCAGGCCGTCCACTCCAAGGTGCGTTCCCTCACCGAGCTACCTGATCTTCTCACCAACATGTGGTGGGAAACATCAGACTCCGTTACAGTTTGGATCCATCAAAGCTAGTCTAGCCGATCTGTATGACATGTCAGACGAAGCTGGAAAACACATCAGGAAAATGCAAGAAAGCGAAGAAGTCAGGAAGTTCTCGAGGGAACTGACTCATAAAATGTACGATCATCTGATGATTGGCCGTACGAGTCAATAATAATGAAATAATGGATTAGATTTATATAGCGCTTTTCAAGGCACTCAAAGCGCTTCACAATGAATCCATTATTCATTCACTCACACATTCTCACTCTGGTGGTGGTAAACTACATTTGTAGCCACAGCTGTCCTGAGGCAGACTGATGGAAGCGTGGCTGCTAATCCGCACCTACGGCCCCTCCGACCACTACCAGCATTCACACGCATTCATACACCAGTGTGAGAGCAGCACTGGAGGCAAGGCGGGTAAAGTCTCTTGCCCAAGGACACAACAGCACATGACTAGGTCAGAGTGATCATTTGACGACCCGCTCTACCACCTGAGCCACAGCCACCCCAAAACCACAGCCGCCCCAATCACACTCCCATCGTTCCCATTCCCATCGAAGGTGGAACACAGTTGGCTTCTCTTTTCCCATGAAGTCATGTACACCATGACGGAGGACATGGTGGGAAAATTCCTGCAGAGCATCTTGTTTTGCACCCGGGAGCCGTCACTGGAAACGACTCACAGTGAGAAAGTAGCCGGAGCTCTGGAAGACATCGAACAGCTCGTGGGCCAAAACCAGCCCTCCAGACGGTCCAATCTGGCCCTCAAATTCTAAAAATTATACAAAAGACATTAACTGCAGATTATAAAATAATAAAACTATAAATTTGAAATTATTTTTAGACCATCACAAGTTGTTTTGATCAGAAAGTAAAACACTAGATTATTCTCTGTTTCGTCTAACCTTTTTCATGCTATTTCTTGATGTAACTGCTAGACGGCATTTAGTATATTACTGCTTGCTAGCTAGCTAGCTGCTAGATGTCCTTTATTTGTGTGTATCACATTAAGAATTACAAAATACTGCTTAACTGCACAGTGTTTATTGGTTATACTGCTGCCATTCTGAGTCACATTGACTACCAGGCTACTGTTCGGCTGGATGCTTAGCGCGGGCTAGCCCCACCCGGTCCTGTCCTCTGTCGAAGATGCTGTAGAACTCCGTCAGGAATACGTCTCCCAGGATCCACAGAGGGTCCGCAGAGGAAATGATGTCCACGGCCTGGAAGCCGCTGAAACACAACTCCCTGTCGCCAAGCATCTCCTGACGATGACACACAGGAAGGTGGTTTTGGAAGATAATGTCAGATCCTGTATCCTCAGTTTGTTGAAGTCACAGACTGCATATAAAAGATGGACGCAACTTCCAGGTCAGAAAAGTGAAACCAATGTGGTAGAGCCTTAAACCGGCCAGCAGGGGGCGACACCTCTGGTTGCATAGCTGTCTATTAATAATGGCGCTTTCCCACTACCACCTACTCAGCTCGACTTGGTTTGTGAGGACGTAGAACTTGGTACCAGGTACTATTTTAGTTCTACTCAGCCGGGCTTCCAAGCGAACTGAGTCGAATTGATAATGTGACGTCAGCAGAGTGCAGGCCTCTGATTGGACAGGGAGTGATGACACGACACAGCATACATATTTTGATACCTAGTAGCAATAAATTGCAGCCATTACAGGGTTGTACATGGGACTGGTTTACAACAACTGTAGTGAACTAGCATTAGCTTACCCTCATTCGTCATCTAGTTCGTATCCCTTTTCTTCGGCTTGATACTGCTGAATCACCTCCCAAACTCTCCTGTTCTCCTGAGTGTTTTGACTCGCTGCCCACAAAAAAGCCACAGACCGACCAGCATCGCCTCCATGACCTCCACTGTTGTGTTGTGTTTGTTTTGCAAATAATGTTGAAGGACTTCTGGGCCGCTGTGGTATGACGGCTCCACCCACGATGAGGCAATACTCAATTGTAATGGAAAACCACCTAAACCAAGTCGAGCTGAGTTGGTGCTTATGGAAAAGCACCTTAAATGACCCTACTTCTGACTTGGTCTGTTACCTCAGGAAACATTTTCTTCATGAGTTTATGTTCTGCTTTTTGGAAATAATGGCCCCATTTAGTGGAAAATAAAAGATGAAGCAGGACAAGAACTATTTGTGTTCTCAAGTTTCTTGTCAGATTCACAGTTAACTCATCACGACTGGTTTCTAACCACAAAGGTGTCCGACCCCAGGTGGTGAGGTCCATCTTTTTTAGACAGTGTGTGACTAAGTCTGACAGCTCCATAAAGACAAGCTAAATAAATGGCTAAGCCTCACCTTCTTCACGTACTGCTCGGCGGTCAGCGTGTACTCTATTCCACCCAGAACAAACGTCACATGAGGTAAACTGGACAACCTGACACAGTCGATGAGAAACTGAAACACACAGCAAGATATGTGTGTTATCTTGTTAGAAAACTAACAAAAGAATAATGGGTCACATCAGTTATTAGCATCCTTTTGCTAACAACTAGCATTACAGAGCTAGATATTAGTGTCTTTAGGCTAGCAAACAAAGATCACTAGGTTATTCACTACCATTTCAGAACTATGACTAGCATTCCTAGGCTAGTTATTAGCAACCCTTGCCTTGTAACTGGAATTTCTAGGAAAATCACTACTATCCCTTAGCTTGTCATTAGCATTCCTAGGCTAGTTAATATCAGCACCTGCTCGGTAACGTGTCACGTCAGTTAGCAACTAGGCTTCTTAGTCACTACCATTTCTTGGCTAGTGACTAGCATTTCAAGGATAGTTATTAGCATCCTTAGATTAGTGACTGGTCTTCCAAAGCTAGATAATAGCACACCTAGGTTAGTTATTAGCACCCCAATGCTAGGAACCAGCCCCCCTTGTCACTATCATCTCTTGGCTTGTGATTAGCATTTCTAGGCTAGTGAATAGCATCCCTAAATGAGCAAAGCAACATCCCCAGGCTAGTTTCTACCATCTCCAGTATAGCAATTAGCATTTCAAGGCATTAGCATCTTAATCAGTCACTTAATCAGTTGCTATCTTCGACATAGAGATAGTTCCATCTGATGTCTCACTAATCTATACAACGAGACTGCTTTGACCTCTCCAAAGTTTGTGGGTGTGGCTCCGATCAGCTGTTGGAGGTTGAGGATGTCATTGGTCGGTCCGGCAATAAGGGAGGTTCCAGTATCAACAACTGCCTGGCATCCCTGAGGACAAAACGAGCTCACACCCTGCACTGCCACACTGAAACACAAGTAGAATAACATCTTGAAGAAGTGTTTTTTTATTACCTTGAGGGATCATTTTCTTCTCAGAAACTGCTAAAAAAAAAAAAAAAAACTTTGTGTCTTATTTCCCAGCTATTGCCAATTATTACACCAAATGTCGTGTTGGAAAAATGTACCTGTCCATCTTAATCTGCCAGTATCCCTTAGCAGTTAGAGGCAGCCAGTTGATTGGTCCGGTGTACATCGCCTCGTCTATTCCGCCTAGCAACAGTTCTCCTTCTGGGCTGGTGGTCCTTGTTGTCCTGTATGGATGAATATTACATTCTAGTCAGCAATCTGAGATTTATACTGAATTCTGTGACAACAACTGTTTTAGAATCACGGAGACTTCGAGGTAGTCTGGAAGGTTCTGGAGGGTTCCTGATGTTATGGGATGGTTCAAGTTGTCGAAGAAAGTTTCAAGATAATCTGATGGTTTCTAGAAACTTCAAACGAGGACTATAAAAGATCTCATGTTCTTGATAAGCAGTTGTGAGTCCAGGAGTGAGGTCTGGATGTTACGGGTATTTAAAGGTGCTTCTGGGAGGTTCAAGGGGGTTCAGTTAAACCTAAAGATTCAAGAGGACCACAACATTTCTGTTTTATTAGCCTGTAGACTCTTGTTTAGCCCCAGACTCCAAACCACATCACACCCTTCCACTGAGGCTTCTAAACCCCATGTATGACTCCAGAGAAGTCTTCAAAACCTCTAAAGTCTTGGATTTCTCTGGATCCCTCGATCTTTGTCTGAGGAGTTTTCAGGTTATCAGTGGAACCAGCCAACAGGTTTCATTTATATACAAGTCTTTACAAGTTTTTGTGGCACGACTTGAAACCTTATTAAAAAAAGCGTTGAAAGCTTTTCTGGAAACCCTCCGACTCTCATATAGCTCCTGGATTCCAAGCAAGTTTTGGATTACCCTGAAACTCTTCAAACCAAATTTCACCTACAAAGACTACAGCAGTACATTTATTAATTTGTATTCCACTAAGTTTCAAAGTGTTGCACAGTCTAGACCAGGGGTCGGCAACCTTTAACACTCAAAGAGCCATTTCGACTCGTTTCTCACAGAAAACACGAGGAGCCACAAAATCCTTTTGGCATTTAAAATGAAGACAACACTGCATATATCGCTGTTTTACCTCTATGCCCTTGTTAATTAGTTTTGATTAATTAATTACAAAGCCTCTATTTAGATAGATTCATTTTTTAAATTGTGTCCTTCCACTAATATTTATCTTGGTTAATGTCATTTTTGCTCCTGGACCACATATGTTCCGTAATGTTAGCTGGAACTCAATATTTTGCGAATGTGTATTTAACTTGTAAAATCTATTTATCTTAAGCTAATAACTTTTCTCCGGTAGGTCGCTGCTCTATTTTCCAAGACGACACTCCTCTGACTCTCTGACCTGCTGCCTGGATGCTGGACGTGTTCTTGCGAGTAACGTGTATTACCCAATCAAAGAGTAGATACTGAGCAAGACAATTATCCGTAGTTTACCTTAGTACTCACGAGTACTTTTGACTCAAAGACAAGACGTGTCTTTCTTGGAGTGGAGCTTTAATATACAGGCTTGCCATTCTTGAGTACAAAACGATGTGAAACTACAGGCGTTACTTCTCCAGGAGTAAAATTTAAAAAAGGCATGAAACATGTAGGAATCGGAAGCTCCATGTTGTCTCTCTACATCAACTTTGCGCTCTCATGTCCCAGGGGAAGACCCCAGCAGCACATCCGGTGGAGTGACACATCAAAATAAGAGCAGTAATTTCACAATAAAACTCTCTATATTAAAATGCATTGAAAAGCGCCTGAAAGGCAGAACAATTTATTTCCCAAAGTTACAGGGAGCCACAACAGAGGGCTGAAAGAGCCGCATGCGGCTCCGGAGCCGCGGGTTGCCGACCCCTGGTCTAGACCTTTAGACGATGCTGAACTTTGTGGAACCTGTCAGAAATACTAGTATCTTGAAATCCTCCACACCACACTTCTGGATCCATGGCAACTCTCACAACTCCTGAACAACCCTTCTATGGTCCTCTTCAACAATTCAACTCTGATACATCTATGGGAACATTTGGACCATCTTGAACATTTTCTTTACAAACATTTCCTTAAAATCCTTAAATCCCCAAAACTGCCAGTGCTGAACTTCAGGAGGACCTTGGACTCATGTTTGGAAACTCAAGGTTGAAAGCGCAGACAAAATGATAAAACCTGTTCAGGTCACAACAAGGAAGTCTCCTGACTCGAATGCCCCCTGAGTAGGACGTTGAATCCCTGAAATGGTTGTCCTGCTGAGTTACAACAGTGAATTCACCTGCCGAGGTAGAACGAGAACACCGGCTTGTCCAACGCCTTCTGCGCCAACAAGTTGTCGAAAACAGGGTTTCCAAGAATCTCTGCCAGGGACGGGTAGGCCATTCCCAGAACACCGTCGAACTTCCCCATCACGAAAACGTCACCAGGTTCGTACACGGCTTCACCAAACTCTTGGTTCACAGCAGTCAGACTCCCAATCTAGAAATGATTATAACCAGTTCATCAGTTATAAAACACGGCACACCTTTCGTTCCTCCATTGGCCTCCCAACAATTAACCTGCTAACAAATTCTTTCCCACATGAGGTGGTTTGCTGAAACAGTTTTTTGTTTCGTAGATGGATTTCTTGACAAACTATATTGAAGAGTGGTCTGACCCACTTTCTGTAGTTTTGGAGAAAAATGGGTTCAGAGGTTTGTTTTTTCCCAAAATGGTCTAACATTCCACTGTAACGCTATGCTTGGGTTGTGGGTTAGACCACTCTGCTTCTAACCCCTCAGTTGCTTAGTTGGGTCTTTTATTTTTTCAGTGGCAGAACATCAGGCTATCTAGAAGTTACACAGCAGTATGGATGTCCATGAATGAAACTTGTTTTAAAAAGGAATAACCTTGACCTGTACTTTAATGGTTTTTAACCCTTTACGCTTCAGTGCGTCGTAGGTGTACCGCCGGCGGTACACCTACTAATTTGCATAGGAATTTCAAGAATGTCCGACGGCTGCAAACCCGATTATACAAACACTATACGCCGATGGAAAGCTTAGATTCTCATGAATCCGCCGGTATAAACCACTTTCAGATGCGATTACCACAGCGGGTGAGAAAAACACATTTGTCCGACAAAAACAAATATTCATCCATCCGTTCTCTATACACGGCTTCAACGCACACAGCGCGACTCACATTTCCGGGTTCATTATTACACACAGGAAAAAAGATTCCACAAAAAACGGCCATAATCCAACCTTTTACATCCAGACGACACAAGCCAGTAAACTATTTTGTCCAAAACATGTCCTGAAGTCGGTATAAAATCCACGAATCGGTCGTTTTCAAGGAAATGCACCTCACAATGTGCGTCCAGTATTCCCTGTATTTTTCGTCATTTTTTTAAATTTAAAAATAGAATATTAGCGATTTTTTGTACTGAAAACGGCTGGAATTGACTGAAGCTTAAAGGGTTAATTTAAATTGATTGTATTTGGTTATTTATACCTAGTTGGGTTGAGCTAAGGCATATCTGGTGAATGATGCACCTACAAATGTTTGTATTCGTTCTGTAATAATAGTGATGACTCTCTAGGTTACCTGATGCCAGTGCTGTTGCTCATTTTATTCCATTGTATTTGTATTTATTTTACTTTTCAGTCCGTCTTTCTGCTGTTGTTGACCTCTAGATTTGCCTAACTGGGGGTCAATAAAGGGTTATTTAATCGTATCTCTTATGACCTAGATCAGGGGTCGGCAACCTTTAACAGTCAAAGAGCCATTTCGACCCGTTTCCCACAGAAAAGAAAACACCGGGAGCCGCAAAATCCTTTTGGCATTTAAAATGAAGACAACACTGCAAAAATTTTTTTTTTTTTTTTTTTACCTCTATGCCCTTGTTAATAAGTCGTGATTAATTAATTACAAAGCCTTTAATTAGATTCATTTTTTAAATTGTGTCCTACCACTAATATTTATCTTACCTGGTTAATGTCATTTTTGCTCCTGGACCTCATATGTTACGTAATGTTAGCTGGAAATCAATATTTTGCGAATGTCTATTTAACTTGTAAAATCTATTTATCTTAAGCTAATAACTTTTCTCCGGTAAGTCGCTGCCCTGTTTTCCAAGACGACACTCCTCTGACTCTCTGACCTGCTGCCGTGTTCTTGCGAGTAACGTGTATTACCCTATCACGAGTTCTTTTGACTCAAAGACCAGACGTGTCTTTCTTGGAGTGGAGCTTTAATATACAGGCTTGCCATTCTTGAGTACAAAACGATGTGAAACTACAGGCGTTGCTTCTCCATCTCCTCTGCATCAACCTTTCGCTCTCATGTCCCGGGGGAAAAAACCCCAGCAGCACATCCGGTGGAGTGACACATCAAAATAAGAGCGGTAATTTCACAATAAAACTCTCTATATTAAAATGCATTGAAACGCGCCTGAAAGGCAGAACAATTTATTTTCCAAAGTGACAGGGAGCCACAACAGAGGGCTGAAAGAGCCGCATGCAGCTCCGGAGCTGCGGGTTGCCGACCCCTGACCTAGTCCATTGAGAACCTTTCATTTTTGAAGCCGGTAACAAACATGGCACCACCATTGTAGAATTAATTCTGGAATTAAAACACTGTAACATAACACTGAGTTTTACATCGTTTCACATCCAAACTTTACTGTAATCTCTACGTTTTAGTTCAAATAAAACCATGGCTGACCTTCATAGTGTCTCTGGCCATGACTCCCAGCAGGTGTCCCGTTCCGTAGTGAATCCCAAACGTCCGACCATCATGACGGTACGACGTCGAATCAAACGCCTTGAAACGTTTGTGCTGCACTGAAAAAACACAAATAGATCGACTTACAATCATTTCCTGGGGACTTCATCCAAACTTAAGCAAAGTCTGAACACCAAACTTTACAGAACAGTAGGGCCGTCCTGTTAATGGCTGTATATCCATAACCTATTACTATTGAGAAGTGTTGTAATTAGGGATCTAACTCAAGCAATCATCAATTACATGACATTACAACTATCAATGTGCTGATAATTACTGGTTTTAAACACAGAAACATGATATCTACCATGAAAGATGTTGTTCTTGGAAACTTCTGCTCGTCTTGAATGGTTGGAGTACATTAACCACAGAAGTCATTGTCATGGTGCCCCTTTACTACCTAAACCCCCACAATGTTCTGAACCGTAGTCTGAGTGACGCCTCCTTTGGTCTCTACAGTATTAAACAGTAATGTAACCTGTAAGCTGGTGGAACAACCAGGAACTACAGCTGATCTACAATACATCTACTGACATGCATGGTCTTCGTCCTTCAGTGTTATTGGTTCATGTCTTTTTAATCAGTTCAATTGTTAATGGCAATTCATCAATCAATCATTAACACCTCGAATCGCTCATTTAAGTTGGTTTTTGACTTATTCCAAGAGTAAATTTATCGGAGATGTAAACACCTTTTTGGAATAAGTTCGAACACAGCAAACATTTAACTAACAAACTGATCAGCTGATTTTGTTATTTTTCGTTGTCTTCATCTTTAACGAACATTAAAGATGGCATGACATGAAAATATTATTGCAACTCTGCTGATTGAAACTGAAATTTCAGAGGATTCCCTAATTTTTTCATCTCTAGATGGACAAAGTTTGATTTGTTTAATCTCTTGTTTGAGTTTTTCTAGTGGTTGACCAATGACTGGTTTTATTTACAACTACTTGTACTGTTTATTACAGCTGATGTCGCCTATAGCACCACCTTCTGACAATCTAAACATCCCAGTTTATTCATCCTAAAGACAAATTCACATTTATTTCTTTTGTTAAATGTTCTCTGTGACATTTTAAAGGTTTTCTTTAAATTTGTTTAAGTATTAAACGGAAACACAACTACAGTGCGAACACATCAGTAACACAAAAAGTCCACAGACACACAAACCTTGAACTTCTTACCACAATCTAGAACAAACTAAACCAGAGTCATGCTGTCCTGACCCACAAATACAAATACACACTCTAACACTCGTGTCGTATACAGTAGTGTAGTACATTGTAGTATTGTGTCGTGTTGTGTTACCACAGGCCGTGCTGACGCAATAAGACGACGGCACCCAGAGGTCGGCAGATCCAGTGTCGAAAATCACCGAGAAGTTCTGCTCCGGAGTCCCTAAACTGATGTCACCAAAATACTGAGTCTGAAACACAACAGACACACAATGTTTGACTGTGATTTTAATCAAAAACACAAAAAAGGTTACTGGTTTCACATACCTCAGTTCCAGAGAGAAGCTAGCTACATGGCTAAAATCATAGAGAGAAGCTAGCTATACAGCTAAAGTTTTAGAAGAAGCTAACTAGATGGCTAAAAGTCATAGAGGCTACCTGCACAGCTAAAATCATAGAGATCTTCACCATCAGCTACATTTACTTTGTACTACACTACAACTCTACTATTATACTACGATAATACTACAGTACAAACCACTTCCCTTAAACTGAATTTGAAGACAACACTGACACCCAATTTTGAGGTGCTGCAACCAGTTTAAAACTCATTTTCCATGAGCAGCGGTGGGAATCGAACCGTCATCCAACTCTTACGTCCATGAAGTTGTAGATCTTCTCGCTGTAGCGTCCGAGCCTCAGCGACGGTGTTCCGGAAGGGAAGCACTGAGCGTAGCGACGGTTGTAGGTGTCAGGTCGATGATCCTTCAGAAACTCCTCCAGCAGCCCGACGGCTCGCAACTGAGAACGAATCGAAGGAGCCCGCCGGAGAGGAACCCTGAGGACAAAGAGGTTCACGGTTTCAACATGAGTTCAACCCCTTGTTTTCTTTTGGTCAGTCAGCTAGCTTAGCTTAGCATAAAGACTAGAAACTGTCGTAAATGTTGCATGAACCCTGTCATCAGGTTTGAAAGACAGGTTAATGTTTAAAAAAAATCACCATTAATTGGAGCAAGAAACTGTCCAAAAAAGAATTGTTGGATTGACAAATTTCTGACAATCGTTAAACTAATCGTGTCGGCTTCGTTGAGAAAAATGACCAAATATAAGCTAAAAATAGGGATATTTCATCTCTCATTTGTCAAATGTACACCACTGGTAGGATCCAGATTGTCTCAAAAACAGAAAAATTGTGACCAAAAACCACAAGGGACTGAAGAGTGAGACTTTTCGGCTGAACTGCAGGCAGTGTTTTCAAGCATGGAAGCAAATTAAAAAGACTAAACAATAAAATATCTATAGAATACAGAGTCAATGTTTAGTTCTAGTGTTGGTCACATCTATCTGACATGTTGGTTCCAGGCCGTTTTACATCTATATAGAATAAACTATCGATTAAATTCAACTTTTAAAAAATAGTTTGGTGACAGAAGACATTATTTCCGAGATCTTTCTTCATGGTTGTTCTGTTTCCATGGAATTGTAGGACTTTGATTATAGTCAAAAATAAGCCACAGTGAAGAAAAATGAGACAGGAGGTTAAATAAACTCAAAAAAACCAATGAAATCTCTACAAACATTGTCGTTGAAGTTAGTACTTTGCTGATTTTTCTTCCTCCTGGTGAGTGCTGGTCTAACATAACATTTGGAGTCTGAATTCTAATTTAATGTTTTCTTAAAGCTGTATTGTCCTACCTGACCAGCGCTGAACTCGTCCAGAACAACAGCAGCAGCAGCTTCAACATGTTTGGATCCATCTGAAGCTCTGAGGAGGTTTATCAGTTAAACTGCCACTCTGGTTGGATCTGAACCAACGGAGAACTCAACCACCTGATCTGAGTCTGACATCACACTATCAGCTGGATTATCTGAACGGAAAACCACAAGAATTTAGAGTCTGAAGTAAAAACAAATAATCCAAATGGCACCCAAAAAACACCAACAACAGAGCTAACAATCAAATATGTGAAGGCGTATCTTACAATATGTCAACATATTTTCTATAAATTTCACAATTATAATAAAAAATGTCTTCTGTGGCATTAATTATTGTAAACAGTCAACAAATATCACAATTACAAGAAAATATTTCAGAATTATGATAAAAGGACAGAAATATAAAATGTAAAATGTCATAATTACAATTAACAATAATAAACAGATATCAGAATTAAAAGAAAATATTGCATAGTTCTGATAACAATATGAGAATTTACAAAAAAAAAGACGTAAAAACAATTTTATATTTATGCCACAAAAATCTCATAATTCCAATAGTTATGATAAAAATGTCAGAATTGTGATGATAAAATATAATGCACACACATGTCTAATTCTGTATCATGTCGGTTTAAATCCCTGCTCTGTGAGTAATCAGGTTTGGCTGAATGTTTGTTTTTATTTTCATCAGTTTGTTGACTCTGAAGGTCTCAGTGACCCCATGAGGCAGTCTGAACTTTAACAAATTTCTGATTGTAGAAAACTTACGGCCAACAGTTCACTGAGAATTCTTGTTTTTGCTGCAGGTTTCCTTGAATGTTTAATTACTGCCAGAAATGCTTTTTGCAGCAAACAAACTGCCATGTTTGCCTCTAATGCTAAACGCTAACAGGTTACTAGATGTTTGCTAGTAGCGCTAAACTTCTCATGATTTCAAGAATAGACCCTGTGCATGATAGCATGTGCTAGTTCCGGTTGAAAAACTCCGGGTGCTACAGTTACTTCCAGTCCTGCTTACAGCGCTGTCAAAATGGAAGAAGCCAGCAGTACACTTTACTTTTCCAGATGCCTAGGCAACTTGCCTAAAATTTCTGTTGACGATGTTTATCGTCTCGATGATGATTTTTCGTCAGCTCCTCAAAGCAAACGGGAAAAGGGATTCAAATTTTATATATCCCAGTACATATATAACTTTGAAGGTAAGTGGCATCACATCCTACATAACTAGCACTAGCTTAACTGTAGGGCTTGCCAAACATGTACCTTATCATTTTATTTTCTAGTATTTATACATTACTATTTTTTGCTTAGTTAGCTACTAGAATCCACTTTACACTTTAGTCTTTGGTGCTTAGCCCGTTGCGCTTCAGTTGCGCTTCAGTGTCCCGCCCGCGGTACACTTTGAGATCTGCATAAGCAATTTGCTAAATGTCTGAAACTGCAAACACGATTATACAAACACTATACGCCGATGGAAAGCTTAGATTCTCATGAATCCGCCGGTATAAAACACTTTCAGATGTGATTACCACAGCGGGTGAGAAAAACACATTTGTCCGACAAACAACGAATATCCATCCATCCGTTCTCTATTCACGGCTTCAACGTACACAGCGCGACTCACATTTCCGGGTTCATTATTACACACGGATGAAATATTCCACAAAAAACGGCCATAATCCAACCTTGGACATCCAGACGAAACAAGCCAGTAAACTATTTTGTCCAAAACATGTCTTGAAGTCGGTATATACTCCAAGAATAGGTCGTTTTCAAGGAAATGCACCTCGCTGTGCGCGTCCAATATTCCCTGTATTTTTATGTCATATTTTTATTTACAAATAGAATGTTAGCGATTTTTTGTACTGAAAATGTCTGGAATTGACTGCAGCTTAAAGGGTTAGTCAAGTTCAGCAAGACATTTTATATTTGTAGTTTTGTTTGAACAAAATGACAAATGCTTGGATTTCCTCTATATTTGATTAGATGTCAAAACGGAATAACAAATGATTGAAGAGTGCACGGATTGTTGTTATAGTTTATCAGATATTTGCTGTTTGATCAGTGACTATGCACTAATATTCCCGATCCTCAGCTCAGTGTGAAACATTTTTATTTCGTCTAATTTTGGCAATGAGCCCGCAAATGCCGGTCTTTTGGAAAACGGTGAAGGCTTATAGAACCGTTATAAACATCAGAAGCTGAACATAATGGTACACTACAGTACCTCCCATATCGACCTTGAACACGCTGAAATCTGATTTTTTGTTTTGCCGAGAAAACGGTGTTTTTCTTTTTGATTCCATGTTATCCATGCTGCGAAATAGCCTCCGGAAGGACCTGTAAGTCCCTCCGGTCAGAACCCGGAAGTTAGCATTTTTGACGTGCACAGGGTCTGTTAGTCTTAAACAGCAACAAGTTCTGGTTTTGGAAAAAAAAGTTCAATGTTTGATCGTTTCACTTGAAATTTTAGCCATCTAATTAGCTTCTCTCAATGATTTTAGCTGTGTAGGTAGCTCCTCCCTGGCTTTAGCTATCTCATTAGCTTCTATGATTTTAGCCCTGTAGTTAGTTTATTCTACAATTTTTTCCATGTAATTAGCTTCTCTATATGACTTTTGCCATCTAATTAGCTGCTATGATTTTAGCTGTGTAGTTAGCTTCTCTATGACTTGAGCCATCTCATTGGCTTCTCTTTGTAATTTATCTGTGTAGTTAGCTTCTCTACATGATTTTAGCCATGTAGCTAGCCTCTCTGTATTCAAGTTTCAATCAGGATCCCAGAATCCATACCTGACTTCATTGATGCTAACGAATCTTTGCCGTCTCCTGCTGATCTTTAAGTAGCAGATACATCTTTTATATCAGCGTTGACTCACTACTCCAGTTAAAATGATTTATCACAGTAAAACAGACACATCAAGAGACAAACCAGCGGATGAGGATTGGTTCTTTAATTTTCAGTAAACAAAAAAAAACTTGCTTTCTTAACGTTGTTGGCAGCACCTAGCGGCTAACGATACCATAACAAGCTGTATCCTCAGCTGATGTTAGTATCTCAAACTCTGACAACACCAAATTTTATGTTGACAAGATTAGCTTCAGTCCTGCTAGCATTAGCGGGGTAGCTGACACTTGCCACGTCTGGTTAGCATTAGCCGGCTAGCCTGTGCAGTGCGTCCACAGTGAGAGTTTAACAGAGAAAAAATGACAGAGGAGCGTTTCTTTGACTTGAACGACACAAGAGGTGATAAATAACAAAACTGATCCCTCCCCGGTTTAACTCGTCCCTCGTCTAGCAGGGGTGGTGGTCGGGGACTCTCTTCCTGTAAGTAAACAAACAAACAACAGTCAGTAAACAATCAGTTGTCAGCCACAGAGGCTGTTGCTATCGTATGTACACCACTGTAAGGATCAGTCATTCATCAGAGTGGACCAACCTTGGAGCAGCTTTGATGATGTTGTCGACTCTCAGGATCATCTCGGCGGCCTCAGAGGCGCTGAGCAGCACTTGACGCTTCACCTGGAACGACTCTGTGATGCCCAGGTCCACCATGTTTCCCACCGAGCCCTCGGACATGTCTGCAGGGAAACACATCCACCATTGATATGATTTAATTAGCAGGTAAACGTGTCAAAACGTGAGTCAAGAAATTAAATATGCTAAGCTGGCTATCATTATTACCAATAGATTAGCTGTTTTTTTTATGAAGGTTGTCTCCGTTTTTTGACTTTAACTGTACAGTTAGCCGTCGTTTTGTGACATTAGTTGTGCAGCCAACACATTCTTAGACTTCAGCTGCATCGAATTACATCTTTTTAGGACTTTAGCCGTGTAATTAGCTTCTACAGTTTTAGCCATGTAGCTAGATTCTCTCAAATACTTCAGCTGTGCAGTTAGCTTCTCTTGATGACTTTAGCCATGTAGTTAGATTCTCTCAATGACTTTAGCTGTAAAATTAGCTTCTTTCTATGATTTTAGCAATCTAGTTAGCTTCTGTCGATGACTTTAGCCATGTAGCTTTTCAATTACTTTAGCTGTGTAATTAGTTTTACTCAATGACTTTAGCCATGTAGTCAGCTTCTTCTGTATTTTTTTTTTACTGCTTATAGCTGTATTTGAAGGCCAGTATCGGTTTAAGGACAAACTTGGAATGTTGATAGACATCTGAAAGCCATTTATTTAGATAATGTGTTATTGTTTTAGTGAAGTATTTTATAGTTGGTGTTTAGATCTTTAGACTTGTGTCTACTGACTCAGTCCAAAGGTGGTCTTGTTCTCCTGATGTGCAGCTCTCAGCTGAGCCACCAGGTCGGCGCTGTCGTAGCCAGCGTTGTCTGCGATGATGGTCGGCAGCTGTGAAAGAAAAACAACAAAGATGAGATCCACCTACTTCAACATGAAAACTTATCCTTTGAAAACAGAAAACACACTCCTCACCATTCTCAGAGCCTTGGCGAACGACTCCATGGCGACCGCCTCCTTTCCTGGTGTCCTATTGGCCAGATCAGTCACCACCTTTGCCATCAGCATCTCAGAGCAGCCTGAAGAAAAAAAATAATGACAGGAACAAGTTCAGTCATCGAGAAAATCTAACTTCATGGATAAAATCATCGAGAAAAGCTAACTATAGGGATAGTCATAGAAAAGAAGCTAGCTACATGGCTAAAGTCATCGAGAGAAGCTAGCCACATGGCTAAAGTCATCGAGAGAAGCTAGCTACATGGCTAAAGTCATAGAAGCTAACGAAATGGCTAAAGTCATAGAAGAGAAGCTAACTACACCAGTAAGTCAGCGATAGAGGCTAACGACACAGCTAAAATCAGACAGAAGCTAATTATATGGATAATGTCATAGAGAGAAGCTAACTACACGGCTAAAGTCATAGAGAGAAGCTAGAAAAAACAATTTTCATGAGTCTTTTATTGATAAACGGCATCTCGTTCTTACCTCCTCCATAGACGGTCCGAGGTTCCTTCACCGTCTGAGCCAGAACACACAGGGCGTCGTGCAGCGAACGCTCGGCTTCGTCCAGAATCTGCTGAGTCGCTCCTCGAAGGACGACGGTACAGGCCTCACCTGAGGGGGGCGGAGCCAAAGAACAGTTGGGAGTCACACGGAGGAAGCAGGTAACGACCAAACAAAGGGCAATAATTTAGTTTAACGTGCTGGTTACCCATAGCGACGCCAGAGAAGTGGATCAGCGTATCTTCTCCGATCATCACCTCCTCGATCAGCTTACAGTGACCCAGTTTGACCAGCTCAGGATGGTCGAAGGTGGAGGTGATCTCACCGCCTGATCAATACAGAACCATCAATTATGACATTTAACCACCTGAATTTACCCCAGTTATTTAAATATTAACCCAACAGTAATATTAAGTTTTTTAACTAGAGATACAATCTCACAACTACATAAATTAGCTGTTTTAAGTATTGTTTTGTATTTCGTACGTTTTAGTTAAAGCTTAAAGAGATACGACATCAAACTTCAATTATAACTGAAAAAAAATATAAAAAGTGAATATAGATTATTTCAAAACGGTAAACTGTTTGCTTTTTTTTATTCGGAAAACCCCAAATACAGTAAAAACAACAAGTTGCTGATGGGATGCAGATTTACCAATAAATTAACTTTCTATCAGCTTTAAAAACACATTAATCCAAATTTTCAGTGTTTTATCTAATGATAAAATTCAGCATTATGTGTTAGATGTTCTGTTTGTAATGCTTCTTTAATGTGAAAATATGATGTTCAAGCTTAAATATTCTTGCAATAGTTCCGTTGATCAGCTACTAAATTTATCAACTATTTCAGTATTTTTTTTTTTAAATCAAAATCTAAATAAATTCTGTGATTGCAGCTTCTTTAATGTGAAAATTTTCTAGTTTCTCATCCCCTCTGATAATAAACTGAATATCTTTGGACTAAAAAAGCCATTTTTCACATATTCTCAAAAATGAAAATAATTATCACTTGCAGCCCTAAAAAAAACCAAGAATTTTACCCGTTTTATCGCCTTTCAGCTCACATTTCTTGTGCTGTAAACTAAATTTAACAATCACAGTTTTCTGCATCTAATTTATTGCATTATTTGTACGTACCAGTGACCAGAGCGAGACGTTCGACACCAGCGAAGTCGGCGTGTTCGATGGCCATGACTCCAGCCTGAGAGAAGAGCTGCTCTGGGTAGTTGTAGATCAACTGTCTGCGAGGAAACAAAGATAGAAGTTTGAAAACACCAGAAAAAAAGGAATTATAGGGTCAGCCGCTGTTGTTTCTGCACCAGGAAGAACCCAGAGGTTGCAATGTTCAACATGCATTTTTAAAAGGTCTGTTGAAAATAAATGATGTTTTAGAAACAATCTAAGAACTTAGAATTACAGCTGATGTTTTAAAGACACTATTAATACCGAATGTCTTCCTCCAGTTTACTGCCGTCATAAAGACTTCCTGCCACCCGTATTTATTCGTACCTGTTGATGAAGCAGTTGATGCCGTGTTTCAGGATTCGGTCGACCTTCTCCTTCATCTTTTCTTTCTCTGCGAGTTCGATCTCTGCAACCTTTGCTGTCGAGTCGACGCGAACCCTGGAGCCGAAGATCTGACGAAACACAAACCAGAGGTAAACATTTAAACTCTCAGCTGATCCTCCTTTGGGTTGTTTTGTATTCTGAATCATTTCCAGAAATATCAGACATCAGCATCATGACGTGAAGCACGGTGGAGGCAGCATCATGACGTGAAGCACGGTGGAGGCAGCATCATGACGTGAAGCACGGTGGAGGCAGCATCATGACGTGAAGCACGGTGGTGGCAGCATCATGACGTGAAGCACGGTGGAGGCAGCATCATGACGTGAAGCACGGTGGAGGCAGCATCATGACGTGAAGCACGGTGGTGGCAGCATCATGACGTGAAGCACGGTGGAGGCAGCATCATGACGTGAAGCACGGTGGAGGCAGCATCATGACGTGAAGCACGGTGGAGGCAGCATCATGATGACGCACGGTGGTGGCAGCATCATGATGTGAAGCACGGTGGTGGCAGCATCATGATGTGAAGCACGGTGGTGGCAGCATCATGATGAAGCACGGTGGTGGCAGCATCATGATGAAGCACGGTGGTGGCAGCATCATGATGAAGCACGGTGGTGGCAGCATCATGATGAAGCACGGTGGTGGCAACATCATGATGAAGCACGGTGGAGGCAGCATCATGATGAAGCACGGTGGTGGCAACATCATGATGAAGCACGGTGGTGGCAGCATCATGATGAAGCACGGTGGTGGCAGCATCATGATGAAGCACGGTGGTGGCAGCATCATGGTGAAGCACGGTGGTGGCAGCATCATGACGTGAAGCACGGTGGTGGCAGCATCATGACGTGAAGCACGGTGGTGGCAGCATCATGATGTGAAGCACGGTGGTGGCAGCATCATGATGAAGCACGGTGGTGGCAGCATCATGATGAAGCACGGTGGTGGCAGCATCATGATGAAGCACGGTGGTGGCAGCATCATGATGTGAAGCACGGTGGTGGCAGCATCATGATGTGAAGCACGGTGGTGGCAGCATCATGATGTGAAGCACGGTGGAGGCAGCATCATGATGTGAAGCACGGTGGTGGCAGCATCATGATGAAGCACGGTGGTGGCAGCATCATGATGAAGCACGGTGGTGGCAGCATCATGATGAAGCACGGTGGTGGCAGCATCATGATGTGAAGCACGGTGGTGGCAGCATCATGACGTGAAGCACGGTGGTGGCAGCATCATGACGTGAAGCACGGTGGTGGCAGCATCATGACGTGAAGCACGGTGGTGGCAGCATCATGACGTGAAGCACGGTGGTGGCAGCATCATGACGTGAAGCACGGTGGTGGCAGCATCATGACGTGAAGCACGGTGGTGGCAGCATCATGATGAAGCACGGTGGTGGCAGCATCATGATGAAGCACGGTGGTGGCAGCATCATGATGTGAAGCACGGTGGTGGCAGCATCATGATGTGAAGCACGGTGGTGGCAGCATCATGATGTGAAGCACGGTGGAGGCAGCATCATGACGTGAAGCACGGTGGTGGCAGCATCATGACGTGAAGCACGGTGGTGGCAGCATCATGATGAAGCACGGTGGTGGCAGCATCATGATGTGAAGCACGGTGGTGGCAGCATCATGATGTGAAGCACGGTGGTGGCAGCATCATGATGAAGCACAGTGGTGGCAGCATCATGATGTGAAGCACGGTGGTGGCAGCATCATGATGAAGCACAGTGGTGGCAGCATCATGATGTGAAGCACGGTGGTGGCAGCATCATGATGTGAAGCACGGTGGTGGCAGCATCATGATGAAGCACAGTGGTGGCAGCATCATGATGTGAAGCACGGTGGTGGCAGCATCATGATGAAGCACGGTGGTGGCAGCATAATGTGAAGCACGGTGGTGGCAGCATAATGTGAAGCACGGTGGTGGCAGCATCATGATGAAGCACGGTGGTGGCAGCATCATGATGTGAAGCACGGTGGTGGCAGCATCATGATGTGAAGCACGGTGGTGGCAGCATCATGATGTGAAGCACGGTGGTGGCAGCATCATGATGAAGCACAGTGGTGGCAGCATCATGATGTGAAGCACGGTGGTGGCAGCATCATGATGAAGCACGGTGGTGGCAGCATAATGTGAAGCACGGTGGTGGCAGCATCATGATGTGAAGCACAGTGGTGGCAGCATCATGATGACGCACGGTGGTGGCAGCATCATGATGTGAAGCACAGTGGAGGCAGCATCATGATGACGCACGGTGGTGGCAGCATCATGATGTGAAGCACGGTGGTGGCAGCATCATGATGTGAAGCACGGTGGTGGCAGCATCATGATGAAGCACGGTGGTGGCAGCATCATGATGTGAAGCACGGTGGTGGCAGCATCATGATGTGAAGCACGGTGGTGGCAGCATCATGATGAAGCACGGTGGTGGCAGCATCATGATGTGAAGCATGGTGGTGGCAGCATCATGATGTGAAGCATGGTGGTGGCAGCATCATGATGAAGCACAGTGGTGGCAGCATCATGATGTGAAGCACGGTGGTGGCAGCATCATGATGTGAAGCACGGTGGTGGCAGCATCATGATGAAGCACAGTGGTGGCAGCATCATGATGTGAAGCACGGTGGTGGCAGCATCATGATGAAGCACAGTGGTGGCAGCATCATGATGTGAAGCACGGTGGTGGCAGCATCATGATGAAGCACGGTGGTGGCAGCATCATGATGAAGCACGGTGGTGGCAGCATCATGATGTGAAGCACGGTGGTGGCAGCATCATGATGTGAAGCACGGTGGTGGCAGCATCATGATGTGAAGCACGGTGGTGGCAGCATCATGATGTGAAGCACGGTGGTGGCAGCATCATGATGAAGCACAGTGGTGGCAGCATCATGATGTGAAGCACGGTGGTGGCAGCATCATGATGAAGCACGGTGGTGGCAGCATCATGATGTGAAGCACGGTGGTGGCAGCATCATGATGTGAAGCACGGTGGTGGCAGCATCATGATGTGAAGCACGGTGGTGGCAGCATCATGATGTGAAGCACGGTGGTGGCAGCATCATGATGAAGCACAGTGGTGGCAGCATCATGATGTGAAGCACGGTGGTGGCAGCATCATGATGTGAAGCATGGTGGTGGCAGCATCATGATGAAGCACGGTGGTGGCAGCATCATGATGTGAAGCACGGTGGTGGCAGCATCATGATGAAGCATGGTGGTGGCAGCGTCATGATATACACTAAACTTGTACAGAGTAAACAACTGATTGTGTTTTTAAAGATGTTCAGTGTGTAGTATACATGTTAACCAGCAGTAGTATTTTGTGTACTACTACATGTCACTGTGTATTTGTACCTTAATCTTGTCGGTGTCCATGCCAGTGTTGGCGATCAGGATTTTGGCGTTCTCCAGCCTCTTCGGTTGGTTCACTCCGATCTTCTTGTCCAACAGGAAACCTGGATGAAGGAAAACTCAGCATCATTCTCATTCTTACCATCTGATTATTTTTTTCTGTGCTGCAGCCCAACAGCCAATCAGAACCAGCGCCGTTCACATGAGCTCACCTTCGTCCAGGTAGGAGTCGGTCAGGCTGCCGCCCAGCTTCTTGATGATGTGGATGGCCTCCAGGTTCCCGGATCCCTTCAGCCTCATGACGGCGTCCACGGCCAGCTTGGAGAAGTGGTCTTTGTGGTGAGTCAGCAGCTTGGAGGACAGCGTCGTCCTGGCGATGTTCAGCAGGTCCTCTTGGAAACGGGCCGGGTCGTTGCTACGGAGACCAACCAGGAAGTAGCATTAAAATTAAGCCTTTTAGGGTAGAGCTTAAAGCTTCAAAGATCTGATTTGGACAGATTTTAAGTCACTTTCAACATTTAAAGACAATTTAGACAGGCTTTTAGTCATTTTACAATCAGAAGGCCCAAAAATACCTGCAAAGATTGCATACATATCAGAACCAGCAAAAACATTTTATTTCTGGGGAACTGCGCTTGTGTGCCAAAATGGGTCAATAGCACCACCTGGAAAATGTACCTCCAGCTACCAAATTTGGTAGGCATATGAAACACGTAAGGACACACAAAAATGTAATCGACACTAATACCCAAAATCCAACAGGAAGTGGTGTCTAACTAGCCTAGCCGCGCTAGACCCATGTTTCTGAAGGCACAAGGGTCCAGGGCCGCTCGACAGGGAGGGAGGCGAGCTAAAAGGTTGTCTTTCAAATCACTCTGCAGCAATTGGGTAGGTATACAACCAATCAGCGCAACAAATAGGCTGACAGAGTTCCTAGAGCGCCAGCGGATTGTGGCTAAGTCCCGTTAGCTTCCCAACCAGCGGAGCCAACTGGTATATTAACCCTTTAAGCTTCAGTCAATTCCAGCCGTTTTCAGTACAAAAAAATCGCTAATATTCTATTTTTAAATAAAAAAAATTACGAAAAATACAGGGAATATTGGACGCACATCGTGAGGTGCATTTCCTTGAAAACGACCGATTCGTGGATTTTATACCGACTTCAGGACATGTTTTGGACAAAATAGTTTACTGGCTTGTGTCGTCTGGATGTAAAATGTTGGATTATGGCTGTTTTTTGTGGAATCTTTTTTCTGTGTGTAATAATGAACCCAGAAATGTGAGTCGCGCTGTGTGCGTTGAAGCCGTGTATAGAGAACGGATGGATGAATATTCGTTTTTGTCGGACAAATGTGTTTTTCTCACCCGCTGTGGTAATCGCATCTGAAAGTGGTTTATACCGGCGGATTCATGAGAATCTAAGCTTTCCATCGGCGTATAGTGTTTGTATAATCGTGTTTGCAGCCGTCGGACATTCTTGAAATTCTTATGCAAATTAGTAGGTGTACCGCCGGCAGGACACCTACGACGCACTGAAGCGTAAAGGGTTACGGATTTGCCATATCCCGTCGGCATAAGTCCAAATACGTCTTTCTTCTCAATGAAACACTTCAGTGCCGTCCTTTGTTTATCTTTCAAGTTGAATTTTAGCTTCAAATCTTTAAGGGCTGTGGCCAAAGCCGAGTCGAAAGATAACTGTTTATTGTGCGCCGGTTGTTTCTGTCAGAATCGTCACGCCTCTGTCGTCACTTCGTTACGCCCGCCTTCTGACTCTCCACTTCATGGTGATTGGTCCGGCCAGTTTTAGGAGAATCCAACCTCGAGCCTTATGGAGGGTAACTAGACCCACCCTGGCAGAGAATTAAATTCGTTGCCGTGGGTTGTCTAGCGCGGCTAGGCTAGTGTCTAACTGCCCTGTCCATGCTCCAATCTGCCTCAAATTTTACATGTATGATCAGAGTCCTGTCCTAATCACATCCACATCACCTGGTGGACATGTGAGGGATTGCAAGGACATGAGGACTTGATCAATGATACTTGCAGCTTTAATTATCTAGTTTTTCTTTTGTATACTCTGCACCTTTTGCATGAAATATTTGCTTGAACAAGTGGTTCTGAATCTCATAGGGCTTTCTCCTGGTTAAATAAAAGGTTAATAAATACACAAAGAAAAACAAACACTTGCATCATCTTTGCCATCCCAAAACATTCAATAACAGACAGCAGCTTTATTTTATTATATTTCTGATTAATAATTAACCATTTGGAGCAGAAAACATCAGTGATAAAAGGCCTTTGGTTCCCAAAATCAGGCGTTAACGTCAGCAACTGTCGCGTTTTTAAAAGCCGACAATCTTAAAGCAGTCTTGAATGAACTGTCAGGCAAAAAGGAAACTTGTTTGTCTCCAGATTCTCACCTGTGGTCGACGGCTGCCTCCCTCAGAGCCTCTCTGGCCGCCTGAGTCGCCTTCCTCCAGCCAGAGATGATGGTCTGAGGATGGATCTTCTTGGCGATCAGCAGCTCAGCCTCCTGCAACGGGAACAGCGAACGTTTAATGTTCTGCTTCTTCTGCTTCTTGAGAGAGTCTAAAACCTTAAAAACAGATTTTTACCCTCAGCAGCTCAGCAGCCAGAACCGTGACGGAGGTCGTCCCGTCTCCGACTTCATCGTCCTGAACCTTCGACATGTCTGACAACAGAAATAGACGGTTAAATTAAAGTTATAAAATCCACCAAACATGATAAAGTTCCTCCCAAACCTCCTCAGGATCAACTGGTTCATCATCTACTCTAACTTTATGTAATGAAGCAAAGTTCTATCTTCATGCTTTGAATATTTTCAGAGTTCCTTTGTGTCTATATTGGGTTGTTTTGTGTCGCTTCCTGTCACTTTTGTGTCAATTTCTGCTTGGTTTGTGTTTATATCTGGGGTTTTTGTGTCAATTTCTGCTTGTTTTGTATCTATTTCCAGTTGTTTTGAGTCTATTTCGGGATGTTTTGTGTCTATTATTCCTGATCAAACACATGGTCGTTGGTCTTTACTCACCAACCAGGACTTTGGCGGCCGGGTTGTCGACTCCGATGGCCTTCAGGATCGTCGCTCCGTCGTTCGTCACCGTCACCGAACCGCCTTTACCTCCACCGAGGAGAATCTTATCCTGAACAGACGGAAGAAGATTTGATTACAGGATAGATTTTACAGCGTAGATTTCCAACTCTGGTAAAGACGAGTGAAGAAAGGTGATTTTAACTCTTACAAAACGAGATTTGAAGTGTTTTTATTTCATGTTCTCTCTCAAATATTCAACAGGAACCAGTTAAAGTCTCACCATCCCCTTTGGGCCCAGAGTGCTCTTCACCAGGTCCCCGATGGCGATGGCACCGATGAAGGACGACTGCAGAGAAAACACAAAGTTAAACAAACACACAAAAACGTCTCATCCATTTAAAAGAATCAAACCCACCAGGCGAGCCGTCTCAGCTTTCTCTTCATCTGCTCCATGTTTGAAGATGTTGACCGGGGCCATCGATAGGGACGCCTGTAAACAAACAAAACAAACATTTATACACAAAACAAACAACAGCTCACAAATGCACAGATATGAGGTTTATGTTAGTTTTTAGTAATTATAGATGTCTTATGACGAGTTAAATAGCACTTTTTGGAGCTTAAAAGTCAAACTAGAACACATTTTCTGCCTTGACGTCTTCAGATCCTACAACTCATTTGGCTGCTGATGAAGTTTGTTAAACTACAACGACTGCTGCTCAATCAAGAAGCTCTGCAGCGAAATATTCATCATTTTAAAGGTGTTTGGGGACCTTTATGCTCAGCTGGAAAGATTTTTAGACATTTTAGACATTTCTAAAGAAAATTTGGACATATTTGAGTCATTCTGGACATTTTCCAGACAATTATGACAGGTTTTTAGTCATTTTTGACATATTTGATCATTTTGGACATTTTTGAGACAATTCGGACAGATTTTTATTCATTTTTTAGATTCAGATTAAGACATTTAGGACAGATAGGACTGATTTTTTAGTCATTTTTTGATACAATATGGACAGACTTTTAATCATTTTTCAAGATCACTGTCAAGGATTTAGTCATTTTAAAGATTTTGTTAGACAATTTGGACAGGCTTTTAGTCATTTTTGAGAAAATAGGACAGATGGTTATTGTAGACATAATCGAATTTTAGCCAGTTTAAAATTTTAACTGAAATGAGAAATCAACTGCTATATTTGCTGATAGTTTAATATCCGACAGCTAATCGATTAATTGTCACAGCTGTGCTGAGAAACACATTCTGCTGTTAAAATCATCCTTCCCAGACTCTGGGCGTGGATAGAAGTATTTATTCCGAGCCGCCCTGAACGCAGCAGCGGTGCCCCGCCCCTCTTCATCCTGGAAACCGCTAGAAGCTTTTAAAGACTTTAATAGGAAAATATTATAAAAACACAAAAACAGATGAAACCTGCGCTGAGCGGTGAAGTTAGTTTAAAATAAAAGATGTTTGTCGCCTCAATCGTGTTTTCTGTTCGTTACTTTCACGCTAATTATTCACAGATTTCTAAAAAAAAAAAAAGGCTGATTTGTTTCTCTGACAGCCACAAAGCCCCCACTGACAGACTAGCCTAGCGTGCTAACAGGCTAACTAGAAGGAACAAGAACAAACAGACAGCAGCAAAAACACCTATAAAAGATCATTTAACGTTAACTGCAGCAGAAACTACAGCTTTATGACACGGCATAAACAGCGAAACAGACACAATAGAGCCGTTAGCTTAGCCGTTAGCTCATTCTCTGCCCATGTGCTTATTCGCCGGTTAGCGCCGCTAAGCTAACAGGAGGCGAACCAGGCAATAAAAATACGACACGGGATATTTAGCAGTCGTTTAAAAGAGTCTACGGGCGTTCGGACACACTTAGACGTGATGCTTTGGGTTTTAACCGGTTTATCCTTTTAAAATCGCGGAAAATAAAAGCAGAATCTCACCATGATGTCTGTGTTTCAGAGACGCTCACAGAAGAAGGGCTGGACGACGCAGTGACGTAATGACGTAAAAACGTGATGCTGCGTTCAGAGGCGCATCAGGGAAAACACAGAGTCTGATTTTAGAGCCTTTTAGGGTAAAATAATGAAGAGAATTGAAGCAGAGCAGCACGAAGAGGGTTGATTACAGTCAGTTTTACTATTTAATAATGTTTTATAAACTTTAAACACATTCAAGCCCTAAAATGCTCACATTTGTCTCAATTTTTGTATTTTATGTTGACAAAATATGACATGTTGAATATATATCACGTTTTTGTCATTTTTTTTAGTCTAACTGTGGTCGTTTTGTGTCCTGTTTTTGTCGTTTTGTGTCAATTTTTTGTAATTTTTGTCTCATTTTTGTTACTTTTGTTGTTTTATGTGTCATCGTTGTCATTTTGTCTTGTTTTTGTCGTTTCGTGTCTCAATTTTGCTGTGTTGTTTCTCTTTTTTGTGAATTTTTGTCTAGTTTTTGTCATTTTGTGTCTCATTTTTGTCTTTTTGTGTCTCTTTCGTCATTTTTGTCTTGTTTTTTCTTTTTGTGTCTCGTTTTAGTTGTTTTGTTTCTCTTTTTTAAAGATTTTTTGTCTAATATTTATCTTGTTTTTGTTGTTTGTCTCTGTCATTTTTTATCTCCTTTTTGTCGGTTTTATCATTTTGTGTCTCATTTTTGTCACTTTTGTTGTTTTGTGTCTCATACTTTAAACACACATTTAAGATCAAAATTAATCACCTCTGTCTCCAATTTTTTAGCTTTATGTTGACTTATTTTACTCAGTTTGTTTCAAAAACGTCCTGAAAAAGTTCTGTAAAGTCATATTTTTAGGTGAAACGCTCTACTTAAAGGCAGGAAAATTCATTCAGTCGATTTTCTTTTTAAGTAAATGAAAAATGCAATAAATTTAGCGACCCAAACTAAAATATTTCAGTCATTATAACGTTCTGGCTTCACTGCAGCAGGTGACATGTGAGATTACCGAGGTGATAAAAGACATTCAAGATGACAGAGTTTATCAATACATGAATATATTTCTTTTTTAGTCATTTATTGTCATTTCCTCCTCGTCTGGCCCCGCCTCCTTCCCTTCTGATTGGCTGCCTGGACAGGAAGACAGTAGATGTGCATTGGAAACTTCCGGAAGTAGCTGCTGACCCACGGTCTGTGAAGAAAACAGCAGGAAGGAAGTAAAATTATCCTTCAAACTTCTCAAAGAACAAAACATTCATAAAAATCTGACATGTTCGATTTTGTTGTTTTGTGTTGTTTCTTTGTCATTTCTTTTCTAATTGTTGTCATTTTTTGTCTCGTGTCAAAAAATGTTCGTGTCTGTGTCTCGTTTTAGCTAGCTATTTATTACTTTTAGCTAGCTATTCACTACTTTTAGGTAGCAATTTCTTGCTTTTAGGTGGCTATTTTCTACTGAACCTAGCTATTTACAGCTTTTACCGAGCTATTTATTACTTTTCAATAGCTATTTACTACTTTTAGGAAGCTATTTATTGCTTTTAGCTAGCTATTTACTGTTATTAGCTAACTATTTTCTACCTTTAGCTAGCCATTTTTTACTTTTAGCTAACTATTTACTACTTTTAGCTAGCTATTTATTACTTTTAGCAAATATTTATTACTTTTAATGAGCTATTCAATATTTTTCAGTAGCTATTTTTACTTTTAGCTTGCCATTTCTTTACTTTTAGCTAGCTATGTATTACTGTTAACTTGCTATTTATTACTTTTAGGTGGTTTGTTCCTACATTTAGCTTGCTATTTACTAATTTTAGCTAGATATTTATTACTTTTAAATAGCTATTAATTACGTCTAACCAGCTATTTAATTCCTTCAGCTAGATTTTAATTACTTTAGGCTAACTATTTATTACTTTTAGCTAGCTGTTACTTTTAGGTAGTTATTAACTACTTTTAGCTAGCTACTTATTACTTTTAGGTAGCTATATACTACTTTTAGGTAGTTATTCACTACTTTTAGGTAACTGTTACTTTTAGTTAGCTATTTACTACTTTTAGCTAGCTATTTATTTTAAGCTCACTATTATTTTTAATGAGAAAAAACAGCAAATATCTGTTAAATAGTTAGATTGTTTTGGTGAAAAGAGCAAATTATCATTTATTAAACTACAATTGTTGACATTATTCACAGTTTTACCCCATTTTGTTTTACTAATCAACGTGTAAATAATCATTTCTTTTTCCTTTTCAGTTCATTTGATCTGTGGTTTAACCAAAAAGGTAAATTCTTAATAGCAGTTTAAAGATATATTTTTTTAAAACTTTAATATACAAGTTTTTCCTTCAAATAACAGCAAATATCTGTAAAAGAATTTGATGTTTGTTGAATTAAATGCAGTAAACATCATGTAATTTGACGGTGAAATCTAAGGGAAGGTGTATAGAGGACACTTTAATAATTTCAGGTGTATATTTGTTTTATTTTCGTACTTTCCGACTCTCTGGCTCAGGCTCAGGTAACACAGGTTTTGTTGCTGCCGTTTGTTTTCCTGCTGACGGAGAAATTCAGCGTCTTGTTGTCGCTCGACATCCAAACGGTCCGACTCCCGGAGCTCCGCCTCGATCTGAGTCAGCTGGAAGCAAACACAAAAATACAAAATCAGTGTTTATCTGATCAGGTAGTTCCAGACGTCACCACCAGGGGGAGCAGGAGGTTTAATTTGTCATTAATATTAATACGTTAATTTACTGGAATCAGTTACGATCAGATCAGTTTATATTTATGTTTACAGCCACAAAATCATTAAATACACAATCAGACAGATTTATAAATTAATTTTTCAAAATAAAAGTCTTTTTGTCTTTAAATTTGTCTATATTTTCTTCTCAGTCACCTTTATCATCTCCTGGTGTCTCATTTGTGCCACTTTGTCTCCATTTTTGTTATTTTGTTAAATTGTGTGTTTTTTGTCTCGTTTTGTGGAGTTAAATGTCTAGTTTTTATTATTTTGTGTAATTTGGGCTTTATTTTATGACTTTTTGTGTCTCAATTGAATCATTTTGTCTTAATTGTTGCTGGTTGTATATTTTTTTAATCTTGTTTTTGTTACTTTGTGTCTCATTTGTGTAATTTTGTGTTGTGTTATTGTCTCGTTTTGTGAAGTTCTGTGCCTTGTTTTTATTATTTTCTGTAATTTTGAGTCATTGTTTTCTTTTTGCGTCTCAGTTGTGCCATTTTGTCTCAAATTTTGCTGGTTTGTGTCATTTTTTTGTCTTGTTTTTGTTATTTTAAATAAGAACCTCTTTATCTTCCATATTTACTGCTGCAGCTGCTCAGTGTGTCTTTATGGCCTCTAGGTGGCGTAGTTTCTCCCTCCTCCACCCAGCAGTTTTTATCTCCTCACCTCCTCCAGGAGACTCCGGCTGTCGTCCAGATTCTTCTTCTGGTCGTTTGGAGCCTCAGAGGATGAATCAGCGTCCTGCTGCTCCGCCTCCGGCTCACCTGGTTCACCTGCTGCACCTGAACGCACCACGAAGGAGCTGGAGGAGAAAGTGAGGCGTTCAAGTTTCACCTGATCAGCTGTGACCATCACACACCAACACACCATTAAAGCAGTTTCCATTCAGATTTGTTTACAGTCTGGTCTCAGTAACGTATCCCTTCACAGAGTATCACCGTTATCAGACTGATCAGAGTTTCCAGGTCCTCACAGCAGCAGCAGTGTTTCCACACAAGGTTTTTATCTGGATATCAGCTAAATGTTTAATATCACACACACAACAGTTTATTAACTGTAGATGTTTAGCTTCCTCTGCAACGTAGACGCCATAATTCAGGCGTCTGATCAGCAGAAATTCATCCAAACGTCTTAAATAATCTTTATCAGCCTCCACAGAGTTCTGGTCTCAACGTCAGACTGGATCACAAGAAGAGACAAAAACATCTTAACTTTTAGCTAACCTTTTGAAAATTACTTTTAGCTAACTATTCATTATTTCTGGCTAGCCATTGATTACTTTTTGCTTATTCTGTATTTTTATGGAACTATTTAATACATTACTTTAAGCTAGCTATCTTTAAGCTAAAGTTTTAGGACTATTAGCTGTTTTATGCATTAGCCTACTTATAGCTAACTATTTAGTTTCCACTAACTATTTGATACAGGACTTATAATTACATTACTTAGCTATTTTGTATGTTTGTTAGTTTTTTTTTACTTTTAGCTAACTTTTGAATCTAATACTTTTAGTTAACTGTTTACTTTGAGTAGTTTTAGTTAGCATTTTTTTTAACTTATAACTATTTATTAAATAATTTTAACTTGCTATTAAACCCACTATTTTTAGCTAACATTTCAAATATTTATTCTATTATTTTTGATTTTGCTAAACATTGCTTTTCGCTAACTGATTATTTTCAGCTAACCAGTAAACCAGATATTTTAGCTAAATTTTTCTCAGTTTTGGGTAACTATTAATACATAACTTTTGGCCAACAGTACTACTCTTACCTGTACTACTCTTACCTGTATTCTTACCTGTACTACTCTTACCTGTATTCTTACCTGTACTACTCTTACCTGTACTCTTACCTGTACTACTCTTACCTGTATTCTTACCTGTACTACTCTTACCTGTATTCTTACCTGTACTACTCTTACCTGTATTCTTACCTGTACTACTCTTACCTGTGCTCTTACCTGTACTACTCTTACCTGTATTCTTACCTGTACTACTCTTACCTGTATTCTTACCTGTACTACTCTTACCTGTACTACTCTTACCTGTATTCTTACCTGTACTACTCTTACCTGTACTACTCTTACCTGTACTCTTACCTGTACTACTCTTACCTGTATTCTTACCTGTACTACTCTTACCTGTACTCTTACCTGTACTACTCTTACCTGTATTCTTACCTGTACTACTCTTACCTGTATTCTTACCTGTACTACTCTTACCTGTATTCTTACCTGTACTACTCTTACCTGTGCTCTTACCTGTACTACTCTTACCTGTATTCTTACCTGTACTACTCTTACCTGTATTCTTACCTGTACTACTCTTACCTGTACTACTCTTACCTGTATTCTTACCTGTACTACTCTTACCTGTACTACTCTTACCTGTACTCTTACCTGTACTACTCTTACCTGTATTCTTACCTGTACTACTCTTACCTGTATTCTTACCTGTACTACTCTTACCTGTACTCTTACCTGTACTACTCTTACCTGTACTCTTACCCGTACTACTCTTACCTGTATTCTTACCTGTACTACTCTTACCTGTACTACTCTTACCTGTACTCTTACCCGTACTACTCTTACCTGTACTCTTACCTGTACTACTCTTACCTGTGCTCTTACCTGTACTACTCTTACCTGTATTCTTACCTGTACTACTCTTACCTGTGCTCTCGGCTGTCCGACTCCTCCTGAATCTGCGACAGGTGTCGAGCTCCCATCCTCCCCTGCGAACACAGGAAGACGTCGGGTCGTGTTTCAGGTAATTACATCTTCTCAGAGGACAGAGGCGGTTTCCCTGGTGACGGCAGACGTCTGTCCGACAGACAACACCGCCGACCAGACAGGTGAGTGGAGATTAGTTACCTGTACGGGCCGATCAAAGCTCCACCTGGTTTATGTGGTTGAGGGTCCAGATGATCAGCTCAAACCTGAAGCCTCAGACAGTTTTTAAAGCGAATAAAATAAACATTCAGAATAATATGAAGCCTTAAAGCGGCTACATTTATAATCAGTCCAGGTTGAGCTGCATTTATTTACTTTATTTTTATTGTGCCTACTTATATAGTTATATGTCATGTTCTTCTGTTCACCAGAAAGCATGCTGAAATTTATCAAATTATTTTTAAAAATGTTTTTTTTTTAACTAAAGCAGCAGGTCCTGAGTGCACCAGGAGTCAAATGGATTATTTATTTTTTTATTTATTATTATTATTCTTTACAGTGTTTTTATATGTATTTAATGGAATTTTTTCCAGATTTGTTATTTTTTAATACACTGATATATTCATACATTTACATAAACTGACTGATGTTTACACGTCTAATGTCTAAAAACGTTTAACTGTTAACAACCATAAAATGTCCACTTTCTTCACAGAAATGTGTATTTATTGAAAATTTTTAAACACATTTACAAATGAATCATGATTTCCTTTTAATTTAACAGATGAAACTGTTAAATTCAAGTGTAATGCTGTAAATATGTCGAGAAAAACTGACATATTTTCACAGATTAGGTTGTAAGTTAAAGACAACTTGTGAAAATTACGGAACAAAAATGATAAATGAATCATTATGAATGTCATTTATTATATATATTATAAATTATTGAAATGATTATATACATCTATAATAAAAATTAATGAATTGACGACAATCAGAGTACAAGAAAACCCTAAAAAAACAAAGAATATTTAAATATATTTGTGTTCAGTCAGATTTTTGCATAATTTTTGAACTTCTTTTTCATTATTTTTGACTTAATCATCATCTAAACTTATACTTCCACCATTAAATTGTGTTTTTATTTGTCTAATTGTTAATAGTTTTGATTGTTCCACATGTAAATAAATAAACAGATGAACCAAGCAGTTTTAATTCAACCCAACCGACCACCCGACCGAACAGCCAACCGACCAACCAACCAACGGACCAACCGACCAACGGACCAACCAACCGACCGACCAGCCGACCAACCAACCGACCAACCAACCGACCAACCGATCAACCGACCAACCAACCGACCGACCAACCGATCAACCGACCAACCAACCAACCGATCAACCGACCGACCAACCGATCAACCGACCAACCAACCGACCAACCAACCGACCAACCGATCAACCGACCAACCGATCAACCGACCAACCGATCAACCAACCAACCGACCAACCGATCAACCGACCAACCAACCGACCGACCAACCGATCAACCGACCGACCAACCGATCAACCGACCAACCAACCGACCGACCTACCGACCAGCCGATCAACTGATCAACCAACCAACCGACTGACCTACCTACCAACCGACCGATCGACCGATCGACCGAGTTGGATGAAAAAATACGTGAAATTTCTGGGTTTTGGGCTAAAAGATGAACAAAAAGTCAACAAATATTGCAACAGAAGTATTTTTTTATGGTTTCCATTGATTTTCATTGAGGAATTTGACGTCTAAAATCAATACTGGTGCAAAACTGAGAGGGAAGAAAAAAATCAACATCCATTTAATTTACAGTGTTTTTCATATGAAATCACATAATTAAATTTCCTTTGATTAAAATGTAAATTTAGTGTTTTATCTTTAACTGAACCTGCAGCAGATAAGAAGGAATTCTACTCAGTGCTTCAGCTGCATGATGAATCTTTCGTGTAATTTTAACGTGATAATCTGGAGCATTTCTTTTTGAAAACGACCTGTCTACCTGTGCAGGTACTTACAGTCAGCTGGGAGTCCATCTCCGTCCTCCTGGTCTGCGTTTTGTTTCCGTCCTGCAACTTTAGCTTCAACTCTGCGGCCGTTTGACTCTTAATTAGTTTCTGCTGCACCTCCTCCACCTGAATTAGTCATCAGGTGTCCAGAACAGAGCCTCCAGCACTTAAAAAAAACCCTTTGAGAAAATGTAGAGTTTTCAGGTTGTCTTTTAGTTCTTCTTCACATTTCTTCATCGTCTTTGATCTTGGAGGTCAGTCCGTGTGAAGACAGACAGGATTCATGGAGGTATGCTGCTGCACCGTCCCAGATTTTGGTCAGTTCTCTTATTTGGTACCAAAATAACCAAATATGTGAAATATTTTGGCTGAATTTTGAGGATTTTAGTTTGTAGTGTCCTGTTTTGCGGTGCATCAGATGGTTGTTATGTTTGAATGTTCCTCATCGTTCTTCACTGTCAGGACGATGCGTTCACTGTAGTCCTGTTCTTTACACAAACTCTGATTTCCACACTGCAAAAACTCCAAATTTTACCAAGTCTGTTTGTCTTATTTTTAGTCAGAATAACTCATCCCACTTGATTTAAGATAAATTCACTTAACAAAAGACATTTCAACAAGATGGAGGGACGTTTTTTAAGACAACACATCTTAAATATCTTGTTTAGTCAAACAATCTTGAAATTATCTTGATTTGAGTTGAATTTTACAAGAAAACTCAAAACAAGTTTAACCCTCGTGTCGTCCTGCGGGTCAACTTGACCCGTTTTAAAGTTTGAAAACGTGGAAAATATATATATTTTCACAGTGGAACTTCTGATGTCCACATTTTCAACATTTTTGGGAATTTTTTTCAACATTTTTTGTTGGAAAAAGAAATGTTAAAAATGTTTCTTTAAGAACATTCATAGGAAAATCAACCAAAATCCAGTGAATTTCACTGGATTTTGGTTGATTTTTATGTGAATGTTCTTAAAGAAAATATCAGAAGTTTTGCTGATATATATGGAATCACTTTAGATATTTTTAGAATCTTTTTTGGAGAATTTTCACTCATTTTTTGAAAATGTTTACAAACATTTTCTTGCCAAATTTGGGGGATTTTTTTTCAAATGAAACTTTCAAGGGAAACTTTTAAGGAATTATTAGAAATGTCTTCCTGAAGGTTTTACAAATTTTCAGAAATTTGGGAAATTTTTTTTTTTTTGCTGAATTTTTTGGATTTTTTTCAGACAAGGAAACAATATTTTTTGGTGCCTGTAAATGAAGACAACAGGAGGGATAAAACGTCTCAAATTAGGAGGTTGCATGAAAGCAAAAATATATTTTTGAGTGAAAAACTACTATTTTTTAATATCTGTGTTATTTTAAGACACCTAATCTTGACAATCCTGTAAAATAGAGCTTAGAATAAGTTTTTCCAGCTAATTTGAAGAAATCAAGATTCTAAATATCACATCTGATTTCAATAAATCTTACCAAGCCGTTTTGTACTTGTTCTATTGGCAGATTTTTTTTACTTATTTCAAGGTAAAAGTTTCTTGAAATAAGGTTTTTTTTTTCGTTTTGAGAGAGGCTTGTTTTCAGTGCATCGATAACCCGTAACATTATGATGATGCCACCGCCGTGCTTCACAGGCTGAAAATTTTGAAGAAATGTGTTTGGAAAACCTGAAAACCAACAATTTACCTTGATAAAGTTGAAGATGTTCCGACTCCAGGATGTCTGAGGTCTTCACTTGAAAGAAAAAAACAGACAAAATAATAAACAGATAATAAAGTCGGACAGTTACAACTCAATGAATCTGCCAAAAAATGATCCGATACTCACCTGTAGTTGGCATTAAAACAGTCCAGCTGGTGGTTTGCTGAGTTGTTTTAGACTAAATTGTCTGTCTAGGTTCTCATTCATCCAGGTCATGGTTATCCAAAGTAGTTTAAATCAATCCACTGGACTTTAAGGCCCCATCCACACGAAGACAAAATGCTTAACAGTTTCAAAAACGATCGCCATAAAGATGAATGCGTCTCAGAAAATGTGTGCGTCTACGTGACTGCACTCAATGGAAATGCATGGAAACGCTGTAAAACACATGAAAGACCTCTAGGGGCGCTGCAACGATATGACGGAAACACGCGCAAACAGAAGACAAACAGTGGGCATGCGCACTTGCGGCAAAAGTTGTAAACAGAGACCAAGCTAATGTGTCCTCGATAATTGTTTGTTCAACTCGGTGGAGCATGCGTGTCAGTGAAGATACGAAACTATGACGCAAGCGTACCTGAAAAGTAGCGGATAGCCAGTAAACACGGAGCTGCAGATACGGCGTTTCAAAATCTTTCCACTCTGGAACCTGGTTTCAAAAATGATCGTTTACAGACCCCCAAAACGCCGTCTTCGTGTGGATGATACACAGATTCGGCAAGAAACTTATGCGTTTGGACCTCGGTTTGTCTTCGTGTGGATGGGGCCTTAGAAAGTTCCTTGAAGACGTCTCACCTCTCATCCAAGAGGCTTCTTTGCCACCAGAACTGAAGAAGCCTCTTGGATGAGAGGTGAGACGTCTTCAAGAAACTTTCTTAAGTCCAGTGGATTGATTTAAACTACTTTGGATTTAGACTAAATTATAGAAAAATAAAAGTTTGACGACCGAACACCAAAACTCTGAGATCAAAAATTTGAGTTTTATTCACAGAATTCATGAAATTCTCAAAAAGCCAACGACTAAAAACCAGAAAAACAAACACCTCATTCTTTTTGGATTCGCTTAAAGTTCAGGTTGACAAACTTTAAACGAGCAGTTTTCATACATCTTTGTTTTCAGAGTTTTACAGACAAAACTCTCCAGTTTCTCACAAGAAAACAAGCAAAGATTTGACAAAAGCCAGAAACTGCAGACTCACAAATGTTTTCAGTTTTTTTCCGAACCAAAAATTTCCACGTTTGACTTCAGATTAAAAGCTCGTCTTTAGAAGGTGGGATGCTGCTGGGCTCATGTTTTCATCGGTTAAATCTCAGATTAACTGTCAGACATGAGAGTAAAATACGTTAAATAGTACATCATCACAATGAGAAATGAATTACACCATCGACAATAAAAACACAACTGCAGCTTTAAAAAACAAACAACACAACGACAGGAAGTCAGCAGTTTCTCTGGTTGTGTCGGAAAAGCAAACATTTAAAATATAAAACTGGATTTAAATGTGTGTTTCTGTGTCCATGCAGCGTCTGTAGAAGTAGAAGTGGTAATCTGTGAAGAGCGCCCCCATGTAGTGATGGTCGGTAGTGCAGTCAGCTTGACCCTGAAGAAAGAAAACACTTAAATTAGTTAGATCAGTTGTTTAAATATAATAAAATACAGCCACATCATGATGCGTCACACAGAAAGCTGTTTTAACTCTGATCTAAGAGTCTTTCTTGTTATTTCTGATCAAAAAAAAAAGCTACGATTAATTCAATCCGCTGAACAGCACAGAGCACAGAGAAGCTACAACCAATACTTCCAGAGTCTTTCTGCTCATTAGGATCCATAAGTGGTGAAATGTGGAAGTTTAGTGTGATGTAAAGCAGGAAGAGAAATAAAGTTCCTTACAGCGACTGCAGAGCGGAAGTGATAGGAGCTGTGATAAAGATGAGCCACGTGAAGAGGCCACTCATGTTCCCCCTGCACAGACACAAAAACAACCACATTAAAGCTAAATGTTAGTCCAGGTGCAGCAATGATTCAGGATCAATGTGGTTACAAACAGGAAAACTGCACTGATGACTGGTTTCATGATCGGTTTTCTATCAACTGATGAATCATTTGGTTCATAAAACGACAGAAATTGGTGAAAAATGTCCGTTGCAACTTCTTAGCTGAACTTTTTCTGCCCATTAACGACTCAAAAGAGCCAAATTTCTTCATTATTAAAAGTGCTTTTTGATTGTAAGATGTCGAAATTTCTATGAAAACATTTAAAGATTTCACAAGCAGACACTGAACACTGTTAAAGTTTCACAATTTTTACAGTTTTTTTCATGATCAATTCTAATTAAATGTCAGAAAACAGTGAAAAATGCTCATCAGGCTTCTAAAAACCAAAGTGGATGCAGTCAAAATGCTAAAAAACAAACATTTGAGTGTTCAAAGGGTAAAGAAAAGCAGCAGAACTCCACAAATATGAACCTGAAACGGAGACATTTTTACCATATTATTAAATATTACACATTACTGTTTCACATTTAATACTGAGCTCTAAAACTGAAACTAAAGACGAGCCCAGTTTGAAGCTGGATTGTACCGTTTCTGTCCTACAGAAGGGACTTATTTATGTTGTGTGTCTGTTTGTTGTGTCTGTTGTGTTGTCATGCTGTTGTGTGTCTGTTTGTTGTGTCTGTTGTGTTGTCATGCTGTTGTGTGTCTGTCTGTTGTGTTGTCATGCTGTTGTGTGTCTGTCTGTTGTGTTTCTTGTGTCTGTTGTATTGTCATGCTGTTGTGTGTCTGTTGTGTTGTGTTTGTTGTGTCTGTAGTGTTGTCATGCTGTTGTGTGTCTGTCTGTTGTGTTTGTTGTGTCTGTTGTGTTGTCATGCTGTTGTGTATCTGTTTGTAGTGTTGTCATGCTGTTGTGTGTCTGTCTGTTCTGTTTGTTGTGTCTGTTGTATTGTCATGCTGTTGTGTGTCTGTTGTGTTGTCATGCTGTTGTGTGTCTGTCTGTTGTGTTGTCATGCTGTTGTGTGTCTGTTTGTTGTGTCTGTTGTGTTGTCATGCTGTTGTGTGTCTGTCTGTTGTGTTTGTTGTGTTGTCATTCTGTTGTGTGTCTGTCTGTTGTGTTGTCATACTGTTGTGTGTCTGTCTGTTGTGTTGTCATGCTGTTGTGTGTCTGTCTGTTGTGTTGTCATGCTGTTGTGTGTCTGTTGTGTTGTCATGCTGTTGTGTGTCTGTTTGTTGTGTCTGTTGTGTCTGTTGTATTGTCATGCTGTTGTGTGTCTGTTTGTTGTGTCTGTTGTGTTGTCATGCTGTTGTGTGTATGTTTGTTGTGTTTGTTGTGTTGTCATGCTGTTGTGTGTCTGTTGTGTTGTCATGCTGTTGTGTGTCTGTCTGTTGTGTTTGTTGTGTTGTCATTCTGTTGTGTGTCTGTCTGTTGTGTTGTCATGCTGTTGTGTGTCTGTTTGTTGTGTCTGTTGTGTTGTCATGCTGTTGTGTGTCTGTCTGTTGTGTTTGTTGTGTTGTCATTCTGTTGTGTGTCTGTCTGTTGTGTTGTCATACTGTTGTGTGTCTGTCTGTTGTGTTGTCATGCTGTTGTGTGTCTGTTGTGTTGTCATGCTGTTGTGTGTCTGTCTGTTGTGTTGTCATGCTGTTGTGTGTCTGTCTGTTGTATTTGTTGTGTCTGTTGTGTTGTCATGCTGTTGTATGTCTGTCTGTTGTGTTTGTTGTGTCTGTTGTATTGTCATGCTGTTGTGTGTCTGTTTGTTGTGTTTGTTGTGTTGTCATGCCGTTGTGTGTCTGTCTGTTGTGTTGTCATGCTGTTGTGTGTCTGTCTGTTGTGTTTGTTGTGTTGTCATTCTGTTGTGTGTCTGTCTGTTGTGTTGTCATGCTGTTGTGTGTCTGTTGTGTTTGTTGTGTTGTCATGCTGTTGTGTGTCTGTCTGTTGTGTTTGTTGTGTTGTCATTCTGTTGTGTGTCTGTCTGTTGTGTTGTCATACTGTTGTGTGTCTGTCTGTTGTGTTGTCATGCTGTTGTGTGTCTGTTGTGTTGTCATGCTGTTGTGTGTCTGTCTGTTGTGTTGTCATGCTGTTGTGTGTCTGTCTGTTGTATTTGTTGTGTCTGTTGTGTTGTCATGCTGTTGTATGTCTGTCTGTTGTGTTTGTTGTGTCTGTTGTATTGTCATGCTGTTGTGTGTCTGTTTGTTGTGTTTGTTGTGTTGTCATGCCGTTGTGTGTCTGTCTGTTGTGTTGTCATGCTGTTGTGTGTCTGTCTGTTGTGTTTGTTGTGTTGTCATACTGTTGTGTGTCTGTCTGTTGTGTTGTCATCCTGTTGTGTGTCTGTCTGTTGTATTTGTTGTGTCTGTAGTGTTGTCATGCTGTTGTGTGTCTATCTGTTGTGTTTGTTGTGTCTGTTATATTGTCATGCTGTTGTGTGTCTGTTTGTTGTGTCTGTTGTGTTGTCATGCTGTTGTGTGTCTGTCTGTTGTGTTGTCATGCTGTTGTGTGTCTGTTGTGTTGTGTTTCTTGTGTCTGTTGTATTGTCATGCTGTTGTGTGTCTGTTGTGTTGTGTTTGTTGTGTCTGTAGTGTTGTCATGCTGTTGTGTTGTCATGCTGTTGTGTGTCTGTCTGTTGTGTTTCTTGTGTCTGTTGTATTGTCATGCTGTTGTGTGTCCGTTGTGTTGTGTTTGTTGTGTCTGTAGTGTTGTCATGCTGTTGTGTGTCTGTCTGTTGTGTTGTCACGCTGTTGTGTCTGTTGTGTTGTCATGCTGTTGTGTATCTGTAGTGTTGTCATGCTGTTGTGTATCTGTAGTGTTGTCATGCTGTTGTGTGTCTGTCTGTTGTGTTTGTTGTGTCTGTTGTATTGTCATACTGTTGTGTGTCTGTTTGTAGTGTTGTCATGTTGTTGTGTGTCTGTCTGTTGTGTGTCTGTCTGTTGTGTTTGTTGTGTCTGTTGTGTATCTGTTTGTAGTGTTGTCATGCTGTTGTGTGTCTGTCTGTTGTGTTTGTTGTGTCTGTTGTATTGTCATGCTGTTGTGTGTCTGTTGTGTTGTCATGCTGTTGTGTGTCTGTTTGTTGTGTCTGTTTTTTTGTCATGCTGTTGTGTGTCTGTCTGTTGTGTTTGTTGTGTCTGTTGTATTGTCATGCTGTTGTGTGTATGTTTGTTGTGTTTGTTGTGTTGTCATGCTGTTGTATGTCTGTCTGTTGTGTTTGTTGTGTCTGTTGTATTGTCATGCTGTTGTGTGTCTGTTTGTTGTGTTTGTTGTGTTGTCATGCCGTTGTGTGTCTGTCTGTTGTGTTGTCATGCTGTTGTGTGTCTGTCTGTTGTGTTTGTTGTGTTGTCATTCTGTTGTGTGTCTGTCTGTTGTGTTGTCATGCTGTTGTGTGTCTGTTTGTTGTGTTTGTTGTGTTGTCATGCTGTTGTGTGTCTGTCTGTTGTGTTTGTTGTGTTGTCATTCTGTTGTGTGTCTGTCTGTTGTGTTGTCATACTGTTGTGTGTCTGTCTGTTGTGTTGTCATGCTGTTGTGTGTCTGTTGTGTTGTCATGCTGTTGTGTGTCTGTCTGTTGTGTTGTCATGCTGTTGTGTGTCTGTCTGTTGTATTTGTTGTGTCTGTTGTGTTGTCATGCTGTTGTATGTCTGTCTGTTGTGTTTGTTGTGTCTGTTGTATTGTCATGCTGTTGTGTGTCTGTTTGTTGTGTTTGTTGTGTTGTCATGCCGTTGTGTGTCTGTCTGTTGTGTTGTCATGCTGTTGTGTGTCTGTCTGTTGTGTTTGTTGTGTTGTCATACTGTTGTGTGTCTGTCTGTTGTGTTGTCATCCTGTTGTGTGTCTGTCTGTTGTATTTGTTGTGTCTGTAGTGTTGTCATGCTGTTGTGTGTCTGTCTGTTGTGTTTGTTGTGTCTGTTGTATTGTCATGCTGTTGTGTGTCTGTTTGTTGTGTCTGTTGTGTTGTCATGCTGTTGTGTGTCTGTCTGTTGTGTTGTCATGCTGTTGTGTGTCTGTTGTGTTGTGTTTCTTGTGTCTGTTGTATTGTCATGCTGTTGTGTGTCTGTTGTGTTGTGTTTGTTGTGTCTGTAGTGTTGTCATGCTGTTGTGTTGTCATGCTGTTGTGTGTCTGTCTGTTGTGTTTCTTGTGTCTGTTGTATTGTCATGCTGTTGTGTGTCCGTTGTGTTGTGTTTGTTGTGTCTGTAGTGTTGTCATGCTGTTGTGTGTCTGTCTGTTGTGTTTGTTGTGTCTGTTGTGTTGTCACGCTGTTGTGTCTGTTGTGTTGTCATGCTGTTGTGTATCTGTAGTGTTGTCATGCTGTTGTGTGTCTGTCTGTTGTGTTTGTTGTGTCTGTTGTATTGTCATACTGTTGTGTGTCTGTTTGTAGTGTTGTCATGTTGTTGTGTGTCTGTCTGTTGTGTGTCTGTCTGTTGTGTTTGTTGTGTCTGTTGTGTATCTGTTTGTAGTGTTGTCATGCTGTTGTGTGTCTGTCTGTTGTGTTTGTTGTGTCTGTTGTATTGTCATGTTGTTGTGTGTCTGTTGTGTTGTCATGCTGTTGTGTGTCTGTTTGTTGTGTCTGTTTTTTTGTCATGCTGTTGTGTGTCTGTCTGTTGTGTTTGTTGTGTCTGTTGTATTGTCATGCTGTTGTGTGTATGTTTGTTGTGTTTGTTGTGTTGTCATGCTGTTGTGTGTCTGTCTGTTGTGTTGTCATGCTGTTGTGTGTATGTTTGTTGTGTTTGTTGTGTTGTCATGCTGTTGTGTGTCTGTCTGTTGTGTTGTCATGCTGTTGTGTGTCTGTTGTGTTGTCATGCTGTTGTGTGTCTGTCTGTTGTGTTTGTTGTGTTGTCATACTGTTGTGTGTCTGTTTGTAGTGTTGTCATGCTGTTGTGTGTCTGTCTGTTGTGTTTGTTGTGTCTGTAGTGTTGTCATGCTGTTGTGTGTCTGTCTGTTGTGTTGTCATGCTGTTGTGTGTCTGTCTGTTGTATTTGTTGTGTCTGTAGTGTTGTCATGCTGTTGTGTGTCTGTCTGTTGTGTTTGTTGTGTCTGTAGTGTTGTCATGCTGTTGTGTGTCTGTCTGTTGTGTTTGTTGTGTCTGTAGTGTTGTCATACTGTTGTGTGTCTGTCTGTTGTGTTGTCATGCTGTTGTGTGTCTGTCTGTTGTATTTGTTGTGTCTGTAGTGTTGTCACGCTGTTGTGTCTGTTTGTTGTGTTGTCATACTGTTGTGTGTCTGTTTGTAGTGTTGTCATGCTGTTGTGTGTCTGTCTGTTGTGTCATGCTGTTGTGTGTCTGTCTGTTGTGTTTGTTGTGTCTGTTGTCATGCTGTTGTGTGTCTGTCTGTTCTGTTGTCATGCTGTTGTGTATCTGTTTGTAGTGTTGTCATGCTGTTGTGTGTCTGTCTGTTGTGTTTGTTGTGTCTGTAGTGTTGTCATGCTGTTGTGTGTCTGTCTGTTGTGTTTGTTGTGTCTGTTGTGTTGTCATGCTGTTGTGTGTCTGTCTGTTGTGTTGTCATGCTGTTGTGTATCTGTTTGTTGTGTTGTCATGCTGTTGTGTGTCTGTCTGTTGTGTTGTCATGCTGTTGTGTGTCTGTCTGTTGTGTTGTCATGCTGTTGTGTGTCTGTTTGTAGTGTTGTCATGCTGTTGTGTGTCTGTTTGTTGTGTCTGTTGTGTTGTCATGCTGTTGTGTGTCTGTCTGTTGTGTTGTCATGCTGTTGTGTGTCTGTCTGTTGTGTTGTCATGCTGTTGTGTGTCTGTTTGTAGTGTTGTCATGCTGTTGTGTGTCTGTTTGTTGTGTCTATTGTGTTGTCATGCTGTTGTGTGTCTGTCTGTTGTGTTGTCATGCTGTTGTGTGTCTGTTTGTAGTGTTGTCATGCTGTTGTGTATCTGTTTGTTGTGTTGTCATGCTGTTGTGTGTCTGTCTGTTGTGTTGTCATACTGTTGTGTGTCTGTTTGTAGTGTTGTCATGCTGTTGTGTGTCTGTTTGTTTTGTTGTCATGCTGTTGTGTATCTGTTTGTTGTGTTGTCATGCTGTTGTGTGTCTGTCTGTTGTGTTGTCATACTGTTGTGTGTCTGTTTGTAGTGTTGTCATGCTGTTGTGTGTCTGTCTGTTGTGTTTGTTGTGTCTGTAGTGTTGTCATGCTGTTGTGTGTCTGTCTGTTGTGTTTGTTGTGTCTGTTGTGTTGTCATGCTGTTGTGTGTCTGTCTGTTGTGTTGTCATGCTGTTGTGTGTCTGTCTGTTGTGTTGTCATGCTGTTGTGTGTCTGTCGTCGTGGCTGTGATTAGCGCCTCGTCGTCCCGTTCTCATGCTTCATTATTCATCAGTTTTCTCACTTTGCTGCTGAATTATGAACCGACTTATCGAAGTGAAACCTCCGTGACCCTCTGAACGACACAAACACAGAAACCTGAAGCAGCGACACACAAATGACCAACAACAATTCTAAATTTAAATAATTTAATATTCAAATTACTTTAAAAACACAGCACCATCACAGCTGCAATGAAAGTGATAAATGACATTATGGTTGCACTGTGCATCACTTTTTATTGATCTGTCCAAAGCCTTTGACACTGTTGGCCATGATATTTTAAAACTTTGACTTCTTCATTCGGGACTCTCGGTGCACACGATTGCTTGGTTTGCAAACTACCTCAGTAATAGTGCATTAAATATAACAGTCTGTGCTCTAAATATGTTAATGTCCACAAGGGGGTGCCGCAGGGCTGTGTATTAGGTCCCCTTTTATTCATTATTTATATAATGATCTGGGTATTAATTAATGGGTCAGATGCTAATTTGCACTTTTATGCTGATGACACAGTTCTTTACTGCTGTGGATCAACTCTTGTTCAGGCTGTTGAATCCCTGCAGAAAGCTTTTGCTGCATATTTATTTCCTGTGCAGTATATTTTTAGCGTTCTCCTGCATAAATGTGAATTTTCGTGTTCCTACCTGAGTGTTTGATGGATATCTGCTGCCGGTGACGGTGTTTTTATCCATCAGAGACGAGCAGGAAACAGATTCATCAAAACTGCACAGATGAACGACCAACAGCTCCGTAGAACTGAAGAGAAATAATAAAAAAATATATTAATATCTAGGAGTATTATAATATGATAAACAGAAGTTTAACCTGAACTCAAAAACAATCTTCAGGAGAATCAGATCTGACATCATAAACTGTATTTATACTGCAAAGTTCACAAGAACTGAAATAACTGGACAGAATTACAGTTACAGACGTGAATAAAAAAGTTTAAAATTATTATAATAAAACACACTCAGTCCATCTGAAAAAGTCTGATTTTAAGAACAATTTCTGCTCAATCATCTCTGCTTTGGATGCAATTTTTATTGCATGAAAAAAGCATTATTAAAATGGCATTGGTGAAGTTTTAATCCAGATAAATCAAATACTTTCTAGACATTGCTTTTGACAAATTCTCCTTGACCCACTTTCATCAGGTTTTTGCTCACATTTAAATTTGTTTCTGTTTCACATCATGTTTATTTTAGGCTGCTCAGTGGAGTAGTGGTTAGCACTTTCGCCTTGCAGCAAGAAGATCCCTGGTTCGACTCCCGGGGTGGGCCTGGGATCTTTCTGCATGGAGTTTGCATGTTCTCCCTGAGCATGCGTGGGTTTTCTCCGGGTACTCCGGCTTCCTCCCACAGTCCAAAAATATGCTGAGGTTAATTGAGTACTCTAAATTGTCCGTAGGTGTGAATGCGAGTGTGAGTGTTTGTCTGTGTATGTAGCCCTGTGACAGACTGGCGACCTGTCCAGGGTGTCCCCTGCCTTCGCCCAAGTCAGCTGGGATGGGCTCCAGCGCCCCCCGTGACCCTAGTGAGGATAAAGCGGTGTATAGAGGATGGATGTATCATGTTTATTTTAGTTATGGTAGGCACGGTGGTGGTGGCATCATGATGAAGCATGGTGGTGACATCATGATGAAGCATGGTGGTGGCAGTATCATGAATAAAGCATGGTGGTGACATCATGATGAAGCACGGTGGTGGCAGCATCATGATTAAGCATGGTGGTGACATCATCATGATGTGGTGCACAGGGGTGGCAGCATCATGATGTGAAGCACGGTGGTGGCAGCATCATGATGAAGCATGGTGGAGGCAGCATCATGATGAAGCATGGTGGTGGCAGCATCATGATGAAGCATGGTGGTGACGTCATGATGAAGCATGGTGGTGGCAGTATCACTGAAATTGTGTTGGAAGTATTTGATTTATTGATCTATACTTTCCCAGATGTCTTTTTGATTTTAAAAAGATGTTCTAGCAGAAGAACTCTGATGGACTGAGATCAAATAAACCAACAGTAGAATTGATGCAGTTCTAAAGTTCTACAGTCATGGTTCTATTAAGCGTCTCTTCAGATTTATTGTGTTTACAGCAGTTTTATTCTTACTTCATGATCAGAGTCACTCTCATGTTGTCGGGAACAAACTGACTGATTGGAACTCTGAAGACGAACCGGCCGGATCTGGAAACAAAACGTTCAATTAAAGACGTTTATTTCAGGATTCCTCCATGAATCAGGTTCTTCATAGTCATTTATATAAAGTTCTTCCAGTACTGACCCACACTGGTCCCTCAGACAGTATCTACCGTCGATCAGCTGCTGGTTCTCTTTGATCCTGAAGGACTGGATAGTCGTATTCGTCCCTGATGGAGAAACAAAAAATGAGATTAAAACACATTTTAAAGCACCTTTTCTTCAGCAAAAATCACCGAAATTACAACTTCTATTCAAGACAGAACCAAAACAAACTCAGAACAAATCCATAAATCATCCGGTTCTGTCAATAAAAACTATCAAATCTGAGTTTTAAGTCATTCTATCTCATTAACATCACTTCATTCTGCTTGATTTGTTCAATAAATCCCAGAAAATATAAACTTTCTGGATGAAAAAGTGAAATATTTCAGTTCAGAATCACCACCAGGCGCCAGTCAGTCAGTTACTGCAGCTTATACTGAATGTTAAATTATTTTGTTTATATTTAATTATAAACTATAATTTATATTATAACTTAAACCAGATGTCCAGTGGTTGGTTAAAATGGAAAAACAACTGTGATTGTAGAGGGACGTGGTTGTTAGAAAATCACATTTTTAAGACTGACATCAAAAAATAAAATAAAAAAAAGTTAATTAAATTAAATTGAAATGTCGAAAATAATCTTGTTCCACATTGTAGTTTTTATTTTTAAAAAAATTATGAAAATATGATAAAACAGTTGTCAAAAATAAAGCAAATATCGACAAAATAACAAAATTTCAAGCTGATTTAAATAAAATAAAACCTTAAAAGAACGACCAGTTGTGTTATTGTGTAGTCAACATGTAAACTGATATTTTTTTCTCTGAGACTGTACTCAATATTATGTTATTTAACAAAACAATTTTTATTAAACAACAGTTTAAAAATTATTTACCATTTTCAAACTTTAATATTTGATTTTTAAGTGATTTAAATACAGTAATTCATTGTAAAAGAACAAATTGTCATTTATTAAGCTACAGATTATTGATATTATTTACAGTTTTGCCAGGTTTTTCTGACAAATTAGCGTGTAAATAATATTTTTCTGTGATTTCACTGGATATCATCTGTGATTTAACAAAACAATTCTAAAAAAACAACAGTTTTAAAATGATTTACCAGTTTTCAAACTCTAATATCTATAATTTTTCTTTTAAAAAACAGCAATTATCTGTAAAATATTAGATTTTTATTGATTTAAATGCAGAAAAAGATAGTGAAAGAATAAATTGACATTCATAAAAGTACAGATTATTGACATTATTTAAATTTTGACACATTTGTATTTTGTTTTTTTAATTAACATGTAAAATAATACATTTAAAAATAACTGGGTGGTTTTATGTGTCATTTTACAAAACAAAGGTAAATCTGTAAATTTGAAATTAAAAATATATATTTAAAACTTTAACATGCAAAATTTGAAATAACGACAAATATTTGTCAAACAATTAATTTATTGTTGATTTAAATAAAGTAAAAATAGTGATTTTTAAATAAAACACTGTAAAAGTACAAATGGAAATTTTTGATTCACAGTTTTCGTGTGAATTATTACTTTTTTCTGGGATTTCTCCAGTTATCTGTAATTTTACAAGAATTAAAAAATCTATGAAATAGCTGCTAATTGTTAAAAATAATTAAAATAGGAATGAAGTTTTTGGCATGAAAACAAAATCTAAAAGAGGAAAATAAACCTTAAATGAACTCACAGTCTCTGGCACTTTTCAGATACTCATAAAGCTTTTCTCGTCTCATTTCTGTGGAACAGAAACACCAAATGTTAAACCATACTCCAGTAACGGTGACTAACGTACGTCATGTTTGTGTTTTTAGCCTCCATTACCGTCTAGATCGTCCTGATTGGTCGACTCGGTGGGCGACGCCATGGAGCTGTTGCTGCCCCCTGCAGGCGCTGGGCAGCAGTACACCTGATCACAGTACAGCAGATCACAGAAGTCCACATCTGGAGGCCACAGACCAGGAAGACTGGTGGGAGGGACTGGAACAGAGGAGGTAGCATCGGGAAAATTAGCTTCACTGTTAGCATCATGACTAGTATAAAGAAAGGCTTGAGTTAAGTAGAAAAAAGCTCAGAAATTCTTCAACTTTAGTGGAAAATGTTGGATTTTCTTCAAGGTGTTGCATTAAATCTCAGCATTTATCCCTCTGTGGTCATGAAACACAATGACTTAATTTTAAATTGAACCATTTATCAGAGAAACCTTAAATCTTCGAATCTCTCATGCAGAACTTGTCAGAAAAATTTGCCAAATTTGAGTTTATAATCATGATGCTCAGTCAAAGTTAATTCCATTTGTACCAGATTCTCTAAAAACGAAAAAACAAAATAAAAACTCTATGTTCCTCAGTTAAAATGATGGTGTAAATATAAGAAACTGAACATTTGTGGGCCCAGACTTGAACTTTGTGGAACTCCAAATGGGATTTTGGCTTTTAAACAGGTCGTAAAATAGTAGAGGATCCATGTTAGCACCTTGTGGAACTCTTTTCTAGATCCAAGCTGTAACTGAACATAATTTTACTGCTTCGTTTTAACATAAAAGTCTCCCAGTTGTAGTTGATTGGTCTCTAAAATGCTCTGATATCGCTTTTAGATGAGTTGTAAAATAGTAAAGGATCCATGTTAGCACCTTGCAGAATTCCAAAGACTGTTATACAGACCAATCCTCCAACTGTTTTTCCACGTCTATTTTTGCTTAGTTTTAACACAGGATTCTTCCAGTCGGAGTTGTTTGGTTTCGAAAATGTCAAAACTAAGAAGCAATGTTCCCAGACTTAAACCTTGTGGAACTCCAGATGGGATTGTACTCTGAAAGAAGTAATAAAGTCCTTTTTTTTTTTGCTTTTAAACGAGTTGTAAAACAGTTGAGGACCCATGTTAGAGCCTTGTGGAACTTCAAAAACTCTTTTACATCGAATTACTACTGCTATCACAGCAGTGACCACAAGACAAAAACTAAATGGATACTCGGCTGAACTGCAGGCAGTGTTTCCACAAAAAAACAAGAAATATAGGCACCAATTAAAAACATAAGCAGTAAATTATCTGTACTATATCAAGTCTTGATTTTTCCCCCAGTCTTTACACCATCAGTGACACAACAAAAGCAAACATTTAGACACTTTTTGGCTTAACTGCAGGCAGTGTAGTTTGACAGTAACAAAAAAACAAAAACCAAATGTGAAATCAACAGAAATCAGCATGATGATGATAGAATGAGTCAGTTTTTTCTGCACATGCTCAGTAGTTACCTGTGCTTGTCCACGTGGTCTGTGGAGGAACTTCGGTGGCATTGCTAACAAACAAAAACATAAAAAGTTGTTCGTAAATGATATTATTTTGGGATGTCTACAACACTGATAATAGTTGCTACGGTGTGTTTGATGTGACTTTGGCTGCTATCTGGAGATTACTATGTAGACATTTTTTTTCCTTTCACAATAAAAGATTTTTACTTGTTGCCCGGAAACAGAGTCAAGTCGTCCTCCCTTAAGTTGACCAGGTACAGAGCAGTGATGGAGATGACGCTGTAGAGACACACAGAAAACACCATAAATACATTTATTCTTCTGTTTTAATTGATTATATTTCTATGTAGAAGACAGGAAGTGACATCAGTCCTCACCAGAAGGCCATGGTGGCTAAGAGGGTGAAGACACTGGCCTGGAAGACCTTGTGGTGGAGACAGCTGTTAGATTTCCGACTCTGAACCTCTTTCTCGACTTTCTCCGATTTACAGGAGGTGATGCTGGATGTGGTCGACACGACACTGTGCTTCTTACGCCCCCTGGTGGACAAAACATGTAATGTAATTCATTTATTCACACTAAATTTAATGCACTTTAACTTATTTGTAGTTGGTAAAGAGTTGTGTTTCCTGGTGTTGTGTGACTTTTCCCAATGAAACACCTGCAATGATTAAGCTATTGATCAATTAGGCATCAACTATTAATTTAGTTGTCTACTATCTTGATCAGTTTAAGTACATAAACAAACAAAGCGTAAATTCAAGAATTGCAGCTTCTTAAATGTGACTATTTTCTGGTTTATTGGTAAAGCAAATTTACTTGTAGGTTGGATGTACAAAAGAGTCTTTGGAGTTCCACAATACACAATCATAGGTCTTGTACTATTTTACAACCTGTTGAAAAGTGAAAATCACATCTGGAGTTCCACAAGGTTCAAGTCTTGGCCCACTGCTTTTTAGTTTTGGCATTTTTGAGACTAAACAACTACAACTGGAAGATTTTCATGTTAAAACTAAACAAAAATATTGTACCAGTTAGTGGTTTGGTCTGTGAAATAGTCTTTGGAGTTCCGTAAGGTGCTGACATGGGTCCTCTACTATTTACACCCTTTATAAAATTAAAAATTGCATCTGGAGTTCCAGAAGGTTCAAGTCTGGGCCCACTACTTTTCAGTTTCTCGGGTTTCTACCACACTATCTGGTGATTTATCAGTTTTCTGTTAATTATTTAATTAACAGGCTGAGATGGATGTCTGCGTCTACACGAAATATTATTCTCAAAATTCGTTTCTGGAGACGATAAATAGGCTGAAGTTTGGTTTCATGGGTACTAGCCCAAGATATATTACAGTAATTTATATGTGGATATACCATTGCATAATATAGCATTGTTGCCACTCTTGAATTAATGAGGTAGCGGATTTTTCCTAGTATTCCGACAGCTTTGGCGATTTTTGAAGTAAGAAAACTCAGGTGTGCTTTCCAGCTAAGGGATTCATCAACTATAACTCCAAGAAAACGAGCAGAGGAAACATTCTGGATGGGTGTATTATCAATTTGGATTTTCAAAGAAGATTTAAAAGTATTGGGCTGTATTCCAAAAAATATAAAGTTAGTTTTTTTCGCTAAAGCAGGTGTTCTGAGTGTCTATCAAGTCAATAATTTCCAAATTGGTCAGTTTGTTTATAGTTCTGTAAACAAACTACTTCCCCAACATCTAAATTCTATTTATCATTTTAATAACGAATTTCATTATTATCCAACTCGTAACAGCACACTTATCAGAGCTCCTTTTGCTCGTATAAATCTGTCTGTATTTAGTATTCCATACAGAGAATCCAAAATATGGAATCAGTTACCAACCTGGGTCAGAGTCCTTTCACAAACTAAATTTAAAGCAGCTTTTAAAGAACTGCTTTTGAAAAAGAGTAATTTTCCATATGGGATATCCTACTAACACCTGGTTTGTCTTTGGTCAATATGTTTTAAAGAGGTAATATTTTACCCTGTGTATAACTTTAGGAACTGTTGGCATGTTATTTGATATTTTAACATATTTATATAATTGTCTACCTGAGATGTTTTTTCTTTTTTCTTTTTTGGAGGTTGTCTTCTCTCAAACCCCTTGAGGGTTTTTTGGCAACCTTCCTTCACACTTTTAATGTAAGAAATGCGAATTGTTTGTTTAACTTTGTGTGTGAAAAATAAATCAAATCAAAAATCAAATCAAATCAGCAACTATTTTTTAACCAATTAATTAGCTTGAGTACATTTTTTTTTTTTAAAGAAAATAGGTCTAAATTATGTGATTTAAGCTTCTTCAGTGTGAATATTTTCTGGTTACTTTCCTCTTTTTTGATGGTAAACTGAATATCTTTGGACAAAAGCTTAGGAAATTTTTCATTTTTCACCATTTGATGACATTTTTGAGACCAAAAAACAAATTAAAAATAAAAAAAATCACCAGTTGAGTAGTTAAATAATTGCTAGTTACAGCGTCTATTGATCTTCAGCTTATATCCTGAAATCATTCGTTATTTACATTTTTATATTTCATTTTGTTTTGATAGTTCTAATTATTATATTTGAAAATCCAAGTTAATTTACTGGATGCACTGCAAGTCAGATTAACATTTTATAATATAAAAACACAACAGACTGACTGTTCATAAAAATACACAAAACTGCTAGCCTAGCCGCGCTAGACCCATCTCTTAAGACACAAGGGTCTAGGGAAGCTCGACAGGGAGGGAGGCGGGCTAAAAGGTTGTCTATGAAATCACTCTGCAGCAACTGGGTAGGTATACAACCAATCAGCGCAACGAATAGGCTGACGTAGTTCCTAGAGCGCCGGCAGATTGTGGCTAAGTCCCATTAGCTTCCCAACCAGCGGAGCCAACTGGTATATTAAGGATTTGCCGTATCCCATCGGCATAAGTCCAAATACGTCTTTCTTCTCAATGAAACACTTCAATGCCGTCCTTTGTTTATCTTTCAAGTTGAATTTTAGCTTCAAATCTTTAAGGGCTGTGGCCAAAGCCGAGTCCAAAGATAACTGTTTATTGTGCGCTGGTTGTTTCTGTCAGAATCGTCACGCCTCTGTCGTCACTTAGTTACGCCCGCCTTCTGACTCTACACTTCATGGTGATTGGTCCGGCCAGTTTTAGGAGAATCCAGCCTCGAGCCTTATGGAGGGTAACTAGACCCACCCTGGCAGAGAATTAAATTTGTTGCCATGGGTTGTCTAGCGCGGCTAGGCTACAAAACTGCAGCATTAATGTCTTATTTCAATAAACTTTTTCACCGTTTTCATCCAACATGATGGTCTATTAATTTGGAAACTATGAAAAACAATATTCCATAAATAAACCATGAAAGCTGCATGTTTTCAGTCAGCACTGTTCAGATGGTTTGTAATAACGTGAACCTTCGTTATTGAACTTTGCCTCATTTACAACATACTTTTACAGATTTCCCAGAATACATTTCAGTAAAAGACAGAATCTCTGTAACTGATGGCCTTGACTCTTTATGAATTCAGGTTGTTTTGGCTGCAGTGAACTTTCATCTAATTAAATCTCTTCATTCTCGCCTACAGTAGCCTTCAGAATGTCCTTGAACTGTGACTCACAGCGACACACTGATAACACACTTTGTGTGTGTTGACTGTTGCCGTTACGCAACACGCATTACATCAGAAGTTTCCATGAAGCTTATTTTACAGAACAACTCCTAAAGATGGAACACCGAGAAATAACAGAGCTTCAAACGAATTATTCTTGAGTTTTAGATGCACCAAGTCTGCATTAAAATGAGGGAAAATGTTCAATATTAGCCGTCAATGACTCATTTTCAACAACTGCTTTTGCAGTTATTTTAATTTTCATTATGAAAATGTTTTAAAATCTTAAATCTAAACAAAAATAAAAACATTCAAATGGGGTAAATATGCTAAAGTTGTAAAAGTTGCTGCTTTAATTGATTATTATTTTAACAAAGCACTAAATGATGTTAAATTGAAGAGATCTGATTATTATTTTTGTAATCAACTACCTTTTATTTGTATGTGTTGGGGTTTTATAATTAGATTTTTGCATTTTTTTCTGTGTTTTCTACAAATGTAACATGCTTCTACATCTCGTTAATGGTTCAAATGTTGTATAATTTATATGCAACTAATGTATCAAACTTTATTTACAGTATAGAGCTGCTTTGATAAGTGCTGAGCAGGTCAAAGTTCTTCATAGACATTTGATCATCCGATAATACGACAGAGCAAGTTTAGATCAGAATGGAGCGAAATGAAACTACATGAAAAACGTAAAAATAAAATTAAATAATACAAACAGCATTAAAAAGCAAGAAGAATTTGTTAGGAAAAACTCAAAAAACAAAAAAAATGCAATAATAAGTTTCAAAAACATGGACCAAACATTTTAAAAAGACAAAACGTATAAAGAATAAAAACAGTTCTTTAAAAGAGAAAAAAATAGTATCAAATTAGTAAAAAAAATGAAAAAAACTAAATCAGTTGATATAATACGTAACAAATAAAAAGACGAAAAAATTTTAAAAAGACAAAAAATATCAAAATTACTGAATAAAATGATAACAGACTTAAAAAACAAGAAAAATATTAGAAAGAAAAACATTTTAAAAATTATAATAGAAAGATTAAAGGCAAGAAAAACATTAAAATAACAAAACTTAAAAATTAATTAATTAATACAAAGATTAAAAAGAAAAACAGTAATTAACTCAAATTTGTTTAAGAAAGAGAAAACATTAAAAGTTTAATGAAAAGAACAAAGAAATAAATATTCTTATTCAGAAAATACATAAAAAATAATAAAATGATAAAAAGAGGATCAAAACAATCAAAAGACTAAAAAGTGAATTAAAAGTATCCTGGAAAAAATGATAAAAAAAGACAAAAAACAAGAAAAAGTTATTGAAAAAGAAAAATGTTATAAAATTATATCATGAAAAGACTAAAAATCAAGAAAGACATTTAAAAAACCAAAATACCAAATTAAGTTAAATTAAACAATAAAAAGATTCAAAAGCAAAACAATAATTAACCCAATTTATGTATAAATATAAGAAATGAGAAAAAATATTAAAAGCATAATATTAGAAAAAGATAATACAAAATAAGTGGAATAATATAGTAAAACCAAAAAATTAAATAAACAGGGGAGAAAAAAATGTTATAAAAGCTTTAAAGAAAAAATGCCACTTTAACCTCCCAGCCTCTAGGGGGCAGAATAAGCTACGGTAATAAAGAGTGAAAGCTGAAACTTTAAAAGGAAGTCATTCAGGATGTAATGTGACTGATTATAATGTCTGCAGCTACATTTTTAAAAAAAAACATTCAAACTCTTAAAGCTAATTAGCCAATAAAGCTACGGTCCCAATAAAACATATAAACGTGAACGAGTGTGTTTTCAGGCTAAAAACTAAAGTTACCCGGTGGAGCGAAGGCTGCCCGTCAGACTCTTCAGTTTGGCCAGCCGACAGTTCCAGACTTCCAGCTCTTTGATCCGAGTCTCTAGGTTGTCAGTGAGTTTCGACAACTGCTGAACGGCGCCGACGTTCTCCATGAAGATCTGCTCCTGGAGGAACAAACGGAGGCTTTTAGTTCTGCTGATTTACATGATGATACCAGGCGACTGCTAGTAGTGGTCAGATGGAACAAAACCTAAACAGAAATATGTTTGGAGGAGAGAATGTAAAGCCTTTAATCCTAAGAACACAAAACCGACCACCAAGCATGGTGGTGGCAGTATCATGCTGTGGGGCTTTACCCAAAAGACGCAGAAAAAAGGCACAAAATAACCAAAAATAGGCAGAAAACAGTCAAAATGAGGCACAAAGTTATTTACACAAGGCACAAAGCAACCTAAATGATGACCAAAGAGGCACAAAACAACAAAAATGATACAACAAAACAATCAAATATCAGCACTGAACTAACAAAATGAGACAAAAAATAACCAAATTCAGGCACAAAACAACTAAAATGAGACACAAAATCACCAAAATGAGACACAACACAACTATATTTTTTGTCATTTTTCAACCAGAAACTGCGAAACTAGAAAGAATCCACAGGTTTTCAACTTTCTGACACTCCTTAAACGCATCGTGTACAATTTGCTGCTGATCACATGGACAAAACTCTGTGGTCAGATGGAACATAAACTGAGAAGAAATATGTTTGGAGGAGAGAAGGTGAGGCCTTTAATGCCAAGAACACCAAACTACCATCAAGCATGGTGGTGGCAGTGTCATAATAGGTTATATAGGTTGATCTTGGACACAGTTGGATGTTTCAGCAAGACAATGAACCCAAACACACATCAGACGTGGAGAAGAAACGGTTCCATCAGGATAGAATGAAGGTTCTGGACTGGTCTCCCCAACGCTAATATTTGGTCAAGTTTGTCTGTTTCCACCTCAGTTCAGTTCTTCTGGTTTCAATCTTCTGGTTTATCTTTGACTCCTCTGGACACTATACCTACTATCAAGCAAGGAGGTGGCAGTATCATTATACTATGAACTTAACTGACTAAAGTCTGATTTGTTTCTTCATCAGTCAACAGGTTCTTGATGGGTTTAAGTCAGAATTTTGGGAAGACCGGTCTAGAACCTTCATTCTTTCCTGACTATATGTTTGGTAGTAAACAATCAGATTACTGAAGAAGTTGTTTGATCATTAATCTCTAAACATGGATTATTCTAGATATAAGATGGAGGATCTACCTTGTCCACCATGAGGAAGTTCTCTATCGTCTCTCCGTCAGAACAGGTGACGTCTCCGACCTCCTTCACCGCAGACGGCAGCAGCTCCTTCACCTCCTGGGCGATAATACCTGAAATATCAAACGACACACAAGTAAAAACCCTAAAATCCAGGGATAAAACCAGAACCAACTGCTGGGATGATGAAGTGCAGCACCTGTCTGGTGGGTGTGGTCTATCCCCATCGAAGAGGCAAACTCTGGTTTGTAATCAAACTCCACTATCCTCATCTGAGTGATTCTCTTCAGCTGCTGCTCAGAGTCGACCTGATGGATGAACAGAAGTTTAGTAGATTAGTGGTGCCAGTAGGGGGCGCCAAAGTCAGATGTCTTTATATTTAACACACAGAGGTTTTAAATAATAATTTCCCAACATTAACTATTTTCTGCACGTTTTCAGTTTGTTTACAGTTAAAATGAGTCGCACATTAACAAAAATATTGACTGTAAAAACACACTTGCGAGCTACAAATCTTTGAAATTAGAGTAGAAATGCTACTCAAGTCTGGAGAACTGAACTTCAGGAAGATGTTCAAAACACCAAATAAGAATATGAAATTCTCTGCTGCAACCAATCTCATATTTCAATTTAGAGAGAACCATTATTTATCCATTTTCTTTCCTCGAATCCCTTATTTTACACCTTCTAATTCTTGTAACTACGTTTCTCACGAGCTTGAAGAGATTATCTTTTAACTAAAAGTAATTCTTGAAATATTTAGAGCATATTTTAGTTGTTTTGGAGATACTGTGGGTAGTTTTGGCTGATCAAAGTTAACTTAAGCACACGACTTATTCAGTGATTTGTACAAAAGTACTACTTTGACAAATAAGTTTTGGTAATTTAGTAAAGCTGTGGACACAAAAATGGAAACTAGAGCATGTAAAATTTGGGGATTTTGAGGATAAGTTCAATAATTAACACTCAAATGTTTACTGGTACGTTGGTCTTCTTCCATTTTTCAACACTTTACGGTTGCTTATCACTGTATGCAGACGACACCTCATTTTATCTAGAAAAACTGTGGTCGTATAGACTCACTCAGTCTTTCCATTTTAGTTCAATTCGAGAGTATAGTTATAAATAATTAAGCCAATAACTATGATCGTGTTATGTTTGCATTTGCAGTTATTTACCTTCCAGAAAGACATGTAAAATCAGGAGAAATTAGACCCAAACCCCACTAGGACGTAAACCACCAGGTTGGCATTTGGTCTCTGGCAAAGTAGAAGTTGCTGCATCCGTAGTTATGGGATGGTTATATATCTGGCTACATTATATCAATACTTTGACACTTTTTCCTTCCATTATAGTTGGTTGGTAGTTTGGCTTTCAGCTGTCAGGATGCTGTACGACAAACTCAGGACACCAGATATCAGCTGGACTCGACAAGTTTTGCAGTGCAGCTTTTAACCCAGTGCAAACCACATAAAACAGATGCAAAAAAGTGGAATAATATAATAAAACCAAGAAAGAACAAAAATGAAATAATCAGTGGAGAAAAAAACTGCCACTTTAACCTCCCAGCCTCTCGGGGGCAGGATAAGCCCTGACTATAAGGAAGGAAACCATTCAGCATCTAAATGAGCTGATTTTGATGTTGTTGTTTTGTTTTTTTTACACTTTATAAAAATATTTAAACCCTCAATGATGCGGAAACATCTGCTTTTACCTCCAGCTGCTTCAGAAGAGTTCAGATAATAAAATAAATCCATCGTCTCACCTCCTGGATGTTGTGTTTGGCGCGCTGGTCGGACGGCTGCATGACGGCGCCCATCACCTTGGCATTGCCACAGACGACCAGCGCCTCGTCGGGGGAGTCGGTGTTGATGCCGACCCGACCGTGACAGACCACAGCTTCCTGCAGTGCCCCCCGCTGCCACAAAGTGTCGCCGTCTGTCTCGAACTGACCCGGGTTGGACGCCTGAAAGGGGAAGATGCTCCTTTAATCTGATTTTCTGTCAAAAACTGTTGTATAAGTCCATTTCTGACACATTGATTCATCGTCTATCAGTTCAGAGTCGGCGGTTTTACCCTGACGATGATCCTCTCCGACACCAGAGCCGTCAGGAGGAACGTTTCTTCTCGGACTGCAGCGTACAGACCGACCACCATCTGGAAATACCTACACAAACACACACAGACTGGAGGTTCATGTGTTTGAAGAGAAACCCAGATGCTTCAGTACTATCGGTCGATCTTAAATTTTCTATTGAAGTGGTTTTCAACCAAATCAACAATTTTCTGCATTTGGACATCATCATTGACAGCTTCCAGTCAGGTTTCTGCTTATATCAAAGCACTGAAACTCTCATTAAGACTTTAAATAACATGAAAAATGCTGAACGATCCTGGTGTTTTTAGGTCTAGTGTGATATTTCACACCGTGGAACATCAACTGTGTTTGCCGTTCAGAACTGCCGTTGTGATTCCATTTGAACACAGTGACTCACTGACCTCTGGTCGGGGTTGGGTTTTCCTTTCTTCCTCATGTTGTTGGTCGTCGTCTCGCTGAAATGCAGCCTTCCCAGCGTCACTTTGGTTATTTTACCACCAGGCAGACTGATCCTGGAAGATCACAGGTTTTCAGGACAGAATAGTTGGATAAACTGAAGGTTATAGCCTAGAAATGACCCAACTTTCAAAAACGCGATTACAAGCTTCATGAAAAACCACCTGAACATCAAAGCAACCAACTAGTCTAGCAACCCTGCAGTTACCTACCTGACCGGGTGGAACGGTTTCTTAGTGCGGTCCGGTTGGGACTGTTCGATGGTCACCTGGTGGCTCGGAGTTTCCAACTGCAGGAAACGCAGATTTTACACATTGAATAAAGAATGACAGTTTCATCCTGCCAGCTACGTCTCTCATACTGACCTTAACTCCAAACACTTTTATCTGGAAGTGGTCGACCTGCTGAGGTCCGCTGGGCGTTCTGACGTATTGTGGTTCTGCCGCCACACCGATGTGAACCGTGACCTGAAAGTGGTTCTTCTTCTGGCACACGAAGGCCTCGTCAGTAGCAGAGTAGTTGAAACCTTTATCTGTTTCAACGTGGTAGGCAGGAGGAGACCTGGAACATTGAAGAAACGACGTACAATGAAACCGAAGCTGACAAACACATCTCTATTGCATTTAAAAAGCTGCCGTTTTGCTCACAGGATCTGGTAGCTGCTGTCGTAGAAGGTGCCCCGCTGTTCCAGTCTGTACTGTTCCCACGTCAGCAGCTGATGGGATCCCAGAGTCAGACCCCCAACACTGGGACCTACAGCGCCACCATGAGGTCCATCACCTTCAACGCAGGATGCCGACGGTTCCTCACACTCAGATCTCCTTCTCTTTTTACTGTCCGGTGAGCTGAAGCAGGACAAGATGTTTACAGCTCAAATCAAACAGCTAAGTAAAGGTTCTTCTTGGTTCTTGAAGATGTTTCACCTTCATTTAAGACACTACCTCAGTTCTAACTGACTGGTGGTGAGTCCCAGGTCTTTCTCTCCCCTAACTGAGGATTGTTACCACTTATAACAGACCCCTGATGTCTCACCAGCCAGTTTCACCATAATTCAAACTTCTACACTCGCCAACAACAAATATGACTCAATGGTTCTTGACAATCATTTAGTATGGAGTCCTTACATCCCTTTTCAGGAAGTTTTACCATCATCCAAGCCGTGATTCCCACCTCCAACTCACAGGAGTAGTACTTCATTACCAACCGCACATAATGGAGTCCTATAATCCCTCATCAGGCAGTTTTACCATTATTCAAACTTTGATTCTCACTTTCAACTCATATTACTGAAGACTAATAACCAACTACTGCAGGTTCTCGGTTTAAAACGTTCTTGACCTATGGTGTTTCGTTGATACGTTGGAATTGGTTACATGGAACTAGTTGGCAAGTGGAGTGGAAGAATACACCGTCACACTGTGCTATAAGACACCTTTCTTTACATTTGCCTGTTGGATTGTGCTACATTTGCTAACTTTTTGCCTTTCATTATGGCTTCCAAGCATAAATCAGACTCCTCTGATGGCAGTGCTTTGAAGAAAAGGAACACCATCTCCATGAAAGTGAAATTAGATATAACTAGAAAAGCACTCGGAGAGCGCAGACCTCCGCCATGCCATCTGTTTGTCTGTCTGTCTGTCTTTGTGTGTGTCTGTTTGTCTGTTAACAGCATAACTCAAAAAGTCATGGACGGATTTTCACCAAATTTTGTACAATTGAGAGATGGCCTGGCGGCCATCTCTCAATTGTCCTTCAACCTTCAAAAAAATCCTGGATCCAGACGGTGATCCGGATCACCTCCAAAATCTAATCGATTGTTACTTTTGCTCTTCCGGACATCCTGTAAAAATTTGGTGAAAATCCGTCCATGACTTTTTGAGTTATGCTGTTAACAGACAAACAGACACACACACAGACAGACAGACAAACAAACTCCGGTGATTACATAACCTCCTGGCGGAGGTAATAAAATGCTCAAGTTGTAAAAACAGGGCACCATATTTTGTTATCTTCTTGTAAAATGACTCATACATGCGTGGAAGTCATTGGTGTTCATGACTTTTCTGAAGAAATGATCAATATCATGATACACGTAACGGCTTTATTCACATTTTTGTCGGAGCTCCGACTTACAGCGAAAATTGACTTAGGTTGATCTGTAGAAATGGCACTCTGACGTAAGTCGAGGATCCCCTGTACTTACGATGAAGTCCTTACATCCCTCACCAGGCAGTTTTACCTCTACTTAAGCATTGACTCTCATCCCCAACTAACACAACTCAATACTTGTCTTTGACCACTTGCAATGAAGTCCTGAAATCCTTCTTCAGTCAGTTTCACCCTAATCTAATTCAAACCTGTATACACACCAACAACTCAAAGTGTATTATCAACCACATATAACAGAGTCCTATAATCACTCACTAGGCAGTTTTACCGCGATTCACACTATGATTCTCACCTACAACTCATATAACTTATGGCTAATTACTAACTACTTCCCATCAAATCCTGACATCTCTTACCAGTAAGTTTTGGACTTCAAACTTGTATACTCACCAACAACCCAGCCTTCTTAACAACTATTTATTATGGAGTCCTGACATCCCTCTCCGGACAGTTATTTATAGATGGATTGATGGATAGATGGATTATTATCAGGTCAGAGACCCAATTTCTTTTTTTACATGTTCGGCAGCTCCACCATCGTTCATGCCTTGATTCTTCCCTTAAACTGATATCATCCCAGTTTGGACTTGTCTACACACCAACAACTCCTATGACTCAAGGTTTATGACCAATCACATTTAATGGAGTCCTCTCATCCCTCATCAGGCAGTTTATTTACCATTCAGACTCAACTCTGAGTTATGAGAGTAGGGGTGGATAGTAATAGGTCTTGAATCAAGGTAAACCATCATCAAAAAACAAAAATAAGTCCACTTGCTTTCCTGAAGCCCTCATGAAATCATGTTCTATCTTAAACATGCAACTTTCTGGTTGAAAATCAGATGAAAAAGACACATTTATAAAATGCAACGACCCAAAACACATCTCAGAACTCCTGCCTCTTTAACATCTTGATCCTCAGCTTTGAGGACCCTTTCAGCTAAATGTTTAAGTCCCTTCTTATGAATACTTCTTCAAATATTCACATGTCCACAATTCCAACACCAGAAACAATAAAATGCCAATGTTTTCTTACTAGGTTCGTAATGTGGAGGCCGACCGCGACAGACCGACTGAAGGGGGTGTGGCCACAGCTGTGATTGGTGCATGGTAGCTGTTGGAGGGCGGGGACGGAGGTGTGGGCGGAGCGTAAACCTGCGAGCAGCTCTGTGGATTCAGGTAGCATTCAGGTGAGTGGTGAGTCTGAAGGTGTCGGGGGGCGGGTGGAGTCCCAGACTTCACATACATATTAGTGACACCCAAGTTATGGAGCTGCTGGTGGGTCAGCAGCTCGGAGGGGGCGGAGCCTCGGTCCTTAAAGCGACAGGAGGCACCGGATTGGGTCGTTGGTACAAACGCTTCCTGGGCAGTCTGCTGGTTGGACCAATAGGATGGCTTGTAGTGCAAATCTGCCAATTATAAAAGAAAACACCTCCTTGGTAAAGAGGTCATGGTTGTTTTGTCTTTCCAACTTTTCAGCACAGAAAGTGATATTTTAAAACATAACTTGTACTATATTGGAAGAAAACAACTTGTAAGTACTTGGCAGAAAGTAGTATTTAGGTGAAATAAACCTTTAAAACTAGAAGTTCTTGAAGCACTAAGTTTCGTGAAGCTAACGGTTCAGACTGTTACTGAATCTGATGTTTCTACAGGGTCCAGGTGTGAGGATGATGGTGGTACCTGGTATTTCTGGTATTTCTGGTATCTGAGCAGGAGAACAGGCCTCTGAGCTGGAATCAGGAGGAGACTCAGGGAGCATGCTGGGAAATCAAACAACCACCCAGTATTAGTAACATGCAGGAAGCCGTGGTTCTGTATTTACAGCCTCTAGGATCTGATAACCAACTAGGTCAACGCTGTTTTTATGCCTCCAAACCAGGAAGCTGCTGAATTCTGGAGCTGATGATCATGAAAGTGGTGGAGGAAGGTTCATCTTCAGTTAAACGCATTAATTATTAATGGGGTTCTGATGTTTACATGGACTGGAACCAACCACCTTAAATACACCTCAGAGGTCCGTTCTTTTCCAGGCGTTTTCTAGTTCTATTACACCAGAGAGTGAAGTTTTTCTGTTTTACTACATTTATCTGACAGCTTTACAAAGCATCACCACACAAATGAAGGTTTTTAGACACAAAACAAACCAAATAATCCAACAGTTAATGGGGATTTTTTTTTAACAATTTACTGTTATCATGTGTATTTTGACCGTTTTGGTTAAAATTACAGATAATTACTAATAAAATCACTTTTGTTTTTGTTTTTTTACATATTATCCCTAAAAAAACAGACCAAATAAAAAAAATCCAGTATTTCTATAAATGTTAATTTATTCTTTTACAATGTTTATACTATTTCTTATTGTGTTTAAATCAGATAAAATAGCATTATTTTAGAGATATTTGTTACTTTAGAGAGTAGAGGCAATGCTTTGGTTTAATTACAGTTAATATCTAGTAAACCAGAGAAGAAAAAAACTTTGATAAATAAATAATAAAAATCAATGAATCAATATTCATGGTAGTTTTATCTTTGCAATAAATGGTAAAAATCTGAAGATTTGTTTTCAAGATAAAGTATACATACTTTTACTTTCAGTATCTTCTTCAATGTACAAGTTTTATTGTGCAGTATTAGTACTTTTACTGAAGGACGTGAATACTTCGTCCACTGCTGTATATGAGAAGTTACTCAGAAATAAATAGATGTTTGTAGCTGCAGGCTGTTTTTATTAATAACTGATTTAATGAATCATGCAAACTGCTGTGATCCACAGTATTTTGGTGGAAAAAACCCTCAAAACAGTAAGTACTTCACAGAAAGTGGCATTTTAGGCAGAATAAACCTTTAAAACCAAAACCTTTACTATTTTGCAAGAATAAAAACTGTAAAACCAGAAGTACTCGGACAGTCAGAGTATTTGTGATGGAATAAACTTTTAAAATTGTAAGTTGTTGGTCAGAAATCAGTATTTTGGTGAAATAAACCTTTAAAATGTGTAAGTACTTGGACAGAAAGTAGTATTTTGAGTAAAATAAATCTTTAAACCTAGAAGTACTCAAACAGAACTTTGTGTTTTTGTTTAAACATGAAAATTCGTTTTCAGGACAATATATACATATTGTTACTTTTTCAGTGTACAAATTTTACAGTGTAGCATTAGTACTTTAAAGGAAGGATCAGAATACTTGGTCCACCGCCGTACATGAGAAGTTAGTCTTGTTGTTAATAAATGATTAAATGAATCTTACAAGCTGCTGGGATCCACATCGTTGCTCAGATATTGCTCCAGAATGCTCGTATCCACGGCGACGGAATTGTCCAGCACATTATTCACATCCTGTCCTGAAAACATCCAATAATACCAAGTCTTAGTAACCTCATAAATCCACTCTCATATAATCCCTAGAGTTAAATAACATCCACTTTAAAATAGGGCTGCCGCTAACGACGAATCAGCGAATTGTCTGAGCACAATACGTCATCAAAAGTGGAAGTGAGCGCGCAATGCAACAGAAATCACCATCTGACCGGAGCACAGAACACGGATGGACATTGTACATATGTAGTATTTGCATGATGCAGCACAGATGTCCGCGTTTAGATACAGCTGTATCGTAAACGCTCACATCCATGTTTACGATACAGCACAGACGTCCGCACTGCATCATGATTCGTCGATTTGTCGTTAGTGGCAGCCCTACTTTAAAACCAGCAGCTATAAATAGACGGATGTCCTCACAACATCAGCAAAACACACACCGATCAATAATTGTTGATCCTCTGGCCGGTTAACCTACTATCAGCGACACTCAGACTGAAACTAAATATTTAAAGTCATAAAACAATAAAATTTTCAAGTCAATAATATCTGAAGCATCTAAATCTGTCACTAAATAAAATCCTACTTCGTCCACAGGTGGTTCAGAAAAGCTCGACTTGTTGTCCGAGAACGACTCAAGGACCCTGGAAGCTCCTTGAAACCGAATAGATTCACTTCACGAGACACCAGATCCTTCTCAAGGACCCTTAGAACATCTCCAAGGACTGAAACCGCCTCGAAAACAACTTGATCTACCACTTCTCTATCTTCAAGTACCCTTGGAAACCTCATCAAACACCATGGAACCATCAAGAGATCCAGACACATCTTCAAACACCCTGGAACATCCTATCCTCAAGAACCCTTAAACATTTTTTAAAATATTTTTGAAAGACCATAAGAACACCTTTAAGAAATCTTCTGGAAAGTTTTCAAGGTGTTTTTTTTCCTGATCTTTCAGAAAGCAAAGACCACTTTAGCAAACCTCTTGGAACCTTTTTAAGGATTACTTGAACCTTTTAAATATCCCTGGATTCTCCACAAGAACCACTTTACCACCTCAAGGACACTTTAGTCTTCCTTAAATACTCCTTCAACATCTTCAGTTACAATTGTCGAGCTCCTCCCCTTTAAGATATCCAGGTTTATCCCCAATGATATCAAGCACTCCAGAAGATCTTCTAAACATCCTGAAACACCCTAAAAACCAGCTTTAGAACCCCTGGAGCCTCCCTAAATACTACGGAGCCTCTTCTGAATATTATCAGGCACCTCAGGAATCTTTTTGTGGACAGTCCCTTTAAGGGATCCAGACTCATTTCAAATATCATTAAGGTCTCCAGAACATCTTGTAAACATTCAACAACACCTTAAAAAACATTTAAAACCCCTCAAACTTCCATAGGGTCAACTGCAGTCATTTCTCATGACAATTCATTTTCGTTAAGGACAACTGAGTTCCGTCAAGGACTCTTGGGAGCCGGTTTTTATCTCTTCTAAAACTCCTTAAGCGCCTCTGGTCCCTAAAGGAGATCAAGGTAGATCCTCAACATCCTCAAGGACCCTAGAACACCTTCTAAACATCCTGAAACACCTTACGAACCATCTTAAACATCCCTAGAACCTCCTCAGGGTCAACAGTCACTTTAAGCTATTATTCAGCTTCTTCAAGGACCCTGGAACCTCTTTGAGGACCCTGGAACCTCTTCCAAATCTTGTTCTAGCACAGATCCTCTAATATTTGCAGGTAGCATGCAGTAGAGCTTCATTTGACGCCTCACCGTTGAAGAACTGCTGCAGCGCCTCGTTCTCTCCCAGAACCTGGAGATGCTGCCGGCCGGCTCCAGGCTCCATGATGCCCAGCAGGGGGCGCTGCAGCAGGGGAACCAGAGGAACCGGGAGAAGCTCCAGCTGGAGCTGCTGCTGCTGAGAACCACCAGAAAAGACAGGTATTATAAAGAACGTCTGAACATGGAAGAATTAGAACGAACACATTAGAACCACAGAACAAGTGATTATTTCTACAGAACAAACTGTAAATATTTGAGATTAAGGGAGTCGTAGCTGTATGTCGGTTCTATCTGTGAGAACCAACAGATTTATGATGCTGAAATAACGATGCAGAGTTCAAGGTTAAAACCTCTGAGCTCTGGTTTTAAAGAACGTTTAACCTGCGACCCTTTAGAACTGCAATCGGCTCTTTATCTGACTGGATTTAGGTCAAGTTTAAGGTTCCAAGAAGTCAGAAGTCCCTCAGTCTGTTCTGTTCCTTTATGTTCTCGAGGCCTCAGATTGTTTTTATCAAATGTTCCTGTGATGTGATCTATTAAGAACAGGTGGAACATTCTTCTTGCTGTGTTCTCAGGATGTTTATTGGGCGTTGCTGAGGAAACACATTCTATAAAACGTTCCTCCAGTGACAACAAAAGAAAGATGTTCTCAGTGCAACATTTGGAGAACATTAACAAAATATAAATCTTAAATGACAGAACGTTTTCTAAAGGACGTTCCTACAATGTGATATTGTAAGGAGAGGTGGAACATTCTGCAGTATTCTAAGGACATCTGGGGGATGTTTTTAAATATTTAATGTTCTATTAAACATTCTCATAATGTTCCATGATAACAAAAGGAAGAACATCCTCAATCAATATTCAAAAACTGTTTCCTACTTGTTATCGAGGCCACAGATGACGGAACGTTTTCTCACAGAATGTTCTATAAAGTTCCTGTAATGTGTTTTATTAAAGCTAGAACATTTTGCCTTTTTGTTGAGGGAACACATTATAGAACATTCTTCTAGGAAACATTTCCCCAATGATGTTTTCATTGCAGTATTTTAAAATGTTCTCAAGATATTATCAGGATCTTAAGACCAGAACGTTCTTTGGAAGACGTTCCTATGATGTAAAATATTAACAAAGGTGGAACGTTCATTCTGCAACATTCTGAGGATGTTTTGGAATGTTGTTGCAGGAACACATTATAGAAGATTCTTCTAGAGAACATTTACAGTGTTCCATGACAACAAAAGAGGAACGAAACAACATTCAGGAGTCGAGTGTTTTCTGGGTCCTCCATCCACCCCCACCACCTCCTGGTTCCTCTGCTGTAAACGTTCCGCTGCATTTATTCAAATTAAACGTTACTCCAGTTGGTTCTACAAGTTCTAACGACGTTTCCAAGTTTTAATCTAAACATTCAAAGAACATTTTAAGGACGTTTCAAATAATGTTCCTACAAAGTAGAACGTTTTAACATCAGCATCCAGAAGACGTTTAGATTCTGTTCCACTAAAGAGGTTCTCAAAAAATGTTTTCAGGATGCTCTCAAGATCTTAGATTAAAAACAACTAAACATTCCTGTAAGGTGATTTATTACTAATGCTGGAACACAAAGTTTCATGATAACACATGAAGAACGTTCTCAAACCAAAACTCCTAAAATGGACTCAATAGGTTCTTGAGGCCTCGTACGAATGTTTAAATGAAACGTTTCTGTAAAGTGATATATTAACGAAGGTGGAACATTCTTCCTGCAGGATGTTTTTAGGGATCTTTTTGAGGTAACACATTACAAAACGTTCCCACAATGTTTCATGATAACAGATAAAGAACGTTCTCGAACTAAAACTCAAAAGATGCTTTTAAGATGTTGATCCAACCAGCCTCGAGAACATCTTTAAAGCACTTTAAATATTTGAATAAAACGTTCCTGTAATGTGATGTACTGCTAAAGGGGGAACATTTCACCTGGAGGATATTTTGGGGATATTTTTGAAATAACTCATAAAATGTTCCACAATGTTCTATGACAACAAAGAAGTAATGTTCTCAAACCAACATTTGAAAAGTGTTGTGAAGATATTCTCAAGCCGTCAGATTTTTTTGTGATGTATAATGTCATATATTTCAAAAAACAGAACATTTCTGGGACGTTCTTGAGGAAACACGTTCCAGAAAGTCACAGGAAAAATGAAGGAAGGATGTTCAAGATGCAAAATGTGCTTTAGAATGTTAGCGAAGAAAAAAATGCGACCATAAAAACATGAAACAATTCTGAAGAGACTGAAGATTAATCTGTAAAGGTGTAAAATGATTCTCAAGAGACACAAAATATGACCAGAAAAACATGAAACAATTCTAAAGAGACGCAACAACAATCTGTAAAGACGCAATATGATCACAAACAGATGGAAAATGGCTGTGAAAATGCACAAAATGATTCTAAAAAGATGCTAAATGATTCTTTAAAGTCATAAAATTATGTTAAAACGACAGAAAGTGACTCTAAAACCCCTCAAAACTATCAAAAACAGCCGTGGATGTGATGGAAAATGAACTCAAAGAGACTAAATATGACCAAAAAACACTAAATAATTCTGAAGAGATGCAATATGACCACAAAGAGACACAAAATGTTTCTTGAAACACACAAAATGATTCTAAAAAACAGAAAATTATTCTAAAAACAAAAAGAATTGTCATAGCGACTTACTACAACCATGAATGTGATGGAAAATGACCTAAAAGAGACTAAAAATGACCAAATAAACACTGAATAACTCTGAAGGGATGCAATGTTAATCTGTAGAGATGAAAAATGACCACAATGAGACAAAAAAACGATTAAATATAACCAAAAAAAAAACACAAAATGATTCTCAAGTGACAAAAAATGACCATAAAAATACTAAATAATTCTGAAAAGACAAAATTTATCTGCGAAGACGCATAAATATCCTCAAGAGACACTAAATGACCACAAAGAGAGTCAAAATGTTTGTTAATTCACACAAAATTAGTCTCTAAAGACAGAAAATGATCCTAAAATGACTCTAAAGACATGCAAAGCTACGAAATAAGACCATAAAATCATTAAATAATTCTGAAGAGACCCAACATTAATCTGTATCGTGCTCCATACGCCCCCTTTAGAACTCCTTTAGAACGTCTTTAACCATCCAGCGTTTCAGAGGAATATTTGGGCAACCAAGAAAAAGCTTCCTGCTCAAAATTTTACAAGAATTTTGCAGAACCTTCTTGACAATGATCTGGAGAACATTTACTGAAGCTCCGGACGGATTCACTCGACATGTTGTTTGTTCACACTCACCTGAACGCCACTCCAAGATGGCCGCCAGTCAGAGGGTCAGCGGAGACTTTATCCAACCTGAACGTCCTCAGGTACAATCCATGTGCGGTTCCACGTCCGCTACTAGAACCTCAGAGTTCCTCCAGCTTCGTCTGCTAGTCCTCCTCTTTTAGTTCTTCTTCTTCTTTAGTGTTTTCTGCTCAGATAAACTCTCCTTTAGTCTCCTTATTGCTTGTTGATCGTCTGTGGATCGTCTATGGATCGTCCCTGTCCGTTGGATGGACTTTGAGCTTTGAACAGGAAACAGTTAAAGACCTCTACACACCTGACGCAGGTGTGTCGCCATAAATCGGCTGCTCGTATCACTGCAAACACACACACACAGGGATAGAAATCAGGCAAATGACACGGAAAAAAGCAAAAACAGGAATGGAAACGTGTGAATAGATAAAGATGTTCGTAAACTGGTAGGGTTGGAAGATGTCAGTGTTAAGTCTAGTTTCATATTTTAGCAGATTAGAAGTCACTAATAATTCAGAGAACACAAATAAACAACCACAAAGAGAGACAAAACAACCACAAAGAGAGACAAAACGACCACAAAGAGACACAAAACGACCACAAAGAGACACAAAACGACCACAAAGATTTACATGTTTGGCACCAGTCTCCCCTAGAATGGCAGTGAGGTGCAGTCAGACCATTCTACACTTCCTCTAACTGAAGCTTCTTTCATAAAACAAATATTTATAGTTTTGTTTTGCTCCCATTTCATGTTTCAGAGATTTTAGATTTAAAAGAAGAGAAATAACTGGGTTTTAATCATCTTTGACTTCAGTTTCTGACAAATCATACTTAAGTCTTAAATGTTTTCGTAGAAGACACATTTTATCCTTGTTCAAGAAAAATTGTCACGTGTTTCCCAAATTTCACAAGTTCCTATGTGTTGTTGTTCATGGTTTGTGAAGCAGCAGAGAGATAGATATTATTTTTCTGAGAGTTTCCAGCTCTGAGTTTCCACTTTTCAATCTGTTTAAGTCAAAACAACATCTGGAGGAGTCAGAAACCCTTCTAGTAAACTGGACTTCTGCTGCAGAGAAACACAAAACCAGAGAAACGGAAGGATTTCCATCTGTTGCTCCATCATTTGACCAGTAGGTGGCAGTAGAGACTGTTAGAAAAGTAGATCTGACCGCTGCTGCTGCCAAACATGACCACAAAAAAACAAAAAAATGATCATAATTAGACACAAAATGACCCCAAGAGACTAAATATGATCGCAAAGAGATACAAAATACTACAGTGATCCAATAAATAACCCCAAAGAGACACAAAATGATCACAATGAGACATACATAGACAAAAAAACAACCTCAGAGAAAACAAAATGAAGACAAAATACGAAAAAATAGCCAGAATAAGACAAAACATAATCAGCACAAGACTAAAGTCATCACAAAAATACAACAAACAATGAAGATGCAAAATAGTCATTGATAGATAAAAGCATAACACAAAGATACACAAAATGACCACAAGAGACAAAAAACAGCCACAAAAAGACACAAAATAACCACCAAGACACACAAAATGATCATAATAAGACAATAAATGACCATAAAATGACCCCAAAGACACAAAAAATAACCACAAAGACAGAAATGACCACAAAGATATACAAAAAGACCACAAAGAGACACAAAATGACCATAATAAGACAATAAATGACCATAAAATGACACTAAAGACACAAAAAGACCACAAAGACATACGAAAAAACAAAGAAACACAAAATGCCCAAAAAGAAACACGAAACAACCACAAATACACCCAAAATGACCACAAAAAGACACAAAACAACCACACTGAGACACAAAACAACCACAGAGACACAAACTGATCAAACCAACTTGAGTACAAAATAAACTTTGGAGGAAACAGCGATTAATCATCAACATAAAACATAAACAGATGTCAGTTATAAAAAGCTTCAAAGCTTCACGGACTTCAACTTCCTGTGTTCAGATGTTTCAACGTCAGGCTGTAAACTGAACGGTGAGTCAGCTGTTGACGGTTTGTTCTGGGTAATTGTGTGATTGTTTTAGGGATAACTCAGAGTGACTCACCTCGGACTGCTTTCTTTGTTCTGTTGGGTGTTACATCCAGTAGAAAAAGTTGAAGTTTCTGAGAACTTCTAGGAGCAGAAACCAGAACTGAAGCTGTTCCTACCTGGACAGGGAGGATGGACCAATCAGAGCCTCCGTAGGAACCAATCAGAGCCTCCGTAGGAAGGAGGTGAGGCTGCATTCTCGTTTGATTTGTTCCTTCAGCAAACATTTCCCTCCAGAGTTTATGGTCTCAATCTCTGGTTTATAATCTCCTTTAACACAACTTGATGTTTATTCAGTAAATTATCATCCGAACAGGAAATAAATAAACCATAAACCTGGTTTGTTTTGGAATGTTTTCAGGTTCTCAGTTAGATCAAACTCTCGGTTGTTGCATCTGGTTTATAAAGACCAAAAAAAGACTTAAAATAACCACAAACATGATGAAAAATGAACCCAGAGAGACAAAATATGATCAAAAAACATGAAATAAGTCTGAAGAGATGCAACATTAGTCTGTAAAGGTGCAAAATGACCACAAAGAGATGGAAAATGATGACACAAAATGAGTCGAGGAAGACAGAAAATGATTATAAAAACATGCAAAATGAACAATAATGACTGAAACAGCCATGAATGTGATGGAAATTGAACTAAAAGAGACTAAAAATGAGCACAGAAAAGATAAACTGACACAAAACAACAAAGAGAGCAGCGTTTTATTGTCACTCGTCTTTTTCTCAAGGCTTTTTGTATTTAATCAGTCAGGAATTGATGAAACAGTTAAAATATAATTCAGTTCATATCATCTGTAAGTTCAGGATATTAAAATATTGAAGACAGAAAACCAAACAGTCCGTCCAGGAGAACATGTTGGCAGAATGTCTTAAAGACTTGAAGAGAGGATAGTGTTACTACAGGGTTCCTGATAGGTTCTCATTCACTATATATATTTATATTTATTCAACCGTCAGACAAACATCAGATCACCAGTCTTCAGTTGATGACTCATCCATCAGTCTGAACAACAAACTGTCTGCTGTGACTCACTGGGTCTAAATAAAGGTTTGGATTCAGACGATTACCCTCCGATCTACGGAGACGTCACGATCTGAGCGCACTCAGAACCACAGAGTCGTCGATCCGTGAATGACGATGAACGAGGGAATCCTGACCTCCTTCTACACCTCAGAGGTTCCACGTAGGAAGAAAACATCAGCAGAGTTTCAGTTCATCAAGAGTCAAGTACCAAACTATAAATCTGAGGTACTCTGTGTGAATATTTCTGCTTTATGCTGCTTTAGACTTTTATATATTAGACTCTTTGTCCATTACAGGACCTTACCTACTCAAAAACGTGTCGTATTTTCATAGAAATCTGGATGTAATCATTTAAAAACCCAACAAATCAATAATAGCAGGAGCATGATGAGAAGCACGGTGGTGGCAGTATTATTAGGTGAAGCATGGTGGTGGCAGCATCATGATTTTTCTCAGCAGTATAGAGGGGTAAATAAATGCAGCACTCGCTAAGCTGACATTGGGAAGAAACGTCACAAACAACAACAGACATCAGTTTCAACCACGTTGTTGTTTTATTCAATCTAAACATTCACTCTGAATTTTACAAGCTAAAACACTCCGATATTTTACAAAAGTTTACAACAGGAGGAGACAAAGTTTGAACCTTTCAGGTTTTAACGAAGCTTTTAGTTTTTTTTAAAAACATATTTAAGTGCTAATCACAGAAAGGTGCAGCAGTCACACTGCCACACGGCTCACATTCACACTGTCATGCTTTTAGCTTGAAATTTTTTTGTTTTTTGTTCTGTTGCAATGGCTTTAATCATGGGCAGAGCAACAAAGACTCCGCCTACTTATTTTTTAAGCTTGTTGATGCGATACAGTTAAACTGTTTAAAAATTCATATTTTCAGTAGACAGATTTACATTTTTTTTCTTTTTCACAAGCTCATGCAGTTTCGTGAAGCTTTCAGACACACGCTGAATTTCTAATTATTAAAGTTTGTAGTAAAAAAAACAAATCAAAACACCTAAAACATTGTCACAAACACCACCTTCACTGGATCATTTAAGTGTCTTAGATGGATCAGATTGACTGAAAAAGCTAAGATGGAGGTAAATCTGACAAATCCAGATGTTTCAGACATTATTCTGTCAGATGTTAAAAAGTGGAAGTACAGTTCCCAAATAATTTTGTTCATATGATGACCCCTCGCACCATCTAGCCTCAGGGGGGCAGTAATGAGCACCACAAGAAGAAGAAGACTTTACATCAGAAAACATCTCTTGGTCAAGTCTTTTCCCTGTGGCATCGACTGAGACTTAAGTTTCAGGCATGGTGGTGGCAGCATCATGATGCGAGGCATGGTGGCCCCTGAAACAGGGAATATTTTAGGGGAAAATGGAAACCAGTTGATCATAACGGGGTTCCTGAACCAAAGACTGAATATAAAAGATGGATGCAGCCACCAGGGGGCGACTACTCTGGTTGTTAAAAGAAGTTGAATTGTATAGAAGTTTGAGATCTCAACATAGATGGTATATAAAAGATCGACAAGGATATCAAGAGGGTGGAACAAATGGTGCTTGTTGTTTTCTCTGAGTTTACCTTCGAATAGAAACTTATTCCCCCTGAAAACAGCCCTCAAATAGGTTCTATAGAGGTTCTTGCTGTCAGAAGAAGCTAAAAGTTCTGGCCTGCAAGTTCCCGCAGTGAAAACCGGACCTATAGATTTTATATAAAAGATGGACAGAGCATCGAGGAAGTAACTTCAGCTTTGACACCACCAGCAGGGGCCAACTTCTTTTAAGAGGAAGCCTGATTGTGTCCAAGTCTCTGAGAAATGAGTTGACTTCTGCCTTGTTTTGTCACCTCAGCGACAAATTTCCTGTGAAGTTTATGGTCTCGATTACTAGTTTTAAGTCTCCTTTAGTGCAACATGGTGTTTATTTAACAAATTATGTAGATTTTTAGGGGAAAATAGATGATAAAACAAGATATCTCTTAGGGCGAATGAAGTGTCTAGCCTTACTTATTGCGTCCAGTTTTAATAGACCAAGATGGCAATGGTTCAGGGTTAGGGTTCCAAATTACTGAAAATAATAATTCACAAAACAGTTTGTTCTGTCAAAGTGTCTGTGTCCATCCTTTATGTAAAGTCTATCTCTTGAACACACTTTAAAGAACGTCCATGATCAATTTATGCTTTGAGAAAGAGAGTTGTGCCCCCAAAGGAAGGATTTTAGGTACTTGGATCGACAAGTGAAAATGATGCTAACTATTGGGGAATTTTCTTGGACCTTTATTGGGTTTGAGAACACTTCAGGAACCCTAAAGTTTACCTGCAGAGCGGAATATCTGGAATATATCACTTAACCAACCGAAACAAACAACAGGAAGCGAAAGGACACAAGCTTTACAAACATTACAAAAAGAAAAGATTCCTCACAGTCTACACAAAAAGAAAAGTAGGATTGTCACAGTAGCCTGTATTTACAACAAGTACACTCTTTACTGTATACAGAAATGTACACAGTCACACATGGGGGGTCCTTCGTGTAAATTAGTTTTGCGGATTTGAACCAACTTGTGTTTTCTTTGTCTAACAGTCGAATTCTAAAACACTTCAGAGAAGACTCGTTTCCACAATAAGCTGGTGTAACAGGCAGATTAACCCCTGGCCAAAGTACACCCAAAGAATACTCAAAATATATCCAAAGAATACCCAAAGTATACCCAAAGTATACCCAAAGTATTCTTTGGCCAAGGCCAGTTGATACCAAGGTATTCTTTGGGTATACTTTGGCTGGGGGTTAATCTGGCCTGTTACAACGGTACATCTGTACGCCGTTTTTCGGTAACAGAATTCTTGGTAAATATTGGACCGATTCCTTCATATACACCAAAAAACAGACACCAGGTTTAAAAATACCGGAATCACCCTGTAATATAGTTCAGAGAACGTATTTTTGTTTTGGTGTTTTCATGATTAAAATCAAAGAAAGTCCAAAAGTTCGAGTCGACTTTAAGGAAACGGTGCTAGTTTAAAGGAACAGTTCTGCTTTTTTTCTTCTTCTTCTTCCAGCTGTTGAACATGAGCTGCAGCTGCTCTTTAATCCTGTTTGTCCTGATTCTTGTGTCCAACATCGACTCGGTGACGACACTCTCATGGACGCTGCAGTTTCCACACCGACTTGTGAAAACATGGCCCGTCACCGTTTGGTAACACTGTGCTGTAAACTGTCTTTCAAAATAAAAGCTGCTGGATTTACAACCTTCTGGTTTCCATCGACTTTTGCTGCGGAAGAAAAAATAATAAAAGACGGCGGAGGGACAACGGTGAACAAGAAGAGAAAGCTGGACTCAAACTGCCGTTGAGTTCTTGATGAGCGACTTCTTGTGCTTTTGTTTCACCATCTTCTGCTACATTTGCTGCCTCACAATCCCATCAGTCATTCTGCTGTGTCCTCTGTATATATTTATGTACGTGTGTGTGTTTGTGTGGGTTTTGTCTCACCTGGCAAAGGTTGGTAAAGTTTAGAGAATACGAAAGCCTCATTAGTGCCCCGCTTACAGGCAGCAGTGTTGCAACCATTGGCATCTTTGCAGCCTTTTGAACATATTTAAACACCTGACAAATGACTAAATATTAAGTAGAGATGTTGCAATCATCATTGAATATTTAGTTTCTGCCACTAGTAAATCCCAATGTGACACCAATTTTTGTCAATAATACACACTTCAAGTACAATACAGTTACTGAAATCAATCCAGTGTATATGTTTGGCACCTGTGTAATGAATTTAGAAAAAAAATGCATTTTAGGAACAAAGCTGTTCCTGAATACATGGGTCCTCGGTTTACATCGGAGTTCCGTTCAAACGGACTAAAGTAAGTCGATTTTCACCGTAAGTCGGAACTTCAGTGAAAATGTAAACAAAGCCATTACGTACATCACAATATTAATCAGTTCTTCAGAAAAGTCATGAATACCAACAACTCTTATGCATGTATGAGTCATTTTACAAGCTACAAGTTAGTGAATGTAGCGCGATCCAGCCAGCGAATGTAAACAAAGTCGTCTCATAGCGCCATATGATGACCTATTCATCTGCTCCGCTCACCAACTAGTTCCACAGAACCAGTTCCGACATAACGATGAAACGCCGTAGGTTGAGGACGTCATAAGCCGAGGACCCCTTGTCTAGATTAGCTGTAGTACCTGGTTGTTCTAACAAGTCTAGCCTCTTACTGTTTAATCCTGTAGAGACCAGAGGAGGCGTCACTCAGACTACAGTTCATGTTAAAGCAGAGAGCATTGTGGGAGTTTGGCTAGTAAAGGGGCACCATGCAAAGACTTCTGTGGTGGTTAATGACCTCCGACCAGAGATAACGTGTTTCAGACTAACTCAGATTTACTAGGATAGTGTTTTTGGCTAGTCAAGGAGCCCCACGTCAAAGACTTCTGTGATGCTCAATGTCCTCCATCAAACTTGACCTCCGATCAGATTTCATGGGTTCAGAATCAGCCATAACAGAATTCCACCCAGTGACAGGTGGAAAGGAGGCAGTTTAGTAGTCCAAATCTTGAGTTTGTTGACAAAGTCAACATCCTAACAGGGAAAGTGCCCTGCATGATCAGTTTTATGAAATCATTTAATTGGTAGTGAACATTAACACTGCAATTATTGAGTAGGAGAGTTATTCTGAATTAGCATCAGTAGCATCTTACCACAAATTGTGCTCTCTCTTAATGACACCTATGTGATCATGGACAAAAACACAATATAATAAATAAAGTTGGTCAAGTTACCATTAAAAAATGCCTCATTCAACTCCAATCATGATCTTTGAGATCAAACCAGGACATCCCGAATATTCAGTTTTGATTCCATTGGTTGATTAATTTTGACTAGTTTTAGCATGCTGGACAAATCAAATATATTATTAGGTTATCAGAACACTATGCCAGTTAGCCTCAGTTTGGGATTGGAATGGTAGACATTAAGTATCGCAGAAGTCTTTGTCATGATGCTCCTTTGCTAACCACTAAGACTGTCCTAGTCAATCAGAGTTTGTCTTAAAAATGTGAGCTCTGGTTGGAGGTCATTAGCCACCACAGAAGTCTCTGACTTGCTACATTTACCCTCTAATACTACATTTACACAGGGTCCTATTGGCGCTTCCTGGAGGTTCCCGAACCCCTACAGAACATTCAGGAACAATATGGAGGCTGAAATTAAGTCTTTTCTTAAAGACTTGCAGAACTATTTAGGTGTCAAGCAGATATACTGGATCGGTCTTAATGATGTTGATATAATTAAAGTCTACCTCATCGAGGAAAAGGACTTTGAACTGGGAGTCAATGGAGGACTCAAATCAGGAGCAAAAACTAAACCTGATCAGGACGTCCCTACTTGTAACCGTTCATTGGATTTACAGGTAGGAACTGGTCCCTTCAGAGGTTGGGACGGTTTTCAGATGTTTGGTGTTTGTTGGGTGAGACTTTAAACCCTCTATGTTTGTGTTTCTTCAGTGTTGTGCAGCAACAAACGCCACCGAATGTTGCGTCTCGCCATTCCCTCTTCCTCTTCCCACCTCCTCCTCTTCCTCTTTTACGACCACCAGCGCCTGCGTCGAGTCACATGACTGTTTCTCGGCGTCCTCGTCGTACGTTGAATCCATCGCGCTCGGCCTCGACCTTCCTCCTCCAGCTCCTCCTCCTCTTTGGCGGAGCTTCGGTAGTGCTAAAACCCCACAGGTGCGTTTGGCCAGCGCCGCCAGCTCCTCCCTGGCGAGCGGGTTGAAGAGCAGGTAGAGCAGCGGGTTGACACAGGCCGGCAGTGGCGTCACCAGGAGCAGAACGCCCTTCGCCGCCTCCGGCCCGGCGGCAGGAAGCCTCAGCAGCGAGGAGAAGGAGAGGAAGGCGACGGGGAGGTAGAGGAGGCAGTCGGAGAACAGCAGCCAGGCGACGTGTCGCGTCAACGCTGCCTCCTCCTCCGAGGCGGGCGGAGCCTTGTTGGCCCGGCAGTAGAGGCGAGTGTAGGCGAGCGTCATGACGAGGAAGCACAGCGAGTCGCAGAGAACCAGTGAGACGGAGAAGGCCAGCGAGGAGGAGGAGGAGGACGAAGGCATCGGCAGACAGAGGGAGGTGCTGCTGTGTCCGGCCAGCAGGGGGGGCAGCGTGACGGCGAGGCCCAGCAGGAAGCAAAGACAGACGGACAGACGGATGGACAGCGGCGACGAAGATCCACCTGGAGACGGAAACCAGAAATCCTCTTTACAGAAAGAACTCAGGAGGGGGAGGCTGAAACTTCTGCTTCTTTTATTCCTTTTTCTTTTTATGATTTTTAAAGTCTGCGTAGATGTTTCCTCACCGCTGCTCCTGTCGCTTTTGTTGCGTCGTGCGTCGGCCGCCATGCATCGCTGCAGAGCTGCGACGGTCAGCAGGAAAAGGCCGGTCTGCGACGCAAACACACACAGGAAGCCGCCGAGTCGACACAGGAAGCTGCTCTCCCACTTCGCTCCATATCTGCAACAACACAACAACAACAAAACACTGAATACGGCCCAAACACACCTATACCTGCAGACGTGCAACATCTGAGTCCATTTTTAGGTACTGTAACATGGATTTATACAATTTTTGTCAACATAAAAGATTTGAAAATGACTGGGGGGTGTGGGTGAGACGGCCCAAATATTTGGATCCATTCGTCCAAACAGCGGAGGTCTTCAGCATCTTGTCTTGTGTTTATGCAACAAAGTGAAGCGTGACGTCAGAGTCTGCAGCCACCCGGACATTCGGGTGGTGGTAACAAACACACATGGATGAGCCGAAATGAGCCGAACACGACGGGATGAGCCGAAGTGGGCCGAAGGCGAAGGGAAGAGACGAGCTCCGAATATTCCTATTTTCATCTGGGGGGAGGAGGGGGTGATCACATAGACATATGTGTACATGTTTATGTGATCTCAGGACAGGATGAGCCGATATGAGCCGATGTGGGCCGAAGGCGGAGGGAAGACAGTAACGCCAAGTATTCGTTCCGCCCAGTAACGTCTGACCGGGGAGGGGGGTGATATTCGGATACCAAAATTAATATCTGGATACCGCCGTAGCGAATGAATATTCGGATATTCGGGTCCAGCCCTAGAACTTTCAAGCAATTTTTTCCCATTTCCAGGCTTTAAATGAAGCTATTAAACACGTTTGCATCTCCAAATTCTAACCATCAAGTATTTTTCAGCAATCTCAGGGGTCCCTGACATCTAGAGAACGTCTAAAACCCAGATGATCCACCGTTCTCAGAGCCTCCAACGTTTGGTTTCGTACCTAAAGAAGCTGCCGAATGTCCAGGCGTCCACCGCCGCCAACCAGCCGCTCCAGACTCCCATCAGGCCGTTCACCAGAGCCAGCAGGCCAATCAGCAGCTTGGGGGGCGTGACCGAGGCGGCCGGGGAGAAGAAGACAGAGAGGACAACCAGGCTGTTGCTGACCAATGAGATGGCAGCAATGAGCCAAACTCCGCCCCGGATCATCCAGCTGCCGAGCAGATGAAGGCAGGGACGGAACGGACCTGAAGAGGTTCAAGCAAAAAACGAGAACCAGACATTCAGTTTAAAGAGTCAATAAAAGGAACTGGAGTTGTTCACAGTTTATTTATTTATTATTTTAGGATTCAAAACTAAGTTCTGTAAAATATTTAGACTGAATTTTGGGAATTTCATGTTTTCAGACTTGAAAATTTTGGTATTTTTACCCTCTGAACTAAATTTGAGCCTCTTTACGTCAGATATTTCCTTCAGTATCACATTACAGTCATGTTTATATGAACTTCAGACCTGTACTTTGTTACCTGGCGTCGGGCTGCAGTGAACCGAGAGTTGAGGTTTGGGTTCGTCTTCAAACTCCATCAGAAAATCCTCCCAGTCCTGATCCACTGCACAGACAAAGAGGAAACAGCACCAAAACATCTTTAAAGGGGAACTTCGTTTTTTTTCAACCTGGGGTCTGTTTTCATGTCATTTCATACATGTGAGTGATGGAGAAATGAATTTTCGACATAGCTCCAGTATTTAGCCAGGCAGGCAGCTTAGCAGCTCAGCTAGCAGCTCAGCTAGCGAAAGGTATGGGGCAGCTGGCCCCCCCGCGTCAAAGTCCGCCCTAACGTGCTTTTTCCCCAAACTGACCGGCTCAGATAGTCTCAATGAGTGTCCCACAACATACTAGAGATGACAAGTGAACGTAAACCTCCACATTACTTGGCGATCGCTATTTGTTGTGATCGCGCGATTTCGGAATGAGATTTATTTTCTAGCGTCCTGAGATTTGGATACAGACCACAACAAAGAGCGATCGCCAGGTAATGTGGAGGTTTTCTTTCACTTCTCATCTCTAGTATGTTGTGGGACACTCATTGAGACTATCTGAGCCGGTCAGTGTGGGAAAAAAGCACGTTAGGGTGGACTTTGATGTGGGGGGGCAAGTTGCCCCATACTTTTCACTAGCTGAGCTGCGAGCTGAGCTGCTAAGCTGCCTGCCTGGCTAAATACTGGAGCTATGTTGAAAATTCATTTCTCCATCACTCACATGTATGAAATGAAAACAGACCCCAGGTTGAAAAAAACCGAAGTTCCCCTTTAAAACAACATCGGTTTGTGAAAGAAAAGATGTAAAAAAGGCGAGGAAAATACAGGCTAAACAAATAAAAACCTTCATATACGTTGGTAACTTCACTTAGTTGTAAGACCCATGTTCCTGCAGATGGTTCATCCGTCTTTATAAGAGAGGAAACCAAGAGGCTCAAATGGAAATTGAAATTTTCAGCTATTTCAGGCTGAAAATGTTTATAAGTGTGCTCGAAATCTTAAATTTGGCTCCCTCCACGAGAGCCAAAGGATAGAAATAGGATAGAAAAGAGGATAAAAAGAGGATAGAAAAGGTGTGTTCAGGTACATTAAGTGTGTATTACCTCTTCAAGGTAGTGTCTTCCTTCTAGCCTCAGTGCCTCGCCATGTCCTGATGATGTCATGTTGTATGAGTGTTTTTTTTTCTTTTTGTATTTATTTATTGTCTTCTTTGTTTTTAATTCTTGTGAAACACTTTGTGTTGTTCTCCATGAAAAGTGCTATACAAATAAATAAATTATTATGGTGCGTTCAGGTACATTAAATGTGTATTATGATGCGTTTAGGTACATTAAATGTGTGTTATGGTGTGTTCAGGCACATTATAGACTCATTACGGTGCATTCAAGTGCATTACAGACATATTATGGTGCGTTCAGGTACATTATAGACGTATTGTGGTGCATTCAAGTACATTACAGACACATTGTGGTGCATTCAGTTACATTAAAGATGTATTATGGTGCGTTCAGGTACATTAAATGTGTATTATGGTGCGTTCAGGTACATTAAATGTGTATTATGGTGTATTTAGAAGATTTTTCTTACAGCTTCGTGTTTTCATGTCAAAGTTCAGTGAAGAAAACCTCCATAAGCTTCTTTTTAGTGTAGTAAACATGTTTTTTTGTGAGATAGAACCTTGACTGAAGTCGTCTCTTCCCGCTGATTCGGCGTCGTCTCGTTCCCAGGATGAACTTCTTCTCTCGCAGGAGACGAAGGCGCAGCACTGGAAGGCGTAAGGAAGCTCCATCACCCTGGAACACAAGCACAACGTTAGAAAAACTAAAATAAAACCAACAGTACGAAGACATTCTAATTTACTACCTGACTCTGGGCAGCTCCTCCCGAGGAATCAGCTCCATCAGCCGATCGTTTCCGGCCAATCGCAGGTGAGTCAGACTCTGTAGACCAATCAGTGGCAGAGACGACAGCTGATTGGACGACAGGTCGCTGCAGAGAGAACAAGGGGAGGTAAATGAACAAGCATTCAAGGTGCATTATGGTGCGTTCAGGTACAAAAACATGAATAATGGTGCATTCAGGGGCATCAAACATGTATTATGGTGGTTTTAGGTACCCTAAATATGTATTATGGTGCGTTCAGGGGCATAAAATGTTTAATATGATGCATTCAAGGGCATTAGATGTGTATTTTTGTATTTTTTTCAATGATTTGAGGATATTTATTGTCATTGCATTTCTGCAACGAAATTTTGAAACCTTGAAACTATTGTGTCTTTAGGTACCCGAAAAATGTATTATGGTGTGTTCAGGTACATCAGAGTGTACAATGGTGTGTTTAAGTGCACTAAAAGTATAGTATGGTGCATTCAAATGCATCACATGTTTATTATGATGTCTTTAGGTACCCTAAAAATGTATCACTTTGTGTTAAGGTACATTAAAAATGTAGCATGGCATGTTCAGGTGCATCTAATGTGCATTATGGTGCATTCAGGTGCATCAAACATGTATAATGGTGCATTCAGGTGCATCAAACATCAAACATGTATTATGGTGCATTCAAGTGCATTAGATGTATTTTATGACGTCTTCAGGTACCTTAAAAATGCATCATGTTGAGCTCAGGTGCATTCAGGGTGTATTATGGCGTGTTCAGGCACAACAACTGTGTGATATGATGCGTTCAGGTGTATTAAACGTGTGTTATGATGTGTTCAGGCGCATTTCATGTGTATTATGGTGTCTTTAGTTGCATCAAATGTGTATTAATGGAGAGTTCAGTACATGAAAAGTATGTTATAGTGTCTTTAGTCATCTTAAATATGTAATATGTTGTGTTCAGGTGCATCAAACGTGTATTATGACATATTCAGACACATTAAACATCAGTAAAAATGTTAAATAATTATCGAAATCGACTGAAATTAAACATTTTTTATGATAAATGTTTCAGCTCCAGTCAGTCGTTGAGCAGCTTCTTTATTAAAACTAAAACCACAAACAGTCTTTATTCTGACTAAAGTAAAAAAAACTCACAGTTTGTTTAAAGCAGGAAGAGCAGAGAAGGAGTTTGGTTTCACTGATGACAGCCTGTTCCAGGATAAATCACTGCAACACACAAACAGAATCTATGATCAGTCAGCATGAAGCGTTAAGTTAAAAAATCTGTCAATGAAATTACAAAAAAAAGCTTCCAACCAGTTATTCCAATCAAATAAAATAAAGGCGTAAATAAGACAATAAGTGAACAAAACGCTGTGTTTCTTGTGCTACATTCTACCTTCTGCCCATCTGAACATGTAAAAACTGAACCTCCACTTTAATCTCCTGGCTGTAGTTGTGTTAGTGCGGATTACAGTGAAAGCACCATGGGTCCCGGCGTAACAGCCGCTCTTTGTTTCTAATCCAGGACAAAAGAACGGGTGTGTGTAATGCTCTTAGGTCTGTAATACGATCATAAAATTCATCACAATGTCCACAGAGGCAGAAGTTCAGCTTTAATCAGCTTCACGTGAACTCTGGGGGGCGCCATGGAGCAACTCTGGCTTTTACTACGGATATAACCACAAGTTTTAACTCCGCTGGATGAATTATGGTGCGTTCAGGTACATTCCAAATGTATTATGGTGCGTTCAGGTACACTACAGATGTATTATGGTGCGTTCAGGTGCACTGAGGACATAATATGATATGTTTAAGTGCATTGTAGATATATTATGATGTGTTCAAGGACACTGAAAATATTTTATAGTGTGCTACAGGTACACTGCAGGTGAATTAAATATGTTTTATGGTGTGTTCATGTGCATTAAAAGTGTATTCTTGTACATTAAAGTTTTTAAAAGGTACATTATGGCGCATTTAGGTGGACTGAAAGTGTATTAAGATGGGTTTAGGTGCACTAAAAATGTACTAAGGTGTGTTTTAGTGTAAAACAAGTGTATTACAGTGTGTCCAGGTACATCAAATGTCTATAATGGTGCGTTCAGGTACACTGTAGATGTATTACGGTGTGTTCAGGTACATCAAATATGTTCAGGTACATTAAATTGAGGATTATGTTGCATTTTAGGGCATCAAATGTATATTATGATGCGTTCAGTTGCATCAAACATGTTTTATGGTGCGTTCAAGTACATCTAAAGTGTATTACAGTGCATTTAAGTTTTTAAAAAGTACATTTTATGTGTAAGTTCTTCATGGATGCATTATGATGTGTTCAAGTGCATTTAAAGTGTCTCATGATGCGTTCAGGTGCATCTAATGAGTATTATGATACGTTCGGGTGCATTTAAAGTGTATTATGTTGCATTCAAATTAATTTAAAATATATTATGATGTGTTCAGATGCATTTAAAGTGTACATTGATGTGTAGAGGTGCATTTAAAGTGTATTATGATGCGTTCAGGTGCATTTAATGAGTATTATGATGCGTTCAGGTGCATTTAAAGTGTATAATGTTGTTTTCAAGTGCATTTAAAGTGTATTATGATGCGTTCAGGTACATTAAAGGTGCATTATGGTACATTTAAGTGTATAAAAGTATATTATGATGTATTCAGACACATCAAATGTATATTATGGTGCGTTCCGGTACATTAAACACATATTATGATGTGCTGAAGCACATTATTGATGTATTATGATGCATTCAAATGAATCAAAGATGTTTTATAGATTGCTCATGTATCTTAAGATGTATTCAGGTACATTAAAGGTATATTATGATGCATTCAAGTGCATCAAAGGAGTATTATAGTGTGTTAAAATTCCTTAAAAATATATATCTATACCTATACTTGCAGTATTAGTCGTAGTTTGTGGTACTTTGTGGCACTTTGGGGCAGACTCTGTCGTCTCCCCGTCCATCAACCTGCAGACCACCTGGACCACAGTCTGGAAACACTTAGAGGGGCGTCTTTGGATCGCTGCTCGGGAAAATGAAACCTGCAGAGTGTGTGTGTGTGTGTGTGTGTGTGTGTGTGTGTGTGTGTGTGTGTGTGTGTGTGTGTGTGTGTGTGTGTGTGTGTGTATTATTGTGTGTTTTCTTACAGTGAACGCAGTGACATCAGACCAGTGAAGGTGTTTTCCTCGATGTCCTCGATCTCATTATGATGCAGGTCGCTGTAACACACACACACACACACACACACACACACACACACACACACACACACACACACACACACACACACACACACACATTTCCATTATGTCATTTTAATCAAAAATCTGTTTTTTCACGGTGAGTTTTCTTTTTCTTTTTTTCCTCTGATTGGTCAGAAATAGATGTCGGCGCTAATTATTCCCATAATGCACAGCTGGCTGCACTTTACAGGTCGCCATGGAAACCGCACACTCAGAACTGCATTTTACAGGCGGGAAAATAACTAAATAACTAAATAAAGTTTTAATTAAATGTGGAGATGAGACTCACATCTTCTGGATTCTCTCACAGCCGGTGAAGCTGGGAAGAGTCTGGATCTGATTATAGGAGAGATCCCTGCAAAGAGAGAGAGAGCTGTCAGCGCTGAGAAGTCCCACACAGCCTGAACGTATCACAGGAACTCAGCAAAAACACCGAAGAAAATTTATGTTTTCATCTCTGGATTTTAGAAAAGTTCATGGCAATTTCACATTTTTTTCTTCTGATAAATTACAGAATATAAACAGTAACCTACTTGTTTAGATATTATCTATTTTTAATTAAATAAAATGGAGAAAATGCAGTGAAAATATATATATTCATCAGTTTTCAATAAAAAAGAACATTTAACCTTAAAATTTAAAAGAACTTCCTGTTATATTTACAGATTTTTCCTGTTTTGCTATTTTATAGATGATAAAAAAAAGTTTTTAAAAAGTAAAATTACAGAAATTAAATAGAAATTTAAGCAACTTGTGAATACTGTCTGCATCAAAAATGTAAATTATTAAAATGTTTTTTAATTTGTCTCATATTATGGAATTTTCATCATATTGTGATTTTAAGACAGGAAATATTTTACATATAACCTGTTATTTTATAGATCTTCTTGTGAAATTCCAGAAAAAACACATTATTTTACATGTTGACTGTTTTTACAAAGACTTTCTTTTCTTTCACCCTGTTGGACTGTAAAATTACGTTTTCACTGTGTAGAAATCAGCCAAAATGTGCAGACTTTACAGAAATGACCGGTTATTTTAGTTTTTACAGCTCATGAATGTTACAGTATTCCACCGTTTGTTGACACATTTTTCCGTCTCCATCGCTTCCAGAGGTTTTACAGTCATTTTACAGATGTGTTTATGTGTTGTTGTTGTTGTTGTTTTACACAGCATTGATGTCGTTTGTATTTGGACTCACAGCAGCTGCAGGTTTGGAAGCTGCTCGCAAACCGAAGCGGGTAAAGAAGTGATCTGAGCTCCAGTGATGGTTCTGAAACACAAAAACGGCACAGATCACTTCATTATGCTGAACAGTGCATTAGATTGGATTATGGTGCATTCAGGGACATCAAAAAGTGTACTGATCATAAGATGTTGTGTTCAGGTGTCTTTGAGGTGCATTAGACTGAACTATGATGCGTTCAGTGACATCAAAGGTTTATTACATGGTGCGTTCAGGGACCTAAACAGTGCATTAGAATGGATTATGGTGCATTCAGCTGTCTTTTAAGATGCATTTGAATACACTGGGGTGCGTTCAGGGACATCAAAAAATAGATTGCAATACAGTGCGTTCAAGGACATCCAAAACTGTATTAGAAGGTAAAATGGTGTGTCCAGAGACATGAAAAGTGTATTTGATCATTTTATGGTGTGTTCAGGAACATAAAAACGGGCATTAGATTGCATTATGATGTGTTCAGGGACATTAACACTAAATTAAATTATATAATGGTGCATTCTGGGACATTTAAAAAGTGTATTAGATAGTATTACGATGCATTCAGGAACACGAGAGGTGTATTAGACTCTATTATGGTGCATTCAGGGACATGAAAAGTGTCTTAGATTACATTATGCTGCGTTCAGGGACATTAATACTTTATTAAATTGTATTATGGTGCGTTCAGGGACATTAAAATTGTATCGGATTGCTTTATGGTGCATTCAAGGACATCAAAAGTGTATTAGAAAGAAAAATGATGTGTTCAGGGACATTAAAAAGTGTAGTAGATAGTATTATGGCGCATTCAGGAACATGAAAAGTGTCTCAGATTGTGTTATGGTGCATTCAGGTGCCTTTAAGGTGTATGGAAAAAGTTGAAAATTGAGCAAATGCAGTCTAAGATAAACACAAAAGCTGACAAAAGTTTTGTCCTTGGAGTCATTAGTTGTAAATAAAAGTGTTTTTTATGGGAAAGTTTGATTAAATAAAAGCAGTAAAGTGATAAATGTGGATTCAGTGCAGGAATGTTGCAGAGTTTTAATTTCCAGTCGCTGAGCTCGGCTGGTAAACAAACGCTGTGAAGGTGTTTATTACGACGTTTTTATTCCAGGATCCAACTCACAGACTCTCCAGACTCCTGGTTCCCGTCAGATCTGGAAACTCGGTGAGTTCTGCGGCTCCGTTCAGAGATCTGACAGAAAAAAAGCACAGATTTACGGAGGAAAACGTGGCATTCTTGCAGTATTTAGATTTAACGAGGCTCAGACTAATTACTGGATCAACATCGGCTCAGAAATCCACTGGAACTAAACAAAGCGTTACATAAAAGCTCTCACATAGAAACTATTTCTGGACGGTTTTTCTGCTTCTGTCGCATTTTTAAAGGCGTTTTAAAGGGATTTTTAAAAGTAGTTTGGATTCTATTACCATACATACGAGCACAGTTGTTTTAATTTGGTACATTTTAAGAAAAGAAGTAGCAAAAAATTTGTAAATAAGAGTAAAAAATCTAGTTTTGGTAGAACTGCAAGCAGAGCAGAGAGGAAACAAGTTTAGAAACGAATTAAAAACATATTTATAATATTTATATAAAGAGTTCCATTTTCTTCCAGTATTTGTGACAAAAATGCTGCACATGTTGATTTTCTATCATCAGATGTCACAAAAAATGTCTCAAAAACCTAAAATTCTTCGTCTTTTTTCTGTAAAAACACTAAACTTTTGTGATTTTATGCAACATTTAAGCAAAATTCTTCATTTAACACCGAGTCTGTCAGCGTATATTTGGTTAAATGTGAAAAAAACATGCTTTTATTCTCACAACTACTTAAATCAACCCTCTGATTCCTGAAACACTGCCTGCAGTTCAACCGAGTACCAATAACGTCTTTAAATGTTGTCCTGAGGAGGTTTTATTCCTTTTTCAGTATCTGGTGCAAATCATTTATTTTTGGGCAAAACTTTAAATAAATTAAGTCATTTCTGATGAAAAATCTCAATTTTAGGCTTAAATTTGCGTTTTTGGGTTTTATTTTAGTGATTTAATAGATCTGTGATGGATTATGAGACTTAATAATAATTATCACTGTGCTTAACGCAACATTCTGAGTTAATTGATATATAATTACATCTAAGTTGAGCTAATTTGATAAAATTGATTTGATTTCTTCATTTTTCTTCACACTGAGGTCCAGATTTTGACTTTTTAAAAAATGCCAAATTAAAACTTGTGCTCATAATTGTGGTATTTCAGTCGAAAACATACTAAAAACCCTTTTAAATAAAACAGAAAAGTTCTTAATTTTTTAAATAAATCAACTGGAAAATACACACTTATGCTACGAATGTTATTATGGTGCTTTTAGGGACATTAAAAGTTTATTAAATGATATTATGGTGCATTCAGGGACATCACAAGTGTATTAGATTGTATTATGGTGTGTTTAGGGGCATTGAAAAGTACGTTAGACTGTATTTTGGTGCATTCAAGGACATCAAATGGATATTAGAATGTGATATGGTGCATTTAAAGACATTAAATGTGTATTAGACTCTATTATGATGCCTACAGGGACTCAAAAGAGTATTAGTGCATTATGGAGCATTGAAAATCCTAAATATAATTCTTAGATCACACGATTACTTTAGGAACCATCATAAAGTAGAAAATCCGACAATTCTTTCTGTTTTTGCAGTTTCTGGCTGATAAATTGGGTGAATTTGGGGATTTTTCGAAAAGATAAAACATTTTTCACACCCGTAGTCAGTTTCAGTTTTTGAGACGCTTCATGTAAAGTGGAGTAATAACTGGTATTTTTGTGCTTATTAATAAAAAACAACATAAAAATGCCACAAAAAGAGTAATTTTGCGTTTCTCACAGCGTTCGAAGCTCCGGTAGATTCTGAAAAGCCGAACGTCCGACGGACTGAATCGGATTGTCGTAGAAAAATCTGGAAAACACGAAGAGAAGCGGGTTCAGGATCAACACAGGAGGATTTACAATGAGTTTATTTTGAATTAAAATCAAGTTTTTGGATCTTTTTCTGTTTCCTGAACTTTGCATGAAGCTAAACTATGAATAAAAAATCTGAATGGCTTCATTTTTAGAGCCTAAAATCTTTTCACAGGATCAAATGTTTGACTTTTATCCACAAAAATCATATAATGTGAACTTCTTCCTGCAGCGCCCCCTGCTGGATCGATGTCTACAGTTTGTTGGTTGACAATTTAAACACATTTTGTTGTCATCAACTGTTGTAGTGACAAGAAAACTTGCAGAAATGTGCTAAACATATGCTATTAAATGTGTAATTAAACCAATTAAGCTGTTTTTTTTTAAAAAGTCCATATTTAATGCTCTGTAGTTCCACTAGATGAACAAATGAACTAATTTACGTTTATATATGTGTAAAGTTTGAGGTATTTTCTTCAATTTAAGCCTCAAACCACAGTTCTGTGATGTTTAAATAGAAGATATTAAACAAACTGTACAAAATAGCTGCTGCAAAAGGAATAAAAATAAGATTTTAACCCCAAAACAACTTCTAAAGACACAAAAACACAAAAACAAAACATGGAAATCATCATAAAAACCTAAAATAAAAGCAAACATGCATCAGATGATTGTGTTTGTTGTGTTTCTTGTTGGTACCTACATGGTGATCAGTGACGGGTTCCCGGTGAAGGCGTGTTCTGGGATGGATTGGATGTTGTTGCTATGGAAACCGCTACACCAAAACATAAAAAAGTTACTACCAAACATCTTTTCTTCTTGTTTCCTTCCCTTTTCTACAAAGAATTTTCACTGAAACAAACGGAAGACGACATCTTTTCACTTCAGCTAGCACATGCTAATGTTTGTTAGCTTAAAGAAGCTAAGCTAATGCTAATGTTTCAGTCGACTCACAGCTCCTTGAGGTGACTCAGGGATCGGATCGCTGTAGGAAACTCCACCAGACTGTTGTAGTTCAAATCCCTGAAGGAGGACAAAAGACTTCATTATTAATCTGTGACTCTACAGCAGGAATGCCAGATTTAATCAGGAATGTTTAGCTCTAGACCAAGGAATGTCTCCTCTGGACTGGGAAAACCAGACCTGTACCGGGGATGCTTAGCTCTTGACTTGTAGATTGAGAATATTGGATCTTTAGAGGAAATGTTTAGTTCTAGACCAATGAATGTCACTCCTAAACTGGGAATACTGAATCTAAACAGGCGATGTTGAGCTCTAGAAAGGATGATATCACTTTGAGATGGGAATGCCACCAGATCTATGCTGGGAATCTTTAGTTGTAGTCCAGAGAACATCACGTCTAATCAAAAATGTTTAGCTCTAGACCAGCGAGCGCCACCTCTAGATTGGGAACATCACATCCGTACAGGGAATGTGTAGCTTTGGAACCAGATAATGTAAATTCTAGACCTGGGAAAACTAGATCTATACCAGGAATGTTCTCATGTAGGTCAAGGAATACCACTTCTAGATTGGGAAAGCCTTTTCTATGAAGGCGGTATTCAGTTGTAGACTGGTTAATGTGACTTCTAGACTGGGGGTACCACATCTAAGCAGGGAATATTGGGCTCTAGCATAACTCACCTGTTGGTTGGGAAAACTGGATCTTTAGAGGAAATGTTTAATTCTAGACCAGGGAATGTCAAATCTAGGAATATCATATATGTACAGGGAATGTTTACCTTTAGAACCAGGCAATGTCAGTTCTAGACCCGAGAAAACCAATGAAAGCTCTAGAAGAGTCCTCTACACTGGGAATAGAAGATCTAAACAAGAAATAACCATCTCTAGACCAATATCTGTCACCTCTGGATTGGGAATACCAAATCTGTAGAGGGAATATTTATCTCTAGATCAGAATATTTCGTCTCTAGATTGGGAATACCTCATCTATGGAAGAAAATGTTTCATTCTAGACCAGGTAGCATCACTACTAGTCTGTGATACAACCCTTTGAGACTGGAACTACCAATCCTAAACTAGAATGTCTCACCTCTAGATCTGGAACATCGCGTCTATACATGGAATGTTTAGCTTAAGACCAGGAAACCTCACCTTTAGATTGGGAATAGCAGGTCTATGAAGGGAATTTTTGGCTCTAGACCAGGAAACATCACTTCTAGATTGGAAATACTAGATCTTATCAAGGTTGAAAAGGGAATGCCACCTTGGGAGTAGGAATATTGCATCTATATGTGGAATGTTTAGCTCTAGACAACAGAGTTTCTTCCAGACTGGGAAGTCTGCATCTATACATGGAGTTCTTGGCTCTAGAAAAGCTACCCTCACCTCCATTATGGGAATACTGTGCTCCAGACTGGTACAGCTGCTCCATACTGGGAATATGAGCTGTGCGCTGGGAATGTCTTTATGATGGGAATGCTTCAGGACACTGTGGGAACGTCGGCTTCGGACTGGGAAAGTGTTTCATGTAAATGTTTGCGTTTGGAGCTCGCTGTTTAGCTTCGTCCTTTTTCCGTCTTTTAAGTTTATTAAAGAAACATTTAAGCGTTCCTCCTTTTCTTTCATCGCCGGCAGAGACTAGAGCATTCCTCGAGTCCACACATGGCTTCAATCAGGTCCTCACATCCCTCTCTGGGATGCAGGTGGCTGCTACACACAAATACGCCGCGAGTGGAATGAAGCTGCCACATTGTGAAAATACCATTAAATTGAAATTGCTTCAGTCTGGTTGGGAGTGAGCGAGTCCACCGGAGGACGATTGGGAACAACAATAGCCGGTTTCTGCTTCCCTAAGCTGGTACTGATGGAGCTCAGAGGGTTCTGATTGGACGAGGACGACTTTGGGTTCAGAGGGGAGAATCTCAGCTGCACTTTCTGCTGATTGGGTTCAACAGGACGAGTTTGTGATGGATCAGGTGAAGCTCATTCCTCTCATAGACGGGAAGTCTGGTTCCGTCCAGCTGTTTTTGTTCTTAGCAAATCTAAATCTTCAAAAAAGTAATTGTTTACATGATTTAGGTGGAAAAATCTAAACAAAATGCAGCAACATAAACAGAAGACCAACAAGAAAATCAGGTTTTTCTGACCTAATCGACGTCAACATTGATAGTTTGAGGCACTATGAACTCTTTGCTTTCTGTAAGTGTTGCCTGAGGGTTTTTTTTTTTGCTCCTGTCTCATTTTTCCTCACTGTTGGATTTATTTTTCACTGCAATCTAAAGTAATTTACCTCTATGGACACAGAACAAGCATGAAGAAGAAGAAGAGAACTTAGAAACATTTCATGTGTAGTATGACAGCCAGATTGACACAAAAATGGCACAAAAAGAAACAAAAGGGACAAAAAAAGATGCTAAAAATGACACAAAAAGACACAAGATGGACACGGAGTTTTAAGTATTTTTCTGAATCTCATGCTAGCTAAAAGTGACTAATGTTCAATATGAGATTTTTTGAGTCTTTACGGAAAGTTTAGTCCTTTTAGACGATCTTTGGTCCAGCTTTGAGCCTCTGTTCATCATCAGATGTTTCACCATGCTGAATGGATCTCCAACAACTTGCTCCTCTCTTCACGTTTCTGAACCATGTCACATTCATTTGATTCTTGCAGTAGCAATGTTTTTTCTCAGTTTTGTCCAAAGGTACTCAAAATTAGCCCAAAATTACTCAAAAGTCAACCAAAACGTCTCGTTAATCATCCAAAATAACACAAAAAATGTCCAAAACGACTAAAAAATTGCCTCGAAAATTGTCTAAAATGACTTGCGACACAACACTATTGGCAAAAAAAATCCTCCAGATGGTATTTAAATATAATTAGTTCCATTTCCATCGTGTTTGTGATCCGGTATGAATAAAAAATAATCCATCTACCTCCAGATGTAACTTTAGCTGCACTGAAACTTTATTTTTTTTGGACGTTTGATTGAGTTTTAAAGGGAAATAAACCGGATGAATCCTCTAAAACCCGATTTAATAAACGCTGAGTGGCAGGTGTCGCTCAGCTCTGGAGGTTCTTCGGTTCTTCGGTTCCCACAAACCTCCTCCGAGGTGTTTTGAAAGCTGGATCGGTGGTTTTCTCCTCGACCGCCGTCTTCGTCATTTACTGGAACCAGAAGATGCTAATTCATGACGTCAGCTCGAGTATTTTCCTCCTAAAAACCCGGACGTGTTTTCTTTCAGGTCTGGACCGAGATGTTTGTATTAATTTAACATTTTTTTCTGTTTTCCTTTCCGTCCTGTGTTTCTGTCTGCAGGTTTCTGTGGTTTATTATCAAACACGGGCTGCATGAATAGTAATTATGATTAGCATAGGGGCCACACACGGCGCCACGGTGTGTTTGTGTGTTTAAACCTGCCTCTCCGGTCGACTGGCAAAACAGAAACACTTCCATCCACACACACATTCCTCACATTTCACACAGTTCATGCAGGTTAATCTGCAGCGAGCATCCTGGAAAACACAGAATACACAGATCTTAGCTGCTTTCTGGGACCATTTCTCTAAAAAAAAACGGTCTTGCTACGCTTGTTTCTGCCGTTAAAAAGCTTTTAACGGCAGAAACTTCATCCGTACACATCACTTATGTGTACGGATGAAGTTGAAGTGTCCCGAAAACCCATCAGCAGGTTTATAATATATGCTTCTGTTAAAGAATCACCAGAATAACACAATTTGTCAGATGAAACAGACAAAAAAAGATGGTAAAAATGAAACAAAAAGACGCTAAAAAAGAACAAAAGACACAAAATGGACAAAAAAGATGCTAAAATTTAAATAAAATGGACAAAAAGATGCAAAAAACAAAAACAATGCACAGGAAACATGATAAAAATGACACAAAAACATTCAAAAGATGCTAAAAATTAAATAAAATCAAACAAAATGGAAAAAAGATGCCAAAATGACACAAAAGGACACAAAGCGGACATAAAAGATACTAAGAATAAAAAAAAACACACAAAAGATTTTAAAAATGAAGCAAAAAGATACAAAATGGACATAAAGATGCCAAATAAATTAAACAAAAACCTATAAAATGGACAAAAAGATGCTTAAAATGACACAAAAAGACACATTATTTTATTTATTGATCACTTTTTATATAGTTATTTTATTTATTCATTAATTTTTTCTACAGTTATTTTATTTTCTATAGTTATTTTAGTTATTTATTATATTTGTATAGTTATTTATGTATTCTTTTATTTTTATTATTTAATTATTTTTACCTACATTTATGTTATTATTCTCTTTTCCTCACTCCTCGAGTGACACCAACAGCTGAAACCAAATTCCTTGCACGTCGTCTACGTATTTGACCATTAAAGCTGATTCTGATTCAATAAGAAATTAATAACATTGATGATTTAGAATTTAAATTAACATTCAAACCGATTATTAACACTAAAAACTGAGCTGCAGGTGTTCAGGTACATGAATCAATCATTTCTACTCCTCTTTACTTCCCCATATAAACCAGATTTGTTGTTGTTTTGTTGTTTTGATGGACCCATGCTAACAGTTTCCCTCCATTTCCAGTCTTTGTGCTAAGCTAGGCTAACTAACCCCCCGCATCCGACTTTGGCTTCAAACTGAGAAAGTTTTCCTGAAATTTCCTGCAATAAAGTCGCCTCCCATCCACAAACTCTTGGCCCTGACCCCGACTCAACTCTCCACCAGCAGAAACTCACAGCGTCTCCAGACTGTGGAGTCCGTGGAAGCAGCTGGTTCCCATGGAAACGATCCTATTGTTGTTGAGATGCCTGCAGAGAGAGAAGAGAGAGACTGATGGACTAATGAAGCAGACAAAGGCCGAGTGTGTGTGTCGCTCTGAAAAGGGGCCCCGAGGCCTCTCGAGGAGCTTTTTTTTTTCTTCTTCTGGTAATTTCATGCAAATTAGCTCCGAGCCGATTGGACAAAGGAAGTGACAGCGGACTTCAATGCCGCCGCGCTGAATGCCGTCGCACACAAACACCCGGCCTGCATGTTATTAGCTGGCTAATACAGACGGACAGGGACAGTCGCTGCCACGGTTACAATTAATGCAGCCGCAGCGCCTAGCAACAGAGACACACACACACACGAACACACGGCCAAAAACAACCAGAAAATGTAAAAATGAAGAGTTGAGATGAGTTAAATCCAGATGTTTTCAATGATTCTACATCAGTTAAAAACAACAAACTAACTGACCAGGTTAGCTCGTTTTTACCCTCCTGGGTAACTTAACGACTAATATTTACTCATTTATGAACCCTGCAGCTGATTAACAACTGATTTTAAAAAAACAACTGACCAACCTACTGGTAGCTAACTAACTGCTAACTAACCAGGCAGGTGGGAAACAAAATGGCTAACCAACAAGCTAACTTACTGCTAACCAAAATGTTAACTTCTTCTCTTCTGGTAGATGCTAATTACTTGACTAATCATTGATGTTGACTTACTGGCAAAACAATGACTTAGCACCTAGCTACCTTATTGCTAACCAACTGACTAGCCTGGCTAGCAAACATGTTGGTAAACCAAAAACTAACTAACCGACTAACCTTCAACGCTACAATACTGCTAACCAACAGACTAACCAAAAACCTAGTTCACCTGTAGATCCAATAGCTAACCAAGAAACTAATCTGGCTAACCAGCTGCTAACTAAATGCCTAACATTCAAAGATAACTTGCAAATAACCAACTACCTACAAGGATAACCTAGAGCTGGGCAACAAACTGACCCTGACAGTTAACTAAATGCTAACCAACTACCTTCCAAGCTAGCTTACTGCTAACCAACGTACTAACCTTTAGGGCTTACTTGATGCTAACCTACTATCCTCATGGCTAACCGGCTATGTCAACAAATAAATTAATGCTAACCCACAGACTAGCGTAACAACTAATTTCCTTGTGAAGTTAAAATCTAAACAAGTATTGCTAATTCTTCAATGCTAAATTATTGTTAACCAACAGACCAAACTTCAATGTAATGGCTAAATTATTTAATAACCAAATAGCTTATCAACAGTTAAACCTACTAACAATGCTAATCTACTGATTAACTGTAAAAAAACAACAACATAGTGTTACCTTAGTTATTACTAATAAAATGCCTAAAATAGCTAGCTTACATGCTAATCAAATGACTAACCAACATGCTGACTCGCTAGCTAACTGATTGTTGCTCATTTACAGGCAAAACAAGCTAATTTAGGGGCCAGCCATGCGATTTATTAGCATATGGGCTAACAAGCTAACATCTAGAGGTGAAAAAGGCCTCAAATAATTATAACAATCCTAAAAATAACTAAAATGTTTAGAAATTTCAGGACAAAAATGGTAAACAGAGCATTAAAGGGTGTCAAACAAAAAAAAATCAATCAAATAGATAAAAAAGATCAATTTGATGATGGAAATGCCACAAATTGAGATATAAAAGAACAGAAAGGAGGAAGCCTGAGGATGATCTCTACTCATATTGAATTTTTTGTTATTTTCTTTCATCTTAACATAAACAGTGAAAGCAGAAGAAGAACCACATTGATTGTCTTCATGAGTCCAAACACTGCAGCTGATTTGTGGATCCATAAATCGGCCGACGGATGAGCCAAATGAGTTTTAATGTCATGGAGATAAGTCAAACCGAGGTGTTGAGTTATTATCAGCTCAGGAAAGAAGTTTTCACCTTTGATTTGAAGCCACAGACTTAATTTAATGTATTTATGATGCAAAAAAACACAAAGAGTTGGAGATGAATCTGATAAGAAGGGAAATAAATTCTAGTTTTATATGTCTGGAGGTAATAATTGAGTTTGTATCATGATTACAGTGATAACATGGGCTTCAGACTCTGGGGAATTATGTAATTTCTGCTTACTTTAAGGATATTTATGTTTGTTTTAATGTAAGAAGTTTGGCACCATTTCCAAAAAGTCCATCCTTTGTTACAGTTTGCAACTTCAGAAGCTGACCCGTTCAGTTTCTTTGTTGATTGGCTGATTTTTAGCAAAGCTTAGAAGGAATTATCTGTAAAATGACACTAAAGATTAGTTTTCAGTGTACGTACAGCACCACCAGGCGGCCCAGCTTGCTGAAGGCGTGGTTGGGGACGTGGCCGATGTGGTTGAGGGCCAGCGTCATGGCCTGGAGGGCTGGCAGCTCGCTCAGGGCCTCCACCGGGACCTCCGTCAGAGAGTTATCATCCAACCAGAGGTGACGGAGCGAACGTAGGCCGGAGAAACAGCCAACGGGAACGCTGGAGATGTGGTTGGCGTCCAGACGTCTGCAGAGAGAAAATACACACAGTCTAATTTTACTAATAGTGGTAATAAAAAAAAAAACAGATATTAAATCATAAAAATCACAATAATTCAAAAATAATCATATAAAACGGTCTTAAACACGGACATTAAAGTATAAAAGTTCAAATTAATACATCATTGTAGTAATAAAGTGTCCAAAACTCACATAGAAACCCTTAAAAGTCTTGTAAATCTGGATGTTAAAGCCACAATAACTATAACTTAATCATACTAAGGTGTCAAAACCATGGATATTAAAGCACAAAAGTACAAATAACTTCATCATTATTGTACTAAAATGTCAAAAACCCAGATATGAGCACTCCAGAGTGTAACTAATCTAGATATCAAAGCACAAAAGTCACAACAACCTTAATATTATCATAATAAAGTGTAAAAAACACAGGGATTTAGGTGGAAAATTCACAATAACTTCAATATAATCATTCTAAAGTGTCAAAACCATGGATATTAAACAAACGTACATGGAACTTCATCAATAATGTTCTAAAGTGTCAAAAACACAGATATGAACGCTGCAAAGTCTTGTAAATCTGGATATTGAAGCATAAAAGTACAATTACCTTCATTATAACTGTTCTTAAGTATTAAAGATGCAGATTTTAAAGAGTAAAAGTAAGAACAGCTTCAGCATTTAAGTACTAAAGTACTAAAAAAGATGTCAATGCATAAAAGACTCAAAAAAGCAAATATTAAAGCACAAAAGTTACGATTACTTTGACATAGCCATACCGTAGTGTCAACAACATAGATATCAAAGCACAAAAATGCATAAAACCCAGCTATTAGAGTACAAAAGTCACAATAACTTTAATATAATCACACCAAAGTTTCAAAAACCCAGATATGAACACTTCAAATTGTCGTAAATCTGGATATCAAAGCACCATATCGTCAAAATCCCACATGTTAAAATACAGAGGAACAACAAACATAAAAAATATATACTGTATATGACCTTAGTATGTTTGTTTAATAATTCCTAATATTACATTGAATGAATGTAGGAGTTCCTCAAGGCTCCATCCTTGATCCCTTGTTCCTTATTTAGGTGCTTTGAAAAATAATTATTATCATGCAGATGATACCCTGATCTATGTTTGTCATATTAGGGTTTTGCTTTGAGTGCAAATTAAAATAATGTTTGTAAAAAAACAAATAAAACAAGCAAACGGACAGAGAACATCTACTTTCCGAAGAAGGGCCTCTGTTGAGGAGTTTCTCTGTTGAGAAACAAGATCCTTCACTTCACTTTGAAGCCGTTTAAGAGGAACATTAGAAATCAAGTGTCCGCAGGCTGAGGAATGATCGGCAGGCAGCTGGAGAAGCACTCGACCCCCCAATGGACTCTCAGGACAAACGGAGGTATTTTAATGAGCAAAGACTTGATGCTCCGAGTGTGTTCAGGGAAACTCAGTCAGTCAGAGCCAACATACTCTAGGACTGGTGAAGAGCTCTATTATTGGCTAGAAAAAACAGTTTGCTTTTTGCATCAATTTGTGGCAAAAACGTCTTTGTTTATGTAGAAGAGAATTAAAAACTCTGCCAAATTTTCATGCTTTTATTGACGTTATCGTTATGCGGTACTATCTGGGTTTTTGACACTTTAGTGTGTTAATGTTAAAGTTATTGTCACTAGACAGCAAAACTGTAGAACCTCGATAGAAAATTGCCTGTTAGTTATGTTGCAACAGTTATGTTGCATAACAAACTACCATAAACAGATAAAACTGATTCTTCACTGCTATGAAACAGGAAAAAATGGTTACACTTGGTTAAAGTGCATCTATGTAATCAAAGAGTTACATCCCCACTGTGAAGCACGGTGGAGGCAGCATCATGATGAAGCACGGTGGTGGCAGCATCATGATGAAGCACGGTGGTGGCAGCATCATGATGAAGCACGGTGGTGGCAGCATCATGATGAAGCACGGTGGTGGCAGCATCATGACGAAGCACGGTGGTGGCAGCATCATGATGAAGCACGGTGGTGGCAGCATCATGATGAAGCACGGTGGTGGCAGCATCATGATGAAGCACGGTGGTGGCAGCATCATGATGAAGCACGGTGGTGGCAGCATCATGACGAAGCACGGTGGTGGCAGCATCATGATGAAGCACGGTGGTGGCAGCATCATGATGAAGCACGGTGGTGGCAGCATCATGACGAAGCACGGTGGTGGCAGCATCATGATGAAGCACGGTGGTGGCAGCATCATGACGAAGCACGGTGGAGGCAGCATCATGATGAAGCACGGTGGTGGCAGCATCATGACGAAGCATGGTGGAGGCAGCATCATGATGAAGCACGGTGGTGGCAGCATCATGGTGTTCCTCAGCAGCAGGTAGAGGGTAAATGAAATCCTGGAGGAACCTGGAGAAGATCAGTTTTCCATGCAGAGATGAATCCAAAGATCCTCAGAAGACAATAAGGTAGAAGTTCTGTTCACTCAGGATCCCTGAGGAACCTGGAGAAGAATGAGGTCGAACTTCATCTGAAAGTTCTTCTTCTAAATCCTGATTGAAGGTGGACCCTGATCCAATCACTGCTTTTATACTTTTTAATTAACCGACATCACTTGGTAGAAATCTGGCTTCACTTTGACACGAGCCACTTTGTAAATTCTTGTCAGAAAATCTAATTAAATTGACCGTGCAGCTCAATAAAAGATTAAAACTTCCAGAGGGGTGAGAAGACTTTTTATAGAAGCTCTCAGATGTGGAGAATTTCAGTTTAATTTATTTTCTGCTTTCTTTTTTTGATTCAGGGCATTTTGGCTTCAGAGAGAAAACTCACAACTTCAGGTCCTGAAATGCCAGAAACCTGTCTGTCTGTCTGTCTGTCTGTCTGTCTGTCTGTCTGTCTGTCTGTCTGTCTGTATAACTGTCTCCAACAATAGCTCTTCTGTTTACGTCCACACAGGGTGCACCAGGATGGGACTTCACATAATCGTCAATCAGATAAGCGGAGAGAAGAGACCTTAGACCAGCAGAGACACTGAGACGTCTCCATTCTTATACCTTATCTACACACTGACACACAACAGACACACAAAGAAGCACACACCAACACAAACAGACACACACCAACACACACTATCATACACAGACACACACCAACACACACACAGGTACAGTTTCACTGTAATTACTGTGTAATCAGGCTGAGAGAACACACTGTCCACGCTACATACGTTAATATACCAAGTGTGTGTGTGTGTGTCTGTGTGTGTGTGTAGATTCCGTTCCACTACAGAGTAAAATGAAACTAAAAGACGTGTGTGTGTTTGTGTGTGTATAAGTTGTGTCGTCGAACACTCGATCTCCTTTTCAGGACAAAGAAACAAATCGGCCAAAGGTGAAATAGTAACTAAAGGAAAGGCTAAGATTAGCATTAGCTTAGCATAAGGTTAGCATCATGTTGGGGTAAGAGTTAGAATATGGTTAGGCTGAGGTTAGCACAAAGTTGAGTTTAGGTTAAGGCTGCATTAGTTTAGCATAAGGTTAGGTTGAGGTTAGCATAAGGATAGCATCAGGTTGGGATAAGGGTTAGCATAAGGTTAGGTTTGAGCTCTTCATGTCTGAAACACGTCGACTGTTTCTGAATAATAAAGTCCACTGAGCCGTGGTGAGTTCAGGTGCAGAGAACATTTCAGGACTTAATAAATGGATCAGAACCACATGTGAATGGAGGAAACAAATCTCACAGCGACTGCAGGTTGTGGAGGTTGTTGAAGGCCTCAGCAGGAACAGATCTTAGCTGGTTGTTCTGAAGCATCCTGTAAACAAACAAACAAACAAACTGTAACTCTGGATGTCATTTTTAGCATCGTTTTTGTCTGTTTTGTCTTTTTGTATCATTTTAAACATTTGTTTTGTATGTTTTGTATCTTTTTGTGTAATTTTAGGATATTTTGTGTCTTTTGTTTAATTTTTAGCATCGTTTTTGTCTGTTTTATGTCTTTTTTTAACATCTTTTTTTGTTTCCTTCTTTCTATACAAACCCAGCATCAGGTACTGAGAACTCTTCAACTTGATTTCTTCAAAGCCCTCGAGCTTTTGTTCTTTGATACAGATTTAATAACCCTGCAGATGTCGGGTTCACACCAGGAGCGTTTTACAGCAGCTCGTATATTAAAGACACGGTCCTGATGCTTGCTGAGGTGTTCTACATGTGAAGGTGCAGAAGAACCAGAGGACTTACAGCACTTTGAGGTTGTAGAGGCCGGAGAACGCTCCTCTGGGGATAGAGGACAGATCGTTTCCTGCCAAACGCCTGAAACACACAGAAAGAGGAAAGATTAACACAACAGACGTGAGACCGTCGTATATGTGAGGGGATTTCTGGCTTCAGTCCAGAAGATTTTAAAATAAACCTGGAGGAGTTCATATTAAATGTGTTGCATATCTGAGTGGGTTTTATGGATTTATATGCAGCTGTGGTTGTGAAAACTTTAATGGAAACATTTAAATCTAAAAACGGGGACATGAAGAAAAACACGTCTCACATTTCATCAAATACAAAACTATAAAAAATATTTAATCAGTCGATTTAATTTAGCTTTTATGGAAAAAAAGATTCTTTCATGTCAAAGTGAAAACACATTTCTACAAAATAAAGTCACATCATCATGCTGCCACCACCATGCTTCACATCATGATGCTGCCACCACCGTGCTGCATATCATGATGCTGCCACCACCGTGCTGCATATCATGATGCTGCCACCACCGTGCTGCATATCATGATGCTGCCACCACCGTGCTTCATATCATGATGCTGCCACCACCGTGCTGCATATCATGATGCTGCCACCACCGTGCTTCACATCATGATGCTGCCACCACCGTGCTTCATATCATGATGCTGCCACCACCGTGCTTCACATCATGATGCTGCCACCACCATGCTTCACATCATGATGCTGCCACCACCGTGCTTCACATCATGATGCTGCCACCACCATGCTTCACATCATGATGCTGCCACCACCGTGCTTCACATCATGATGCTGCCACCACCGTGCTGCATATCATGATGCTGCCACCACCGTGCTTCACATCATGATGCTGCCACCACCGTGCTTCATATCATGATGCTGCCACCACCGTGCTTCACATCATGATGCTGCCACCACCATGCTTCACATCATGATGCTGCCACCACCGTGCTTCACATCATGATGCTGCCACCACCGTGCTTCATATCATGATGCTGCCACCACCATGCTTCACATCATGATGCTGCCACCACCGTGCTTCACATCATGATGCTGCCACCACCGTGCTTCATATCATGATGCTGCCACCACCATGCTTCACATCATAATGCTGCCACCACCATGCTTCACATCATGATGCTGCCACCACCATGCTTCACATCATGATGCTGCCACCACCATGCTTCACATCATAATGCTGCCACCACCATGCTTCACATCATAATGCTGCCACCACCATGCTTCACATCATGATGCTGCCACCACCGTGCTGCATATCATGATGCTGCCACCACCATGCTTCACATCATAATGCTGCCACCACCGTGCTTCACAGTGGAAACAGTGTGGTTGTAATTATGCGTTTTCCAACAGACAATCTTTCTTTTTGTGTGTTTTTCTGATTATTGCGCATGTCTTTACAGCTGTTATGGGGCTTGTTGTGGTTGTCTTGTGTCTCCAAAGTCACCTTAGCATCTTTTCCAGTCGTTTTGTGTCTCTTTATGTGTCAAAGTGCGACTGATGTCAGCAAAGCATTTTTGTATTATTGCATTTCTAGATGCGAAGCTCGTTTCCTTTCATGTTTTACTTTGATTTCTGGTGTTGCTGCTAATAAACTTAAAAACACAACTCACTTTGCAACATTTTCTGCTAAGCTGTGTATCAATCTCCTGTCATCAGTTGTGTGTTTCTTATTATCTGCACACACCAGCCCTCCCTGTAACTGCTACACCATATCAAACACCGGTCTGTGATGGGAGCTGTATGTTTTTCAGAGGCCATGGGGAGTTCAGCCAGGCCCTGTTTACCCAGCATGCACCTCTGCGGTGTCCTATCGCCGTGGTGACGTTTCTCACGCCGTGGCGACAAATATCACACGCACACACAGACACACACAGCTGGCAGCAGAGCAGAACAGCAGCCAGAGTCATGTTCAGGTCTAGCCGAGGTCAGCCCTCCTCTCAGTTTGGTCCGCTTTAGCTTCAAGCTAACGTTCGTACGGGACGCCAGGCCAGGACAGATGGAGTTACATATCAGGTCCTCACAGATATGTGAGCTGGTCGCCTGATAGGACAGCCTCAGTTCATCATCACCATCATCATCATCATTATCATTATCATCACTATCATCGTCCCAGTGCTGCAGTCTGATGACAACAACATCAGACAAACGTAGAATTATCTCAGTGTGCAGCTCACAATGTGGACGTTTCTCTGTCTCTGTCATTTTTTGAGTCTCCTTGTGGTCATTTTGTGTCTTTTTGTGATCATTTTGTGTCTTTTTGTGGCCATTTTGCGTCTTTTTGTGGTTGTTTAGTGCTTCTTTGTGATCATTTTCTGTCTCTTTGTAATCATGTTGTCCCTTTGTGGTCATTTGGTGTCTCTTTGTGGTCATTTTGTAACATTTTGTGGTCATTTTGTGTCTCTTCTCAGTCATTTTCCATCTCATTGCAGTTGTTTTGTGTCTCTTTGTAGTAATTTAACCTCTCTGTAGTCATTTTGTGTCTGTTTATAGACAGTTTGCTACAAAAGACAACTACAGAGACACAAATCAACCTCTAAAAGACACTAAATCTCTTATATTACTGTCTTTGTGTCGGATCAGCTCCAGAGCTTCAGGTCGTAGTTCAGGTGAGACTGAGTGAATTTCTAACATTGTGAGGACATCCTCAGGTAAATCATTAAATGAAGTTTGTTTAAGGTTCCAGTGAATCTCCAGGAAATGTGACGATGACGAAGATGATGAAGGTATGTGTGTGTGTGTGTGTGTGTGTGTGTGTGTGTGTGTGTGTGTGTGTGTGTGTGTGTGTGTGTGTGTGTGTGTGTGTGTGTGTGTGTGTGTGTGTGACTCACAGCTCCTCCAGGAAGTGCAGGTTGCTCAGAGCTCGGCCAGACATCACAGTCAGATTATTCATGCTGAGGTCCCTGCAGAAACACAGAATTCTTTGTTTACCTTCTGACCCCAGGTTGCATCAACGAAGGAGAAACAGGAAGTAGTAAAACACCCAGGAATAAATCAGCGTTGGGTGTAAAAATAATGAGATGTTGTTGCACGGCAGCGACATAAACACAAATCTGGAGAGTAAACGCAAAGTTAACGACTCATGAATGATTAAAGTCGACACAAAAAATCCATTCAACAAGTAGAAAGTGTTCCACAACTGCTCTGGAGGGACGTCCAGGTTTAGGAGGACCTCAGACTGAAACTTAGACTAAGTTCTGGTAGATGTTGGAACATCAGAAGATGATTTTTGGTGCATTTATTTTTTCTGCATCATTTCATTATGTAAATGTATTTATTTATTTAAAAGAAAATGCAAAATTCAGGAAAAATAAAAGTCTTTTTGTGTTATCCATGCATTTGTTTGCAGTCGTTTTGCATCTTTTAGCATTTTTTGCGCCTCTATATGGTAATTTTCTGTCTCTTTGCAGTTGTTTTGTGTATTTCTTTGATCGTTTTGTGTGTCTTTTGGGTCATTTTATGTCTCTTTGCTGTCACAGTGTATGTCTTTGCTGCCACTTTTAGTGTCTTTGGAGTTGTTTTGTGTCTCTTTTGGGTCATTTTGCATCTCTTTGTGGTATTTTTTCCCCCTGGATTTGTGGTTGATTTGTGTCTTTGTGGTCGTTTTGAATCTTTTTGTGATTTTTTTCCCCAATCATTTTGAGTCTCTTTTGGGTCATCTTGTCTTTTTGGTTGTTTTGTGTCTATTTACAGACATTTTTGCATCACTTTGTGGTTGCTTTGTGTCATTTTCTGCATCAATTAGTAGTAGAAATGTCTTATTTTCTGCGAAAGAAAACACAAAATCCAGGTAACATAAAAGCTCTGTCCTTCTGTTGCATATTTGTTTGAAGTTCTGAGTTTTTGCATCTCTTTGTCGTTGTTTTGTGTCATTTTAGATCTCTATCATACTGCTGAATTATTATCCCAATTTCTTTACTTTTGCACCATTTATGGGATGGAAACGTCTTTATTTATGCAAAAGAAATCACAAAATGCAGCTAAAATAAAAGTCCTTTGCTACATCTTGATGTTTTTGAGGAAACAGATGCTAAGAGGACGTAAATCCTGAGCCCATGAAATCTACACCTACGGGTTTACACAACATAAAGTCTGAAGCAGTAGCGCGCACACACACACACACACACACACACACACACACACACACACACACACACACAAAGGTTTCAGTCAACACACACCTGAGTGAGAAACAAGGCAGACTGGACGTTACTGGAAGCAGCAGGAAGTGAAGGATGAATGAATAGAGCAGGTTTCACTCCACATTTCTTCATTTTAGCTTGGAACAACTCGGACTTGTTCAAAGATTTACGTCAGTTTCTGGCAGGAAAATTACTTTAAGAGGTGCAGAAATATGTAAACAAACCATAAAAGCCTGTCTGGCACCCAGAAAAGTAAGAAAATACAAAGCTAATGTAGAATCAGAGCCCAGAGCTAACATCAGCTAACGGTGCTAGCAGTTATCACAGACACTTTACTGTCTGTTGACCCGAGACTCCAAAAGAACCAAAAAATAATTAAAAAAATAAATAAAAATGGAATTTACTATCAAAGAATTTCTCTACCTGAAACTAATTTCAAATTTAACAACCCTAGCTTAGAGTACCTTTGTACCGTGTCAGCTAATGTTGGATTACCTGCAGCGTAGCATCTTTACCATTAGCTCTATGTCCTGTTAGCTAAGGTGGAATCACAAGTAGCTTAGCATGGCTTTGTGCCCTTTTAGATAGCATTATGTTATGTTAGCTATGGTTGAATAAAATGTAGCTTAGCATAGTTTTGTGCCCTTTAAGATAATGTTTGATTGCTTGCAGCTTTGCACCACTAATGGTAGCTTTGTGTTTTGTAAGCCAAGGTTAGCTTAGCTTTGTGCCCTTTAAGATATTGTTTGTGTCCCTAACGTTTTGTTAGCTTTGTGTTTTGTTAACTTTGGTTAAATAATATGTAGCTCAGAGCAGGTTTGTGTCATTTCAGACAATATCTGTGCCTCTACTTTTTCATTAGCTTTGTGTTTTGCTAGCTGAGGTTGAGTCCCATGTAGCTTAGCATAGGTTTGTGCCATTTTATATGTTTATGGCTCTAGTGCTTAGTTAGCTTTGTGTTTTGTTAACTATAGTTGAATCACACGTAGCTTAGCATAGTTTTGTGCCACCTTAGATAATGTTGGTGCCAAAAACATTTTATTAGCTTTGAGTTCTGTTAGCTAGGTTGAATAACATGTAGCTTAGCATACCTTTGTGCCTTTTAGATCATTTTTGATCACCTCTGTACCTCAAACTCTATGCTAGCTTGTTAGCTATGGTAAAATCAAGGGTTGCGTGATCTAACTTTGGACTGTTAGCTTATGTTAGCTTTGTTATTAGCAGTGAAGCTAAATTGAAATCTAAAGGTACCTTGTGCAGCTGATGTTGTTTTAGCTGTTAGCTCTTTATTGCCCCGTTAGCTCTGCGCTATTAAAGCAGGTTATTTGCCTTCAATAAAAACCTTCTTAACTCATTTATAGCTTCAGATCTAAAGGCACCCTGAACCTCTAGAATTGGAATTTAGTTTATTTTTTTGTGGTTTTGGTCTCTTTGCAATGATTTTACATCTTTTTAAGACAGTTTTGTGCCCATTTGGCTCATTTGTTTCTTTTTTAATTCATTTTTTGGTTATTTTTCATCTGTCTTTTCATTTATTGTCTCTTTATGACAGTTTAATTTATTTTTGTTGTTGTTTTTGTGATTTAACGTCTTTTAAAGACAGTTTTGTGGAGCATCCCTGAGCTCAGACACTGATAAGAATGATGTTTTTGGGTTTTTTTCTGCTTCAACAATCAGTGAATTTTCTGCTCTGATGAATCTGCAGGAAAAACCCTGACGTCAGATGACTTCATTCATTTACTTTCTGCTTTTCAAACATCTGATTTTATCTGTCAGTGACTGTCATCACAGCTTCTGTTCATCACAGCTTCACATAAACAAGCCACAGTTTAGGACTTTAAATCAAGCAAAGACACAAAGACGTCAAACATTTGTAAGATTAAAAGACTAAAATCATCCTTAATTTAATATATGTGTAGAAATAATAAAGATAAATAAGAAAAATGTAAATCTAGATAAAAAAAGTCAGAATATTAAGAAGAAAATGAATGAAATAAATAAAATAATGAGAAAAAATATGATTTTTATGCATAAAGTCACAAATTTACAATAAAAATTCGGAAACATTTCAGGTTTAAAGCTTCAAATATATTTAAAAATTTAAGTTCTGTAATAATACTGCAGGAAAATATATTTTGGGATTAAATCTAGAATTGATAATAAATCTCAAAAGAAAAATGAATGTAGAAAAAGCTGAAGTTACATTAAATTAAAATAATACAAAACTGATAAGATTTTGTCAAAAAAGTTGATTAATTAGTGATTAAAGTCTTCATTTTAAGATATTAACATACAAGAAATTCACATTTTTTTCTGAATAAATGAAATAAAGTTTAAAAATTAAAGTCTAAATTTATAAAACAAATCAAAGAAAAATTGGAATATTTTGAGTATTTTTTTTCTTTTTAGATGTTTTTTAAAAGAGTCACGAATGAAGAAGCGACGAAAAAAATATGTTTTTTTTCTCTGATCGAAGCGTTTTGTTTTTCCTCAGACGATTATTCAAATGTGGCAGAAAGACAAACTCTAGGAGGAGAGAAAAGACTTTGACAGCGAGGCCTCTTTGCTTTTTGTCTCCTGGGTTTTTCTTGAGCGGCGCCCCCCCGCTGGAGGATGAGGGGGCGGGGTCTGCTCCGACCAATCAGACGACTCCGTAAGAAACCAGGAAGCAAACCAGCTCTGAAGTAAACAAGAAGATCCTGAGATCTTCAGCTTCTTGTTTATTTATTTTCTCGTTTTTCTCTTTTATTTTTTTCTTTGTCTCTTTTCAGTCTACTTTTTTATTCTTCAGTTTTATTTTTTGTTTTCTTTATTAATATTACCTAATGGTATTACTATTGAATTATTTTATGATCACTGTATATTGTAAAGCTAAATAAAAAAAATAAACAAGAAGCTGAAGATCTCAGGAGGAAACCAGAAGAAATGTTCAATTCAGGAGTTTATTACTAATGCCCCGCCAAAATAAAAGCATTAGCAGGCAAAAGAATGTTTTCTTTCCCAAAAATTAAGATGAATCCGCCTTAAATTGACGCAAAAATGGAATAAATTGGTGATTTAATACGATGAATTCATCACTAATCTACAGTCATAAATCAAGCTGAAGAGGTTTGATATTTTCCTGCAAAAAATACAGCAAAAATACTGGAAACTGTTGGTAATTTTACACCAAAATGTGCTGTATTAAAGTCAAATCAAAGTGAAAAAAATTACAAAACTGAAAATATTCTGAGAAAAAGTTAATGATGACAGATTAAAGCTAAAAATTATTTTAAAAAAATGTAAAGATTTCAGTTCATTCTTTTGAGCAAAATCACAAATTTACACAGAAATAATTAAAATATTTGACATTTAAAACAATAAAACTGAATTTATTTGGAAAATAAAGTTCTGTTTTATAGTCGACAACATTTTTCAGTCCCTCTTGTGTCTGTTTTGTGTCTCATCGGTTGTTTTGTTGTGTTTTTGAGATTTTGTGGGTTTTTTCTTCTTCAAGAACGTCTTCAAGAACCCCTGAGATCAATGACATCGTAGACTTTCTAAGAAAATATTGAAACTTTTCCAAGAACCTGAACATCTTCCTCAAGAGCCACTTGAAGGTGAAGGACTAGCAGATCCTCTTAGATGAGCAGAACGTTTTTATAAAGAAACCTCAGAACCAGACACATAAAGACATTTAACTTGTTTTATCTTTTTTCTGATTTCTGTCATCCTAACTGCTCCATAAGACGTTCCTTTCCCTCCTTCACGACATACTTCAGAGTAAATTAAAGATAAAACTGCCGTGGAGGTGAATGAGGGTGTCCAACATGGCTGCCAGAAGGGGGCGTGGCCTCCCTGTCCATCATGTTCATTGGTTCATTCATCAGAGTGAAGCTAAAGAAGCTAAAGAAGCTAAAAACATTCCAGAGCTGCTGTCAGTCAGAAACAGAAAGAAGGAAAAGAACCGTTCAGAGACTTAACGGATGACAGACGGCAGCATTGAGACGTTCTAAAGAGACTCTCGGATCCGTTTCTGTTTCATTTTTGCTGCAACTTCTTAAAGAAAAACTCTCGACCAATCAGAGGCTTCCATTGATTATTGATCAGAGAGACTTTCTGGATGCAAATTTGGCTTCTGGTTCTGATGAAGAACCCAAAACTTTCTTCCACTAGGACCAAACTTCACAAGGAAACTCTCAGAAAAACAACGGTTCCTAAAAGGTTCTTCAGAAGTTCTAACTGAAGACCTTTATATTTGGTGGATGCTTCTTCACCTGCTTCATGTGTTCTTTAAAGGTTGAAGAACCCGGAAGAGCAAAGACAGCGTGGAGATTCTCTTGAACTGATTCAACTGTTTCAAAAACTTAAACATTTTTCCTCAAGAACCGCATGATTCAAGATCTACTAGAACCCCACGGTGACCTACAGAACTTTAAAAGAAAACCTGCACTTATAAGAAAAACTCTTCAGAAACCCGGGAACCTCTTCAAGAACCCTTAAAAGTCAAGTGACCGTGGAGTTTCTCTGAAACTACTAAAACTTTTCCATGAACATAAACATTTTTCCAAGAAAACCTTTGTAGTTGAAGATCTACTAGAACCTCTTAAAAGACCTAAAGAACTTTATGAGAAAACCTGGGAACTTGTTCAAGAACTCTGAGAACAAAAGAACAGAAAGAGTTTTTCTGAACGTCACCTTCTGACGTCTCATGTCTACTTTTAGTTCAAATATCACGTTCAGGAAGAACGTCAGAACCAGAACCCGAGATCTGAGTAAATGATGATTTATGTTTCAGAACCGTTCCTCATTCTGTCCTTTGGTTGTTTTAGTTTAATAATCACAGTTAATCTGAATACATTCATGGTTCTGCAGTCGCTTAAGCTCCAGTTCTTCTTCTTGGTTCTGGGCGTTTCCCTTCAGGAACATGTGCAGCTGCTTAGAACTGATTAAGATTTATTAAACAGAATAAAGAGAACGTGCAAATTTAGAACATATTAATAATATTCTGCTGCCTGTTTCTGCTTTAGAACTACATTTTAAAATTTATCTCCAAACGTTCGTTAAAACTTCTGATGTTTGGTTGAAGTCGACTCCTGATTGGAGCTTTAATAGAAACACAAAGAACCTTTGATCCACCGTCACCGAGTGTGTGTGTGTGTGTGTGTGTGTGTGTGTGTGTGTGTGTGTGTGCCACACAAGCAAACACACACACACAGTTGTTCTGAATAGGAGGTTTTTCTTTAATGAGAGTGAAATTTAAATCCTGCACATTGTTCTGCTTTTAGGCTGCAGCCAAGACCCACAATCACACACACACACACACACACACACACACACACACACACACACACACACACACACACACACACACACACACACACACACACACACACACACACACACACACACACACACACACACACACAGATGATGTAATGCTGGAGGCCGGTCACCTGCTGGGAGGTGAAATGGATTTGAATTCATTTTAGTTTCTCGCTTTAACAGAAGTTTACACTCAAGTAGAAACACTGAAACTCTGCTGACACTGTTGTTAAAGGGCCACACCGACCCGCAGAACCCCTTTAGGAACCCAGAACCTCTTTAAGGACAATTGAAACTGTAAATATGTGCCCCAACATTGTCCAGAATGTCCGCAGGAACCACTGTAGAATCTTTAAGAACAGCAGAAATGGAAAGGAACCCCTTAAAAGTGCTTTAGAACCTCCTAAAGCGGTCCCTGATCATCTTTAAGAACCGCGAAGTTCTCAGAGATACCAATGAGAACAATACAGTACACCTGAACACCTTCCTTAGATTCAGTTCTAGAACCACCAGAACTTTAAAACTCTGTAAATAAACATTAGAGCCTCCTACAAAAAAATGAAGTGTTGGGTATCCTTTTAATTCCAGCGATTGAAATTCCGATTCCGGTTCCAGTACTAAACGGTTCTCGATTCCGATTTTCTTGATGAGTGGAGTCAAAGAATCTGGCTCTGAAATAACGGCGTGGCTCAGTGGGTAGAGTGGCCGTCTTGTAACTGGAAGGTTGCCGGTTTGATCCTCGGCCCGTCGTGTTCATGTCGAGGTGTCCCTGAGTAAGACCTCTAACTGCTCCTGGTGGTCGTGGTTAGCGCCTTGCATAGCAGCTTCCACCATCAGTGTGTGAATGTGACGTATCATGTAAAGGGCTTTGGATAAAAGCGCTGCATAAATACAACCATTTAAATGAAATTAAAATTCCTTCACAACTTCTTTGGAGTTGACATTTTGGAACTGGTTCTCAATTCCCAACTCTACTAAAGAACCACTTAAGGCATTATTAGAACCTCTGCTTGTCCTCGAGAACCACATGAACCACGAGAGAATTAAGAACTACGGGTAACCTCTTCATAGAGAAATCTTTCGATGCCTTCCAGAACTACTAACGCATTTGAGATCCCAGCGCTTCACCGGAGCTATTAGAACTTTTCCTAGTCCTCAAGAACCCTAGCCCAGGAACCACTAGCTCTCCTAAATGATGAAAGCTTGAACCTTTGAACCTCATAAAGAACCTCTGATAACAAGAAGATCTCAGAGTTGGTCTAAGAACCAACACATCCTCCTGAAGAACCACATGAAGTTCAAGAACCACAGGGAACCTCTTCATGAAGAAAACTTTCAATGCCATCTAGAACTATTAACGTTTTGAGATCTGACAGAACCAAACAGAATTCACTGAACCTGGAACATCCTCCTGAAGAATCACCTGAAATATAAGAACATCTGGAACCTCTTTAATGATCTCTAGAAATGTGGAATAAAGCATGTGAACCTCTTGAAGAACCCCTGAAACCACTCAGTGTAGACAGAACACTCTCTTTAGGAACCACAGTAAGCTCAGGGGAACCTCCTGACCACACGATAGGAACGTTTTAATTGAGACTAAATTAGTCTAAGAACTTCATAAAAAGCACTGACCTCCTTCAACAATCCCCGGTTCTGCTCAGAAGTTCTTTTTAGTGTCTTTTTCACACTCTTAAACACTGATTGTAATTTATTCAGAACCACCAGTGAACAACAGAACATAAAGAACTCAAGACCAGAGATCCCAGAATGCCACAAAAACTAATGAAACCTCTCAAAGAACCCAACCAGCCTGCTCTAGAGCCAGATGAATGAGGATCCAGACCTCTAGAACTATATAAATAAACAAATGAGCTTCTCTGAGAACTCTGAAACTCTTTTCAAGAACTACAACAAGTTCAAGAACCAAAACACCTTCTAGACAAACTTCATAAACAAGCTTTGATCCTCTTTGAGAACCCTGGTTCTACGCTAAAGTTCTCTAAGGTGACTGAAATGTCTCTATGGTTCTGATACTTTGAGCACTAAATGTAAAATAATTTCTCCAGAACGGAACCACCAGAGAACAACAGAACATAAAGAACTGAAGAATGTATTTGAGGAACCTGAAATCCTAGAACTTCTCTGAAACAAATGACTCCCTGATAAATGAGGATCCAGACCTCTAGAACTTCAGAAATAAACTGTTTAACCTCTTGAGAACCCGAACATCCTCCTGAAGAACCACAAGAAGCTCAAGAACCATTCTGAGAACTTTTAGTTCTGCACAAAAGTTCTTCAAGATGTCTGAAATCCTCTCTGGCTCTTTAGTTCTGATACTTCTAATAATCTCTCCAGAACCACCAGAGAACAACAGAATATAAAGAACTGAAGAATGTATTTAAGGAACCTGAAATCCTAGAACTTCTCTGAAACTAATGAAACCTCTCAAAGAACCTGAACACTGTCCTCCAGAGTCATTTAAACATGGATCCAGACCTCTAGAACTTTACAAATAAGCTTCTTTAAAAACCCAAACACTCTTCAGAACCACAACATCCTCTAGAAGAACCATGACCATCCTCTAGAACCCTGGTTCTGCTCTAAAGTTCTCTGGAATCTTTCTTTCTGAGACTTTGAGAACTGACTTCAAAGCAGCTTTTCTCCAGAACCTCCAGTGGACAGAACACGAGCTGAACTGCGGCTGCGCGGACAGGTGCTCCGATTCTCACGACTGCATAACATCACACGCACACGCGCACGCCCGCACACATGTTCTGAGCCACTTTGAGAACTTTCAGAGCAACAGGTTGATGCAACTGCAGCAACCGTGGACTTACAGGTAGGAGGTGAAGACGCTCAGGTTGGCCGGGATCTGCCGGAGCCCCAGATCCGAGCAGTCCACCCGGTGCAGCAGCCCGGACACCTCGCACCGGCAGCGGCCAGGACAGCTGCTGCGCCCCGCTGCCCGCTCCCCGTCCCCGGAGCTCTCCCCCCGGGGCACCGCGGAGCTGTTCCCCGCTGCTGCAGCCTCCTGCACCTGGGACGCTGCGGAGCTCTGCACCGCGGACACGGAGCTCCGGAAGCCGGCCGAGAGGGCTGCAAAGGCGGCCAACAAAGCCACGCAGCCCCGCATGTCCTCCGCGGGTCCTGGAAGGTTTTGCGTCAGGTGAAGAGGCGCTAATCTCGGATCGAAACCGCGATGTTCTCCGCTCAGTGGAACCGGATCACTGGAGGTTCTAAGTGGAACCAGAGGAGATCCAGCAGGCTGTGAGTCCGTCCACTCACTGAGGAGAGTTCAGCCCGTCCACGTTATATAGAGCCGTGTGTGTGCGTGTCTCTCTCTCTCTCTCTGTGTGTGTGTGTGTGTGCGTGTGTGTGTGTGCGCGTGCTGCAAACAACATCTCAGTCAACATGTTTGTTCTCGCGTGAAATTTCACACGTTTCTGATCATTTTATGCAAAAAAATCAACTTTAATATTTTCCAGTGAAGTTTTAATTCAGTTCATTGATGATTGATTATTGATTTCTGTGCATCCAGTTGGTTTTCTGCATTTATTGCAAATAAAATCACGATTTAAGGCAGAATTCTGTCATAAAAATAACTTTAAATGTTTTAAAAATGTCTGATTTTAACTTTTTAAAATTTATTTATTTTATTTTATTTTTACAAAATCTGGCCCCAAGTGTAACAGAAAAAGTTGAATATTCAGTGGATTTTTTAAAAAAAATTTTGGCTTTAACATGAGAGTTTTGGGATTTTTTTAAAACTAGAATTAGTGTTTGTAACTTTTAATAATTTTTCTTCTTTATTTTTGTCATTTTGCAGCTTTTTCTCAACATTTTTTCTTTAGTTTAAGGTTGTTTTGTTGCTTTTTCAACATTTAGCATCTCATTTATGTCCGTTTCTGTCTGTTCCCGACAGTTTTCCATCTGTTTGTATTTATTTTTCATTGATTTTTCACGTCTTTTGTGGTTAATCAGTTTTCTTTTGGAGCTGTTTGTTGTCTTCTGTCGTCGTTTTCTCTCTTTTCGGTCACTTTGGTCTCTTTCTCGGTGTTGTTCTGTTAATTTTTGTTCTATTTTCAGCTCTTTTTAATTATTTAAACATGCATTTGTGTTTATTTTGTGTCTCTTCTTCATTAATTTCTGACATTTTTTGTCTTTCTATCAGCTCATTTTTTTCCCGTCTGTTTGTTGTTTTTTGTGTCTTTGTCTTTTTTCATCACTGTATTCCTCTCTTTGCTCAGTTTGTGCTCTTTTATTGGTGCTTTTGCGTCTATTTTTTTGTCCATTTTGAAGATTCTGCATCACTTTTACACTGATTCTCTTCATGGTTATTTTCCAGTTTAACGTGTTATAATTCTACATACCACATAGCTGCACGCGTGTTTTTCTGTAATTAATGTGTAGAAACTTTCATTTTATTCTTTTGAAGTCACATCAACTAAAACAGTTTAAAGTAAACAAACTTCTGAGGTCCTGAACTTCAAAACGTCCTCGTAAAGACGGAAACACACCGACGGGTTAATGATTAGTGTGTGTGTGTGTGTGTGTGTGTCTCACCTTTACCTGACACCGACACACACCTGAAATATAAAGACTTACTGTCTGATTTCCATAAAACACACACACACTCCGTCAGTGTTAACAGAACTGATCTTTATTGTGTTTTTAAAGAAGCAGAACATCAGAATCTGTTGGTTCTAAAACATTCTGAAAAGGTTCCGCTAATGTTTCCAGTTGATGTTCTTCTTAAAGGGAAAACGATGTTCTAGAAAGGTTTGGTGAGAACACCGTCAGAACGCTGCGATAACGTTCCTCCTCTTTTTTTCACTTTACATCATTTTTTTAATCTGTTTTTGGTCATTTTTCCTTTTCTTAGTAGTTATTTGTGGTCATTTTTTGCTCTTTTGTAATGTTTTTATGACTTTTTTTTGTTGTTTTCTGTCTAGTTCTGCCCAAGTTGCGTCTGTTTTCGGTCATTTTGTGTCTGTAGGTAGTTATTTGTGGCTGTTTTGTGTCTTTTTCTAATAATTCTACGTCTCATTTTCGTTTGTTTACATCTTTTTGCTTTTTTCTGTCATGTTTTTGTGACTTTATGTTGTTATTTTCTGGTCATTATATGCCTTTTTGGTGTTTTTCGTGGCTGTTTTGTGTCATTTTGTGTCTTTCTAGTTATTTTGTTTTTGGTGATTTTGTATCTCTTGTTCATTTGTTTGCATCATTTTGTGTTCTTTTGTTGTATTCTCTTAACTTTTTGCCGTTTTCTGTTTTTGGTCATTTTTTCGTGTCCGTTTTGCGTCTTACTGGAATCATTTTCGTCTCTTTTTGGTCTTTTCTTTACCTTTCTCACGTAAACTGTGATAAGCTGCTGATATAAACACATCAAAGCAGCAGAGAAACAGATTTTCTTGATAAATTCTCATTAGTTTTTTATTTTCAGAGCAAACCTGACCTCTGCTGGCCGATCGACTGAACTGCAAACAGGAAACCAGCTCAAAGAAATCAACAGTTTTACATCAAACTTTGAGTCAAAACGCAGGAAATTAAACCAGAGAAGCTAAAAACAGACATTTTAAAATGATTTACTGTGATTTTACTGCTAGTTTGAGTCTTTACAGATGGAAAACAGAAACAAAATCTCCTCATTTTGACTTTTATTCTCAGAATTTGTCCGCTTTTTGTCACAAATTTGACTCATTAAGACAAAAAAGTTGCTTTTAAATGAAATAATTTAGATTTTTAGCACAAATCTTGAACCATGAAATAAATATTTGTCTTTTAATCTTTTATCTTTTAAATTTGTACTCATGATTTTGAGTAAACATTTATTTTTTTACCTTGAAATGGGATTTTCAGCTCATTATGGTAATATTTCAGATTAAACTTTGTTTAAACATTTTTTTATTTCATTTGTGAGAATTATTCCACAGTTTTAACTTAAGATGCCTTCTTTAAAAAAAACAATTTTTTACTTGAACAAATGTTTGTACATAATATTGATGCTGTACATGCAGATCAACTGAACCATTTTTTAAAATCTTTCTCACATTCGACACTTTTTTAAATAAGATTACACAAATTTTAAGTCATTTAGGACAAATTCTGTGTCGTGTTTGACAGATTCTTCTCAGATTAAGCACATTTTGAGTCATTTTTGCCCATTTTTTAGTAATTACAGACAAAACTGACTCATTTTGAACGGATTCTTCTCAAAGACCAAATTTTGAGTCGATCGGGACGAAATAGTAATCACCGTGGACAAACTTTTGGTCATTTCAGACAAAAGTTTAGTAATTTTTGACCATTTTTTTGTCAATTTTGGACAATTTTTGAGTTATTTCCGACAGATTTTTTGCCACATTAGACAAGTTTTGAGTCTTTTGGACAAATTTTAGGTAAATTTTTACTCATTGACAGATTCTTCTCGCATTCGACACAGTTTAAGATATTTTTCACCATTTTTTTTCCACATTAGATAAACTCTGAGTCATTCTGGACACGTGTTTCCAAAATAAATGATGAATCTTATTTATTTATTGAGCATGTTGGGAAATGAAAAGTGTTTCTGCAGAGACAAACACCGTCATGCGTCGTGGAAATCGTTAGAATTCTTCTCTTATCTTTACAAAACAACGAGCAGTTTAAAAAAATGACATTTCCAAAAAGTCTGACGATTCTTTTCCTCATTTCCGACCACGACTTTGTTAGTTTTCCTCAGAGAAATCCAGGCTTCTCTTCTGTTTTTGTAGTTTTTGTCCAACGTTTCGCAGTAAAAGCAGATTAATGGAGAAACAGTAAAAGTACACAGAGTTTCCATCACCGCCACGGGAATATAACTTATTAAATAACCGCTGCTTTTATTTCTTTTAAAAGACAAACAAAGGCGTTTACAGAAACCAAACATGCACCCAATCATTCTCTGTCTGAAATGTGAAGTTTTGTTTGTTAGAAAAACCAAATAAATGCGACGTGGAGGAAGAGGAGCAGAGCTGAAATCAACCAGAACCGCAATAAATCAACAGAAAACATCAAATTAAAGTGAAATATTCTCTGATTTTAGCTTTTCTGGTCTGAAAATGTGACACTTTTTCTTCATTTTCTGTCATTAGAATCTGAATAAATAGAAGATTTTAGACTAAAAAAGTCAGTTTAGGGTTCTTCTATGCTTTAATTCTAATATTTAATGTAATTTCTGAGTAAATAAAGGAACAAACTGGCAGCAAATGTTGATGTTTAATTTCATTTTTAGATCAAAAATCCAAATCAGAAACAAAATAAGGCAAAAATATGAGCAGATTTTTCAATTATAAAGAGAATTAAGCAACAAAATACACAAAAAAGTGAATTATTTTGTCATTTAATGTGAAAATTTGCTGCTTTTCTTCATTTTCTATCATTAGAATCTGAATAAATAGAAGATTTTACACAAAAACAGCTGATTTGGGGTTTTTTTCTCAGTGCAATTGTAATATTTTACAAACAGAAATAGTTGATTAAATGGACAATAAATGTTGCTGAAGCCGTGATTTTGGCAGAAATGTTTAGATTTTGCAATAAATCGACAGAATTAAGCAACAAAATACAAAACAACTGAATTATTCTGTCATTTAACTCCTTTAATGTGAACATTTGCTGCTTTTCTTCATTTTATAAATTATAAACTAAATAATTATTTAAATTTTGTTTATATTTTCTGACTTTTTAAGTGAACATTTAACCTAAATATGTTGTAAAGTCGATCACAGCCGCCCTGATTTAGCAAAATATTTTTTTAAATTTACAGATCAGAAAATAATACGTTCATTTTATTTTTTAAACCAAAATTAACTGACTTTTTTTCCAAATAGTTTTTCATTCAAGATTTTCTCATATTTTTCAGATATTTTATTAAACGACAAGTTCAAGCCTCAGTTTTCGTAAATGTGGTTATTTATGCTTTTATTCTGAAAATCAGGCCAATTATTCAAAGAACCTTTTAGTGTTTTTGCTTTAATTTTGCTTAAATGTTCTCTTTGAGCTCAAACTGACGTTGGGACACTTAATGACAGATAATCAGACTTCTTTCCTCTTAAATGAACTGAATACTCACTAATCTGAGTCTCTGCTTCCTGCCTCTCTGAGCATGCTCAGTAGCCTCCGTATCCACCTGACTACTTACAGACATGAAAATCAGCTGATCTGACTCTCTGACACGGTCAATAATCAACAGCAGACTCTTTTTCTACAATAGCTTCCATGGATTTTATGAATCTTCTGTAAAACCAGAACTCAGACGTGCTTTTGTTGCGACTTCCTGTGGTGATTTTACAGCATTTTGTCGTACTTTTGTGGTCGTTTCACCTCTCGAGGGTGATTTTGTGTCTTTTTGTGGCATATTTGTGTTTTTATGTGTTGATTTTCCCCCTTCCTGAAACTAACTCAAAGACAGGAAGTCAAAGTTTCACAGCACGCGCATCGACAACTCTAAAGACCTTCGGTTTCACCTCTCTAGGCTCATTTTGCGTCTTTTTGCGTTGCTTTTCCTCTTTTCTGGAACTAAATAACTGAAACACAGGAAGTGAGAAAGGAGAACATTCAGCTGTAGAAAGTTCTAGAGACGTTCTCCTCTGTGGACTTTAAGGACCTGGAACTCTGAAACATTCCCAGTCTGAAGGTAGAACTCTGATCATTGATGAAGTTCCTGCAGACGAAGAACCAGAAGTTCTTTGGGGTCATTTTGCGTCTTTTTGTGGAACATTCACTTATTTTCGTAGAGCTTCAGGGTCTTCTAGTGGTAGTTTTGCAGCTTTTTTACTTATTTTAGTCGTAATTTTCACCAGAAGTGTAGATGAAGAACCAGCTGCTTTGGGTGTTTTTACCTAAAGTGTCCACCGGGTGGCGTCGCTGCTCCTTTAGCTCCAGTCTGCTCCTCCTCCAACATGTTTTTATCTGTTTGTTGTTGTGTGTGTTTGTGTGTGTTAAACCCTGTCGCGTCTCCAGAACTACTCTCATTAACACGTTTTTAGTCTGAAGCACGAACAGCTGCAGATGTTTCTAATAATCAAAGTGCTAAAAAAACGCTCGTTTTAATCACGACGACTCTTTTATTTTGGAGGATCAGACAGATTAATTTCCCACAATCCCTAGCAGCGGCGGCGCTGAGCGAACAGATAAATGTGTGTGTGGATATAAGGACTGGAAGCGAAGGGAGCGTTAGCGTTTAGCCGGACGAGCAGCAGCCGCCGGCCGGCGTGGCCGCTGGTTCGTCGTCCACGATCTGGACGCCCCGCCTACTGGATGCTGATTGGCTGGAGCCGTTGCCCTTCATCCTCTCCTCGGCCTGAGCCGTCTCCATCATGCCTGCAAACAAAACCAGGATGTTGAGACGAAGTAAAGGAAACTATTAATGAAATATAAAGTAGAGAAGAATCTGGAACGAGATGCACTGTAAAAATACGAGTGTTTCTAACTGTTTTTAAACATTTAAAGTTAATTTACAGATAATAATACATGTTTTTTACAACTACAGACAGAAAATATTTGTGTTTCCAACAGTTTTTAACATTTTACAGTTAATTTACAGATGTTTTCTTTAATTATGGACTGAAAATATTTGCATTTTTAACAGTATTTACCATTTACAGTTAATTCACAGATATTTATAGATGTTTTCCATATTTTTTTAAACCAAAAATATTAAGTTTTTACAGTATTTAACAATTTACAGTTCATTTACAGATTTTTTTCTAGATTTACAGACTAAAATATTTGTGTTTTTAATAGTTTTTAACATTTTACAGTTAATTTATAGATAATATCCAGAAAAAGTATTAATTTACATAATATTAACTCAGAGGAATGAACAGATCAGTGATTTAAACTCTAGAAAAATGATTTGTTTTCTGTTTCGATCTGTGTAACTTTAGATTATTTTCATTTTTTTATTATTTAAACCTCGGAGACGATGAATATTAATAAATACGATAAAAACTCAAACTGAGACCGTTTTTCTAATTAAACCGAAGATAAAAACAAAAGCAGATCAAGAACGAAGCCGTGGAGGTTATTAAAGGTTATTAAAGGTCAGAGCTCAGATTAGAAACTCTCTAATGACGGATTTCCAGGAACAACGTGAAATATTTCATCGAGTCGTTGAGAAACACGATGAATAATTCAGGAAACGGCGACAGGAAGTTCTTTCTGTTCCAAATGTCGACATCAGCCTCTGACGCCACGTGAGAAAATACCATTTACTGACATTTTTGTTCCTTAAACGACTAAAAAAACAACAAATTATCATTAATTTAAAGGCAGCTGTGATGCTTATCGCTGTAATCGGTTCAGTGCGACGCTGTTGGCCGTCCAAAATGGAAGAAACTTCAAAACTACTCAGAATTTGTCCAAAAATCACCAAAAAAAGTTTTAAAACATTTCCAAAAAACCTCAGTGTTAAGTTTCATAGATAAGAGAAAAAACAGCAGATATGAGGGGAAATATTTCAGGCCTGTGGTGAAAAAAATGAACATTTTTAGGCTTTTTTTGAAGAAACTGAGCGTCTGAAAGTCAGAGAAGAGTTTAGGAGTGAAACTAAGATTTTATTTTTTAATATTTCAGGTTTTTAAGTGGATTCTTACGTTTACAGAGGTCCAGGAAAAGCTCCTCGATGCCTTTATTTAACTTGGCCGATGTGTGGTAGTGTCTGGCTCCCACCGACTCTGCATAACTACAGAACAAAACAACAAAAAAACAACACACAAAAAGATTAAAAACACAAAAATACACAGAAAAAACAACCAGTAAAAAAAAAAAAAAAATCACCAAAAATAAAACAAAAACTCACAAAAACAAAAACAAAAAAACAGCACACAAAAAGATTAAAAACAAAAAACAGTAAAAAAAAAAAAAAATCACCAAAATAAAACAAAAACTCACAAAAACAAAAACAAAAAACAGCACACAAAAAGATTAAAAACAAAAAACAGTAAAAAAAAAAAAAAAATCACAAAAAATAAAACAAAAACTCACAAAAAAACAGAAAAAAAAAATCACACAAAAAGATTAAAAACACAAAAAATACACAAAAAAAACAACCAGCAAAAAATATCACCAAAAATAAAACAAAAAAGACAAAAAAACCAACAAACAACAAAAAACAGCACACAAAAAGATTAAAAACACAAAAATACACAGAAAAAAAAGTAAAAAAAATCACCAAAAATAAAACAAAAACTCACAAAAAAACAACAACCTTCAGCCTCAGAGATCGTCATCAGCAGCATTTTTCAGTAATTCTAATAAAATAAAGATAAATGCGTCCTCACCTCTCCGCCTCTTCCACTGAAACGTGTCTGTCTTTGTCCAAATCAATTTTATTACCTGAAGACAAGAAAACATCAAAATCCGTTTTAAAACACAAAAATCGACACAAATTCACGTTTACAGATTTTATTTCTGACTCCTTTTGCTGCACGAGGACAAAGTCTGATCACAAACAAACATTTTTTCTCATTTCTGAAGCTAAATTCATCCATTTGTCTGTTTTTGAGTCTTTTTTTTTAGTTATTTGACACGAGACTGAAGTCTTTTGGACAAGATTTGGCTTTTAAAAAACATTTTTCTGGGTATTTTTGGTAAATGTTACCAAAATATTGAGTCTTTTTGAACAAGTTCAAGTAATTTTAGACGAGATTCAAGTCGCTTTGGACATTTCTGTCATTTTGAACCAACGCCAAGACATTTTGGACAAATTCTGAGCAGCTTGGAACAAGTTTAAAGTCATTTTGGACAAACAGTGAATTAATTTGTAAAGGATTTGTGTTGTTTTGGTCAAACTGAGTCATTTTAGACGAGATATTTTGACCGTTGTATTGGACTTACCCTTCTTTGAACGGCGTTTGTTGTTATTTATGACCAATTTTTCAGTCACTTTGGACGAATTCTGAATAGTTTCGAACACGTTTCTGCCGTTTTGCACGACTTTTGGACATTTGGAGTCCATAATTTATGGGATTTATTTAAACCATTTACGAAAATTTGGAAGATTTGTTTTGATTTTTGACAAATTTTAGTCATTTCAGACGAGATATTTCGACATTTGTATCGGCCAATCTGGACTTTTCTTTTTTCGACAATATTTTTGTTATTCTGAACCATTTTTAATTATTTTGGACAAATTATGAGCAGTTCTGAGCAAGTTTTTGCCATCTTGGACAAGTTTAGAAGTCATTTTGGACAAGTTTTGTTTAAATTTTAGGTCATTTTAAACAGTATTTTTGACATTTGTAGCAGCCAATCTGGACTTTTTCTTTTTTTGGACAGTTTCTTCGTTATTTTAAACCATTTCTTTGTCATTCTGGAAAAGTTCTGAGTACTTTTGACCAAGTTTTGGCCATGTTTTAAAGCCATTTTGGACCAGGCTAACTCGTGTTCGTGCTGCTGAATCACGGCTACGTTTAGCTCTTGACTTTTGACTCGTTTTTGAAAACCAGCCCTCAAACTAAAATGATCTTTTTGCTGATTAACCGTCAGATTTAAGTTTCCAGAAAGTCCAGAAACTCGGATGGAAACAAAACGATGACAGGAAGTTTCCTGGAAGTTCATCTCAGGTTTGGTTTGTTTAAATGTCAGACCGAACATAAAACGTACATCCCCTGTCAAAAGTTATGAGACAGGTTCTAATTTATTTGAATGAGAAAGTGTCTCAAACCTTTTGACAGGGGGTGCAGTTCAAGTAGAACTCTGTGGTTTTGTAAAGAAATCTTCAGTTTGAGCTGTTCTGGTTTGTTTTTACCTCGACTACAGAGACGACACGATTAACTGGAAATAAAGCAGCTGAGAATTAAATAACAGCACGCAGTGGAAGTCTGAGAAGAAGCTCAAAGCTAAGTTTGTTTTCATGATTTCGTGTCACGGAAAGTGAATGTTTGTGTTTTTCAGTTGCCATAGTTTCTGAATATCGAGTCATTTGTCCGTTTGGAGTCTGAAAGGAGGAAAGATTTAATGAAATTATGCTTCTGTTGTCATGTGTTTGGATCAGAAAGCATCAAATCTGCAGCTTGGAGACGTCGTTTTTGGTTCGATTTTTACCTTAATTCTTGTTTAAATCTTTAAACAGAAACAGTTTAAACATTTCTATAACGGTTCTGCTCCCGTTAAAAAAAAAGTTAAAACTCGACTTTGTTGTGAAATTTAATCAGCAGTAAATACTGATTTGGAAAACATAAAACGATCTACTGATGGTGGAGACCAAAAATGGAGCAAAAAGAGAGAAAATATTTAAATTATGTTAAAAAAAAAAACATTAAAATTTAAGATTTTTGTCGCATCAGTGAACCAGTCGTTAGCTAGCAGATTATTGCCTCTGATGGTTAGCATGTACGTTAGCTGCTAATGCTAATGCTAGCTGAGCAGGAACTGGATTTCCATTACACTCACCACAGACCATAATAATAATGCCTGTAACCATGGTAACCGTACATGCCAAACAAACCGTCCAAAATGACCCAAAAATGTCAAATATTGCCTAAAAAATCGAAATCCGGACTCAAATAACTCAAAAGCCGTAAACAATGACATGAAAGTCGTCTGTTCAGAGCGTTTCTTCGGAAACTGAAGAAGAAAAATGAATTTATTCGCTGGATAACTGATGCTCTGCAGCACCAAAACTCACCGAAAATAAAAACATCAGGATTCAAATGCAAACAAACTGACATCAACTCATCACGGTTCAGGTAAATATCGTGAACTAATGAGCGATCAGCCGCGTACTTCCTGATAACTTACCTACTATACATAAACAAATCTCGTTTCCCAACATTTTCCTCAACTCTTTCACCCAGTTCTTCACCTGAAACCACACAAAAACACAATTAATATGTTTCAATGAGTCGAAAAACATACAAAGAATGAAAAAACAGCAAAAGGTTGAAAGCTGGAGACTTTTAAACGGTGAAAAACATTAAATTATAACGTAAATTTAGCCATTTTTAGGGTAATTATTAATAATTATGATGAAGCTAAAGACTTTTGTCATCGGACTGCACGTGCTAATTTGAATTATTGAGTTAATTAAACTATAAACATGTAAATATGAAATATCATTAAATAGAAGAATCAGCGTTGGTATTCTACACAGGGATAAAGAACACTAAACTGTGTTATTCAGGGCAGCAGTGAAGCTCTTAGTGACCTACAGTGTTTTACGTTGGCATCTATAAATCCACCGTTCAGACGGGCCACTTTACCTTCTGGAAGGAGTCTTCGTCGGTGACGTCGTACACTAGGATGGCTCCGTTGGAGTCTCTGTAGTAGATGGGACCTAAAGCGTGGAATCGCTCCTGACCCGCCGTGTCCTGGAAACACAAACCAACGTCAACATTCGGACACGAAACCGGCAGAAACACAAAGAACGGAGCTGCTCACCCAGATGGCCAAGTTCACCCTCTTTCCTGTGATGTTGAGCTTCTTTGTGAGGAAGGACGCCTGCAGAGGAAGACGAGGAAACGTTAAAACCACCACAGACAAACGGATTCATCCAGAATAAAAGAGCTCAAACGTTTTACTGTAGTTATTAAAATGCAGCTTAATGAGCACAGAGAGCAGGAGAGAAGTCCATCTCTTATTGTTGGTGTTCTACGCCTTTTAGGTTCCACTAACACGAACGTTTATGGTTATTTTAAAAAAAAGAAGACAATATTTGACGACAAAATTTAACTATTTTGTCGTCGGCAATGAGCAAAAGTTGTAATTGTATTATTATTTATTTATATTTTCATTTTTATTTAATATTATTATTTTCATTGTTATTATATATATTCTTTTACATATTTTTTCTGTTTTGTTAAATGACAGAAAATATTTAGTAAAGTCACATGAAAAATATTAATTCACACGTTTACCATTAAAAAAATAAAATTACACAATTTTCTATTTAATACAAAAATATTTGTTACTGGTATTATTATTATTATTATTATTGTTGTACATATTTGTCATTTTTTCAGAAAAAAATGTGTAAATTAAAGTTAGAAAAATAGTATAATAGTAATATAATATTTTGTTAAATTAACAAATTATTTCTGGAAAAATTACAGAAAAAATGTAGTTCGTTAATAGAAATAAAAAATAAAATCAAAAATATAAATAAATAATACGATTATAATTTTTGTTGATTAAATTCAACAAAACTCATTTTATGGTCAAATATTTTACAATAAACATGTAAATTATTATTTTTCTGAGAATTTTCTTGATATTTAACAAAACAGGAAAAATCTGTAAGTTAACAGCAAGTTTGAGTTTTGTGTTATTTTGTGTTTTCAGAAAGTTGGAAATCTTTAAGTCTGTGAAACTGTTTAAAAAACTAATTAAAGTCTGCCCCCTGTTTTTAATCGGTTTTTCTGGACCAGATTTAAGGAATTATTTCAAATGTTTTCTGTTTGTCAGCAGGATTAAGTGGAAGATCTTTGTTCTACTTAAAAACAAACGGCAGCAGCTTAATCACGTCACCGTTTATGAAGGTTAAAGTCTGCAGAAGATCATAAAACAGAATTATAAATCTATTTTTATTTATCACACCGTACACCGACGTCTGAACTTTCAATCTGCATTTTTACATAACTTTAGATTTTCAGGCCATATTTACAAACAATGCCATATTTTATAAAGAAATCAATGAAAAATAACCGTTTATTTGAACTGTAGTTTCACCTCCAACACATTTAAGTCATTTCAGTCGATTTTTGAGGCATTTTGGGAAGATTGCTTTCATTTCTGACAACTTATGGGCTCATTTTCTGCAACTTTGGATCATTTTCAAGTAATTTCACACAAATTTTGAATCATTTTGGATGATTTTTGAAGCATCCTGGACAAATTTACCAATTCCAAACCATTAAAACCCCCCACACTAATGATAATATGCAATATTTCGCTGACGATGCTGCCATTTATCACCGCAAAATTAATCACAACCGTGGTTTTTGTTATTTCTGACAATTTTTGTGTGATTCTGGACACGTTTTCTGCAATTTTGCATCATTTACAAGTCGTTTTAGACAAACTTTGAGTCATTTTGGATGACTTTTTTTAATGCATCTTGGACAAATTTAGCGTCATTTTTCAAATTTCCTGTCATTCCGGATCATTTCTAATCATCCAGAGAAATTCTGACTGGTTTTGGATCATTTTTCAATCACTTAGGACTATTTCCTTGTCATTACGAACAAATTTTCATTATTTTAGAAAATGTATTGTAATTTGGAATCATTTTAGGATCATTTTTGAAGCATCTTGTACAACATACCACCTGTAAACCATTAAGAACCCAAACTAACACTCCAATCCATGAAAATACACAATACTTCGCACAACTAATCACAATCGTTTGTGGAATTCTGGATAATTTTCAAGTCATTGTAGATGATTTTTAAAGCATCTTGGACAAATTTAGCGTCATTCTGCAAATTTATCAGGCATTCTCCATCATTTTAGACTAAGTTCATGTCATTCTTTCCACATTTTCATCGTTTTAGATCATTTCTGGGGAATTTTCTGCAACTCTGGATCGTTTTGGTAACTTCTGGATCTCAGAATGAACTTTGCTGCGCTAAAACAAACTGAATTCTTGCTCATTGCGCTGCGATTTTAACTGATTAAAAGCTCGTCTGTCAGCGGTTTGTGGCTCAGAAATCACAGCAGTGGAACAGATCGTTACGCATGAAGCTTCCAGCGTAGAAATATTTATCAGCCGATGAAAATGAATCAATGAGACGCTGCGACTAATGAAAGGAGATGAACTCTTATAAAGGACAGTCCAGGTGTAGATTAAAACTTTTTCTGGGTCCATAACTGCTTTAAAATCACATCCGATAAGAGAATCAAAGTATAAGAGTCGTACAAAGCTGCTATCGACGCGTAAATAAAGAGTTTTTATTCACATTCATGCTGGAAAACAGCTGATCTAAGCTCCATGTAGACGTGAGGAGAAGCTAAACGAAGCGTTTTCAGCAGATATTTTGTCACATTCACTAAATTTTAAAGAATTCTGGACAACTTTTTTGGCAACACTAAACACATTTTGCATTGTTTTGGAGCACTTATTGCCGAATTAAACACATTTTTCAGGTTTTGAGTTGTTTTGTTCAGTTTATTGCCACATTAGACGAACAGTTACACCCCCAGTCGAAAGTTTTCAGACACTTTGTCATTCAAATAAATTAGAACCCGTCTCAAAACTTTTGACAAGGAGTGTGCTTTAGAAATAATTCTGTCACATTAACTACATTTTAAGGAATTCTGGACTTTTTTTCCCCACATTAAACAAACTTTTTCACCGTTCTCTTCCTTCTTAAAGCCCAAACAACTAAGTGACGGTGAAATCAGACGCTGGTTCTGCTTTAAACTAAAGCTGCAGGTGTTGAAACTGAAAACTTTCCACGTTGTCGAAATGCTGCAACAGCTTTTGTAACTTCCGTGGCTTCACGTTAACTCGAGTTAACGGCTCGTAAATCTGATAAGAAACTGAAGGTTAAAGTCCTTTTTGACGGCGGGTCGACTCTTTTCTGTTTCCTGTCAGCAGCTGTTTGATCGAGACGGTAAATACTAGAAATTAAAGGGAGAAACTCAAAGTTCGTGCTCGACTGAAGGCAGGAATGAAAGGAGAACGGATCTACACAAGCTCATAAACACATAACAGACACAAAACAACACTAAACTTGTTTATGGCATTTTGTAATGTAGTAAAATTTGTATTTCTGGCAGAAAATATGATTATTTATAGAGTAAGTGAGGCTAAAACTATTTTTTAAACTTTTATCATATTTATTAGTGACTTTTTGTTGAAGAAACGCTCAGAAAAAATAAAGAAAACTAAAATAATTCTGTCACAAGCTTTAATTGACCATATTTTTTGTATTATTTGACTCACACACAAATTATATTCCACTGTAGCTAGAGAGTGCGTTTTATATATTTTACATCTCATTTAAAAATCTGTCAAAAATAAACCGTTTAATCTGATTAAATTCTATAAAAAACTAAAAATTCTGCATTTTTCAGCGCAACAGTGAAGCTGTTAGCGACTGAACTGTGACCAGCGGGGACAGGACAGAACTTCATGGAGTTCTTTAGGTGGACCTGCAGGAAAATGTTTGTCAATTTAACTAAATATTGCAGGAATTTTCGATTTTTTTTGGTAACATTAGACAGATTTTTAAATCATTTTGTGGCATTTCTCGCAAAATCAATCAAACTTTTAGTCATTTTGGACATTTTTTTGTCACACGAGACAAATCTTGTGCAATTTTTGGATCACACACAAAACTTTCAAGAATTTGGGGAATTTTTTGGTAACATAAGACAAATTTTTTATCATTTTGTAGCATTTATTGCCATATTTTGAGTCATTTTGGACAATTGTTTTGTCATATTAGACTTTGTTTGTGTAATTTTGAAATTAACTGACACGGACATGAACTAAATCTTAAAGAAGTTTCAGAGTTTTCTGGTAACAGACACATTTTGCACCATTTTTGTAGCAGCCATTTGCCAAATTAACCAGATTCTGAGCACATTTTTGTCCGATTAGTCAAAGTCAGAGTCAAACACGTCAGACAAATCTTATGTACTTTTAGACTTTATTTTTTATTACATTAACCAAGTTTTGGACAAATATTTGTCATATCAGACCAATCTTGGATGTTTTTTTTGTCACATTAACTAAATTTTAAGTCATTTTGGACATTTTTTGGGGGGAAATTAGATTTTTTGCAAGAAAATTAACCAGTTTTTAGTCATTCTGGGCCACGTTTTCATAACTTTGGACAGATTTTGAATCATTCTCTTGAAGTTTTTGTAACAAAAACGGAGACATTCAGCTTGTTTTTCCTCTTTTGTCATATTTTTTTTATCATTCTAATTAAGATATTTCTGATTTCTCTCCTCCTTCATGTTGTTTTGTTTCTGTAAAGCTGCAGGATTTTATATTACAGTGAATAAAAATCACTCCATAAACATCTGGAGGTTCAGAGGCTCTTCAGACAAAAACAGAAGTTTTCTGAACTCCAAATGAAATTATGATGAAGGGAAAATATTTCTGCGTCTCATGACGAGCCTGAAGTTTAATAATGTGGAGCTCGTGCTGCGACCCGACGGTCGGCCAATCAGCTTCCAGCTCCGTCACGTCTGGTTTCACGCCGTCGGTCACGTGACGCCCCGGAGCCTCGCTCAGCGTCACGTGACCAGAAAACATGAATGAAGCCTCTGATGAAAGCTTCTGACTCCAGAGAACAAACATCACCTCCACACCCCGTTTCCCACAATTCCTCTGGATTCTCAACAGGAAGTTAGCTTCTGTTAGCGTCCGTTAGCTTCCCCGTTAGCTTCCCTGTTAGCGTCCCCGTTAGCGTCCCCGTTAGCGTCCCCGTTAGCTTCTCTCTGGGCTTAAATAAACTACATTTTAATAATAAAGTTGAACTACAATAAAGCACTAGAGGACATTTTAGAATAAAAATCAAAGCTTCTACTAAAATAAAATAAAAAAAGGTAAAAATCTGAAGCAAATGCGCCAGAAAAATACGTAAAAAAAGATCCAATATTGTAATGTTCACAAACTGTAAGAATTACAGCAAATAGCTGTAAAAAAACAAAACAAAACACAACTTTAGCTGATTTAAATATAGTAAAACTGATTTTTTTACAGGCACAAATGTAAAAAATAACATTCTGGTTTTAATGTCGACATCATTTACCGTTTATAGCTGGGTTTTTGCTACCATTAATGTGCAAGTTAGTACTTTCTTAATTTTACAAGAAATAATTAATTTAACAAAACTAAAAAATAGTATATAATAATAATAATAATGATGACAGCAGTAATAAACATGAATGCAATTAGATTTTTGTGCAGATTAAATTCAACAAAACAGTTTATTTGCAGATGTAAAAGGAGGACAATCTTGCAGTTAAATGTTATTTTATAAAGTATTATTAATAAAAACTGATTTTTCACAGTTTTGGCCTTTTTTCACTGTTTACATGTGAAAATAATAATATTCACAATAATTTATATTATTTCTGTAATTTTTCTGTGATTCAGAAAAATATTTATTTGCTTAGAAATTATTAGTAATTTCACAAAACTGGGAAAAATCTGCAAAATAACAAAATTCATTTTTTGGTCATTAATGTTGATTTTTTTTTCAAATAACTGCAAAGTAATATTTTTCTGGATTTAAATACAACAAAATATGGTACTTTTACAGTCAAAATTTAAAAAAAAAAAGTTGTTAATGATACTTCTCCCCCCCCCCCCCCCCCCCCCAAATAAACACAAACACAGGTAAAATAACTTTTTGGTTGATTTAAATACAGGAAAATGCTGAGTTTTAATGTGGATGTTATTTACAGTTTTAGCCTTTTTTAGTTTTGTTTTAAACATACTTATAATTATTTTTGTAATTTTCATTTAAACAAAACCAGGAAAATCTGTAAAATAATGGAAAAATGTTCATTTTTTTTCCAGTCATTAATGGAGCTTTTTTTAACCACAAATTGTCTGTAAAATAACGCTTTTGTTCATTTAAACACAATTTTTTTTCTTATTTTTTAAAATTATTTTCAGATAAAGTTTATTTGAGTTGATTTTACTGTTTAAAGCGTTTTTATGTCACATTAATGACATTTTAAAGAATTTTGGCCATTTTCTGAGAACATTAAACCCATTTTACATCATTTTGTACAAACGTTTGGGAATTCTCAGTCGTCCTCAACAAATTTCAGTCACATTAACTACATTTTATGGAATTCTGGATGTTTTTGGGGGAGCATTAGACAGATTTTGCATAATTTTGTGGTATTTATTGCCAAATTAATCAAATTTTTAATAGTTTTGGCTCATTATTTTTTATACCGTAAATAAAGAAACTGTCAGATTTCACATTGGAGCATATCATAAGGATTTTGGGGCATTTTTTTGATCATATTAACTAAATTTTAAGGAACTTTGAATGTTTTCTTCAGAGCATTAAACAGATTTTACATCATTTTTAGCACTTGTTGCCAAAATAACCAAGTCTGAGTCTTTTTGGACAGATTTAGAGTCCTTTTTGGAGCATAAATATAGAAATTCAACTTTTTTTCTGTTTTGTCTGATTTCTGTCATTTTGTGTCAGTTTTAAGTCCCTTTGGACATTTTTCTTGTCACATTAACCAACTTTGGAGTCATTTTGGACATTTATGTGTCACGTTAACTAAATTCGAGGAATTTTGAGCATTTTTTTGGGAACACTGGACAAATTTTGTGCCATTTTTTAGTATTTATTGCCAAAATAAAGAAGTTTTGATTTGTTAAGGACAATTTTTTGTCACATTAACTACATTTAAAGGAAATCTGGGCTTTTTTTGTTACGTTGGTCAAACTTTGAGTCATTTTGTACTACTTATTGCCAAATTAACCAATTTGTGAATCATTTTGGTAAAGTTCTTGTACAATACGTAAAGAAATTCAGCTTATTTTTTCTCTTTTGTCTGATTTCTGTCATTCCAACTGTCAAACCGAAAATCTTGGACAAATTTTTATTATTTTTATATGTTCATATCAATTCAAATTATCAATTTTTTGTTGTTTGTACTGGTTAAAGTCCAGCTGTTTTCTCCTGGTTCCGTGTTTCTGGTTCTGGTAAACTCTCCCTCAGACACCCTCCGGCTCCCGGCGGCTCTCAGCGGAAGCTCCGGCCGCCTGTCGAGCCTCTCGCGGCGGCTTCCCTCCCCACGGAGCCCCGCCGCTGCCCCGGATGTCTTTACCTGTAGAGTCGTGATGTGTTTGTCGTTGAACTTGTTCTCGCAGTACCGGAGCACTAGCGACGTCTTCCCCACGCAGCCCTCGCCCAGCAGCACCACCTTGAAGGAATACGTCTTCCCGCTGTGGCCGCCCGAAGCCGCCGCCGCTGCCGCCGCCATCGGATCCGGGGCTTTATCAAAACAAGCTAGCCGCTAATGCTAACCGCCGCTAACTGGAGCTCACATCGGCTTCCGACTCCCGAAAACCGGCTAAAATCAAGAGAGAGACGCCTCGACAGCGCTCGGGAACCGGCCTGTGGTCGGTGTGTGGCCGCAGTGAGGCTAGGGAGACCGGACCGAATGGAGCCAGACCCGGTAAAAGAACCGAACCGAGGCGCTGCTTTTCTCCAACTAATGGCGTCGGACGGAGCTAGCTGTTAGCCACCTAGCACTGCGGAGATCGTCTGTTAGCGGAAAGAGGGATCACTCCGCCGGAAGTCCCTTAAACACGCCTCACAATAATCTTTATTCCAGCAGGTTTTTATTGGAAACAGAAACACATGAAGGGAAATCAAAACACGATATGACACGACAAGTTAGTCACCATTAAACAGCTTTATTTTAAGTCAGAAAAGTATCATGTAAAAGTCACTAAATGTGATTTTAAAAAACAAACAAACATATTTTTCAGCAAATTATGGTGAAATAATAGTCAATTATGAGGCGTGAAAGGTGAGCAGGCCTGGGGTGGCTCATCGGGAGGACCGGGGCAATTCTCAAACATCAGAAACTTGTCTGATGTTTGGGCTGCCAGGGCTGGTGTTCTGTCATGGCACTGGGCTCATCATTATGCTACCGCTGCTACTGCTGTACACGTCCGTGCACACGGTCAGAGGTGTTTGAAAGATGAAAACAGGAAGAGCAAGGATGATGTGGAGAAGGCAAGAATTAAAAACAGGAAAGTTCTGGAAACAGACGCAGACAAATGTGCAGAAATTGGAAACTTCTTCACTGAAGCTCGCGGTTTGAAACGACAAATGAGGACGAGGAAACGGATACGGACTTTGTTGAACTTTGCAAACCACCGTTTAAGTTAATTATCAAATCAATGAATTGTGTGTCATTGTGGTGTAAAACATAACATTATATAATTGAAATAATAGTATGATGTGACCACATAACTGGGAAACTTTGTCCTGCAGCCTCTCAGAGTCAGAAGAAAGATCCAGAACCAAGCAGCAGTGAAGTTAGTTCCAGTACTTTCTATGTCCAAACCATAGCAGTGACCCATTTTATTTTTATCATTAAAAGACAGTAAATACACAAAGACCACAATTGAAAGGGAACAGGATGAGATAAAAAAACATTTACCTTCATTACTGATGTCCAGTTTTAATAAAGTTCATGCTACTTTTATAAAATGATGAAAGTGAATAAATTGTATTTCTGTGATCTGTGTTTGATTTCTGTCTTTTCTCCTCATCCAGATGTTCAGAGGGAGCTGATGCCACATCTGGTCCAGCCGATGGAAGGTGTTGAAGTTCTCTGACTGAAGATGGTCCTCTGATGGATTTAAGGTTCAGATGCTCAGGAACAAACTCCACCAATGAGCCAACAGGGAAGCTTTAGCTTTATTAAATGTTGTTATGAAGGTTTTGCTGTTTTTCTCTGTGAATGCAACGTGCTCCAACTGAAACCTGAACTAGAAGAACTTAGAAGTAAATCCTTTAGTTGCATTAATAACCTCAGAACATTCTCAGTTTATTCCGGTCTTGGTTGGAAACAGAATCTCTGTATTGATTCAGGTAAAAGCTGAACGTCACAGCATGTTGGATCAGAACCAGCAGATAAACTGATGGTGTTGGACTGTCAGAGCGTCATGTTGCAGCTCAAAGCAGCTTTTCTATCTCACTTCATTCTGACATTCAGATCCAGTTGATGCATAGACTGTATATAAAGATGGCCCACCTGGAAGTGTCAAAAACTTGCAATATCACGCCGTCCGCTAGGGTTGGCTCCAAAAGGCTTTTTCTCCATAGACCCCAATTCATTTTTGGAAAAAATAAAATTTGATAGACTGATGTTCTACAGCTCAGGATTTTTTTCCCGTTAGTTTTCATGGTCAAAATGAGAGATCAGGGGGCCGATCTTAAAATAAATCAATACTGAATTTTAAATAAATCCTTAAAGTTGGCGGAGCCAGGGGGCGTGGCTATACTTGATAGACAGCAACAGAAGCCTCTGCGGTAAAACGTGGGCGGGATAAGAGAGTCCTCAGCCAATCCTGCCCCTAGTTGCTCTCCGGTCCAGCCTGTTTGATGACGCTTTTACGTCACTGGCTCCAAAAAATCCAAAACGGCGACCAGGAAGTAGCAAAATCCGGGCTTCATGAGAAGGTGAATTCAGCAACAAACGGTCGGCAAGATGGCGGCGCTCTGAGCGGTTCGGTCTTTCGTCTTCTCTAAGTATATTCCCTCCAAAGTCTTAATATTGACGAGGAATTCCCACGAAACCCCACATTTCGCCTTAGCAAAGCAACTGGCAATTATACTGAGACCAAAATGTCAAAACAAAACGCAACTGTGTCTTCGCAGAAACTGTTTGACCACGGGTATGCTATGGTCAACGCCACGCCGATTGAAATAGACCGCAACAGCGACAAGAGAGATCGAGAGGACTCTTCTCTCCCCCCAACACCGTCTAAAGATCATCCACGAAAAGTATCCAAGCAAAATGAAGAAGAGGTAACTGGCTCTGTTATCCTGGCTGCCATCAACAACCTAAACATAAAATTTGATTCACAAGAAGATCGCATGAGAGAGTTTGCTGCTAAGCTAACGCAAAACTGTGATATGCTAGCGAGCCTTGCCAAGACAACAGAATTCAATGCAGCAGAAATCAAAGACTCAAAGGCGAAAATTACTGCATTGGAACACGAACTGGAGGTTGTAAAAGCTGAAATGATTGTGTTAAAAGAAAGAAGCAAAGAACATGATACTTATAAGAGAAGATGGAATCTCAAAATTAAAGGAATGAAAGAGGCCATGAATGAAAACACCAGACGCGAAGTCATTGAACTGTTCGCAAAAATAGCTCCTCAGTGGGCTCAGAAAATGGATGACATTGTGGATACTGTGCATCGGCTTGGCCGCAAAGAGGAGGGAAGAGTAAGAAACATCATTGTTCAGTTCACCAAACGGCAACACAGAGATGCTATGTGGGATATGACAAAAGATTCAGAGGTCTGTCGAAACGCTAGAATCCGGTTCGGGGAAGATCTCACCAAGGAGGTCAAGGAGGCGAGAGAACTGATATGGCCACACATCAAACAAGCGCGCCAAGAGGGACGGAAGGCGTACTTTCGAGGCCCCTACGGATACATTGAAGGTCGTCGTATTACAACTTAAGTAATGCTACTTACAAGTGCTTCACGTGGGAGAACATTAATAGGAGGAAATGACAACTTTTCAAGTAACCTTAAGTCACTAAACACTTTCATTTGATTTCTCGTGTTACATTTTATTTGTTTATTTGTATTGCGGCGAAGTTTGCCAGCAGATGAATGTTTTGAAAGCCAACTTAAGTTTTGTTTCGTTGAACTCAAGGGGTCTTAAAGACAATCTCAAAAGGAAAGCCATTTTTTTGCATTGTAAGGGTTTTAAATCACACTGTGTCCTCCTTCAAGAAACTCACTCGTGTGCCACTGATGCCGCATTCTGGACAACACAATGGGGAGACAAAATTTTCTTCAGCCATGGCAGCAACAAGTCCGCAGGAGTCGCCATCTGCCTTAACAAGTGTCCGGGTAATGTACTTTCCCATAAGGCAGATGATAAAGGCCATTGGCTGACAGTTGTTATAAAAGTTGATGATGCACATATAATTCTGACAAACATTTATGGTTATAATAATACCACCCAAAATAGGAATCTGTTGCAAGAAATCACTGAAATTATCTCTCAATATAAAATCTTATACCATACAGACTTAATATTACTGGGGGGAGATTTTAATTTGGCTCCGGATGATTATCTAGATAGATATCCATCAAAATTTAATGTTAATCATTATAATACCACTTTACTAGAATTTTGTAATACTTTCTCCTTGATTGACATCTGGAGGAACAAAAATCCAAGTCTTAAACAATACTCTTGGATCAAACCTAATGGATCTACCAAATCAAGGATTGACTTGTGGTTAGGTGCCCCAGGATTAGCTAGCTATGTTTCAGAGGTACTAATCTCCACGGCACCTTTAACTGACCACTGTCTGTTGTCTCTCAACCTAAAACCAGATGTCACAGCTAATAAAAGAAATGTATATTGGAAATTTAATACGGACCTACTAAAAGACCAAAACTATTGTGAAACAATTAAAGGCCTGATTGCGGATATTAAATATGATGTATCTATTGGTAATTACTGTTGCAGATGGGAGTTTCTTAAATTTAAAATTAGGCAGATTTCAATACAATTTGGCAAAGAAAGAAGCAAGGCTCTAAGGGAACAGGAATTGAAATTAATACAAGACTTGGATGATTACTGTAAAAAGACCCCAATGTTAGACTCTGACAAAGCTGCTTTCATAAACCTCAAGTGTAAGTTGGATGAATTAAGCTCCAGGAGGGCCAGAGGAGCCTTTATTAGGTCAAGAGCGAAATGGATCGAAGATGGAGAACGTAACACAGCGTACTTCTGTGGCCTTGAAAAAAGACGACAGGAAAGAAATCAGATTAGCACACTTATGATTAATGATGTTGAATGCACAGATCCAAAAACAATTTCTGATGAGGTCTACAAATTTTATAAAGATCTTTATACACCTGCGCCCTGTGATGGAGACACACTTTTGGACAGCATAAACCACAACATTCCATCTATAAGTGTGGACTTTAAGAAAATGTGTGACTTGACCATTGAATTGTCTGAGTTTGATGCTGCGGTTAAACAACTCTCCCTAAGGAAGTCTCCCGGACAGGACGGCATCTCATCAGACTTTTATAAACACTTTTGGGAGGACATAAAAGATCTTTTCTTCCTCGCAGTACAGGAATGTATCAGAAACAAATCTCTGATGACCACCATGAAACAAGGCCTGATTTCATTGATCCCAAAAAGTGGCAAAGACAAAAGATATCTCCATAACCTACGACCAATAACTTTACTCAATGTAGATTATAAATTACTTGCTCATGTCATTGCCAACAGGCTTAAAAAGGGTCTCTCACACATTATAAGCGAATCTCAATCTGGTTTTCTTAGAGGTCGCTCTATTCACAATAATATTAGACTTGTACTCGATTTGTTAGATTATCGTGACAGAATGGAAGAAGATGGTTTCATTCTGTTTTTGGACTTCTGTAAAGCATTTGACAGAGTTGAACACTCTTTTATGCTAGATACATTACATCATTATGGTTTTGGAAACCCCTTCTGTGACCTTATCCAAATGCTGTATAGTGACATCAGTAGCTCGGTGTTGCTCCCTTTTGGTTCTTGTAAGCGCTTCAGTGTTAAAAGAGGTATTCGCCAAGGGTGTCCGGCATCGCCCTTATTGTTTATTATGGTTTCCGAAATTCTAAGTATTATGATAAAAAATTGTGAAGAAATTGAAAAGTTAACTGTTTTAGGAACGCCACTTGCTATTAGTCAACTCGCAGATGATACCACCCTTTTTCTTAAAAATGAGGCACAAATACCCATTGCTCTACAAGTAATTGACCGTTTTTCTAAAGCCTCTGGGCTCTACTTAAATATTGATAAATGTGAGTTAATGGCCATTCATGACCATCCCCAAATATCATTGTATAACATTCCCGTGAAAGACCAAGTCAAATATTTAGGAATTATGATCTCAAAGAACCCAGTTGACAGAGTAAAAAACAACTTTGATAATACGATTAAGAAGAGTAAAGATATTCTAAATATATGGTTACAGAGAGACCTTTCCATGTTTGGCAGATTATTCCTCTCTAAAATGGAGGGTCTCTCAAGGATTATTTACCCTGCCTACTCACTTGATGTCCCTCAAAACCTCATCAAACAAATCAATCAAAACAACTTTAGCTTCATCTGGAAGAACAAACATCACTTTATAAGGAGAAATGACGTGGTTAAATCGTTGGAAGAAGGTGGTTTTAACGCTATTGATTTTGATCCAATGAATGGCGCTTTAAAATTAAGGTGGTTACAAAACTTTATATCTCATATGGATTCAATCTGGTTTAATCTCCCGTCTAAATTATTCTGTAATCTTGGTGGTATTCAATTTCTCCTAAAATGTGATTTTGAATTATCCAAATTACCCATAAAACTGTCCAAATTTCATGAACAAGTCCTAAATTACTGGAAACTGGTTTATAAACATAATTTCACACCCCATGATACTCCAATATGGAACAATAGATACATCCTCATTAAGAAAAAATCATTTTACTGGAAAGATTGGGCTGATCAGGGGATATGGTCGGTACTGCACCTCATGGATGGAAGAGGGAATTTACTTGATTATACAGACTTTCAAAGTAAATACAACATTGCTTGTTCAATCCAACAATTTTCAGATGTTATTAATGCAATACCACAGGCACTTGTATGTACTTTAAAAGGTACTCTATCTTATAGTCCTATTGTTCCCTGTTTACACTCTCTTTCCATTCAACAATGCCCCTTTGTAGACAAAAAATGTAATAACAAATTTTTAAGAATGACTATAACCAATGAATGCTTTCCATTACCTCTCAGGAGACGAAAGTTAATGGATGGTTTCACAAGTCAAAATATTAGGGTCATTAGATGTCACTATACTAAGTTTCCTATCCCACCTAAAGCTAAAGAAGTGCATCTTAAACATATAAACAGTATCTACCCTTGTAAAGAATACTTGCATTCCATATTTAATATTGAGGACAACGAATGTGCCTTTTGCACCAGTAATATCGAAACAGAAGAACATTTGTTCTTTGCTTGTATCTTTACAAAAATTTTTTGGGACAGTTTTTGCATATGGGCAGACTATAATGGTCTGGGAATATCATCCTTGACTTATTCTAATGTTAAATTTGGTCTTATATTGAAGAATAAGAAAAAACAACTTACAATTAATAATTTAATTGTAATGGCAAAATTCTTTATACACAAATGTAAATTTGGAGATGCCAAACCAGCTTTTATTGTTTTCTTAAAAGATCTTTTAATTCTGAAGGATTCTCTGAAACTATGTAACTCAAAAAAAGCTATGTGGCTCTACAATGACATGTCTGCTCTGTCCTTTAACCCCGTTGCACCATGATGTTGTTGGCTTTCATTGTTTTGTTCATTATTATTGTTTTGTTTCGTTTTGATATGCGAATGTTTATTAACACCGATCAGTACTTTGTCTGAATGTAAATTGCTGTTAGCTTATAAGCTTCATTTGTCAATAAAAAAGAAAAAAAAAAAAAAAAAATCCGGGCTTCATTTTCTCGGCGTTGAAACCAACGGGTGACGTCACGGTTAGTTCACGCCTGGTTGATAGTGATCCATGTGGAAGTCTCACATCTCCTCATTTAACTCCACTGTTTATTCACCAGCACTTTATTTAATAAAAGTCCATCTAGTTTTTAGGAGGAATGTGATGTTTTATTTCTCTGTGAATAACTGCAGTCTAATGGAACAGCTGGAACTCTAACATCTGTCCTCATATTGATCATGAAGTAAAACGTGATAAAACTGCCAAATTGAGATAGAAATGAGAAATTATTGCATATAATATTTCAAATTAATGCTTATAAAAATATAAATAATCACAACATTTAGTTTCAGAAGAAAAAAAACGTGAAAAGTGAGAAAAAAGTGGAAATTATCCAACAAATTTTTAAAAAATGATATGACTAAAAGTTAAAATAGTCAAAATAAAGCAAACCTGTTTGGATTTGTAAGTAAAAAAAATTAATAAATATGAACATTAAACTGTCAAATTATGAAACAGAAACGTTTATTGCGTCTTAAGTTTCATTTAACCAGGAAGTGTTTCTGTTTGTGTCTGAGTCTGGTGCTCAGAAGAAGCAGCGGAGTGAGACCTCTTCAAAGCGGCTCCTCTCTGCAGCGTCACATGACGACATAAAAACAACAAACATCCGTTTATTACTTTTTCTTTTTAATGACTTTGTTAAATATTCTGGCTGTATGATTCCGTTTTATGCAGATTCTGACCTCAGAAAATCACAAATAAAATAATTAAAAATATCAAAAATTAAAAAGAATTAATTCCGAGATTAATCTTTTTTTTATTTAATATTTAAAAAGCCAAAATATTTCATAAAATATTGAAAATATTATTTTTTAAAAATTATTTGACCCCAAACAAGTGACAAAAATCTAAATGTTTACTGTAAAATTATTAAATATGTTTAATTTTCTGTTTACAGAGTGAAAGATATGAGTCATAAATAATAATAAAAAATTGGATAAAAAAATAAAAATGTTCATTTATTTAGTCAAACTTTTGAGCTAACGTGAAATTTTAGTCTAAAGAGTCACAATGTGTAGATAATTATAAAAAGCAGACAAAAATTAGGAAAAAACTATCAGAAACTTTTAGTTACAAAGACAAAAACTAAGAAAATAATAAAAAATCTACAAAAACATAAAAATAAGAAATTAAAGGTGAAAGTTATTGGGGAAAGCTGAATAATGACAAAAATGATCTTGTCTAACAAAAATTTTGCCTCAAAAGGCTCAAATTTTGTTGAATAAGACAATTTTGTCCAAAATAACCCATTTTTAAATGTAACTTTTAGAAAAATGGTTATTTTTTACGGCTAAACTGGAAGTCAACGATGTGTTCAAACGTCTTCAGAAAGTTGGAAATATGAAGATTCTGTTTTTACAATTTCTTTTCCTGATAAACAGTAAAAATTTTCCGAAATTTTTGTGTTTTTAAAAATGTAAACAACTTTCAAACCTACTGATGGTTAGACTGGATCACAGCGCCACCATGTGGAGGATTTTCACATCATTTAAAGTCCTTTTAGATCTCGACATACAGAGGAAAATAGAAATAATTCACACAAATTCAGGTTTCCTTTTATTGTCTTTTATTCCTGCTAGTCGTTGATCCGTCAGACAATTTAAACAGAAAAATTTGTAAAATATAAGGAGTATTTTCGTTTTCTTACCTACAAACTAAATAAAGCACAAAAAGTGGATTTCTGCCCTCAAACTTAGTTTTTCTCAGAAGTAGTAATAGACTTATTTTGAAATGACTCTTCACCCATTTAACTGACCTTCGATCACACTTCCCTTTTCAAAATAAGAGCACTACAGCTGTTAATAACAAAGAAAGAAAATAAAAACACCAAAAAAAACAAACAAAAAAACAGTAGTAGCATATTTGTAACGTTTTAAAAACAAAGACGACTTCAGAAATGAACCACGGCTGGATTTACGTCAGTTTTTGACATTTTTGCTCCAGAGGTGGATTTTAGTGCTTCAGAAAACATTCTTGGCACTTATTTCACTTTTCACAATCACATTACATGTTTTTCTTTTGGATTTTTGCAACAGTTTCACGCCTTTTCTCAAAAATATTGTTACTAATGTTAAGTTTAGAAGTTTGTAGATGGTTTTCTGCAGCTCAAATGTGTCCAGAAGAGAAGTTTTGAGGCAAATGTCTTAGAAAATATTCATTTTTATTGTTTAAAGATGTTTTTCTAGAGAACTTTAGAGCCGAATTTCAAGGTTCGTCTCAAAATCTACACTTTAACCATCACTTGGACTCATTTTAAAACCATTTCTCCCCTTAAATTTGACTTTTCAAACAAAAAGTTACAGAAAAATGATCAATCTTGGTACCTTTAAGAAACATTCAAATTTTCGCAGGCATTGTATTCAGATGTGTCCAAACTGATTAAAATAAAAGTGCAAAAAAAGACTAAAAAATGTGACAAAATCTGTCAAAAATTAGTAAAAGGTTGTGCAATGAGGCCAAAATCTGTTAAAAAGGCTCAAATATTGTCAAAGTTTGCCCCAAACGACTGAAAATGTCTCCAATGTGAGAAGAATCTGAAAAAGACTTAAATTTTGTCTGAAATTACTCGATTTGAGACAATTTTGTCAAATGTGACAAAAAAAAAAAAAAAGTCAAAAATTTTGTTTAAAATGACAGTTTGGCCGAAACACAAACTGTCCAAAATTACCCAAAAGGTGCATAATCTTACAAAAAAAAAAAAAAAAAAAAAAAAAAGGGTCAAAAATGAGTAAAATTTTGTCCAAAACACTCAAAATTCATCAAATGTGACAAAAATCTGTCAAACGTGAGTCAAAATTTGAGGGTTTCTGGCTCAAAATAGGAAAATAAAGAGTCAAATGTTGGACCTTAAACTCAAAATAGAGACTTTTAATGTCGTACAAAAATTAATTTTCTCACATTTTTCCGTCTTTTGGTACAAATCTTCTTCTGGAGACATGAGATTCGTTTACAGTTATTCTGTGACGTTAGAGAGGAAACTAAGAAAAGGTGCATTTCAAACTTCAGACCGCAGGAAAACAAACATTGAAACTTCAGGCACTTTGGACACAGTTCAACAAACAGAAATAATCAAGAAAAAAAACAACAGGAACCCGAACTTTCCGCCAGCAGGGGGCGCCTCAGTAGGGCGGGGGGTTGTGCAGCTCCTGGTATTTGGGCGGCGCCGGGGCGAAGATGGTCGGAACCGACAGCAGGACGGTGGGCCGGTTCGGATAACGGAGCTGATGGATCATGATGGAGGACAGGACCAGACCCAGCAGCTGAAACAGGAAGTACAGTTTAAAAAAAAGAGAAGAAAAAACACAGGAAGTACAGTTTAAAAAAAAAGAAGAAGAAGAAACACAGGAAGTACAGTTTAAAAAAAAAACAGGAAGTACAGTTTTTAAAAAAAAGAAACACAAGAAGTACAGTTTAAAAAGAGAAGAAGAAAAAACACAGGAAGTACAGTTTAAAAAAAGAGAAGAAGAAAAAACACAGGAAGTACAGTTTAAAAAAAAAAAGAAAAAACACAGGAAGCACAGTTTAAAAAGAGAGAAGAAGAAAAAACACAGGAAGTACAGTTTAAAAAAAAAACAGGAAGTACAGTTTTTAAAAAAAGAAACACAAGAAGTACAGTTTAAAAAGAGAAGAAGAAAAAACACAGGAAGTACAGTTTAAAAAAAAGAAGAAAAAACACAGGAAGTACAGTTTAAAAAAAAAGAAAAAACACAGGAAGCACAGTTTAAAAAGAGAGAAGAAAAAACACAGGAAGTACAGTTTAAAAAAAAAAGAAAAAACACAGGAAGTACAGTTTAAAAAGAGAGAAGAAGAAAAAACACAGGAAGTACAGTTTAAAAAAAATTCTACAAAAATAACGTTAAAAAAAATCACATTCTGGAGCAAAATGTCTAAATATACGTAATAAATCTGCTTCACGGAGTATTTACAGGATAAATGTTTATTTATTTTCAAGATTAAATTTAACTGAAATTACTTTCCAGTTTATCCATTAAACATTCTTAAAGGTAAAAAATGTTTATTTAGATTTTATGTGCATTAAATAATCTGCATCCATGTTTTAGTGTTTATTATGGTCGAATATCATCGCTAACTTTAAATAAACGGATCAGAGGAATTTAAATTACACCACTTTATTTGCATAATTAATGAGATTATAATCTCCTAATTAAAATTTATTTAACAGAAATTCAAAACGATGTAGAATTTGACAAAAATATCTCAAAATGCGTCTATTGTGAGAAGAATGTGTCAGAAATGAATAAAATTTATTCTGAAGTGACTCAAAATTTGTCTGACAAAATCCTGTCAAACTTTTTGTCCAAAAGGTCTTAAAAGTTGTCAAAATATGCAAAAAGTTTCACCCCTAAAGCTTTAAAATATGAAGAATCTGACAAAACAGTTGTTCAAAACCACTCAGAATTTATCTAATGAGGCAAAAATGACTTGGAAATTGTTCAATTATCAAAAGTTTGCCCCAAAAGATTCAAAATGTGACTTATGAGATGAATCTGTCAAAAAACAAATTTTGTCTAAAATTACTCCAAATTTGTGTCACAAAAACCATCTGACATGACTAAACTTTTGTCCAGAATGACTCACAATGTGATTAATGTGAGAAGAATCGATCAGAAATAAAAAGTTTGTCTGCAACGACTCCAGTTTGTCTGTGGCCAAAATCTGTTAAAAAAAAAAATTACGGAAAATTGTCTAATTCGACAAAAATTTGACCAAATGTCTCAAAATTCGTCTATTGCGACATTAATTTGTCTGAAACATTTAAATTAGTGAAGTACATTTACTAAACTAAAGACGATTGTATTATTGGTCTAGTCAATGACATTCAACTGGAAAAAAAACACCTTAAATTCAGAGTTTTTCCTGTGGCGCCCCCTAGAGGACGCTCCAGTAACAGAATAAACACCCGATGGGTTTACCTGTTGCACTGATGGATATAAAACTAAACATTTCAGCCTTCTCTGGATAAATAAATGAAATAAACTCACAGCCAGAATAGCCAGAGTGAAGACGACGCCGAGCAGGACGTCGAAGAACAGCAGGATGTAATGCATCATGATGGGGAAGCAGGGCTGGAATTACAAACAGCCGTTAGAATTTCACCTTCAGCTTTGTTTTCATTCATCTCTTTAGATGTTAATCCGGTTTACTGACCTTGGCGTAGATGGACTTGGTCTGAGCGAACTGAAAAAGCAAGTCCTAGAAGAGAAGATTAAAAAGAAGAGTTAAAGATCTGGACGTGAAGAATCGGATCGGCGGACGAGTCGGATTGATCGTCACTCACCCTGTACTCGATGTTCTGACACTGGCCTTCCTCCATCTCCGGGTCGCAGGAACAGGATTGTGGGATGTTCTTCCTCCAGTCCGTGTAGCTGAACAGACCGCAGCAGTGAAACTGAAACCAAAGAAGAAGAAACACAGGAGGGTTAGCGGTCAAACATTTGGCCCAAAATTTTGTTGAATGTGGGGAAAAAAAAAAAAAAAAAAAAATCTGTTAATTATTCAAAATGCAGCCAATGTGGCAAATCTGTCCAACAATGACTCAAAATTGATTAAATGTGAACAAAAAAAAAAAAGACAGGCATCTAAGAATGGATCTGGTCTGACAAAAACTGGATTTAGTTCTTAGCGCTGATTTATATTTGGTCTAAAATGATTCAAAATCTTCCTAATGCGACTTAAATTTGTCAAAAATCTGAGGTCTGAGCTGACGGAAGCTAAAATGACAGCTTATGTCTTTTTATTAAACTCTGAAGGTTGGTTTACACACTTCAGGGTTACACAGTGCAGCGGTAAAAACATTAAATCTGGAGTCTTTATTTTGCAGAAGCATGCTGCTGACAGGCAACATGTGGACCAACGGTGGTTTTCTTGTTTTGTTTTTTCATTTGGAATCAACAAATGCTGGGTTTGTTCAATTTGTCAAAAAAAAAAAAAAAAAGGCCCCAGTTTGACTCAGACTTTGTTAAATGTGACCAAAAATAAATTAACATTTGTCTGATTTAACAAAAACATGACCAAAATTACTCAAAATTTGTGCAGTATGACAAAATATCGTTAATAATTTTTCAAATTTGACAAAATGTTTTAAAAAATTACTAATATTTTCTCTAAAATGACTCAAAAATCTGTCTGAGTAATATGTTAAAAATGACTAATATTTAGTACAAGAGGATTAGAAATTAGGAAAATTAGACAAAAGTGTGTTAAATTACTAGGGCTGGACCCGAATATTCATTCGCTACGGTGGTATCCAGATATTAATTTTGGTATCCGAATATTCGCCCCCCCCCGTTACCGGGTGGAAAGAATATGCAGCGTTACGGTCTTCCTTCGGCCCACATCGGCTCATCCAGTCCTGTGACTGATCACCCCCTCCTCCCCCCAGACGAAAATATTCGGAGCTCGTCTCTTCTTCGTCTCACCCATTCCTGTTTCTTACCACCACCTGAATGTCCGGGTGGCTGCAGACTCTGACGTCATGCTTCACTTCGTTGCATAAACACAAGATAAGATGCTGAAGATCTCCACTGTTTGGGAATTATTCAGTTTAACTGAAGACAAAACAAAGGCAAAATTTGGACCCGGGAGACCAGACGAACGGATCCGAATAGTCGGGCCGTCTCCGCCACAAGCCCCCCCCCCCCCGTCAGACATTACGGGGCGGAACGGATATTCGTCTTTAATAGGCCCTGAATATTCAGAGGCCAGAAACCACTATTCGGGCCAGCCCTAAAAATTACTAATATTTGAAATGAAATCTTGAAATTGGTTAAATGAACAAAAACATGTTCAAAATTACTAATTCTTTGCATGGAATATCTCAAAATTTGTTTATTCTATCAAAAATTTGACCAGAATTACTACAAATTCATTCAGTCTGACAACATTTTATTTAAAAAAAAAAATTCTTAAAGGTGACAAAATTCTAAAGGACTAATAATTTGCCTACCAATGACTCAAAATCTAATGTGGCTTTAATGAGTCTACAACTTTACAAAAATATGCTCAAAATGACTAATATTTTTATGAAATGACTCAAAAGCTGCACCTAAACCTTCATTTCTATTACAGAAGTGAAAAGTTTAATCCTGCAGTAGGTTTGAAACTAATTCACTGGAATTTTTCAAATAAAACATCATCTGCATAAAAACTAATAAGAATGCAGTTTTATTCCGTATACGGAGCCTTTAATATTAAAGTATGCCGATTAAGTGGAGTTAGATTTGTGTTGATATAATCGTCACATATTTGTCCGTTTTACTTTTTTGTTTTTGCTTCTGAGAGTTTAATTTCTCTTTTATTGAATTATACCGACACTAGTTTGACTCTGTTGTACTTTAGCTGCAGGTAGAATTTACATGCTGCAAATTTGAAAGAGCCAAAACAGGAAGTCCAAACCGCTGCTTTGTGTTGACGCATTAACAGTCAGACAGCCAGTGGTTAGACCTTCAGGGGATTTTCCATCTGATCCTAATCTGCTCTGCGGTGAAAAACGTCAAAGGTTTGTTTGCTTTTAAAGCTGCTGCCTGAAAAGGACTTCACGCCGATGGTTTTGTGTAGATTAGAGAAAGAAAAGGCTCTTTTCACATAGATGCAAGGACTCAACTGTTTTTTTTTAAGGTTTGTTTCACTTCAGTAGATCTTAAATCCAAAAGAAAAACTGTGAAACCTAAAAACAGAAGAAAAAGAAGGAACCTTATTAAAATCAGCTCTTTTTTTTTACGTTCCGTCTTTTGCGTTCTGATATTTTTGGTTCATTTTCATCAGAAATATAAATGTGGGGAAAAAAAAAAAAAAAAGGATGTGTTGAGTCCCAGCCCTCCTTAAAAACAATCCACAAAGACGAGGTGACCTTTAGACATTATAAAACATGGTTGCGCGAGGATGACATCATCTCCTCTTGACTCTGTATTTGAATTTCTGCCTGATGACACACCTATTTGTCAGAGCGCCAGCCAATCAGAGGCCGGAGCCACACCTGGGAGATTCTAGGAATGAAAACCGGTCCGTCAACAAAAGCTTGTGACCTGGAAACTCACTGACGGCAGCACATTTATCTACAGGCCTCACCGATTCTGAAAGTTTGGTTTTATACCGACAGTAAATGACACTAAAATCTGGAGCCAACCTGGATAAGCTGATGTTTGCCAGCAGAAGTCTGAGAATGTCCTATGATGAATCGAGAAGGTTTCAACCTTTATGTTTAAATTAGTCAGTTAAATTTGTAAATTTTTTACATTGATCTTACCCATCAACCCTAAATGATTAAAGGTAAATTAGCATCATTAATAAATTAGAGTCTAAAACTTAAGATTTACTTTAGCCATAAGAATAAACATCATTGTAGATTCTTAAACTAGATATTTACATAAATAATACTGTAGCAGAGATTCTCAAAGTGTGGGGGATGGGAGTGATTGGAAAGAAAAGGTCCGACTACGCAGAATTAATTGGCTGAACTGCGGCCTTAAAATCGGCCTGTTTTTCGCAGCACATAATATTCAAACTCTGCTGGCAGTACCAAAACGCAATAATACCAAGTATGCAAATACAGACTGGGCCTCAAAAGTGCAATTGGACCGCCGGGATACCACCTCAGTTCATCCACTCCAATTATTTTTAGCAGGGGTGTCAAACATGCGACCTGTGGGACAAAACCGGCCAACCAGATGGTCCATTTCAGCCCGCGGGACAACTTTACAAAGTGTAAAAGTTACAGCGAAGACAATACCTGTAAATTTGTAAAACTATAAATTTAAAATAATTTAGACTTTGTCAAGTTGTTTTGATGAGAAAGTAAAATACTAGATTGTTCAGTTCCAGCAGTAGTTTTGTCCTCTAAAGGGAGGCCTGACAGAAGAAGTTAGAGAACCGCTGGTTTATGATGAACACATTTTAGTTGGGCGAGTGTGTACGTGTTCTCGCTCAGCTTTGTGGGGACCAACACCAGTTTGTGACCTCGTGAGGACATTTCATAACAGACCCACAATAGGTTGTTTGAACGTTTAGATCTGGGTGTTGTGGCTAAGGTTTGACTAGTGGACAAGTTTTCAGAGCCGATAGATCACCACCACTCAGGCTCGCCAGGGAGCATTTTAAAAATTATATATTCTGAAATCAAATTACATTTCAGGACCATGATTGCAATCAGAAGTATTTTATTTATTTAGCACTTAAAGTAAATTATGTAGATTGCGACAATAAAGAAGCTAAACTCACCGACGTCTGCAGGGAGTTGGCCATGTTCTGCAAATCAGACGGAGCATCATCCAGAGGCAGATAATCTTGCAACTTTGCCCTCAAAATGTTCTCAACCTGCAAAAACAAACAAATTAAATTAGAAAACTCAAAGTGCTGGCACAGTGTTGAAGTACTCAGATCAGCTCATTTATTTCCTAAAACAAACATACCACTAATAAACTAGAACAGTAAAGTCAAAGAATAATAATAAAAATGGGTGAAAGCTGCAGCTAATTATTTTCTTTAGAACATAATAAAAAATGGTGTTAAAAACAGTTCAAATGTCAAAAATATGAAGAGAAATCTTAGCAAAATTATTAATGTATTTTGTTGTTTTAGCAAAACAAAAAAATAACTTATTGAACAATGAAATTACAAAATTAACACAAAAATCATTTACATTTAAACTATTTTTCAGTTCATATCAAATACTTATTTTTAACATTACAATTATTATTAGAAACTGAGAAAATATGAAAACAAATCTATAAAAGCTGTAATAAATAAGTTATACTACCAAGGATAACCTTACTACAGTAATTAACTTTTTTTTTAAAAAAAGGTAACCAATTTGTTTAAACATAAGTTTAGATTATGTAGAAAAGTGTTGAAACTAAACTTAATGTCTGTTAATTACCATTTTAGACACTTTTTTTCTAATACATTTCATTTGTTCATTTAGCTTCTTTTTGTATTTTGTTTGTAATTAAGATTAACAAAAGGTGATTTTTCTCTCAGAATATGTTGCTAGCTTCTACTGCTGAAGTTTTAAAGTTCTTTTAATGAAGTCAAATACTTCTTTTTAACATAATGATGGCTAAAAATTAGCTCCTAATCATGTAATCAGTGTTGAATTTAATTAAAGCTACTTTTCATAGTGTAGGAACAAAGTCGAGTTTTAGGTTTTGCTCTCACGCTTTGCTTCTTTATTTGAAACTTCAGCGTTTGTTTGCCATCCTGAGTGTCGGATTTCACTTTCATTGTTGCCCACAGGTTGGTGTTGTGGCCGTGAACAAACAGAGGAGCGTCTGCCGAACAAACAACCTGCAGCGCTTCCTCTTTAACCCGTTAAACCTTTAGTTCGGCGGCGTCGAGTTTCTACCTGAGGACGAGCGATGGCGGTCGGGATTCCAGCTCGGAGCATCAGCAGGGTTCCGATGATCATACAGACCAGGAACTGAAGGGAGGAACACAAAAAAAAACGACTTAAAAACACTGAATCTGATGCAACGACGGATTTCCAGACTGTTTAACTTTGACCAGAGTTTCACAACAGGAAAAAAAAAATCAACATAATGCAAGAGAACATCAAAAAAAAAAAAAGCTGCTCTTCAGAACAAAACCATCAGATAATCTTAGTTTCTTCCTCATTGTTTTTTACTCAACCTTTAGAAACATACAGAGGCAGCTTTAGACTCTAAATTATCTGGTTTTGGTGGCTGGTGCTGGCCTGAATAGTGGCTTTCTGGCCTCCGAATAATTGGGCCCCATTAAAGACGAATATCCGAATATTCGTTCGCTACGGCGGTATCCAGATATTAATTTTCGTATCCGAATATTCGTCCCGCCCCCTAACGTCCGACGTGGGGTGGGGGGGCTGGTGGTGAATATTCGGATACCAAAATTAATCTCCGGATACCGCCGTAGTGAACGAATATTCAGGATACTCGGGTCCAGCCCTAGAACTCCGTACAAATTAATTATGAAATAAAGCTGTGTGAAAACATTCACACCAAATTCTTTTATAGTCACATTTAATTTTCATTTAGTGTAAATTTATGCTTCATTTTGTGCGTTTCTGTCCATGTTTCACACAACGTCACAGTTTTCTGTTGTATTACGTCAGGATTTCTTTGACATGAACCTCTAATTTACAGCTAAATCAGATACTTTTGTAATGAATTGTGGCGAAAGCTTCCAGGAACGTCCTCGTTTTGGCGGCTCAGGGGAAGTTCAGGGCAGAACAGGAACAAACCACATCTCAGATTGCTTCTCTTCAGATTTGTCTTTGGTTTTCCCCTCAGACCGTTGACCCAGTTTGTAAACCAGATGTGCCGAAACGTCTCTTTACTCACCGCGATGAGCGAGCATTTGCTCTCCTTGTGAGCTCCGTAGGCGCCCAGGATGGCGACCATCATGGTGATGGCTCCGAACACATAGAGGGCGACCAGGCCGCCGGTACGACCCTCCAGCTGGAACAAAAACGTCTCCAGGTCAGGATTTATTCAGTCCAACAAGAAGAAGTTCATTTTTTTTACCGTCATTAACTCACGTCTTCTCGTCCTTCCACATTGGTGACGACCTGACACAGCAGAGCGAGACCGATGATGACTCCGCCCACAATCTGGAACAAAAATACATTTATTAGAGCCAAGAAAAACACTCAAAAAAACGCTTTATACAAAACTACAATCTGGAACAGCCAGTTTATTAAAACAAACCACAACCACCGGAACTACACTGTAAAAAAAAAAAAAAACAAGAGAAGGAGCCTCAAAAGTACGTTAAAAACTGAAAATAACAAATATCTGGAAATTAAGCCGGTTTATTAGAATTCAAGCTGAAGGATAAAAACAAACAACCACTGTAAATACACTGTAAAAAATAAAAACAAGCAAAAGGATTTTTAAAAAAATATGTTAAAAGAATTTTAAAAACGGTTAATCTGTGACAATAACTGCAAATATCTGGAAATCAATCACATTTTAGTTGAATTTTACAGCCAGTTGTAAAAATATAAAGAGGACCATTCCAAAAAAATTTAGCTAACATGTAAATTATTACTTTTTGATAGTTTTACTAAAAACGATTTAATTACAGTGAAAATCTGTAAAATAACATTTTAAATATTATTTACCGTCTTCAAACCTTAACTTACATAATTTCTCTTTTTAAATAATTGTCTGTAAAATGAGCAAATAAAGCCAACTTTAAAATGAGCACAAAGTGTTATTTTTCACTGACAAAGTTTTTGTTTAAAAAAAAAAAACATTAACGTGTAAATTCAAACGTTTCTCAATTATTTTACTACATATCACAGGTAATTTTTCTTCTGTAAGTTTTATTTTTAAATAAACAGTAATTATCTAGTGGGAAAACACTTTAAATCAGTAAAAATGTAATTTTACAGTCACACGTTTTTTAACACATACAATTATAACAAAAATCCACCAAAATTAGACTTTAGCGCTCCTTAGATGTAGAAATCTGCTGGTTTTGTGTCTCAAAATCACATTAAGCTCAGTATTTTGAGGTTTTTAAGTTAATGAAAGTTGATTTTATACAAAACTACATCAACATTTCTGTCTTTCAGTTTTTGGTTGTATATCAAGAGGATTATGCAACAGTCAGTAAGTTTTTTTCTAATAAAAAAAAACACCCTAAATGTGCTTTTTAAAGCTCCTCAGATGTAGAAATCTGCTGTTTTGAGTCCCTACATGCCAGTAAACTGATCACTTTGAACCTTTTGGCTGCTCTTTGCTCTGAACTCTTTGGGTCGCATCAGCTTTAGAAAATGGCCGCTCTAATGACGTCCAAACAGATTACATCTCGACTTCCTATCAAAGTTCTGCTTCTGCTGACATTCAAACTGCTGAACTAAACTCTAAAAACAGCAGAAATGTTGGTTTGTTCTGCAGGAAGATAAAGTTTCAAGGCTGAAACTGAATCAAAGTTTCCTGAAACCTCAAGATAAAAGTTGACCATCATTTCTACCAACTTTCATGTCTTCTACTGAACTACAGCATCATTTTTACAGTTTTACATGCAAACATTTGACTAAAGAGTTTCAACAGTAAGAAATCCAAACATTTGGACTTTTCCAGACATCCTTGAGCTCCAAACACTTCCATCCAGGAGATAAAATGGCTGCCTGCCTCTCACATGTCGGAAAACCGGAACCTTTAAGCCAATAAAACCCTGATTAAACTCCACTGTTTGGATCTAAAAGCAGCTCGATGGATGAACCTGAAGCTCAGAGAAGCTGGTTCTCTCTGCAGGAAGTGGAAGTTTTGAAACCTGAGACCGACTCCCAGCTGTCGGCTGACCTCCAACGGCCACAGATCCACCCAAAAAAACATTCCTGTTGGCAGGTAAACGAGGCCAGACGCTTTCATCGAGATAAAACAGCCCACAGAGGCACTTCCTGCTTCAGAAAACAGCTGCTTCTGGTCGCATTTAATGACTTGGGATTATTGGAAACCACCAGAGGCACAAAACTAGCAAACATTTCAGGCTTTTACACTTTCTTGTTTGATTGCAATGGGAATAATCTGAATTTTTGTTGTTGCTTTTGGTCAAAAACAAGCCATTCCCTGTACTTTTTTCACATATAAGGCTTTAAGACTCTTTAAATTGAACTTGTTTACTTGCAGACCTGAGAAAAAAAAAACAGAATCTTTGTTTTTTTTTCATCAAAATGAACCATTTGTTTGAGTTTTATTCACATGTAAGGCTTCAATTAATCATTTTCTAACGTTTTTACTAGTTTACATGAGAATAATCTGAGTTTTTGTTGGTTTTTTTTGGTCAAAATGAGCCACTTGTTTGACTTTTTTTCACATTTAACCATTAAAGTCACAGTTTATGTAAAGAGCAAGACTACAAAGAAGTAAACTAAATAAAAACCGGATTAAAACACTAAAAATAAACAAACTAAGCTCTGAAAAGTTGTGTAGGAACTAAAAACCAAACAAACACCCCAATAAGTTCAGTGAATTTGACATTTAACGCCGTTTGTGCTGTTTTTCGGACATGCGCACTGACGACTCCCACCTGCGCTGCGCACTTTAAATTCACGCACAATTTGCGGATTATAATAAATAATCGAATTCAGAAAAACAAAAACTCACCGCAAAGAGGATGTTGAAGATGGTGAAGGTGTGCTTCAGGCAGGTGTTGATCTGCGCCATGTTGGACACAAAACTTCCAGAAAAAACTCCCAAGAACCGAACAGAGATGATCCGGGTGAAGTGAGGGGACGCCGGCTGCGGCTGGTTTTAAGGGCCGAGACAGTTAGGAGGGGCGGAGCTTCCCGGAAATGTCACATAAGGAGACTTTCCGGGGAGCCAGAGGGGCGGAGGGAGGAGGAGGACGATAATGGAGGGAGGTTCCGGGAACAGCAGTGGAAAATTCCCGGAGCTCCGAGCGGAGAGGAGCAGCTCTGGAGGCCGAGGAGGAGGGAGGGAAGCCGGGACAGGTCTGGACATGAAACCGCCTGGAAGTGAGGACAAGAGTACCACAGAACTGCCACTTTAGTGTACTTTTACTACGATTTACAGTACTTTTACTGGTCTGCAGCGGGTCATAGTACACTTACTGCATATTTAAAGTACTTTTTCTGCTGTGTAATACTTGTACTCCAACCTATTTCAATATTATACTGCAAACACAAATAATGTACTTTATATTTGCTGTGGTTTCTTCAGATATATCTGCAGTGGTTTAAAGCAAAGTACATTTATTGCATATTTACAGTACTTATACATCTAGTCAAACATATTTGCAGTGGTTTAAAGTACATTTACTGCATATTTAAAATACTTTTTCTGCTATGTATTACTTGTACTCCAACATATTTCAATATTATACTGCAAAAACAAATGTTGTACTTTATATTTACTGTATTTTAAAGTCAAATGAAATACATTCATTGAAAATTTAAAGTACTTTTTCTGCTGTGTAATACTTGTCTTTTTGTGTCTCTGCAGTATTTTCGTGTCTCTGCAGTATTTTCATGTCTCTAGTATTTTTGTGTGTTTGTAGTCATTTTGTGTCTTTTTGTGGTAATTTTGTGTCTTTTTATGGTAATTTTGTGTCTCTGCAGTATTTTTGTGTCTCTGTGGTAATTTTGTGTCTCTTTGCAGTATTTTTGTGTCTTTGCAGTATTTTTGTGACTCTTTTTGATAATTCTGCGTCCGTTTGAAGTATTTCTCGTCTCTGTGTGTCTATGTTGTGTTTTATTTGCATTTTTTTTGCGTCTCTCTGCAGTTTGTTGTTTGTTTCTTCGTCATCTTGCAGTAATCTGAGTTCAGCATCTGTTTCTAATCTGTGCTGTCAGAAATTTCTCCTAAAATACATAGTTTTTTATGCCGTTTTTTTTGTTGTACTTCACATTTAAACGCCTCCGTAAATGAACCGACGACAAAGACGTCAGTGAAGCAGTAAAACTTCCAGAAGACGAAGAGACGAGGGAAAAATCCTGGATCAGGTTTTGGTCTGTGGTTTTGTGGAAACCCAGTAACTCCGACTCCTCCTGTTGACGAGCAGAGAGGAGGAGATACGAGGTCTGAGGAGGACGGCGACTCACAGCTGAGGAATGTGATAAAGTAGAAACATTCAGGAGGCCTGACTGGAAGTTACTCAAAGACATCATGTTTCATCTCAGCTGTTTATGCTGAAGGTTCACTGAAGGTCGGATATTAGAGATAACACAAACATTGGCTTCAGACATTTACCTGCTCATCACCACAAATACGAAGAAATAAACAGAAATATCCGCTAACATTAAATTCCTTACTTTACTACTAAGTGCCTCTAACCAAGGATGCTACCTGCTATCCTAGGAATGCTAATCTGGTTCACAGGAATGCTGGTGACTGTAATGGGAAAGCTGGTTTATGTCAGGACTGCTAGTTTGGAGGCTAGAGATGCTAGTTCTCACTGTAGCATAGCAAGTGCCAGTTACCAGCGTAGGAATGCTATTCATTACCAAGCAATGCTAATGGCTAACCTAGGGATACTAATCATTACAAAGAGATGTTAGTGGCTAACTAGGGATACTAATCATTACTTTGAAATGCTTGTGGCTAACCTAGATATGCTAATCAATACCAAGCAATGGTAGTGGCTAACCTAGGGATGCTAGTCATTACCAAGCGATGCTAGTGGCTAACATAGGGATACTAATCATTACTTAGAGATACTAGTAGCTAGCCTCAGGATGCTAGTTGCTTGCCAATGGATACTTATTGCCAGGTTTGCAAGGGCTTATAAAAAGTACCCCAAAGACCCTCGTTTATATTTTAGGGATGCTAGTTAACAGAATATGGTCACCCTAGTTTTGATGCCTGTGTGACAGACGTGTATGGGACATTTATGAAAATACGGAACAATTAGCATCCCGCATTGAATCAATACGGAACGCTACAATTAATGGTCAAATAAAGGACGATTCCGTATTTTAAGGGACGGGTGGCAATCCTACATAGAGATGCTAGTGGCCAGCATGAACTACTAGTCACTGGAGTTGGTAGAAAGCACCCCAGGGATTGTAGTTTCTAGCCTAAGGAAGCTAGTTACCAGCGTAGGTAATGACTACGATTCCTAAGCATTAGCATTCTGTTATAGTCCCTAGCATTCTCACAACACTGGCAACTAGCATAGAGATAGTAGTTGCCAGAGTTGCATAATCGGTAGCATAGGAAGGCTAGGGACTATAACAAGAGTGCTAGTTGCTAACCTAGAGATGCAAGCTGCTACCCAAGATATGGAAGAGACTGTCCAAAGGATGCTAGTTTCTAGGATAGGGATGCAGGTAACTTAGTGCTAGTTTAGGGGTGTAGAAACTGGCTTGGGGTGCTCGAGACTAGCCTTGGGTGGTAGAAACCGCCCTAGGGATGCTAACTGTAGCCTAGGAATACTAGTCATAAGCCTAGAGGTGGTAATAACTGTCTTAGGGAAGCTATTTTCTAGCCACGTGATGCAAGTAACTAGCCATGGGATGCTAGCTGCTAATGCAGAGATGCTACAGACCACTGGAGTCAGTTACAGTATAGTGAGTGCCAGAATGTTAGTAATTTGGATGAATATTTGAGCTCAGGGTTTTTTAGCGATCAAGAAAAAACCTGCGACCTTTAAGCAGGTAAATCATCCTCAGACTGACACCGGATTCTTCTCTGGTTTTATTCTCAGCACATTTCCTGCAGCAGCAGCGTCGGATAGAAAGTCCTGAGTCACGTCCAACTCCTCAGTTTATCAGAGCCAACAAACATGACTGTCTTAAAATCTGCCTCGTTCATTATTTCAGTCATTTATTGGATCAAAAACAGTGAAAAATCTGACAAATAATCTCAGATTCCAGCTTCTCAGATCGCATAGTTTCCTACTTTTTGTGTTTTTGTTATTATATACTGAATATCTTTGAGTTAAACAAAAACTAGACCTGAGAAGATGTTGTGAAGGATGTTTATTTACTATGACATATATTAATTAATCAATTATTCAAAGACAGCTGTAAGAGATCGCTAATAGTTGAAGGTCTAACAGTGGTGAGGTTTAATGGTTTCCAGCTGTGCATAATAAATCAATTATGGATAAACTGCAGAACAATAATTTCCTTTTTAATGCACCTCTACTTCTCTACCTGAAGATGTCGCTCTTATTCGACTGTTGTGGCTTCAAACCTTCATGGCCACAGATCTTCTGCACTTTTAAAATGATTATTTTAATGATAAAATAGTTTTACATAAAGGCAAACCTGCCTCCTGCATCTGCTGGTAGTTTCAGGTTTCCAGGTTTTCTGACAGATATTAATGATTAATATTATGATCAGGTCAGTGAGGCTTTTATTGCTTTATAGTTGGACTTTTGAACTTTCAGCTTTCGGTTTATCTGTGTGTGTTCTGTGGTTTTTAATTAACTACATATGCTTTAGTTTGTTTTCATGGTTTTATTGTGTTTAAATGTGTCTGATAATAAATTGTTCATGTGTTACACAACAATCCTTCAACAGGAAGAATTTAAGATAATCTACAGGACAATAAACATAAAAACACATTTTATAAGTATTTTAAATTGAATAGAGATGACATACAAATATGCTTTTATTAGCATATAATGTTACGAAGTTTTAGCATGCTACTTAACATTACCCTAAAGCAAGCTGAGAGTGCCCAAGATGGAATAATTCAATTTTAGCTGTAAATGTTTATAAAAAAAACCATAATCAAGTCATATGACTTAATTAGCAAACGCAATCTAGTTTTAATTCTTTGCAATTAAGCTAACCAGCCTCAGAGAGACAATATATTAACAGAAAAATTTCTCTCAATCTTTGACTCCTAAAGTAAAAGTTTTGTGTTTTACAGTCCATTTCTTAGAATTGTGGTTTGTATCACAGAAATGATGACATTTTATTGCATTTTAACTTAATAAGCAAAAAAATGCAAAATGGCGCCATTAGCGTATAGTGGCTACTTGGCTCAAAGCTAGTTGAGACCACTCAGGCTACCATCAGTAAAATCTATAATAAATATAAATATGATATAATTCACATTCTGGTGAGTAGTTTGAAAAATTGTTTACTCATTCGTGCAGTTTTTTTCTAGCCTAAACATGACATTAGCATGCTAATTTAGCCATATGTGCTAATTAGCATAACCTTTTTTTTTAAAAAAAAGCTAATAAAAATCAATAATTACAATTAGAGGTGGCATATTCTGTCATTAACTAAAGTGACGATTTGTAGCGCTACATAAAAATTAGCTGGTTGATATAATTATTATAATTATGAAATATTAAATCACTTCCTGGTTCTGGTAGCATTGTGGTGAATTGGAGCATCTAAAAAGGCTACAAAACGATTAAAAATAAACTAAAATGAACGAAGCTGATGAAAACAGAGAAAAACATCGATGAAATTAATTTTATTTTAATAAATATCGCTTTATTTTCCAGCATCCTCCTACTTCCTCCAGCCCTCTCCCCGCCTCTTCCTCTGTATCCAGCCGAACAGCGAGCCTCTTCCCCGGACACTCCTCTCCTCCGCGTCGCGGTCCGAGCCTCAATGGGAAAAAGCCGCAGCTGCAGCTCGGAGCCACCGCGGCTGCCAGCAGAGCGGCCGATCCTCCTCCAGCCTGCCCGCTGTAGGACACCGCAGGGCGGGGAAGCAGCGTCGCGGGGGGGTCGGTGTCGGAGCCGGAGGTGTGGAAGCTTCGTCCGCACGATTTGGACCAAATGTAGGAAAAAATATCGGGTTCGTTGATGCAGATAAACGAGCCGGCAGCGGAGCCCGGTTAGCTCCAAGAAGATGAACCGCAGGAGGGAGAGACGAGGATCCGGAACCATGGTTCTGGTTCTGGCTTTAATCTGGACTCTGATCACAGGTGAGATTTTAGAAGCTTAAATCAATGAATTAATTCACTAATTTATCACATAAACAGGCCTCAGAGCCACAATGTTGATGAAAAACACCAGAATCTGCAGAATAATCTCCATAATAGTGTGATTTAAACATAATATGATGGATTAATGTTTAAATAATGTCATTAAATCCTCCACAGGAATGTGATTTATTTCTTCACAAAGAGTACTGATGCTGTAGTATTACTCACTGCTGTGTTATTTATGACCCACTGTGTTTCTGTAAATGGATTTACTGCAAAATAGACTCAATATTGAACATATGTTGGAATTTTTAGTGTTATTTCATGCATTAGGTAATTTTCTCTCTATTTTTTTTTTGCAATTTACAACACTGAAATCCAGCCTAAATGTAATAATATTCAACCATATATCCTCATTCCTCATTATTTCTCTCAATAATATAGATTAGTAGTCAAAATCAGTTCTTTAAAGATACTTGGGATATAAAGTCAGACATTTTCTATCCTTTAAAGATCTGGAGAAGGTCACTCGGGCTTTTATCACCACTAGGTTGAAGTATTGCAAATTTTAAAACATTGAAAAGAATGATAAAATGTTTAAAAGACTGTAAAATATGAAAAAAGTCCAAAAAATCATCATGAAAGACAATAAAATGTGAAAAAAATCATTATAAAAGACAATAAAATGTGTTAAAAGGACCAAAAACACGATAAAAGACAAGAAATTTTGTAAAAAAAAAAAAAACAACAACAAAGAATCATTATAAAAGACAATCTAATGTTAAATTACATTAAAACTTAACAGTAAATCTTCACCTTTGTAGCAGATAATTATATATTTTTTAAAAATTGTAGAAAATACGATTAATTTGGGATATTTTCTAAACAGATTTGTGCTAAATTCACCAGAGATATTTCAATCCAAGAAACAAAAGCCTAGATTTTAACTTTAAAAACAATCTTTGACCATTATTTAAAATGCTGCTGAGATTTCACGACTGTTTAATGGTAGATTTTTTGTGTTTTTTTGCAAATGAGGCGTGTAGAATAAATTAGATGAAATGTCACCCTTTATGCTCAAAAATGCCAATTAAATTTAAAAGATTGACAATAAAATGCTAAAAAGAAACAATAAAATGTAAAATTCTGTTAATAATAAACAGTAAATCTTCACTCTGGCACCATATATTTTTAAAATTGGATAAAAGAGGCTAAATTTCTGATTTTTTTTTTTGACAGATTTGTGCTTAATTTACAGCAATGGGCTGTTTAATGGGGGCATTTTGGCAAATTTTTCAAATTTACTGAGTTAAAATATCCTAATTTTTAGCTGGGATTTGCTTATTTGTCCTCACAGAACAGCATAACACGTTCTTGGACTGACAAACCTGAAATCTGATGTTTTTTTCAGTTTCTCCAGCAGGTTTTTGGGTTTTGATGTGAAATAGTCAAAAATAATTGATCTTTTGTTCACATTTCAATGATAAAATATTATAAACTCAAGGTTAGTTGGTTTTTCTGGATGTTTTTTGACATCTTCTGACGTTCTTCATTGAAGAACACCTTCAGGCAGTGAGATGAAGTAAAAAATCTGTTGAAAAAAGCTTTATTTTAATTATTTTATCTCAAAAATATGAACATCATTAATCAAAATCAGCTGTAGTTTTATCCAAAATCAGACATTTTCTTTCCTTTAAAGATCTCGAGAAAGTCACATGGGCTTTAATTATCACTAGGTTGGACTAGTCTGATGTACACAACATTAAAAAAGACAATAAAATGTAAAATGATGTTAATACCAAAGAGTAAATCTCGTCTCTGTCACTGGATAAGTTAATTTTCTTTGAAATGGGAGAAAATAGGATAAACTCCTAATTTTTTAAGGACAGATTTGTGCAGATATTTATTTTTGGTTTCAGTCTTGGTTCTTCTGATTTAGAATTTATTTTACTCTGGATCTGGTCCTGAATGAGGACTGGTTTCAGACTGTCATGGACTTTTATTGGGACTAGTTTAGATTTGCCTTTGTCTTCAGTTTTGCACTGGTGTTTGACTGTTTTAGGACTGGTTTCAGACTGTATTCTGTCTGGTTCTGAACATGTTTTTGGACTGGTTTAGGTTTGATTTTGGTCCTGGTTTTAGACCTTTTAAGGACTGGTTTAGGACTGTCTTGGGTGGGTCTTTTTTTAACCCCAAGAACACCAAACCTACCCCCACCTACTGGTGGTGGCAGTATCATAGTAGGTCATATAGGTTGATCTTGGACATAGTTGGATGTTTCAACCAGACAATGAGCCCAAACACACATCAGACGTGGTAAAGAAACGGTTCCATCAGGCTGGAATGAAGGTTCTAGACTCGTCTCCTTAAAGCTAATATTTGGTTTCCTCATCAGTTCGGTTCTTCTGGTTTCAATCTTCTGGTTTATCTTAGACTCTTCTGGACAGAATTGGGTCAGTTCAACTAAATTAGTTTTACTTGTTTCTTCATCAGTCCACAGGTTCTTGAAGGTTTAAGTCAGGACTTTGGGGAGATCAATCTAGAAACTTCATTATAGCCTGATGGAACCATTTCTTTACCACGTCTGACGTGTGTTTGGACTCATTGTCTGGTTGAAACATCCAACTGTGTCCAAGATCACCTTCTGCTGATGGTTTTTAGGTTTTCACGAAGAACGTGGAGGTGATCCTTCTTCATTATTCCATTTACTTTGTGTGAAGCTCCAGTTCCACAGAGCATGATACTGCCACCTCCATGCTTGATGGTAGGTTTGGTGTTCTTGGGGTTGAAGGCCTCATGTATATTTTGATGTAGCAGATTTTAAAATATTTCCAGAACAGCTTAAATAAATCTATGAAATAGCTCATCATTGTGACAACGATGTGTTCAGCAGCTGGTACTGGTTTAACTGGTCAAACTGGGATTCCATCTGATGCTGATTACATGAGAGCAAACTGGAGCTCTAGTATTTTCTATAATTCAGTTCATGTTATGATTTCAAACACACAACACTGATATAATCCCTAATGTCTGTATTTTCCATTTTTATGGATGTCTATATTAATATTTAACATTAAATCTGAGCTCTGAGTCTAAACTCCTGATCTCCATCAAACCAGACGTTAAATGTTTCCCTCAGCACCAACAGACACCATCGATGTAGATTTGTCCAACTCGGCCTCTGATTGGCCGGCAGCTCTCACTGAGCCAGGCACCGTCGGCTGCTCCGTCAATCAGAGCGCAGCTCGGCTCAAGCGTCATGCATAGCAACCGGGACGCTGTTGCTAGGGAGAAAAGAAGAGAGATGGAGGGAAGCTGATTCAGAAACCTCATTTGTCTGATGCTTCAGGGTTATTTAATTCTAATTATACAGTGAAATATAATATTTAATATTAGTAAATATATAAATTTATACGTTACGCTCATTCCTGAGAAAAACCTGCTGAGCTGAAGCCTCTTAACTGGATTTAATTCAGTTATTTACAAACCAAAAAAAAAACAAAACAAAACTATTTTTACGCTTTATATTCTACAATGTAAAAAAATCTGTAAAGTAATTAAATAAATAGTGAAAATTTGCCAAAAAAAGTGTTTAAAAAATGGTATAACAAAACAAGCAAGCAAACAAGGAAAAGAAAAAAAGCTCTTTTAAATAACTGAAAATATCATTAGTGTCCTGACATTTTTATTAATTATTTTTTTATTTTTCTGATTTATGTACAGTCAAAATATATGTTAGAAAAGAACAAATAACTGCTACTTAGTTTATTTTTTTTTACAGTTTCCATGCACATTTTTTTCTTTTAAATTTACTAGAAAGTAATGGAAAATTTGTCAAAATTTCCCCCCATTTTTCATTTTTCAATGCTCAATGTACTTTTTTTTTTTTTTTTTACAAACCACAGCTAACGTCTTTAAATACTGATATTTTTTGCTCCTTTAATAAAATGATATAGTTTACCTTAAATATTAGAAAACAATGAATTACCATTCAGAAAAATATATGTATTTTCTCTTGCAGATGTTATTTCCAATTTGGGATTAGGATCCCTAAAGGATTAAAGTGTAAATCAATATTTTGTAATGTTACCAGTAGCTACCAGTGTATCATCAATTATCCCTCATAAAACATTTAAATAATAGTAAAACTTATAAACATGTAAAGTAAATAACACCGAGTTGTTAGTCTGTGGTTGAATAAAACCTTAAAAATTGCCACTAATGAGGAAATGAAAGGGACTTGAACATGTATAACTTCCTTTAATATGAAAATAAAGCTGATGCTAGTATAACTGTTGGTTTATATACGTGCAGATCTGCTCAGTGTGGATTACCTCCAGGGGTTGTGGAACCAGTGACTTCCTGTTTAGCGGTGATCGGTGTTTTATGAACCAAACAGAGAGAGGCAGGAAGTCCGTTCTGATCTGTGTTCTTTAAATAGACATCTGCAGCTGTGAATGTGAAGGCAGCGTCTCCTTCACTCCATTTGTTCCTTCCTCTCAGGATAAATAAAGTCTGAGGATGAATTATGCAGCGTTCAGGGTCCAGTCGGTTCACGAGTTTCAGACCGAAGATCTTTGGTTGTTGTCAGCAGTTTGTCTTCTTTCAGTCTGTAAATCACAACTGACAGACTGTATACTTTAATTAATTGGTTGTCAATTATGAAATGAAGCACTAACTATTTTGTTAATTGTTTAACCGTAAAATGTCGTCCGTCTTCTTCTTCCCCTCAGAGTCGTCCAGCGGCGATCCCTTCATTTCTCGTCACATCGGTCGCTTCCCTCCTTCTTTATACCCTCGACAGGATGAAGTCGACCCTCCAGAGTCCCTCCACCTTCATCACCCTCACCGCCACCTTCACCACCGCCACCGTCAGCCTCCAGACACTTTGACCAATCAGATGTCGGCATCCCCGCTGCAACCTTCCGGCCACCGAAACCTCGACCTGCTGACTAGACCTCATCACGATGTCCAGCCGGAGCACGCTGCAGTGTCGTCTCGACACCTGGTCACCGTGGTGAGTTACATGCTCTGTGATTGGCTGAAAAAGACATGAAGTAGGTTCACCTGTCAATCAGACAGTTGAGGACGGAGCTACAAAGATGTGAAGAGTCTGTTGGTTTTCACTCTTGTTAGCTTCTTCTGTTTATTTTTTAATCAATCGTAAATATGAAACATGTTGCTTCCATCACCTTTTATGAAAATTTTGTTGAGAAACGTTTTTTTTTTTGTTGCTAGTTTTTGTTGTTTTTGGGCGTTTAATTGTGTGATCTGGAAAAAAACATCTGATAAAAGGCTAAAATTGTGGCAAGTCTTTGTCATGGTGCTTCATTGCTAGCTCTAAACTCTATCCTAGTCACTTCCAGTTTGTCTTGAATCCATGAACTCTGGGGGGAGGTCATTAAGTGTCACATAAGTCTTTGTCATGGTGCTCCTTTACTAGCTATAAACACTATCCTAGTCAATCCCAGTTAGTCTTGAACATGTGAGTTCTGGTTGGAGGTCATAAATTATAACCAAAGGCTGAATCCCAAACCGCCCCCTACACACTATCCCTACACACTACCCCTCCGTTTGCGCGTTCCCGTGGAGGGTCCTCCATATTAAGGGCCGTCCCAAACCGCGTAGTGCGGAGGGAGAGTGGACTGTTCAGCCCTTAAATAGCGAGTCTGCATCGATGCTCAGTCTGGACAATTTTTTCAGGCAGTGCAACGTCGAAATGGAGGAGGAAACAACATATCGATGTAAGTTCCACATGCATCCTTTATTTCTCCCACGCCTTTTTCACACTGACAGAACATCACAAAAAGAGTGGTGTAAAAAGATAAATCAAAAGAAACAAATCTTCTTCTCTGCTGACGTTTGATTTAATTGTGCACCCCCTGACACCTTAAAATTTGAACACAACTGACAGAATTCATTTATTCATTCATTTGTTGGATTTGAAATGCCAGATAATAGGATTGGAAAACATGTGAGTGAAAGAAAAGTGGGACGCTTTCGTCTTCTGGAAGCAGCAGCGATCCTTGTTAGTTGCAACCTGTGCCACAGCGCTACAGCCATGACAGTAGGCGTCTTTGTGTTACCATGGCGATGACGTCTTCCGTTTTCCGGTGAGGCGACAGGGCGTCCCATTCCTGACGATCGTATTTATACCCTCCCCCTTCAATAATAGGTGCCCTCCACAGCTGCGAGTGTGACTTCTTTTGGAGTGACACTCGGTAGTGGAGGGGGAGTGTGTAGGGGGCGGTTTGGGATTCAGCCGAAGTCTTTGTCATGGTGCCCTTTGCTAGCTAAACTCCCACAATGCTCTGTGCTTTAATATGAACTGTAGTCTGAGTGACGCCTCCTCTGGTCTCTACAGGATTAAATGGTAAGAGGCTCCCCCTGGTGGAACAATAGGTCCTACAGATAAATCCAACCAAAACAAAATTATTAAAAAATTTGCAGAATTACCCGAAAGTGTCCAAAAGTATAAAACAAAAAAATGCCTTGAAGGTTCTGCAGAATGACTCAGAAGTTGTTCATAATTATGAAACACTTGGCTTCCATCACTTCTTCTAGAAAGCCAGTTGAAAATGTAGTTTTTTCCTCAAAATATTCTTCTTTTTGGTCCTTTTGTGCGACATTTAGTTTGTGTGATCTGGAAGAAATAAACATCCGTCAATGGACTAAATTATTAGATGATTAATTGATCAACAGAAAGTTGACCAGCAGCCATTTTTGAAACTGAATACTGTTTTTAGTCACTTAATGAGGATTTTGACAAACATTTGGAGGTTCTTGTGTCGTTAAATGCTATAATTTAATGTTTTTTTGTATGTTGGTAAATTATCATTTATAGTTTGGGCAGATGTTGCTTTCAACTGTGGACACCTATACCAGGATTTTTACTTAATTTTTTGACATTATATAGACAAATTGATTGATTGATAAGCCAAGAGAAGCTTCAGATGGGAGATCTTTGGACATTTGAGGAAACTCCGATCCATGTTTTTACCATTTTTTGGACCAAACAACTCATCAATGAATCCAGAAAATAATCCGAAGTGAAAATAAACTTTAGTTGACGTCCAAAACTGGTTTGTTTGTGTTGCCTCGTGATATTAACATTAACTCAAGACTATTAAATCTGTATTTTTGGTCCTCTTTAGAACAACTATCAATAATTCTGATTAGCATTTAATTGCTGTTTGCTCTTTTTGATTCTTTTGTCTCTAAAATGTCTCAAACCAAAGATTTTTACATTTTGGATTAACTGTGGGACACCTTACCTGGATTGTTCTTTTTTTTTGGTATTTCATGGACAAATTGATTGATTTATTGATTGATAAGTCAACATAGTAAATCCTGAGTCATAGATTCTGATCGATGAGGTCACTTCCTGCCTTGTACCGATGAGGTCGGAGGTCTCGGTGAGCCCACTTGCTGACTGAAGGATGCTGCGGTGTTCGTCTCCGAGAGCCAGAGGAGGGATGCTGCACCGACTGTGTTGCCATGGCGACGTTAATCAGGAGCGTGTGCAGAGACCCACTTTACCTCCACAATGGGAGGTTACATAACGACAGCAACCTTCAGGCTGACATTGAGGCTCAGGTGGACGAAGCCAGTGGAAGAAGAACATTAAGACTCAACATTCTGATGATGAATATTTATTCTGATCCCAGATTCTGATTCAGACCGAACAGAACAAACAGAAAAAGAAGGACATGTTCAGAGCTGCAGCTTAGAGAGCAAAGAACAGAGTCAGGAATCCATTTGTTTACTGTTTCAAAGCAGCCGATCATTATCTACCATCAACAAACCTACAGGAAGTCTTTAGTTCTGGTTCCGTTTGTTCTGTTTCCATCTGTAGATTGTTTACAACAGTAATGATGCAGAAAATATCAGAGTTTTAACACCTTCAGTAGATAGAATCTTAAATTTGACCTTTCCTAAGTGTTAGAATGTGACGGTATAAAGACGATCCTGGTTCCTTCTTCCATCGTCTCTGATAGTTCTGACAAACCACCTACCAACATTAAACTTTACCCAGAATGACTTTTTAAAGTTTTCTCTGGTTAATTATCACAAACCAGAACCACATCCAGGGAACCAATGATTGTTTCTAGGATACATCCCATAATACTGATGATCACAGCTGGTTATAACATTGACTGCATCATTACTGAGACATTCTAGACAGATTATATTGAATATTCCCAGTATGAAGGTACAACTCTGATCATTGATAAAGTTACTGGAGATGAAGAACCAGATGTTCTTTGTGGTAATTTTCCATCTTTTAGTGGTGATTTAGTGTATTTCTGTGGTATTTTCACCTGTTTTTCTGGTGATTCTGGCTCTTTTTTGGGTAATTTTGCATCAGTTTGTGATAGTTTGGGACTTTTTATGGTAATTTTGCATCTTTCAGTGGAAGTTTTGTCTCGATTTGTGGTATATTTACCACTTTTTGTGCTGATTTTGTGTCTTTTTTGTGGTAATTTGGGCCCTTTTTGGGCAATTTGGCCTTTAATTTTCCAGCTTTTTTAGTTGTTTTAGTTGCAGTTTTTACCAGAACTCAGATTTTTCCTCCTGAATGTCAGGTGTCAGGAGGCTCAGAAATTATGAAAAAGTCCATTAAAAAGTGAGAAATCTGGACCCACCTTTATGGACTTCAAGGACCTGGAACTCTGGAAATAATCCCAGTATGAAGGTAGAACTTCATTAAATAAACTACAGATACATGCTCTCCTGGTTCTGAGGAGGTTTAGTTGGACTTTAATTCTTTAACAAACAGCATCAGAGCCTGAAACTGTCTGATATCGATGTGGGCAGACGTTTATTTTTAGTAAAAATGTCTCGGATCTTTTATTTAACTGAATTTCTTCGCGTTTCGACTCCCACAGTCTTCTGCCAAAACACTTCGGTGCCACAGATGCATTGTGGGAGTCGAGTCAATCTGTACCAACCTCTGGCGGAAACCAAAAGACAGACGGGATGCTGGGAGTTTACAGATGGCTTAGTCTGTTTGGTCCTTCCAGTAGGATTTAGGTCAGCAGCACAACGCCTGATGAATAAAACAACCCTGAGCACGTGATTTAAAATATTAATACGGAATCTAAATGTGTGTCTGACTGTAAATAATATATTCATGATCAGGAGATCTGGTGGTGGAAGAGAGTTTAAAGAAGGAACAATCCACTGAAAGTTTAAGTCGTGAAGTGATGAGTTTTAACCCTGGAATGCAAAGGTTTAGAGCAAAAAACAGTCAGGAATGTTGGTTCTTTCATGGATTTATTCAAGATCTTCTGGAAATATGATGAAATGGATCAAAAATATACATTCAGCAGCTTAAATTATCAATTTTGTTGATGTAGAAAGTCATGTTAATCTAATTTTCTTAGTTTCACGGGCTCTTAACTTCTCCTGAGTGATTCTGAAAACCTCCAGAAGTCTAGAACCTTCATTCCAGCCTGACGGAACCGTTTCTTTACCACGTCTGACGTGTGTTTGGACTCATTGTCTGGTTGAAACATCCAACTGTGTCCAAGATCAACCTTCTGCTGATGGTTTTAGGTTTTCCTGAAGAACGTGGAGGTGATCCTCCTCCTTCATTATTCCATTTACTTTGTGTAAAGCTCCAGTTCCACAGACCATGATACTGCCACCTCCATGCTTGATGGTAGGTTTGGTGTTCTTGGAGTTAAAAAAGAAGTCCAAGACCTGCCCAAGACATTTTGAATCCAGTCCTATATATGGTCTAAAACCAGAACCAAAATCAAAGCTAAGCCAGTCCAAAACCAGCTCTAGTATGGATCCGTCCTCTGGAATGAAGATTATTTTCTGCAGAACGCAGCAGGTTCCACATCTCTGATAAATAATTCATGTTTTTTCTGTTTCTGAACTTTGACTTCAAACCCACAGAGAAAATGATTCATCCAGTTAACGACAGCGTCTGTCTGTTAGTGGGGGAACGTTTGATGTTTTCTGCACTTTGGTGTAAAAAAATAGAGGCATTTTAACTCTGACATTCAGAGCTGGTCAGTTTAAAGATGTGGGACAAAATAAATTGATAGAAGATAGATTAATTTGGACTTTTAACGGTGTCTAAGTTTCAAAAACGGCTGCAGATAATGACTGTCTTCATTGTTTGCTATCCAGTTTGATTAATCAATCCGCTGTTTTGTCGTAAAATGTCAGAAAATGGTGAAAAATTGGTGTTTTTTAAGCCAAAGATGTGCAAAAATATTTAGTTTATAGCCAGAGAAGAGGAAATAAACCAGAAAATATTCACATTTAAGGTTAATTTTCAAAAAATGTGTTTATAATGACCCCGAAACTGTCTGAAATGTCTACAGTAGCAACATATTTCTCAAAAATTATTCCATTTTTTTCACCTAAATATCAAAATTAATTAACAAACAGGTGTTAATCTACAATATATTTTCCAACATGCATGACAGTCTTCTCTTTTTTACCTATCAGTTAACTTATTAGCATCAGTAATCATCATTAAATCCATATTTTGTCCACCTATGACCTTAAATATAAATATTTTTTCTAGTTTATTTTCTCCTCTGTGACAGTAAAATGAACATTTTTTCACAAAACAACTAGTTAAAAATGTTAAAAAATGCATTTCAGCGAATATAAAAACAGAATGATTAAACTTTTCTAAAGTAAATCAAATTTTAACCCAAAATGTCTAAAATGACAACAGATTTCACGAAAATGAGCACATTTTCCCCCTAAATTACAAGCTATCTACTCTTTGTGATAAGCTAAGCTAGGCTAATCATACTGATGTGAGTTTCAACGTAGCGTGCTGGTTAGCGAGTTATGCTAGCTGCTCCCGTCTGTTTTCAGTCTTTGTGCTAACCTAAGCTAAGCTAGGCTAACCGTACAGATGTGAGTTTTGACGTAGCAGGTTGGTTAGCAAGTTGTGCTAGCTGATTCCATCTGTTTTCAGTCTTTATGCTAAGGTAAGCTAGGCTAACGAACAGATGTGTATTTCAATGTAGCGTGTTGGTTTGCTAGTTGTGCCAGCTGGTCCCGTCTGTTTTCAGTCTTTATGCTAAGCTAAGCTAAGCTAACAGTACTGATGTAAGTTTTGACATAGTGTGACAGTTAGCGAATTGTACTAGCTAGTCCCATCTATTTTCAGTCTTTGTAATGAGCTAAGCTAGGCTAATGTACAGATGTGTGTTTCAACATAGCATGTCGGTTAGCAAGTTGTGCTAGCTGATCCCATCTGTCTCCAGTCTTTGTGCTAAGCTAGGCTAACGTACAGATGTGAGTTTTGATGTAGCATGTCGGTTAGTAAGTTGTGCTAGCTGCTGCTCCCATCTGTTTTCAGTCTTTGTGCTAAGCTATGCTCGGCTAGCTAGGCTAACCCGTGCAATCTTTCATTTAAAACTGGAATGCTGCAAAAAAAAAAAAAGTGGAACTTAAAACATTAAAATTCCTCTAATTATTTTAGCATCCAGGTGCTATTGATTAATGTTGCTGTTCCAGACAACTTTGGTTCTTTCTTCTTTTCTGTGAAGCCAGAAAAATCTCACAACAAACGGGGCTTTGTGGTCAAAACCAGAAGAACCTTAGCGGTGATAGTGATTTCTGACTAATTATCCTGGGTTTTAGTTTCACTTTAGAGAAGCTGCAGCAGCTGAAATAAATCCGTCTGACTGATAATGTGCACCCAGGTGGGAGAAAAGAACATTTTTAAATCATACATTTGATAAATAACAAAATACTGAATGAATTTTTAGGGTTAAATATGTTTTTTTTATGGTTTAATAGAGCTAACAAAATGCAGTTTTTTTTATTCCTAAATCCTGTGCGATACTACAGAGAATGAGAATAGAAGTCTGATGCTGAATTTCTGACGGTTTTTCTCAAAGGAAGCGACTGAAGCATGAAACTAATCTGAAACTCATTCAGCTGTTTGCTGCACGTGACGCTCACGTTTTCACCCGGCCAGCAGAAAGAAAGAAAGGAAAAAAAGAAGCGAGGCTCATTTCCACAGTATCAGACAGAATGTAGATGATTCATGAGTCAGAGAATAAAGGAGGAAAGAAGCATAAAATACAGATATTTATACAGACATTTGTGACTTTTGTTATCTGTAGTTTAACAAAACAGACCAATCTGTCAAATAACGGTAGAAAAAATAAATATACATCAATTTTTCCTTCAAATAATCTTATTTTTAGAGGATTTAAATGCAGAAAACAGTCTCATTTTAGGGCTAAACGTTCCAAAAGAGCAGAATAATAGGCTATTTGTAAAAATCAGCATGTAATGTAAATGTATGTTAAATAAATTATCTGTAAATCTGTTTTTTTTCTTATAAATGAAGGCACATATCTGTAGAGTAATGAAATGTTTGTGGATTTTAACAGTAAAATAGTGTAATTTTACATCAAATCTTGCAAAGGAGCAAAAAATAAATATAAAAATACAGATATTTGAATTTGATGTGGACATTATTTGCAGTTCTGGCATCATTTTTATGCTTAATATATAATTATTTACATTTTCTGTGTTGCTTTTACGAGCTGTAATCAGGAAAACAATCTGTAAAGAAAAACAGGTTGAAATTTGCATTTCTACTTTCCTATATTTCTAAAAACTGTGTTTATTTTATTTTATTTTTCCAGCAGATCCAGAAAAAAATACTTCATTTTAAAGAGGTGAACACTGAAATATTCAGTTCACTGTCAAGAAAAACTAAAATTTACATTTTACAGGTGAAGTTCTGGAGCCTTAAAGCAGCTTTGATCATTCAGTCGACCAATTATTGCAGATTTAATTAGTTTTTAAGCTTCATTTAGTTGTATTTTCAGTTTTTCTCTTTTATCTCATCTTTGGTCTCCTCCTCCTTTATTTTTATTCTTTTAGTAACCGACTTGAAATTTGATTCTTGCTTTTGATTTGTAGATTTTTCCAGCAGAATGACGACATTTTAAAGCTGCGACTCTTTAATATTTGATGAATAAATGTTTTTTAATACACTGATTGGACAACTGAACATTAAAATATTCCATTTACTCTAAAAAAAAAAAAACAGCATTTTTTATTTTACAGGTGATTGTTTTAAAGCAAATGTTTTAAAATTAGCCTCCGTTCATTTTCTGTTAATCAAGTATTAAATTAATCGACTAATTATTGCAACTTTAATTGATTTTTGAGGCTATTTGTTTGTTTTTTCATTTTTTCTCTAATAACTGGTTGTTTAGTGAAATAACAGTGAAGAAACTAAATAACTGTTTTTCAACACAGAAATTGAACAGTTTTACAGTAAAATATTTAATTTACTGTCAAGAAAACATTTATTTTCCCGCTGATCAACTAATCAATTAATCGACTAATTATTGCAGCTATACTTGTTTTTGAGCTTGATTTTGTTTGTTTTTCATTTTTTCTCTTATAACCGGTTGTTTGGCCGAATAATAGCAGTAAAGAAGCTTAAAATAAAGGTTTTGTGACACAATGATTGAACATTTAGCAGTAAAATATTTAATTTAGGGTCAAGAAAAACAACATTTGTTTGCCTGGTAATCAATTATCGACTAATTATTGCAGCTTTAATTGATTTTTAAGCTTGATTTTGTTTGTTTTTTCAGCTTTTTCTTTAATGTTGAAATAATGACAGTGAAGAAACTTAAAATAAATGTTCTTTTTAACACAGTGATTGAACATTTAGCAGTAAGATATTCAATTTACTGTCAAGAAAAACGTTTTTTTCATCAACTAATCAGTTAATTGACTAATTATTGCAGCTTTAATTGATTTATTTTGTTTAATTTGTCAGTTTTCGACCGGTTTTCTCTATTTTTTTCTCATCGCTCGTCTCCCTTTGTTTTATTTTTATTGATTATCTCCCCCTCCTCCCACTCCTCTCACCCCTCTCCCTCCTCCCCCTCCTCTCCTCTCCGATACGTCTGATTGGCCCAAATTAAACCCCTACCCCCCCTGACCTGAGGGCTAATTAGTGGTTATTAGTGTGTGTTTTGTGTGTTTTGTGTGTGTGTCGGACATAAATAGCAGCTGATCCCAACAGGAAGCGCGACGGGATAATGGCATTACCTGGACAACGGCCAATCAGGCGGCAGGTCGGGCTCTAAGCCAATCAGAGATCAGAGAGTTAACAGATCAGGAAGTGGGGCTCTGAGCGTCAGTTTATTCCTGCAGAGGATCAACAATGTTTGGATGTTCACTTGGTGAGGTTGTTTAAACGTTTCTGTTGGGTTCTTTAGAGGTTCTGTCACTTTATTCTGTCTTTTTATTTACTTTCCAGATTGTAGTTCCACTTGTCTTTCTTTGTTTGTTTGGTTTTATCTCCTAAACCTGATCGGTTTGCTTGTCGCTGTTTGCTTTTGTGACTCATTATCGGCTTAAACTAATTAAAGCTGCACCAGTTTATTAAGTCGGATGACAAAATTAATTAGAAATGAGTCAATTTGAGTCTTTTTTTTAGGCGGAAATGAAGGAAAATTTAATGAGAATTTCTGCATCTGTCAGTAAAGTGGATTTTTTGGGTTACTTTGATATTTCTGGGTTGATTTGAAACTCTTTTGGTTGTTGATTAACATTTTAACGCCCTTTTTAAACACAAATCAGTGGTTTTAGTGTCAGTAAGTTTGATTGTTTGATTATTTTTGGTTGTTTTTCATATTTGAAGCGGTGTTTCTTTATTATTATGTCTGTTTGGAGACAGGAAGAAGCATGAGTTGGTTTAAAGAGAGCAAAGTGAAACCAGAAGCAGACGGGTAATAACATCAGCCGTGTGTCTGGCGGCTGTTTGTATCCGGATATTAAATTAAAACTGCAGCAGAACATGTTTCTGAAACGCAACGAAGTTTAAAGCTGCAGGAGGTTTGAGGCTGATGGACGGGAAGCAGCAGAGGTCAGAATTCATGTTTGTGCTTCATTTGATTTGATAATCTGCTAGTTTTTAGTCTCACACGACAATAAAAACGACAGTCATTCAGTCTGTTTTTAGCTAAGCTTAGCATAAACAATGCAAACAAAGGGAAACTGTTAGCATAGCTCCATCAGAAACATCCTTGTCACTTTTCTACTTAAAAAATAATTCGCTTTGAACTAGTTTTTAATTGTGAACATCTTTGGTTTTGTTTGCTTTCTTGACTTGTTTCCTCTTCTGATGTTTTACTTCCTCTGAATTATTCATTCATTTTATTTTTATCTTCTCCAGAATAACTTTCTCTACTGCTACCATGGCTGCACTTTTTTTTTTTTTTTGGTTAAATTTACTTTAATCAACTTTGTGATTACACAAACATTTTAGGTGCTGCTTTTTCTGCTTTTCTCCTGAAGTTGTCTGATTCTGTTGCTGGCGTGATGTCTGGCTAATGTGGCTAACAATAGCATTAGCCACAACAATAGTAAAATCCTTACTGTTAGCATTCTGTGTGGCTAAAGTGGCTAACATTGGCATTACCCACAACAATAGGAAATTCTTTAGTGTTGGCACACTGTGTGGCTAATCTTGACATTGGTGACAAAAATAGGAAATTTCTTAGTGTTAGCATGCCATGTGGCTAATCTGGCTAACATTAGAAATAGCGGCTCCAAAATGAAACTCCTTAGTGTTAGCATGCAGTGTGGTTAATGTGGCTAATGCTTGCAACAATAAGAACACCTTACAGTTGGAGCGTTGTGTGGTTTGTGTGGCAAAAACAAAAGAAATCCACAGTGTTAGCATGGTGTGTGGCTAACATCGGCACTAGTGACAACAAAAGGCACCTCTTTAGTGTTAGCATGCTGTGTGGCTTATTTGGCTAACATCGGCAGTGGCCACAACAACTAAAGAAATCGTCAGTGTTAGCATGATGCAAAGCTAATGTGGCTAACATTAGCATTAGCCACAACAATAGGGCTGTTTCACTGACGTCACAACAACCAAGTCAGTAAGTAGCTCAGCGCCATGTTGAGTGGCAAACTTTATAACTATCAGGTATTTATTGTGACTGTTGTAATAACTTCAGATTGTCATTATTATTCAGCATGTCAAACTATCAGGTGATTAATTTAATAGCTGGCAACTAATCATTATTAATGGCTGCAGTTTTGAAGCTGATGTTAGAATGTGACTGAAGCCATTAATTAGTTAGCCAATATCAATTTAAAATAAAATCCCCCCCTCACTAGACTGGGAAATATTAAAAAGATCTTCCACTGTTATAACCATACAAACTCTTACACTGCACCGACACAACACTCTCTAATATCACTGCAATGTTCGTGTTACAATAACAACACTGTCAGGCGAAATGTATTACTGTAAACCCGACATTACCACAGAAACACTAATTCACAATTAAAATAAAACTGTAAAACAAAGCTTTAGCCATTCCCAGGACCTACAGCATGAGATAAAGACCACAGTTTACATCAAAAGTCTGGATTTGAATCTATTGTTTCCTGACTCACAACACCACAACACCTTGCTGGCCTACAGAGCCTTGCTGATATAATTGATAATACTTGATTAGCTAAAGTAAACGCTGGATTAGGAGTATGAGCGCGATGCAGTCAGATGGAATTATATGTAATTGAGCCCAAACAGAGACCTTTCGTTAGAGGCGGATGGGAAACGATGCCTCATACCGATGCCCAGTTAGCACGCTGCGGCAGTTAGCCGGTTAGCTGCACCGCCAGCGACCAGCGGACCGACCTGTTTTACCGAAGCTGCTGTCTGTCGCCTCCTCCGCACACGAGTCACACATATTTATCTTGCTCGCTGACTCCTGACTACAACAATTTCAACACTCGACACACAATATGACGGACCGGCTAATAGCCCGGATGTGTGACGTCAGCTGAACTCTATCTATAGGAAATTCCTTAGTGTTGATGCTAATGTTAGTCACATTTGCCACACAGCTGCTGTGGCTAACAATCACAGATGCAGAGAGTTTTATTCCTGAAATTAAAGCGACAGACACTGAAACAACCCCTTTATAGCAGGAAACCAACCATCTTTATGATGTTTTATTAATTCATGGAACAATACAGGAGCTAAGCCAGGAAATGGATGTGATCACTGTACCTCCTCTTTCTTTCATTTATCATTTTCAGTCAAAGTGAGCTGAAAATGTGACTCGAAACTAGTCCAAAAAAAATTCTAAACTAGTTTAATATGTTTGAAAAAGTGACAGAAACTTTCCAAAATGAGCACAATATGAACTTTATGGACTTTAAACTGGAACAGATGGCTCCTCTGTGTTTCTTTTCTTATTGTTGTAGTTTATCATCTCTTTATCGATCCTCAGAGGTTCGTCTTCACTCCCTCCCTTCTTCTTCTCCTCCTCCTCTCAGTACCTGGCTGTGGACGTCCGGAGGCTGAACGTCAGTCTTCTTCGGTGGTTTCGGGAAGGTGTGGCGGCGGCGCTCGGCGTCCCGGCGGGTCACGTCCACATCAACCAGCTCAACGTGAGATGCTTTAACCTTTCCTCCATGTTTATAACGCCATTAACTCGCTGACTGACTTCCTCTTCCTCCCTCTGAGCAGGAGAAGAAGAATGGCATCGAGCTGTTCGTGTCCTCTGATAGGCTGGGAACGTCGGAGCCCCGCCCCGCCGAGGAGGTCATCCAATCGCTGAACGTCCGGGTGCTGCATCGCCACCTGGGACACTTCGGCATCACCGAGGTCTCCACAGAGGTATGGGATGCCGCTGCTGCTGCTCGGTCGCCGCGGTTACAGCCCCACTGGTTGCCGTGGCGACCGGCAGCTTGGATGGATGGGAGTCGTTAGAGAGCAGAGTGCTGCTGCTGGAAGTTTAATAGGACGATTAAAGCTGCATCGATCAGCCGAGGAGGACAGTCAGAGATCAGATTAATATTATTACTGCTGTAATCATGTTCCAGAACCAGACTACTGTTAGTAGAGCAGAGCCAGGCTGCTCTCAGGGAAGCAGATAATATCACTTCTACCATGGAAATATGCACAAAAATGTACTCTAATAAACCAAATCACAGCTGCTGTTAGCCGCTGTTAGCCCAGGATGCAGCAGTGGTGCCTCAGTAAACCTTAAAAACGTAATTTTCATGGATTTTTACAGCCATTTAATCTACAGTTTCATCCGTACCTGCTGTAGGTTTCTTTACTGAGCTTTTTATTGAGTCTGACTGTTATTGTAACGACATGTTTTTCTAATTTCCTGTATTTTGCTTTTAGAAAAACGTCCTCCAGGGGCAGCAGAGGGACCACGTCTGGAGCAGAGAGGGTTTCTACGCCATCGTCCTTTTCTTCACCGTCTTCGTCATCGTCATCACCTGCTTGATGGTAAAACACAGAATAATTCACTGTACTAATAATTATAATCTAATATAAACCTGTGTGGATGAAGCAGGTTTTAACTCTAAAATCAACGTCATATTGTAATAATATCTATATATTTTTTAGATTAAATAGATAAAATGAAACAAAATATAAAAAAGATTAAATTAAAAAAAATATGTTTAGAAGTGACACTTGGTCAACCCTAAAAAAAATAAATGATTTAAAAATAATAATGTAGTTAAAATAATACAAATCTGTAATAGAAAACAAAACAAAACACAAATATATTATTATAGAATGACATTTTAAAAAATAAATGTAACAGTAATAATAATAACAGTAATCTTAACAGTGACAACAACGACATTAATAACAATAATAATGGAAATATAATAACAATAATATTAATAATATAAAAAATAGATAAAAATGTTGAAATGCTACAGCAAGAGTTACATTCTAAACAGTAAGAAAAGGAATAAATTAAATTAATAGAAATGAATAATTTATAATAATAAAAACAGCAGTAATAAATAAATAATTGAAGAAACTGGTCTAAAAATGCAATAATTAAAAATTAAAATGACTATTTTTACCACGTGTCTCCAGACAGGTGCATACGGGCTGCTACAGTTATTAATTTATGAATTATTACTCTTAAATAATGGCTAAAAATAAACCCATCATTCAAAAGAAAAAGACTTTAAAGACAGTTTTTATTTTTTCTCTGTGTGTTTCTGTATTTTATTTTGCTGCAGCTCCTCATTTTGTCCACATGGAGGCGACGCCGCACCAGAAAGAAACCGGGTTCTGGTTTAATGTGGAACTTCCTGTTGGATCTGACGTCTTATAAACGCCTGAAATTACATTTAAACGAGACAGTATTTAATTTTCTGTTAGTTGTGGATGTGATACTGAGTTTAATCAGTGAAATCTAGAAAAAATATGAGAATAAATGGAATTTAAAAGATTATTGTGACTCGTATCATCCTCTAAAGTTTGAAGGATGATTCTGTAGATTAAACAAGAAAGCCTGTTATTAAAAATAATGACACATAAAAATATTAATAATAATAATAACAAAATAATAAAATAATATAATAAAAATAATGATACTACTACTACTAATAATAATAAACTATGTGCCTGTTGCATCTTCCAAAACTGGAGTTTTAAGATGTTTCACAGGACATTAAAACACACAAAACTTTAGAAAAGAACAATAAAATGTTGAAAAAAGAAAATAAAACATCAATAAAGTCAGCACAACCTTAAAAATCCCAAATGTTTGTCTGTATGAGTGGATTTTTCAAAAAGCATTTATTTGAAATAAAGGATCTCAAGTTCAACAGATTTTGCACCAAAAATAGTTAAAATATTAACGTGTAAATGAATTTGTTTTTCCGTTTTCCTCTTTAAAAGATTTCAACTTGACTGTTGGACGTTTGTAAATTCTTTATTGCGATGTTTACATAAATAAAACTCAGATTCTTCACCAGTGATTCTTGTTTTAATTTCAGGTTTTGTTCCGACTGAAGGAGAAGGTTCAGGTTTCTGACAGACAGCTCAAAGCTCCGCCCCCTGACCTCCACCTGACCCCAACCCTCCCTCCTGACTCTGCCCAGAGGTCAAAGGGCACCAAGGTGACCCCCAAACACCTGAACATTTACCTGTAAACATCTAAACATCTACCTGTAAACACCTGGATGTCTAAATACATACTTCCTGTGTTTTCAGGCGTCAGGAAGCAGCATGGTCCAGGCTGAGCTCCCTCCTGTTGTAGCCACGCCCATTCCCCTGCAGCAGCCAATCACAGCCTGCCGCCGCCTCGCTCCACCTGTCCCGCTGCCCAGGTGAGTCCGCCTAGAAAGACAGCAGCGTGTAGGAGTCTTGGTGGCCTCACTAGTCTCTTTCAGTTAGACAGCGCCATCTACTGGAGTGGAGGATCACAGACAACTTCCTGTTTGTGTTAAAATTTCAATGAATGACATTATTTCCACTTAATCACTAATTTTTCTGCTGTTTAAAAATCGTTTTTCAATTATGAGCTTCGTCTGAAAGCTCCAGAACAAGTCGCCCATGAACAGAGATCCATTTATTAGCTGTGGATCTTGGTTTTTTTTTTTTTTTTTTTAATGATAACGTCGACGGTTTATCGACTGAATTTGTTCTGTTTTCTCTCGTAGCTCTGTTCTGGTCCCGGTCGTCAACGGCGACTGCCCCGCCCCCCTGGTCAGCGTTGCCCCAGTGACGACCAATCACGAGCTGAAGCCCTGCCCCTCCCCCTTCAGGATGAAAGCTGCCGCTGGACTTCAAGAAAGGTGAGAAACATTAGAACAAGAGAAACAGATAAGTAGGATATTCACATTATGATGCTGCCTCCACCGTGCTTCACATCATGATGCTGCCTCCACCGTGCTTCATCATGATGTTGCCACCACCGTGCTTCATATCATGATGCTGCCTCCACCGTGCTTCATCATGATGTTGCCACCACCGTGCTTCATATCATGATGCTGCCTCCACCGTGCTTCATCATGATGTTGCCACCACCGTGCTTCATATCATGATGCTGCCTCCACCGTGCTTCATATCATGATGCTGCCTCCACCGTGCTTCACATCATGATACTGCCTCCACCATGCTTCATCATGATGTTGCCACCACCGTGCTTCACATCATGATACTGCCTCCACCATGCTTCATCATGATGTTGCCACCACCGTGCTTCATATCATGATGCTGCCTCCACCGTGCTTCATCATGATGCTGCCACCACCGTGCTTCACATCATGATACTGCCTCCACCATGCTTCATCATGATGTTGCCACCACCGTGCTTCACATCATGATGCTGCCTCCACCATGCTTCACATCATGATGCTGCCTCCACCGTGCTTCATCATGATGTTGCCACCACCGTGCTTCATATCATGATGCTGCCTCCACCGTGCTTCACATCATGATGCTGCCTCCACCGTGCTTCACATCATGATACTGCCTCCACCATGCTTCATCATGATGTTGCCACCACCGTGCTTCACATCATGATGCTGCCTCCACCGTGCTTCATCATGATGCTGCCTCCACCGTGCTTCACATCATGATACTGCCTCCACCATGCTTCATCATGATGTTGCCACCACCGTGCTTCATATCATGATGCTGCCTCCACCGTGCTTCACATCATGATGCTGCCTCCACCGTGCTTCACATCATGATACTGCCTCCACCATGCTTCATCATGATGTTGCCACCACCGTGCTTCACATCATGATGCTGCCTCCACCGTGCTTCACATGATACTGCCTCCACCATGCTTCATCATGATGTTGCCACCACCGTGCTTCATATCATGATGCTGCCTCCACCGTGCTTCATCATGATGCTGCCACCACCGTGCTTCACATCATGATACTGCCTCCACCATGCTTCATCATGATGTTGCCACCACCGTGCTTCACATCATGATGCTGCCTCCACCATGCTTCACATCATGATGCTGCCTCCACCGTGCTTCATCATGATGTTGCCACCACCGTGCTTCATATCATGATGCTGCCTCCACCGTGCTTCACATCATGATGCCTCCTCCACCGTGCTTCACATCATGATACTGCCTCCACCATGCTTCATCATGATGTTGCCACCACCGTGCTTCACATCATGATGCTGCCTCCACCGTGCTTCACATCATGATGCTGCCTCCACCGTGCTTCACATCATGATGCTGCCTCCACCGTGCTTCACATCATGATGCTGCCTCCACCGTGCTTGACATCATGATACTGCCTCCACCATGCTTCATCATGATGTTGCCACCACCGTGCTTCACATCATGATACTGCCTCCACCATGCTTCATCATGATGTTGCCACCACCGTGCTTCACATCATGATGCTGCCTCCACCGTGCTTCATATCATGATGCTGCCTCCACCGTGCTTCATCATGATGCTGCCTCCACTGTGCTTCACATCATGATACTGCCTCCACCATGCTTCATCATGATGTTGCCACCACCGTGCTTCACATCATGATGCTGCCTCCACCGTGCTTCACATCATGATGCTGCCTCCACCGTGCTTCATCATGATGCTGCCTCCACCATGCTTCATCATGATACTGCCTCCACCGTGCTTCACATCATGATGCTGCCTCCACCGTGCTTCATCATGATGCTGCCTCCACCATGCTTCATCATGATACTGCCTCCACCATGCTTCATCATGATGTTGCCACCACCGTGCTTCACATCATGATGCTGCCTCCACCGTGCTTCACATCATGATGCTGCCACCACCGTGCTTCACATCATGATACTGCCTCCACCGTGCTTCATCATGATGCTGCCTCCACCATGCTTCATCATGATACTGCCTCCACCGTGCTTCACATCATGATGCTGCCTCCACCGTGCTTCACATTATGATGCTGCCACCACCGTGCTTCACATCATGATGCTGCCTCCACCGTGCTTCACATCATGATGCTGCGTCCACCGTGCTTCACATCATGATGCTGCCACCACCGTGCTTCATCATGATGCTGCCTCCACCGTGCTTCATCATGATACTGCCTCCACCGTGCTTCATCATGATGCTGCCTCCACCATGCTTCATCATGATACTGCCTCCACCGTGCTTCACATCATGATGCTGCCTCCACCGTGCTTCACATTATGATGCTGCCACCACCGTGCTTCACATTATGATGCTGCCTCCACCGTGCTTCACATCATGATGCTGCGTCCACCGTGCTTCACATCATGATGCTGCCACCACCGTGCTTCATCATGATGCTGCCTCCACCGTGCTTCATCATGATACTGCCTCCACCGTGCTTCATCATGATGCTGCCTCCACCATGCTTCATCATGATGCTGCCTCCACCATGCTTCACATCATGATGCTGCCTCCACCGTGCTTCACGTCATGATGCTGCCTCCACCATGCTTCACATCATGATGCTGCCTCCACCGTGCTTCACGTCATGATGCTGCCGCCACCGTGCTTCACGTCATGATGCTGCCACCACCGTGCTTCACGTCATGATGCTGCCTCCACCGTGCTTCACGTCATGATGCTGCCACCACCGTGCTTCACGTCATGATGCTGCCACCACCGTGCTTCACGTCATGATGCTGCCACCACCGTGCTTCACGTCATGATGCTGCCACCACCGTGCTTCACGTCATGATGCTGCCTCCACCGTGCTTCACGTCATGATGCTGCCTCCACCGTGCTTCACGTCATGATGCTGCCTCCACCGTGCTTCACGTCATGATGCTGCCTCCACCGTGCTTCACGTCATGATGCTGCCACCACCGTGCTTCACATCATGATGCTGCCTCCACTGTGCTTCACAGTGGGGATGGTGTGTTTGTGATGATGTTCAGTGTTTGGTGTCCATCAAGCATATAATCTACTGTGGTGGTCATAAAGCTCCTTCCTGGTCGCCTCAGATCAAAGAACCTTCTTCCGGGTGTCTTCAGAGTCTCTACGTCTTCTGATGAACTCTAGTCCAGATTCATCTCAGTTGCTGAAGCAGGAACTCCTTCAGAGGAGTCATAGGACTCTTGGTGGCCTCCCTCTCTAGTCTATTTCTTCTCAGTCTCTCAGGTCTTGAGGACGTCCTGCTCTAGTCACATTTATTCATGTTCCATATTCCTTCCATCTGTTAATGATGGATTTAACTGGACTCCAGGAGATCTTCATGAACTTGGTGATGTTCTCATGTCATCTTCTATTGGTTTGGTGGTTTTATTAGAACCTTATATGAGGACCTGGTTGGTTTCCTCTACAGCAGTGTTTAGTTTGTTCAGGTCTGTCAGAGCTGCTGTGTTTGTAAGAAGGAAGGTGTTTCCTCACATAAACCCAAACGTTCTTCCGTCAGACGTTTCCACTTTACTGCATGTTTCAGCACATTTATATAAACTTTACGTCCCTTCTGACTGATTCAGTGTCTCATGATTAGAACCTAATACATCCTAAGTACCTGATATAATCGTATTTATCGTTGTTTAAGGCGTAATTCTCAACTATTATCTCAGAATGTTCATTTAAATGTACAATTTACACTGTTCTGGCATTATAAATATCATAATTTAGATTTAGAGAATTACCCCGTTTCAACTTTATAAACGTCAGTAGCTCAGTTTTATTCTATTTAATTGAATAAATTCCCCACTTTGTTAGGTGTGATATATTTTTTCTTAGTGCATTTTATAATCTTGTAAACTTCACTAATTTTCTTCAAATTTTGATTACTTAAATCTCATAATCTTGTGAATTTGACTAAATATTGATTAATTTTGAGTTAATAAATCTCATTATGTTAACATTTCACTATAATTTTCTTTATTTTGACTAAATATTTATTTATTTTAGTTAATAAATCTCATTATGCTTTAAATTTCACTATTTTTCTTCATTTTGACTTAGTAAATGTCTTATTTCCCCAAATTTGACTTAATATCTAATCATTTTCACTTCCTTGATCTTATAATCTTTTAAAATGTATCTAATTAGGCAATAATTTTAATTAATTAAAACTCATAATTTGTAAATTTAACTAAATATTTATTAATTTTGAGTTAATAAACGTCTTTTTGTGTTTAATTTCACAGTATTTTTCTTCATTTAGGCTTAATAAATATCACATTTTCCCTAAATTGACTAAAAATCTATTGATTTGTCTTATTAGCTCATATTTTTTGTTTTAGTAAAGCTTATAATGTGTAAATTTGACCAAATATTTATTCATTTTGAGTTGATAAAGCTCATATTTTAAATTTCACCACATTTTTCTTCATTTTGTTGAAATAAATGCCATTTTTCCCCTAAATGTAACTTAATGTATTAATTTTGACTAAATGTCCATTAATAATCTTATAAATTTGTCTAACTAGCTCAATATTTTCACCTTTTTAGATTTTACAAAGAATCCCTCTAATAAATCTTCAAACTACTTTTATTTACATTTTTTGATGCCACAATCTTTATTTTTCATCTTTAAAGTAACATTAAATCTTGCAATGAGACAATTTTATCCATGTAAGAATAAAAAAAAACCTTTTATGTGATTAATTCCACATCTTTGTCCCCTGAGAGTGGTTGTAGTTTCTATTTTCTGGATTTCTCCGGTTAAATCAGACCTCATTTATCATCATTAGTGCGTTTTTAAAGCTTTTAAATCTTGGCTGCAGCTCGTTTCCCTCCTGAAGTTTCATAACCTTCAGATTAAACACCTCCAGCCTCCATCAGTTACATCAGAGTGTTTCTGGAGGTCCGAATAGGAAGGAGGATCTGCTCCTGGCGGTGAGAACAGGATGTTTTTCCAGCGTCTGATTGTGAGAGTTTTGTTCTCTCTGGACGGCGGCCAGTCGGCAATCAGACGAGCTGGAAGAAGCAGCTTCCTGCTGAGGAAACGGGCCGACACGTAGCCGACGAACCCGACGAGTCGCACCCGACACGATGCTCCGTCAGTGTCGCAAATCTGATCGCAAGTTTCGTTTGCTCATCATAAATACAAAAATATCATCGCCTCAGAGGAGTTTTTAAGGGTCGATTCTGAGTCAGACAAACACAGCTGACATGAAAAACTGAAAGAAAAGAAAAACCTAAAGTAAAGCAGCAGTTTAGGGACGTTTATGACTCATTTTGCTTCATCAGAGTGAAGGAAAATGAATCAAAAATTAGCTGACAGTGATGGAAAACAAGCTCAGAAAGAGGACAAAGTAGCCTACAATGAGGGGAAAATGAGTCCACAGTGAAGAAAATTGAGCTACATGAGGAAAAATGAGCAAAAATGAGGCAATCTGCACCTATAGTGAGGTAAAATGAGCCTGTAATGAGGTAAAATGAACCTGTAGTGAGGTAAAATGAGCCTGTAGTGAGGTAAAATGTGTCTACAGTGAGGTAAAATGTGTCTACCGTGAGGTAAAATGTGTCTACCGTGAGGTAAAATGTGTCTACGGTGAGGTAAAATGTGTCTACGGTGAGGTAAAATGAGCCTACGGTGAGGTAAAATGTGCCTACGGTGAGGTAAAATGTGCCTGCGGTGAGGTAAAATGTGTCTACGGTGAGGTAAAATGTGTCTACGGTGAGGTAAAATGTGCCTACGGTGAGGTAAAATGTGCCTACGGTGAGGTAAAATGTGCCTGCGGTGAGGTAAAATGTGCCTGCGGTGAGGTAAAATGTGTCTGCGGTGAGGTAAAATGAGCCTACGGTGAGGTAAAATGTGTCTACGGTGAGGTAAAATGTGTCTGCGGTGAGGTAAAATGTGTCTGCGGTGAGGTAAAATGTGTCTACGGTGAGGTAAAATGTGTCTACGGTGAGGTAAAATGTGTCTACAGTGGCAAGGCAAGGCAATTTTATTTGTATTGCACTTTTCATGTAACAGTGACAGTCCAATGTGCATTACAGTAAAGGCATATATACATTCAAAAACAAAATAAAAACAAATTGATAAAAGTTACATTAAAACAGATTAAAATACAGTTAAATAATTCAATTTCCATAAACACAAGAGAATAAAAAAGTTTTCAGCTTGGACTTAAAAATTGCCAAAGTTGAGGCTTGTTTAATTTCAATGGGAAGACTATTCCAAATATAGACCGCGTGATACTGAAATGTACTCTTACCACGTTCTGAATTTATTTTGGGAATCTCCAAAAGACCCTTTCCTGAGGATCTCAGAGTGCGGGATGGTTCATAGGGTACTAACATGTCAGAAATGTACTGTGGGGCAAGACCATGAAGAGATTTATAGGCTAATAGAGCTGCCTTGAAGTCTATTCTCTGGGCAACAGGAAGCCAGTGCAGTGATCTAAGCACTGGACTAATGTGGTCATATTTCCTGGTTCCAGTCAGAACCCTTGCAGCTGCATTTTGGATGCTTTGCAATTGTTGTATGGCTTCTTTTGTAAGACCAGTGAACAGGCCATTGCAATAATCCAATCGACTTGAAACAAACGCATGAATCAGTATCTCCAAATCATGTTTTGAGACTATTGATTTAATCTTTGCTAAGTTTTTTAAGTGGTAGAAAGCTGAAGATATCATGGATTTAATTTGAGAGCTGAATTTCAAATCTGAGTCCAGGATCACGCCTAGATTTCTAACCTGATCTTTAGGTTGTAATGAGCGAGCTTCTAGGTGACTAATAATCCTTTCTCTTTGAATTCGTGGGCCAAAAACTATAACCTCAGTTTTGTCCACATTTAGCTGGAGAAAGTTATTCTGCATCCACGTGGTAATTTGCTCAATACAATGATAAAGGGAGTTCACTGGACTGAGTTCATCTGCTGTTAGTCACACATAAATCTGTGTGTCATCTGCATAATTATGATAAGTAACATTGTTTTCCCGTATTAGTTGCCATAATGGCAACATGTACAAGTTAAACAAGAGCGGTCCCAGAATTGACCCTTGGGGGACCCCACAGGCCATAGTCATGTGATCTGAGACACAGTTTCCAATCTCAACAAAGTATTTTCTGTTCTCAAAATACGATGCAAACCACTCAAAGACCTTACCATGGATTCCCACAGAATATTTCAATCTCTGTAATAAGATCCTGTGGTCCACCGTATCAAATGCGGCACTCAAGTCCAGCAACACCAATATAGAGACCTTGCCTGCATCCCAATTTGGCCTGATGTCATTTGTTACCTTAATTAAAGCTGTTTCGGTGCTGTGGCAGGGTCTAAAGCCTGATTGGAAAACATCAAAGCTTTTATTAAGTAAGATGAAGTCAGTAAGTTGTTTGTAGACAACTTTTTCCAGGACCTTGGCTATAAAAGGTATGTTCGATATGGGCCGATAATTATTTAATACTGAAGGGTCGAGCCCAGTTTTCTTCAAAAGAGGCTTTATCACAGCAGTTTTTAAAATGTCTCGAAATACTCCTGTCTGCAATGAGGTGTTGACTAGATGAGTGAGCTGTGGTAACAAACTGCCCAACACGGACTTTAAAAAGCTTGTGGGCAGCTCATCAAGAGAACAACTACTTGAGCTCAAACTAAAAACAACATCTTCAATTCTTTTTTCATTTACCATTGAAAAATGTGTAAGTTGTAAGAGTCCAACTGGTTGGAAAGTTATCGTTTGGGACGTAGGGGTTATTGAATTTTTTATAGATTGGACTTTATTTTTAAAAAATAATGCAAAAATCATTACAGTGAGGTAAAATGAGCCTACGGTGAGGTAAAATGAGCCTATAGTGAGGTAAAATGAGCCTAAAGTGAGGTAAAATGAATCTGTAGTGAGATAATATGAGCATGTAATGAGGTAAAATGAGCATGAAATTAGGTAAAATTAGCCTACATTGAAGTAGAATTCACCAATAATGAGGTAAAATGAGTCTATAGTGAGGTAAACAAGCCTACAGTGAGGAAAAATTAGTGTGTAAATAACTGTGGGCTAAAATTTCGTCACTGAGCTCATTTTCTCTCTATGTGGGGTTCATTTTTCATCTTTGTGAGCTCATTTTCCCTCACTGTGTTATCACGTTTCTACACTGTTGGCTCATTTTACTTCATTTTTGCCTCTTTTTCCTCATCATGTCCACCATTTCCCTCTCGTTGCTTTATATTCAGTTTTTCTCCTCTGGTCTCGTTTTCAGGTTTATAGCATTCTAAACTTTGAGCCTTAAATCTTCGTCCATGAATCGATAAAAACTGAGGAAGGAAGCGGCTCTGACAGATTCTCTTCTTTTTTCTGTTTTCCCTCCCATCCTTCCTCTGCAGACGAGGCTCCAACGTCTCTCTGGTGTTGGACATGTCGGCCCTTGGCGCCGTGGAGCCCCTCAGCGTTGCCGTGGTAACGCCGAGGGAGGCGGCGGCCCGGGAGTACCTGCTGTCGGCGGGGCGACTGCTGACCCGACTGCAGCTCCGAGACGTCGTCCAGAACACCCACAAGCTGCACGCCGAGTTCGCCGTAAGTCCACGTGTTCGATCAAACGTTAAAATCAGGGAAAGAAGACGACAAAAATGACGTGAAAATGACAAAAATGAGACACATAGCAAAAAAATGAGACGCAAAACGGCAACAATGAAATGCAAAACAACAAAACTGAGACACAAATGTCACAAATGAGACGCAAAACGGCAACAATAAGATGCAAAACAAAAAAATGAGACACAAACGGCAAAAATTAGACGCAAAACAACAAAAATGAGATGCAAAATGACAAAAATTAGACGCAAAACGACAAAAATGAGATGCAAAATGACAAAAATGAGATGCAAAACGACAAAACTGAGATGCAAAATGACAAAAATGAGATGCAAAACAAAAAAAATGAGACGCAAAACAACAAAAATGAGACTCAAAATGACAAAAATGAGATGCAAAACAAAAAAAATGAGACACAAACGGCAAAAATTAGACACAAAACGACAAAAATGAGATGCAAAACGACAAAAATGAGATGCAAAATGACAAAAATGAGATGCAAAATGACAAAACTGAGATGCAAAACGACAAAACTGAGATGCAAAATGACAAAAATGAGATGCAAAATGACCAAACTGAGATGCAAAACAACAAAAATGAGACGCAAAATGACAAAAATGTGACAATTGACACGAAACAAAACAAAAAAGATACAAAAAATTTGATTAAAAAGTCAGAAAGCGACAAAGGAATGGACAAGTGACAAAAAAAACCACAAACACACAACGATTCACAAAACAACGAATAAAGAAACGGTTCCATCAGGATAGAATGAAGGTTCTGGACTGGTCTCCTTAAAGCTAATATTTGTTTAAGTTTGTCTGTTTCCTCATCAGTTCGGATCTTCTAGTTTCAGTTTTCTGGTTTATCTTTGACTCCTCTGGACACTAAAGCTACTATCAAACATGGAGGTGGCAGTATCATTATACTGTCAGTTTCTTCATCAGTCCACAGGTTCTTGATGGGCTTAAGTCAGGACTTTGGGGAGACCAGTCTAGAACCTTCATTCTAGAACCTTCATTCTGTCCTGATGGAACCATTTCTTTACCACGTCTGATGTGTGTTTGGACTCATTGTCTGGTTGAAACATCCAACTGTGTCCAAGATCAACCTTCTGCTGATGGTTTTAGGTTTTCCTGAAGAACGTGGAGGTGATCCTCCTTCTTCATTATTCCATTTACTTTGTGTAAAGCTCCAGTTCCACAGAGCATGATACTGCCACCTCCATGCTGGATGGTAGGTTTGGTGTTCTTGGGGTTGAAGGCCTCATGTATATTTTTGACCCAGTAGACTTTGTCATCTTTCCAGAAGAACTTTAATAAATCTATGAAAGACCCAGATTCATAATTGTTTTTTGTGACAAAGATTCATGTTTAAATGATTCCATCGTATAAAATTCAAAGTTTTGGAGTTATTATATTTATGGTCTTTATAAGTTTAAACGTGTAGTTCAGTAAATAAATAGAAGGTGCGTAACGTGTAGATATTTCCTGATTTTATAACTAACAACGGGTAAGTTAAATTAAATTGAGGCACTCAGGTCAACTTTTTGCTGTAGTTGTAGGAAATTGAACATCTGGTGAATCTGACTTCAGCTGTTAAAGCTGGAATAGTTCCGGATATGTTTGTTCTGATGATGGGATGTTTTCATCGCCGTTCTAATCATCATCGCCTCCTTGGGTCCTTCATCTTCCTTCCTAATTCATCCTCATGTCAGGTTCGCTGTTTGAACCAGAAAACATCAGTAAAACTCGTCTTTCTTCTCGTTTCAGGAAATTCCGATGAACTTCATCGACCCCAAGGAGCTGGACATCCCAAACCACGGAACCAAGAACCGATATAAAACCATTCTGCCCAGTGAGTCCTCGCTGTTGCTAGGAAACCTTCCAAAGCAAATCCTCACCTCTCATTTCCTGTTGAACCAGGAAGTTGTTTTATGACGTGGGAGGGGCCTGAAGTCAAAGGGCAGCCGGAGAACATCCCGCCTCCTGATGGCCGCGGAACAATAGACGTTCCTCAGAACATTTTGTTCTCGCAGCGAGGTGGGAGAACCGCCCGATTAAGACGTTATGTAACTCACTCATACACTAAAAGAGGTTTTGGCTTGGTGTTTTTGGAGAGGGGGCGGAGTTATCAACACGGCCTTTCCTTCCGGCCAATCAGGAGAAAGGAATGCTCACCTGTCATTCAAAGCTTCCTGTGTTCCAGTTTCTGTGTTGTCTTTCTGAAGGACTCATTGTTTCAGGGGTTGTGGTTGGTTCAGCTGAAGGAGGTTTAAAAGTCAGAAACAGGAGTCATGGTTTAGGTTCAGTCAACTTTTAGACCTGGTAGTTCTACACCTCAGTGTGGTCCACCTCACCTGAACACGAGTTCTTAAAGTCTGTCAGACTCACCCAGGAACTGGTCGTATGAAATCCTTGTACAACGTTCATGTTTATCAGTTGTTCCTGACTTTGGGCTCAAATGTGCTTAAAATGCCTAAAATATAGTAAAATTACAGCCGAAGATATTCTCAGTAAGTAGTTGAATTAAAGGTGAAAACAAGCTTAAAATCTAATCAAGACAAAGCCTAAAACTGGTTCAAAAACTACATAAATTAAAGCCTTAAACTAAAGACTACTGTAATTAGAGCTTAAAACAGGCTTAAAAACTCGTCAGACTTGATCTAAACTGAGCGGTAAAAAGCTTCGTCCTTTCTGTCTGTGAATGTTTGATCTGCATTTTTCTCGTTATTTTTCTTTCAGATCCTCATTCCAGAGTGATCCTGAAGTCCAAGAGCTGCAACGACCTGCTGAGTTCCTACATCAACGCCAACTACATCCGGGTAACAAACTCATCTTTAGTTTTTGCTGCTTCTATAGATCATATTTTGTCTAAACTTGGACAGAAACCCGTCGACTTCTCACCTCTGGAACATCTTCAACCTCTTTGTTCAGTGAAAGTAAACAGAATCTGAAGTCGCTCTCAGACTGTCACACAATAGAAACTTCCTGTCAGGAAACTCCACAGAAAACATTTAAATTCTTTCTACTTCTCTTCAGAATGACTTCAGTGGAAGTTCACAATCTCATGAAGGAAATCTGAGCCAAAACTCTCATTTTTTAATTCACGGAAACGACCGATTACACAAAAATGTGCAACTTTCACCTCAAATTTCAATTTTTTTATCAGTTAAAAATATAATTTAAATTTCAGAAACTGTTCTAAAATGTTGATGATTTAAGGTAGAATGACTGTTCTGACTCTGTGATTGGCTGCCGTCTCAGGGTTACCTTGGCGACCACAAGGCGTTCATCGCCACCCAGGGTCCGATGGTGAACACGGTGAACGACTTCTGGCAGATGGCCTGGCAGGAGGAGGCTCCGGTCATCGTCATGATCACCAAACTGAAGGAGAAGAACGAGGTAACAGCAAACGCAGAAAAAGAACGTTAAAGTCTGACGTGAGCCGAGACTCTGGACGGTTCAACGTTCAATAAGTTTTACCCTTAAATTGTGACGTTAGTCTGAGTCCTAAAGTTCGTAAAACTTCCTAAAAGCCGTTTTTTCCCCCGGTGTTTCTCTAGAAGTGTGTTCTGTACTGGCCAGAGAAACGAGGGATCTACGGCCGGGTGGAGGTTCTGGTGAACAGCGTCAGAGAGTGTGAACACTTCACCAGCCGCAGCCTCACGCTGAAGGTAAACTACTTCCTGTTTCCTGTTTCCTGTCCACCAGAACCGTTCTTTAACCCCGTTCTACCCCTCCAGTGTGGGAATCAAACCCGCGAGCTGCAGCACTACTGGTACACGTCGTGGCCCGACCACAAGACGCCCGACTCGGCGCTGCCGCTGCTGCAGCTGATGGCTGACGTGGAGGCCAGTCGAGGTTCTGGAGGTCCGGTCGTCGTCCACTGCAGGTACTAAAGCAAACACTGAGCCAATCAGAGAGCCTCTCTGTAGTGATGTCATCATGACACGGTTCTGTTACAGCGCGGGGATTGGCCGGACGGGATGCTTCATCGCCACGACGATCGGCTGCCGGCAGCTTCAGCTGGAAGGAGTGGTGGACGTCCTGAGCATCACCTGCCAGCTGAGAGCCGACAGGTAGAAAATGCCGGATAGAACCGATTTGAATGGTTCAACTGGGAATGGTTTAAGTCGTTTTGTGGCTATTCTGGGTTTTCATGATGTCTGACATCTTTTTTTGGTAGTTGTATGGTTTTTTTTTGGTTGTTTTACATCTGTCTGTGGTCATTTTGCATCTTTTTGTTGTCGCTTTTCATCTTTTGGTTTGTTATATCCTTTTGTGGTTGTTTTCCATCCATTTTCCATCAGTTTTTGGTTATTCTGCACATCTTTTGATCGTTTTCCTTCTTTTAGTCGTTTTCCATCTTTTTGTTGGTCATTCTCCATCTTTTTTGTTGTTTTGCATCTTTGGCTCTTTTATATCATTTTTGTGATTGTCTTACATATGTTTTTGTTATTTTACTCATTTTTATGATTGTTTTATGTGTTTTTATTTTTGTTTTACATCTTTTTTGGTTGTTTTATATCTTTTTGTGGTTGTTTTGTATCTTTTTTGCTCATTTTCCATCTGTTTTGGCTGTTTTCTATTGTTTCTTTGATCATTTTCAATCTTTTTTGGTTGTTTTGCGCGTGCTTGTGGTCGCTTTACATTTTTTTGACATTTTGCATCTTTTTGCTGTCGCTTTGCATCCTTTTGTGGTCGTTTCACATCTTTTTTTTCCCCCATTTTGGGTATTTTCTTTGTTCGTTTTGCATCTCTTTGCACTAGTTTTGTGTCTTTGTGGTTAATTTTGTGTCTCTTTGTGGTCTTAGATGCCTTGTAGATGTTTTCAGTCATTCATTAGTGGCTGTCATCTTTAATTTATGATATTCCGGCTGTAGAATGCTTATAAACACGTGATTTATAAAAAAATTAAACAACTTCATTATTGTTTTTGGTCGGACAGAGGAGGAATGATCCAGACCGGAGAGCAGTACGAGTTCGTCCATCACGCCTTGAGTCTGTACGAGTCCCGCCTCTCTGCAGAAACTGGCCAATGAGGAGGCTTCAGCCCGCAGGTGTGTTACCACGACGACTCCTCGGCAGGTAGATCTGACTGTTGGACCTCTGGTGAATCGGAAGCAGCTGTTTGAAATAAATGGACAACCAATCAGGACTTTAGTGGGCGGAGCCTGCTGAAGCTACGAGGAGGTAAATTTCTGAGGATGGAATGTATCCTCCTTCTTCTTCTTCTTCTCTGGTGTTTCTTCTTCACGTGTTGTTGGCGAGCAACGAAGGATCTCCTCTTAAACCGACTGAATCGTGTTTTTACCCAACGGTCCTCTTACCTCTTTTCTGTAGTTTGAAACTGAAAGTTGGATACCACTGGTGTGTTTCTGTGTCTTATAGGATTTCTACATTATTTTGGTGTTAGCCTAAACGACTGTTAGCTCGGCCGGTTGAACCAACTTCCTGTCGTATTTTAACCTGTAGTTTGGTCACTCTGGAGTTAAAATGTCCTTCAGCTGGTGTTCAGCGTGACTTTCACGTTCTGAGGTTCAAAACGATCTCAAAAATACCAAATATACCCGTTAGCTTTCAGCTCCGTTAGCTAAAATATGCTAACCAGCCATGTTTAAATGCTAATGCTGCTTCAGTTCCACCTCACGAGGTGAACAAATACATGAATTAAACATAAACTGGCTTCGTTTAACCCTCAGAAGTCAAAGAAGCAGTTTTTTTAAAATGAGTTTTTCTCCACTGTGGCTCATTTTTCACTGCGATATGACGTCGAAAATCAAAAATAACCTCAAATCAACATGTCCAACTCTAGATATTCAACTGTTTCCATGTTTCCAGCTGTAGAAAGATGTTTCACCATGCCAAATGTATATCCAACAACTTTATTTTATTCATCCAGTAGGTTGGATTTTCCCCGCATAGTAATTTTGGACAGATTCATTTGTAGACATTTTTTCAGTTATTTTTTTTATTAATTTTAGCCATTTTGACCATTTTTCTGGATCATTTTGAATAGGTTTCCAGGTTTCCATCACTTCTAACAATTGTCAAGTCATTTTAGACACTTTTTTCAATTATTTGGACAATTTTAAGTCATTTTCGACAATTTTTCAATTACATTGGAGAAATTTAAAGCATTTTAGACCATTTTCTCAATCATTGGGACCTATTTCCAGGTTTCTGTCATTCTGACAAAGTTTGAGTTACTTTGGACACTTTTTTTTCCCAGACATTCAGAGAAGTTTAAGACGTGTTGACATTTTTTAAAAATATATTGGAGACGTAGCCAAAAACTCTGGCTGAAAACTTAGATGTTTTTACTACTTGCTTGCTGGTTATGCTGAGGAGTTCAAAAGTTTTTTGTTTTTTTTACCGTATCTGGTTTGAGCAAACGGTTTATTTTTGGCTAATTTTTCAATTTTGCATGTAGAATAAGGCAAATTTGGTGAAATATCATGATTTTAAGCTGAGATTTGCTTATTTTTTCCAATGGACCAACACTCCACATGGGATCAGGACCGTCGTAAAGATAATAATCAGCCGATGATTTCTGTTTTTACAGTTTCTGGCTGATGAATGCTTCATTTAGCGATATATATATATATATATATATATATATATATATAAGATAACTTGTTTTTCCAAGTCCACCAGTGGGTTTTTGGGTTCAGAGGGTTAAACACCAGTTTCACTTTTACTTTATAATCTGAGGTCCCAAACAGACCGACCTCCAGCCATATGAAACATGCTAACAAATAAGCTCCTGCTAAGCTAGTCGTAGTAGATGCTAATTTTAGCTTTAATAGCTCAGTGCGCTTTATTGCTAATAAATGGATGCTAATATATAAACTCATGCTATAGCTAGCATGCTACTAACACATAACCCATTAACTCTAGTGTCCTGCTGCTACACCAGGCGTTAAAACAATAACAGCTGTTATTTTGACATTTTTTTTAACAAGTACAGCTCCAGTCTACGAATTATGGGAGCTATAGTTTTTGGATGAAATCATTGTTGTTTTGTCTTTGTTGTGTTTTTTAGGTATTCAAATTATAATCTCGAGCAGAAACCCCTAATGATGTGTTTTTTGTTGTTTTTTTAGCAATACCAGTTAATATGATTGGTAAAATACACAAATAAATGGAAGATAATGATGCAGAATTTATCTCAAAAGTTGCTTTTAGTCCCAATTTATGGATTTGATTCATTCTTAAAATTAATGCTGCCAAAGTTTTGGGCCAAATTGAAAACACGAGTCATTCTTGACTCATTCCTAACGCATAAATCTAAATTTCTTGCTGCTCGGTCTCACAGTTTACACTCCATCTTGTAGTTTCCAGCCTCCCCTGTTGTGTGAAACGTTGCTTTATACCAAAAATGTGAAATAATTTCCGTCACGATGGTGCAGTCATCACATCGATGTGCTGTTGTACATTCTGTTATCTAGTCAGTATGTTATTTTGGTGTATCAGAGTAATAATAACTTTATTTTTATACTGTTTTTACATGTTTTCGATGTCTTTAGCAGCAATCAGCCATTTCTCGACTCGCATTGAAAAGCCTCATTATGTCCAAAAGACCGACTGGAATCAACTATTGGCATTTGTTTTGACATCTCAGAGACAAACTGAGAATAAAGATCTGAAACTTTGCCCCGTTTAAGCAATAACTTTGAAATTTTCCTCCAAACAAATGAGAGACTAAATCTGCCAAAAACAATCAGAGTCCAGAAAAGGATGGTCGGTTTTTCTATATTGACGTGTTTTAGAGCCGAAACGGAAGCGTTGAAGCGTTTTTCTCACTCCTGTGTCCAGTGTTTTGGGATTTTCCGAGGTTTTGACAGTAATGCCAGTAACGAAGAACATCCGACGGTGTACAGAACATGTTAAAGTGCTATTAAAACCCAAACAAAACACAGAAATCTTGCTGCTACGACTGGAAGCTTCTGGATAAGACTTTTTCTATGTACCTATATATTTTTATTCCTTACTTACGATACAACCGCAGGACTCTGGACCCGAGTCTCTTGTCTATACGAACTACTTGCCTCCTGGAACGTCGCTGACTCACTTCTTGCCTGGAACTGGATCAGTCGGCGCTTTAAAGTGTTTTACACTCTTGGTTTGAGCTGCCTGAGTGAAAGTGAGTTTGTCCTCGATGGTTTTCTCTGCAGAAACAACAACAACAACACACACTGCCTCTGACGTAGTATTGTGTCTGTACAGTAGGATGTGGTTCATGTCCTGTACTTCAATGTTGTTGACTGTTGACGGAGCTTAAAGGGACCCTAAATGCTTTACTTGTAGGGAAGTAAATCTGGAGCTGACTTGAATTTAGAAGAGATTCACTGCCTCTCTACTGCCGCTAGTTTTTTCTAATTTTCTGATGGAGACAGGGTTCAACTTTCCATTAGTTTAACTGCAAACTGTTGCTAGTTTAAGACTTAAATCCTTCATTTAGTATAAAACGGATGAACTAAACGTGTGGTAAGGTGACATTTGTCAAGAATCGACCAAACAAAGATTTCAATCTACTTAACATTTGTTAATTCCGTGAAAGAAAAAACATCTACATATGTCATATTTCCAGGAAAGTTACTACAAGGTTTACTCTAGAATTATAAAATGCAATATAAGCTTTTATTAGCTGTGTTTCCATAACGTATTTTACTTAAACGTATTTTACTTATTTTGAGGTGTCGAATCAAGAAAAAAGTTCATGGAAACACATAATATGAAGACAAAAATAAACAATTCAATAGAAAAAGAAAAAATATCAATGACTTACTTTGGAGATGGAAATACCTTTTCTACGTTTTGACGTATCGACCATTTACGACTGTTTCTTTCATTGCTTTGTCTTCGGATAGCGTAAAACTTGACCAATACCGACTGACAATCAAGAATATTACTTTCCTGATTGAAACAATTCCTGGAAATGTCTCTCAATTTTTCTCTTATAGATGAAAAATAGTTAAGTTTGTTTCTTCTTGTTTTTTAAGGTTTTTGTTTCCAGCTAGTTTATCCAAAGCTGTTCATGGAAACAAGGCTAATTAGCATTATCTTTGGTTTTCTGTTAGCTATATTTCTAAAGTTTGTCTCAAATTTCCTTGATTGTATGGAAAACATGATTAATGAGTTCTTCTAAGTTGTGTTTTTGCCCCCTGGTTCAGGACTTTCTCTAGCGGCTAGCTAATACTATTGCACTTTATTGTATAACTCACCATAAGCAAAGGCACTGAAGCTTATTTTGAAAAGAATTGCCTTGGGAACTGAAATGAAGTTTATCAAAAAACATCTGCAGCAGTAGTTAGTAAACTAACTATTGAAAGATGGCTTTTGGCGCTAACAACATTAGCTTGTAGACGTATTAATTTTAGCTCATCAAAAAGATAGTTTTAATGTTGAAGAACCAGTTAAAGTTAACATTAAAGATAGTTCTCTGTGTAACATTAGCTTGTGAACAAACTGGTTTTAGCTTGTTGTAAATGATAGCACTTTCTAGAAGCTTTAGCTTGTGGAAACTGACTTTAGGTCATGCAAAAATAGTTCTTTCTGTAATACTATCTAGCAAAGTAGTCACTTTTTGCTCACTTGTTTTGATAACATTAGCTTGTGGAGGCGCCAGTTTTAGCTTGTGTAAAAGATGTTTATTTTCCTGTAACCATAGTTTGTTGAAGAACCAACTTTAGCTAATGTATAAGATGGTTCTTTCAGCAACAATAGCTATTAAAGGAGATAGTTTTAGCTCTTCTGAAAGGTAGTTGTTTTGGTAATGTTAGCATGTGAAATAACCAACTTTAGCTAATGTAAAAATGCTTCTTTCTGTAACATTAGCTTGTTTTAGAACCAATTTTAACTCATGTAATGCTAGCTTGTAGAAGAACCAATTCTATCTTATTTAAAAGAATGTTCTTTTAGTAAATTTACCTTGTGGAAGAACCATTTTTAGCTCATGTAAAAGATATTTCTTTCAATAATGTTAGCTTGTGAATAGCCAAATATTGGGTCATGTAAAAGATGTGTTTTTTGGAACATTAGCTTGTGAAAGAACCAATTTCAACCTAAGTAAAAAGTGTTTCTATATGTAATGTTATGTTATAGATGAATTGATTTTCCACATGTAACAAAAAGGACCAATTTCAGCTCAGGTAAAAGTTGTTTTTCTTTTCTGTAACAGTAGTTCGGTGAACTAACTTTAGCCAACTTTAGCTAATTTAAAAAATAGTTCTTTTTATAACATTAGCTTGTTTAAGAACACATTTTAGCTCGTGGAAAACATAGTTCTTTTAATAACATTTGCTTGTAGAAGAACCAATTCTAACCCTTTTAAAAGAATGTTTTTTTCACTAATGTTAGCATGTGCAAGAACCAGTTTTAGCTTATGTAAAAGATGGGTTCTTTTAGTAACAGCTGTGTGAGGAAGACTGTATTTTAGCTCAACGTGAAAGATGTTTTTTTGAGAAAGGTTAGCTTGTGAAGGAACCAAACTTAGCTAATGTTATAGATGATTCTTTGAGAAAGGTTAGCTTGTCGAATATCCAAATTTAGCTCCAAATTAAATGTAAAAGATGGTTCTTTCAGTAACATTAGCTAGTAAACAGCCCAATTTTGGTTCATGTAAAATGTGTTTTTCTGTAACATTCGATTGTGAAAGAATGAATTTCAGCTCAGGTAAAAGATGTTTGTTTTCAGTAACATTAGCTTGTGGAAAAATCAATTTTAGACTTTGTAAAAGACGGTTCTTTCTGTAGCGTTAGCTTGCAGAGAAACCAATTTCAGCTAATGTAAATATTTGTTCTTTGCTGACACTAGTTGGGGAAAGAGACAATTTCAGTACATGTAAAAGTTTAATTGAAGCAAACACTTGAGTATTGACTTGTTCTTTGGCTAACATTGTACCTCATGACAAAGTTTACTTATTTATAAATGGAAACTCATTAAAAAGTCTTTGTAATCCAGTGGCTCGGAACTGTTTTAGTCAGCAGCATTTTCCAGTTGCTGACAACTCCAGGATTAGATGGAGGCAATTGATTCACTGTGGCGACCCCTGAAGGAAAAAGCCGAAAGGAAAAGAAGAAGTCGCTGACAAAATAGTTTTACAAGCTAGCAGGAATGCTAACACTGAATAGCAGGAAGTGGTTTCTGATTTATATGAAGTTTTATTTGTGCAGTAAAGAGAGGAAGTCCTGAATTAGAAGGCAGGAATTATGGGTTCAAAATCACATTTCAAATCAGCCATAACAAGTTTCATGAACACTTGAAAGAAAAATGTGTAAAGAACCACGTTAACAACATAAATATTAGGGTCCCTTCAAACTTCTCCTGTGTGGGCATTACAATCCGTCAGAGTACACTCGATGCTGTTAGTGTACGTCCGTTCTACTATTCTACGTTTGGCTTTTTCATGTATTACTAATCAACTTGAATGTTGTAATGGTGCAGAACATTAGCCACTGAGTAGTGCTGTAACCTCGTTATCTACTCTATATATTGTTACCTGTAATCTGTACAATAAAAACTGGACATGAAGAACGTGGAACCATGTTGGACTGACTGACTCAGAACCTCCTGGTAACTCTTCTCCAGAACAGGTGGGAACGTGTTTACATGGGTTAGTACCGACTGGATCCGGTGGGTCTAAACAACTTAACATCCCAGCAGAAATGTAAGCGTTCTAAGAGGGATCCAAGAAAGTTCTACAATGTTTTCTTGTAGTTCACATAATGTTCTTAAAGATAACGTTAAGATAACGCCCTGACGTTAACAAAACTGAAATTTACACTGAGGCTGTTCTTCCTTTATTATCATGGAACACTTTATGTTTTACAGAAGAACGTTCTCTAATGTGTTCTCTCAACAACATCCTGCAGGCATCTTTTTTATCACATTACAGGAATGTTCTCTGAAAATCCTCTGAAGCCTGGGGAACATTTGGAAAGCATTTGTTTGAAAGCTGCAGAACCTTGTCCTGCCCAGACTGAGTAAGAATGTCTTTGGAACCGTGTGTTCTTGAAAAATTCTGCAAAATTCTTGTAATGCATGCAGTGAGAGGTTTTTCTAAAGATAGACGACATTCTCCAAAGATGTTCCAACAATGTTGGGTAATACCATTAATGTTGCTTCAGTCGGTATTTGAAAAAAACCTTGCAGGAACTTGTAGGTAACGTTAGTTTAAAGTTGTGGGAACGTTCTCCTCTGTGTGGGGTGATTCCTGACCAGTGAACTCGTGGATCTTTTGTTCCTAGAAACTATGAGAGAGAGTGGCAGAGAACAGGAAGGAAGGAAAGAGGTGTGGATGACTAAATGTAGCTCAAACTGGCTGAAACAAAGAGTTCAACCTTTAGCTCCAAACGCTGCAAAATAGAAGAATCAATCTGAACTTTTATGGTCGCATTAAAGTCTGGAGTAGAGTTCATCCATCATAGACGTCTAATTATGAGAAATTAACCGGATTTCTTAAAAAAACATATATACCTTACGTTAAAAATAACATACATAAAACAAGTAAATAGTCCTGTACATCATCATGTCAGTAATGAAAATTAAGTGTTGATCTTAAGACTGGAGACCTAAAATAAAACTTGTTAGTTGACCCAACATCTAGCAGATCTGAACTTGCAAACAAACTAAATTCACATGCAAGAAATTACATCATTTACAGCGTAATTTCAAGATAAAACAGTCATTTAGTGGAGAAATGGTAACATAAGGTGGCAAAAATGTAATCTCCAACGTTTTAGATAATCATTAATGGTGGTTTTTTTTAATGAGGTCCACCGTGACAAAGTCTTCTGAGGCGGTTAATGACTGCCGAACAGAGTTTATAACTCCTGTTAATAGAATAACACCATCAGCATAAGGAGAGATTTCAGCTGTACTTAATTAGTGTTATTGATGAATTCATTAATTAAACCTATTATTGTATAAAATTTACACCCTCAAAACAGTGATTTTGCTTTTTTCATTCTTTTTCCATCATTTTATTGTAGCTTTGCCTCTTTTTGCTGTTTTACATCTCTTTGTTGTCGCTTCACATAATTTGTTGGGTTATTTTCCTTCTTTTGGTCGTTTTGCCTCTTTTTGGTCTTTGTACATGTGTTTTTGGTCGTTTTAGATCTTGTGTGGTTGTTTTACATCTTTTTTTGGTCTTTTCCATTTTTGGGGGGTCATTTTCTACTTTCTGTCATTTTCTATATTTTTTGGTAATTTTGCATCATTCTTTTGGTGGTTTTGCATAATTTTATAGTTGTTATACATTTTTATCAGGTCGTTTTTGATTGTTTTCCATCTTTTTTGGTCATTTTCCATCTTTTTGTTCTTGCTTTACATCTTTTTTGGGTCTTTTTACTTCTTTTTGTAGTCGTTTTCCATCTTTTTTTGGTCGTTTTGCATCCTTTACTTAATTTGTGTTATTGATAAATTGATTATTGATTAATTAGGCTTATTATTATTGTACAAAATTCATATCCTAAAAGTGGGCCTATTATAAATATCACAAAATATAATGTGAAATCTTAAGAGATTACATGAATTTATTGGGTTTTCTTATCTTGAAAAGGTTTTATCCACTCTTTAGACTTGATAAACTGACAATAATGGATTAATTTAGACTCGTCCCATCAGAAATCCCAGATGAGACCACATCAGAAGTCGACGGTGACAAAGCAAAACTTTAAACTCTCGGCGATGACGGCGTCTCGGCGGGGTTTGATCAAACGCTCGTCTCTATTTTTAACTGCTACCTCTGCATAGGTGAGCCGCTGTTGTAGCTCCAGGACTATTTATAGCCGCCGTCCAGCTCACTTTGTGACTCAGAGCTGTTGGCTTGATTGAGGAAGTCCGTTGGAGAGTTTAAGCCCGCAGACAGGCAGGAAAAGAGACAATAAAGGCGGTGAGACAGGCCGAGGAAACAGAGGAAAGACCGAGTTTCAAGTCTGAGAGCCCTGAGTCGAGGATGGACGTCGGACCGAACCGACAGAAACGCCGAAACATCTGGAGAACATAAGGAATATCACCAGGAACTACTGTTTTTACAGACTTTTAACCAACGTTTTTCCTTCCAGCTTCACTTTTGAGGATATTTTCCGACGTTAAGCGGTGAATCTAAACCAACGCTTCCTACCTCAGCCTCAGGATTATGGTGGAGTCTGCTCCCCGTGAAGATCTAACGGAGGGTCAAAATGGTGAAATGTCAAGTTAAACGCTGCTTCCTGTTCGTCTCGGTGCTGCTGCTGCAGCTTCAGGTGAGTTAAAATTCATCGTCTGCGTAGAAAATCACATTTAAGAGGTTTAAGATGCAACGCCAAGGTAATGGTGTCGGGTTTTCTGCAGCAAATGGTGTTTAAATGTGGTATTGTCCCTTTTTGTACTGCAAATAATAGTATTTCTTGCGCTTTGTTTTATTTTTTTATTTGATAGGGACAGTGCACATTAATGAACATCTAATTAGACAGCAATAGATGGATTATTGCAACAACACTCATTTACATTCCTAACTGTAGTTGTTGCATCTCTTAAGCTAATATTAATTCATATTTTCATCTGGTTTTTTGGTACATTGACCAATGTACCTAAAAACTCAGACAGGGCTAAAAATCTGAGATGCTATGAGGTTATTTTTGAGAAATCAAGTTTTCTCAGTGTTTCAAAAAACATTTCTACGTGCAACTACCAAATAATCCACATTTTTCTTTAGAAAATAAGAATATTAAAGATTGAAATGATACGTATAAATGAAGTCAGTGTTAACACCACAGTTCTTATTTTTAGGCAAAAAAAAATAAGAAGCGACTTCTGGAGATTCTGTTTGCTTTTGAACTGCAAATCACATTTTAGAGCGCTGATCTAGTGATAAAGCAACCAAAATATTCTTATTTGATGTCATTTTTATTCTATATGGAAACAACGTTAGATGTTATACTAAAAAATGCAGCATATTTTAAACAACAGATGTTAAAGTTTTCAGTAGAAAACCAACATTGTTACAATTTTAATATTTTTTATATTAAGTGTTACGGCCACATAATAATGTCAATTATAGAAAATAACCAGACCTAAATACTCTTAAACATGCTAACTGTGGAGAGAAAATCAAACTTTATTAAACTACAGTATTTATAATTCTAAAAAGGATTTTGAGTTTTATTTGCTTGAAACTTTAAAGATAAACGAAACAGAAAAAACTCAAACTGTATTTTCGACACTTTCAGGTAAAAGTTTTGGTTTTCTAGAAGATTAAAACCAAAATAAACTCATAAAATCACCACCGTTTCAGCCAGTTTTCATAAACCGCCTCCTACTGGTCAGCTGTGGAAACTGCATCAGCAAAACAGCACTAGAACATTATTTTATTCCTGGTTCTGCCGTTGGGTTCTATCATTGATGCACGTTTTTGTTGTCCAACAATTGTATCGAGACAGACTCGTTAAAGGTAGAACATTCAGTGTTTTTGTTAGAGAAGGTTCTACTATTAAATGTCTACACAACAAAAAAGAAGGAAAGATGTTCTCAACGGAACATTAAAAAAAACATCAAGATGTTACCAAGATCTCAGATGGCAGAACGTTCTTTATAAGATGGTCTTGTTTGCCTTTTTGTTGATGGAACACATAGAACATTCTTCTTGAAGATGTTTCCACAGTGATACAAAGAAGGATGTGCTTAACGGAACATTTACACTAAATGTTTTCATTATGTTCTTGAGACCTGATATGACAGAACGTTCTTTAGAAGACGTTCCTGTACTGCAAGAAACGGTCACACTATGATGTTCTGAGGACGTTTTTTGAACATTGCTGAGAGAACACGTTATAGAATCTACAAAATGTTCCCACAATGTTACATGAAGAATGTTCTCGATCAATTTTGAGAACGTTAGTGTGTAACGTTCCAATATTTTTAGGATATCTTTTAAAAAACTTTATCTACTTTTAAGAAGAACATCCACCCGAAAACATTACTAGAACTTTCTCGGAACATCTTCACCACAAACTGATTTCAGCCGAGGTGACCACAAGGTTCCAGAGATTTAGAGAACCAACTGTTCTGACAGATCAGGTTCTAAAGAAACTAAGTTGGAACCTTTTGTTGTCATAAATTCAGAGGATTGTAATGTCATTAATGTTCTGAGGACGTTTTGGAGATGAGAGAACACGACATAGAATCTATAACACGTTCCACAGTGTTCCTCAGGGTTCTATGATAGCAAAGTTAGAATGTTCTCAGTGCAACACTCAGTTTTGAGAGCTTCAGGGCGTCACCATTTTAGACTATCTTTAAAAAACGTTATCTACTTTTAAGAACGTCCACCTGAAAACATTGTTAAAACTTTGCAGAACTTTCTCAGTTTTGAGAACGTTGGGGCAAAACGTTCCAACAAGATTATCACCAAACTTTTTCAGAATGTCTTCAGTTATTTACAATTTAAGAAGAAGAACGCTGAGAACATTAGTAGAACTTTACAGAACTTTCTTTTTAAAACAAACTGATTTTAGCTGAAGTGACCACAAGGTTCTGGAGATGAACAGAACCTGAACAGAGCTACCTGGTTCTTGTGGAACAAACTAAGAGAACCAACTGTTCCCTCATAGATCAAACTAAAATGGAACGTTTTATTGTCATAAATTCTGAGGATTGTAATGTCATCAATGTTCTGAGGAAGTTTTGGAGATGAGAGAACACGACATACAATTCATAAAACGTTCCACCATTTCAGAAGAACTAAAATTTTCCTTTAGAAACTACAAGTAAACTTCTCACTGAGGACATCAGTAGAACTTTACAGAACTTCAGCAGAACGTCTTTGGAACTAAATGACATGAGTTATTGGGATTAATGGTTTTATTCTTGGTTCTATTTGACTGTATTTGATGTTCCTACAGAACGTTCTGAACCTGATTTAAACTCAGAGGTTCTTTAAATAGACGATGAACTGAATTTGCTGAAATCAAAAACCTTTAATTTATTCTGACAGGAACCTCAGGAGAACGTCAACAGAAACGTAGCTGGATAAATTATTTAACGTTTAATTTTTTTAATTCATCAGTTTTCTGCTGCTGATGTGAATAAAAGTTTTGAAAAACTCATAAAGGCGACTCAGTTTAGTTCAGAAAACACATTTAAAACAAAGTTCTCTAAAATGAGATTCAAGATAAATCGTCCTTATAAATCTAAAAAAGAAGTCAGGAAGATTAAACAAACGATCGGAGGTTTAAGGCTTTTCTGCTGTGTTGTGTCTCGCTTTGCTGTTTTGTGTTGTTTTTTGTCAGGTTCGTATTGTTTTTCTGTCTGGTTTGTGTTGGTTTTTTTAAAAAGTTTTTGTCTGATTTTAGTCATTTTGTGTCTATTTTTTCTGTTCTTGTTATTTCATGCTCAACTTGCGTTGTTTTGAGTCTGTTTTTTAATCTGATTTTTCATCTTTTTTGTCTCTTTTTGGATGTTTCATGTTTGGTTTTTGTCATTTTCTGGCTGGTTTGTGTTATTTTTTGTCTTTTTTGTGACACTTTGTGCCTGGTTTTTGTCGTTCTGAGTCAGTTTTTGCCATGTTGTCTGTTTTTTTTCATTTTGTATGTGGTTTTAAGCCTGTTTTGTCTGGTTTTAGTTGTTTTTTGTCTGGTTTGTGTTTTTTTGGTCATTTTGTGTCTGTTTTTAGTCATCTTCAGTCTAGTTTTAGTGATTTATGGCTTGTTTTCTGTTGTGTCTGGTGAAAACTGAACCTCAGTGAGGACAAACCGCCCAGAACCTGTTTGGGTTAAAGGAAACCGACAGATATTTCTGGCAGCTGTTCAGATTTAGTCTGAGGTGTTTCTGACTTTAACCTCCTGATTCCTGAAGCTTTCAGAACAATAGGATCAAAGTTCGACTCCACCCAACGTCCAGGTTTTGGAAAGGAGTCTTTAGACATGAAAGCAGCCATAAAAGTTTGTTGTTTCCTCCTTAGAGGAGATAAAAGATCCTCAAACTTTCCTGCAGGAACATCAGGAAACTCAAAAACTGAACCGAGTTTGAAGGAAAACTTCAACCCAAGTTGGTTTTTCTCATGAATCTTTATCAAAAATCCAGAAAAAAACAAAAATCTGAGGAAAATCCAGACGTTTGTCCAACATTCAGACTTTATAACTCAACCTGCTGCACCTTAAACAATATTTAATATGTTTATCATCTTCTGACTCCTATTCAAGCATCCAGATGTTTTATTATCAGTTACTTTGATTAATGTACACTGTAAAAAGTCCATAAATAAACTGTTAAAGTCTGAAAACAAGGATCCCAAACATATAGACTAAAAATTCCAAAAAATGTGAAAATAATGGTCGAAATCTGTAAAATAAGGTTATTTATAGTGGATTTAAACATAAGAAAATGGTATATTTTTTCTTACACAATAAAAAAGATTAAAATTAATATTTATAAAATATATTTGATAGGATTTTTTAAAATTTTCCACTGTTATTTTATGATTAACAAGTAAAATAACACCTTTTTATGTCATTTTTAGTAGATTTAAATACAGTCATAATTGTCCATGTATTCAGTTTTTTCTGCTACTTGCTGCCAGATTTTCTTTTTATTTATTTTTTAATTTTTTACATTTAAACAGCCCAAAATTTGCTGGTGAATTACATTAACTACCTAAATTTGTCTTATTATTCTGAATTTAAACACATATTTATACATAGAGCTGCTTCTATAAACTTCTGATTTCACATATTTGGTCGGTTATAATTTAATATGTATTCTTAGAGCTGGTTTTGTTCATTCCTGAATATTTACAGATGATTTTTCTTTCCTCTCGTCAGGATTTGGTCGCTCCAGCTCCAGCAGATGAACTCAGATCTTCTTCTTCGTGCAACTTCTCGCTTTCAGAACCAGAATCCGGTCTGGACTCCGTATCCGTGACGCTCACGACGTCCGGATTCGGTTGTTCCTTCGTCGTCTCGTCTCCAGACGCCGCCACAGATGAAACCGACTGTAGAAGAAGAAGAGAAGGAGACGGAGGAGAAGATCTGGAGACCAATGAGATCAGAGAAGACCATCTGGGGACCAATCAGTCGGTCGAAGCTACCAGGAAGCCGATGGACGTTTTCACCTGTTGGTTAAATCACCTGGAACCTGGAACCGAATATCTGCTCCAGGTTCAGTCCAAGAGAGATGACGAAGCTGCAAATACTACCGTTCAGACCAGTGAGTTCATCCAGATAAAACAGAATAACTTTTATTTATGCAGCAAAACTTCACCTTCTACAAAATGCTAAAAAAAAAAAAAAAAAAAAAAAAGAAAGCTGCAAGCAGCGTTGGTCAAATCCTCGCATCCTTTCTAGTCAGCAAATCCAAGCATGTCCAGTAGGTGGCGCTGCAGCTGTGACTCTATATCAGCATATGGATGCGATGAGGCCTGGACTCTGATCAAACATGTAAAATATGAGGCAGATTGGAGCATTTACAGGATAGTTAGACAGCACTTCCTGTTTCACGGCGAAACGTTAAAATCCAGGGGTCGCCATTTCCACACCCTCAGACTGTTGAGGAACATTTTGGTAACTTTTGATCCCCCATTCCTGGTGTACATCTTGGCCAAATTTGAACTGCCTTGGAGTTACCCCATTTGAGTTTATAGCTTTTAAAAATGTGCAAAAATTGGTCCAAAATGGTCCAAAATATGACATATACTTCAAAATGGCCGACTTTGGCATGGATGTCAAATACGTTGTTGTGCGTCTTGATGAGTTACATATGCCTGCCAAATTTCATAGCTGTGGGTGACACATAATGGCCATAGTTCCCGTTTCAAATTTTCCAGGTGGCGCTATTGAGACATTTTGACTTACACCTGTACAGTTCCCCTAAAATATCAAATTTTTCTGACGAGCAAATTTACACGTGTTTCAGAGTATTTTTAGGCCTTCAAAACTGCTACTTTACATGCAAGAGAAAAATGTATAATAACAAACCTAACAGCTAAAAGAGGGTTCTACACAGCTTTGGTGATCGGACCATAAATGTAGAAAAACAGAACAAGTCGGATCATAAAGTTCAACAAATCCCTCCTGCATGTCTTTTCATGAACTATTTTTGCATTTATGTAAAGATTTTCAGAGATTCAAGACTTTATATTTGTAGAATATGTTAATATTGCTCTGCCAAGGTGGACTTACGTGACGATTACTGTTGGTTTGTCTGTCCGTCTGTCTGTTAGCAACATTACTCAAAAACAGACTAACGGATTTAGATGAAATTTTCAGAATTTTCAAAACAAAAGATGCCCATTATTACTGCACAGAAAGTGACAAAATGTCGTAATTTTGGTGATTTGTTGGAACGATACCATGGCTGTCCAACACGTTTTCCGTACATATCATTTATCCTCACTCTGTAGAATTGGACATTAAACAGATCTTTAATTTCGTCTCTTTGACCTCGTCGTGTCTGTCGTTCAGCTTCCCTCCTCTGATTAGCTGCAGGAACCCACTGACACGAAGTGATACCAAACCCCACGATTGTGTGTTTGTTGCGGGTTGACACTGGCCGACGTCCAGAACAGAAGTTGGACCCTCGGAGTGTATTTCCACCGTGGGCTGAGCTCCGGCTTCAGCCATTTCCTGCCTCCATTGTTCCTTTGTTCTGTGGGAAACACTGGAAAAGGGTGTGGGGTGTGTATGTGCAGGAGTGTGTTGTGTCTGTGTGCGTGTGTTGTGTTTGTGTGCTAATGTGTGGGCAGCGTTGGGAGGAAACGGCACCCAGTCGAGTCCCGGCGGTAACCTTCTCGGCGATGCAAAAACACTTGTCCCGAGGCGTTTGTGGCTCCTTATCTTTGAGGGCAATGCCGACTGTTACATCCACTGACCTTTACTGCAACACAAAACCTCTGGCAGAGTATTTTTACCTCGTTTAGCTCCTCAAGACGCCGCCGCAAGTGTTAGCGGAGACCTCAATGCTGTATTAACTGACTTACAATACAATAACTTAAGCTTTTCCCACATTGTTACAGCAGCAAAGAGGAAAGTTCACACAATGAGGAAATATCAGCAGGAACTAACAAAAATGACCCACAGTATATAGAAGTAGTAGTTCAGGTTGGTCCAAATTCCTCTGGATTTAAATAATATCATCATTTGGACTCAGGATGTCCCAATCAAGTTGGTTTTTTTTGTCTCCGATCCCATACAAGTCATTTAATATTTCATATCTGCAGATACTGAGTCCTAATCTAAAACCAATTCTATCAATAATACACACTTTTGTCATTTTGTCTTGTTAGGGTTTTTTAGTTTTGTTGTTTTCTATCTTTCTTTTGTTTTTGCCATTTTGCAGCTGTTTTCTTCATATGTGACTGTTACGGCCACCAGTGTTGGTGTGCCGTCTGGTTGCGGGTGGTTTTCTGTTGGGCCTTTTGGTGGGGAGGCTGCATGTGTGGGTTCAGCTGTGGCTGCTCGAGGTCCCGTTTACACGAGGACGCTTGCAGGTAAAAACGTCAAAATATATCAACAAAACACCCTATCATTTATACGAGGACGGCGTTTTGGGGGTTAAAAACGCAAAAATTTGAAACCGGCCTCCAGAGTGGAAAAGTTGAAAACTCTCCGCCGTTACGTTTCCGTCTAAACAGCAAAACGCAAAACTTTGCCGAAAAAAAACTTTGCTGAGATCTGACCACATTGCGTACGCGATTACGTCACGGTGCTTTGGTTTGTCGGTCGGTACAAGGAAGTAAAAAAGATGTTTTTGTGGCTTTGTAGTCCAAAGTGGTTCGAAGCAGTAGTTTGACCTCTTCGTCTGTCCAAACAAAGTTCTTCTTACTAGTCGCCATCTGACATTTACCGCGGTGGAGATCTGAAAAGGGAGATGGTACACATGCGCGTAGACATGGTGGAGTTTTATCACAGTGCCACCTAGCTGCCTGGCATGCATAACCAATCGAATTCCACACACTATAGAGTCACCGTATATACGCAGATTTCCTTCAAAACCGCTCGTCTAAACGTGAAACAAAAAGTGAAGACAAGACGCCACTTTTGCGTTTTCTGTTAAGATGGTCCTCGTAGCCTATAAACGTAGCCTGAGTCTCTGCAGCACCCCAGCTGCCACTCATTGAATCGTAACAGTGACTTTGTTTTTTTTTAGTGTCATTCTGTTGTTTTGTTTCTTGCTTGTGTTGCTTTTTGTCATTCTGTCTCACGTGTGCCATAGTGAGCTGGTTTTTGTCATTTCAGTTCTTTTTTGTTGTTGTTATTTTGAGTCTTGTTTCATGTTTCTGATGTTTTGTTTTGATCTTTTGTGAGGTTGTCTCACTTGTGTCATTAGGTGTGTGGGTTTTTGTCGTTTTCTGTTGTAGTTGTTGTTTCAGTTGTTTTATTTGTAGTAATACTTGTAGTTAATGCAGTAGTTGTTATTGTTGTACTTGTTGTAGCTGTTGTAGTAGTAGTTGTTGTTGTTTGAGTTGTCGTCAATACCTTCTTTTTTTAAAATAAAAAAAGGTCCACATGTGGACTCCAGGTCTTAGAAAGTTCAGGAAAAGTCAGAAACCAGCTCAAGCAAATGTAAAAAATTACTGTGAAACTGAGGAAGTTTTGGAGGATTTTTTACTGTTTCAGTTCCATAATATTAAACTTCAAAAGCATGGATTAAAAATATGTGTTGGGAGCACGAATACTGCATCAGATTGGGTTAATTATGAGGCATAGAATTCACAGATGTGTTGCAGCTTTGAGTTCATCAGTTACGTTTGTACCGTTTACTCTTCAGTCTGACTGGACATAAACAGCGACTGTAACTCCAGGACGTGTTCAGACTAAAGATTTACATCCCAAACATCAGGTTTGTTCCTCTGAAGTGATTTATCTGTTTTCAACATGGAGTTCAGTCGTAGCAGCAGGAAAAGGATCCGTTTGTTTTCTGGTCATCAAAGTCGGAACTCTGCTGGGAGAGAATCCATCAGGTTGACCTGTTTTTTTTCCCACAATGCATCTCTCTGGGGTCTGACAGCGTTAATTGTGGATGTTTGTGTCACCAAGAACCAAACAAACATCAAGTTTCTGTTTCCATCGCCACTCACTGAGGTTTGAACAGCAAGTTAGGAATCAAAGAGAGCTTCCATGGACATCAGAAATACGATATATATTCAAAAGTAATCATGTATGTCAAAATATCTGGTTAATGCTGAGTATATGAGGTTGATTTACGGCTTTATCATGGATTTAAATGTGGTGTAAGAGTGTTTTTTGTTTTGTGTCGTATCAGAACCGTCGGCGGTGCTCGGTCTGTCGGTGACCTCCAGCACCTCCAGCAGTCTGGGACTTTCCTGGCAGGCCGGCCCAGGCAGGACGCAACGTTTCAGGCTGCAGCTCCGAGAGACTCCTCAGAGCCCGGAACAGTCGGGTACGTCTGTCACAGCAGAGAGAAGTTTTTGTCTCTTTGTGGTTGTTTTTTCTCCTCATACTGCAGATATTAAACTGTTTCCATGTTTTCCTCTCTACTCTGCTCATCGTCTGTAGAAAGATGTTTCACCATGCTGAATGTATCTCCAATAACTCCCTCCTCTGTTCACTGTTTCTGAGCCATGCTGCATTTATTTATTCATCCAGTAGCTTTGATTTTCCTCTCATTCTCTCTGTGGAAACACTGCCTGCAGTTCAACCTGAAAAACTGATTTTTTTTGACAGATAATTGTGGGTCACAACTGATTCAGTCATGGAGAATAAGTAGAATGAAGTTATTTTCATGAAAAAAATCACAATTTTAAAATTTTAAGTGTATTTTTTGCATTTTTTTTAACTTAATATTGCACTTGATGCTCTCACAGACAATTAGAAAGTCTAAAATTTGAATTTTTACAGTTTTTGACTGATAAATGGCATCATTTTGGCAATTTATTTTTCTTTTATTAGACCTAGAGTGCATTTTAAACCTACTTTTAGCAATAATAAGCATGAATTTGCATAAATTAGCATGTACAGATGTGGATGACGTTGGTGATTCTGACTTTTCATTTTGACTCCTAAAGTTTTAATGTTTTTCTTAATGAGTTTCCCTTCAGCCCCAGCTAAACTTTTTGTGTTTACTGTTGAGTAGCAGGATGCTAGCATACTAGCATGCTAAGCTAAGTCGCTAAGGGTTGTAAACATGTGACCTTCTCTTGGTCTGCCGCAGGTTTGCTGAAGAATGAGACGTTGGAGAGCACGACGACGTATCACACCATCACCGGGCTGTCACCGGGGCGATGGTACAACGTTACCGTGGTGACGGAGGCCGGCGAACTGCAGAGCAGCCGGACGATCGAGGCCCAGACAGGTAGAGAGAGAGAGAGAGAGAGAGAGGAAGTAGGAAGGAAGGAAGGAAGGAAGGAAGGAAGGAAGGAAGGAAGGAAGGATAGATAGATGGAAAGAAGGAAGTAGGAAACATCTCTTCTGTCTTCTTTAGTGCCCTCTGCAGTTTCCAACATCACCGTTGACGACAGCAATGGCACGAGTTTGCAGTTGTCGTGGCAACGGCCCGACGGCGACCTGGATGCACTTGTCGTTGCCGTCTCCTCCAATCAGACGAGGGTCTGGGAGATGACTCTGCCTCCGAATGCCACCGAGGTCACCGTCCATCAGCTGACTCCCGGCTCAGCCTATCAGGTCGCTGTGATGTCCAGGAGTGGTGGGTTGACGAACCAATCAGAAACCATCGGCAGGACAGGTGAGATGAGGAAATTTAAACTGTCCTGTATTTAGTTTCGTCTTCATCTTATCTTCTTCCTGCTTTCAGCTCCGTCGGCGGCGTCCTCCCTCTTCCTCTCTCCTTCCCCCTCCGGTGGCCTCCTCCTGACTTGGTCGCCTCCTGTTGGTCACTTTGAGAACTACAAGCTCTTCCTGTTCGATGGCTCCCAACAGTTAGTCAGTACCACTGTGGACCGGGACGCAGTAAAGTACAGCTTCAACAGGACGAGGCTAACACCTGGAAGGATGTACAGAGCGATGCTGAGGGTGGAGAGTGGAGGACTGATGGCTGAGAGCAGCTGTGAAGGTTCAACAGGTCAGAACACAACAGAAAAACATCAAAAATATGTACAACTGCAAAAATACACAATAAATATATTTATATATAATACAGCAGAAATATTGCAGTAAATATTAAACATTCACACAGTACATCATATTTTAGTGTACAAACAGGACATAAAATACTACAAAGCAGCAGAAATGTATTGAAAATCTATGTTTTAAAACTGCATAACATAAAATAAACACAGAAAGTACTACAGAAAGCATACTATTTACAATATCTAACTATTTACATCTGAAGAAATATATCAGTGGGTACTAAAACATAACTACTAACTATATATTACAGGAATAAATGTACAGACAATATACACAATTAGCACAACAAAATCATAGGAAATTCATACATACTGTAGATTACTGTAGAATCATATATATATATATATATATATATATATAGCTTCTAAAATATAGAAATACAGAAAGGTATTTAATGCTAAAGCAACAGTAACAAAATATTTTGAAATACATTACAGAAAGAAAGCACAAAAATGTTTGACATGAAGTTCAGAAACTTTACAAATCAACATATTTATATCAGCAGTAGTAAGGTATACTAGCAAACCTTTGCTAGTGGAGAAATATTGTACATATAATAGAGAAACCAAAATGTATTCCAGAAAATATACATTTGCCCAAGAAAACAAAAAAAGATTATATAAATAGTATACATACTGTAGATTCATGCAAAGATGTATTATATAAAATATATCACTTCTATAACGTAAGACAGAAAATACCGGAATGTAGCTTGAAAAATATTTCAAAGGAAAATAAGTGTACAGCCATGGTCATAAGTTTGGACACAAGTACCATGACACTTGTGAATCTTAGAAATACCACAAAATTGTCACTTACAATATGAATACCAGTCATAGCCATCAACCAAAATGAAATATATTTCATTTTGGTTGATGTACTTATACGATTAAAAAGTGTTCCTTTAATTTTTTTGAGCAGTGTATTTTGTTCCAAAAATATGACAGAGTGCAGAAATGTATTACAAAATATATGCTAATGGACAAATACATGACAGATAATACAGAAATCCACAAGTACATATGTGATGGTAAAAATAAATTAGTATATTTTGATATAGACATGTTATCAGTCAATTATACATGTCTATATTGATATAGACATGTATAATTGACTGATAGCATTGATTATTATGCAAATATTTGACCTAAAACTGAAGACATAGTACTACATAAATGCATATAGTTTTACTGCTACAGAAAAACTACTGAAGATGTGAAGTTTGTACCTGAACTCACCTGATTATGTATTATTTAATCTCTACAGTTCCTGCTCCAGTGGTGGGTGTCCACATTCGGCATTCAGGTGAGACCTCGCTGAGCGCCATGTGGAGCCACGCCCCCTCTGGGTCACGTGACAGCTACTTCCTCACCATTGGCCACGGTAATTACACCACACACCTGAGTCAGACATCAACACTTGTGAAAACTTCAGATAGATGATTTGAATCTTTATCCAACAAAACTTCCAGCTGGAGGACTTTTCATTGCTGCTGTTTCGCAGGTAACATCACCATGGATACCAGGGAGGTGGAGCCTAACATGAGGGAGTGCACATTCAACGTGCTCACACCTGGGAGACGATACACTATCACTGTGATGACCAGAAGCCGGAACCTGAACACCTCAGTGTCTGTGGAGGGCAGGACAGGTGTGTTTTTGTCTCGCCTTGTGGGGACAAAACTTGTCCCTTGATGAGGGCCCTATAAAGCAGGTCCCCACATGGTACAGTAAATGGCAGGCCCCCTCATGGTAAAGTATAACGCGATTCCCCACATGGTAAAGTATAACGCAGGTCCCCTCATGGTACAGTATAACGCAGGTCCCCACATGGTACAGTATAACGCAAGTCCCCACATAGTGCAGTAAATAGCAGGTCCCCACATGGTGCAGTATAACGCAGGTCCCCACATGGTACAGTATAACGCAGGTCCCCACATAGTGCAGTAAATAGCAGGTCCCCACATGGTAGAGAAGATTTTTTCAAATTTATTTGATTTTACCTGAAAGTGTTAAAATATTCAGGCTGTTATGGAATCAAAGTGTTCAGTATTAGATTAGTTTGAAAAAGGACACTCCAGAATACAGTAAGTTAATTGTGTAAATTTAAGTATGATGCATTATCAATGTCAGAAACAACTCATTTTAAATCCATCAGTTTTTATTTTTGTATTTTAATAATGGTAGAGTTTTATGGGAGATTATATTATTTCATAGTAAAATGTAAAACTTTTTGTCACGTTCCATAATTAACACTTAATATGACATTTCTTAAAACCGCTGTTATTTCATAATGTACGTATAAAAAGTGGCATGTATGTAATGTAACCAAGAGTCATAGAAATGTTGTATCACATCATAAATATTACCGTATTTTCACGACTATAAGGCGCACATAAAAGTCTTAGATTTTCTTCAAATTGTGCGGCGCGCCCTATGGTGCAGTGCGTCCTGTGTGTGTTGTTGTTGTTGTAAGGCGGACGTAGACCAGGTGGTTTTTTCCACGCATCACCATCGCTGTTGATCTGTGACTCTATGCGTGCCCATCTCACAGCCGATGTGAAAAAACAAGTGAAGCAAATGAACTCTGAGCTTGCTGTCATTCCGGGAGGCCTGACAAAGGAACTCCAACCGCTGGACATCGGTGTGAACCGGCCGTTCAAAGTAAGGCTGCGAGCGGCGTGGGAGCGATGGATGACCGATGGAGACCACAGTTTCACTAAGAGTGGAAGGCAGCGCCGGGCGAGTTACGCCACAATTTGCGAATGGATTGTAAATGCTTGGGCTAACGTGTCTGCTGGCACTGTTGTTCGAGCTTTCGCAAAAGCCGGCATCATTTCCGAGGCGCCGCACGGCACGGAAAGTGACTCTGACAGTGAAGAAAGTGAACCTGGCATGTTTGATGGAGGTTCAGCGCAGCTGTTCAATTCAGAAACAGAGGATGAGGACTTCCATGGGTTTGATTGATGACGATTACCGGTAAAAAAAAAAAATGTGAATACCAAACTCAGTTTTGCTCCCGCTCTATTTTTAAATACGCACACTTGTGTGCTTGTTTTATCTGTGTTTTACCATGCCCGCACCTATTGATGATTAAAAAAATGTTAGTACTTTGTAATCAATACTTAAATAAAGCACAACCAAACTCAGTTTTGCTCCGGCTCTATTTTTAAATACGCACACTTGTATGCTTGTGTGTGTGTTGTTGTTGTAAGGCCGACGTAGTAGAGGACACCATGAGAACGTTAAAGGGGGAAGTGTGGGCGTGGATTGTATATAAAACCCTCGCCATATAATCAGGTGCGCCTTATGTGTGTTTTAAATACAGTAATGGCACACATAACTGAGAATGCGCCTTTTGGTACAGTGCGCCTTTTGGTCGTGAAAATACGGTAAATCATTGCCATTATTTCCAAACTTTTACCCATTTTTCCAAATGTTTTGATGTAGCCATAAAACCATTTGAACAGATTATAACTATTTTAAATAAAACAATGAATTCAAATCAAATATCTAATAGTAACATCTTTTAAGGATAGATTTTTCAGTAGTGGTTTCAAGTTTTTTTTTTCATCTTCACATGCTAGTGTATAATTTTGTGTTTTGCAGTTCCGATGGCATTTCGTAAAATCACTCTGAGCAACTCGGGAGTTGACAGCCTCCAGGCATCATGGGAAAAACCACCAGGAGACGTGGATTCGTACGCACTGACCTTGCTGCAAGACAGGTGAGTTATAGTATATTTGTGTGTGTCATTTAGCCTAGCTTAGCACAAACACTGGGAACAGGTGGAAACTGTTAGCCGAGCCATCATGTCGGCTCAGTAGAACTGAGCTGACTTTAACAGTAACCTGTTGGAAGCACTTTATGACCAAAGTTACATTCTTTCACCTTATTTGAATAATTCTTTAAGTATTAATTTCAGTGAGATATAATGGATATCTAATGAACTTTCACGGACTGACCTTTCCAACAATACTAGTTGTTTGTGTGCAACAGTGTTGAGAAAAATGATTTTGAACTTACATCAAATTTAATCATAGTTACAGCTTTGCGTCCATCTCTACACACATTAATCATGTCTTAGTTCCTCTTGAACTTATCATTGTGTAGATATATTAATACTTAGATGTTACTATCCATGTAACACACTCATTGCATAGGCATTGACATAATTTTGTCTGATTTTGCTCAATCTGTAATTAGCCTCTTGTACATAAACACTTAAAGTAATGACAGCTGTTTTTTTTGGCACCATCCACATATTTCAAACAGCTTCTAAGTCAAACAGTTTCCCACCATCATGGTTCTGATATTGATATGAAAAGGTACCTCTGCTGTGTTTTTAAATAAGTTTAGAATATGTTGTCTTTGTATTAGCTGAGAAAAATATTTGTTCCTCAAAGGTTTTTACATCTTTGAAAATACTAAAGTGTGCTTTTTCTCCACAGTGTTGTGGTTCAGAACTACAGTGCTCCTGTCAGTTCTTCTTCTCTGCTGCTGAATGGTTTGACGCCTGGCGCCCTCTACAGGCTGCAGGCCGTTACTGTCAGTGGAGGGCTGCAGTCTAAACCCACCAGTCTGGAGGCTCGTACAGGTGAGAGGATTCAACGTACAGCAGACACAGAGCCATTTATCTCTGAGCTGTTGTTCGAACATATTTATAAATAATGGTAAAAGTTTATTTTAGGAGCGTTAACTAGAAAAAAAATTATACAATGGTCCCTCGCCATATCACTTTTTGCACTCTCACTATCGCAGATTTTTAAATTGTATTTGGTATCAAGGATAAGTTGGAGTATATTCACTCATGAGTACCCAATTAGAACTTTCTATGTTGTTAAAATTATGTAGGTTTAAGAGTGTACAAAATGTATAAGAGTGCAGGAAGTGTTTATAAGAGTGTGTAGGAAATGTTAATAACAATGTGGAAAAGATTTATGAGTGTGGGGACGGTTTGTGAAGCCTTAACACACACACACACACACACACACACACACACACACACACACACACACACACACACACACACACATATATATGAAAATATCCATGATTTTTTTTTTTTACCATAATCCACCATAATCAGTGGCGTTCACAGAGAAAAAAGACAATGAACTGCATTGCAGGTGTATAGATTAAGCAAAAAATTTAGCTTTCACACAGATTTTGGTGCACTACATTTTCATGAGAATAAATACTTGAAGCAGTTTGTTTATAAATGCTTTGCTCCTTCAGTTGAAAACATCAAGAGAAACATGAGTACTATCTATTTAGCAAAAACCTTCAACTGTATGCAGTTTTATCAGTAATTTCTAACAAAGGTGCAAACATGAATTGATTGAGAATGTTTCAGACTGATTTTAAATCGTAAGTTACAGTAAGTCTTCAAATTTTTCTGCATTTCAGTGCATCGAGTGCTCGTTGCACAATTTACTAAATTCCTAAACTTGAAGTCCACATTGAAAGTTTAAAACCTGCATTTTATCACATTTATTCACTGCTTGTTTCTGTGTGTTATTAGAAGAAATGTAATAACAAAAAGCATATGAAGGGGATATTCTTTACGACATCAACTTGAACTGTTGTTGTGACTCAGGAAGCCAGAAAAACTAAGGAGTTTATGTCTCACACACAAACACACAACCGCTTATGTAAGGTTGTTTAATTGTCGGTCGGTCGGTCTGGATCTTATTGTGTAGAGACAATATTCAGAAGCAGGACTCGTGTTGTTTCCCATCAAACCCATTCAGCTGTTGTTGACGGGAAAAACTCAGTGACCCTGTCGACCAAACAACCAACAAACACAACAGGAAAAATAACAGTTTATAGAGTCTGACAAAATCCTCACTGAAGGATCTTCTGTTAAAGGAGAGCTTCACCTGTAATAAAGACAGTAAAATTAACAGCTTTCTCAATTATTCTCAAGCATTTAACTTGTACATGAACAACTGTTCATAACTGAACACATCAACCTGATATTCTGCTGTGATTACAAAAAACAAACTACTTAACTGCAAACATATTTGCTTGATGCTTACAACAGCTCTACAGGTTACATTTTAAAAACAATTTTTTTGCGGTGGCATTTGTGCTGAAACAGTAGCTGTTTGTCATATATGAGAACAACAAAACTCGCATTAAAACTGCAAAATCAGAGGAAATAAAGTGATAAGAAGTCATGATTCTCTAAATGCAGACATTGTTTTTGTTTTTCGCTAAGAATTAAAAGAATTCCAGCAATTTATCTCCACTAATGTTTGTTTATAGTACAGTCATCATGAATATTATTTCATCAGAAATGTGAAACGTACAAATTCTTCTAAAATCCATGAACTTGAAATGAAACTAACGGTTCCAAAAACGCTTGCTTGCCTGTACTGTTTAACTTGCATTGTGTTCACATAGACACCAAAATCCTGTGATATAAGAACATGTTGTTCAGTCCTCACTTTGATACAAAAATTTAAAAAGACTCCTTGAGGGTTCAGAATAAGGTTGTTATACTGTAAGACTTTCACAACATGATTATTGTGACCAAAGTATTATCACAGTATCTATCAAAAGCCTGGAAAAAATGCTATCAGTCAAATTTAGTTGTATAGCTTTGTTAATTGTGTGTTTGTTACACAGATAAATAAATTACAAAATAAAAATAAGTCTCCTGTATGTTTGCGTTTCAACCATATAGTTAGCAGTGCTGCATTATTAACAATAACATCATATGTATATTAATTACATGGAACATCATGGTTACCATCGGTACTGGTATCCTGGGACTTTGCCAGTTCTGTCTTGGTTTTAGTGCTCAGGCTAGAATCAGGTTTTGTTCAGTCCATTAGCTATGAAGGTTTGATTGCAGGGCTCGGGTCCTCACAAGGATATTCAGTAAAAATGTGTTATGCGATAACATCAGACGGCTTGTAGAACAATAGCTGAAATGCCAAAAAGAAGGTTGGAATGTTCCACAGACTCACAAAGACACTCCCAGTTCTCAAAGGCTTCCTGCCAAAACACACATGGGTAGGACTATCTTTGTGAGGACTATTCGTGGTGTACTGCATTCCCCTAATTCCAGTGGGAACCTACATCTAATCTGAACCCGTTTACCAGGCCCTAAAATAGATCTTACAACTCTTCTCCAAAGTGAAGACCAGACAAAATGTCCTCAGTTTCCATAAATGTTCTCACAAAATGTAAAGCTCACAATAGTCCCCACTAATATAGGTATACAATCACTGACACACAGGTTTGTACGTCTGTCTTTGTGAGTTCTATCATTCACACGGCATTCCCAGGCCCATATCCTATTTAATTTGATCCGAACTCTCAAACACACCTTTGAAGCTCAGCTAATAATATTAAACAAGGCTAAATGTTCTCAGTTTCTACAAATGTCTTCACAAGGGCGAAGGCTCACAGTAGTCCCCACAAAGATACCTACACAAACAGTCACACACACACTTCCTGGTCAGAGACCTATTGTGTTCACAAAGAATGTCCTGGTTATTTTCAGGACACTGTGTGTGTGTGTGTTATTCTGACACCAACCAATCAGCATTTAACCTGGAGAAAAACAAAAACAAACCCCGACTACAGCCCCTCAGATAACCTTTAGTTGGTCTATAGACGCCGTCATTGATGTGGCAGCAGGGTCGGCGCCTGGATTAGGTTGTCAAGTTAAAGTCGATCTGTTCTTCAACTTTTTAGTTATTTAAAAGCACACTTTGGGCTTTTTTTTTTTTAAAAAAAGGAGAAAGGTATATGTAAAATATTTGACCCAGACGGCCACCCTATCTGAATCTCATTCTATTGCTCTCTGGTATAGAGGAGTATTTTACTTCATCTTTTCATTTGAAGTGCCTTGAGGTGACACATATTGTGGTCTATGTGGTCAAGAACCTGTTTGTAAAGTAAGGCAGTTTGTGTTATTGATCGATTACACTTGTGATTATTGATTCAGATTTTGTCTTGAGACTCATGTAAAGCATCTTCAATACGGCATTATAACATCCATCTTTGACTTTCAGCTCCAGCGTCGGTTTCCGAGGTAACCGTTTCTAATGGCGGCAGGTCAGACGCCCTGCAGGTGTCATGGCGTCCTGTGGGGGGTGTCGTGGACAGCTACCTGGTCCATCTTCAGGACGGGAAGCGAATTGTCCACACTTTGGCCGTGTCCCGCTCCTCACCACCAGAGTGTTCTTTTAGCTCGCTGGTTGCTGGGCGGCTGTACTCTGTTGTCATAGTGACGATAAGCGACAAACTGGAGAACGCCACGATCGTCCAGGCTAGAACGCGTAAGGATGCATCGCATTTGTCTGCATGTCTGAAAGTCTTGTCTTTACACTTTCAGATCCTATGTTGTGTTTACAGTGAAAAGTTTAATTTCCATGTTTATTTGTGCACATTTCTCAAAATGAAATAGATTACAAAATTTGGTCAGTATGTTTTAGGTTTTTACATGTATGTATTTTGTTCAAAATGTTCTTGGCTTTTTCTATCCTGCAGAACCTGCTACGGTGCAAAATCCAACAGCTGTTCACTCTGCAAGAGACGACTTTCTCAAGGTTTGTCAGTATAAAAGCATTAAAATTTGTTAAATTTAATACAGAAAGAAAAAAGTGAGATCTGTGGAGAAAAACATGACTGAACAAATGTGTGGATACGAACAGCAATGCTGCTATTTTGTTGTCCTTGTTCTGTCATTATTTACAAAACTGGTAAAGTACACTGATATCCTAGCCTTTGTTAGATTGCAGAAAAATAAGCACCCACTTTGTGGGCTTTAACCTGAAATTCATCAAAGCTACAAATTGGGGGTTGCAGCTAAAATAGAGTGGAGTATCATCTGCAAAAAGGCGGATGTTGTGCTCTATTTAAAGTACCGCATGTGCTGTATATTGATAATAAAACTGGGCCAAAAACAGCTTTAAATTATAGGAACCTCGCCTTCTTTGTATGCGTGAAAGAATTTATCAAGCATATTGAGTAGTATTGGATCAAAATATTGGAAAGAAAGTCATCATGTCGACTGAATAATAAACTGCATCGCCGTAAAATAGTAATAATGATACTTTTTTGAATGGCACCTTTCATGGATCACACACAGCTCAAAGTACTTTAAATGGTAAATGGTTGTATTTATATAGCGCTTTTATCCAAAGCGCTTTACATGATACGTCACATTCACACACTGATGGCGGAAGCTGCCATGCAAGGCGCTAACCACGACCCACCAGGAGCAATTAGGGGTTCGGTGTCTTGCTCAGGGACACCTCGACATGAGCACGACGGGCCGGGGGGTCGAACAGCAACCCTCCGGTTGTGAGACGGCCACTCTACCCACTGAGCTATAAACAATATAAAATGCAAAATCAAAACGACAAAAAAGTATAAAGTAAAAGCAGTAAATACAAATACCATTGAAAATCAAGACTGTACTGTATAAATAAACCATCTTCACATATATCGTAGTATATATAGTACTAGAGTCTTTTTTTAGTGTATCACTTTGTTGTTTCAGAAATGCAGCTGTTATTTCTCTGGTGTTTTGTGTTTTCAGGTTTATTGGCGCCATGCAGCCGGAGATCTGGACCGCTACGTGGTTCTGATCCGCTACAACCACAGTGTTCTGCAGAACAAGAGTGTCTCGACCGGACACAACGAATGTGTCTTCTCCTCTCTGACGCCGGGGAGGCTTTACACCGTCACCGTGGAAACCTGGAGCGGCGACCTCGTCAGTAGCGTCTCCACTGACGGACGAACCTGTGAGTCCGAAACACAACAAATAAATACAAAATGCGTTACTTTGAAGTGTTTTTAGTGCTTCTGATGATTTTATATCTTGCTTTGATGCAGTTCCAGCAGCTGTGGGCAGTCTGTCGCTAGGCAACGTAGGTACAGCTGACCTGAATGTCACCTGGAGCCCCGCCCCCGGAGACGTGGACCACTATGAGGTCTGAATCGGCAAAGATTGTTTATAGTTTTAACTTTTCTTTTTTATCTTGTTTATAGATCAACCCCACTGATTCATTTCATATACTTTTTTTTCAGTTTAATTGTGAAATATTGACATGCATCTATTTCTGGACGTTTTCAAGGCAATTTAAATGGAAGAAAGACTGATTATGATTTTGGGTGTCACAGTTAAAATAGTTTGGTATCATCTGCATAGAGGCGCACATTGTATTCTGTTAAAATGTACTTGTATATTGAAAATAGAACTAGTCTGAACATCGATTTGCAGTGTATAAAATGTAAGAAAATTCTAAAAAATGTCCAATAATACTTCCAAATGTTTAGGTTAACATTACGACTTGTTTTGGCTGAGCTTCTGGACAATATGGTTGAAATCCGTGACTATGTATCAGATGTCATATTTTGGAAATGGTAAAAGTGACATTCTCAAAAAACAAATAAACAAGAAGATGAAATACTAAACAGTACAACAATGGGTGCAATTTATTTACAGCAACTGATTTGTCTTTGGAGAAATTAAAAGATGTATTTTTCTTTTACATGATCCCCAAGATTTCCAAGTTAATTTCTCATTTCAACATTTGAAATATCAATGGGGACCCTCCAAATTAAAATTTCCATTCAAGCACAAGAATTATGTAAATTTGTCATGAAATATCTTAATTCCAGTTTGGTTTTTACTCATCACATCCCTTCCCAAACCTCCAGGTCACACTGCTCTTCAATGATACTCGTGTTTTCCCTCCGGTGACGCTCAGTAGTGAACTTCGACACCACCAGCTGACCTCTTTGACTCCTGGGCGGCTCTATAAGATCGTCGTGTCGACATTCAGCGGACCGAACCAGAGAGCCCAGTTCATTGAGGGACGAACAGGTAGGAAGGCCGAATATCTGGCTTCATTTAAACACCTCAGAATCCAGAGTCCTGATAAATCTCATCTTTATTTCTCTGTAGTTCCCAGTGCCGTGGGGAACCTCCGCCTGGTTCCTCAGCCTGGCATCATGGACTCTGTTGGTGGACTTTTGGTCTCCTGGACACCTGGAGGTGGAGACCTGGACATGTACATCGTTTCCCTGTTGACCCCGGTGAGCCCAACTGCCACATTTACTCAAGTTACTGTACTTTACATAAGTATTCCTGTTATGTGGCACCTTTTCCATTCATCCATTCAATGGATGAATGATAATTTATTAAATAAGATAAGATACTCTTTATTGGTCCCTTACATGGAAAATGTACAGCAGCTGGATACAGATGAAGCAGAAAGAAGCTGAAAAGGCTGAAAATAAAGATATAAAAAAAGGTCTCATGAAGACGCTGTAGAAGATATGATGAACTTTGCATATACAGTAGATATGTACAGATATGACTTGATAAAGTACACACAGAGGGTCCTTACATCGGAATTCCATTTTCTACGACATAAGTTGATTTTCCCCGTATGTTGGACCTCTGGTGAAAATGTAAACAAACCTGTTGGGTGCATCACGATATTGAGCGTTTTGTCTATTTTCACTTCCATGGAGATGGTGTTCCTTTTCTTCGAAGCACTGCCATCAGAAGAGTCTGACTTATACTTGGGATGGGGACAGACTAGCTCGATGATCCCCCCCCCCATCTTGGATAAGATAGTTTGAGTAGGGGATCAGAGGTATTGTAACAAAGGCGAACATTTCTTTTAGGTATGCACTGCCCATCGCATGTTTGTCAGAGCTCTCCTCTCCTTTCATTTGATGTATTTGAATTGGGCATTCGGTGAAATGGTTATTATTCATTGTGATTTATACTTGGGAGCCATAATGAAGGGCAAAAAGTGAGTGAAGCGCAATCCAAGGTGGTGTACAACCAGTGAATGCAAACAAAGTCGTCCTATAGCGCCGTGTGATAACGTATGCATCTGTTCCACTCGCCAACTAGTTTCACATAACTAGTTCTGATGTAACGACGAAATGCTATAGGTTGATGCCATCGTAAACCAAGGAACCCCATATATGGAACAAATGAATTTACACGTTTAGGTGTTAGTTCCTTCAACAGTTCCTTGTTGAATTATTGATAATTCTTTCATTTTTTGTCTTCAGGAAGGAGCCATCATTGAGACTCGTCCCGTCCCCAAACATGTCTCTTCCCTGGAATTTATGGATCTGATCCCAGGCCACGCCTACTCCGTCACCATCCAATCACTGAGCGAGAAGCTGACCAATAGCAACACAGCCACTGGCAGGACAGGTAGCACGCTGGATGATTGATCTGATTCTTACACCTCAGTGGTTTCATCACATCGTTAACATGATTGTTGTGTTTTTTGTCCTCCAGCTCCGGCCCGAGTCACCGCCCTGCAGGCCGATAACGACCACACCACCCACAGCCTTACCGTCAGTTGGGAGCGGCCGGTCGGAGTGTTTGACGGCTACAGTCTGCAGTTGCTGGATGAAGCTGGCAGCGTTCTGATTAATCGATCGGTTAGAGTGAAGAGTCGAAGTGAGCGACTGGAGGGTCTGACTTCAGGGAAATGGTACAGGGTGAAGTTGGTGACATTAAGTGGCGGTGTCCCGTCGATGGACGCCACAGCAGAAGGACAAACCCGTGAGTCAATACGTCACCTTTATTTGCTCTCATGGGTCCAGTTTTGATAAAGATAAAAATAAAACTTTTGGTAGTGCAAGTGAAAGATTACACATTACACAAAATACTGCAAATGAAAAAGTGACACGTGATAATGAAATTACACGTTAAATATTAAGTATTACACCTGAGAAATGAAAATATGGAATACTGAAAATTGCATATTGTTTAAATTATTTTTTTGGAGTTTATGCATTTGACGTAGCATTTCTTAAAGATGTGTAGTTTGGTGGAAATGTGAAAACTTTAACGTTATCATCCATAATAAATCAATACGCACTTACAATACACTGCAAAAGTTATACTTTGGACACTGAAGACAAGAATGACTCTATTGATACCTATTTAAGTTATATTTCTGATCATTCTGTATCATTAGGCTTTCATTCTGGAGCTTTGGCTTCAATAATGCCATGGTTGTTCTTCAAAACCCCAACAATGACAAGGCTCCTTTGCGCCGCCGTGTGTCTGTCGCTTTATTTACAACCTGTCCTGAACTTTGACTTGTAAACACACATTCTAACCCGAGCTGAATCTTTGCATTCAGGTCCGGCTGCAGTCAGTAATCTAACGGTGACGTCGGTCAACACCTCGTCGATCTCCTTCTCCTGGAGCCGCTCAGACGGCCACGTCGACATCTACGACCTGTCGCTGTACAGCATCACCGAGGCGACGGCCAATCACAGGCAGGGCTCAGCGACGGGCAGGAAGGAGCATCACCAGGTGAGTTTAATGTCCAGACACCACGTATGAGCTGAGAAAAGCTGAGGTTGCTGCCGTCCTGTTGTTCGCAACTAGGTAAGTACACTATAAAGTAAATCCTAGCACTTGTGAAGTTAGAAAAGCATAAATGCCCCATTCCTATTTTAATATGACATTTTCTAAAACCTGGTTACGTCTCATAGAACATGTTAAGTTCCTTCAGCTGGATGCATACATACATACTAATACTTTACTATTTCCACAGTGTTATGGGCAAAACTGAATGTTCTTACTCTGAAGTCTTAAAAATAATTTCTACTTCTGTTGATGTTCAACTTTTTCAATACAATATTATCTCTTTTTCAAATGTTTGCCCATGTACAAGTGTATATTGTCACTTTATTTATAGACAAACATGAAATATGATTAAATACATAAGCAACAAATTAAAGCATTTAGGTTTTCACACATTTAATTGTGAAATTAACATGCATCTGTTTTCGGATGCTCTCAAGGCAGTTTTAATGAGAGAACGACTTTTTACAATTATCTATGCCACAGATGAAATAGAGTTGAGTATTGTCTGCATAGTGGTGGGTGTTGTTCTGTAGAAGGATGTCCTGCATGCATGTGGAAAACAGAACTAGGCCCAACGTAAAACTAACAGAAAGTTGGTACTATTGCCTGACAAGCGCTGAAAGTCTGCAATTTACAAATATTTTTCAGTTGTAGGGGTTTGATTTGCACTGTATAAAACGTAGGAAAATACTAAAAAATGTCATACAGTATTCCCAAAAGTTTAAGTTAACATTACGACTTGCTTTGGCTGAACCGCTGTCAAAAAACCCAAAGATAATACGTTTGTTACATCACGATATGACAGAAAACTGGACAATGCTGTTGAAATCAGTGAGTGTAGTATCAGAAATGACTCATATTTTGGAAACAGTAAAAGTGGAATTCTCAAAAAACAAACAAAAAGATGAAATACTGGAACAGTACAACAATTGGAACTGATTTGATTACAATAAATCTGTTTTTTTTTTTTGGAGTCAATTAAAAGTCTATTAAAGTCTATTAAAAGATTTCCTGCTTGTATATTGTTTTATCACAGGCTATAACGGTGTTTATCAGGGTTGTACCTCTGAATATAGATACTGTGCCTAAAAAGACAGTTTCCTTGATGAAAAGATAACAAACCAGCAAAATAAAACGGGATCAATTTTCGGTGTCATAGCTGAAATAGAGTTGGGTATCGTCTGCATAAGGGCGGATGCTGTGCTCTACTACATGTTCTATACGCAAATCGAACTATGCGGCATCCAGATAGGTGCTAATGAAGTTTCAGGTGGTGTTTCAGAGCTTCATGCTGGTCTTATTGTGTGTTTACAGGCTGCAGATAAGCTGGTTGACCTGCAAAAGGTCGATTCAGCTGCAGACGGTTGCGTTTTCTCCGGACTGACACCAGGAAGTTTGTACCGACTGCAGGTGGTGAGCTGGAGCCGAGACATGAGCAGCGACTCGTCTGTATTAGCCAGAACAGGTCAGTTAACTCACTATTTATTTACTGAGGTTATTAGTAGTAGCGATATGATTCCCACTGTCAACTTTCATCGTTAATTTTAGTTTAAAGTTTTATGGTTTCCTTTGTCTGGTTTTTCTGTCTCAAATCATCAGGGTTCTTCTGCTCGACCATCTCTGAGAGCTTTTTAACACACTGTGGATATTTAAAATGTTAGCCAAGAAGTTTTTGATTGACATATCAAATACTTTCTGAGATGTGTGTATTTTTGGCAAGTTTGAGGTAGTTTGAACAAAAATATCTCAGACTATCAAAGATCAAACCTTAAATTTTCAATGTGTTAATGATTCAGAATCTGTAATATTCTGGTCATGAAAAGTGTCATCTTTAAGCTCACATTAACAAAGAAATTGATAATGCAAAAGTCAGCTGGTAATTTTTTCCGAGTTCATTTGTGACTTTGGACTTGAGAGGCAAGTTTATTCCTAGTAGAAGACAAAATAGAGGATCAATTTCCATCTTATACAACGGTTTCCACAATAATGATAATTAATTTAACATTAAAGACTTGCTTTCATCAGTACATCAAATTACAAATAAATATGTCAAGACATGAAAATGTCCCACTTAAAAAACACCAACAGGTGTTTGGTTATGTGATGCTAATATGCTAACAAACTAAAACAGTGACAATTCACCAAGTTACAGAGAGTTTTATCTCTCCTATAAAACCAATGTTTACTTCTACAAAGTAGCTATGAAAATAGAAAAATGCACATATATATGTATATATATATATATATATATATATATATATATATATATATATTTAACCTTATTTATATTTGGGGAACCATTTCAAACTCCCAATCTGTTATCTAGCAATAGTTTAGTTTTTGGCAACAACTAGTCAAACCTGCTCAGTCATGAAAGGTCAATGACTCATTTGTGAGAACAAGTATTTCAAGTTAAAGTATTCTATATGTTTAGTTTTGTATTATTGTGGCGTGCAGCTACATGTGATTTAGAAACTATCACCAGTTGACTGATTAAATTGCATCATTTTTTGTTCATGTTTCTACATGCCCAATATTGCATTTATATTTCACCTTTGTCTGGATTTGTTTACGTGATTTTCTAATTTGACATTTCTTTTTCGCCTCCTTCGGTTCTGCAGTTCCGTCTCCAGTTTCGTCTCTTCAGGTTCTGAGTTCTGGACGGACGGACAGACTGACGGTCAGCTGGCAGCAGAGAGAAGGAAGCTGGAGCAGCTACCAGGTAAACAGACAGATGTGATGGTAGATCATCCACCTGAGACTCAGTCAGTTTGTACTGTTTCAAATTCACTCTTTGTATGATAACACACAATAACTGTAAACTGTGCATTAGATGTTTATGCTGTAGGATAAGTAGACCTTTATTATGATAATACAGAAATATTACTGTTTCAGTCTGGAAAATATCTTTACAGTTAGAATTGAAATATGTAAATGCATGTGTGTTTTCTAGAAACGCCTGATTAAAATGTAAGAAATAGTTTAACTTTATAGTTTGCTGTAATTACCTTTTTTCCATATGAGTTTTTATGTATTTGCAACATTATGGGACGTAAGTAATTTTTCTGAGCAGCAATTGAGGATAGAAGCGAATCAACAGTAAAAATAAGTTTTACTGATGCCTCACAGGTGAAATTCACGTATTACAGCAATGAGATAATAATAAAGCAAGATATAAACAAAGGCAAGTAGAATGAAGATAAAAATTAGGAATATATTGACTGTGTACACCTTTCACTTGTACAGATATTAATATGGTATGGAGAATTAAAACGCTAAAAGAATATCAGTATTCTGTTATTAATGAATATGAATTATATAAAGATACATTTTCAATATGCATATTGAGAGCTGTTTTACTGTTAATAACTGATTTTTTTAATTTTTTTTGGACAGGAAAACTTCAGGTTTTATATAACTCGGTCCCCTGTATCATCGATTTACATATCTGACATTCAGAACAAATCGAATACTTTAAAAACTAGTAGAAAGTTCAGTGAGTTGTGAGAATTTTAAAAGTGGACTTACATCTTGGTGAAAAGTGTAAAATCATCTTGAGATTATTGTTGGAAAAATATCTTTAAAAATCTGACAAAGAGTTTATATAGTTTGAATTAGATTTTCCTCCTTGTGTAGCAGAGGTTCTCGCTGGTACTAAATGTAGGTTTTGTTGTTTCGTGTGATTTCAGGTCGTGTTGTACGATGTTTCTGGAGCCACTCTGGGAGCTCAGACTCTGGGGGCGGAGCACAGGAGTCACATGTTCCCCGGGCTGATCCCTGGTAGGCTGTACCGCACGGAGGTCATCACACACAGCGGCGAGCTGACCAATAGCGTCTCAGCATTTGGGCGCACCTGTAAGTAAATCAAAATGCATCAATAGAGAAGCGTTTGTTGTTTTTTTTAGTACTAATTTGCGTGTTTTTCTTTAAGCCCCAGAGCCACCCACCCACCTGTCCGTCAAACAGGGCCCGACCAATGACACGATAGAGCTGTCGTGGTCTGGTCCCGCCTCCGGAGACTATGACAACTTCAGCCTGCAGTGGGCGCCGTCGGACCATCTGTCAGTCACACAGACTTACCTGACCAGCTGCGTGGTGGGCGGCATGTTTCCGGGGAGACGGTACAACTTCACCGTGACGACCCTCAGCGGGGGAGGGGCAGGGGGCGGGGTTACAGTCAGGAGCCAGCCAATCCAGAGGAGCGTCAGGACAAGTAGGTGGAACTAAATGAAATAAAAACGGCTCTTTAGATGAAAATAATAAAAATTACATTAAAATATTGATCAATAAATGGAAAATATAATTAATATAATGTTATATTTTACAAGATACTTAATGAAATTTAATGTGATTGAATTTATTTGTCCTTTCTAGCCAATAAGTTTTATCAGTTGGCCTTGTTTTACAGCTTTTCAAACTTAAATATTTGCTGATTTGTATCCTAATCCTTCTCTCTAAAGCAGAGGTGGATTATGTTCCGTTTGGAAAAACACTGTCTTGCTCACATTTTACAGTTTATTCAAAATTTGCTTTTTTTTCATCAAATTAGAGAAAATTTGTCTTTACCAAACAAAATCCAGCTAAATACTGCTCTGTAAACTCGCTTTATTTGTAGTCGTCATTTATTCCATTCAACTCAGTTTCATTTATTTAGCACCAATTCACAAAGAAACTTCACATACAGAATATTTAAACAGACAAACCCAACAAGTTTCCTTAAGATTACCTCTGAGCATCACTTTATATTTTTAAAATATGCTAGAATTAGAAGCTTTGTTGTCATTTTAATGCATTGCAAGAAAACATTGTTTAATAAAACATACAAAACAAGAATAAACAGACATTCTCAAAGCAGAAAAAGCAAAAGGACACTGAAAGCGTGATAAATATGTAAAATGAAATGACTAAAATGGTTCTTTGGTAGCAGATATTTAAATATAAAACCTTCAGCCTCTTGTTTAAATTAGTTGAATTAAAGAATAGTATTCTTTTTAAATGTATTTCTCATTTAAACCACCAGATGGCAGCAGAAGAAAAGCCCTGAATATAAAACTGTGTCCATCAGGATCCATTTTTAATCACATTCTGGCTGTAGGGATCAAAACTGAACCAAATAAATCAAATCCAGGTCACACATATTTAAAAATCCGGCCCAGTTTCTGTCTGCAGCCTGATTCTTTTTGTGACTGGAGGTCGACCGAAGAGGCTTTAAAGGATTTAGATTCTGATGTCTTCATTATGAGGAAATTCAGACGTGAAGCTGAACTCGAACACAGCAGCACATTTAGAGCAGCTTATTCACAGCTACACTGCAAAAAATTAACATTTTAACTGAGATTTTTTTAAATTTTAATGCATTTATCCATTTAATTCAAACTTATTCACATAAAGTAGTGTTTGTAGTTGTGACTCATTAATACAAGTGTTTTTGTGTCAAAATCCCATTTGAAATGAGAATATTTTACTGTGTATTCTGAACTTTAATGAAGACTATTTTATTTCTCTGGCAAATTAACATTTTAAGGAAATCTTTAACTGTAATTTTATTGTTTTAATTGAATGTATTTAACCATTTACAACCCAAATTTAGAGTTTAAATCTAAAGACTCACATTGCAAAATCCATTCAGTCACATTAGAAGCTATTTATAGTTGTGATTCATTACTCTAAGTATTTTTGTGTTAAAAATCCAATTTAAAATCAGACTAATTAACCGTGTCTTAATTAGCAGATCATGGAGTGAAGATTCTTCTTTTCCTGCTGTAATATAAATACACCTAGGGTTTCTGAATCTTTAGTCTGCTGTAAACCACAACATGACAAATGTGTCGTCCTTCACCGTCGTCTTCGTGTGGTCGCTTTAGCACATTCATCATCCCTTAAGGAGGCGCTTTTATCATCTGATCACGACAAATAAACTGAGATGTTGTGTTTATCAGCAGCAGACGCTCTGATTCTGAATAACCACGGAGAGTTTATCCTCCTCATGAAGGTCAAAGAAAAACACAACCCGACTCCATGGAGAGAAAAAACAAAATGACTCGAGGAGAAACACAACCAGACATAGCAATGAAGAAAAACACAACCTGACTAGACAACAACAAAAAAGAAAAATGCAAACTGACTCAACCAACAAAAGAAAACCAAACTGACATCGACAACAAAGAAAAAGAAAAACACACACCGAGTCAAAAATAAAGAAAAACTTGAACTGACTTAACAACAACAAAGTAAAACACAAATGACTTGACAGCAAAAAACAAACACAAAGTGATTCAAAAAAACAAAAAGTCACCCGACAACACAGACAAACACAAAGTAACTGAAAAAAATAAGTGACTTGAGAACAAAGAAAAACACAATTGACTGGACAACAAACAAAAATACAACAAACTGCTTTGACAAAGCAAATCACAAATTGTCTCGACAATAAAAAACAAATTGACTTTAAAAAGAAACACAAACTGATTTGACAAAGAAAAACAGTGACTTGATGACAACAGAGTAAAATGCAAATGATTTGACAAAGAAAAATACAATAAAAAGGTTTTGAAAAAAACAAACACAAACTGACTTGATAACAAAGTATAAGATGAACTGACTCAACAACAAAGAAAAACACAAACTGACTTGACAACAACAAAGTAAAACACAACCTAATAGTCTCTTCGCCTCTTTCAGGTCCGTCTCCCCTGAGGTCGATCCACTGCTTCCCTCTCTCCTCGTCCTCCCTCTCCTGCTCCTGGTCACCTCCTGTTGCCGACTTTGACTCCTATGAGGTCGAGTGCCGTCGCCACGACAATGGGGACCTGACCTCGGCGCTGAGGCTGGTGGGCGGCGTCACCGCGGTAACGCTGGAACACCTGGACGCGTACAGGAAGTACTCGGTCACGGTCAGAGTGTCGTCAGCCGGACAGACGAGTCCACCAGCGACACACACGACCGTCACCATGATCGACCGTAAGAACGCACGCACATGCACACGCACACGCACATGCACACTTTCTGAACCTGCACTACGCTAAACTAAACCTGAGTCTGAACACTATACCAGAGTTCTGCACTATGATTAAAGTTTAATCAGAAAACGATTTGGTTAAAGGGGGCGGTTTTTACAGCCCATTTACATCTGAATATATCCAGACCACATTTACTCCATATCATCAGTTACCATGGAGATCTAGCAGGTTAAAAGAGACAGTGAAAACTCTGACTTTAGGCTCAGCATACCTGACAGTTTTGCTTCATTGTACATACCTGTGATCTCTGAAGAGGCGACATCATTCACAACGTCCTCACTTTGTCCAAATGTGTCGTTAGTCCCCACATGGACACATAGACAAGGATACAGTAACAGATTTACACAATCCACTCCCTGACTCTGAAGTATTTAGACACTGAAGTCTGAATTCTAATCCAATTTGTTAAAAAGGCAACAACTGTCACAAATATCCTCACTTTCCCAAATTGTCCCCTAAAGTCTACATCTCATATTGGTCCCCACACCGGCACATAGACACACTCTTACACACACACTCCCCCCTCAGGTGAAGCCGTGCAGTCGGCTGTTTAAATAAAGTTCTGTTTAAATAGGACTCCTCACCAGGGAGACACAGAGGGAGCAGAGAGCAGCAGGAATAGTTTGATTCATAAATCTGTGTGATTCCTCAGCAGCACTAGTTTCTAACTTCTCATTTACTGAACTTTATTTTAAAGCTACACTCTGTACTTTTTTATATCTTATTTATAGCAAATCCTATTAAATGACTAAAGCATGCATCCAGAACCGCTGCGTAGTCCCTTTATAGTGCAGTAAATTTACAGCTCACCCACTATATTGAATTTATTTGTCCCTTTTTGCTGCGAAACTAAAGAAGTTTGAGGTCGGTTCAGTTTGAGGAGGTTTTATGTAACACATATATATAAAACATTCATCTTTCAGTTGTTTACCAAGAAGATCACCAGGTCTGAGAATGAATTTATGGGAAATAATCAGATTTTACGTTTCCCCCTCAAGTCTCCACTTAATAAAACCTTTCCCTCTAACTAGGCCACAGCCGGTGCAGCCGACTCCCACTACAATAAAAACAAATGACACAGGAACTGTTTTTAGTGTTCACAATGGCAACAGGAGACTGTAAATAACACACTCCCTTTCTCTTAATCCTTGATGTGTCACTTTATTATTTTTTTTATATCTTCGTCCTTTTTGATAAAGTCACTGTGACCCAAAACACAGAGTCTGAAAACTTTGTTCTCTTTGTTCCACTCTGTTCACGTCCATCTCCTCCAACCTCCGCTGGCTCGTGTTGTGTTATAAATCATCCTGACACAAGTAGACTGGAAACCGGAAAAGACAAAGACCAGAAAAAGAAAGAAAAGGGAATGTCACAGGAAAATCCCCAAGAAAGCCTTTTTATAGGTGACAGTTCAGCTAAGAGAGAAAGGAAACAATGAAAACAGAGGAAATGGAGAATCTCTGAAGTCTGGATGGATATGGAAGCATATTTATGGGAAAGAATAATACTAATTAAAGCTGCAAGCAGCGCTGGTCAGGTCCTCGCATGCTTGCTGGTCAGTGAATCCAAGCATGTCCACCAGGTGATGCTGCAACTGAGAGTGTATTCCTGCCTATGGATGTGATGAGGACCGGATTGTGATCACATATATAAATTTTGAGACAGATTGGAGCATGTACAGGCTAGTTAGACAGCACTTCCTGTTTCATGGTGAAACATCCAAAATGGTCACATTTCATTGGTCGCCATTTCCACGTCCTCAGACTTTTGTGGAGCATTTTTATAACTATTGATCACCCTCATCTGGTGTACATCCTGGCCAAATTTCAGCTCTCTCTAGGTTACCCCGTTCGAGTTTATAGCTTTTAAAAAAGTCAAAAAAGGACACAAAAACGTCCAAAACACGAATCAATTCAAAATGGCCGACTTCCTGTTGGGTTTTGGGTATTTGTGGAAGAGGCTTTTTTGTGCGTCCTGATCAGTTGTGTAAATCAAAAGTGTATTTCCTCATGCTTTGATTGACAGTCTGTTTAAAAAGTCATTTTCCTTCCAGGTCCTCCGGTCCCGCCCTCCAGTGTTCGTGTCAGTGAGAGGTCATCAAAGGTCACGTCATCCTCCATCTTGTTTCGCTTCAACTGTTCGTGGTTCAGCGATGCCAACGGAGCCGTGAGATACTTCGCTGTGATCGTAGCCGAGTCCGACGGTACAAAGTCACAACGAACTCGTATAAATGAGGAGAATGTTTTTAACCAGGGGAAAACCTGGACCATGATTCAGACAAACAGGAAACACGTCTTTTCTTGTATTTCTTCTGACAGCCAATGAGATGCTGCAGCCAGAACAGCGCCACCCTCTGCCCTCTTACCGCGACTACATCAGCAACTCCTCAGTCAGAGCCTATCAGACGGCTTACTTCCCCAGCCGATGTCCTCAGGACGCTGACGCCCCCGCTGGACAGGTGACAACAGAAACATAAAAAATAACTGTTTTTAATATTTAAATATCTGTAGATTGACAAATTTTTGGTCACTTTGGAGAGATTTAAAGACATTTTTGGCATTTATCCCAGACGATCCCCCAACATATCACCATCATGACTCAAAGGATGGAACAAAGATGGCATTTTGGACACTTCTTGAGAAATTCTGGATTGTTTCTTAGGCGTTTAGGTCATTCTGAGCAATTTTTAAGTCATTCTGGCCAAATTTTGAGTCACTTTGGACAATTTTCAACGCATTTCTGGATGCTTTTGCATAATTTTTGACACATTTCAAGTCACTTTGACAGATTTTCAGTCATTTTAGACACATTTTAGTAATTTTGAAAAAGTTTTAAGTAACTTTGGTCTGTTTTGAGTCATACCGGACAAGTCTCAAGATGTTTTTAAAACTTTTAGGTCATTTGTGACATATTTCATGTTATTTTACTTAACTAACACATATTGAGTCTTTTTGTTAAAATTCTGGATAACTTTGGAAAAGTCATTTTGAACAGGTTTTTAGTCATTTCGGACCAGATTTATGTAATTTTGGAGGATGTTTAGGTAATTTGGGTTACTATTGCAATTTTTGAGTATTTTTGAGCTTGTTTAAAGAAATTTTAAACAGTCTGAGTCATTTTGGTCAAATTTTGAGTCACTTTGGGACAAATTTCAAGACATTTCTGGAAGCTTTTAAATCATTTTTGACACATTTCGAGTGCAATTTTAAGTCATTTTTGAGTCATTTTGAAAACATCTTAGTAATCCTGAACAAGTTTAAAGTACCTTTTGTCTGATTTTAAGGCACTTTGAACAAGTTTTCAGTCAACAGTTACAAGAAACAAACGAGACACAATAATGAGATTTCACACGTTTAATTTCTAATAATTAAAGTCATTGAAATACACCTGATGAAACCAAATCTCAACTCTGAAAATTAATTTTTAAGCAATAGCAATTGAAATTTTATGAAAACGTGTGTTTCTGTGTCCAATCAACACCTGGTCAGGTGGTAGAGGTGAACTTGGGGGCGGGAGGAGACCGGCTGGGCGGAGCCTGTGACCATTACCATGACGACGACCTCTACCTCAGTGACAGCTACGGCGGCTTCTGTGACGGACCGCTGAGACCCAAAACGTCCTACAGGTAAAAATCAGAAAAACATGGCTCAGGTGGAGTTTCTGGGATTTAGCAATTAGTTGGTTTGTAATTTAGTGTTTTTATGTTTGTGATTTTGTGTATTCTTATATTTTTGATTGTGATTTTGTGCGTATTTGCAAGTATTAGTGTGTATTTTTGTGTATTTATATGTATTTATGTATATTTTGTGTAATTATGTGCAGGCTGAGTGTTCGAGCTTTCACCAGACTGTTTGATGAAAACCACAGAGAGTTTTCTCAGCCGCTCTTCACCGACACCTACCTGTCCTCACCACTCAGGACGCATTCAGGTGAGAAGCAACGTTATTTTCATCAGTGATTAAACCGTTTATTGTTTTAGTGAATCTATGTAACAATAAATAGCCTTTTTCTGCTCAACTTAAAACTCTAAAAACACCACACCCTCTTATTTTTACAGTTTAAAGTGATATTTGACAAAAAAAAGCAGCAAAAATTCTCATAAAAATCTGCAAATATTTGTCAGATTTTTAACTGTTTTTCATTCATGCATTCAATCACTTCAGAGGCTCTTAACCTAAATCTAACATTTACTTAAACCAAACTTTGTCCTCGACTCTTACTTACTGATGTGTTGTTGTGTGTCAGAGCCTCTAGGTGGCGTTGTGGAGGGTTTGAGCGCTGGTATGTTCCTCATTGGTATGATGGTGGCAATCGTCTCCCTGCTGGTCTACAGACAAAGACTACGCAAAGTGTGAGTACATAAACACATTTACACTCATTACAGTCATATATCTACCCGCAAACAATTTACCGTACCTACCTAAATATAAGATATTTTTGTATTAACATCAGGGATCATTTTATATAAAACAATACAGGATTACAACATTGGATGTTGTTTTAAATCAACAGAGGCAGTGTAAAACATTATGGGTTGTTTTTAGCATTAATGCTGCTATGCTAACTAATGTTTTCAGTGTGTCTATTATAGTCAACAACAAATATAAACACAAAGAACACACAACAGTAGGGTAATTTGCATCTTAAACTAGTAACATTTAAGTGAGTGTAAAACTAGCTAGCTAGCCTACACATCAGTCTGTGCTCGGGCTGAACAATATGCAAAAACATGTTCAATTTTTTGCAATTATTTTGGTAGATTTTACGATGTAAGCACAGCTTTATTGGGAAGTGTCATTTGTACGTTGTTTTCTCCCTTATATCTGGTAAAGAGGATATGATTTGCAGGTTGGAGCATTTCTGTAGCACCGTTATCATCATCATTACGGTGTTCTTTGTGACACATTTTATCAAACATTTCATCGAATATTTTTGAGGTGTGTCAAGCACAGTAGACGGAAACAAGCAGCACAGGATATCTGGAGATTGTAGGACTTTCCACTGCGTTTTGGTCCGTCAATGGAAAGCACGTACAAATTAAAGTTCCTCCAAAGTTCCCAGAAACAAGTATGATTAGCACACATTTGTAGCATGACATTCTTCATTTATTTTGCTATTTGTGACACATTTTATCAGTCATTTTATTGATTATCCTGGAGGCGTTTTGAGCAGTGTGGGTGGACGTCGGCGGCACAGGATATCTGGAGATTGTAGGACTCCAAAGTCATGCAAACAAGCATGTTCTGTTATTCCTTAGTACCCAGTTCTTAACCCTTTAAGCTTCGGTCAATTCCAGCCGTTTTCAGTACAAAAAAATCGCTAATATTCTATTTTTAAATTAAAAAAATTACGAAAAATACAGGGAATATTGGACGCACATCGCGAGGTGCATTTCCTTGAAAACGACCGATTCGGGTATTTTATACCGACTCCAGGACATGTTTTGGACAAAATAGTTTACTGGCTTGTGTTGTCTGGATGTAAAAGGTTGGATTATGGCCGTTTTTTGTGGAATCTTTTTTTCTGTGTGTAATAATGAACCCGGAAATGTGAGTCGCGCTGTGTGCGTTGAAGCCGTGTATAGAGAACGGATGGATGAATATTCGTTTTTGTCGGACAAATGTGTTTTTCTCACCCGCTGTGGTAATCACATCTGAAAGTGGTTTATACCGGCGGATTCATGAGAATCTAAGCTTTCCATCGCGTATAGTGTTTGTATAATCGCGTTTGCAGCCGTCGGACATTCTTGAAATTCCTATGCAAATTAGTAGGTGTACCGCCGGCGGTACACCTACGACGCACTGAAGCGTAAAGGGTTAATATATGTTGGTATTTGCGACACATTTTTACTGATTATTGATCAGCAGCACAGGATATCTGGAGATTTTAGAACATCCCAATGATTTTTGGCTTTGAAAATGGAAGTCATGTGAGATCTGAAGCTCTTCCAAAGTTCTCTGGTGACTATTTCAATTACAACTCTGTAGATAATGAATGCTAAAGGTTTGGATACGAGTCAGAATTGGATTTCCTGCCACTTTTTAATCCTTGCAGTGCATGTGGACTGTTGGAAGTAAAATGACCACATTTATTTCAGACACTAAAGAAATGTATTGGCTGTTGAAGAAGTTAAACATTAGTGACTTTGTACAACACGTTTGGTGGCACATCGCAGCCTCCAGTAAATGTCACACCTCAGAGCCGTTAAATCGCGGTCGTACGAAGCTAATTTACGGACTTAATTGCGTGTATTTTGTAAACACATTAACTAGTTAACTGTTCTGATTTGTTTTGAACTTTTAAACGTCTAACCTCTGTGGGTGTGCAGGGCCGTCCAGGAGAACCCGGTGGTGAGGATGAGCATGTGGAAGGAGGCTCCAGCTTCAGGGATGTATGTCGGCGTCCGGAGGTGAGTCCGATCCAACGTTGGCTCACGATATGTGCGAATTATTAGTTTCCAGTAGAGCTTGTATTTCAGCTGTTCATCAAAACACGAGTTTGTGTTTTCACCACAGCTTCCAGCAGCTTTTCGTCACAATAAATGAAGAGTTTGACACCAGAAATCATTTTCAGATTCAAATTATTCGAAAAACTATCATCAATAAATTAGTAAAGAACTACACCAACTTAGATAGTTCTAGTATTAATCACAGAGTTTTGTGTTCGTCCTGATTTTTATTTATTTATAGGGCTTTTGTTGTTTGCTTACCTCCTTATTTTAACTCATTATTGTCTTTTAATATGAATACTTTTAATTAGCTGAATCATTCTGCAGTACCGAGCTTGGAAAATCTCATTTTAACCACTTTGCAACTTGGAAAAACCTGCAAAAATATCTAAATCTGGACTCATTTCATGTTTTAGATTATGTATTTTCTAAACTTCCAGCTTTATTGACTCATATTCACATCACAAAAATTCCCCATTCAGCCAAACTGCAGGCAGTGTTTCATAAGACACAGATTAAAATGTAAATAGTTAAATATCTATAATATATAGAATTATTTTTTCCAGCATTTGTAACACGTGGACTTTTGGAAAATTGCCGTACATCTACATAGATTCCAAGTTTCTGTCAGATAAATAATCAGAGAAATTCAACTTTCTTTGTTTTCTGGTTTCTGTCATTCTAACTTAATATTCATCACTGAGTTGTAGTTGTTCATCTTGAGTTTCATTTATTTATGAGACTCAGTCAGTTTGCTTCCTCCTTATTTCACCTCATGACCGTCTCTTAATGAGAATACGCACAAATAACTTGATTATTCTGCTTGAAAAATCCGATTTTACCTGAAATAACTTGCAAAAATATCTCAATCTGGACTAGTTTTCATGCTTTAGTTTATTAATTTCATTTTATTTAACTTCCAGCTGTTCTTGTTTTAGCTGATGAAGTTGTTTTTGAACTTAAATGTTCTAAAGTTTGTGTTTTTATGTGTATTTTTTTGTTATTGTTGTCCAAGTTTCCTATTTTTGTGTCTGCATCATTTATTTTCTTACACAGCTGTATTATAAATGAGGCCTTCATACCCCAATAAGCTCTGAGTTTAAATAAAGTTTGAATGAAATGAATCGCATGCTGAGTTTATTACCACAGTTAAAGTGTTTATAACTGACTGGATCACAGAATGAATAATAACTTTATTCTGTTTCTCTTTGCAGTAATCGTCGAGTCACCAGGTGAATCTTCTGCTTATTGTTTTCATATAAATGTTTAATAATGCACAGGAGAGCTTATATTTTCCCGTCTGTCGCTTCAGTCCAATCAAAGCCGCTCACTTCGAGTCCCACCTCTCCAAACTCCAGGCCGACTCCAACTACCTGCTGTCGGAGGAGTTTGAGGTAATTTTATATTTAACTGTGAGAATGTAGAACAAAAACTCACCGCAGTTCAACTTTAGCGAAGATTTGCTAACAATGAGCTTTTTGTACCTTTAAGTTTCACACATTATCCTGATGTTACTCCTCAAACCGATAAACGTTCATACACACTGTGAAAAATGCCCCTCTGAAAACAGGAAAAAATAATAATTTCAAGGATCTTTTACCTTGAAATAAGTGAAAAAATCTGCCAATAGAAGAAGTGAAAAATGGCTTGAAATAAGATGTGATATTTAGAACATTGAGATCTTAAGATTAGCTGGGAAAACTTATTTTAATCTATATTTTACCAGGACTGTCAAGATTAGGTGTCTTAACCCTCCTGTTGTCCTCATTTACGGCACCCAGAAATATTGTTTCCTTTTCTGAAAAAAATCCAAATATTTATAAAAATTTGCAAAATCTTCAGGAAGAAAATCCCTTAAAAGTTTCCCTGAAAAGTTTTATTTTAAAAAAAATCTAAAAATTGTAAATATTTTCAAAAAATGAATAAAAATCTTCCAATAAAATCCTAAAAATATCTAAAGCTCTAATATTTTCTTTAAGAACATTCAGAAAAAAATCAACCAAAATCCAGCGAAATTCGCTGGATTTTGGTTGATTTTTTCTGAATGTTCTTAAAGAAACTTTTTTTTAACATTTCTTTTTCTCCCACCAAAAAATGTTCAAAAAATTCCCAAAAATGTTGAAAATGTGGAAGTTTTCATTGTGAAAATATTTTTTTTCACATTTTTAAACTTTAAAACGGGTCAATTTGATCTTCAGGACGACACGAGGGTTAAAACAAGATCATTTCCAGATTGTTTGACTTAAGATATTTAAGATATGTTGTCTTAAAACAAGTCCTCCATATTGCTGTAATATCTCTTGTTCAGTGAATTTATCTTAAATCGAGTGGGATGAGGCATTCTGACTAAAAATAAGACAAACAGACTTGGTAAGATTTTGAGTTTTTGCAGTACACATCACTTGGTTAACTAGTTGTCCGTTGTTTTGTTCATGAATCCATTCAAACGTCGTCAAATAAACTGAAAAAAATCTAAAATCCAAAGACACTGGAGGTTTCTTAATTATTAGGAATATATTTTGTTCATTTATTTTATCTGTTACTTTGATTAAACTCTTTAGGCTTTGAACACGTCAGTGGACGATAAATTTGTCTGTAACAGTGTTGGATTGAACCACAGTTAAGCGAGTTATGTTTACATTCTGATTACATACAGACAGAATTATAGCGAAATAATCATATTTACATTTTTATGACTGTTATTTTACTATGTTTTATTAGTTATTTGTGATAGATTCTTTGTGATCCGTAATAACCAAGATAGTTCCAGAAGTTGTAGCAAACCAATAGAAATAGTTTATTTAACTTGATGGCAGTTTAAGAAATAAAATAATGTAGTAATGCATATATAGGATAAAAAAATAGATTGATCAGTTTTATTTTGTCATTTTGTGTCACATTTGTGTAATGTTTTGTCAGTTTAGTTGTTTTTGTCTGACTTTTGTCGTTTGGCTCATGTTTTTGTCCTTTTGTGAACCTCTGAAAAGTTGTTTAATAGAAAGATGTGTCGTGTTCTAAAGGAGACTGAACTGTTTTAGATCAAAATTAATCATCGTTTCTGCAGGATCTCAAAGACGTCGGACGCAACCAGACTATGGATGTCGCCCGACTGCCTGAAAACCGAGGAAAGAACCGATACAACAACATCCTGCCATGTGAGTTCAGCTGCAGGACGTCTGGAGATTTAAACGGTTTAATTCTCAAATACAGCGAAGAAGTAGTCAGAAAATAATATAATGATAATAATTTATTGCCTGTAAAAGTCTGTCAAGTAAGAAAAAAAAGAGAACTTATTATTCTTGTTATAGTGTTAAGAGCTTTAATTTACAGCACGTTTCCATGGCAACACTGATGCACTGACGTCTGCAGCTTGTAAAGATATTAATAATCAAACATGCAGACGATAAAAAAGTAACACTGAATATATAGTTTCTGTTTAAAATATTCTCTTTTCCCGAACGTTTACTGTCCATTTATTCCTGATTTCATTGTTTCTTTCCTTTATCTTCCGTCTTTTTCTGTATTTTTTCCCTTAGGATATCCAGCCGACACACAAAATACCAACAAATCACAATTTAAATGAACCGTCTGAACCACAAAACCGGCTTAGGGGTTTGAAAGTCGTGTTAGAAAATGAAATTCATCACAAATAGCAACAGTCAGAAACTGTAAAAAAGGAATTAATAGAATGTTTTATCTTCTACATGCTCTTCGATTGGAGAACACAGCCAAAATTAAACTTAAAATTTTGATATTTCATCAAAATCGCTTTATTCTAAATGTCTCGCATTAAAAAAATCAAAAAGAAATTACTTACTTCAAAATTCTGTAAAACAAAGATTAAATCCATACCCAACATTTACACAACAAATTCCCCGTTCGGCTGAACTGCAGGCAGTGTTTTGTAATATGAATGTGTAAAAAGATTTTAACAAACAGTTACATATCTATAATTTGCAGACTTACTTTTTCCCAGTGTTTGTAGCAAATGTAGACACTTGGGGAATGTAGATGTAGATTTTACAGTTTTTATAAGATAATCAGAGAAATTCAACTTCTGTCATTCTAGTATTAGTTATGATGTAAAAATGTAAAGGGGCAGATATAACAGTATATCCTCACAGTTAAGAATCTCTAACTGGAGAATAATTAGCATTAGCAGTTACTTCAAAATTTACTTTAAAGATTTTCGAATTATTTTGAATAAATGTTTCAATCAATTAGTAATAGTTGCAGCTTTAATTGTGACCTAAGAATGCTTTTTTCCTCTTCCTGACCCTAAAAATGAAGAAAAAAAATAGTTAAAAAGTTACAGAACAGCTGAGAAGTACTTTTTTGGATGTATTTTTTGAGGGAAGGATCTTGGTAATGAACTTATGTTTGGATTTATTTCAACAGAACCGAAAATTATTATACTAGTAAAGATTTTAAAACTGTAAGTAAAGAAAAAGAAGCATCCTTCTAGTGTCTTGTATTGTCGTGACATCCAATTATCTGAAGAAATTAATCTAAAAAAACTCAGACTCTGTATGTATATACATATGTGATAAATAATTAGGTGATATCAAGAATATGAATATTCACACGTTTATTTTTTACCATTATTCTTTCAACTATGCTAAAAACGAGCTTCAGATTCATGACTGATATTTACGACTCGACATGAATCCATTTTATTTCCTCCATTAGTTTCTCATCTCATTTTAATGTTTTCATGGCTGCAGAACATGATGAAGCTGTTTACAGTGAATATCAGCGCCTGATATTTTCCTGTAAGTAAAGTCATTAAGCGTCAGTCGCGTGTAACCGAAAACCATTTTTCTATACCAACAGAACGATCTGATTTGTGACTGGAGGCGTTTACCGCAGCGACTCTATAATTAACTGTCAGAGCTAAAATGAATCACTGTTGTTGTGAGTCACAATTAGCATTTAATAAATATTCTCACTTCCAGCAATAAGAGCCTCAGAAAACCTAAAACCTGTGAGACGTGAGAGAAGCTGCTGCGGTTTTCGAAACGCCACAAAATGCAGAACAAATACTCAGTTTCACCATCAGTCAGTAACTTCAGGCCTTTTGGCTGCTGAAAGACATTCATGTGAAGGTAAAAAGAGCCTCAAAAGTTGATTTTTAATCGGCTAAAATATAACGAAATAATAAAAAATAATTATAGTCGACTGAAAGAAATTTAACTGAATAGTTTCGATAACTTTTTTCTGGCTCAGAGTGGTTAAATGTGAAGATTTGATGTTTTAGATGATTGTAAAGTTTCAAATAAATGACAGTGATTAGCATAATATTTATCTGCAGTAACTGTTAAGAAAATGGATTAAAGTCTGCTACGATGGTAAACTAAATATCTGAAGGTTTTAGACTAGCTTTTTTGGTGGAAACCAGAAATGGAGCTACAAGAGTATTGTGACTGCTAACATGTTAGCCATGTCAATTTTCTAATGACATTGTACTATTAGTAATTGTCTTTTTTAGATTACAAACTGGCTCATTTTTGGCTTGAAGATGGTGGAGAACAAAAACCGAGCTAAAATACTAACATGGTAGCACATCAGTTTTCTGAAGCAGACGCCATTAGGCTTGGGAGTTGGTGAAACACAGTGACTGTTGGACTAAACGGGGGTTTTAAAGTTGCTGTCTGGCTGTTAGATGTGATAGCAGGTAGCTAATATGTTAGCTGTGTCACTTTTCTAAAGCAATACAGCATCGGACATTGTGGAATCAGTTCTTTACTAAACTAAGCTTCAGGAGTTGGTAGAGACCAAAAATAGAGCTTAAAGACAGTTGATGATAATGCTTTGTGGCTGTTAGATGTAATGGCAGGTAGCTAATATGTTATCTATGGTCATTTTCCAAAGCAGACATTGTGTTAGTCATTCATCTGCGTTTTTTTTTTTTTTTTTTTTAATATAAACTGATCAGATATTTGCTTCAGGAGTTGGCGGAGACCAGCTTTCCATACTGATGACAAGTTAACAGTAAAAACGAAGAGGCTGTTTAGACTCATGAATGTTCTCTTTTATTTCAGATGATTCCACCAGAGTGAAGCTATCGTACTTGGAGGATGATCCGTGCTCTGACTACATCAACGCCAGCTACATCCCGGTACAAACACAAACATCCACATTAACTGAACACAAACATCTACACAACAAACACACTCACTGGTCCAAACTAACACTTCCATACTCTTACCTGCAGGGTAATAACTACCGCAGGGAGTATATCGCCACCCAGGGGCCGCTGCCTGGAACCAAAGACGATTTCTGGAGGATGGTTTGGGAACATGGCGTCTACAACGTCGTCATGGTGACGCAGTGTGTTGAGAAAGGACGGGTGAGAAATGTAAAATATATGTATATTATTGTACTAAATTAGACCTACAACAGTTGTTAGTGTTGTATTCAATTAGAGCAAAATTATCATATTGTAGTAATTTCAGTTTAAATAAACTATTGGTCCATTTCTAGCAGGTTAATCAGATTTAAAGTTGGTGAGGTTTTAACCTGAATAAATGCTGTTTCCAGGTGAAGTGTGATCAGTACTGGCCTGCAGACAGAGAACCTCTGTACTATGGTGATCTGGTCATTCAGATGCTGTCAGAGTCCGTCCTGCCTGAGTGGACCATCCGGGAGTTCAAGATCACATCTGTATGACTTTTTATAAATATTCCTTTTCTGTTCTTACAAAGTTCTCTATTAATGCAGGGAGTCTATTAACACACAACTAGAGATGCACTAAGGTCAATTTTGCAATATTGTAGTTTCGTATTTCATCTGAAAATGGACTAAAGACGTCATAGTTTCGTATGGGGTCCGAAAATGGACAAAAAAAACGCCATAGTTTAGTATGATGTCCAAAAATGGATAAAAAACGCCATAGTTTAGTATGATGTCCAAAAATGGATAAAAAACGCCATAGTTTAGTATGTCATCTGAAAATGGACAAAGGACATCATTTTTTGTCTCAAAATGGACAAAAACGTCATAGTTTAGTATGTCGTCCCAAAATGGACAAAGGACATCATTTTTTGTCTCAAAATGGACAAAAACGTCATAGTTTAGTATGTCACCTGAAAATGGACAAAAAACGCCATAGTTTAGTATGTCGTCCGAAAATGGACTAAAAATGTCATATGGGTTTGTAGTCCCATAATGGAGAAAGGACGTCATTTTTTGTCTGAAAATGGACAAGAACGTCATAGTTTAGTATGATGTCCGAAAATGGACAAAAAAAATCATAGTTTAGTATGTCGTCCGATAATGGACAAGAAACGTCACTTTTTGTCTGAAAATCAACAAAATAGGTCATAGTTTAGTATTTTGTCTAAAAATGCACAAAATTGTCAGAGTTTAGTATGTCGTCCAAATACGGACATCAAATGTAATAATTTAGTATATCGTCCGAAAATGGACAAAAAAAGTCATAGTTTAGTATGTCGTCCCAAAATGGACAAAGGATGTCATGTTTTGTCTCAAAATGGACAAAAAACGTCATAGGTTTGTATGTCGTCCGAAAACGGACAAAAAAACGCCATAGTTTAGTATGTCGTCCGAGAATAGACACAAAACGTCCTTTTTTGTCCAAAAACACAAAAAATGTCAGTTTACTATGTCGTCCGAAAATGGACAAAAAAACGTCATATGGGTTTGTAGTCCCATAATGGACAAAGGACGTCATTTTTTGTCTGAAAATCGACTAATACGTCATAGCTTAGTATGTCCTCCAAAAATGGACAAAAAACGCCATAGCTTAGTATGTCGTCCCAAAATGGACAAAAGACATCATAGTTTAGTATGTTGTCCGAAAATGGACAAACGTTATATCTTACCAATATACATGATGATAATCTTTAATAATAACCCCAACAGGAGAGCGGCTGTACTTATCCTCGGGTGTTGCGTCACTTCCACTACACCGTGTGGCCCGATCACGGAGTCCCAGAAAGCACCCAGTCCCTGATCCAGTTCGTCCGGACGGTCCGGGACTACGTAGACCGATCACCGAGCACCGGAGCCACCGTCGTGCACTGCAGGTAGAGCATTCAGAATATCTTAAAGATCTCACTAGTTCCATCCAGCTACGTCCTCCTTGTTGACAGATTCTGTTTGGGTTCTGAGAGGTTCTTCTGTCTTTGTCAGTGCTGGAGTCGGCCGTACAGGGACATTCATCGCCTTGGATCGGGTTCTGCAGCAGCTGGACTCCAAAGGAACCATCGACCTTTACGGCTGTGTGTTCGACCTCCGGCTGCACCGTCAACACATGGTCCAGACCGAGGTACCGGCACACCGTTCACCTGGACAACTGGACGGGAGAGGGTCCAAATCAGTAGAAAACAACAGAAAACAGGACAAAACTGGGTCAAAAACACAACTCAACCTAAAATAGGATTCAAACCAAATGTAAATGTGGGACTAAACTAAAGCTAAAAGTCTTGTTAGATGTCATACTACATTAGAGCTAAAACAGTTGTAATATTGTACTAAATTAGAGCTCTAACAGCTGCTTCTGCTGTAGTAAATTGGGTTTAAAATACTGGTAAATATTGGACTGAACTGAAGTTAAAACTGTTGTCCATTAGGACTTAGTATTAAGACTTTTGCTAATTCTAATTTAATTTACAAGCAGAAAGTTAAAATGTTCATCTAATCAAACAAAAACAGAAAGATGTGTAAAATAGTTTTTTTTCCCGATCCTTAAGATACACCTTTTCTTTCAGATAAATGAACATCTATAAAATAATCTTTTTGCTGATTTAAATCCAGTATAAACAAAAGAGCATAAGTTTGTTAGCACTTTTTCTCTCAAAAAACTGCAAATATCTGTTAATGTTTCTTTCTTTAAATACAGTATTAAAGGTATCTCTATCCCACGTTATGTACGATATTTATAGTTTTTTTTTAGTAATAACGATGATTAACTGTTAAATGCCTGTAATCTGTGTGTTTTAGTGCCAGTACGCCTTCCTGCATCAGTGTGTTCGTGACGTCCTGAGAGCCCGAAAGCATCGCAGCGAACAGGAGAATCCTCTTTACCCCATCTATGAAAACTTCAACCCCGAGTACTGCCGTGGTAAGAAGAACCGAAGAGGAAACCGATGTACCAAAATCACAAATCAAACATTCTGACTGGAGGTTGTTGCTGATTGACTTCCTGTCCCTCTGCACCAATTAATCAACACATCAACTGATATTTTTTTCCAATCAGAACTTCTAAATATTGCAGCTTCAAACTTCTCAGTTGATTTTCTGATTTATTTTCTTTGTGTCGTCAGATTTCAAACTGAATATTTTAGTTTTTCCATCGATGAAGCCGTTCACCAGCAGATTGATTCATAAAGACAAACATTAGTTACATGTTTTATATCCAAAAATTCAATGTGTCATACTATAACATGTCATATTATAACATGTCACATAATAGCATGTCATACTATAGAAGGTCATATTAAAACATGTTAAACTACATGTCATATAACGTCATATGTCATATTTTAACATGTCATATTATACCAGGTCTGAATAAAACATGTCATAATAACATGCCATAACATCATATTATCGAATGTCATAACATGTCACATAATAGCATGTGATACTATAGAAAGTCATAATAAAAAATGTCATATAATAACAAGTCATGTTATGCCATAACATGTCATATTATACCAGGTCATAGTAAAACATGTCATATAACATGCCAACAGCACATCATTATTTCATAGTTTTCTGAGTTTTAGAAACCATCAAACCTTTAATATTTATCACATGACTCACCTCTTTGTGTTTTTTTTTTTTTGTCTGTTTCCTCAGATTTCATCTACACCGGACGCTGAAGACTTCACTAACCAGTCGAGAGCTTCAGACAGAACAGGGAAAAACTCACAAGTAGATAAAACTTCACGGGGATCACAGTTTTAAAACACTTCTGTTCTCAAATCTCACCAACACAGCAGTCAAGTGAGTTTTTAAAAGGTGTTTAAAAAACTGTAACTCTTTGTAGACAAAGTCAAATCCACTTCAAACTTGTGAAATTACGGAAATATTTTTTAAAAATATTGCTGTTTTTAACACTTATTTCAAATGAAAATCTCCAAAATGTGGCTGAAAATACGTGACAGAAACAGTTTTCATAGTTTATTCAGTCAGAGGTCAAGGCCAAACAGAGAAAGGTGTGAAAATTCCCAAAGTTCACACCAATTTTAACACCAGAAACGCAAATAAATTATCATTCAAGTAGAGTCCTTGTTTATTTTAACCTTCGTGTTTCTTAATATTTGGTCAAATTTGAAAGTATGAATGATTAAAGTTGGTATTATTTCTGGAGAAGGGAAACTCGGGTTGATCTCAGGTGTGATTTTAGCTTTCGATCCAAAAGGGAGGAGATCTATTTTTCTACCTTCTATTATTACTGTCTGTTCTCACTCACTGCCCCACATAAGCTCTTTATTTAAAACAAACCTACACATATTGCTGTATGTAAATATTGATGTAATACTCTTTTTTTGAAGAAATATTATAATGAATATGTATGTATGTCGGGTTTCATGCTGTGTAATATTCCGCATTTAGGAACGTGTAGCAGATCGAACCTACTGTATTCAGACTAAAACATGAAAATAAACATGCTATAGTCAGTATTACATTCAGTTTTTAAGAGCATTTCAAAGCTTTTAACATCTGAAGAAGTCTGAAAACAACACAGGAACAATGCTTTCCCTGTTTTCTAACGATCCATCACGAATTGGAGTTAACCCAAAAATATTTGACATTTTCGTGATTTTACAAAAGTCTAAAGTAACATTATCTGATTTTGGGCCATTGATTTTTAAAATTTACAATCTACAAAATACTAATTGGTTGAATGCTCTGTAAACCCTTTTTCTGTTTGAGTTGTGTCCTGGACGTTGTGAGTTGTTCAAAATGACTTCTGCTCATATAGGATGCATTTTCTTTTTATATTTGTAATGGAATAACGATAAAAAGCTCAGTCTTATTATTACTTATTATAAAAGAATAAATCTGTTAAGAGTTGCGACTGCACATATTGCCCCTAATACATCAGACCTGATGATATTCTGTATAATTTGCATACATTGTGACGTATTCTGGATGTGTTTGCTGATTTTCCGTCTCATCCTTCAGCCATGACACCATGTTGGAATCTGTTTTTATAATTTGCTGTGACGTCACTGTAAACTGGATGATGACGTTCACATTAAAAATATCTGACAAACTGTGGTTGTGTTTGAGTTTTTGTTGAGTGGAACAAAATGTCATATTATATAGCATGACATACTGTAACATGTCATATTAGAAATATGTCATGTGATGTTTCGGATGACATCCTAAACTATGACGTTGTCGCCAGGGCCGGAGCGGGACTCATTTTCAGCACTGGACTTTCATGCCTCAGACTGGCCCACTTTAGATCACGACCTATTACTATTAAAATCATGTAATTCTAACCTTGTCTTGTAATTCTGTGTTTTTCTAAATATATTGATTTATTCCAACATGAGTGCACATCTCCAACATTATTCTTTACAATATCAGAATCTATATTCTGTTCAAATAAGTGTTCATTGATATCCAAACCTTAAAAATGAAGTAAACAAAGAAATAAACATATTAAATTTAAAAAAATCAAATAAAAGGTGTTGCACTTTCTAATAGCAGTATCATCTGTTTTTCCTCTGCAAGGAAACAGTTCCATCACAACTTAAATTTCACAAATATGAGAACTTCAGTTAAAGGGCTGATCTCCAACACTGTTCTTTACAACATCACAATGTCCTTTTTTGCAATATCAAATATCAAGCAAATTAGTGTTCACAGATATCTAATCCTCATGAATAAAGAATAATTATTGGACTGTTGTCTGCAAGTTTGTTATTCACAGTATAACATAACTGGCTTATGAAATTTTTTTAAAAATGCTTTGATTTTCATTTTATATTTACAACAACAAGAAAATAAAATCAGAGACAGAAACGATAAAAGGTCCGTATTTTCATTTTCTGAGCCCGGAAGTGGTCATCATCAAGTGTGGAGCCAAACAGAGTACGGTGTATAGACTTTATATAATTAGGTTGTTAGTTTTCATGGTCAAAATGAGAAATCAGGTGGCCGATCTTAAAATAAATCAATATTGAATTTTTATAGAGCGATAAAGTTTTGCAAAGCCAGGCGGCGGGGCTACTTGATTGACAGTCTGGTCTGGAAAAACTGACAGGTCCTATGGAGGAGACATAGACTGTATATAAAGATATACAAGATTTAGATTAGTAAAGCCATATGAAAATGGACAAAAAATGTCATAGTTTAGTATGTCGTCCAAAAATGGACGAAAAAACGTAATAGTTTAGTATGTCGTCCGAATATCGACAAAAAACGTCATAGTTTAGTATGTCGTCCGAATATCGACAAAAAACGTCATAGTTTAGTATGTCGTCCGAAAATAGACAAAAAAAGTCATAGTTTAGTATGTCGTCCGAAAATGGACAAAAAATGTCATAGTTTAGTATGTCGTCCGAAAATAGACAAAAAAAGTCATAGTTTAGTATGTCGTCCGAAAATAGACAAAAAAACGTCATAGTTTAGTATGTCGTCCGAAAATAGACAAAAAAGTCATAGTTTAGTATGTCGTCCGAAAATGGACAAAAAATGTCATAGTTTAGTATGTCGTCCGAAAATAGACAAAAAAACGTCATAGTTTAGTATGTCGTCCGAAAATAGACAAAAAAGTCATAGTTTAGTATGTCGTCCGAAAATAGACAAAAAATGTCATAGTTTAGTATGTCGTCTGAAAATGGACAAAAAACGTCATAGTTTAGTATGTCGTCCGAAAATGGACAAAAAAAGTCATAGTTTAGTATGTCGTCCGAAAATGGACCAAAAATGTCATAGTTTAGTATGTCGTCCGAAAATGGACAAAAAACGTCATAGTTTAGTATGTCGTCCGAAAATAGACAAAAAATGTCATAGTTTAGTATGTCGTCCGAAAATAGACAAAAAAAGTCATAGTTTAGTATGTCGTCCGAAAATGGACGAAAAAACGTAATAGTTTAGTATGTCGTCCGAATATCGACAAAAAACGTCATAGTTTAGTATGTCGTCCGAATATCGACAAAAAAACGTCATAGTTTAGTATATCATCCGAAAATGGACGAAAAAACGTCATAGTTTAGTATGTCGTCCGAAAATAGACAAAAAAAGTCATAATTTAGTATGTCGTCCGACAATAGACAAAAAAACGTCATAGTTTAGTATGTCGTCCGAAAATGGACAAAAAACGTCATAGTTTAGTATGTCGTCCGAAAATGGACAAAAAATGTCATAGTTTAGTATGTCGTCCGAAAATAGACAAAAAAAGTCATAGTTTAGTATGTCGTCTGAAAATAGACAAAAAAACGTCATAGTTTAGTATGTCGTCCGAAAATAGACAAAAAAGTCATAGTTTAGTATGTCGTCCGAAAATGGACAAAAAATGTCATAGTTTAGTATGTCGTCCGAAAATAGACAAAAAAACGTCATAGTTTAGTATGTCGTCCGAAAATGGACAAAAAACGTCATAGTTTAGTATGTCGTCCGAAAATAGACAAAAAATGTCATAGTTTAGTATGTCGTCCGAAAATAGACAAAAAAGTCATAGTTTAGTATGTCGTCCGAAAATGGACAAAAAACGTCATAGTTTAGTATGTCGTCCGAATATCGACAAAAAACGTCATACTTTAGTATTTCGTCCGAAAATAGACAAAAAAAGTCATAGTTTAGTATGTCGTCCGAAAATGGACCAAAAATGTCATAGTTTAGTATGTCGTCCGAAAATAGACAAAAAAAAGTCATAGTTTAGTATGTTGTCCGAAAATGGACAAAAAACGTCATAGTTTAGTATGTCGTCCGAAAATAGACAAAAAATGTCATAGTTTAGTATGTCGTCCGAAAATGGACAAAAAACGTCATAGTTTAGTATGTCGTCCGAATATCGACAAAAAACGTCATACTTTAGTATTTCGTCCGAAAATGGACAAAAAACATCATAGTTTAGTATGTCGTCCAAAAATGGACAAAAAAACGTTTAATTCAGTGTCATCCATCCAGATTAAAGTGCAGTTACCCAGTTTATTATTTGGTTTTTAAGAGACCAAATAACTTAAAATAACTTTCTGTCCTGCAGTCCCACAACAACAAGAATAAAGTTTGTGAACAAAAGCTAAATCTGCTGCTGGATTCCATTAAAGTCCTGATAAATGATCATAAAGTGTGATACTAAAGGTTTGTGGTGCTAAAAATCTCAAAGTAAAGATATCAAGTTGAACATCTGGATGGAGGCTGATAAAAGTTGACCTCCCTTCATTTCTCTGGAGCGACTCCATGGATTTTAGGGATGCTGGTTAAAGACCTGCTCTTCTAGTCGTCTTTCTTCTAGTCGTTGTAAAAAGTCACTCCATCCTCGCCGACTTCAACACCTCTTCATGACAACTTCTGCCACCGACCTGGTGGAAACTCCAGAAACTCTGGAAAACCTGTCAAGACTCGGATTTTCGAAAAACTCGTTGGGTGGGGGAAGGTGTGGTGGGCGGTGGGGGAGTAGAGTGGGGGAGGCCGCCACCCACCTCCCAGCCTACTCTCCACCCTGACTCCACCCAGACTCTGCCTTGGCTCCACCCATGTAGTCACTTGGAAACTACCATGTCAAAGGGACGACGAGTATATTTCTGTTTATCTGATCTGTAGCTCACTGAGTTAAGGGTTTACCTATGGAGCTGCAGGTTGCTGGTTCAAGACCAGACCCTTTTTAATTTTTTTGAAAAACTTCGACAAAGACACAGAAAGAAAACTGCCAGTGGTGGGTCTTGATCCTGCTACCTTCCACTTGGTAGTCTCTCTTCTTACCCCCTGAGCTACTCACTCAGATACCAATTCTTCTTTTTTTGTGTGTATTTATCATCAATTTTTTGTCATTTTCGAGTTTTTTTTTTAAACTCGACTCTTAACTCGACCATTTTTCTCAGGAGGTTGGACTTCAGCCTTTGTGCTGGAGGGTTGAACCCTCAGTTCCAAGACTTTCCAAAGCCTCCACACCTCCCAAGTCCTCAGGACCTGAGCTTTCAGTCTGAGGGCTGAAATTTTCTAAGTCCCACAGTAGATCTCTGTTAGATTTAACTTTCAGACAGTCCAAGGACTGAAATCTTCTAAGTTCTTGAGCAGTTCTCTGTTAGTTTGAACTTTCTGTTTAACAGAAGCCTTAAAACTTGTGACCATGAGTCTTGACTTCACATTTAGACCATCCATCTGAGTTCTTCTCAGACCTTCACCTGTGGATTCTTTAGAAATCCTGAACAAACTTTGATTCTCTTCACTGAACAGTAAAGTTTGTGGAGATCAGAAGGTAACATTAGTTTGATCGATGCCTTCAACTACTAGTAGACTTTATCTGGAAAGCAGTTTTCTGAAATGAGCTCTTAGTAAATCTGTCCACAGTCAAACCAAGAACACAGAAAGAGGAAATGTTTGAAGAAACAACTTTCAGACTAGAAAACGCTTTAAGACCTTTCTCTGTTTTTGCTCTTTTTCATCGTTTTATCGTCTCTTCTGTTTAATTTGATCTTCTAAAGTCTAACTGGTGTCTTTTACAATGTTTTGTCTTTAGTTTGATTCTTCTTAAATCTTTAGTTTTGCTCTTTTCTCACATTTTATTCTTTTCTAATGTCTGATTTGATTTTCAAATGTTTTGTCTTTTTAATGTTTAATTGTTGTTTTTTCAAATGTTTTATCGGTTTGTTTGAAAAATTTCCTTTTCTTTCCCAATGTTTAATTTTTACATTAAATCTTTAAGGTTTTTCTTTTTAAAAGGTTTACCATCTTTTAATGTTTAATTTTATTTTTAAATGCTTCATTGTATTTTCTGTTTAATTCCAATTTAAAGTTTTATTGTCTTTAAAATTTAATTTTCTAATTAAACATTTAATTTTTTAATTAAATGTTTTGTATTTTTCAAATGTTGAATATTCTTCTTGTTTAATTGTATTTTAAATGGTTAATTATCTAAATTATTTCATCTTTAATGTTTAATATTTTTATCTAAAACAATGTCAAATTTCATGATTACATGTTTTGTCTTCTGTTGAATTATCTAGTTAAATATTGTCTGTTTGATATAATTTTGTAGTATTTAATGTTTAATTTTCTTTTTAAAAGTTTTATTGTATTAAATGTTTTTTTCCTTTAATTTAATTGCTTTTTTTATGTAATTTATTTATTTTTTTCTGTCCAGATTTTAACCCCAACCTTAAAACTGAAACAAACCCTTAAATCACAATAAAAATACTTCTGTTGTCACAATCATGAGTTAGTCACTTATTCAGTTTATCAATTCAACTTTATTTGTTTAGAACCTTTCACACAGATGACAAAACTACACAAGGAAAGAGAAAAAACTATGATTAAAACTCAAAAACATTTTAAAAACAGATTTAACATGGTAATAAAATGTGTTCAGGGGATGGAGGGAGTTTATTGAAGTCTTCTTGGGCTCACACAGTAAATCATTAAAATAGAAACTTGATATTCAGTCTAAGGAAACTGCAGAGCAACAGAAGAACCAACAATATCTCCTGTTTTCTCCTTTAATGAGTCGACTCTTCTGGTGCTTTCAGACCAAAGAACTACAGACTCTTCACAACCTGCTCAAACTCTTGGTACAGGACCTCACCACACGGGTCAACAAGGTTTCCTTCTCATTTCTACTCTGAAGCTCACCTTCTCCTGCTCAAACTGCTGACAAATGTTTGTGCTGCTCTAAAGTCTGCTCTCCAGAACTTCCTAAAAATTCTCAAAGTCTCTTCTGCTGCAGGTTGCTTTGTAGAACTGTTCCAGAAAACCTCACTAAACCACATGGAGGGGCCTCAAGATAGTCGTCCAAATGAAAGCGTACAAAAACCAAACTAGCACAACCCAAACGCTAAAGTCTCCTGCAGCCTACCAGAGAAGCTCTTTAAACAGAGAATCAGGACAGGAACTCTTACCTTCTGGACAACCAACGTTGGTTCACAAACAACCAAAAACCTCTAAAGACTCACTACAGCCAAGATAAAGACACAACTCAGCTGCACCAAACCCACTAATCACTGCACACATTAGCACCATGTGCTAACTGTGGCTAAAGAACCAAATTTACCAAAACAACTATCCAGTACAAAGCCCTAAAACACACCAAGAAACACATTAAAGAGGATTTTACTGCTGGAAGCTGCAAGCCAACGCCTAAAGAACAAACTAAAGCAACAGAGCCAAACCCGGTTCAGTGAAGAGAAGGAGAGGAAATGTTTGACTGCAGACATAAAGCAGGAAGACACTGAGCTGCTCAGGTGTTCCTGATGACACCAAGCAGCCACCTGGACAGCCAATAGGAACACAGCTTACTGGAAGTCCAGAGGGCTGGCTTAGTGAAGGAAATTTAGTTTAAAGTTGAAGCAGAAAGTTAACAAAGAAAGTTGAAAACCACCTTCTGATCCCTGAAATCTCTGAGTTTTCACACAAAGAACACCTGAACATGTCAAACTGGTTCCATAGTAGAACCTTCACTGTAAAAACGTCATAGTATGGTGTGTTGATCAAAAAACATTACAACCGGCTGTCTGGGGTCACAGAGGAGTAAAAACAGGACAAACACTGGTTTCCAGGGGGATAAAAGAGTAAATTTACAACAACACAACATGTGAGCCGAAAAATCACAAAGTCTGTCTTTAGTTCAGCTGAAAATATGAGTTTTTGTCTTTTTCATTGACCAAACTTTTCAGGAAGTAGATGAAGAATAATTAAAGCTCTCATGTAGAAGTCCAACTTCTTTTGGATCCTTGTGGAGAGTTTAGTCTTCCTGCTTCATAGCAACATTTAATAAAGCTAAAGCTTCCCTGTTGGCTCATTGGTGGAGTTTGTTCCTGAGCATCTGAACCTTAAATCCATCAGAGGACCATCTTCAGTCAGAGAACTTCAAGACCTTCCATCGGCTGGACCAGATGTGGCATCAGCTCCCTCTGAACATCTGGATGACAGGAGAAAAGACAGAAATCAAACACAGATCACAGAAATACAATTTATTCACTTTCATCATTTTATAAAAGTAGCATGAACTTTATTAAAACTGGACAACACCAGTAATGAAGGTAAATGTTTTTATCTCATCCTGTTCCCTTTCAATTGTGGTCTTTGTGTATTTACGGTCTGTTAATGATAAAAATAAAATGGGTCACTGCTATGGTTTGGACATAGAAAGTACTGGAACTAATGCTTGCTTGTTCACTCTGTTCCAACAGTTCACCTGTTCCTTTACTGACAGCAGTAATCCTCTCATCACTGCTGGCTCTGCCTCTGACACTAAATCATGTTTTTAAAATGATCTAAACTCTCAGCACAAATCTCCCCTTTTTACAAAGCCGTCAGCTCAGTTTCATTCATGTAGAGCTGAATGGTTGTCGCCACGTTTCGGACGACATACAAAACTATGGCGTTTTTTGTGACTTTCAGGACGAGATACTAAACAATAACATTTTTGGTGATTTTTCGGACGACATACTAAACTATGACGTTTTTGTCACGATTCGTACAACATACCAAACTGTGACGTTGTTGTTTATTTTTCAGATTACATACTAAACTATGACATTTCTGGTGATTTGACATTTCAGATGACATACTAAACTTTGACGTTTTTGTTGATTTTCTGACGACATACTAAACGATGACGTTTTTTGTGACTTTCAGGACGAAATACCAAACTATGATATTTTGGCAATTTTTCGTACAACATTCTAAACTATGATGTTTTTGTCATCTTTCTGACAACATACTAAACTGTGACGTTTTTGTCACGATTTGGACGACATACTAAACTATGACGTTTTTCGTGATTTTTCGGACGACATACTGAATTATGACTTTTTTGTCACATTTTGGACAACTTACTAAACTATGATGTTGTTGTCATCTTTCTGACAACATACTAAACTATGACGTCACGTTTCTGATGACATACTAAACTATGACGTTTTTTGTGATTTTTTGGACGACATACTAACCTATGACGTTTTTGTCACGTTTCGAACAGCATGCTGACCTGTGACGTTTTTGGTCACAACCAAAACCATCTGGGAATACATCAGGACATTTTTTTTAAGTTTCAGCTCCTGGACTACATACTACATACCTGAAAGTTTCTTTTTTCCATCTTTCTCACAGAATGAAAACTTCACAAAGTTCCTGCAGAGACGCGCTAACAGGAAACAGCATCTTTTATTTTTATCTCGTCTGACAGACTTGTTATTTCCATATTGATCTGGGCCACAGCGAGAACTGGGTAACCCAGATAGAGCAGCCATCGGGGGGCTAAAGCCGAGGCCAGGAGCCCCTCAGAGTCCCAGAAGACCCAACAGGCCTGCTTAGAATCCATCCGGGGTCCCACAGGGTTCCAGCCAACACAAGTCCAGCCAGCAGCCTCAGCCATGGACACATCTCCATTTTTAAGATGCACAAACACACAGAGCGCCAGCTTTTGGGTCATTATATTATTGATTGATGTGAAAATTATTTCATTCATTAACTGTTAAAATGAGAAGTAAAATAGATTTGTACAAGCTCAAAGTAACATCGTTAAATGTTGACGAGCTGCTGCAAATTTTCACTTAAGAACACGAAACCTGTAAACTTTTGCTTTTTTAGCTGAAAAAATTTGAGATTTTTTGCCTTTTTAGTTCTGTGTAAGTGACATTTTCTCACATTATTAACAATAAATTCTGTAATCTGAATAAAAACACAGATATGGATGTAATGAAAAGGAATATAAGAACTTAAAAACAAAAATCACTTCGCATCAGTCTGTTTTTGCAGGTTTTACTGTTTTTAAGGCAATTTTTAAACAAAAAAAACATTGTCTTTGCTGTCAAAGATTCTTTTAATCAATTGTTTTTGGTCTCAGATGTGAGAATCTAAAACATGTCAGGAGAAGTTCCAATAATGACGTGCTGACAATTAATTAACCAATCAAAAACCACTAAAGATGTTCAGATTCTAATCAAGAAACGAGAAAACGTCTAAAGTTTTCAAAGGTGCAACCTCAAAATTCTTGATTTTTTGGAAAAAAATTATTCTAATTTTTAATTTTTACTCTAAAATTAACTGTTGATTAAAATTGTAATTCTTTCAAGTGTAAGAGCTGAAAGAATTGGAGCCAAAATATAAACAGCTGAGTAATTTACCCAATTATTTGTAGTTGCAGCTTTAAACTAAAACGAAGAAAACCCTTATTAGCAACATTAGAGGCTGACGGAGGAGGTCAGGGTGGATGGAGGGCGCACAAAGTTTGCTGCTTGTGAAACACATTTAAATGCCTTCATTGGTTTGAATCAATAATTTCAATTTTTTGGAGTATTATAACACTATAAATAAATAATATTTATAGTATAGTGTAGTAAGAAATGACAAAATGAACATAATCCAACTCTTATAACATTAGTTTTGTTAATGTAAGCATTGTATTTGCGTACGTTGCCCTCCATCAACCCTGACCTCCTCAATGCAGGTCACAAATGTAATGTTTCATTCAACAACAGACTATTTAGTTTTATGAAAATGAACAATTAAGAGCCGACAGTGTGACAACAATATTTTTCAAACACATCAAATGCAAGTTAAATTAAAGTGATTTATTGGATGTTTAAATATAGAAATTCAACAATCAATCAATTAAGTGTAAAATAGTAAACTCTTTTGTTCAGTGATGCATCGATATCAGTGATTTTTTTTTTTTTAAAGAAAAACTGTTCAAATTCTGTGTTTTAAACCTGTTAATTGTGAATATTTTCTGAGTTATTTCCTCCTCTATGGAAGTAAACTGAAGATCTTTGGACAAAACCAGACATATTTAATTTTATATTGTAGCTTTTGTGCAGTTTACTGCAGTTTAAAATTGACAAGAAGAAAAAACTAATAGAGAGTAAATTAAATTTAACCTTAAACTAAAAGATATTTTGACAGTTTTATGGGTCAAACAGTTAATTGGTTAAAGGATAAAGCAGTCGATGCTGTAAATGATGAGTTTATTCTGTCGACCAACACTCTGCCTCCTTCATTAACAGCAGCGTTCGGTTTCAGGATAATTCTCTGGCCGTCCTTGGAGCTTCAGGCTTTAACAGACGTTAGCAACTCATCAGTGCAGGCGGATTAAAAAGCTGCCGGGTGTTGGTCCTCTGTGGCCGTTTAACACCTCCATAAATACAGGAGCAGCAGCGAGATCAGCAGAAAGCCTCCATACATCACATCCTCCCTGCAGGACCAGTAAGGACTCAAACACAAACTTTACTTTTTACTTCACATTAAATTCTGCATTCTTCTCATTATCCAGAACTAAACTCTGTATAATATAAATGCTTCTTTCAGATTTATTAGCAGCTAACGAGCTGCAAATGTGTGAATTTAGAAGTTTATAAAAGCTGCTGTTGGTTTGTAATTAATCAAAGCATCCTAACGAGTGCACCGTGTGTGAATTAAAGGTCATAAAAAGATCAGTTTTCAGTTTAAATATATGCAGATAAAATGATAAAATGCTTAAATTAAGTCTAAAATCCCCCAGTCAAATTGCCACTTTGTGGTTTGAGTGTCTCTCTGATCCAGTGATCCTCTGTTGTCCGGGGCATTAACCCCTGGTAGGGTCTCTCAAGGCAAACTGGTCCTGGGGGAGAAACCAGACTGAGAGCGATTCAGAAAACCCTGATGTCAGCACAAAAAGGAGAAGCCGCCACCTCGCCTGGGTTAGGGAAGCCGGGGCTTCATCTGGAGCCAGGCTTGTGGGTGGAGTTCATCAGGTCTGGTGCCCCCATGAGGCTGAGCACAAAGAAGTAGCAAAGAGTCACCACCCAGTAAACCCACCACCTGCAGGGTCGGAAATCGACTGGTTCTGGGGAGGTGGAACATCACCTCACTGGCAGGAAAGGAACCTGAGCTGAGGTAGAACAGAATGACTGGATATAGTTGGGCTCACCTCCACACACATCAAGGGTTCTGGAACCAGAACCCTGGAGAGGGGTTGGACTCTCTCCTTCTCTGGAGTTGCCCAGGGTGACAGGTTCTGGGTGGGTATGGGGATACTCACGGGCTCCCGGCTTAGTGCCGCTTTGTTGGACTTCTCCCTGGAGAACCACAGGGTCTCCTCTCTGAGGGGAAAACTCTGACTGTTGTCTGTTCTTATGTGCCGAACAGCAGTTCACAGTATTCAGTCTTCTTGGAGTCTCTGGGTAGTTCCTGGAAGGGGTACCGCCTGGGGACTCTAAAGTTCTCCTGGGGGACTTCAACACTCACGTGGACAACGATGGAGAAACCTGGAGGAGGTGATTGGGAGGAATGGCCTGCCCAATCTGAGCCCGAGTGGTGTTCTGTTATTGGACTTATGTGCTAGCCATTGACTGGACATAATGAACAACATGTTGGATCAAAAGGTTGCTCATTCGTGTACCTGGTACCAGACTGTCTTAGACCTTTGGAGAGGCTATGAAGAAGGACTTTTTGTTGGCCTTAAGGAAGTTCTGGCAAAGCGCTTGACGCCTCAGGAAGGGGAGGCAGGACTTTGCTCAGACTGTTTACATTCAGGGGGAACTGTTGACTCGTACTAGGGATATTGTTGGGTGGTGGAAAGAGCACTTTGAGGAACTCCTGAATCTAATAAACACATCCTCTGTGGAGGAGGCAGAGCCTGAAGACTCATGGGAATCTTCGTTCATATCCGTGGTAGAGGTTGCTGAGGTAGTTAAGAAGCTCCTCAGTGGTGTCAGGTGTGGACGAGATCCTCCCTGAGATGCTGAAGGCTCTGGACATTGTTGGACTGTCTTGGCTGACACGTCTCTACAGTGTGGCGTGGGCATCAGGTACGGTACCTGTGAAGTGGCAGACCGGGGTGGTTGTTCCCATTTTCAAAAAGGGGGACCAGAGAGTGTGCTCCAACTACTGGGGTATCACACTTCTCAGCCTCCCTGGGAAAGTTTGTGGGGTTGTTGGGCTCAGCCTTAGAGATAGGAGGAGAAGATCAGACATTCGCTGCTCCTTCACCTCTAAAGGAGCCAGTTCAGGTGGTTTGGACATCTGATTCGGATGCCTCTGGAAAGACTTCCTTTGGAGGTTTTCTGAACACATCCACCTGGGAGGAGTCCCCGGGATAGACCCAGAACTCACTGGAGGGATTATATATCTCATCTGGCCTGGGAACACCTTGGGATCCTCTAGGAAGTGCTGGAAAGCGTTTCCGGGTGGAGGGATGTTTGGAATCAGCTGCTTTGTCTGCTGCCTCTTCGACCCGACCTCGGATAAGAGGAAGAAAATGGACAGATGGATGAAGTTGCAGAGAGGTGACCCTGTTGTTCTCCAGATAGAACTCCAACAAAGCGGTGCTGAGTATTTTTTCTTGCTGTACCCGACTGAGTCCCACGAGGCCCCAAGGCTCGGCCCCCAGATGCTCTCTGAAGAGGCCCCGGTCTTTCTGACCCAGGCGAGGTGGTGGCTTTCCCTTCAGCAAGGTTTTCTGAATCACTCTTTGTCTGGTCACTAGCCCAGGACCAGTCTGCCTTTAATTAATAGACCTATTTTTTTTATTTTATTATTTTTCCAGCGTATGTCGGAGTCTCTGAATATTCATTGGTTATTGTTGGTCTGATCTCGTCTCTGTTCATCTGGAGGTTCATGAATGAAAGATGAAAGGAAACAAACGAGCATCATAATATTCATCTTTTTATTCTTTGTTCCCATCGTTTCATCTTCTACTCCTTATTCCTCTCTGGCCATTGTATGACTTTCTGCATTATTGTCCAAAGTGTACATGTAATTTCCACTTTTTAGTGTTGATTTAGCATCTTTCAGTGGGAATTTTGCATCTTTTGTGGCATTTTGGCATGTTTTTCCAATAATTTTGCACCTTTTTGTGTCGATATAGCATCTTTTTGGGTCGATTTTGAGTCTTTGTGGTAATTTTGCATCCTTTGTGACATTTTTGCACCTTTTAGTTGTAATTTTACATCTTTTGTGACACGTACATATATTTTTGTGACAATTTTGCATGTTTTTCAGGTAATTTTGCACTTTTTGTGTTCATTTAGCATTGTTTTGTGGTAATAAACTACGCCCCACGTATGTCAGCGGGGTTATTGCATTTGCTTCGGTATCTGGCTGGCTGGCTGGCTGGGTATGTATGTGTGTATGTCCGGTCCGATATCTCTGCAAGTGCTGAAGTCAGGATAATCAAACTTGGCACTGAAGATCAGTCTAAGGTCTCCTGCTCAGCTGTGGAGTTACAGGTCAGCAGATCAAGTAGGAAGGGATACAGGACTGTCTCAGAAAATTAGAATATTGTGATAAAGTTCTTTATTTTCTGAAATGCAATTAAAAAAACAAAAATGTCATACATTCTGGATTCATTACAAATCAACTGAAATATTTCGAGCCTTTTATTATTTTAATATTGCTGATTATGGCTTACAGCTTAAGAAAACTCAAAAATCCTATCTCAAAATATTAGAATATCATGAAAAAGTATACTAGTAGGCTATTTAACTAATCACTTGAATCGTCTAAATAACTCGAAACACCTGCAAGTGTTTCCTGAGCCTTGAAAAACACTCAGCTTGGTTCAGTAAACTAAACACAAGTATGGGGAAGACTGCTGATCTGACTGCTGTCCAGAGGACCATCATTGACACCCTCCATCAGGAGGGTAAGACACAAAAAGAAATTTCTCAAAGAGCAGGCTGTTCACAGAGTGCAGTTTCAAAGCACATTCACAAAAAGTCTGTTGGAAGGGAGAAATGTGGCAGGAAACGCTGCACAACCAAGAGAGATGACCGCAGGCTTAACAGCATTGTGAAGAAGAGCCGCTTCCAGAATTTGGGGGAGCTTCAAAGACAGTGGACTGAAGCTGGAGTCCAGGTATCAAAAGCCACTGTTTACAGACGTGTCCGGGAAATGGGCTACAATAGCCGTATTCCCATGGTCAAGCCACTTCTGAACTCAAGACAACGGAAAAAGCGTCTGACTTGGGCTATGGAAAAGAAACACTGGACAGTTGAAGAGTGGTCCAAAGTCCTCTTTTCAGACGAAAGCAAGTTTTGTATTTCATTTGGAAGTCAAGGCGCCAGAGTCTGGAGAAAGGCTGAAGAGGAGCAAAATCCAAGTTGCTTGAAATCCAGTGTGAAGTTCCCACAGTCAGCGATGGTTTGGGGAGCCATGTCAGCTGCTGGAGTTGGTCCACTGTGTCTCATCAAGTCCAGAGTAAATGCAGCTGTGTACCAAGAGATTTTAGAGCACTACATGCTTCCTTCTGCTGGAAAGCTCTATGGAGATGATGATTTCATTTTCCAGCATGATCTGGCACCTGCCCACAGTGCCAAAACCACCAGTAACTGGTGTACTGACCATGGCATTACTGTCCTCGATTGGCCTGCCAATTCCCCTGACCTGAACCCCATTGAGAATTTGTCGGGTATTGTCAAGAAGAAGCTGAAAGACACCAGACCCAACAATGCAAATGAGCTAAAGGCCACTATTGAAGCATCCTGGGCATCCATAACACCTCAGCAATGCCACAGGCTGATTGCCTCCATGCCACGCCGCATTGATGCAGTATTTCGTGCAAAAGGATTCCCAACCAAGTACTGAGTGCATTAATGGACATTTTCAAATGTTTGATTTTGTTTTGCTGTTATAATTTTGTTTTTTACTTGGTCTGAGGAAATATTCTAATATTTTGAGATAGGATTTTTGAGTTTTCTTAAGCTGTAAGCCATAATCAGCAATATTAAAATAATAAAAGGCTTGAAATATTTCAGTTGATTTGTAATGAATCCAGTATGTATGACATTTTTGTTTTTTTAATTGCATTTCAGAAAATAAAGAACTTTATCACAATATTCTAATTTTCTGAGACAGTCCTGTATACGTAGGATGATCAAAACTGATACAGATTCATATGCAAGTATTTAATGCCATCTACTGAAACTCGCCAGTAGATGGCGTGGTTCTGCCCTCTACTGAGGGCTCGTCTAGTTTTGTATGTTTTTGTGTTAATTTTGAGTCTTTTTGTGTTGGTTTTGCACCTTGTTGTGTTAATTTTGTATCCGTGTGACAAACAGCTGTGTGACAGAGGACAGAAAACCAGCAGAGAGACAGAGTTTGAAGACAGTGTGTTTTTATTTAAAGATCTCTATCAGGCACAATAGTTGTTTATTATTAAACATGGCGAAGCGGCTACCTGGGTCACATGGTACAGTGCTGAGGGTCCGAACAAAGATGGACGACGAGAAAACACCCGCAGACGACACTCAGAGTTCATGGAAAACCAGCGAGAACAGGAAAAACCATGGAAGTACAGCAGATGAAGGAGTTGACAGACAGTATACTGGTCAGGATTTCACAGGTCGGAGACAAAATCAATCAGAAGGTCGATGAAAGACCAAACACTTCCTGTTTAAAGTCCAGCTTATGGCTTCAGATAGAAAACCCAACAGACAGACAAAGAAAAGCTCTTAAAGTCTCTTAAAAACACAGAAATGCTACCAAGAAGCTACTTTTTCTTTGGAGAGGATGGACGACTGGAGGAAAACCCAAAGAACAGAATCGTTTTAAACCTGGATGATCAGAAAAATAACAGCTGACAGCAAAGATTTCCTTTAGTTTTATGGTTTGATTCAGAGTTTTTATCCAACAGGTTTGTGATTTTAGCACAGAAAAAAACTGGAAAAGGAAAGTAAGACAGGGGAAGAAAAAAAGAATAAGAAAGAAAGAAAGAAAACCAATGAAAATGTTGGTTGACAGTGAATCGTTCTGCTACAAAACTTCCTCAGTTCAGGTAAAAGTTCACAGTTAGGGTTGAAGTTCGATGCCTCTAAAAGACGTAAATTAGAGATTTGACTCCTGTTGGTTTCACGGTTTTTTGTGGCGATTTGTTTTCATGGTGATTTTGGGGGAATTTTGCGTCATTTGTTGGTGATTTTGAGTCTTTTGTGGTAATTTTATCTTTTTAAGGTAATTTTGGGTCATATTGATTTTTTGTGCTGTTTTGAGTATTTTGGCTGTAATTTTGAATGTTTTTATGGTAGTTTTGAGTCTTTATACGGTAATTTTGCATCTTTTTAATGATGCTTTTTAGTCTTGTTAAGGTAATTTTGGGTCTTTGGTGGTGATTTAACATCTTTTTCTTGTAATTTAAATTTTTTGTTTTAGGTGATTGGGCATCTGTTTTGGAGAGATTTATTATTTTTGTGGTACTTTAGCATGGCATTGTGGGGATTTTGAGTCTTTTTGTGGGGATTTCACATCTTTCTTTGCAAATTTTTTGCCTTTTTGAGCTAATTGTAATCTTTTCGTGGTCATTTTGAGTTTTTTTTTTACCATTTTGTGGTGATTTTATGGCTTTTTATGGTAATTTTAGGTCTTTTGGTGGTAATTTTGAGTCTTTTTAAGGTAATTTGGTATCTTTCTGTGGTAATTTTCTATCTTTATAGATAATACACTGCAGACCAACGCATATTTTACACATTTTAGTGTGAAACTGGGAAAGAAAGCAATGAAGATTAAAGGACAAAAAGGGAAAAAAAGAAGAAAAGAAAGTGGAAGAAGAAGGTAAAAGTGACTTTAGTTTGCTTCCTTCAGGCACCGACAGTTTTCTCTTGAAGCTACATTCATACGCTCTCTGAGGAACGTTCTCTTTAGAACCCGCTGGTTTTCGCTACGATCTGTTCAGACTTTATCTAAAAGAAGGAAGAACACCAGATCAGAGGAATCAGATCATCCTGGACATCAAAGTCTGAAAGCGTCTTTTACAATTTTAACGTCTGAACCCCAAAAACCTGCTGAAGGGTTTGAAAACGTCTTTAGAAAAAAGCACAAACACCATGGTTCTTGGAGTCTTTGTTTGTGTCATTTTATGGTAAATTAGCATCTTTTTGTGGGGATTTGTTTTCACGGTGATTTTGTGGCGATATTGTGTCCTTTTGTGGTGATTTTTGATTTTAATTTGACCTTTATGTAGCGATTCTGCATCTCTTTGGAGTCTTAATATCTTTGAGTGGTTTTCTTTTGGCAATTTTGAGTGTTTTTGTAGTAATTTCACATCTTTTGTGTTGCTTTAGTGGTATTTTTGAGTGTTTTTGTGATAATGCTGAGACTTTTGAGAATCTGTTTGTGGTACTTTTGAGTGTTTTTGTATCTTTTTGGTAATTTTGAGTATTTTTCAGGTTATTTTACATCTTTTGTGCTTTTCTGCTTCTTTTTGTGGGGATTTTGTGTAAATTTCAGGTAATTTAGCATCTTTTTGCAGTGGTTTCACGAATTTCAACCGTTTCTTTTCTTCAGATTTGTGTCATTCTGTGTTATACTCATAGCTTGTTATTTTGCATCTCGGAATAATTTTGTGTTTGTTCATGGTGGGTTTGCATGTTTTTGTGGTGATTTTGAATCCCTTTTGTGTTATTTCATGCTTTTTGTCGTGATTTTAAAAGTTTTTGTATTAGTTTTGCACCTTTTGTGTTGATTTTGTGTCTTTTCCTGATGGTTTTGTGGGATTTTAGCATGTTTTTGATTTGGTTTCTCCAATTTAAACTTTTTTTCAGATTTCCATCATTCTAACTAACAGAAGACATTTCTGAGTTCTCTGTTTTTCTTCATGTTAGGTTTCCATAGATTTACAGTGACAGGAGGTTAAAAACAAACACCCAGAAACTGCTGCTTGGAGTTCAGAGAGCTAAAACTCACATAATTCACGTTTTCTTTTGCTGATTTTCTCTGATTTTTTAAAATAAAATTGGACAAAAATCAGTCAGCTTCGGCTTCAACATCTTCACATTTCTCTCAGATTCTATTAAATTCAGTTCTTGAATCAAACAACCAACAGAAACTCGTCTTTGTTTCAGTTTTTCCAGTTTCTCAGTGATCTTAGCAGCCGGTTTGACCTCCAACGTTTACGTTCCTGCTGTCTGCAAACACCTCCACGGTTCAAAGAGCGTCATTAGGAGGAGGTCCGACATCACCAGGAGCCGCTAACGGGCCTCTGATGAGCACATTTCAATACGTTAATAATTAACAATGTCGGTTCAATTATTTAAATTTACCTCCAGTTATTGACTTTCACCTGCTCACTGGTTTCTTTGAGTCTTTTAAATGATTAAAGTTGAATCTGGAGACTTTTCTGGATGAAAATAAAACTCTAAATGAGACAGTTAATGTTCCGGCTTCATGCTCTTCTGGACAAATGAAGCTAAAACATGGTTCAGGTACAAAGTGCTGCAGTCGACGTCCTTCATTTCCACATATATCTATTTATATATATATATATATATCTGAATATATAAAGCCTGGTCTGTCAAAGTCTGGTTACAGAAGGATCTCAGAAACATTTATGGCTACTGGGACTTGGAGGGAAACTACAGTAGAAGAAGAGCTACAGTAAAGATTGAACGTCCTCGGATCTCTGGTTGGGCTCCGACGGCTTTTTAATGAATCTCCAATCAAATCTCAAAGTTAAATTTCACAAAAACGACCTGAAAAACAACACAGATTAGGAGCCAAGATTGATTTTGTTGAAATAACAGCTGGAAAAAACATCTTGCATCCAGTTTTCCTGAAAATCCGAAATCAAAAATGGAACTAGAACTAATTAGTCGACTGATTAACTGATGAAATTATTATGCAACTATTTTAATAATTATTGGAGTCATTCCAATATTTTTGTCTTGATTTTTTACCTTTTTGTGTTGATTTTGTGTCTTTTCATGGTAGTTTTGTGAGATTTTCAATCCTTGGCTGAATTGTGTGTCTCTTTTAGGTAATTTAGCATCTTTATGTGGTCATTTTGTGTGTTTTTCTGGTAATTTTGTGTCTTATCGTGTTCATTTTGAATCTTTTTGTGGTGTGGTCTTTCTTGTGGTTTAAATGTTTTTTGTGGTAATTTCATGGTTTTTATCATTTTGTAATTTTGGCCTTTTTGTGGTGTCAACAATGTGAGGTTTGGATGGAACTATTGATTATTTACACGGTGGATTAATCTGTTGGTTGTTTTCCTGATGAACTGATTGGTTATTTAGTCTCATTGTTCGTCAGTGTTTTCTCAGATAAGACAGTTTCACGTCTTTAAGGTTTCTGCTGACAAACTAACCAGAAGATTTGATGAGAGATTCTTTAGCACCGGAGCTGAATAAATCTGGAATTTTCAAGACTAGAAACCAGATTCAAAGTGGAACCAGCGATCAGAACCCAACCAGAACCGCTTCAACAGCAGCTCAGGAGATTCTACTCATACGATAGTTTCAGGACGTTTGTCTACAGTGTTTCTGCTGAAGGCAACAGGTTTCCCTTCATCTTCTTCAACACCTCGGATCTAGAAACTCCTCCAGCAGGTGGCGTCCTCGCATTTTACGCCGCCAAAAAAAATCTTTCCGTTCTGCTTCAATGTTCCCGGTCTCGGCGCCGAATCGGCACTGCAAACAACGGCAGGGTCCTGGACGGCGACAACAGCTCGGGGTCATCAGAGTTTGTCGTCAGGGGGTCTCTGGCCATGTTGCCGCGGCGATCCGAAGGCATGGCGGCCGACAGGTCCTGGCAAACCTCGTAGGAACACTTCCTCTTCTGGAGGGCTTCGGCGCGAACGGCCAGTGAGCGGGCGCAAACCGTCAGGAGCACAATGAGCGTGCCCAGAAGCAGCGACACCATTGGCCAGAGGACGCAGTGCAGCAGGACGCTGGTGTCGTGGGAACGACGCCACAAGACGTCATCGGGTCTGAAACAGGAAGAGATAAAAACAGTAACTAGAAACTCAAACTGAACACTTCTCATGTTTCACTAGAGAGGGAGGGAAGTTCATTAACCTGCAGCCAAAGAAGGAAAATAAACTGTAAATAAAACAGAATTTGGCAGCATCATGTTATGAAGCATGGTGGAGGCAGCATCATGATGTGAAGCATGGTGGTGGCAGCATCATGATGTGAAGCATGGTGGCAGCAGCATCATGATGAAGCATGGTGGAGGCAGCATCATGATGTGAAGCACGGTGGAGGCAGCATCATGATGTGAAGCACGGTGGAGGCAGCATCATGTTATGAAGCACGGTGGAGGCAGCATCATGATATGAAGGATACTTGTGTTATTCAAGTAATTTATCTTCTAGATTTTAAATTTATTGAAATTACTTGTAGTGGAGAACCAGGTAAGCCTAATGTCAAATTAGCATTAGCACTGTTTAGCAACCTTAGTCCTTCAACACCTAATAGGATGAAAGTTTAGCTCTGTATTAGCATGATGAAGCTGCTTGTAATCAAGAATCTAGTTAATCTAGTTAAGCTACATTAGCAAGCTAATTGTATTCCAACATCAACTACCTGAGCACAAAGCTAATGTAACATACACATGGCTAAGCTATTTGCAATATAATATCAGCTAGCAGAGCACAAATCCTAAGCTAACATCGGTGTGCAAGTTAACATTAGTGAAGCTAAACTGCTACGAGTCTAATATTAACTCAGCAACGTTAGCGAGACTGTTTTATTACAATGCTAACTCCAGACTTTCTAAAGTAATTGAATGTTTTCCAGGGAGCAGTTTGACTTCGTTTTTTTTTCCACTGACTTAGAGTTTCGAGACGCAACCTTAATGCTACTTCTGAAACAAACCCCTCCACATGAAGGCTAACTCTGTCTTTTCTGTATTTTTAAACAGCCTTTTGAGTGTTCCAGTTTTTCTCCAAAGAGCTGATCTGTGGCGTCAACCAGCTCCCAGCGGACCTTCACATCACAATTTCCTCGTTCTGTTGCAAAGATAAAAATAAAAGCAGCCAAGGTCACAGTTAAACACCATCTGAGAGTAACAGGAGGATTAAGCTGACACCATGAAGCACTTTTTCTTTGTCTCATCAGTTTTTGGTCACAGAATTAAAAAGGCCTGAATAAAGCAGCTCCTTCAACCATCGGTCTACCTGCTGTTATACGTCACTGCTGTTTATTTTCAGTGTGTAATCTTCGATCATCTACTTCCCTTCGGACTTTACTTCCACTTTCTCTTTACTTTCTCTTTTGTCTGCCAAAGAGAAAATTCATGAATTTAATTTCTTAAAGTGTAAAACAGCAGTAAAGCTTTCTGCAAGATTACCTAAATGTAAAACATCTGCTTTAATTTTAAGTTGAACAGCACCATGATGAAGCATGGTGGTGGCAGCACCATGGTGTGTACCGATATATATATATATATATATATATATATATATATATTTATATATATGAAGAGTTCATTTGCAAAAACAACTCTGTTTTGATACATTTTCAAAAAACTTTATTTTATTGTTTACTTGAGAAAATCAAAGTGAAGTTGAGTGGATTTGACTCAGTAGAAAAATACATGAAAAAATAGAGAAAAAAATAAATTATTAGTGTTGTTATCTCAAGTAAACAATAAAAAATGAGTTTTCTGAAAATGTATCAAAACGGAGTTGTTTTTGCAAATGAACTCTTCATATATATATATATATAGTTTTAAAAACATATTTTCTGTCTTTTATACATATATATTTATATATATGTTTTATATATTTTTTCTTATTTATGTTTTTCTCAGTTTAATATATATTATAGATTTCTATTTTATTTCTGATATACACACACACACACACACACACACACATATAGTTAGTTTTAAATATACATAATGTATTCTTTCTCTTATGTTTTCATAACTCTGCTCTAGACATTTCTTATGTGTGTTGTCTGTTTTGTTTTTTTTTTGTTTTTTATTTGGACCCTGTGTCTGTAATAAAGTTTTGATGATGATAACTATATATTTTTATAGTAATTATATATAGCGATATGTACATTCACTGTAGTATACGTTGCATATTTTTCTTTTATTTGTATTTATATATTTTGCCTAATTGATATTGTATTTTATTTAGTTTAAAATATGTTAGACTTATTTCCTTCATGTATTTTACCGGGGATCCTACACACTAATAAAGTCAAGTCAAATCTTTATTGTCCCTGCGGGCAATTTTTGGTGCAGCCAGCAGCAAAAACAACAAACAATCCAGCACAATAAAATGCAATACGCAACAATAAAATACACAAGAGAAACAACAGGAACAGCAATCAATTAAAATGCAATAAGATACAGAGAAAGATAAAACCCAAAGAAAGTTAAAGTGACCACAATGCAAAGTGCATTATAAAGGCGTTAAAAAACGTTCATTATTAAGAAGGCCAACGGGACCCATGATTTTTTAAATCTGTCTGTCCCACATCTACATGGAAGCACCCTGAATTCAGAAGCAAAAGGGTGACCAGGGTCAGACAGGATGAATTTTGCCTTTTTAAAGATCTAGTTTTATATACAGTAGGACAGAAATATCAGTCAGTGGAGTGCCAACAATTGTTCTGCACATTTTGACTATGCCTTGGAGTCTGTTTCAGTTTTTAAGGTTGACTGAGCCAAACCAGCAGATAAAAGCAAATGTCAGGACAGACTCCATAAAGCATGAGTAAAACATACATAAACTTAGTTTCAACCTTTATATTCCTGAGCTTCCAAAGGAAATACAAGCACTGGTTGACTTTCTTGCACACATCATCAACCTGATGCTGGAAGGACAGCCTGTCATCAATTATCATCCCAAGACATCTATACTGCTGAACTGATTCCGCAGTTTGACCGTTAATCGACAGGGGAGGGATGACTGGACGGGACTTCCTAAAATCAGTCGTCATTTCCTTGGTTTTCTGAACATTAATAGTGAGGAAGGACGACTTGCACCACTGAATGAAGTCCTCTACTACAGCGCCGGGCACAGGGTGATCATGGCTGAGAATGGACACAATCACAGAATAAACGCTGCTATACAAACACCAGAGTTTGTCATGAGGCTGTTTTTTTATCTGTACTCTTTAAACAGATGGTACAAACTGACTCTGAAACTGTAAGTATAACTTCAGCTATTTTCCTGCAGCAGCAACAATAAACTGAGCTGTGAGATGAAGACGTCTGGATTCAGAGGTCATAAATCAGAAAGCTGAGGAGCGTGGACATCGATCTGTCGGCTCATTTCACAGCATCACACCTCTTCTGTTTCCAATTTATCCCAATCACACCTGGAAATAGGAGCTGCCGCCTCACCTCCTCTGCTGGTTGAAGAAGCAGGTGAAGGACTGACTGCTGACCTCTCTGGTGAAGTAATCCTCCCACCACAGGACGCTGTCTTTGTTCTTCTGGTTGTCCCTCTCACAGGGCGGAACGTAGGAACACTGAGGAACAGGAAGCAGCTTTAGAAATACTGAAATGACACTTTCTAGAAATAAACAGGAAGCAAACAAAATCTGGTTCAGGTTTTAGATCAACTTGATGCACAACATTTTTATCAACACTTTCAGATGTGAAGGTCAGTGAATCCAGAACATTGCGAGAACGTTTACGGCTTCAGGAAAGAAAATCTAAAAGTGGAGGTTCACTAGAGCTTCAAAAGCCAACATTTAACAGCATCTCAGATGTTAAGTCTTCAGATTCTTGTTTCGTCTCTGTGAAAATCAGAAACAGCAGCTGGATGAATAAATAAAACCAATTTTTTCAGTGAAATCCACACAAAAATCAACCGACTGACCGACCAACCAACCAACCAAGAGAAAACTTTGCGACATAAAGACTTTGCTTCAGGATTTTTTGTGTGTTGCTGGTTTAAAACAGACGTAAAAGCTGCTATCAAGAGGCAATAAAAGACAACGCCAACACTAAAGAGTCAAAATTACCACAAACATCCAAAACCAACATGAGAAAGACGCAAAATCTTCACAAAAAGATGCAATATCGGTGCTTTTGTTTGTTTTTAGAAATCATACAAACATTTGCAACAACTCTACACATCTACCATCTTGTCTGCGGCGTCTTAAGATCCCCCCAAAAAACAATCGAAATGGATTTCTTTTCATTAACATTGCTTAACGATTTGATTTTGCATGAATTATTGGAGTTATTGTCGGACCATGAATCTGTTTATTCGTGTTCTTTCCTCATCAGTCTCACGTTGGTCGTTGCATCACTTTAGTGCTGCGTCTCTTTAAATGCCCAGCAGGAGGCGCCTTAATGAGGTCATGAGTCTAACTCTGATTGGCTTAAAGGGAGTCACCTTCCTATTTGGTTTAGTTCCAAACATAACCTCATTGTCACACTCAGGTTTACGCGGCAGGAGGCTGATTGGTGCTCAGCTGGTTACCGTGGATGAACTGGTTGCTATGGCGATGATGTGATTGGTACTGGAGGAAGAGGAGGGGGGTTCCTCCATCATAGAACAATATCAGTTCTGTTAAATAAGCTGTAATCTGAAGAGTTGGAGCTCGACTTTTAGTTGTAATAAGGTTCAGTCTCACCTGCAGGGGGCGCAGGTGTACAACAGCCGGGTTAAAACTTAGATCTAGGTACAGTTTTGGCTTTTTATTAGTGTAGACGTGAAACTTTTTTAGCAACATTTGGCTAAAAAAAGATGTAATATCAAAGCTTTTCGGGGAAAAACAGAATTGTTTCAACGACATGTCAAGGAACCAATGGTTTGGTCACGTCTGTAAGAAGGAAGTCTGATCAGAGTCAAAGAATTAAAGATTCAGAGTCAGAGTGAAATATTTACAGTCACAGATTCAAAGAACCAGACTGAAAAAGTTAAAGATTAAAAGCGTAAAAGAATCAAAGAACCAAAGAGTCAAAAACTAAAGAGCCCAACAATCATAGATTCAAAGGATCACAGGGTCAAATATCCAAAGAGTTCAAGAATCACAGAGTCAAAGAATCCCAGTGAGTTATACAAGCAGTCCAAGAACCAAAACATTAAAGAATCAAAGATTCACAGAGACAAAGAATCAAAGAACCACAAAGTCACGAAGTCAGAAAGTCACAGTCAATAAATGAAGGAGTCACTGAGTCATAAATCCAAAGATTCAAAGCATTAAAGAGTCAATGAGTCACAGGGTCACAGATCCAAAGAGTCAAAGAATTAAAGAGTCACAAAGTAGGGGTGCAAAATTCAAAACATCAGAAAGTCAGTCAAAGAATTAAAGAATGACAGGATTAAAGATTCATGAAGTCATAAAACCAAAGATTCTAAAGAATTAAAGACCCACAGAGGCACAGTGTCAGAGATGCAAAGAGTCAAAGATCCGAAGGGTCAAACACTTAACGAATCTAAGAGTGACAGGGTTAAAGATTCACAGAGTCATAGATCCAAAGAATTAAAGACTCAAAGGGTCAAAGAGTCAGAGTCAAAGAATTACATTCAGAGTCACAGGTTTAACCTTTTAGTCCCTGAGCCCTGTTTTTGAGGCACCTCCTTAAGGGGTTAAAGGTTCATAGAGTCATAGATCCAAAGAGCCAAAGAACTAAAATGTCAGTTAAAAAAGTCACAGATTCAAAGAATCAAAGAGTCACTGAGTTAAAGAGTCAGTTTCATATATTCAAAGAATCACAGATTCAAAGAGACAGAGATCCAAAGAGATACAGAGTAAAACAGTTTCTAGCTGCAGTTAAAAAGGTGAAGACGGTATTTTATCAGTACTCTGTTTAACTGAGCTGTAAACTGTTGACTGCAGTGTTTGTATATAAATAAATATATAAATAAGGAAGTAATGTTCCATTTCACTGCTCGTCTCTTTTCTTTTACTCCAACTTGTCGTTGAACATCAGAATCAATCAGCTGTGTGTTTAGAAAATAAAACAGAGAGAATATTTCCTTCCATCAGAACTAATCCCAGAGACCAAAGACAAATGTGTTTCTGGTGTTTTTATCATCTGGAGGGTTTATTATTCTGTCGTTTATCCGTCCTCTCTCTCCCTCAGCATCCATTCATCAGCCGGCCAATCACACGCAGCCACAGCCCGGTGACATCATAAGTGGGCCGCGCTGATGGGTGATTGCGGTTGCCATGCCAACAGGCCGAGCATACAATTAGGCGTGTGTGTCGATGCGTGTGTCTTTGGTCCGTAATAAACGGAATAAATGGGATCAACGAGGAGCGTTAGCGGCATTTATTCAGGAGAACAGCAGCTTCTCCTCCGGATCCAGCTTTCATTTGTGACAGTTTCAGGGTCTGACGCATTCAAAGAAGCTGTTTTCAGGTTCACTTTGTCACGACGTCACCTCTCAGGGGTAATTTAACCATAAATCTACCATTAATACCCCATGTTTACAAAATGAACACATGATTTTACATATTAGTGCAAAAAGGCTTCAAATGCCTCAAGTTCAGCACCGATTCTAAACAGATTATTTAGAAATGACAAACTGATGCAAAACGACCACAAACAAATATAAGACGATCACACAAACACTTAAAATGACCATAAGACACAAAATTACTACAAAGACACTCAAATGAAAACAAAAAACACACAGAAAGACCACAAAATGCAAAGAATCACCAAAAAGGCACTTAAAAAAAATCAATTAAAGACACAAAATGACCACAAAGAAACTCAAAATTCACAACAAAAATACACAAATGTTCACAAAATACACAAAAGAACTGCTGAAAATATAAAATAACTGCAAATACACTCAAAATAACCACAAAAGACACAAAATGGTTAATGAAGACCCACAAGATGACTACAAAAATCATAGACCACCACAGAAAATCACAGAGGCACAGAAAACCAAAAAGACCCCACAAAGGCACAAAAACAATGAGTAAAAGACACAACATGACCTCAAAAATCTACAAAACGATCCCGGTATGACACAAAACAACATGAAAAAGACAAAAAAATGACAACAGAAACACAAACAACCACAGATATAAGATGATCACACAGACATAAAATGGATATTAAAAATTACAACAAATACACACAAAACAATCAACCCCCCACCCACCCAAAATGACACAAAGCCACCACAAAGAAACTCAAAATGACCACAAAAAGACAAAAAAAGACCTGAAAGTCACTAAAGACAGGAAAAAATTGCAACAAAAGTACATAAAATTACATAAAAAAACCCCAAAACTACCACAAAGTCAAATTAACAACCACAGACAGATGCAGAAAACCCACAAAGAGACAAAACAACCACTGCAAATGTTTTTTCATCTCAGGTTTTTTGTATCTTTGCCTAAAAATGATCAGTAATCAAAACTATTCCTGATCAGTTCTCTGAGAAACTCTTTCAACTCTAAACTTTTCCAAACAACAAAAGCGACGTTCAGATTTGACAACAAATAATGAAGTGTGAGCTGCAGAGCATCAATCACATCCTGACAGACCGACAACACAAACACCGTCCGTCCTGATTGGATCAGTCACGGAGAGAAGTCCTCTGATTGGACAGTAATGAGGAAGTGAACTTTGTACTGCTGGAAGTTCAGAAGCAGCAGCGTGAAGAAGGACACACAGTCCCAAAATGACCAAAACAAGGCACAAAAAGACACAGAAACACAAAACGACCAAAACAAGACCTAAAATGACCAAAACCAAGACCTAAAATGACCAAAATCAAGGCACTAAAAGACACAGACACAAAATGACCAAAGCAAGACACAAAACGACCAAAACAAGACCTAAAATGACCAAAACAAGGCACAAAATGACCAAAACAAGACCTAAAATGACCAAAACAATGCCTAAAATGACCAAAACAAGACACAAAACGACCAAAACAAGACCTAAAATGAACAAAACAAGGCACAAAACGACCAAAACAAGACCTAAAATGACCAAAACAAGACACAAAACGACCAAAACAAGACCTAAAATGACCAAAACAAGACACAAAATGACCAAAACAAGACCTAAAATGACCAAAACAAGACACAAAATGACCAAAACAAGACCTAAAATGACCAAAACAAGGCACAAAAAGACACAGAAACACAAAACGACCAAAACAAGACCTAAAATGACCAAACCCAAAGACCTAAAATGGCCAAAACAAGGCACTAAAAGACACAGACACAAAATGACCAAAACAAGACCTAAAATGGCCAAAACAAGGCACTAAAAGACACATAAACATGAAATGACCAAACCCAAAGACCTAAAATGACCAAAAACAAGGCACTAAAGGACACAGACACAAAATGACCAAAACAATACATAAAATGACCAAATTATTTGTTGTTAAAGTCCAAAATGTCACTAAAACCACCTGATGGAACAAAAACCATCAGTTAAAGTTTATTCATTTGTTCCTCTAACAACCTCATCTTTCCTCCAGAGCAGAGAGGGGAGCGCGGCAGCGTGTGTCGCCAGGGACGGAGGCCCTTTCCTGGGCAGCGACACTCCGCTGCCCCCCACGAGGTCCTGGAGCTCCAGCGGCTCGTCACGGTTAATTAGTTTAACGGACACACAAACACACGCCGTTGCTACAGCCGTCATCCTCACTGATTACATTAACGGATTATTTCTCCCTTTGCCTGAAGCAACACATGCTTTTATGAATTAATAGTTTGTTCCCTCTGTTGACCTTTTCAGCTGCTGCAGGCTTCATTTCTGGGCTCCAAACGTCCCAGAATGGAGGAAAATGACATGTTTTTATTTCATTAATTAGTAGTAATATTTAGAAAAGGTATCTGCAGACTTGTGGAAATCGATTTTAACGCTTTTAAAGCCTTTCAGCTTCTCATCAGCAGAACTAATGAACACGACGTTTTAAACCAGGATTAATGTGGAACTTTACTGACGTCAGGATTTCTACAACATGAAAACATGACGTTAAATCTGTCAAAGAGTCAAAATCAACACGTTAATGAACTTAAAGGTGTTGTTTATAATTCTGTTGCGTTAAATCATATGAAACAAGGACGGTACGGTGTAAATTTGACAGCTTTTAAGTGCAGTTTTCTTGATAGGATGTCAGAAAAGTTGATCTAAAATTACCACAAATCAATGCAAACTACGCAAAAAAACCCACAAAGAGACACAAAACAACCACAGAGACACAAAACAACCATAAAAGTACACAAAATGACCACAAAAATTCTAAATAACTACAAAAAACTTAAACCACATAGACACAAATCAACTACAAAAACACACAAAACAACCACAAAGAGACACAAAACGATGCAATAAAATATCTCAAACTGATGTACAACTAAAAACAGACAAAAATTACTAGAAAGACATGAACAACCCGAAAAATAACACAAATTTACACAAAATGATGATAAAAATAAAACAAAGTAGCTGAAAAATGACCACAAAGACACAAAACAACCATAAAGCAACCAAAGACCCTAGAAACGACAACAAAGAGACACAAAACAACTTTGCCAACAGAATACATTGATAATATCAAAACTTTCCATTTAAATCTAACATTTTAAAGTCCTACACATATTAAAATAACAGTAAACATGTGTTTATTGTTGTTGTTTTGTACAAATAAGATCCAAAATTCCTTCTACAGATTTAACAGTTTAATAAAAATTGACTTTTAGAAATGATCAGAGCTGGTCGTAAATATTAAACGTGCAGTGAAGGTCAGAGATGAGGTTAAATTAACACTAGATGTGTGTGTTAGTGTGTTACAGTGTGTGTTAGTGTGTGTCTGTCCTCTGGTTCCTGCTGTATTTTGCATTTCGAATATAATTGGGTCATAAAAGAGGAAATTACTCGGCCACTAATTGGAACACCTGCCATCTTTATCCAGCCACTAATCTGATTACTGCCGCACAGTAATCAGATTACATCACTCATCTGGTAATCCTGGAGGCTGAAGAAGTAATGAAGGTTCACTGATACTAATGAGAGACGAGACGGAAACAAAGACCAGAGAAAAAGTGTTCAGGAAAAAACTGGAAATGAGGCAGAAAATAGAAGAAATGAAAAATATTATTGATAAAGATTGATATTGTTACTGATAAAGTCAATACATAAACTATTTAAACTAAACATATTTGCTTTAACAAAATAGATGCATTATTTTTCACCACAAAAATAAATTATTTTTTAACATAACATATTAATATTTTTTAAAATTTATTTAAATACAGTAAAAATATAATTTTAAAATCAAATACGGTTCAAGAGTAAATAAAACTCTACTACAAAATACTATTATATTATATTCTAACATTTGATTTGGGCAACATTGTTGACAGTTTTACTTGCTTTTCTTTTTTCCCTTTATGTTTTATTCATTTTTTTAGAATTAACATTAAAATTAACAGTTTTATGAGACTTCAGTGGTTATTATCAGTAATTTAACAGAATTTTGGAAATTTGGAAAGTTAATAGAAAAATTATTTACTATTTTTAAAACACTAATTTACTTTATTTGTCTTTTAAATAATGGAAAATATCTGTTTAAAAAAAGAGATAATTTTTCTTTTTACCAGTAAAGATTACAATTAGAAACTTAGATTTTACAGTGAAGCAGCACAGAAAGACCCATAAACATGAAAAACAACTAATTTATGTCTTTGCTACATGTTTAAATCTGAATGTTTTTAATTCATCAGAAAATTGAGCTCAGTATCGACTTCTAAAAATGATAAAAACATTCATCCAGCTGTGAAAAGTCGACCAATAATCCCCAACGTGAAGCAAACATCCGCAGATATTCAGATCTGAGCTGCACTAAAAGCTGCTTTAGTCGGTTTTCCAGCACTCGGGAAACATATTATGGGATGGACTCTCACAGGGAGAAAAGCACTCTGGGTAAATAGAAGGGAGAGCTGCAGCCGTAAAGTAAAAATCCACACGAACGCATTTCAATCCATTTGTGGTTTAATGGATTCTGCAGCCGGTTACATCAGACTGACTCTGAGTTATGTCCTCTGTGAGCTCAGAGCCATAAACACAGAAATATAAGCAAGCAGTGAATCAAACATATTGATTAAACTTAAAGCTACAAGATGCCGTGTTCTATTTTAAACTTCCACCTGAAAAATGTCTTCAGTTGAAGCTCCACAGCTGGGAGAGATTTTAGAAATATAATCTTAATGTTACAAAAACAGATTTGACGCATCAGAAATGAAAGTGAAAGTAAACTGAAACTGAAAGGTGATACAAATAAAGAATGGGACAATTTTAAAATTATTCACAATTATAGACTCTATAATAAAATATGCAGTTATATGTTTGATAAAGAAATATACTCAGGATTAGAAGTTACACCCCCTGTCAAAAGTTTTAGGACACTTTCTCATTCAAAAGAATTAGAACCTGTCCTAAAACTTTTGACAGGGGGTGTAACTGTTATAAATCTATATTTCACACGATATGATGCTTATTTCTATAATCAAATAGAAAATAAAAAGGTTTTATAGAAGGGCTCAATTGGGATTTGTGATGTGGTTTTAATAAGTTTATATGATGTTAGCTAGTTAGCTTAAGCAAGCTAACATTGTTAAAAAATTACTGATGTGTAATTTTGCTTCTCATAATTTGACAAATTTTGAATATACATAATTTTCCTTCAAATAACAGCAAATATGAGTAAATAGTGTAATTTTACAGTTAAATGTAAGAGAATGAGCTAGCATGTTAAAAAGAATTTTTTTTTGATATTTTTAAACCTGTCAACATGTCAGTTATTAATATTTTGAAGGATATTATGAGATACCTGTAATTGAAGTTACCCTCTAACGCTACGTTTACCCTGTTACGATCCAACCTCTAGGGGCTGGCTGGATGCAACAAAATAACCAGGTGTTATCGGTTAGGTGAAGGGATTTATTGCTTAGTAGCAAAAGGAACATAAAAGTGACAATAAAACATAAGACTGGTGAGTGTTGCTAAAACAAAGAACGGAATAAAACATAACAAAGGCTAACAGAGTTTGTAACTTAGCTAAACACAAAGAAAACAACTAAACTCCCTAGCCAAACCGAACTACAGAAGCAACACCCACCACCAGGAACAAAAATTAATACAAAATGTGCACAAAATGAACTAAGCAAAACTGGTGCCTCTGAATAAGTATACATACTGAACACACAGTTCACGAATACTCAGAATGCTAAGTGGCTCCTACACACAGTTGGCAGACTACGAATCGGAGCCTCAGTCTCCACTGAGACGGAGGGCTCCACACTAAACTAAAGCCGCCAAGAAAAGGTCAAATTTGTCTGTAGCACCCGTCACAAGTGCTTACAAACCGAAAGACCACACAGAACAACAATACACACACTCTGCAACAAACACAGCTGAGCCCACACAAAGGCCCTACAAAACACCACCTCAAAACAAATGGCACACCAATACTGGTGGCCGTAACAACCCTCTAACGCTACATTTACCCTCTAAAGCTACATTTACCCTCTAATGCTACATTTATATAGCCTAGCTGCGATAGAAAACCCACGGCAACGAATTTAATTCTCTGCCAGGGTGGGTCTAGTTACCCTCGGTAAGCCTCGAGGTTGGATGCTCCTAAAACTGGCCAACGAATCACCATGAAGTGTAGAGTCAGAAGGCGGGCGTAACTAAGTGACGACAGAGGCGTGACGATTCTGACAGAAACAACCGGAAACAACTAGCCTAGCCGCGCTAGACAACCCACGGCAATGAATTTAATTCTCTGCCAGGGTCGACAACAAAAACGACAACAGTCGTTGAGCTCCATTAGCACCGACTCTGAATAATCTTTCTGTTAACATGTCTGTAATATACTTGAGCTTCACCCATTGACTGTATAAATAAGGCTTCACCGAACTCCTGCATCCTCTGATTTCCGGCGCTCTAGGAGCCTATTCGTTGCGCAGATTGGTTGTATACCTCCCCAATTGCTGCAGAGTGATTTGAAAGACAACCTTTTAGCCCGCCTCCCTCCCTGTCAAGAGTTCCTAGACCCTTGTGTCTTCAGACCTGGGTCTAGCACGGCTAGGCTAACATTTAGACTGAACGTTCAGGAACAGACTGGAGGCAGGAATGCAGTTTTTTTACATACAGCGTTGCAGTATTGAGTTGTTTAGTTGTCAAGCAGATATATTGGATTGATTTTAATAACTTTAATGTACTTAAAGTGTTTGTTATGGAGGAAAATTGCATCAGTTTGAGACTCAGCAGATCCTAAATATTAAATGACTTGGGGTGAAAAACACTTTGATCAGGACTTTCCTGCTTTGGCTTTGAGGTATTTTGAAGCCGCAGTAAAAACACAAAAGAATACTCGTTCTACAGAAGCATCAAGAAACAACGCTTCGATTTAGCAAATTTCAACAACAGACTGAGTCTTTAGATTGCCTTTTAATGATCGATGTGTCGCCTAAAGGCCTCTGAGACGAGCGGCTGAGTCACGTCGATGTATCAGTTAATGTTGCCAACAAAGTTAATGTAGACAACACACACACACACACACACACACACCAGGAACAGAAATGAACTGTGGAGAAAATGAAAGGAGGTTTTACACTTGACTGAGCTTTGTGTGTGTGTGTGTGCGTTTGTTCGGCTGTCTTCGTGGGGACTTCTGTCACAGATGTGGTTTGTGAGGACGCCATGGTATATGAGGACATCCTCACGAATCATTATACATCGATTTCCAGGTAAAGATTCAGTTTTGGGTTGGGGTTAGACTTAGGTTTAGGTGACTGCTATGTCCTCACTAACGATGTCGTCCTCACAAGCAGCTTTGTGAAGACGACATGGTATACAAGGACATAAATTGTAATGCATCTATTTCAGGGTTAAGAATCGGTTTCAGGTTGAGGTTAGACTCGGGTTCGGTGACTGGTATGTGAGGACAACATCACAAATCATTATAGGTCGATTTCAAGGTTGAGAATTGGTTTTCAGTTGAGGTTAACAACTCGGGTTTAGGCAATTGTTATGTCCTCAAACCGCTAGTGACGACGTCGTGGTAAGTGAAGATATTACTACCGATCTTCATATGTCAATTTTAGGGTTAAGAATTGGTTTCGAGTTGAAGTCAGACGCAGGTTTAGGTGGCTGTAATGTCCTCACAGGGCTTGAAATGCCAACTTGTGTTCTTTTCCAGGTGATTTCAGACGTCCATCAAGCCACCTCGCACTCTGCTGCTCTTTAAACAGAAACCGATAAGCTGTCGTTTCTGATCAGATAAGGACTCAAACCTGCAGCTTTAATTAAAAACCTGACAAACACATCCAACGTATGTGTGTGTGAGTGTGTGTTCATGCATTGCTACGTAAATGAAACGCTTGGTGTTCACTGGATCCAGCAGGTGTGAAAACAAATATCACAGCTCCTGACTGGACATGCTCTGTTTTCTCATCTAAATCTCTGAAGGTGACATTAAAGCTGAAAACCAGGCAGCGGTTCGACGGCTACATGCAAAACTGAAGCGGTGGAATTTAATTAAATAAGTGGAATTTGGTTTTTTTTTTTACATAGAAATCACACAAAAAAAACCTCAAACCGTAATATGCTGTTTTAGTTTTCACTAAAAATGCATCAGTATTATAATATTCTCACATGACAATGAACTATATAACATCTTCAGGAGCTAATTTAAGTATATTTTGCTCGGAACAGTTTGTGGTTTTGATGATTTATTTTTAAAAAATGCAAATACTTCCTCTACTACTGCTGAAATGTGGTGCTGACTTTAATTTTCTAGCCGTCAAAACTGTGATTACCAACTAAATATCAAGTCCTCTCAACATCAGGATCATTTTCTCCTAAAGCTGTTTAAATGAAGTCGATAACTATTCAGTTGTGCTCCAAAATCAAGACTACAGCAGTTTAAAACCATGTCTAAAAACAGTTTAAATCATTTCATAGAACACAGTATAAAACAGTCAACAACCAGCTTAAACCACTGAACACCCCCCCCCCCCCCCCTTAAATGAGCCAGAGCTGGAAAGTACAAAATCATTCTGGAATCAGTTCAAAGCTGAGGCCAAAACTCAGTATAACATCATGCACAAACATAAATACAAAATACAAAAACACAGTTCAAACAAACCCTGAAACCAGTAGAAAACTATTTATAAACCGAGTCTAAAACGGAGTTGGAAGTCAGTCTAAAACCAGCTCAGAAACATCTGAAGGTGGTATAAAAGTAGTTCAAATTAAAGTTCCAAACCAGCTCCAACTGTAGGAAGTTCTCCAGGATGCTCCTAAATCACTAAAGCCAGTCAGTTCTGAATCATGTCTAAACAATTCAAAACACTTTAAAAACCAGACCAAAGCAAAAGACAAAACCAAGCCTGAAGCTGCTCTACAACTGTAGCAGGTTCTCCAAGATGCTCCAAAACCCAGTCTGAAACTATGCACAAAAACAAAGCTGAAAATAGTTCAAAACAGTCCACAACCAATTGAAAACCAACTCCAAAACAAAGCCAAAAACCTTTTCAAATAAGGTCTAAAATCAGTCCCAAACCCAGTCTGAAATTATGCACAAAAATAAGCTAAAACTAGTTCAAGACAGATGCATACGCAGTCCAAAATGAATTGAAAACCATCTCTAAAACAAAGACAAAAACTTGTTAATATCAAGTGGAATAACTGTCCCAACCAGTCTAAATTCACACCAAAAAACAAATGAACAGTTAAGATCACGGCTAATAACAGTTTCAAACCACTCAGAAACCAAGTCTGAAACCAGTCTAAAAACCAAATCCAAAATAAAGCCAAAACCTTTTCCAATTAGTCCTAAAAACGATCCCAAATCAGTGTGAAACCAACTCCAAAAGCAGTTCAAACCCAGGCTAAAATTATGCACAACAACAAGGGAAACGAGTTCATAACATGTACAAACAATCCAAAACCAACTGAAAACTAGCTCCAAAATAAAAAAGCAAAAACTAAGTCAAACACCAGTCCCAAACTAGTCTAAAGCCAAGTCCAAATCCAGTTCAAAACCAGGTCTAAAATCAAGCCAAAACAGTTGTGAACCAGTCTGAAACCAACTCCAAACCCGAGCTAAAATGTGCAGAAAAACAAAGCTTAAACCAGTTTAAAACAGGTTTTAAAAAGTTCTCAAACCAAATGGCATCCAAGACCCAACCAGTTAAAGGGGAACTTCGGTTTTTTTCAACCTGGGGTCTGTTTTCATTTCATACATGTGAGTGACGGAGAAATGAATTTTCGACATAGCTCCAGTATTTAGCCAGGCAGGCAGCTTAGCAGCTCAGCTAGCAGCTCAGCTAGCGAAAAGTATGGGGCAACTGGCCCCCCCACGTCAAAGTCCGCTCTAACGTGCTTTTTTCCCCACACTGACCGGCTCAGATAGTCTCAACGAGTGTCCCACAACATACTAGAGATGAGAAGTGAAAGAAAACCTCCACATTACCTGGCGATCGCACTTTGTTGTGGTCTGTATCCAAAGCTCAGGACGCTAGAAAATAAATCTCGTTCTGAAATCGCGCGATAGCTCACAGCAAAACCAATCACCAGGTAATGTGGAGGTTTTCTTTCACTTCTCATCTCTAGTATGTTGTGGGACACTCATTGAGACTATCTGAGCCGGTCAGTGTGGGAAAAAAGCATGTTAGGGCGGACTTTGACGCAGGGGGGCAAGTTGCCCCATACTTTTCGCTAGCCGAGCTGCTAGCTGAGCTGCTAAGCTGCCTGCCTGGCTAAATACTGGAGCTATGTCGAAAATTCATTTCTCCATCACCCACATGTCTGAAATGACAGACCCCAGATTGAAAAAAAGCGAAGTTCCCCTTTAATAGCCCAGTTTTAGGTCTAAAAACTGTCCCCAATCAGTCTGAAACCAACTCCAAAACCAAGACTGAAATCCTGCCCACAAACAAGCCACTAAACCGTTCTAAATCAAGTCCTAAACCAGTTTAAGACCATTCTAAAACCACTTCCAATCTAGAGTTCAGCCCCAAACCACCTGCTGAGCTCAGTTATGACTTTTTATCCTTTTAAATTAAAAGTATAGACACAGAACAGCAGCTTCAGTGTTGATATTGATGAAATCTCTCCAGACATCGGCCTGACGTCTCGGTTAAATGAAGCTAACTGATGTTCTCGTTCTCAGAGCTCAGAGGCGTTCAGTAACAGATCTGAATGTCATGTCAGTCATCTGGTTCACGGGCGGCTCCATTAACCAACCGCCCCCTATAGACTCAAACACCAATTAACTGCCACATCTCCGCCTGGCAGCTGTTCTACAAACACCACGTCCATTTTAGACAATTAACGCTCCCATCTGACTGTCGCTAAAAGGTCGCCGAGCTGAAAGTCCGACCGGAGCGTTGGTTCAAGGAAAATGACTGTTTTTATTACCTGGATCTGAAGTGGCGTCCAACATTTACAGCAGCTAGAAACAACATTTCACCATTTTATGTAAAAAAGTTCCATCTTTTGTGTCTTAGCTGCAGCAGAAGCCATCATTTAATGAGCCTGCTTTAGTTGGATTTTGTCGTTTGCCGTTTTGGTCCAACGCTAAATGGTTTTAATCCAAGCAACGGTCATTATTGTGCTGGTAAATGTCATCAAAGTGAGCTAAAATGAGCCTGAATCAGTCCCACAGTGGGGAAATTTGCATTGTCATGGCAGAAAAATGGATATGGAATGAAAAGAAACCAAAATTTAGTACCAGTTGTAGCACAAAAAGACGCAAAAGAATCACAATTATACACAAAACGACAGACACAAAAATACAAAATTACCACAGAGAACAACAAAATAAACACAAAAAGACACAAAACAACAACCAAACGACAAAAAGAGACACAAAACTGTCACAGAAATACACAAAACATGAAAATAAATACAACAACCACAAAAAGACAACAAAAAATGACAAAAGTATCATAAAAATACACAAAAGTGGGATAAAAATATGCAAAACTATCATAAAAATACACAAAATGACAAAAAGAAACAAAAATACCACAAAAAATACTAAATCTACACACAGAGTCACATAAAATACACAATAAACACAAAAGGTTGTAAAATTATTATTATAAACATTTCTGATTGATTGCTTCAAATAATTACATTTAGTCTCTGAACCGCAGACTTCTTTTATAAAACAACTACTTGTGTTATTCTATCTAATGTGAGCAGAATCTAAATTAAACTACTGTTAAATAATAAACAGAATATTTAGAATAAATCAGATTGTGAGCTGCAGATCTGCACTCGGACTGGATATTTTTCACATTTTTTATATTTCCTGTGTATTTAGGTGTTCTATGTGCTACGTGCCACAAATAAACTGGTTTCTCTGAGGACCAACAGAAGCTGTGATTTCTGTCTTTCTTCCAACCTGTTGATGACGCTTTTTATTTTATTATCTTTAAACTACAGACCTACAGTGGGCGGAGCCTCGGTGGTTATTTCATCAAAAACCCGTCTCTATTCGTCCTCGAGGATTTCTGAATGAAGCGTGACTCGACTCTTCTCCCTGTGTGTCTCCACATCACCGGTTGCCGTGGCGACCCAGGGCGGCATCGACGATGACGCGCCGCCCCTCCCCCTCTATATTTACTCTGTTGCCGTGGAGACGACCCAGACGGGCACTAATGAGGAAGACGTTTGGTTTTCTTTTATTTTGGCGAGTTCCTCTCCTCCATTCGGTGTTTTTGACCTCATGAGCCGATCGAAGGCTCTAAATCTGATCCGAGGAGTCTAGTTAGACGCAGATCCACGAGTTTAGAGGTTAATTAGAGACACAGCCGGGACAGAAGACCATTAAAACATCAGTCTCTTAGTGACGGTAAATAATTACCACAAAATGACAACAAAGTCAAGCAAAAATAACCACAAAGAGACAAAACATCCACAAAAATACACAACTACAAAAACATGAAACGACAATGAGTCAAAATAACCACAAAAAATACAGAAAACATCCACAAAGAGACACAAAATGACAACAAAGTCACGCAAAACAACCACAAAAATACATAAAACAAACAGAAAGACACAGAAAATTGTCACAACATGACAACAAAGTCAAGCAAAAACTACAAAGCAACACAAAAGACAAAACAACCACAAAGACACAAAAACCACAAAGACACACAAAACAACCACAAAGAGACACAAAATCACCACAGAGACACAAAACAACCACAGAGAGACAAAAATGACCATAAAGACATACAAGACGTCTTCTTTGCATCCTGTGTTTCTTTGTGATTGTTTTGCATTTTGTTTTAGTAATTTTGTGTTTTTTTGTGGTGATTTTGTGTGCCTTTGTGGTTGTTTTGAGTGTCTTTATGGTTCTTTGTGTCTCTTTGTGGTTCTTTTGTGTCTGTGTGGCTGTTTTGCGTCTTTTTGCAACTGGTATGCATGTTTTTGTGGGTCTTTTTGTGGTCGTTTTGTGTCTTTTTTTGGTAATTTTGCATCTGGTTGTGGATATTTGTGTATCTGGTTGTGGTTATTCTGTGTATTTTTGCGGTTGTTTTGTGTCTCTTCGTGATTGTTTTGCGTCTTTTTGCATCTGTTTTGGGTCTCAGTACTTTTTTGTGTCTGCTGTCGTTTCATCAGTTTTACATGATGTCAGTCGGTTTGGAGTGGATTTCTGGCAAATGTTTGTAAAAACGATTGGAATCTGCATCAGGTTAAATCAGGTTAAGGTCGTAAAAACATCGTTCACAGGTGGTTCCTTCCTCTTGCTGTTCAGTGTGTTGATGTCAAACTTTAATCTTGAACTAAAACCAGCACATGGACCAACCAGAACCAGAACTTCTGGACTCTACAGACCTAATAGGACGGTTTTCTTACTTTCCACGCATAATCTAATTTTCCCGGACTAACAAACACCCTCGTCTCTCCACTAACAGGATTAGATCTGATTGTTTTTTACCTTCGGGTTCAGGACCAGCTGCTGCTCGTCGAAGTGCAGCAGAGCCACCGAGTTGGACTCCGAGTTGTTGACGAAGATCTGCAGGCAGGGATAAAGCGACGTTCCTTTACAATCAGCTCCACAGGTGAAGACGCATTCGAACATCTCCTCTGGACGCAGCACCGACACCACCTGTAGGGGGCGACATCAGTCAGGAACTTACCCAGAAACCAAGCAGCAACTTAGAGGCTGATTTATCACAAAAACACAAAAATAAAATGTTCCAGGACTTTTTCTGCATTGATGCATCTTCAGTGAACTTCAAAGAGGTTTTTAGCAGCAATAAAATGAGAATAACTGAGGTTAAGTATGCTAATCAGACTTTTGCTTACTCGTCTTGTTTTAGTTGTTTTAGTCATTTGGTTTGAATTATTCTTTATATCTTTCTGCACTTAATCCCATCAGACTGGACTGTGGTTCATTTAATCGATTGCCTAAACTTTTATTCTACGTTTTATTTCATTTACAGAAAAGGAAAACAACTCGTGGAAGATAGTAATGTTCACAATTTAGATAACAGGTTAAAAAAGCAGCAAATATCTGAAAAATAATGATATATTTAGTGAATTTAAAAACAATAAAAATGATTTTATCGTCACACAAGCTAACATACCTGGTTAGCTTTAGCCTCATTCTTTTAATGTGATTTTACCGTTTGTAGCACTTTACTAACTTGTTAGCTTTACCCTCGATATCATGATTTTGCATCCGTTTGTGTTCATTTTGTGCCTATTTTTTTAAACCTATGTGTCTCTTTGTGGACACTTTTGTTTTTGCAGACAAAAGCTAGCATTAACTTACTTAGCTAGCTAGAGCTAATAAAATCTACCTATAGTTGTTGTCTGTGGTTGATTTGCGCATTTTGTAGCTGATTTGTGCGTTTTTGTTGCTGTTTTGTGTATTTTTGCAACAGTTTTTATCATCATTGTGGTCGTCTCATCTCTTTTTGTGTCTTTGTCGTTTTGTCGCTCTTCATTTTCAGTAACTTTCCAGTTCTTTCGGTGTTTGCATTGATTTCACAAAAGCTAGCATTAGCTTAACTAGCGGGCTAGCTACAGCTAATAAAATCTGTCTGTAGTAGTTGTTTGTGGTCATTTTGTGTATTGTGTTTTCTGCATTTTTGTGGCTGTTTCGTATCTCTTTAACATTAGCTTAACTAGCTGGCTAGCTACAGCTAATAAAATCTGCCTGTAGCTTTTGTACATTTTCTTTAAGAAAAGTCAATAGTTTCCATTGTAAATCTGCCATTATTAGCATTTTAAAATGATCCATTTCCTGTAAAAATTTGACACAAAAGCGACAATAAAGCAGATAAAACAAAAGCTCAGTTTACTGTAATCGTGTGTTCAGGCACGTTTTTGTCTAAATTATGTCTGATTGCTCCTTACTGGACTGAAAAAAAACAACTGCAGATATGAAAAAAATATAAATCCACTGAAATACTCCATTGATCTGTAGTTATTAGATAGAAATCAGAGTTTTCTTCCTCACTCAGGAAGCTGCAGTAAAGTCCAGTAAAGTGCTGTGATTTATTTTACGTATGCGGATTAGTGGAGACTCTGGATTTAAAAAAACAAAACACTCTCCATAATGCACCAACATTATTCTAAGATGATGCAATAAGCTAACGGCCGAATAAATCAGGCCGGGATGAATTCATGTGAGAGCAGGAAGTGATTTATGAGACGCTGCACAAACAAAGATCCTCGGCAACGAGAACCCGAACGGAACCAAACTCACTTTGTATCGACGACAAATAAAGATTAGATCAGAAATAAAGACCTGAAGCTGGAAAATCAAGTAATAAGTTCCACATCCTGTCAGAAGTAAAGGTCGAGTTTTAGCTCCGAATAAGAGGATTAGCGGGACGTAACACGACGGATTTTAAACTTTATTACAGAAACTAAGCTTCACACTGACGACTTTCAGCTGCAATCGAGTGTTAAAGGTGAGATCTGGTTTTCTGAGAGAGACGGGGAAGAAAGAGGCTGAAGAGAGTGGAGCAATGAGTTTGATTTAGCTTCAGCCGCCTCTACAGCTGTCCAGGCTTCCTGCCACTTTACTGTCACCGGGTTGTTCTGGCTGCGGCTCAGTTTGTTTTTCCAACAAACCAAGCAGCTGCCAGCGAGCAAAACACTGAAGAAACTCTGATCAAAGCTAGAAAACGAAGGAAGAGACTCGGATGAAACTTCTGTAAGAAAAAAATGTAAAGAATTTACGACAACAAAAAAAATAGTTTCCTCGTCTGAAAAAAATCAAAAAATTCAGCAAAAAAATTCCACAAATTTATAAAAATTTTCAAAATCTTCACGAAGATTTTTTTAAGTTTCCTTTAAAAGTTTTATTTAAAAAAATTGGAAAGAAATGAAAATAAAAGAATTTAAAAAATCTAAAAATTGTAAATATTTTCAAACAAATTAATAAACATCTTCCACAAAAAGCCTAAAAATATCTGAAGTGATTCCATATATAATCAGTAAAAGTTCTAATATTTTCTTTAAGAACAAGCAGAAAAAAAACAAAACAAAATCCAGTGAAATTCTCTGGATTTTGGTGGATTTTTTTCAGATTTTATTTTTGGTGGATTTTTCCCCCAAAATGTGAAAATGTGGAAGTTTTCACTGTGAATATATAAAGATATTTTTCTACATTTTTAAACTTTCAAACGGATCAATTTGAAAAAAACAAATCTGTTTTTCTGTGATGATATTTGTGGTAAATTTGTGTTTGAATTGACGGCTCGCTGATCAATGCTGTCAGATGTGATCGATCGCTTTGATCGGCTTCATCCTGACGAAACTGATCTGAACTTTGGTTTAACGCTTCAGCTCACGTAAATACCGCAGTTTGACAGCAGCAGGCCGTCAACGAGGAGTTTATTTACAGCAAAGTCTGAGTTTTAGTGCAGATTCTGGATTAAATAACGTGTCGATCGTGATTACAGACGACGTTTCTGAGCTAAATCACATCCAGACTGCTCACATTTACACCAAATACTTTAAGAACTTTCAGGACAGGGATTAATTTCTACATTATTGTCAAAATATAAACAGAATTTAACCACATTTCTACAACACGATTTCATTTCTCACCTTTATTTCATATAAAAGGTTGAAACTATTCAAGAAATCTGACAGAGGTCAATAGTTTTATTCATTTTTAATTAACTTATTAACCATTTAGTTTATAAAAATGCACTTTAAAGCCTTTTCTTTGGTCCAAAACCTCTAAAATATTCAGTTTGATTAAAAAAAAACTGAGAAAAAGCAGCAAATACCAATAAAACCAAAGAAAGAGCCGTTATTTCCACCGTTTCTGCCAATAAATATCCTAATAAACTTCCAAATAACAGCCACAAGCCTGCTTCTTATCTCTGATAGAAACCTTTTTAATCAGCTTAGCCTTTATTTAGTCCATAAAATTCCACTATCACTCTATTTTAATGCCTTTTTAGGTCTAAAACCAGCAAAGTAATCAGTGCATGTCGGTTTATAACAGAGAAAATGAGAAAAAACTACAAGAATCAAAGTTAAAAGGCACTTTGCAAGATAAATAACTGATCAGATTACTCTTCCAGAAACTGATTCAGCACTAACCAGTCATTTATACTGTTTCTAATGATAAATATCCTCAATAAAACTCTAAATAACAGCCACAACGCTACTTCTTACCTCTGATATTCATTAAATCCGTCTGTTCGTTTTGAATCATCGTAGCCATGATAGAATCCATAAAAATCCACTTTAACTGTAATTTATTTGGTCCAAAACCTCCTAAATAATCAGTTTACAGCGATATAAAAATCAAGAAAAAGCAGCAAAAAGCTCCTAGAACGACGATTACGAGGCACTTTGCAAGATAAATGAATAATTTATCAGATTAACTTCTAAGTAGCTGTGACTCGTTTCAGCTCTGATCAGGCATTTAGTCCATAAAAATCACATTTTTACTGTATTTTTATGCATTTTCTTTGGTCTTAAACCCTGAAAATATTCAGTCTACTTCTAGAATCTGCTCCTAAAGTTCAGATTTATGTCGCTTCTGCAGGACAAATGAATAATTTAACATCTGGTTATTAATGGTTTCAGGAAGAATCTGCTATTTACAGCGTTACTGCTGATAAACATCCAATAAAACGGTAAATAACAGCCGGTTTATTACGTCTTAATGCTTAAACTGATGCAGCAGCTGCTTGAATTATTTTAATATTAATAGAAGAAAAACATCAGTGCTGCTAATTACAACAAAAAGCACGATAAAAACTAAAGAAAACATCTAAAAACACATTTAGCCGTTTTATTTTTAGCTGTTTTCAGTGTTATTGTTGTAATTTACTGCTGAACATGAAGTTTATTATTTAATGTTGTCCAATAATAAAGAGTTTTTCTACAATAATTAACATTTAACTGCAGTTACTTGTGAAATTCTTCTGATAAATCTTGAATTGAAGATAAAAATCAGAAATAAAAAAATGTTTTTGAGATTTATGATCCACCACTAATTTCTCTGTTTAATATTTAAAGATGTATAAAACACCAAAACACCTAAAACCAGCACATGAGTCTAATAAATACATGAAAAACCAAAGAAAAATAACTTGGGTGCAGTTTAAGCAGTTCTTCATAAAAAACACATTTTGTATTTAAATCAGCTCAAAGTCTCTTTTTTCTGCAGATATTTGGAGCTATTTTTCATTATTTTAGCGTTTTATTTGTATTTTTTACGACATTTTAATAAATAAAGCAAATAACGAAGCTTTAAATTAGATAAAAATAGCATTAATTTACAGACATCTGCCGTCATTTTCACCGGTTTTACAGATTTTAATGTTACATTATTCTTCTACAGTTTAACAGTAAAAACATAAATATTGGTTTGATTAAATAAAGATAATAATGATGCTTCAAATTATCTTAAATTAGCACCATTTTGCAGATTTTAGCAGCTCTTTTCACCAGTTTTAGCATTTCTATTTTAGTTTATCATATTTCTGAGTTTCTGAACATTTTATTAAATGTGAATGTTTTAATGAAGTAAAAGCCATAAAATAGCAAAAAATAGCATCAATTTACAGTTTTCTGCTGTTATTTTGACCAGTTTTACAGTTGAACACTATTCACTGCTTCTAAGACTTTTTACAGTGTATAAATGTGAACATTGCTTCGATTAAATGAAGTTAAAATAATTTTAAAGTAACTGAAAATAATTAAACTAAAATGTCAACAAAACTGTAAATGAGAATAATTATAGGAAAAAAATACTGCAAATGACAGTTTTACAGTGTTTCAATTCTACATTATGACAGTTTTATGAGATTTTTAAGCGTAAAATAATCTGATTATTGTTTTAATTCAATAAAGACAAAAATAAAACTTTAAATGAGACAAACTGTTTAAATTCACACTGATCTATCTAAAAGGTGTAAAAATGTGAATATTGTTTGGATTAAATAAAGTTAAAATAACTAAAAATGAACAGAAACGTGAGCTAATTCTGAAAACGTGAATAAAACTGTAATAAATACACAATAATAAAAGTACTAAGAGCAAAAATGCTGCAAACAAACGCAGTAAAGTCACAGTTTTTCAGTAACTTACAGACAAACAGTAAGTTGCTATAAAATCTACAGAAACCTCTAAACACTGTAACACTACTGATAGTACTACCACTGATAATATTACTACTATCTGGTTCTCCGGAGCTCCGGAGCTCCAGCGGCAGCTCGCAGCCGCTCTGCCCGCCTCACCGTGCAGTTGGCCGGCTTGCTCTGGAGGCTCTGCAGCGTCGGACTGAGCCAGCAGAAGCCGAGGATGAAGAGGCTCAGGATGCCGCAGGCGATCAGGAACAAGCCCAGCCGGATGCTCTTGTCCTCGGCCTCGGAGTACTCATAAGACACCCGGATCTTCGCCATGGCAGCCCCGCGGACAGCTCCGCTCCGCCGGCATGGAGAGGAGGAGGAGCACCGGGGGATGGAGGAGGAGGAGGCGCTGTTCTCCTGGAGAGGAACTGGTGGCTTCTGGTTCCTTCTGTTCTCCTCCTCATCTTCTTGACCTCCTTCCTGGTTCCTCTTCATCTCTGCTCACCTTCATCATCTTCACTGTAAAAAAACAAAACAAAAATCTTCTGCGAGGAAAGGTTCCACAAAAACAATCTGCACTTTAAAGATGCTCACAGCACATATAGCAAGGTTCTGAGAAGGTTCTGCAAAGGTTCCGGTAGCATCTACAGCAGGAGGCTCCCAGAATGTTCTTCTTAAAAAGCAGGAGAACTAAAAATGTTTGATGATTTTAAACTGTTCTGCCTCAGAGTTCTCCAGACCAAATGTTGGAACACTGAGAACATTTCATAGATCCTTTACTGTGTTCCCTCAGCAAAATCCCTAGAACGTTGCAGCCAGAATGTTCCACCTTTATCAAATCTTAAGAACATTCCTCTTTCGTTGGTTGGAGAACGTTGTTCTATCATTAATGTGGAACAGCGCTTTATAGCAGAACGTTCTTTAATGTGTTCCTTAAAATCTCAGACAGGAAGTTCCACTTTGTTAATATATCACGTTACAGGAACGTCTAATAAAGAACGTTCTGTCATCTTAAGCCTCAAAAACATCTGGAGAACTTTTTTTAACGCCGATTTGAAAACGTTCCTCCTCTGTTATCGTAGAACGTCATCTGGTTTAGTTTATTTTTAGAACTTTGGCGTTCGCTGAAATCATCTCCATAAACACGAAGTTCTGACTAGAACCCGTCCAACCAGAACTCCGGTGGTTCTACTTCTGGTCATGTGACGCGGCCTCCAGCAGGTTTCTATGGTTTCATTCGTCTCTCTGACGACTGAATCCAGATTTGTGTTGTTCTGTTACATGCTGGATGAGATAATCCTCTTAGTGAAGCAGAACACATGAAACATCCTCTGGTTCTCAGTCAGCTTTAGAGAACCACAGAGATAGATTCTGTTTATCTGTTCCTAAAGTCCAGCTTCATTTTAGGTGTTGAAACATAAAAAACATGTTCTAATTGAACCTGCTAGCATCTACTGTGGATTAGAACCTCCTTTATCTGGTTCTAGTAGAACTGAGGGATCCAACAGGTTGGAAGAACCTCAGCTTCAATATTTATGTAGACATGAGACACGAAAACAACCACAGAACCAACAAAAACAACCACAGAACCAACAAAAACAACCACAGAACCAACAAAAACAACCACAGAGTGAATAAAAATCACAATAAAAAGTGCAAAATGACTGAAACGAAACACAAACTGACAAAAGAGACACAAAGCACCGAAATTTATCTAGATGCAAAACCACTCTAAAACCAGTCCAAAACCATGTCAAAAATTAAACTAAAACCTGTCCAAAACTAATCTAAAATCCAGTCTGAATCCAGTCTAACTCTAACTCCAGGACCATGTCGAAAACCAGTTGCAAGAGACCTCCAAAACCAAGTCTGAAACCAGTCTAAAACCAGTTCCAAGACCAAGTTCAACCAGTCTAAAATGACTCTAAAACCAACTCCTGGACCAAGTCTAAACCAGTCTAAAGCCGGACCACAAGAGTCTAAAATCAGTCCAAAACAAAACTCCGGAACTAAGTCCCAAAGAACTAAAACTAAAGAATCTACAAGTAGTCCAAAAGTGGTCTTAACCAAGTCTGGAACCAAGTCTTAAAGCTAGTCTAAAACCAACTCCAAAACCAGTCTAAGATAAAATAAAAAACAAATCTAGAATTAGTAAAACTCAACAAGTAAAATTAGTTCAGATCCAACGTAAAACCTCCATAAAGCCACTCTGAGCCACTATAAACCGGTCTGAACCGGTCTGAACTGGTCTGAACCACTATAAACCGGTCTGAACCACTATAAACCGGTCTGAACTGGTCTGAACCACTATAAACCGGTCTGAACTGGTCTGAACCAGAACCAGCAGGTTTACTGAGGAGAACTGAGGCTGTTCTGAAGGTAAAACGCTTTGATTTCCGTTAAAGATGCAAACTGTCGTCTAAATAAAGTCTTAAAGCAGTTTTCTGGTAAAACTTGAACCCTGCTGGATGTTTTACGTCTTTTTCTTTCGTTTTTTTCAGACTTTACGGTGAATTCTGAACACCAGACGATAAAACGGTGGTTTTCTCTGCAGCCTCTAAACCTCGTCGACCTGCAGGGTTTATCTGTTACGTCGATAATCAGGGAGGCATGTGGCGGATTATTATGGTCTGTGCAGATCAAAAGATTAGAAATGATAACGGACATCGGCCTCGTGTTCCTGCAGAACCCCAGCAGAACGTCAGCAGAACGTCAGAATGAAAAGGAGCCGATGGACAGCCAGCAGACAGTTGGTGTCGGATTTAAAGCCGAAAACAAAGAAAAGCTCCGAGGAGAGGAACATTTGGAGGGAAATCTACAAACAAACAGCAGAAAAAAAACGAGATTTACCATCAAACAATATTTAGATTTAACATGAAGCAGCAGACTGATCTGATGAAGAACTCTGATCTAAAAAAAATAAAAACGGGGGAAAAAAATTTAATCTGGCAGCAAAAGTACCAAAAAATATGTAACAGTTAAAAAAAACAGCAAATATTTTTAATTTACTGATATTTTTAGCTGATTTAAATCCATAGAACATATTAAAACTCACATTTATGTAAAATTTTTATTTAAAATACAAATTAACGTGGATATTATTTATTATAGTATTCCTTAAAAAGCAAAAATATGTAAAAAAAAAAAAAAAATCTTGGAAAAAATAAATCTGTAAAATAAAAAGTATAAATCTGTAATAAAGTAAAAAAATATATAAAAACAAAAAAGAAAAATCAATAAAAAAAGGTAAAAAGTATACAAATAAACAGTTGTAAAAATACAAAACTATATAAAAAGTAAAAAAAAATCTCTTTATTTTCAAACTAAAAATATCTGGAAAATTTCAGCAGCTTTTAATGCAATAAAACTGTAATTTTATGGTCAAATACTGTAAAAGAAAATATATTTCTAAAAATACTGCTTTTTTATTTTTGGCGATTTTACTAAATATTATCTGTAATTTAATAAAACGGGGAACATTTTTCAAAGATACTGATAATTTGTGGATTTAAATACAGTAAAACATTTTAATTTTAAAGTCACTGTTTATAAAAATATAATTTTTTGATTTTTTAAAATTTTGTTATTTCAATTTCAAAATTAATAAACTCTCCTGTAATTTAACAAAATAAAGTTTGTAAAATAACTTAAAAAATGATTTCACATTTTTTAGTCCTTATAAGCACTTTTTGCAATTTTGCAAATATCTACAAAATAAAAGACAAAACAACCACAGAGACTAAGAAAAACTCAAAACGACCACAAATAAACACAAAACTACAAAAATAAATAAAACAAACTGAAAAAAATCAGAAAGAGACTAAAAACAATCACAAAGAGACACAACATGATAAAATGCAGACAAAAAGACAAAACAACCATGAGACTGAAAAATAAAAACAAAACTTTAAAGGAAGCGTTAAACTTCTGAGCGGCTTTCCTCAGTCGCTGCAGAAACATCTGGTTTGTTTTAATTAAGTCAGAATTTCCCACCTCGAGGTTAAACTCATTTTTCATTTCTCAAACAACTAATCAAGGTTGGTTTAATTAAAAGTGAAAAAACGTTTTAATGAAGTGACAGAAAGAACCCGAGGCCACAAGTGATGAATTCATCTCAATATTTAAGCTTTTTTTTTCAGCCTCGACGACAAAGAAACGAGAAAATTAACCCGCAGGAGATTCAAAGACTGAAGAACAGAAACAGTAAAACTCCACTATTTGGTCTAGAAAATAAGAAAAACTGTAGAATTTGAAGCTTATTTCCCTCTCCTGCACCTTCAACATGTAAACATCTGAGTGTTTCTGTGCTTTAGTCATTAACAGACGCTTTCAATCTGCTTTTATCGCCTCATTAAGTCTTTTACTGCTTCTCCTTCCACAAACTCTGCAGCTCCTGTTGTTTGTTTCCTTTTTACTTTCAGCTGCAGTAAAGAAACTGCAATAAAATCCATGAATTCCCTGATTAGTTGGTGAAAAACATGTAAACTGGAACATTGTCTGGTCAAACTTTAACCATCACGTTCTACTGATGTTGGAGAAACGTGGACCAAAGACTGGATTCTAGTAGAAACATGGATCCATCCACAGATAAACCTTATAGGAACTTTATGGAGACACTAGACCACCACACTTTCTTCCGTTTTTAAGGAAAAATAATTAAAATTCTGTCCTCTATTGGATCCATTCAGTCTTTCAGATCTACTGTAAAATATTCGAGCTGTTTCTTCACCAACTTTCATGTCTTCTGAAGTTTTATTTCTGGCAAAAAAATACTTTACAGAACTTTGTTTTGGTCCTAAAATAAGATAAATTAGCTCTGAACTAAACCTAACAGCATCAACACGTTTCAGTTTATTATCATTGATAAATTATAGATGAAGTGATTGATCTTCTGTTTACTGCAGATGTTTTCATTCACTCAGTGGATTTTTCTGCTGCTGGTGGAGCTTGTGTTGGTTTGTGGCGCCCTCGTGTGGACAAACCTTGAAACAGCATCAACAGCCTGAACACATGCAGAACAAAAACTGTGGTTTAAAAACGACGCTTTAGAACCAAATATCTGCTTCTAGAGCTGCAGGAAGATTCAGGTTCCATTAAAATCTGTGAAAACGCAGCTAAAAAGAAAAACAGCCTCCATCAGACTCAATAACTTCGCCAGGATTTATCCAAACATTTCGGTGACTTTTAGCTCGAATTCAACAGTTGTCAGTCATATTTATCCTTTAGATTCAGGTTTTCAACACATTTCTGCTCTCAGATAACTCATTCAACTGTTCAGTCCCATCGGACTTTTTAAAAGCTGATGCACAAATCCAAAAAAATATGAGAAATGCATGAAGAGATTATGAGAACTAATTAAAAACTACCCTAAAAACATTCAAGATGAGCACAGAGAGGCTCAAAACATCCACAAAAACTCAAAATAAGACTCAAAATGACCTCAACGATGCTAAAAAAAACAGAAATGCATTTTCAAACCACCACAGAAAGATGCAAAACAACAAAAAAACTGTTCCAAAAGAACCAGAAGTCAACACAAAAAGCTGCAAAACAATCGGCAAGAGATGCAAAACTGCAGGAAAAACACAGACAACCACGGCAAAAAGACACCAAATGACCTCAGAGATGCAAAACAACTCGAAATAAATGAAAAGCTAAAGCAGCAACTGACATGCAAGAGATGGAAAATGTCCGGAAATGGATTCAAAACCACAAAACGACCACAGAGACGCTTAAAATGAACCCAAAGACCTGCAGACTGACCACAGAGACGCAAAAGAACCAGAGATAAACACAAAAATCAACACAAAAAGCTGCGAAACAACCTGCAAGAGACACGAAACAGATTTAAAATCAGCATGAAGAGACACAAAACAACCACAAAAGGTGCAAACAACCCAAAAAACACTCAAAAATTCCAATGAAGAGATTGAAAACAACCATCAACAAAAACAAAATGACCAGAAAAAGACTCAAAACAGTCAAAAAAAAAGAGAACGTAAGCAGAAATGCAAAACAACCACAAGTTAACGGCACAAAACGACCAAAACGGTGCTCAAGATGAGCTCAAAAAGCTGCTGAACGAGCGCAAAGATGCAAAAGAACCAGAGATATTTTTATAAATCATCACAGAGAGACGCAAAATGATCTGAAAGAGACGCAAACTGTCAGGAAGCAAAAGCAAAACCAGCATGTCCACTGATCTATTTATCAGTTTGAACAATTTTGAAGGAAGAAAATGTTCTTTTGCTGCGATTTCTGCTTCTTAAATGTGAATATTTTCCTCCTCTGTGACAACAAACTGCAGATCTTTGGACAAAACATGGTTTGAATGGAAACAAAGATGCTAAAGAACCAGAAAAAAAGACAAAAACCAGCAAGAAAAGCTGCAAAACAACCTGCAAGAGACAGAAAATGTCAGGAAATGGAAGCAAAATCACCGTGAAAAGACCTCAGAGCTGCAAAACAACCCTAAATATGTTCAAAACAAAAAGCAGAAAATAACCTGCAACAGATGCAAAACTTCAGGAAACAGATGCAAAATCACCACGAAAACGCACTAAACAACCAGAAATATGCAAAACCACCCAAAAAATACGATAAATCACAACAAAAAGACCAGAAAAGGATTTGAAACGATCAAGAAACGGACAGGATGGCTCCAGTAACGCAAACTTACAAGAAAAACATCACAAAAACATTCAAAGCAGCCACAGAGACGCAAAACAACACAAACAATATTAAAAACAAAACAAAAAGAAGCTGAAAAGTCACAACCAGAGACTTAAACTAACAGAAAAACGCAAAACCATCACAACCAGAGAAATGTAAAACAGATGCATCCATAAAACACATAAAATGACCCAGAAATGATGCAAAATCATCACAAACACCACATTTACCCAAAAACAACAACAAAAATCCCCAGAAACACGACACCAAAGTCCAACACTAACAAACGGTACTCACAAACCAAGAGAAAGAACGAGATGGAAGGACATGGAAGCAAGTTCAGGGAATCCATGAGGAGATGAGAAGAGTCCATGAGGGCTGAGGCAGCAGGGAGAACAAAATCTGAAAGGGAAGCAAGTCTCTGAAGGGATGCGATGCTTTGGGAGGCATGTAGGCTGAAGATCCAGCAGGGAGTGAAAGAATGAGCAGAGTTTAGTTTAGAACAGGCGAGTCAAGTGAAGTAATTACTGCAGCAATCAGCAGAGTGAGAGAAGGGACAGGAGACGACAGGAATACCACAGAGACAGAAGAAAAAGACAGGAAGAAGTAGAAGGAAGGGCACGATCATAACACACAGACATAAATTGGAGACAAATCAATGCACAAAATTACAAGAAAATGTTAAAAAGAAAAACAAAACGACCAGAATAAGGTTAAAAACAATTTAAAAAACACAGAAATGTAAAATTACTGCAAGAAAAAAGCAAAAATCACCTCAAAATGACCAGAAGCAAACTTTTTTTTTGTCATTTCAGACACAAAAACATCATTAAAGCTCCTGTTTCTATGATTTAGGATTAAATACTAAGTTAAAGACAAACATGTAAAAACTTTAAAAAGAAAAATAGATTTGAACACAAAAAACCCTCAAATTTAGTATTCTTTTCCATTTCACTCACATTTATCAGACATTTTTTGGTGTTTTTAATTAAAAAAAATGAGACCAGAAAACCTCCATTATAACCTGAAATAATCAAAACAAACGTTTAGTTTCTGCATCACCTGTTACCGGGTAGAAAAAAAAAAAACAGGAACTGGAATCTTCATCAGCAGCTTAATTCTCAAAAACAAAAACATTTCACACAAAATAAAAAATACAAATAAAAACAAAAACCACTCAGGAGTCGAGGTTCAGTTTCATTACCAGAATATTTATTTTATTCTTTTTCCTATTAAAACACTAGCTGCCATATTTAATAAAACAGCCTACGGCCAAGTGCCTCAGTCCTCGTCCTCCAATCAGATCGTCTCAGACAGGTCACACGGTCGGTGGGCGTGTCCTTGGCGTTGCTGCTGGCCCCTGTGGTCACGACAACAGCTGCCACGGTGACGGTAGCTGGAAGGTGGTTGGTCGGTGAGGCTGCGGCGGGGGCGGAGTTGTCGCCGGCAGTCTCCCTTGGAAACCAGTTTCCGCGGCAACGGGGGAGGGGCCTCGGTATTGCCAGCAGAGGAGCGAGGGGCTCCTCATCGGGGGCAGATTTTCTTTTTTAAGTTTTCGACTTTTTTCTTAAAAATACTGCCTCGTGTTCGTGTATATACACTGAACTCAGATATATATACACACACACGACGGCGCCTCCTGGAGGATGGGGTTTCAAAATAAGGTGATGAAGTAAAATCAATAAATTAAACATAAAGCCTTTCAAAATTAAAGACTGTTTTGGTTGATTTTGGTCTTTTGGTGGAGCTTAAAGAAAGAAAAAAAAAACAAGAAAATAAACATTTACAGGAGATATTTTGCTTTCTTGCTGAGAGTCAGATTATTTTCAGTCATTAAAATGTGTGCTAATTAGCTTAGCTTAGCATAAAATCACTAATTAGTTGTTTAAGCTGCACCCAAGTGTAAAAAACGATTCTTAGGTAGTCCCTTTTAAACTGAACCACGCTAACAGTTTCCCTTTGTTTCCAGTCATTATGCTAAGCTATGCTAATTAGCTTCAGGCTGGAGCTTCCTGTTCAGCAATAAGAACATTCAAATCTCAAACATAAGAGACATCTTGTTCCGTTGCAGAGTCAGATTATTTTCTATCAGGAAATCATGTGCTAATTAGCCTAGCTTAGCAGAAAATCAAGGAGAAACACTCATGAAACTTTGCACCAAAGTGTAAAAATGTCCAAAAAAGTCATCACATAACCCTTCATACGCGCACAGATGTTTGTAAGTTGAAATTTTTCCATTTGAAAAATTGAACCACGCTAACAGTTTCCCTTTGTTTCCAGTTTTTACACTAAGCTATGCTAACTAGCCTCAGGCTGTAGCTTCCTGTTTAGCAGTAATCTCAGCAAGAAAGAGAAATATTCTGATTAGTTTGACTGATACCAGGTGGAAAATACACCGAATAACAAATGTGGGAGCAGAAATTAGGTTAAAAATAAAAGGAATTAAATATTAAAGAGCAGCAGAAACGTTAAAATAATAAAAGAAGAGGTGAAAAGCAGCGGATGGAAGATGAGTCATAGTTTAGCACAATAAAGACAAATTTGTTGAATTTAAAGACGCGTTTAAGTTTCAATGTGAGTTTTTCTTATTGTCAACAAATCAACAACTAAGCTTTTCAAATATTTTCATGTCAGTTTTAGAGCAGATTTATTCAATTTTAAAGAGAGTTTCTGTGGCATTTTTGATCCAAAAAGTCGTAAATTGCTGCACTAAAGCACCAGTAAAGTGGACTTTCCGTTTCTTTGCTCGTCTTTTATCAAAAAATAATCATTTTTGCAAAGATCGATCAGCTAATTTACTGGTTTATTTATCACTTTCTGTAACATTTTAAGAAGAAAATGTCTAAATTCAGTGGTTTCTGCTGCTTAAATGTGAATATTTTCTGTTATATTTCTTCTTCTGTGACAGGAAACTGACTTTTTTTCACCATTTTCTGCCTTTTTAAGCCTAAAACAGCTCTATGGTTGAAATATTCATTATTTGTAGTATTTAGAGCTCTACTCTCTTATTTTCAGGTGCAATATTTCATTTTTATTCTAACTTTATACAAAATATATAATTTTATCTCATTTTTCCGACATTTCATGTTTTATCTCATTTTCAGGTGCAATATTTAATTCTGTGCTAATTTTTCAGGGGAAATATTTCATTTTATTAAATTTTTAGGTCAAATATTTCATTTCATTACATTTTTACAGTGAAATATTTAATTTATCTTAATTCTTAGGTACAATATTTAACATTTTAGTTCTAATTTTTTAAGTGCAATATTTTTTTTTTTAAACAATCTTTGGTGCAACATTTTAAATTTCTCTCATCTTCAGGTGAAATATTAGATTATCTCATATTTCTGACATATTTAGTTTTAATCTCGTAATCCCAGCATAAGATTTCATTCTATATAATGTTTCAGGTGAAATGTTTAATTTTAATCTAATTTTTCAGGTGAAATGTTTTAATCTATTTTTCAGGTATGGTATTTCATTTTTAGCTTTTTTTTTCACCATTTTTGACTTCTTTTTTTTTTTTTTTTTAGCCCAAACAAGTAATAAACAGACCAATCTGCGGTTTAATTGTTGATTATTCGGAGCTCTCCATGTGTGATTTGTTGACAATAAGGACAAAAACTAACTAAAAGCGACTTTTCTAGCTGCTCCAAAACCCCAAATTAAACCCACTTGTTGAATTTTCTACCCACATAACATGAAGAACCCATAAAAAAGCTGTTTTTCCTTCTTTTATTATGAAATAGTGCTACAATGTACATTGCATTTCGTCTCCTGACTGTCTGACGTGTTATCTGATCTGAAACGCCGGAAGAAAAACCTGGTAAAAGTGGAGATAAATAGTCGGAGCTGAAGTGCTGAAGAGCGGAATAATTATCCATCCTGACGGCGTTAAAATCTGGTTTCTCCTTTAAAAGCTTCTCTGGACAAAAATAGTCGATTCTTAAGACTGAATAGAAATCGCCGGTGGGATGGACACTTATTTACCGGCTGCTGGAACCAAACCGATGGAGGAGAAAAAAGGGAATAAAATAAAAACAAAATGAGGTAAAGAAACATGAGAAAAGGTTAAAATGATAAAGTCTGCTGGGGTCAGGAGGCAGGACGGCGTCTCCGTCGAGTCTTTCTGATTGATCTGAGAGTGTGGAAGAAACCTAAAGAGCTGATGAGCCAGGAGGGCCAATGGCAGGCAGGCGGGAGGAGCGGCAGCCAATCAGAAGGCCTGCTGGGCGGGATTGTAGTTGAAGGTGGAGGGAACGTGAGGTCGCTCTTCTAGTTTGTCGTATTCCAGATGAAACTCCTGAAAACCACAAACACATTTAGACCATCACACTCTCTTTTTAGTTTTATTTATTCTTTTAGAACTTTCAGCTCATTTTCAGGTGAAATGTTTTCATTTTTGTCTCATGTTTGAGGTGCACTATTTAATTTATCTCATTTTTGGGTGCAATATTTAATTTTTACAGCAAAATATTTAATTTTCAGCTCATTTTTAAGTGTAAGATTTAATATTTAATTTATATCTAATTTCTATGTGCAATATTTCATTTCTATCTCAATTTTCCCAGATGAAATGTTTCATATTTTACTTATATTGAATTTTTCCGACAGAATATTTAGTTTTTATCTCGCTTTCATGTGCAATATTTTAATTTTTATCCAATTTTAGGTGCAACATTTAATATATAATTTATATCTCATTTTTATGTGCAATATTCCATTTTATCAAATTTTTCAGGTACAATATTTCATTTTTTATCTCATTTCTTAGGTGCAATATTTTGTATTTCATTTCTAATCCAATTTTTTGTGCAATATTTAAAATTTCTCTAATTTTTTTTTTATCAGGTTCAATATTTAATTTTTTACCTAATTTGGACAAAAGCGTCTGCTAAATGAAAATGTAGAATTGTAATTTTTATGGCAAAATATTTGTTTATCTCATTTTGCATGATTTAATATTGAATTTCTCATTTTTAGGTGCAACACTTCTTTTTTATGTAATTTTTTAGCCATAATATTTAAATTTTTTTCTCATTTTAAAGTGCAATATTTCATTTATATTAAAATTTTCTGATAGTTTTAATTTTTATCTCTTTTTCTCACTTAATATTACATTTTATCTTGTTTTTCCAGCATAGTACAGTGGGGCCAAAGGTACTTAGTCAGCCACCAACTGTGGAAGTTCTCCCACTTCAAATGATGACAGAGGATGTAGTTTTCATCAGAGGGTCACTTCAACTGTGAGACACAGAATATGGGGGGAAAAAAACAGGAAATCCCATTGTAGGATTTTTAAAGAATTTATTTGTAAATTATGGTGGAAAATAAGTATTTGGTCACCTCCAAACAAGCAAGATCTCTGTAACTTCTGTAAGAAGCTCTTCTGTCCTCCACTCGTTAGCTGTATTAACTGCACCTGTTTGAACTCGTTATCTGGATAACAGACACCTGTCCACAGCCTCAAACAGACTCCAAACTCCACTGTGACCAAAGAGCTGTCAAAGGACACCAGGAGCAAAACTGTAGACCTGCACCAGGCTGGGAAGAGTGAATGTACAACAGGCAAGCAGCTTGGTGTGAATAAGTCGACGGTGGGAGCAATTATCAGAAAATGGAAGACACACAAGACCACTGATAGTCTGTGGCTCCACATAACATCTCATCCCGTGGGGTCAAAATGATCATGAGAATCCCAGAACTACACGGGGGGACGTGGTGAACGACCTGCAGAGAGCTGGGACCAAAGCAACAAAGGCTGACATCAGTAACACACCACGCTGACAGGGATCCTCCTGTTTAAACCAGTACATCTCCAGGCCCGTCTGAAGTCTGCCAGACAGCATATGGATGATCCAGAGGAGGACTGGGAGAATGTCATGTGGTCAGATGGAACCAAAATAGAACTTTTTGGTATAAACTCAACTCGTCCAGTTTGAAGAAGAACGCTGAGCTGCATCCCAAGAACACTGTACCTACTGTGAAGCATGGGGGCGGAAACATCATGCTTTGGGGCTGTTTTTCTGCAAAGGGGGCAGGACGACTGATCAACGTAAAGGAAAGAATGAATGGGGCCACGTATGGGGAGGTTTGGAGCCAAAACGTCCGTCCATCAGTGAGAACATTGAAGATAAAACGTGGCTGGGTCTTCCAGCATGATAAAGATCCCAAACACACAAAGGAGTGGCTCCTTAAGAAGCATTTCAGAGTCCTGGAGTGGCCCAGTCAGTCTGTAGACCTCAACCCCATAGAAAACCTGCCCCAAAACATCACTGCTGTAGAGATCTAAAAGGAGGAATGAGCCAAAACACCAGCTACAGTGTGTGCAAACCTGGTGAAGACGTACCGTAAACGTTTGAAAGGTTAGATTACAAAGCATTGAGCTGGACTTTTGTTATTGACCAAATACTTGTTTTCCACCATAATTTACAAATAAATGCTTCAAAAATCCTACAGTGTGATGTCCTGTTTTTTTCCCATATTCTGTCTCTCACAGTTGAAGTGACCCTCTGATGAAAACTACATCCTCTGTCATCATTTGAAGTGGGAGAACTTCCACAGTTGGTGGCTGACTAAATACCTTTGGCCCACTCTGTTTCATTTTATCTCTTTTTGGTGAAATATTTTGCTTTCTCACTTTCTCCCCAATATTTCATTTTTATCCATTTTTTGGTTAAATATTTGATTTGTATCTCATTTTTCCAACATAATGTCATCGTTATCCAACTCTTACCACATTTTCTTTTTATCTCATTTTCCAGCATAAAATTTTACTTTCATCTCATTTTCCAGCATATTTCAGTTTTATCTCATTTTTCAGATGAAATATTTCATTTGTAGCATTTTTTTTGGCTAAATATTACATTTTCATCTATTTTTTTAGGTGCAATATTTAATAATTCTCATTTTTTTGGTGAAATATTTTGCTTTCTCAGTTTGCTGGTACAATATTTCGTTTTTATGTGTAATATTTATTTGCATCTCATTTTTCCAACATAATGTCATCGTTCTATAACTTTTGCAACATAATATTTAGTTTTTATCTAATTTTCCAGATGAAATATTTCACTTTATCTAATTTTTTCCAGGTACAATATTTCATTTTTTAGCATTTGTTTTGGCATTATATTTAATAATTCTCATTTTTCAAGTGAAATATTTTATTTTGATCTCATTTTTCCTGTCCAGATTTTTCTTGTTTTATCAGATTCTGATGAATTATCAAGACCTTTACAACAAAAACATCTGATCTGGGATTGAAAACCACATTATGTTTGATCAGATTTTTGATTAAATTTGCATATATTTCTGCTCCATCTATCAGTAAATAATTTTAGGCATTTCTGCAGAAAGAGATCTAAAAAATCAACAGAAAACATTAAAAACAACCAAAAATAGAAACTGTAAAGCGATGCAGAACAACTGAAAAAAGACGTGATGTTTGCAGAAATGCTAAAGTAGCACAAAAAAAGAAAAAACCACAGCAAGGAGGAGCAAAATAGGCAGGAAGAAAAATCATTTGAGCCATTTAAAACATAAAAACAGAATCAAAGAGGCTGTTTAAACGTCTGATCTCTATTATTTGGGTATAAATCTGTAAAAAAGATTATTTAAAGGCTTAAAGAGAGTCAGAAAAGACGTAAACGCGTAAGAATTTACAAATTAAGTCCATTTTCAAAATAAAAAAATACAGATTTGACGAAAAAAACAGCCTTAATTCTGTAGCTTCATCCATTTAAATCACAAATTGCTGAATATTCTCGTCTTTAAGCTGCACCGTTATCTACTTTTTGAGTACAATTCAAACATTTCTGCTGCTGAAACGTTTAATTAAAGTCTAAACTGTGCGTTTGTCGTCACCTTGGCCACTTTTCTCCAGTTGAGGCAGTCGAAGAAGTAGTAGGTCCCTCTCTCGTAGGCGTTGGTCTTCAGCGTGGGCTCCATCCCCGGAGCTCTGGTGATCCAAACCCGCTCCTCTTTATGGTACCGCCAGTCCCTGTTAAACCTGGACGCCACAAAATCAGGATTTTACACAAAATCAGGATTTTACAACCGTTTTATCAAGAATCAGAAGCTGAAGACACGTTTTCAACTCACTAATTAGTTGTTTAAGTGTAAAATATTAATCATTTCTAAGTTAGCGCCCTCTAAGCAGAACCATGCTAACAGTTTCCCTTTGTTTCCAGTCTTTATGCTAAGCTATGCTAACTAACCTCTGGCTGTAGCTTCCTGAACATCGACAGCTAAGATGCTGAATATCTTATTAAAAAGTGTGGAAATTATATAAATATTCAACGTTAACTTTAAACTTTGCTAAATTTTTGGTGTCTTAGCATCCTAAAGACATTTTACAGTTAATATTTTTTAGGTAAAAGAAGCAAAATGTTTGTTTTTTGGCCGATTTTCCATCAAAAAGCACCAGTAAAAACAAAATAAACCACATAACATTGAAATTCAAACAGCCGCACCAACAATATTCACTGCAAAAGTTTCTAAAACTCCATAAAAACACATTTTTAATTGAGCAGCAGTAATAAATATTTATTATTAATGGTACTTGATTGCTAGAAAATGTATTTAATCATCATTTATTTCCTCCTTTTGTACAATTTTGAACATTTAAATATCATTAAAGTTGATAATCGTCATATTTTTGCAGGATTGTATTAAAATACATTTTTAAGTGGGGAAAAAAATCATATTTAAATTGAAATCAACTTGAAAAACACCCCAAATGTTAAAGTTTAATTGTTGCTGTTCTTACAGTTCTACTGCAGCCAGGAGTTGTAGTAGGTCTCCTCCGTTCATATAGTAGAGATAAAACAGCAGATCTTCACCGTATCGAGACAACTTGATAGCTGCTAACTGCAATTAGAGAAGCAGAGGACAACAAAGTGAAATAAACAGAAATAAACCCAGTTAGCACAGAAAAACACATCTATAGTGTAAACAGTATAAGAGCCCTTAAACGCAGTTAAAACGGGACTAAAGGATAATTCTGGTGTTTTTAACTGTTAAAATAAGAAAAAGAAGGATATTTCTGTTAAAATGAGAATAAAAGTGACATTTCTGGTGTTTTTTTACCCACCTTGTCCCTTATGTGGATGTTGGTTAAATACTCTGACGGAACATGAAAATCTGCAGGAGAAGCAGAAAAAAGATGTAAAAAGAAAACAAAGAGAATTATTTAAGATGGATTCATTAATTTTGGGCATTTTATGGCAGAAAAACTCAATTCAATCTGTTCTCTTTATTATTGTAACATTATTTGAGTGATAGAAATAAATATTTGAAAGATGAATTTAGAATAAAAACAACAGTTATTGGTGTTTAAATAAATAAGGAAAAATCTCATAATTGTCAGGTGCAGGAGAAAATAACGACATAAAGGTGAGCTAATGAAGAACGAATGAATAAATGATGAATTTATTATAATAAAAACACCTGAATATATGATTTAAATGTAAATGAACACAGAATAAACTCACCTATATCCTGCGGTCGACACGGAGCCGACGCCCACGGAGACGCAAACTTAGGATACAGATTCCTGGAAGGAAAAAACGGAATATTTATGTTTATTAACAGACAGAAAATTTAAATTATTTAATTCCTTTGTTACAAAAAAATACAAAAACCAACTAACTAGCTAAACTAATAAACAATTTTTATTGTATTCAAGTTAGAAAACTTCACTGAAGTCTCCTCTTTTACACCTGTTCTCCTTTTTAACTTTAACGTAATTTATTTGTTCTACATTTCTAATTTATTTCATTGGTCATTACGTATCCGTTTTCCATCCTGGAGGGTTTTAATCGTGGTGTTTGAATCTTTATGTAATGTGAAATATTTCATTTTTATCTAATTTTTCTGACACAATTTTTAATTTTTTATATAATTTTTAAGAAAATATTTGATTTTTATCGAAACTTTCAGGTGAAATATTTACTAATTAATCTGCATCTCTTTTTAAAGACAACATTTCGTTTCTATCCAATTTTTCAGTTGAAATATTTCACATTTATTGAAATATTTCATTTTCATTTAATTTCTCAGGTGGAATATTTCATTTTTTTTCCAGATGCAATACATCAATTTAAATCTATTTTTCAGTGAAAATCTCATTTTATCTCGTTTTCAGCTGCAACATTTTTGTCTCATTTCCAGCACACTTTTTGCTTTGCATCTAATTTTTTTGCCGCAGTATTTCATTTTATTTCCTACATCAGGTGCAGTATTTCATTTCTATTAAATATCTCACCTTTATCTCTTTGTAAGGTGCAATATTGTACATTTCATTTTTCAGGTGAAATAGGTGGCATTTATTTTCTCTCTCATTTTTAAGACACAATACTTGATTTTTATTGAAGTTTCAAGGTGAAATATTTAAATATTTAAAGACAATATTTCATCTTATTTTCAGGTGCAATTTATCAATTTGAATCATTTTTTTAGGTGCAATATTTCATTTTGTCCCGTTTTCAGCTGCAACATATTTTTTCGTCTCATTTCCATCAATATTTCATTTTATCTCTTTCTCAGGTGCAGTTTTTCATTATTGTGTGATTTTTTTATTACTTTGGTATAATAACCATTTCAGCATCGTCCTCTACTTTTTAGACGCTGAATTTCTCTTTTCATGTCTTTTTTGTTTATTCTGATCACCCCTCTGAGATCAGTAAAGTTTTGTTTTCTCTCCTTGCTGGACTCGTGGGTTTGTGGTGATCTTTTAGAACGTATCCACGTGCTCGTGCCGTTTCTTACTCTGGTGAGTTGAGGTTGAGGCCGAGCGTCGTCAGGTCGGAGCCCAGCGCCAGGTGAACCATGCCGGGATCCGTCTCCGCCGCCCGGATGAACGTCAGCAGGCCGATCATCCCGAACTGGTCCGTTACCATGCCGACGGGGATGTTGGTCACTCGCCCTGAAAAAGACGGGAACCGGTGAAACCTCAGTTTAGCGACTAGGAGACGACTCGCAGCTCCAGGACACACACGAGGACGTTTTCTGAGAGTTTACTTTGATCTTTTTGTTCACGATGCCGCCGATTTAAATTAACCCGACCACGACGTTTCCACAAAACCACAACAGGAAGGAAGCTCTTTGAAATGATTACCAGGGAAATGTACCAAATCCATTTAGGGATAGTTTGTGACTTTTTGTGGTGATTTTGTGTGTTTTTATGGAAATTTTGCGTCTTTTTTGGGGGATTTTATGCGTTTTGTGGTAATTGTGGGTCTTTTTATAGTAATTTTGTGGTAAATTTATGGTATTTTTGCATCTTTTTATAGTGATTTTGTGTCTTTATGGTGATTTAGGATTTTTTTGTGGTAGTTTTAATCATTTGTGGTAATTTGCACATTTTTATAGTCATTTTTCATATTTTTGCTGTAATTTACTGTCTTTTTATGGCAATTTTGCGTGTTTTTATGGTAATTTTTAATTTTCTGTCGTAATTCAGAACAATTTTGTGGAAAATTTGTGGTATTTGTGCATCTTTTTGTGGTAGCTTTGTGTCCTTATACTAATTTTGAATTTTTTTGGTAATTTTGAATCATCTGTGGTAAATTTTTTGTGCATTTTTATGAGCAGATTTCACATTTTTTGCTGTAATTTTGCATCTTTTTGTGTTCATTCTGCGTTTTTTGTTGTACTTTCAAACTAACTCTGAAGACATTTCTGAGTTCTCTCGCCTCTACTTTTTTCAATTTATCATCATTTTTTCCCCTTCATGAAGGTGAAACATCTCAGGAGCCTTCAGAAGCTCCTTTAGGTGAAACCAAACGCCAGCAGAGCGACATCAACGCTGCAAAAAACCCACAATGCAACACTCTGGAGAAAAGTGTCACCGTCTCCATCCTCTGAGGCATCAAATAAAGACTTCAAACATAATTTCAGCCTCATAGTTTGGCCGACGTGACGTTGTGTGTGTGTTCCTCACCGTCAGGAAGCACCTGGATCCCTTTCTTCTGCTGGTTGTTGTTGCTGGGCGCCGAGCTCTTATCGCCGGGGAACTTTGGACCGTCTGAGTTAGAGGTGGGCTTTCCTGAAGAGTTCAGATTCTGAAAGAGGAGGGAAACGTGAGAGAGAGTGGAGAAGAACAACATCATGATGAGAAGACAGAGGATGGAACCTGGAGTGAAGGAGGAGAAGAAGGAGGAGGAGAAAAAGAAGGAGGAGGAGAAAAGGGAGGAGAAGGAGGAGGAGGAGGAGAAGGAGAAGAAGAAGGAGAAGGAGGAGAAGGAGGAGAAGAAGGAGAAGGAGGAGAAGAAGGAGAAGAAGGAGACGGAGAAGGAGGAGAAGGAGAAGGAGGAGAAGAAGGAGAAGGTGAAGAAGAAAAAGGAGAAGAAGGAGGAGAAGAAGGAGAAGAAGGAGAAAAAGGAGGAGGAGAAGAAGAAGTGGTCCCACCGTTTTGCTGTCCTCGGTGGTGCTGGTGGGGTCTTTCGTTTGGTAGTTGGGCCCAGGTAGAGCTGGGAAATCTTCGTTGTGGATGGAGAAGTCCTGAGACTGCTCACTGGACGGTTTGGTTACCATGCCAACTGGAGAAACGGACCAATTACAGGATACTAATGTAATATAGAAACACAGCGGCAGCATCACAACAGCGGAAAGAAACAAGTTCATCAGTTACATCCATCAATGACAGTTTTACTGTTAAATACAAGTTAAGGGCTGAAAACACAACGACTACAAACTGGATTTACTGTGCAGCATTACAGGTGTGGACACATTAATGAGACACGAAATGAGGAAAACTACACAAGAAATGAGATAAAAATATGTTTTACAGAGTTTGTAGTGGCTTCAAAAGTGTAAATAGTTTAAAATCTACAGTTTGTGGAGGCAAAATGAAAATACAGAGATGTTTAAAGAACTAAAAAAGACATAAAACAGGAAAAACTAAAGTCAAAATGAGATAAACTAGAAACAAAAAAAGATAAATGAGACACACAATGTTTAAAGAATCCAAAGCGAGGTAAAACGAGATAGGAGGAAATAAAGGACACGTATGTAGCATGTAAACGGTATTAAATAAAGAGCAGGGATAAAGGACACGTATGTAACATGTAAACGGTATTAAATAAAGAGCAGGGTTAAAGGACACGTATGTAACATGTAAACGGTATTAAATAAAGAGCAGGGTTAAAGGACACGTATGTAACATGTAAACGGTATAAAATAAAGAGCAGGGTTAAAGGACACGTATGTAACATGTAAACGGTATAAAATAAAGAGCAGGGTTAAAGAACACGTATGTAACATGTAAACGGTATTAAATAAAGAGCAGGGTTAAAGGACACGTATGTAACATGTAAACGGTATAAAATAAAGAGCAGGGTTAAAGGACACGTATGTAGCATGTAAACGGTATTAAATAAAGAGCAGGGATAAAGGACACGTATGTAACATGTAAACGGTATTAAATAAAGAGCAGGGTTAAAGGACACGTATGTAACATGTAAACGGTATTAAATAAAGAGCAGGGTTAAAGGACACGTATGTAGCATGTAAACGGTATTAAATAAAGAGCAGGGATAAAGGACACGTATGTAACATGTAAACGGTATTAAATAAAGAGCAGGGTTAAAGGACACGTATGTAGCATGTAAACGGTATTAAATAAAGAGCAGGGATAAAGGACACGTATGTAACATGTAAACGGTATAAAATAAAGAGCAGGGTTAAAGGACACGTATGTAGCATGTAAACGGTATTAAATAAAGAGCAGGGATAAAGGACACGTATGTAACATGTAAACGGTATTAAATAAAGAGCAGGGTTAAAGGACACGTATGTAACATGTAAACGGTATTAAATAAAGAGCAGGGTTAAAGGACACGTATGTAGCATGTAAACGGTATTAAATAAAGAGCAGGGATAAAGGACACGTATGTAACATGTAAACGGTATTAAATAAAGAGCAGGGTTAAAGGACACGTATGTAACATGTAAACGGTATTAAATAAAGAGCAGGGTTAAAGGACACGTATGTAACATGTAAACGGTATTAAATAAAGAGCAGGGTTAAAGGACACGTATGTAACATGTAAACGGTATTAAATAAAGAGCAGGGATAAAGGACACGTATGTAACATGTAAACGGTATAAAATAAAGAGCAGGGATAAAGGACACGTATGTAGCATGTAAACGGTATAAAATAAAGAGCAGGGATAAAGGACACGTATGTAACATGTAAACGGTATAAAATAAAGAGCAGGGTTAAAGGACACGTATGTAACATGTAAACGGTATTAAATAAAGAGCAGGGTTAAAGGACACGTATGTAACATGTAAACGGTATAAAATAAAGAGCAGGGATAAAGGACACGTATGTAACATGTAAACGGTATAAAATAAAGAGCAGGGTTAAAGGACACGTATGTAACATGTAAACGGTATAAAATAAAGAGCAGGGTTAAAGAACACGTATGTAACATGTAAACGGTATAAAATAAAGAGCAGGGTTAAAGGACACGTATGTAACATGTAAACGGTATTAAATAAAGAGCAGGGTTAAAGGACACGTATGTAACATGTAAACGGTATTAAATAAAGAGCAGGGATAAAGGACACGTATGTAACATGTAAACGGTATTAAATAAAGAGCAGGGATAAAGGACACGTATGTAACATGTAAACGGTATAAAATAAAGAGCAGGGATAAAGGACACGTATGTAGCATGTAAACGGTATTAAATAAAGAGCAGGGTTAAAGGACACGTATGTAGCATGTAAACGGTATAAAATAAAGAGCAGGGTTAAAGGACACGTATGTAACATGTAAACGGTATAAAATAAAGAGCAGGGTTAAAGGACACGTATGTAGCATGTAAACGGTATAAAATAAAGAGCAGGGATAAAGGACACGTATGTAGCATGTAAACGGTATTAAATAAAGAGCAGGGTTAAAGGACATGTATGTAGCATGTAAACGGTATAAAATAAAGAGCAGGGTTAAAGGACACGTATGTAGCATGTAAACGGTATTAAATAAAGAGCAGGGTTAAAGGACATGTATGTAGCATGTAAACGGTATTAAATAAAGAGCAGGGTTAAAGGACACGTATGTAGCATGTAAACGGTATTAAATAAAGAGCAGGGTTAAAGGACACGTATGTAGCATGTAAACGGTATTAAATAAAGAGCAGGGATAAAGGACACGTATGTAGCATGTAAACGGTATAAAATAAAGAGCAGGGTTAAAGGACACGTATGTAGCATGTAAACGGTATTAAATAAAGAGCAGGGTTAAAGGACATGTATGTAGCATGTAAACGGTATTAAATAAAGAGCAGGGTTAAAGGACACGTATGTAGCATGTAAACGGTATTAAATAAAGAGCAGGAATAAAGGACACGTATGTAACATGTAAACGGTATTAAATAAAGAGCAGGGTTAAAGGACACGTATGTAGCATGTAAACGGTATAAAATAAAGAGCAGGGTTAAAGGACACGTATGTAGCATGTAAACGGTATTAAATAAAGAGCAGGGATAAAGAACATGTATGTAACATGTAAACGGTATTAAATAAAGAGCAGGGTTAAAGGACACGTATGTAGCATGTAAACGGTATAAAATAAAGAGCAGGGTTAAAGGACACGTATGTAGCATGTAAACGGTATTAAATAAAGAGCAGGGTTAAAGGACATGTATGTAGCATGTAAACGGTATTAAATAAAGAGCAGGGTTAAAGGACACGTATGTAGCATGTAAACGGTATTAAATAAAGAGCAGGAATAAAGGACACGTATGTAACATGTAAACGGTATTAAATAAAGAGCAGGGTTAAAGGACACGTATGTAGCATGTAAACGGTATAAAATAAAGAGCAGGGTTAAAGGACACGTATGTAGCATGTAAACGGTATAAAATAAAGAGCAGGGATAAAGGACACGTATGTAACATGTAAACGGTATTAAATAAAGAGCAGGGTTAAAGGACACGTATGTAGCATGTAAACGGTATAAAATAAAGAGCAGGGATAAAGGACACGTATGTAGCATGTAAACGGTATAAAATAAAGAGCAGGGATAAAGGACACGCATGTAGCATGTAAACGGTATTAAATAAAGAGCAGGGTTAAAGGACACGTATGTAACATGTAAACGGTATAAAATAAAGAGCAGGGTTAAAGGACACGTATGTAACATGTAAACGGTATTAAATAAAGAGCAGGGTTAAAGGACACGTATGTAACATGTAAACGGTATAAAATAAAGAGCAGGGATAAAGGACACGTATGTAACATGTAAACGGTATAAAATAAAGAGCAGGGATAAAGGACACGTATGTAACATGTAAACGGTATAAAATAAAGAGCAGGGTTAAAGGACACGTATGTAACATGTAAACGGTATAAAATAAAGAGCAGGGTTAAAGAACACGTATGTAACATGTAAACGGTATAAAATAAAGAGCAGGGTTAAAGGACACGTATGTAACATGTAAACGGTATTAAATAAAGAGCAGGGTTAAAGGACACGTATGTAACATGTAAACGGTATTAAATAAAGAGCAGGGATAAAGGACACGTATGTAACATGTAAACGGTATTAAATAAAGAGCAGGGATAAAGGACACGTATGTAACATGTAAACGGTATAAAATAAAGAGCAGGGATAAAGGACACGTATGTAGCATGTAAACGGTATTAAATAAAGAGCAGGGTTAAAGGACACGTATGTAGCATGTAAACGGTATAAAATAAAGAGCAGGGTTAAAGGACACGTATGTAACATGTAAACGGTATAAAATAAAGAGCAGGGTTAAAGGACACGTATGTAGCATGTAAACGGTATAAAATAAAGAGCAGGGATAAAGGACACGTATGTAGCATGTAAACGGTATTAAATAAAGAGCAGGGTTAAAGGACATGTATGTAGCATGTAAACGGTATAAAATAAAGAGCAGGGTTAAAGGACACGTATGTAGCATGTAAACGGTATTAAATAAAGAGCAGGGTTAAAGGACATGTATGTAGCATGTAAACGGTATTAAATAAAGAGCAGGGTTAAAGGACACGTATGTAGCATGTAAACGGTATTAAATAAAGAGCAGGGTTAAAGGACACGTATGTAGCATGTAAACGGTATTAAATAAAGAGCAGGGATAAAGGACACGTATGTAGCATGTAAACGGTATAAAATAAAGAGCAGGGTTAAAGGACACGTATGTAGCATGTAAACGGTATTAAATAAAGAGCAGGGTTAAAGGACATGTATGTAGCATGTAAACGGTATTAAATAAAGAGCAGGGTTAAAGGACACGTATGTAGCATGTAAACGGTATTAAATAAAGAGCAGGAATAAAGGACACGTATGTAACATGTAAACGGTATTAAATAAAGAGCAGGGTTAAAGGACACGTATGTAGCATGTAAACGGTATAAAATAAAGAGCAGGGTTAAAGGACACGTATGTAGCATGTAAACGGTATTAAATAAAGAGCAGGGATAAAGAACATGTATGTAACATGTAAACGGTATTAAATAAAGAGCAGGGTTAAAGGACACGTATGTAGCATGTAAACGGTATAAAATAAAGAGCAGGGTTAAAGGACACGTATGTAGCATGTAAACGGTATTAAATAAAGAGCAGGGTTAAAGGACACGTATGTAGCATGTAAACGGTATTAAATAAAGAGCAGGAATAAAGGACACGTATGTAACATGTAAACGGTATTAAATAAAGAGCAGGGTTAAAGGACACGTATGTAGCATGTAAACGGTATAAAATAAAGAGCAGGGTTAAAGGACACGTATGTAGCATGTAAACGGTATAAAATAAAGAGCAGGGATAAAGGACACGTATGTAACATGTAAACGGTATTAAATAAAGAGCAGGGTTAAAGGACACGTATGTAGCATGTAAACGGTATAAAATAAAGAGCAGGGATAAAGGACACGTATGTAGCATGTAAACGGTATAAAATAAAGAGCAGGGATAAAGGACACGCATGTAGCATGTAAACGGTATTAAATAAAGAGCAGGGTTAAAGGACACGTATGTAGCATGTAAACGGTATTAAATAAAGAGCAGGGTTAAAGGACACGTATGTAACATGTAAACGGTATTAAATAAAGAGCAGGAATAAAGGACACGTATGTAACATGTAAACGGTATTAAATAAAGAGCAGGGTTAAAGGACACGTATGTAGCATGTAAACGGTATAAAATAAAGAGCAGGGTTAAAGGACACGTATGTAGCATGTAAACGGTATAAAATAAAGAGCAGGGATAAAGGACACGTATGTAACATGTAAACGGTATAAAATAAAGAGCAGGGTTAAAGGACACATATGTAGCATGTAAACGGTATAAAATAAAGAGCAGGGATAAAGGACACGTATGTAGCATGTAAACGGTATTAAATAAAGAGCAGGGATAAAGGACACGTATGTAACATGTAAACGGTATAAAATAAAGAGCAGGGTTAAAGGACACATATGTAGCATGTAAACGGTATAAAATAAAGAGCAGGGATAAAGGACACGTATGTAGCATGTAAACGGTATTAAATAAAGAGCAGGGTTAAAGGACACGTATGTAACATGTAAACGGTATAAAATAAAGAGCAGGGTTAAAGGACACATATGTAGCATGTAAACGGTATTAAATAAAGAGCAGGGATAAAGGACACGTATGTAACATGCAAACGGTATAAAATAAAGAGCAGGGTTAAAGGACACGTATGTAGCATGTAAACGGTATAAAATAAAGAGCAGGGATAAAGGACACGTATGTAGCATGTAAACGGTATAAAATAAAGAGCAGGGATAAAGGACACGTATGTAACATGTAAACGGTATAAAATAAAGAGCAGGGATAAAGGACACGTATGTAACATGTAAACGGTATAAAATAAAGAGCAGGGATAAAGGACACGTATGTAGCATGTAAACGGTATTAAATAAAGAGCAGGGATAAAGGACACGTATGTAGCATGTAAACGGTATTAAATAAAGAGCAGGGATAAAGGACACGTATGTAACATGTAAACGGTATTAAATAAAGAGCAGGGATAAAGGACACGTATGTAGCATGTAAACGGTATTTCTCCTCTGTCCATCTTACCATAGGGAGCCCGACCGGCCAGCGGGTTGAGCAGTGGGGTTGGATTCGAACCTCCGTCCCTCCGACTCCTGTCAGCTAACGCCGGGAAATCTGACAGATCCAAACCCGTCACATTCTCACTGCCGTCTGCAGAGGAAACCGTTTATTTAGCCGCTGCACAGAACGACTTTCAGCACGTTTACCGTTGAGCTCTCAGCTTTACCTGTGCCGTTGAAGATGTTGTTGGAGAGAGAGTTGTTCATGTTGAACCCTGGATTCCTGTTGACCCCGAACCCCGACATACTGACACACAAACACACAAATAAACACACACAAAAACACACACACAGCAGTTAAAACCTGAAGCACTGGATTAAAGCAGCTGCTGTTTTCTGTGCAGTTTCTGTTCTCTGCATGAGTGTATTTACAGTTAAAGATGACCTCAGCTAAAAGGAGGAACCAACAGGTTTAAAGTTTCATTTTATTTTTACTTTTAAATGAAAGTAAAACAGAACTGCTTCAATGTCAAGCTGGTGGGACTTTTGAAGACAGAACTCAACTTCTTTGGGATTCTTTGTGTTATTTTAGAGTTTATATATGAAGCCGATGTATTTATTTATTTCTCCACGGCTGTCGACACGTTCAGGAAACGTCTGCAGAGTCCAAACAGTCTCAGTTTAGCATCTTTGTGTGGTAGTTTTTCATCTTATTGCTGTAAGTTTATGCCTTTTTCTGGTAACACTGTGTTTTTGTAGTAATCTTTATGTTTTAATTGATCTACTGTACGCGCTTTGCATCTTTCTGTTGTAACTTTGTGTCTTTTATTGATAATGTTCGTCTTTCTGTGACAATTTTGTGTCTATTGGCAGTTTTTCATCATTTTGTAGTAATTTTGCGTTTTTGTGGCAGTTTTTCATCATTTCGCGTCTTTTTTTGGCAGTTTTTCGTCATTTCGTGGTAATTTTGCGTTTTTTGGCAGTTTTTCATCGTTTCGTGGTAATTTTGTGTTTTTTTTGGCTGTTTTTCATCATTTTGTGGTAATTTTGTGTCTTTTTTGGCAGTTTTTCAACATTTCGTGGTAATTGTGTCTTTTTTGGCCGTTTTTCATCATTTTGTGGTAATTTTACGTTTTTTTGGCCGTTTTTCATCATTTTGTGGTAATTTTGCGTCTTTTTTGGCCGTTTTTCATCATTTTGTGGTAATTTTGTGTCTTTTTTGGCAGTTTTTCAACATTTCGTGGTAATTGTGTCTTTTTTGGCCGTTTTTCATCATTTTGTGGTAATTTTACGTTTTTTTGGCCGTTTTTCATCATTTTGTGGTAATTTTGCGTCTTTTTTGGCCGTTTTTCATCATTTTGTGGTAATTTTGTGTCTTTTTGGCAGTTTTTCAACATTTCGTGGTAATTGTGTCTTTTTTGGCCGTTTTTCATCATTTTGTGGTAATTTTACGTTTTTTTGGCCGTTTTTCGTCATTTTGTGGTAATTTTGCGTCTTTTTTGGCCGTTTTTCATCTTTTTGTGGTAATTTTGTGTCTTTTTTGGCAGTTTTTCATCATTTCGTGGTAATTTTGCGTCTTTTTTTGGCAGTTTTTCATCATTTTGTGGTAATTTTGTGTCTTTTTTGGCAGTTTTTCATCATTTTGTGGTAATTTTGCGTCTTTTTTTGGCAGTTTTTCATCATTTTGTGGTAATTTTGCGCCTTTTTCTGGTAACTTTTGAACAGAACCGATAAAACATCAGCGTATTTCTGTCTGATAATAACCTCAGAGTAAATGTTCCCAAACATCTGGAAGTTTGACCAGTTTGTCCAGGTGTGCTTCCTACCTGTTGATGGTGAATGGCTGCCGTCCCTGCTGCTGCTTCGGCATCCCGATGATGCTGGGCGACGACCGGCTTGGACTCCCCATGCTGCCGCTCCTCCCTCCTCCCCCCTCTCTCCCCCGCCTCCCATCCCTCCCGCCTGGCCGGTGGGACCTCCCACCTGCTGGCTGTGGTTCAGGACGCTCCGGCTGCTCATCGGAAGGATCCCCCTGCAGGAGGAAAGCGGCATTACAGCTTCCTGTTCGGCGTCATTTAATACGAGACAAAAACGTTTATTCTGAGTTTTAAAGATTCATCTGACCATAAAGCTGTGAGACTAAAGTTTAACTTGTTATAAAGAACTTCTAACGACAATAATTCTGAATTAAAACCATAAATTATCTTGATGACAGAAAATATGATTAATGATTTATTTCTAAACTCAGTCAAATTTGTCAAACTTTCTTCTAACATCAGCAGCTAGATCTCAATTAAAAATCTTTTTCTGGCATTTTTCATCCTTTTCTGGTAAGTTTTCATCTTTTTATTGTATTTTTGCGACTTTTGCTGTAATTTTGCATCTTTTTCTGGTCATTTTTTAAGGAGAAAATTTAACATCTTTATTTGGTAATTTTGCATCTTTTTGAGGCAATTCTTTTCTCTGTAATGTTGGTCTTTCGCTGTAATTTCACATCTTTTAGTGGCAATTTTCATATTTTCTGCTGTAATGCGTCTGTCGTTGCAATTCTGCATCTTTTTCTGGTAATTTTCCATTGTTTTGTGGCAAATTTTCACTTTTTTGTTGGAATTTTGCATCTTTTGGGGGTAATTCCTTTTCTTTTCCTGCACTTTTTGGTCTTTTGTTGTAATTTCACATCTTTTTGTGTTAATTTTGTGACTTTATGGGCAAATTTAACATCTTTTTCTGGTATTTTTTGCATCTTTTTGCTGTAATTTTGGATCTTTTGGGGGTAATTTTGCATATTTTTGGGGTAATTCTTCTTTTCTCTGTAATGTTGGTCTTTTAACGTAACTTCACATCTTTCTGGTAGTTTTGCACATTTTTGTGATAATTTAGCATCTGAATGCGGCAGTTTTTCTACTTTTTGTTGTAATTCTGCATCTTTTTTCTGGGAATTTTGGAACTTTCTGTGATGGTTTTTCATCTTTATTTGGCAATTCTGCATCTTTTCACTGAAATTTAGAAATTTTTTTGAGTTTAAACATCATTTCTAATTTTCTTCTGATGGTGGAGCGCAGAGCCAACGTCATTTGAAGCCGTTTGTGTGTCTGAACTTTCAGCTTTTTGCTCCGACGTCTCCACCAGGCGTAGGACAGGTGAGCTCTACCTGCTGGGTGATGGAGGCGTGTGCATCGTGCCGGCGTTCGGCGTGTTGCTGTGACTCGACAGTTGACCGGCCGACTGGTTGAGTCCACTTCGACTCAACGGAGGCGCCGCGCTGCTGTTCATCCCTCGCATGGGGAAACCCAGAGCGCCTGGAGAGACGGAGGAACAGGAAGTGGAGTCAGAAAGCTACAAAGCGAGTCCCTGAAACGACGAATTAAAGCCATAAAACACAAACAGGTCAACCTTTAAATGGACATAAGGAGAAAATATCAGCATATTTATTGTTTATTTTGTGTTTCCTTCGTTTTCCACTAATTTGCTGCTGTAGCTGTAAACATCCTCGCTGTGGAATTAATAAAGTTTGTCTCATTTTATTATTTTCAGACGTGAAGCCGAGACAAATTCTAGTTCTGTTAGAAAAGTCTGAAAGAGTCCAAATAGTTTGCATTCTGCATCTTTACGGTCAAATTTTTGTGGCAACTTTTGCTCTTTTTGCTGCAATTTTAAGTTTTCTGCGGCAATTTTGTACCTCATACTTATAATTTGGCTTTTTCGTGGCAATTTTCCATCTTTACGGGCAAATTTAAAGTAATTTTTCAAATTTTTTGTGCTAATTTTGTGCCTTTTGGCAATTTTGCATCTTCTTATCATAATTTTGTGCCTTGATGGACAAACTTAGCATCTGTTTTGGTGATTTTTAGTCTTTTTGCTGTCATTTTGTATTTTTTGAGGTAATTTTATGTCTCTATGGGCAAATTTTACAGGTTCTTCTGGTAATTTTGCATGTTTTTGTGCTGATTTTCATCTTCCTCTGCTGTAATTTTGAGTCTTAATGGGCAGATTTCATATTGTTTTTGTTCATTTTTCACTTTATTTTTCCAGTGATTTCACCTTTTTGCTGTAATTTTGTGTTTTTTGTTGCAATTTTGTATCCTTTTTCTCATAATTTTGCACTTCTATGGGCAAATTTCACACATTTTGATATAATTTTGTGCTATTTGCGATAATTTTGCACCTTTTGTGGCAATTTTGTGCCTTTTTCTGGTCATTTATGGGCAAATTTCACATTTTTTTGATAATTTTGCAGCTAAATACGCAAATTCCCAGCATTTTTTTTAAAAAATTCTCTTTTTCTGGCAATTTCACATATTTCCCTGGTAATTTTTTCATCGTTTTGCTGTAATTTTGCATTTTTTGGTGCAATTTTGCAGCTTTTTGAAGCAATTTTTCATTTTTGGGGGCAATTTTGTGGTTTTTTTTGCAATTTTGTATCTTTTTCTCATAATTTTGCACTTTTATGGGCAAATTTTACATATTTTGATATAATTTTGTGTCTTTTTCTGGTCATTTTGTCTCTTTATGGGCAAATTTTAAATCTTTCTGTGGTGATTTTGCATCTTTTATGGGATTTTGGTGAGTTTCCGGCCAAATTTCACTTTTTTTGGATCATTTTGCAGCTTTATACGCATATTACCAGCTTTCTAAAAAAAAAATTTGGCATCTTTTTCTGGTAAGTTTTTTTCATCATTTTGCTGTAATTTTGCATTTTTTGGTGCAATTTTGCTTCTTTTTTTGGTCATTTTGCAGCTTTATGAAGCAGTTTTTCATTTTTGGGGGTAATTTTGCATCTTTTTGTGAAATCTTTTTGACATACACAACAATCAGTGCAGCGTTGTTGTTTTTTTTCCAACAGAAATGTTCACGAACAGAAAAACAGATCTATACTTTAACTTTCTGTTCACTCTTCTACCAAAGCTGATGATTAAACAACAGAATCAATCAGTCTGAACGGTTTTCTCACTCTGCGGTCCATATAAACTGGCTCCCAGCTGTGACAGTTGACCCGTGGAGGAAGCAGAGGAAGACGCCAGCATCTGGAAACACAAAAACAACAAAATAAATCCTCCACCTGCAGGAAAACCACGAAGCCGACGGAGGAAACAAGCAGCTGTTCTTCATTTTTATTTCAGAACATGAAAATCCTTTAAAAAGATTAATCTAACAAACGCTTGGTGAAGAGAAAACCAGCCGACGACGACAAAAAGCCCAAAACATTCAGTTTATATTAAAACAGCAGAAAATGGGAAAATATTTAGTTTTTTTCAGTCGAACTAATTATATCATCAAAATAGTTCTTTTCTTTTGACAAAACACCATAACACACAAAAAAAAAAATCACAATATATTACAGCTTTTTTTTCCTGAATAAATTAAAAAATAAGCACATTTTTAGACACTTTCATTTGTAGAGGAATTTTATCGCCATTAAACACGATATAAATGGAAAAAATAAACCAGAAACTACCTGATTAAAGAATAAACACACAAGATTATTTATCTGACCAGATGTTTTAGTGTTTCATTTGGTGCTGCAAACATATTCTGTTCCTTTTTCTGGAAACTTTGCATCTTTTTCTTCTAATTTTGTGCCTTTTTCTTGCAGTTTTGTGCCTTTTTCTTGTAATTTTGCACCTTTTTCTTGTAATGTTGCGCCTTTTTCTTGTAATTTTGTGCCTTTTTCTTGTAATTTTGTGCCTTTTTCTTGCAATTTTGTGCTTTTGTCTTGTAATGTTGCGCCTTTTTCTTGTAATTTTGTGCCTTTTTCTTGCAATTTTGTGCTTTTGTCTTGTAATGTTGTGCCTTTTTCTTGTAATTTTCCATCTCACAGAAAACATGTCAAATATTTCATTAAATCTCTGAAATCACGCGACATATTAATGAATATTTTCTAAACTATATGAGTCAGATTTGTCAGAATCTTGTTCTAACGCCGGTCGCTGGATCTCAATTACATGTAAGTGATAAAAGTAGACCAGGCTTTGGTACAACAGACACATTTTGGTTGATTTTACACCAAAAAAACCCCCTAAAACTCAAAGTAACAGCTGAAAAAAACTGACCAGGATTTAACAATCTTCTTTTTGTTCCCTTCCATTAAAGTAAAACGACCAAACCTGCAGTAAATTCCCATCACATCCGTTTATCAGCGGGTATAATCAGCTTTCAAGGCATCTGCTGCTTGTTTATGTGCAGTTTGTGCTGAATTATAACAGAACATTAGAGCGCAGAAGCTTTTTCAGGCCCTAAAATGAGTGAAAGGACGGTCGAAGTGCATCAACAAACACCAGCAGGGTTCAGTGAGGAGCTTCTGAGGGAAAACTCACGTCTTTGTCGGGGCGGTGAGGAGGGAACATGGACTGCTGGCTGTAGTAGAGGCTGGAGTCGTCGGCGTACTCGCTCTCTAAGCCTCCCTCCATAAACTTCTTCCGGTTAGCACCAAACATGCCGCGTGTCACCTGAGGAAAAACACGAGAAAACACGTCAGTTGTCATCGTCGGACAAAACAAAGATTCCACTCACGACGCTTCCTCGAGATCCAAAACCAAGAAGAAACCGAAAGCAAACCGACGTAGGAAAGTTCTGCACCTTTTACGGCAATTTTTTCATCTTTTTGCGGCAATTGTGTGTTAATTCTGCATATTTATGGTCAAATTTCACATCTTTTTCTGATATTTTTGCATCTTTTCGTGGCCGTTTTGCTTTTTTTTGTGCCTTACTGCTTATTTTTCAGATAATGTTTAAATCACAACAGCTACACCTCATATAAACTAAACACCCTCCAGATTTTCTGGTTCCTGCTTCAAATATCATCAATTTTGAAGCCAGAGTTGCAAAATTACCAGAAAACGATTTCCACAGCATAAAGGAGAGAGAAGTCAGAAATGATTTCTGGGCATTTAGAATGAAGGAAACAGAAAAAAGAAACCACAACCAAAAAACAGAAGCAGAATGATGACAAAAAGGTACAAAATGACAACAAAAGAGACAAAAAAACAGCAAAAATATGAAAGACTGCCACAAAAAAAACACAAAATTTGCCCATGAAGATGCAAAATTACAACAAAAAGGTTTTAAATTTGCCTTTAGAGGCACAAAATTATCACAAAAGGAACAAAAAAGACGTGAAATTTGCCCATAAAGATGCAAAATTGGCACTTAAAAATGCAAAATTATAAGAAAAGACAGATAATTTCATCATAAAGATGAAAATTCCAAGAAAGGCATGAAATTTGACTATAACGATGCAAAATTACGACAAAAGACACAAACTTACAGCAAAAACAACAAAAAGAGATGTGAAATTTGCCAATAAAGATGCAAAATTGGCACTTAAAAACACTAAACTACAACAACAGACACAAATTTACAGAGAAGGCAGAAAACTACAAGAAAAACGTCCAAAACTGGCACAAAAAACACCAGAAAGCCATCTGCCAAACATGTTCTTTTAAAGTACAAAATATAACTCTAAGAATTAGAATAACGACATGCTGGTGAACTTCAGATATAAAATAAGAGCATTATGTCTGAATATTTTATCAGGTTGACTGATTTATTCTGCCACAAACTTTAACCACCTTCAGAGTTTCATGAAGCGAAGAACTGATTAATTTAGCTCGATAAGACGTCTACGTGCAAACTGCTCAGAAGCTGTTAAAAATACATTTAAAATGATCTACATGGACAGTGAAAGTGGGAAAATAAACCACAGTGTGATATTACAAACATTAAATCACTTTTTCTGATGTTTCAGCTGTTTGCTACATCACTGATTCCATATACATACATATTTAGGCATGTTTTGTACCAAAATCATCATTCTTTTGTTGTGAAAACTCCTCACCAGAGCAGTATTTTGTTCATTCAGGTGTTGGTGATCAAATATTGATCATCTAAACGGTAAATTCACTGATCAGAAGCTGCTGAAACCATCAACATGAGAACAAACAGATGAAGACAAAGCACAAATCACCGTTTAAGACTGCAGAATATCTCACATTTTTAACGCAAAATAGAGCCTGGCAGTTTAAACGCTTCTATTCGGAGCAAAACGTGGGGAAACCAACTCAGTTTGGACATCCACAGATTAAAGCAGGCTAGTCAAATTCCTGCAGCTAGCAGCGGCTAACAGAAGCTAACAGCGGCTAACTGAGCTCCTACATCTTTGTTAAACTCTACAAACGTCTGTCTCGTTTCTTACTGTGCGTTTCGGGAAATAAAACCCCTTAAATCTCCATCTCCAGCCGCCTGCAGCTCTGCCTCTTAGCGGTAAAAGGTTCAGCAGTGTCGCAAACAGGCTAACGTTAGCCACGCGAGCTAACGCTAGCTCCAATAATCTGAGCGTTATTTCCGACAAAACGCTACCTGCTAGTTTCCTCTTAATAAACCGGATTATTCCGCTTTGCGTTGTGTCCACGGGCCACAAACAAACAACACAAATTATCTGGATTTACCCGGTTAGCTGGAAAATGTGTCATGAGCTGCTGCTAGCCGACTAGCACTAAGAAGCTAATAGCCGCTGCAATAGTAATACACGGGGCTGTTAGCATGAGAGCTAACGCTAGCCACCGAGCTAGCCGCTCCAATAGGAATACACGGGGCTGTTAGCATGGGAGCTAACGCTTCGGGCCTGCTACGCTCCGTCGGTTAGTTCCCCCAAAACAATAACAAAAAGCTGTGAAACCGAAGCGCCGCCGGTTTAAAAGTCACACTTTCTCCGCTCCTACGCTACAAACAGACCCTGAGGTGAAAAGCTTGGCCGCTGGGTTTTGTTCTAGAAGCAGCCGTGTTGGATAAAAGGTGATAAAATGAATTAAAGGCTTTAAAAAGCTGCTCACCGCATCAAGCTTTCTTCCCCGCTACGAGCCAAGATGGCCGGCATGTGTCGTCCAATCAGGAGGCTTCTGAGAGCCGCTGACCTCTGACCTCAGAAAACCACTAAAACCAGCGAGTTCCATTGAAAAACCTGCAGCTTAAAGGAGCTGAACTGGTTGTTTGTGAAACGGTGGAAAAATCAGGGAGTGATGAAGGAGACCAATGAACATGATCATTTTGCATCTTATGGGCAAATTTCACATCTGTTTCTGGTAATTTTGCTTTTTTTTCTGATAATTTTGTGTCTGTTTGTAGTAATTTTGCATCTTTATGGGCATATTTCACATCTTTTTCTGGTTATTTTGCATCTTTTGGGGGCATTTTTGCATCTTTTGTGGTAATTTTGAATCTTTTTCTGGCAATGTTGCATGTTTAAGTAGCAATTTTGCATCTTTTGGGCAAATTTAATTTCTTTTTCTGGTAATTTTGTGTCTTTTTGTGGAAATTTTGCATCTTTTCTGTAGTTTGTTAGTTAGAGGGGGCAAAACTAGTTGGTTTTTTTGAATAGTGCAAGAATCTCAGATGTGATAACGGAGATGAACGGACAGAAAAAAAATGTGAATGTGATGGTTCCATGTGGAAATCGTTTAAGCTGTTTTTCAGCTCATTCTGGTCTGGTTTTAGGTTGTGTTTGGAGGAATATTAGACTGATTTGGGCTGGATCATGAAGGGTTTTGGACTACTTTTTGTTTGGTTTTAGGCAACTTTTAGTCTGGTATTGCCCCGTTGTTGGGGTTTGGACTGGTTTCTCACTAATTTTAGACTTTAGATTCATTTTAAGGGTTCTGAACTGATTTGGTCTGGTTTTAGGCTAGTTTTGAAGTAGTCATAGGTGTTGGACTGGTTTTGAAGTGGTTTTAGACTGATTCTTGTTTCAGGTCCTTCCAGTTTCAAACCATGTTTTGCTTTCTGTCTAATTAAATAATGCAAACTTTTGTTCCAAAAAAGTGCGAAAGTTACGAAGGCATTTTATAAAGATGGAACACAATTCAAACCATGTGTTTTATATTACTATAGCTTAGATTTGTAATTAGCTAAGTTGTTTAGATCGGTGAACACCAAAAGAAAATCTGAGAGTTTAGTGGCAAAATTTGACAAGTGTAGAAATAAAAATGTTATTTGACATTACTCCTAAATGCAACCAAGACCAAATACAAGCCTTTCTTTATGTGAGAAGGTTTGCTGACCACCTTTAGCAATAACACACGACAGACAATTTTAAAATAAATAAAAATTATGAAGTTCTGAAGACGCAACCAAACATAATTTCTATTAACCAGGTCCAAAAGTCTTCATTCAAATCATTTTAGTGATCAGGTAATGCTTGATGTCCTGTGGATTTATTCTGCATTTACTACACATAAAAGCACAACTGCACACATCTGTCAATTTTAAAACCATGACAACAAACTTCCCCAAAAGTATTATTCTGTTAGTTTTTTTAGATAATTATTTTCCCATTCTTTTTTAGAAGCACCTGATTTGTTTGAATTAGTTTTAAAATATGATTCGATATTAAAATTTATTGTATTCAATGAATGAACAATCCGTTTGTTTTTAGGTGCTGCGATTATTTTCCATTTCCGTCATGTCTTATTTTGTAAACCAAACAAACCAGCAAGGCGGAAGTCACGTAATATCTAGGGTAACTTTATAAATTCGTCCTGATTGGACGATCGCACTGCAGCTCAATCGGACCAATGAGCGAGCAGCTCGGAGCTGCAGTGTGGCTATATAACGAGGACTACGCTGACGGTCGCTACTGTTCTTTATAAAACTATGACGGTACTCAACAGACGAGCTAATACATAAACATGTCTGGAAGAGGAGGAAAGAGCGGAAAGTCCAGAGCCAAGGCCAAGAGCCGCTCCTCCAGGGCCGGACTCCAGTTCCCCGTCGGCCGTGTCCACAGGCTGCTAAGGAAGGGAAACTATGCGGAGCGTGTCGGTGCCGGAGCTCCCGTCTACCTGGCGGCTGTGCTGGAGTACCTGACCGCCGAGATCCTGGAGCTGGCTGGAAACGCCGCCAGAGACAACAAGAAGACCCGCATCATCCCCCGTCACTTGCAGCTGGCTGTCCGCAACGACGAGGAGCTCAACAAGCTGCTGGGCAGAGTAACCATCGCTCAGGGTGGCGTGCTGCCCAACATCCAGGCGGTGCTGCTGCCCAAGAAGACCGAGAAGGCTAGCAAAGCCAAGTAAAGACCCGGAAGCACAACAACCCTCAAAGGCTCTTTTCAGAGCCACACACCTTCACTGAAAACTTGATCCTAAATATATATGAATAAATATGAAATATATACAGATTATAGGTTATACAGGTTGCACAAATCTAGTAAAGAATATATAAACACAATTAAAATAAACCATACTATGTTATGCATATAAATATATAATGTAAAATGTTTGTAAATATTTACATTTAACAAATACTGATGTTATTTTACTGTCAGTATTATTGGAAAGAAGTGTTTTACTTTGTAAGAAAAGTATGAAAGATATCAAATTAAATATTGAAATAAACGCCGAACATAAAGGCAGAGCAGCTGTGATGTGATTTTAAGTTCATTATCACATACTTTTATTTGTCAGATTTTTAGACGTTTTTTTTTTTACTCTTCTAACGTCTCCAGTTTGAAAAGTGGCGGCAGGCTGTCCTCTATCACGTCCGCATTGCGCCGCTTTCAAACGAGAGCGGTGACGTCACTCTCTGGCTGCCTGTCTTCAATCACATCCACTGTGTGACTATAAAGCCGGCTGCTCTCAGCGGCTCCGATACCAGTTTCGAGAGAAGCAATCCACAAGATGAGCGGAAGAGGCAAAGGAGGAAAAGGACTCGGTAAAGGAGGCGCCAAGCGGCACCGTAAAGTCCTTCGCGATAACATCCAGGGAATCACCAAGCCAGCTATCCGCCGTCTGGCTCGCCGCGGTGGTGTCAAGCGTATCTCCGGTTTGATCTACGAAGAGACTCGCGGTGTGTTGAAGGTGTTCTTGGAGAACGTCATCCGTGATGCCGTCACCTATACCGAGCACGCCAAGAGGAAGACTGTGACCGCCATGGACGTGGTGTACGCTCTCAAGAGGCAGGGCCGCACTCTGTACGGCTTCGGCGGTTAGACGGACCCGACCACAACGATCAACCCAACGGCTCTTTTAAGAGCCTCCTACACCCCTAGAGAGCAGAAATGGTCATGTTCACTGTATTATCACATGTTGTTAATGTAAACTTAAATATATTTAAGTGTAACTTGATCTGGTTATGCAGTAAAATATGTACCTATGAAGCTACTATGAAGTTAGTATATCATTTTCACCATAGGTATCTATAATTTGATCTGGGTATGCAGTACTATAGAACAGTAAATAGATGGTATTGCTGGTGCAATTTTGTGTGTGTATAAATCTTGGACAACATTTGATGAACTTGTATTTTGCTTCCTAGGATAGTTTTTGTCTTTGGTTGCAACGGATGGTTTAGATCAGCATTTGACTTAACGATTTTGAAATGGTAAAATTCTTAGTATTTTTTGGGACTTCAGGCATATTTATCACTTACTTATTTCCCATTTGTTCCTGTCAATAAAACAACCCATAACACTTGATGTTCGTGCCATTCTCATTTGACAAAGTGGAGTGTTTATTAGATGCTTGCTAAATACATTGATATATTTAGACCCCAAAACGACTGTAAAATTCCATTTTGTAGGCAGACTAGATAGACACATTCAAAATCAACAGCTGACAAAGATGAAAACAAAGGAAGAGAAACACAAAATTCACTGATTAAATCAACTCAAGAGTCACAAACTGAAGGAATGAATGAGTTATATTGTTTACTACCAGTAACACCAGAGAACTTACTGTTCAAATCAGCAGCAATTACTCTAAACTGTTGATACTCAAAGACACTTTGATATTTGTAATATTGTCAATGCAAAATAGATCTATATGTAGATATGTGATGGCATTCCCTTGAAACAACCCAGTTCGTATTTTACTTATAGGTGTAGTATGACTTTAATAGAATAGATGAGGTTAATTGACTTAATAGTATTGAGCAGGATGAGAGCCGTTTAGAGACTTAGTGGCTCTTAAAAGAGCCGTTGGTTGTGGGTTCAGTTAGACTGAATCTAAGCTCTCTCTCCACGGATGCGGCGGGCCAGCTGGATGTCTTTGGGCATGATGGTGACCCTCTTGGCGTGGATGGCGCACAGGTTGGTGTCCTCGAACAGGCCGACCAGGTAAGCCTCGCTGGACTCCTGCAGAGCCATGACGGCCGAGCTCTGGAAGCGCAGGTCGGTCTTGAAGTCCTGAGCGATCTCTCTGACGAGGCGCTGGAAGGGCAGCTTACGGATCAGCAGCTCCGTGGATTTCTGGTAGCGGCGGATCTCCCTCAGAGCCACGGTGCCGGGCCGGTAACGGTGAGGCTTCTTGACGCCGCCGGTGGCCGGGGCGCTCTTACGGGCAGCCTTGGTGGCCAGCTGCTTCCTGGGAGCTTTTCCTCCGGTGGACTTACGAGCCGTCTGCTTGGTTCTGGCCATGGTTCAGCTTTCTTTCTTTCTTTCTTTCTTCACAGAGAATATGAAGCGTTCCTCCGAGCTGCGCTGCGTTTATACACAGCGCCGGCAAGATCTGGGCTCTGATTGGTCCTCTGGTTTCACGTGACGTGAAGCTCGCTGATTGGAGCGGAAAAATCAAACCGAACAGCTGACAGATAAAGACGAAAACAAACACAAAATTCACTGATTATATCAACTAAAGGGTCAAAAACCGAAGGAAAATGTAATGATAGTTAAAGAAAATCTAGATAAGAATAAAAAGATAATATTTACAGTATGTACATATTTGCAGATAAGAACTTATATTTAGTGTAATTATCAATAATGAACAGCATAGTTTCATGCTATTTATATGGAATATGATCTATATGGAATGGAATAGTTTGTTTATCGCTGAAACTTAAGTTCACACTCCTGGTTTTCTGTTGGACTTGAATTTGTACACATTTTTATAAATGAGTGTTCTTCATGTAAAAGAAATATATATTAATTTTTAACTAAAAAAATACAGAAGCACAAAAATTAAAAGATATATTAAAAACAAAGTTAAAAATCAGTAATGTTATAAAGAAAAGAAAGGAAGCTATTTATTTTATTCAAAGTCAATTGTACATTTATTCTTATTATTATTCATAGATATCAATTAATGAAGCTGTTTTTATTTTTTTTGCTGTTTCATGTAAAACAGATGGGAACAGAAACATGTCTTTAGCAGCTCTTTAAATGAGTTTCAACAACAACTGAACGTTAAAACCTTCATGAAGGAGGACTTATTGTTTGATTTCACTGAATTACTTTGACTTTGTTCCAAACTGTCTTAGTAAGGATGAGTAATAGTAACTGAATTCATTTGGAGACACTGCACTTTAAGTATTTTAAGTTAAAGGAAGTTAGTTTGGTTACTGCAACTACATTCTAATTTTATTTGGAATAAAGATACTGTTGAACTTTTCTGGTATTTATGAATTACTGCACAATTATTTGTCAGGAACTGGAGGAACATGTGGACTTCGTAGAGTAAGCTTTGTTCACAACCGCTCATGTCAGACGTTTCTTGTAGTTGGTCACATCCCAGGAGGTATTTTAGACCACTCCTTTTTGCAGATTCTTTCCAGATCTTTATGGTTCTAAGGCTGCTGCTTCGAAAATGAAGCTTCCTCAATAGATTTTCTATAGGATTAATGTCTGTAGACTGGTGAGGCCACTCCATGACCTTAATGGGCTTCTTCTAGAGCCACTCCTCCTTGGCCATATGCTGGTCATTATCTTGATGAAAGACCCACCCATGACTCACTTTAAGTGTTCTGGCTGAGAATTTTCAGTGCCCCAACTTGTGGATACTCTGACTGGACCTTTGTGAAGGCTCACACAAGATCCAGGAACGAGAACAACCAGTGAAGATGGAAGAGAAGGAGAGCAGGCGCAACAATATAGTGATCTCATATGTGTCTGGTGTGTCTGAAAAACTGAGGAGGATTTTCAACAAACACAAGATCCCTGTCTTTTTTTAAGCCAAATAACACCCTCAGGCAAAGACTGGTCCACCCAAAAGACCCCACACCACACAGCCAGAAGAGCAACCTGGTGTATGCAGTTAAATGCAATGAGGAATGCTCAGATCTCTACATAGGGGAAACCAAACAGCTACGTAACAAGCGCATGGCTCAACACAGGAGAGCCATTTCCTCAGGACAGGATTTGGCAGTCTTCCTTCACCTTAAGGAAGAAGACCACTCGTTTCAGGACACCAATGTTGAGATTTTGGACAGGGAGGACAGATGGTTTGAGAGATGAGTGAAAGAAGTCATCCATGTAGTCATCCATCCAAAGTAGAGAAGCCATCTCCGAACGGGGGGGGGGGGGTCTGCGACATCATCTTTTGCCGATTTGCAATCAGGTCCTTTCAAAACTCCCCAAAAGAACTACTCAGCAGACTCATGCTAATGACCACTATTAGAACACAAGGGCTCAGTGACGCATTTCAACGACCCCCACTGATACTCACAACGACCATCGTTGAGTAGCCAGACGAGTCTTTGTATTGGTCGTTGGAATAATAGCCCTGGACACACCTGACAGAGGTTTAAAAGCTGAGGCAACACCAACCACCACCAAAACTGAAGAAGCCTCTTGAATGAGAGGTGAAACGTCTTCAAGGAACTTTCTTAAAGTCCAGTGGATTGATTTAAACTACTTTGGATAACCATGACCTGGATGAATGAGAACCTACACAGACACGTTGAAAATTTACATTACCGAAACTCCGATTTCCAACGCTTCTGAACACAACTTCGTTGTCCAACCGCAACTGAATGCACCTTTGCACCAGCTACATCCCATAGAAAGGTTGCATCCCACCAGACAAGAGCTGACTTGGGGAGCCAAAAAACCCAAAACGGACTTCGCGCAGACCAGCGGGAAAGTCTGAGGAGAAAGCATTCAGAGGTAACAGAATTTTTTTTTGGCAATTCTACGGTTAGTATGACACAAGATGTAGTTTTCAGATTATTTTAGGTGAGAAAGTAGTTGTGTAAGTGTCAAACATGTGGTCAATTTATCCAGATAAAGCCTCATTAAAAATTCACTCGGTTTCAGAGATGTGAGCATCCAGGTTAGACGGCTATGACCGGATGGTCAGCCTCACTGTAGCTGCCGAGAGCAGCCTGATGATGGCAAGACTTCTAGGAATCTGCTGCTGGCGGTTAAATGGCGATTGAATTGCATGTAGTTTGGTAAACATCTGTGCAAACTACTGTTAAAATCTACTTGCCTCCTAAATTCGTGGCTGAAGTGTGAAAACCTGTGAACTGAAAATGTGTTTGTTAATGCTAACTAGCTAATAGACCCCTTTCACATGATGTATGCATACTTCAAGCGGAACTTTGGTTTTTTCAACCTGGGGTCTGTTTCCATATGTAATTTCATACATGTGAGTGATGGAGAAATTAATTTTCGACATAGCTCCAGTATTTAGCTAGGCAGGCAGCTTAGCAGCTCAGCTAGCAGCTTGGCTAGCGAAAAGTAGCGAAGTTCCCCTTTAATTAGGCAGGTGACCATGCACACCCGGTGCAAAACAAAGCCTGTTTACCTGGCCAATGCCTGATATTGCAAGCTCGAGTGTTTTTATATACACATATTACACTAAATATGCCTTCTTGTTGTGCTGTCGGCTGTCAGAATCGCAGTACAGACAACCCTCATTTAAAATTTTATTCAGTACCTGGAGGTAGGGTTGCCACCCGTCCCGTAAAATCGTCCTTTATTTGACAATTAATTGTTGCGTCCCAGGAAATATTAAGGACAGCCAATTTCATCTTAGTAGAACCTATACGTAGTGAGGCCCCGACGTGACATACAGCGGATAGACCTCAGAAGCCAGCGTCTGCGTCTTTGTTTGCCTGCCTGCACGGTCCTGTCACAGGTTGCTAGTTACAGACTGCTGCGCACTGCACCGGGGCATTTAAAAATGTCTGACCCCGAAACCCACCACGTCCTCCTAAGAAACGCAAACGTCTGCAGATGTACAGATGTGAGTGGCTACGTGCGATCAACCGGGATAACTGATCGGAGGCACAAATAAAGAATGCGGCTTTGCAGTAGCCTAGCAGCGCTAGACAACCCACGGCAACGAATTTAATTCTCTGCCAGGGTGGGTCTAGTTACCCTCCATAAGGCTCGAGGCTGGATGCTCCTAAAACTGGCCGGACCAATCACCATGAAGTGTAGAGTCAGAAGGCGGGCGTAACTAAGTGACGACAGAGGCGCGACGATTCTGACAGAAACAACCGGCGCACAATAAACAGTTATCTTTCGACTCGGCTTTGGCCACAGCCCTTAAAGATTTGAAGCTAAAATTCAACTTGAAAGATAAACAAAGGACGGCACTGAAGTGTTTCATTGAGAAGAAAGACGTATTTGGACTTATGCCAACGGGATATGGCAAATCCTTAATATACCAGTTGGCTCCGTGGCTCCGCTGGTTGGGAAGCTAACGGGACTTAGCCACAATCCGCCGGTGCTCTCGGAACTACGTCAGCCTATTCGTTGCGTTGATTGGTTGTATACCTACCCATTTGCTGCAGAGTGATTTGATAGACAACCTTTTAGCCCGCCTCCCTCCCTGTCGAGCTTCCCTAGACCCTTGTGCCGTCAGAAACATGGGTGTAGCGTGGCTAGGCTAGCTTTGCAGTGCACATTTCATTTCAGGTAAACGGTCATTCAATTTTGATTTATATTTGTAAAATCCTTTAAAATCATGGAAATGTTACATCACCCAATATAAAAATTAGATATGTAGAGAAAAGATCCCGTGGATAGTGCTTTATGTCATTATCGTGCATGTGAGCGATAATAGGGTGTTTTGTCATTACTGCCATGAATATGTTTGTTGACTTAGCCTTGTTATTTTGTTTTACGGGACTTTAATAATTATAATAAATACAATTTTAACAGGTCGTGCATCTGACGATTCCCAGCTGGCATTTCAACGTTTATTCAACACTGAACCAACGTCATGGATCATGGTTGAATCACCGTTGGATTGTGTTTTGATTTTGAAAGATGAAACAACGTTGTTTTAATGTTACACCTTTCAGCATAGGTGAATTTTGGTCATGCCTCGAGGTTGAATCAATGTTGAATTATGTTTTGATTTTGAAAGGTGAATCAACGTTGAAACTGCGACCTTGCTTCAACATATTACTTTTCACCACTTATTTCATTTTAATACTTTAAAGTTCCAAGGCCAGTGCACTAGTGATGTGACAATACTGGAATTTCATATATATGCTTTGAAAAATATCGCTGTTCAATGACATTTTGATGCAATGAAAAAATGCTTGAATTGCATACACAAAATTAAAATGTATTGAAACATTTTACAATTGGATCAGCATGACAAGTCTGACTCAGAGATTTTCTGTACATTTACAGAGACATCTTTGGATCTTTGAACACTGAATGCAATCAAATGAGTTTCCCTGGAAAAAGATGGCACCTGCCTGAACAATAGGTGGGAAAGGAGTTGTTACAATTTATCTTACAAAGATGGAACAGAGTTCTGTCACACTGTGTATACATTTTATTCAACAAATTAAAATAAAACACATTTATACAGTAAAACTGCAACAACAGTGGCCTCTCTACTCAGTATCTGCACTGTCAACAGCGACATTTCCAGTTCTGTCAGCTCTCCAAATCAGCCTGTGTTTCAGCTGATCAATAATCAGTATAATCATTACCTGATGACAGCCAACAAACCTCCAGTTTGGAGGATCAGTGGGGGACAAAGGACCAAACTTAAGGCATGTAATGTTTCAGATGCAAACACAGTATAATATTTACAGTATATATCAACTTCAGAACATACATATTCCTCTGCATAAAGGGCACCTCAGAGTGTGTGTGAAGTCAGGGACAGGCGCTGTCCCTCAGCGTCCATCAGACAGTCCTGATTTCGTGCCTTCGGTATTTCCTCACAGGCGTGACAGTGCCAACAGCACCAAAGCTAAGAACAAAATTGACAGGTAATGTGTACACTCACACCACGTTTCTGATACTGGATGGTATGTGAGTTCTTGTACGTGACCGCAAAGCACGAAATTAACAGCATCAAGGAATATGTATGACTTTAAATTCTCTTTCGTGTAAACGCTTGGCGAGCTGATTAAATATAAATAGATGTCCGGCCACTGAATGTTAGGCCATCGCCTCATATCCCTTAAGCACTCTTGTTGCGGCAATGAGTACGGGTCCGGTAGTTGCATACCTGTACTAAGTGTCAACTTGTTTAAGTAACAGGTACGATCGGCAGGTGAGAGCTCGTCAAGGTATGATTTCTTAACAATAAGTTTCGGCTGTCCATTGTCTTTCTACACCGGGTCTGCGCGCGCATACCGATGTTGACGCTTGTGTTAGTAAACACTGCAAGCTGTCTGTAGTGAACTGTGCTATCTTTAGCTAAACCAGACAGACAATTAAGTCAGGTTATCCACGTTTTTGTTCTGTGTTAATTCATTCAACATTCCAGTTACTTTTCAACTACTTAAACTGAAGTTGAGCAGAATTAAGTAAACAATATTTTTTTTGTGATATGTTTGACAGACGATGAAATGGAGAGGAGACATAGGCTACAGTACTTTTTTGTTAAGAAGAAGTCAGTAGATCAGAGCAGAGTCAGTACAGGTCGGACTGACTGCTCCAAAAATGCAGCCAGGGTGTTGTTGAGCCAAACATCCAGGGCCAGAGCAGCAACCATCAACCTCCAGGTGAAAGTACAGACATGAAAGTGATGCACTTGTATTTCCACCATATAGTATTGTTTATTTGTTGTTCTGTCATAGTTGGGTGAATGAAATGACTAAATTACCTGATGTAAATGACTACACTGATGGTGATGAATTCTGTGCAGTTTTTATTGTGTCTTTGTTAAATGTCTGCAATTTATGCCACATTATAAAATTGTATTTTTTTTAAAATAAATCTAATGTTGGTTAAAGGTATTGACTCTATTTTAATGTATAACTTTAGACGCATCAATGGAGGAGCTGGATTGTGACCCTGATGATGGTTCAGAATCAGACGGCAGCAGCAGCAGACACGTAGCAGCCCTGGCTATATTTGCTACACCTAAAGGACCACAAGGTGATTATTCAACACAAAATGTGATTAATGCACCATTAAGCAACATCTGAAGCTTGAAGACATCAGTATGCTCATTGCTCAACAATGACCGAGTCCTATACTATGTTAACATTGTGAAGGTTTATTCTGCAGGCTTTCAAATATTAACAGATATTTCTCAGACTAGAGCTGCGGGCCCTACGCAACCAGTCTTGACAGCTTTCCCCCACACACAAGGACGGATAGATGGAGAGCCTTTAACAGCTCCTGGTACAAAGACTACACGTGGCTTGAGTATTCTCAGTGCCAGGACACTGCACATTTTTTTACGTGCCGGCATTTCTCACTCCCTTCTGCTCCTGAGACGACATTTTCCTCAGGTATTGGATTTTCTAACTGGAAAAAAGCCATGTACAAGGATGGAGGGTTCCAGGTGCATGCCAAAGCAGAACACCATCTGAATGGTGGCATGGACAGGGTACAGACGGGGTAATGAAAGTAATACGTCTTTGCTTCAAGAAATGGATAAACAATACCAAAAGAAGATGGAAGAAAATAGACAGTATATGTTGGAGCCAAAATTGATGTAATTTGTGCAAAATCGGCAATCTGTGTATAATTTGATTTTAGTAGTAAGTTAAGTAGAAAACCTTTTTTTTATTCTGAGTTAATATCAATCGTATAGAATGCTTTTGTTTGTATCGTTATTTTGTTGTTGGTGTGGCTATGTGTCCGTCCACTCACTATGTCCAGGTGACTGCAGCACCTGGATATAGGTGGGTGATTGCACGGGGCCGGGAGGCTTTTTGTTCTAGGCAGCCACACAGTTTAAGACCGCTGGCGCTGATGTAGGTAAGCGTTGTTTTTTTGCTATTTGGCCGGTTTGGATTGCCGCTGCTGGTAAGCAGATTCTCTTTCTTTGTCGTTTTTGCTCATGGAATAAATGGATTTATGGAAATGGAAATTCTGGTCTGGAGCGTTTGGATTTGTGTGTATCATGGACAGCGCTGGGCACGTCTGACTTAGCCTAGCTTAGCTAGACTGTATTCCCGTTATAAGGGATATACGGGAATACGGTCTAGCCCTCCTCCACTGACACATTTTGACAGGTTTTCAAACTCCGAGCAGATCAGACCGAACCAATCAGAGCACCAGAGGCGGGAGTTAACGATGCGTCATCTTCAGGGCAGAGTTGGCGACCGCAACAGAGCGAGGTTTCTCTCGTGCGCTTTCCTCTGTTTTGCACGGGCTGAATCTGTCCTTTAAACCTCAACAAGAAGCAGCTCTTAAAGCTTTTCTTTTTAAAAAGGATGTATTTTTAATTCCGGCAGGCTGTACGATAGAATGCGTAATGCTGCCCTCCACTGTTGAAAGGGAGAGCTTAGATTTTCCTCAGGACCCCTGTACGGCGAAGGAAGCGGTTAAAACTACAAAACATCATGGCGGAAAGGCAATTGTTAGGTCGCTTAGTGATTGCGTCACACATGTGTTACGCTGATTGGCTCTCTCCAATTCAAGCTGTGATCGGTAGTCCTGCCTCTGGGCTAGATTTGGTTCAATGGAGCAGTTCCAGACTGACTTTATGTGTATTTGTAATACACAATATAAAGGCTGTCTGGTCCCCAGGCAACGTCTGACTGAACCTTCCTGAACCGAAAGCCTGTGCATCTTTTTTATTGGAAAAAGATCGCGCCAATAGTATATAAAGACAATTGCTGATGTCCTACTCTTCACAGCGTGGCCACCGAGAGCCAGAAGGCTCAGGCAACAAAGGGGACTTTTGGGCCATTTTAGAAATGATTGCCAAACATGACCCTTTAGTAGAACAAAAATGGGGCATGGCAATGTTAAATACACAAGTCACAACATTCAGAATGAGATATTAGAAGTCCTGGCTGAAATGGTTAGGAGGAGGTAAAACAAAGTGAGGCATTCAGCATCCTTGTTGATGAGACAAAAGACTGGAAAAAACAGGAGCAAATCTCAGTAGTGCTCAGGTACGACTACAAAGCAACAGTACATGAGCGTTTCCTGCATTTTGAACATGGTGATAAGCTTGATGCCACTGGGCTAACAGAAACAATTGTCAATAGCCTCCAAAAATATGGATTGCAATACAAAGAACAGCTGGTTGGGCCTCTGATGAGTGGCAGACACAACGGAGTCTGCTGTATCCTTGGCTTACTTTTAAATGTATTGAGTGTTGCTTTTTGTATTTGATTTAAGAATATGCTACTGTTTATTATTGTTCCCAGGTTTACTTTTAAATGTATAGAGTGCGGCTTATTGTATTTTAAAACTTACATGACTGCACAGAACATCTAAGATTATTTTACCACAGATCAAGGGTACAGATTGTTGTTGTTCGCTGTGATGTATTGGGTAGTGCTTATTTTGATTAAGACTGATCAGTACACAGAACCCTATGATGTTTATGCTTTACAGCTGAGAACTAGTTGCTAAAAGTACAGAATATTATTTCTTATTTTATGTGTGATAATTGTCAGTAAACATTCTAAGAAGTGGAAATTAACAGGGTTGTATATAGAGCTGTTCTTGTACAATATTTGTCTCTTAACTGCCCTCAGGATTCTGTGGTTGAGCTTACTGTTTTTACATAACAGGCAGATGCTGCAGCTGATGATGCTGTAATTCACATAAACAAGAAAACAAGTCCATCATAATTTAATGTTAACAGTCCAACATGAAAAGGTCAAATACAGCTTTCCTATTGGGTTAAAGAGCAAAAAAACATGGAAAATACTTTGTAAAAGCCAGAGGTCGGTTGCGGCTTTCATTTTTTCTCATAACTTTTCAGTGCCCCCCCCAAAAAAATATCTGTTGTGCCCCCCCACTAAAATTTATCTGGATCCGCCCCTGGTCGGATGACGGCTAGTTGCAGATGATGTGAGTCTTGAACTTTTATTAGGAGTAGTTTAGGTTTGGTTTAGTTCTGATTTTGTACTGGTTTTTGACTTTGCGACTTGTTTCGGACTGTTTTTAAAACTGGTTTCAGCTTTGGTTTTGGACTGGTTTCAGACAGTATTCTGACTGGTCCTGAACATTTTTGGACTGGGTTAGGTTTCTGTCACAGCTGACAGAAACGTGTTGGACGACATAAAAGCATTTCTACTGAAACTGTGGAAAGATTATTTGGTGTGATTTAACTGTTTTCTCAGGTGTCAGACTGCAGCAGGTGTGATCCAGGTGAGGTTTGACAGTCAGTCATCAAAGATGAGCTGAGTTAAACTGAGGCGGTAACACCGAGAGAGCAGCTAGCTGAGCCATCCTCCAGCAGCAGCGCTGTGTTTGCAGATACCAAAATAATGTCACTTTAAACAAACACCATCGATCGGAGCACCCCGTTTTCCCTTCACATCTGTCAACAGACGTGTTTTCTCGCTGCCAAAGTGCGTCGAGGAGGATTAAGTTGGATTTTAAAGCTTTTACGACAGAAAAGTGACGGAAAAGTGACGGAACACAGCGTCGCTGGGCGGCAGATCGGGGAGGTTTGAAGGCTTCCTAAACAAACACGAGAAACGTTTTGAGGTTTCTGGAGCGTTATTATGAAGAAAACGATCTCCGCTATCGGCCTGATTCGGCTGTGTGTTTTATTTTGCCCTCAAGACGGGAATTTTGTCCGTTTTGGTGCGAAGAGAAAACACAAGTGAGAGCGTGTTGTGGCCGCGGCGGAGAGGAGGCGGGGCGGGTTGAGTCTCCGCGGTTCTCATGGTGTGTTTATGCACCAGCGTGAGCTCGGAGATCTCACCAGTCTGATCGGATCTTTCTGACAGAATCATGGCAGAAGTTGCTCCCGCTGCAGCCGCCGTTTCTCCGGCACCTCCTATCAAGATCAAAAAGAAGAACAAGACTGTGAGGAACAAAGCCACATGCGGCCAACTCATCCTGAAGGCGGCGGCCAGCTCCAATGATCGCAAAGGTGTGTCCTTATGCGCACTGAAGAGGGCGATGTGCGGTGAAGGATACGACGTGGAGGGAAACACTGGTCGCATTAAATGTGCCCTCAAGAAGCTGGTGGAAACAGGTGCTCTCGTGCAGGTTAAGGGAAGCGGAGCTTCCGGATCCTTCAAGGTCGGTAAGGTAACTGAGAAGACCAAGAAGAAGGACAAGAAAGGGGCGAAGTTGAGGGTCAAGAAAGCGGCGGAAGCGAAACCCACAGCCAATAAGAGTCTAACCCCGAAGAAGGCAAAAAAGAAAGCCACGAAGAAAGAAAGCCCCAGGAAACCAGCCGCCAAGAAACCATCGGCCAAGAAGCCGACTACTAAGGTACCAGCAGCCAAGAAGGCGAGGAAGTCCGCAGCAGTCAAACCCAAGAAACCCGCTCCCAAGAAATCCACCAAGAAACCCGCTGCCAAGAAATCCACCAAGAAAGCAGCTCCCAAGAAATCCACCAAGAAAGCAGCTCCCAAGAAAGCAGCAGCCAAGAAGTAAACCATAAACTTTACTTCGTCCACAAAAAGGCTCTTTTAAGAGCCACCCACATCTTCTGAGGAGTAAAATAATTTCTATTGTTACAGCCACTGGTTCTGCTGTTTATTTAAATGTACAAAATTTGGCCTGAATATTCACCTTTTCTTCATGTGTACATAGATTTATTATATTGTTTTTACTGCTTGTAGAGACATGTTTTGTAACAGAAACAAAAAGTTTTCTATTATTAATTTTACAATAAAATACAAATATTTTGTAAAATATTTGTAAATAAATATTTTATAATATTTCATAAATATTTTTTCTGTGCTTCCTTTTGTATTTTAACATATAACGTCTAAATATACTAATGGTTACATATGTATTGTGTGTGTGTGTATATATGTGTATGTATATATATATATGTGTGTATATATATATATATATTTATTCTATATTAAGTTTTTCATTGCTGATTTTTACAATGACATCCATGTACCGTTTTAGCTTATTTTTTGTGTTTTCTTATTTCCAGTAGTTCCATGAATATTGTTTCATCACTAGCAGCAAAAACTAAAATGCAACTGAACATTTTAGTGAAAATGCAAAAACTAATTGCTCTGAAACTTGACATGAAGCTTTATTTCTATAATATTAGGTTCAACTCTAAGCTTTGCACATTTCTTAGAGGAATATTTTCGGGGTTTTTTTTGGTCATTTTTTGTATTTATTCATTATTCTAATATTTTTAAAATTAATGTGTGCATTCATTGATTCTTTAACATTTACATTTATTTTGTTGAAGTTGAAGTTCTGTGTTTATTCTGTTTTCTCTTTGCCGTTTATTTTGTAAGTCCAGTTCCAGAAGTGTCGTTCATACTACAGAAACAAGACGTAACCTCGTCTGATTGGCTGCTTTACTGAAAGCAATGTCTGACCAATCAGCGAGCAGTTGTACTGCATATATAATGGTGACATCAAGCTGTTAAACTGATTCCGTTTACGGCTTGTGATACAGTAGCAAAACGAGTGCAAGAAAATGTCGGGACGAGGAAAGAGCGCGAAGTCCAGAGCCAAGGCCAAGAGCCGCTCCTCCAGGGCCGGACTCCAGTTCCCCGTCGGCCGTGTCCACAGGCTGCTAAGGAAGGGAAACTATGCCAAGCGTGTCGGTGCCGGAGCTCCCGTCTACCTGGCGGCTGTGCTGGAGTACCTGACCGCTGAGATCCTGGAGCTGGCTGGAAACGCCGCCAGAGACAACAAGAAGACTCGCATCATCCCCCGTCACTTGCAGCTGGCTGTCCGCAACGACGAGGAGCTCAACAAGCTGCTGGGCGGAGTGACCATCGCTCAGGGCGGCGTGCTGCCCAACATCCAGGCGGTGCTGCTGCCCAAGAAGACCGAGAAGGCTAGCAAAGCCAAGTAAAGACCCGGAAGCACAACAACCCTCAAAGGCTCTTTTCAGAGCCACACACCTTCACTGAAGACTTAATCCTTCATTTGAGAATGACCACTTTATATATGTATATTTATTTACAAGTATTTTTGCTCTCACCTAATTTTGACTATATTAATCAGTTATTTGTAGTATAAAATATATACAGATAATACAAATCTAGTAAAGAATATATGAACACGGACAGTTAAAATAAACCATACTATATTATGCATATAAATATATAATGCAAAATGTTTGTAAATATTTACATTTAGCAAATATTGAAGGAAGTGTTTTACTTTGTAAGGAAAGTATGAAAGATATCAAATTAAATATTAAAATAAACGCAAAAAATAAAGACAGAGCAGCTGTGATGTGATTTTAAGTTCATTATCACATACTTTTATTTATATCAAATTTTAGACCTTTTTTTTTACTCTTCTAACGTCTCCAGTTTGAAAAGTGGCGGCAGGCTGTCCTCTATCACGTCCACATTGCGCCGCTTTCAAACGAGAACGGTGACGTCACTCTCTGGCTGCCTGTCTTCAATCACATCCGCTGTGTGACTATAAAGCCGGCTGTTCTCAGCTGCTCCGACACCAGTTTCGAGAGAAGCAATCCACAAGATGAGCGGAAGAGGCAAAGGAGGAAAAGGACTCGGTAAAGGAGGCGCCAAGCGGCACCGTAAAGTCCTTCGAGATAACATCCAGGGAATCACCAAGCCAGCTATCCGCCGTCTGGCTCGTCGCGGTGGTGTCAAGCGTATCTCCGGTTTGATCTACGAGGAGACTCGCGGTGTGTTGAAGGTGTTCTTGGAGAACGTCATCCGTGATGCCGTCACCTATACCGAGCACGCCAAGAGGAAGACTGTGACCGCCATGGACGTGGTGTACGCTCTCAAGAGGCAGGGCCGCACTCTGTACGGCTTCGGCGGTTAGACGGACCCGACCACAACAATCAACCCAACGGCTCTTTTAAGAGCCCCCCACACCCCTAGAGAGCAGAAATGTTCATGTTCACTGTATTATCACATGTTGTTAGTTAATGTAAACTTAAATATATTTAAGTGTAACTTGATCTGGTTATGCAGTAAAATATGTACCTGTGAAGCACACTTTAATGGCTACTGTGAAATGAAAATGTATAAAATTAATGAAACTTAATGTAGTAAATATGACTTTCGATCTTCATCTGACAACATGGTGTGTATACATAGTTTAGAGGATGCTTGAACTATTGACTATTTAGATTTTAAGGTTATTCACCTCAAGAGATTTTTCTATATTTTCATAAATAGTGAACTGTACTGATGCTATCATTTATACACTATTTTGAGCTTATTGCAGTTCATTGACATTCATAGAAATACTTTGTAGAAAGCATAAATACAAGAAACTGATACAACAGTTAATGGTAATTTATATCTAAAGACCCCTGGTATTTCTAATAAAATGTATTTATTAAAATGGATTAAACTACATTAAAATAGTGAATACATCCAGTATGCATGGAGAGCTATTCTTTAATGTTTCCCAACAACTTGAAATGACCAATTCAGCTCAGGAAACTTAATCTGATGTATTGTTTCTAAAATATTATCAGTTTTCTGTATTTAATTCTCAAGAGACACAAGCATGAATTATTTTTTGTCATGTTATTTAATAATATCCTGTTGGAAAACATGTTAATGTATCACTAATGTTATATTTATTCCTGTTTTGTGACTAAATTTAATTTTAGAGAGCTATGCATAGTAGATTTCATTCTCCTTCACAGCAGTTTGCTGAAATAAAAAACACCCAAACATCCTGTGGACTCATTAAGTTCATACTTTTAGATTTTGCTTCATGATACTCACATAAAACTGTTCTTTACTGAGGTTTTTAGCGCCTAAAAAAGGCGCAAAAACAACAGCTGAAGCAGAGCGACTCTCCTGGTTGGTTACTTTGAATTTTCAAATATCATCCGTGCGGTGTCTGATTGGTTACATCACGTGAAACCAGAGGACCAATCAGAGCCCAGATCTTGCCGGCGCTGTGTATAAACGCAGCGCAGCTCGGAGGAACGCTTCATATTCTCTGTGAAGAAAGAAAGAAAGAAAGAAAGCTGAACCATGGCCAGAACCAAGCAGACGGCTCGTAAGTCCACCGGAGGAAAAGCTCCCAGGAAGCAGCTGGCCACCAAGGCTGCCCGTAAGAGCGCCCCGGCCACCGGCGGCGTCAAGAAGCCTCACCGTTACCGGCCCGGCACCGTGGCTCTGAGGGAGATCCGCCGCTACCAGAAATCCACGGAGCTGCTGATCCGTAAGCTGCCCTTCCAGCGCCTCGTCAGAGAGATCGCTCAGGACTTCAAGACCGACCTGCGCTTCCAGAGCTCGGCCGTCATGGCTCTGCAGGAGTCCAGCGAGGCTTACCTGGTCGGCCTGTTCGAGGACACCAACCTGTGCGCCATCCACGCCAAGAGGGTCACCATCATGCCCAAAGACATCCAGCTGGCCCGCCGCATCCGTGGAGAGAGAGCTTAGATTCAGTCTAACTGAACCCACAACCAACGGCTCTTTTAAGAGCCACTAAGTCTCTAAACGGCTCTCATCCTGCTCAATACTATTAAGTCAATTAACCTCATCTATTCTATTAAAGTCATACTACACCTATAAGTAAAATACGAACTGGGTTGTTTCAAGGGAATGCCATCACATATCTACATATAGATCTATTTTGCATTGACAATATTACAAATATCAAAGTGTCTTTGAGTATCAACAGTTTAGAGTAATTGCTGCTGATTTGAACAGTAAGTTCTCTGGTGTTACTGGTAGTAAACAATATAACTCATATTAATGCTAAAACTGTTAATATATTAAAAATGTGGTATTTATTACTCTAACCATCAGTATCTCTGCTGCTAATAACACATTTGGATGTAAATTTCTTATTTTTGTGAAGAAACTGATCTTAATTCATTGCAGTAAATATACAGTCTTAGTTGACCTGATTTTTCCTGTCTAGTTATTTATTTCCTTTTGCCTATAAATATATATATATATATATATATATATATATATGTGTGTGTGTGTGTGGTGTACATATATATATATATATATATATACATATATGTATATATAATATTAGCATGCTGTAGCATTAGCTAACTAATTAGCAAACTTTGAGTATGGCAATAGCATTATGCTATATTAGCATGCCGTAGCACTAGCTAACCAACTAGCTAACATTAGTTATGTTAATAGAATTATGCTATATTAGCATGCTGTAGCACTAGCTAACTAACTAGCTAACTTTAGGTATGTTGATAGTATTATGCTATATTAGCATGCTGTAGCATTAGCTAACTGACTAGCTGACTTTAGTTATGCCAATAGCATTACGCTACAATAGTATACAGTAGCAATAGCTAACTAATTAGCTAATTTTAGGTATGGCAATAGCATTATGCTATATTAGCATATCATAGTACTAACTAACAAACTAGCTAATTTTAGGAATGCAATAGCATTGTGTTATATTAGCATGCCGTAGCACCAGTTAACTAACTAGCTAACTTTAGGTATGCCAATAGCATTATGCTACATTAGCATGCTGTAGCATTAGCTAACTAACTAGCTAACTTTATGCATGGCAATAGTATTATGCTATATTAGCATGCGGTAGCACTAGCTAACTAACTAGCTTACTTTAGGTATAGCATTAACATTATGCTATATTAGCATGCTGTAGCACTAGCTAACTAACTAGCTAGCATTCAGTTAAGCTAATAACATTATGCTATATTAGCCTGCTGTAGCACAAGCTAGCTAATTAACTTACTTTTGGTTGCGGTAATGACAAAAAAAAGACACAAAACAACAAACTGAAACACAAAATGAAAACTTAGTTGAAAGTGATTTCTAGGACACAGACATAATTTGTTATTTTCCATATAAAATGTGATATATTACCAAAAAAGAAATATCTGTCATGATTATCTCAATTTACTAAAACAACAACACAATCAAAACAATTTCTGAATCAGCTCATTTTAAAATTGTTTAGCTAATTAGAAGGTGGTTGGTATTAAATTCAGACAGTTATTTAGTTGACATTTTAGTCATATCCAATCATTTTTATTATTTATTGTTTGTTTCAATAAAAAGTAATTTGTGATTTGTAAAGACATGATCATAATGAACATAAAAATATTAGTTTCTTTTACTTTTAATAAAAATATATGCAGATATATCCCATGGACTTCAAAAGTCCCTCAGTTACGTACATTTTTTTTTTACCGTTATTTTATTTATATTTTTTTAACTTTATTTCGTTTTATTTATTTATTTATTTTAAATAGCTAAATGTTTTTTTCTGTGTTTTCTTCTGGTTCCTCTTCAGCTTTTCTTCTCTTCTTTTCAGTCTTTGAGGACGTGGCAGCATCTCTGTTACTTTTCTCATCGCGGAGCCTCTGATTGGTCCATGCGTGAACCCCAGCCAATGAGTGGAGAGGACGAGCGCGGCTCCCTCTGACGACACCGTCAGAACGTTAGCGCTTGCTGAAGTGGACCAATCAGATCGGGAGAAGTTCCTCCTGTCGGCCTCCGATTAGCTGCACCTCGGGCCGGACAGACGGAAACCGGAGTGCGGGGCCGGAACGTGTGATTGTCGGTTGAGCGGGGACAGAAGAGTCGGTAAACACGAAGCAACGGAGACACCGGGACCCGCCGCCAGGTGCACGAGCAGCACGTCCACAGGTGAGTCCGTCAGGGCGGTTTTTAACGGCGTGTTGGTTTTTGTTGCTGCATAGTTCAGTGTTTTTACCAAATATGGTCATCAGGAAGCTGCAGCTGCTCCTGATCACTAATCAATAATTAGACTGATTGGAAGGAGGCGGATCAATAACATCCACCAACTACAACAAAAGAACATTAATGACTGGAACAAATCGAATTAGTTTATTTCGTAATACAGCAAACGGAGCCTCTGTTTATATTCATGAAAAAATATGTATTTGTTTGTTTGTTTATTATCAATAGAAGATCCTATTGATTTGTGATCATGTTCTGATCATTAAGCAGCTTTAATCATCAACATTATTTAAACTACAGCAGATAAATAGATTAAAATCCTCCTTTCTTCCTCTTCTGATCAATAAATAAACTTTATATTTATTTAATCTTCAAAACAGCATCATGATGTTTTTACTGCTCTGATGACATCATAGAAAACAGCTGGGAGGTGAGATGATGAAACTTTTCAGCAGAACACATTGTCAGTTTCTGGGTTTTCTTATTAGAAACACAAATAAACAGTTTTTTACTTTTTACATGTTTGAGTTAAATGGAGGTTCTTCAGTAGATTACATAAAAATAATTAATATTTTTCTATAAAAATGAAACTAACGAACCAGCAGTAAAAAAAAAACATTATTTTCTGTCTAACAGACTAACTAGCTAAGTAATATATAATAAGCTAATACCATAGTACTATATTAGCATCCAGTAGCACTAGTTAAACAACTAGCTAACCTTTGGTTAAGCTAATATTATATTACTTTATGCTGTACTAGCATGCTGTAGAGCTAGCTAATGAACTAGCAGATTTTATGTTAGGGTAATAACATTATGCTACATTAGCTTGATTCGGCACTAGCTGACTAAATCATTGACTTCATAATAAGCTAATAACATGCTATACTAGCATACTGTAGCACTATCTAACTAACTAGATTACTAAACTTAAACTTAACTAAATTTAGGTTAAGCTAATAACATTATGCTATATTAGCATTCTGGAGCACTTGCTGGCTAAACAGCTAACTTTTGCTAAGCTAGTAACACTATGCTATATTAGTATACTGTAGAACAAGCTAACCAACTGGCTGAATTTAGGATAAGCTAAAGACATCATGCTATACTAGCATGCTATAGCACTAGTTAACTAACTAGCTGACTTTATGTTAAGCAAAAAACATGTTATACTAGCATGCTGTAGCACTAGCTAACTAACAAGCTGACTTTATGTTAAGCAAATAACATGTTATACTAGCATGCTGTAGCACTAGCTAACTAACTAGCTGACTTTATGTTAAGGTAATAACATGTTATACTAGCATGCTGTAGAACTAGATAACTAACTAGCTGACTTTACATTAAGCTAGTAACATTATCCCACTTCAGCTTAATGTAGCACTAGCTAGCTACCTTGAATTCCTTGCTCCTGTATGCTAAGTGTCCCTGCTGATTGGATTTGACATTGTTTTTAACATCAGGAATTTAAATATCAGTGATAATAAAGTTCTGACTTCACTGAAAATAAACCATTTTAAAAACATAATAGTGCCTGCTGCGTAGATGTTTGACCGAGTTGCGTCTTTGTGTTTCAGTTTTCACAATGATCCGTCCAATGCTGATGTGTTTCATCCTCTGCGTCGTCTACGGCAGCAGCAAACCCACCGAGAAGAAAAGTCGAGTTCATCACGAAGAACCTCTGAGCAACCTGGAGCACAACGACGACAAGAACAACGACTACGACCATGAAGCTTTCCTGGGCCAAGATGAGGCCAAAACCTTCGATAATCTGCCACCAGAGGAGAGCAAACGGAGACTCGGGTGAGTTCAGGAGATCTAAATGCTGACAAACACAACGGTTCTAACGGTTTTAACTCTAACACTCACAATAAAGGGTTGGGTTAGGGGACTAAATGGTGCCAACTTTACATTTTAACTTTAAACACAAAGTTCTTAAGTGACCACAGCAAGACATTTTAAGTTGGACGAACCGAAGTCCTGAAAAAACAGCAAACTTCTATCGATATCTTGAGTTGTTAAAACACAACAAAAAAAGTTGTTTAAACTAAGCGTCTTTAAAATTGTCAAGCATAATAATTAAAGTTTGACAAGTAACTTATCTATTTAAGCCAGTCATTACTTTTTCAGGAACAATTTGTCAAAATGTGAAGTTAACTGGGCGGCATGGCTCAGTGGATAGAGTGGCCGTCTTGTAACTGGAAGGTTGCCGGTTCGATCCTCCGCCCGTCATGCTCATGTCGAGGTGTCCCTGAGCAAGACACCTAACCCCTAACTGCTCCTGGTGGGTCGTGGTTAGCGCCTTGCATGGCAGCTCCTGCCATCAGTGTGTGAATGTGACGTATCATGTAAAGTGCTTTGGATAAAAGTGCTATATAAATACTACCATTTAACTGTGTTTCTGTTTTCTGACGATATGACAGAAGTTAGATTTATTAGCATCAAAGCACAAAGAACTATATATATATATATATATATATATATAATATATAAACATATTTAATTTTAGGTTAAAATGAGCTCATTTTCTGCATGTAATCGTTGTCTGGAGGTTATTAATAATTACAGGAGTCTGTCATGCTGGCCCTTTGCTAGCTAAACCCCCAGAATGCTTTCTGACTCCAAAAAACACTAAAAATCACCAAATCAAAATTCAAACAACAGAAATATCAATCACATAAATACTGATTCAACTATCTGAATTTGAACATGAACATTCCCATGATTCTTTGTAATCAAAATTAGTTTACTAATTTTTTAGCTTACACTAAAAACAATATACTGTATTAGCATGCTGTAGCGGTACCTAGCTAAATAATTGACTTTACAATAAGCTAATGACATTATGCAATGTTTCCTCTACATTCATTCATTTGGCGGCGGGCCGCTGCTGCTGAATCCTAGCCGCCGCTCCTTCTAAGTTATTTCTTTTTTGTTGTAATTGTCGCAAACACACCACCGCCGCATGTCTCCACCTTCACAACAGAGTTCTGCACTGTGTCGGGTACTCGTGAGTACTAAGGTAAACTACAGATAACTATCTCGATCAGTATCTACTCTTTGATATGTCGGTTAATATGACGTTCATGTCATGAGAGCGCGGCTTTGAAAGTGACGTCATGTCACCAGACAGCAGGTCAGAGTCAGAGGAGTGTCGTCTTGAAAAATAGGGCAGCGACTTACCAGGAAAAAGTTATTAGCTCAAGATGACTCATAATAGATTTTACAAGTTAAACAGACTTTCACAAAATATTGATGTCTAGCTAACGTTACATAACATATCGATACCCCGGTGCCAACTCAGTGTCGCTAATGTGAGTAAACTATTGATAGCATTAAGCTAATATCTACACTCCATGATGTAACTGTTGACTGCGTTTTCAGATGAGCTTGTTCAAATATTAGGGTTTTTTTGTACATTGAGCCTCTAAAAAGTCATTTTCAACTGGCCGTTCAATAAATAGGTGGTAAAGAAAAATCTGCAGTCGAGTGTCAATTGTGTACTCGTCACAGCTCCTCAGACAGCCTGCCGCCGCTGCTGAATAAAGTTGTAGAGGAAATACTGCATTATGCTGTATTAGCATGCTGTAGCACTAGCTAGTTAACCAGCTGATTTTAGGTTAAGCTACTAACATTATGCTGTATTAGCATCCAGTAGCATTAGCTAACTAACTAGCTAACTTTAGATTAGGGTAATAACATTGTACTATATTAGCATGCTGTAGCACTAGCTAACAAACTTACTAACTTCAGCTTAAGCTAATTATGCTATATTAGCATGCTGTGACACAAGCTAACTAAATAGCTGACTTTATGTTTAGCTAATATCATTATGCTATATTAGCATGCTGTAGCACTAGCCAGCTAAATAGCTGACTTTATGTTAAGTTAATATCATTATGCTACATTAGCTTGATAAAGTATTAGCTAGTTTCTTTAATTACTCATTCCTTTGGACTAAACATCTCGCTTGCTGTCTAAGATAGCTAACTAAATTTATGTTACATTAAAAACAATTTGCTATATTAGCATGCTGTAGGATTAGCTAACTAAATAATTGACTTTACAATAAGTTAAACTTAAAACATGAACTGCCTGTATTCGTAGCAGCCAAGAGGCTAATGTAGATAAAGAATCAGCTGATTCTGAGGAGGTTCTCATAGGATTAGTTCAGGAGAACGTTTCTCAGGATGGAACAGAACCGTAACAGAAAAGACCTTCAGTAATGTCTGTCTGTCTGCAGAATCATCGTGGATAAAATTGACGGCGACCAGGACGGTTTCGTCTCCGAAGACGAGCTGAAGGTTTGGATCAAAATCGCCCAGAAGAAGCACATCTACGACAGCGTGGAACATCAGTGGAACGACTTCGACCTGAACGCCGACGGCCAGATCAGCTGGGAGGAGTACAAGAACGTCACGTATGGCAGTTATCTAGGTAAGAACCCAAACACACTCTGTTCTAACTGTAAAATAAAGAAAAAGAACGGTGCTAAGTGGATCCAAAAGTAGCTGCTATAGAAGAACTGATTCTAGTTCAGTAAAGAACCTTTTACAAGGAGGTTATCTAAAGAACCATCTTGCCAAAGATCCATCAAAGAACCATCAAAAAGTGGTTCCTTTAGCGGCGCTCTTAACAATTTTAGTAAAAGTAGGTTCTGTAGGGAACCCTGCTCAGGATAGTTCTTCATGGACCCTCCTGGTTCAGTAAAGAACAAATGATTCATCCAGAATGAAAATAATTGTTAGCTACAGCTCTAATTTCACGCTGAAGAACCTTTTAAAGAACCATCCACTCAATAAAGAGATTCTTCAATTGGTGTTGGTGCTTTTGAAGAACCAGAGAACCTTCTGTAGAGCAATTCAAGAGCCTTCCTTTACCTGAGAGCACACTCAGTAAAATAAAATCGCTAACTGGAACCAAAAACGGTTCTTAACAGTGATGCAGTGGAAGAACCTTTCTTAGTTCAATAAAGAGCCTTTTAGCAAGACCTTTCTTAAAGAATCCCTGAAAAAGCACACAAACTAGTTTCTTAAGGTGCCAGAAGTGGAGCTTCGAAGAACTTGAGTAAGAATAGGTTCTATCTGGAACCGTTCTTGGAACAGTTCTTTGTTTACCCACTTGGTTCAGTAAAGAACCTCTTTAAAAAGTAATGTTTTTAAATAAATGGATCTTTAAGCGTTTTCTATTAGTTTTTTTTTTGGTACAGGTTGAATAACGAGAACATTAAGAAGCTGTTGAAAGATCATTAAGGTTCCTCTTTACTTCATTGGGTTCAGTCAGGTGTGAAGAACGTCGTCTTTAGAAAAACACTAAATCAGTTACAGTGACGTGGAACATAGAACCGTAAAACCTTCACTGAACTTGTGAATAAATCAAGAAACACTGAAAACATGACATGACAACTGATTTTGTACACTGAACCATCAATACCAGAATTTGCAGCATTTCTGGGTTCCTTCCAGTAGAACATATTTCATAATTTGAGTTCTGGACTCTTGGTTTGACGGAACAACATTTTATAACAACGCCAGGAACTGTGACACACATTTCTAATTGTTCTCTGACATTTTACAGAACAAATAATTAACCGATAATGGAGATATTGTTAGTTGCAGCTCTAATTTCATGCTGTTCCATGCAACCAAACCAAAGAACCCCAGTAGAAATAAAGAACCTTTAAAGGAACCATAAAAAGTAGGTGAATCATCCACTAAATTGAACTGATGGTGGTGTTTCGAAGAACCATGAAGCCTGGTGAGGAACTAGTCAAATAGCATCATTTTTCTGAGAGTTTCAAACAGCAGATGGGTTCTCTGAGGTTCTCTGACTGGTTCTCCATCAGACGACCCTCAGGCGGACTCGGAGTACAACTACATGCTCATGATGGCGAGGGATGAGAGACGCTTCAAAGTCGCCGACAGGAACGGAGATTTGATCGCAGACAAGCAGGAGTTCACGGCGTTCCTTCATCCTGAAGATCACGAACACATGAAGGACGTCGTGGTTCAGGTGGGAACGACGACGGAGTCAGGAGAACATTTAGAGAAAGATGAAAGATTGGAGCAGAAACGTACAGTTTAACATTCAAATGTCTGCTCACTTTGACAGGAAACCATCGAAGACATCGACAAGGATGGAGATGGATTCATCAACCTGAAGGAATACATCGGTAAAAACACTGCAGAACTTTTATGTTCTCGTTAAATCAGCTTTAAAATGTGGTTCCAGAGGAACTTGACATGTAAAGTTCTACCATCATACTGTGAATATTTCCAGAGTTACAGGACTTTGAAGACCATTGGAGACTTCTATGTCCCTGTATAAAGTTCTAGAATACTCTAGAACTTTCTCCTCTATGGACTTGAAGGACCTGGAACTCTGGAAATATTCACAGTATGAAGGTGGAACTCTGATTATTGATAAAGTTATTGGAGATGAAGAACCAGATGGTTCTTTGTGGTAATTTTGACTCTTTTTGTGTAGATTTAGAGTCAGGGGGTAATTTTGCTTGTCTTCTTGTGGGACATTCACCAATTTTTGTGGTGATTTTTGTCATTTTGTGGTAGTTTAGGCCGCTTTTGTGTTGATTTTGTCTCTTTATGTGGTGATTTTTTTGGTAATTTTGGAACCTTTTTGACGATTTCGTCTCCTTTTATCGTCTCTTTTTGTTCCGTCATTATGGAACAAATGAGGTACAGTTCTTGTATTTGTGGTTGAATAGATAGATAGATAGATTAAACCTTTATTAATCCCACAGCGGGGAAATTTACAGTGTACAGCAGCAAATAGAACACTGGAATCAAAGAAAGAGTGCAGCACACAGTATATATATATAAATAGAAATATTTTCTTCTTCAGAAGAAAAGAAAGCAGTATTTACAGTATTTTTTTAAAGGAAATTGCACATCATCATTATTTACATTTCTTATTGCACAGTTTGTAAATGGGTGAACAGAAACTACTGGGAGTTTGATTGTAAAGTGTGACTGCAGCAGGAAGGAAGGACCTGTGGTTTCTCTGCTTTTCACACCGCGGGTGAAGCAGTCTGTCACTGAAGGAGCTGCCCACTGATCTTACTGTTTCCTTCGGGGGGGGGAGGTGTCCTTGAGTCTAGCCAGCAGGGGTCAGCACTTCTACAGATCACATCTGATCTTCGTTTTGCCTGCAGCAGATTCTGGTCTCGTGATGGAATCAGTTTACTGACGAATTCTGCTCGTCAGATTAGACCTAGAACGGTTTCAAGGTTGAATAAATGGTTTTTAAGTTGGTTTCTCAGTTTCTTTTCGCCTCGTCTTCAGGTGATATGTACAACGCTGAGGATGGAGAGGAGGAACCCGAATGGTTGGCGACGGAACGTCAGCAGTTCGCAGAGTTCAGAGACAAAAACAATGACGGGAAGATGGACAGAGAGGAAACTCTGGACTGGATCCTTCCGGCCGACTACGACCACGCTGAGGCCGAAGCCAAACACCTGCTGCACGAGTCCGACTCCAACAAGGTCTCAGAGAGCCCAGACTTTATTTTTCGTCCAGGTGTTCCACCCGGTACCGGTCAAACTCATCAGAATATTGAGATTCAGATGTTCTTCCTGTTACCCAGGAAGCTACAGCCAGAAGCTAGTTAGCAAAGCTTAGCATAAAGACTGGAAACAAAGGGAAACTGCTAGCCTGGTTTTTAGTCATGAACTACAAAATGAGTGATTTTTCTACATTTCAGTGCCGCGTAACCAGACAAAATGTTTTGCTGGTGAGTTTTTAGCTGGTCTGTTGTGTTTTTTGTTGATGTTCATGAGGTTTTTGTGCTTTTTATTTATTTTTTATTTGTTCAGGATGGAAAACTGAGCAAGAAGGAGATCCTGGACAAGTATGACGTGTTTGTGGGCAGCCAGGTGACGGACTTCGGCGAGGCTTTACTGCGACACGACGAGTTCTAGATGGAGAACATGACCTTTCTGGAGAATAATTTATTCCGTGAAACCTCCAGAAGAGAAAAATCATGGTTTGTTTTGAGGTTTCACTTGAAGACTTTTGTTACTGTTGGGTTCTTTTTGTAAAATTTTTAAGGTTTTTTTTTTAATATTTCGTCTGTTTTTTTAAAAAAAGTGGTTTTTGCTGATTTCCTGTTGTTTGGGGGAAACTTTATCATTTTCTGTTTAAATTCGACTCAGGTGGACGCTAAAGACAAATTTCAACCCAAATAAGTTTAAAAAAAGGCTAAAAAGTTTTTATTTTTCTAGAAAGCCCTGATAAGAACCGATGCACTACAGAAAACAATCAGATTTTTTTTTTTGACATTTTCTACTGAGATTCTGTTGAAACACCAAACATGTTTTCTCTACGATTGAAAATTCTTTAAACTTTTACCATTTATTACGTAAATAAATGTACAGATGAAGGTGGGAACTTGAAGTCTTGATCTCGAGGTGAAGAATGTTTAACTTGAACTTAGTTTAAATTGACTAAAAGTTGATGGAACTTTATTTCTACCATTGAAATAAAGTTTACGACCTAAAAGTTTGATCTAGAATCGTAAATTTGAGGGTTTTTTTAATCTTTTGGTGGGTTCTTCTGACAAAGTTCTCCAAAGTTCTGCTAGTGTTTGTCTCAGCAGGAAGTTCTTCTTTTCATTCCCAGAATGTTCTTCTTGGAGGTGAAAGACATTGTAAAAATGTTTGGGGAGAACATTGTTCTGAAAAACCGAATGTTGCACAGAGAACGTTCTATCTTTCTTATTATGGAACATTTTATTGATTCTGTAATGTGTTCCCCAAAACATCCTGAGAACGCTGTAGGTAGAACGTTCCATGTTTGTTAATATGTCACATTATAGAACCGTCTGACGAAGAACGTTCTGTTATCTGAGGTCTTGATAACATCTGGAAAACATCTTTTCAATGTTCTGTTGAGAACATCCTTCTTTTGTCATTGTTGTGGAAATGTCTTACGTTCTATCATGTGTTCCTTCAACAAATAGGCAAAATGTGCTACTGTTGTTATATCTCATTAGAGCAACGTCTTATGAAGAACGTTCTGTCATCTGAGGTCTCGATAATGTCTTGAAAGCGTTTCCTGAATGTTGCATCTTCTAGAAGAACATTCTATTATGTGTTCCTTCAATTAAAAGGCAAAGTGTTCATATATTTCATTACAGGAATGTTCTTAGACGTTCTGTATAAAATATATTCTGTCTTCTGAAGCCTTGAGAACATCTGGAGAACATATTTTTAAGTGTTGGTTTGAAAACATTCTTCCTTTGTTGTTGTGGAACAGTGTGAGATTGTTTTGCAGAGGAACGTTGTATAATGTGTTCCTCAGCAACATCCTCAGAACATCGTAGGAAGAAAGTTCCACCTTTGTTAATGTATCACATTATAAGAACGTCTTATACGGAACGTTCTGTCATCTGAGGCCTTGAAAATTAGTTTGAGAACGTTCATTCTTTGTAGTTTTGGAACATTGTGAGAATGTTTTGATTAGAAGAACGTTCTTTAATCAACAACATCCCTAAAACATCTTCAGAACGTTCCACCTTAGTTAATATCACATTACAGGAACATTTTATAAAAAAAATCATTTGAGGTCTTGACTACATCTGGAGAACTGTTCTTGAATGTTGCTTTGCTTTTGTAGAACATCCTCTGTGTTCCTGAATGTCAAAGTTAAAACGTTCTACTAACTTTACATTGTTGGAAATTAAAACGTTCTTTGGATGTTTGATTAAACAGTCTTCTTTCTTTAGAACCTACAGGTTTTATCATCCGGTGTTAGAACGTTCCTGAAGACTTAATGATGGATCTAGAAGCAGTTTGTTGTGGGTTCTTTAAGATGACGTTCTGCTGGTTCTCCAGTGGAAAAGTTCAAACAGACAAACAGTGCATGACATTTTTATTTGGGTTTTTTTCGTTGCCTTTTATCTTAACAAACAAGTTCTACAGTAAAATGAAGCTAGAACTGTATTTACACGGTCGGTCGTAGATCTTTTCTGAGCTCACAAAGGTTCAGACTCCTGAAAAGTCGGAAAAGTCCTTCATGGAAACTCAAATGTCCTTTTTTGGTGTTTGGTGTCGTTTGGATCCAAACATTAAGAAGCTGTTGAGACTGAAGACGTCTCAGTCTTTGAAGAAACTTCAGAGGATTCATCCATTTTCTTTCCAAACACCATTTCCATGATGCAGGCGTTGAACTGAGGACGATAACAAGACGACGGGGAGAATTAGAAACTAGTAAAACTCAGTAAAAACTCAAATATAACTCCATAAAACTCAAATATAACTCAATAAAATTAAGAGAAAACTCACTAAAGAGCAATAAAACTCAAGAAAACTTAAAACGCAAAAATTCAACAAAGTTCAATAAAACTCAAAAACTCAGGAGCACTGAATAAAAGCTCAATTAAAAACTCAGTAAAACTCACAAATTCACTATAACTCAAGAAAAATTCAGTAAAACTCAATGAAATTCAATAAAAACTCAGTGAAACTCAAAAATGAAAAGAAAAACTCAAGAACAACTCAGTAATATTCAATTAAACTCAATACAAAATCAAAACACACAAACACAAATAATAATGAAGGTTTTAACTGCTATTGTCTAAAGAATTTTCTGCTGTTCAGGATTAAAACTGGTAGAATCACTGAAAAAGTATAAATTTAAATGTGAACTGTGGGAAAAAAAAGTCCAGAGTTTGACCATAAAATGACACTGTTTTACTATTTTATCAGGTAAAATATCATCATTTCATAGGTATTTGAAAGAAAATGTACATTCAGAATTGAGAAATGGTAGAACAAAATATTTTACAGATTGTTCCTGTTTTTAAGTGAAATTACAGAAAAAAATTAATTTACATATTAACCTTTGAAAAATGGCAAAAGAAAAAAAAACTAAGTTTTCCATTGTCTTTTTTTGATTTTGGCTGGGCAGATTTTCAGAGCTTTTCATAGGTTTTATTCATTAATCTATTCAGTCATTTATTTATCTATTTAGTTACAGAATCAGCTGAACTGCTTGAAACAGTTTAAGCAGATCAACTTTCCTTTAACTGTTTTCTAATTTGATCCAATCAAACGAGCCGCTTCCCTCCAGGCTCGGCCGTCTCTAAGCAGCTTACGTGTGGATTGATCCGATCGGAGCTTCTGATTGGACACTAATCTGCTCACCTGTTTGTTCATGAAGGCGTAGATGAGCGGGTTGTAGACGCAGGAGCTCTTGGAGAAGAACGCCGGGATGGTGACCATGCGGTAGTCCTTGTTCTCGTCAGTGCTGAAGCCGTAGTAGAGCGCTGTGATGGCGTAGGGACCGTAGCAGGTGATGAAGGAACCCACCATGACGATGATCATCCTGGAGACCTCCTTCTCAGCCTTCTGGGTGGACACTGACTCCGCCTGCTGGGCGGCGACCTGCAGGAAGCAGCCAATCAGAAAGCGTCAAACCAGGAAGTGGAAACAGAAACCTCTGTGTTTTTAAATCAAGTCGACTCGATGTTCCGCAATGAGGTTCTTCCTCGTTCAAGAAGTTTAGATCATCAGTCGCCAATTCAACTTCAGTTATATTTACTGTTAGAACTTTTCTGTTCCAAAAACGCTCTAAGTTCACAAAGTTCTATATATAAAATATAAAATATTAATAGAAATTTGTCAGAATGTCATAACATGTTCTGACAAGGTTCTACTACTAAAAACATCAGTAGAACCTTGCCAGAACGTTTTATGATGTTCTAACAATGTAAAAACTTTAGAAAATTTTATAATGTTCTGACAAAGTTCTACTACTGAAAACATTTGTAGAACTTTGTTAGAACGTCATAAAATGTGCTGAGGGGACACATCATAGAACACGCTTCTCTAAAAGATTCTCACATTGTTCCATGATAGCAAAGGAAGAACGTTCTCAAGCCAACATTGGAACAGTGTTTTCCTGATGTTCTCGAGGCCTTAGGAACATGTTAAAGTTCCAGTAATGTAATATATTAAAAGTAGAACATTTTGCCTTTTATTGAGGGAACATATTATAGAACGTTCCTCTATGAACACTACCACAACGAAAACATTGGAAGGATGTTCTCCGTGTAACTTTTGACAACATCTTCAAAATATTTTTGAGAACTCAGATGGCAGAACGTCAGCTGGAACGTTCTGCCTGTAATGTTCTAGAGAGAACATATAGAGCATTCCTCTGTATAACATTCTGACCATGTTCTACACTTATAAAGGTGGAGCGTTCGGGCTGCAGTGTTCTGAGGATGTTGTTGAGGAACCACATTATAGAACCTACATGATATTCCCAAAATGTTCCACAATGTTCCAGCACAACGAAAAAGAACGCTCTCAGTCTCACTGTGTCATCGCTGGACAGTTTTAGAACATCTTTAGTTAGCTTAGTGTTTACTGATTCTGGGAACTGAATGATGAGATTAGTAGAACCTAACAAAACTTTCCAAGAACGTTTTTTTCTGGTGAAGTGGGTAGAACTCACAGCTCTCAGGGCTCCCAGCAGCTGGGAGTAGGAGAAGATGATGATGGTGAGCGGGAGGATGAAGCAGGTCACTAGCAGGAAGTAGACGTAGCTGGTGGTCTTGTACTCCTCGTTGTGGGTGTACCAGTCGGGACCACAGGAACAGCCCAGACCTTCAGGGATGTACCTAGAACCGAGAACACAGGGTTCTATCTCAGCTGTACCACTGCAAAAGTTGTGTTTCTGTTGGGTTTCTGCCCGCAAATTAGTAAGATTTTCATGGAACATTGGGAACATTGATCAAGAAACAAAAGAACCTTTCAGAAGTCTTTAATATGAGGTTTATTTGGAACCAATTTTGTAGTTGTAAGAAGCTGACGTAAACCAGTGGTGTTAAAACGACTTGTTGATGTAAATCGGTTTGTTCCTGACATAACAGGGTTCTTGTCGGTTCTTTACCTGCTCCAGCCCCAGAACGGTGGCGTTGCACAGAAGACCCCGATGGCCCAGGTGAAGGCGACGGCACCCAAGGCGTGATTCGTGCCGAACTTAAAGGCTCCGAAGGGTTTGCAGATGACCAGGTACCTCTCGAAGGAAAGGACCGCCAGCGACCAGCCTGTCACCAGACCTGGAGAACCCAAGGAGAACAGAATTCATGTACAGATCATCTCCCGGTCTGCTCACCTGTTCTGTTTGTCGTTGCATTTACCTGCGATGGACCCGACCGCTGCCTCTAAAGCACACAAGGTGTAACCGAAGAAGTAGTAACCCTTGAGGCTGGCGAAGAACACCTGGCTGACAGAGAACGTGACAAAGATGAAGCCAGCGAAGGAGACGTTGACCAGGATGTAGTTGAGGGGAACTCGAAGCTTCTTGTACTTGGCGACGGCAAGCAGGACGACGAAGTTTAGCGGCGTTCCAACGAAAAAGACGAAGCCCATGAAGGCGGCCTGTAGGTGGAAGGCCCATGTGGGGGCCAGGTAGTACTGGGGCCCCTCAAAGGGGTCCACTTTGGAGATGTTCTCGTACAGGTGGAAGTGTTTCCCCATGATGACCTGAGTCTGTGCTGCTGTCCGACCAGCAGAGCCTCTTTATATACGCTGGTAAACCACTTACACCCAACACTGAGCTGTAAATGTTCTGCCGGCCGATCATCTTACAGATGATCAAGAGATTTTCAGCTTTCTTCAATCCTGAGGAAAATCTGTCCTTATCTCTGCTCCAATTCCCCCCATGGAAGAGGATCGAGGCATTTTAGCCGGATGCTAAGCCGCACAATTGGAAACTTGCCCTTCATGGAACACAAATTTCACTTTAACCCGCTTTAGAGGTTTTAAAACGCTCAAATTAAACCTGAGGTTACGTGAAACTTTTCCTGAGGAAACTGAGGACGAGTTTTTAAAACAACCGTGGACGAGTTTTGAAATTAAAATAACCTTTTAACTTAACACTGAAACACATTCAATCAGCTCCAATCAGCCCATTAGCGCCCCAAACAACTAACTTCTAATGAAATTATGTTAAAGGTTTCTCTAATTCAACAATTGCTGAATGATTACTCGCAGAAACGCCCGTTTTAAAGTTGACGATCTATAAAACAATCTGTTTTTTTTATTACAACAGTGAACATTAAAGACATACAAACAGGACACTTTTACAATATAGAAGATAGTGTTAAACAAAGCAGATGTATGTCTTTAATGTTCACTGTTGTAATATATATATATATATATATATATATATATATATATATATATATATAAAACAATCTGTTTTTCCACTTTATTTCTGAGGAATTGTGAAGCGTTACATTTTCAATTGTCTTCATTACGAACCCAAAGTTTAAAAGTAACTAGATTAAGGTAGTTTTCATGCTTTTATTCAACTTAAGCACCACATTTATGAGCGCTGTAGAGGAAATAAATGATTTAAACGTGTTCAGTTTTATTCTTTCTTTTTATTAGCGTAATCTAAATTTAGCTAGTTAGTTAGCTTGTGCTACGGCATGCTAATATAGCATAATGTTATTAGCTTATTGTAAATTATTTTGCTAGGTAGTGCTACAGCATGCTAATATAGTATATTGTATAATTTTTAGCGTAACATAAATTTAGCAAGTTAGCTAATTTTAGTTGCAAAGAATCATGGGATTGTTGATGTTCAAATCCAAATATTTGAATTAGTATTTCTGTGATTATTATTTCTGCTGTTTGAATTTTGATTTGATAATTTTCAGTGGTTTTTTCAGCCTCGTTCCTTCATTCTGGAGACTTTCTAGGATTCTGGTCTCGAAGCTTCTGTCTCCAGGACTTCAGATCTTGAGGACATCTGCTTCAGTTAACTTTCGTTTTCTAAGTACCAGTCTCTGTAATCCAGTCCAAGTCCTGCTAGTCCTCACTGTGAGAACATTTTCTGTCTCAGAGAACGTCCGGCATCAGGAAGTTCTTTAATTCAGACCCAGTTTGTTCTCTACGCTTCACCATGTTGGACAGGAAACTGAATTCATGTTTTTAGACCCAAATTACAGCCTGAAGAACAACATAAAACCAAGAAAACATATTTCTGTGCAGGAATGCAAACAAATAACGGTAATTTAGAAGTCTGCGTCCAGACTTTAGGGAAATCCTGCATAAAATAATGAATTAAAGAATACAAAAAATTAAAATAAATAAAACACCAAAACTGTCACACATAAAAGCTAAAAAACTGTCGCACTCTTGCAGGGAATCCTTAGATTTGTTGCTTTTTTCATGTGTAAAGTAACAAAATTATGCAGGAAACAATAAAACTAAAATGATTAATAAAAAACTGATATTTTTCACTAGTAATCAGCTTAAAAATGTGTGTAAAATAAAATAACAAACCAAAGACACAAAATAACTTTAAATGAAAATGAAAAATCCTTGAATTTCTTGTGTTTTCATTTCTAAATATTTAAAAAACAGAAGCTCTAAATGAATCTGCTGAATCCTTCATGTTTATTACAGTCAAAGTCAACATTTTATAACATTTTTGTTGGGTTTTTATGTTTAAAATCCTCTTTTCTGGGTCTTAAACTTGTTGATTTGTGACATTAAAGTGGTTTTTCAAATGTTTAGAACGTGCTTCTGTAACTCTGTTCATGAAGAGTTTAGCATAATTAACGGTTTAATTCTTTAACGACCCACTTGAGTTACTGACCTACAGGATTTAAAGGATTAATTCTGCTCAGAGTGAAGCTCAGAGTCTGAAAACAACAGATCAGCGGCTGATTATTGACTGGGTTTCACTGTTCTGGATGTTGTTGGATTTTTATATTATTCTGATTTGTTGTGTGAGTAACCTCAGATTTGTGTCTTAGTGGGTTTAAATCCTGATAAAAACCCAAATTATCTTCAATCAAATGTCAGAATCTCAGGCTTGTTCCTTCACTGACACTTTTAAAGCTTCTCTTAAGTGAAAATTATGAATGATTGAATAAAACTGAACACGTTTAAATCTTTTATTTCCTCTACAGCGCTCATAAATGTGGTGCTTAGGTTGAATAAAAGCATGAAAACTACCTTAATCTAGTTACTTTTAAAACTTTGGGTTCGTAATGAAGACAATTAAAAACGTAACGCTTCACAATTCCTCAGAAATAAAGTGGAAAAACAGATTGTTTTATAGATCGTCAACTTTAAAACGGGCCTTTCTGCGAGTAATCATTCAGTAATTGTTGAATTAGAGAAACCTTTAACATAATTTCATTAGAAGTTAGTTGTTTGGGGCGCTAATGGGCTGATTGGAGCTGACTGAATGTGTTTCAGTGTTAAGTTAAAAGGTTAATTTAATTCAGAATCAGCAAATACGTTTTTGAAAACTCGTCCACGGTTGTTTAAAAAATTCGTCCACGGATTGCAGCTCCATCAGGAAAACTTTCACGTAACCTCATTTTGGGGTTAAATTTGAGCGTTTTAAAACCTCTAAAGCGGGTTAAAGTGAAAACTGCATTGTGTGAAGGGCAAGTTTCCAATTGTGCGGCTTAGCATCCGGCTAAAATGCCTCGATCCTCTTCCATGGGGGGAATTGGAGCAGAGATAAGGACAGATTTTCCTCAGGATTGAAGAAAGCTGAAAATCTCTTGATCATCTGTAAGATGATCGGCCGGCAGAACATTTGCAGCTCAGTGTTGGGTGTAAGTGGTTTGCCAGCGTATATAAAGAGGCTCTGCTGGTCGGACAGCAGCACAGACTCCGGTCATCATGGGGAAACACTTCCACCTGTACGAGAACATCTCCAAAGTGGACCCCTTTGAGGGCTCGGGTTAGGGTTCTCCGTAAGCCAGGTGTTCTTCGCCAGCCTCAAGGGTTACTATTTTTCGGCCACACCTTGTGTGCTTTAGAGTCGCGGTCGGGTCCATCGCAGGTAAATGCAATTTAACGGAACAGGTGAGCAGACCGGGAGATGATCTGTGCATGATACCTGTTCTTCTTGGGTTCTCCAGGTCTGGTGACGGGTGCCGTCGCCTTCACCTGGGTCATTCTGATCTTCTGTGCAACACCACCGTTCTGGGGCTGGAGCAGGTAAAGAACCGACAAGAACCCTGTTATGTCGGGAACAAACCCATTTACATCAACAAGTCGTTTTAACACCACTGGTTTACGTCAGCTTCTTACAACCCAAAAATTAGCTCTAAGTAAACCTCATATTAAAGACTTTTTAAGGTTCTTTTGATTCTTCATCAGTGTTCCCAACGTTCTGTGAAAATCTTACCAATTTGTCGGCAGAAACCCAACAGAACCAAACTTTCCTTTGATCTGAGAAAGTTCTGTTAGTGGGAAGTTATCAGAACGATTTTTTGAAAGGCAGGATAAAGTTCTCTAAAGACTTTCTAAGATGTGCTTTTTGTCCTTTGTTTTCTGATAATGGGACATTTTAGGAACGTTTTGTAGACGTTCTATCTGCCACCGGTTTAACATTGAGCATCGCTGCAACTTTATTCTAAGAAACATCAACATAAAGGTTCCATTTCCTCCAACTGAAGTATTAATGAGGAACTTTGACTCTAAATCTCTACTCAGAGGAACCAGTGGTTGAGTTCTAACGTCACAAATAAACCTCGTTTTTGCGCTTTTACTGAAACTAGAACAATTGTTTAAAGAGAGAAACCCAGCAAAACCAAAGTTCCATCGACCCAGCTAGAAATTTTTTCTATCTAAAAATGATCTGAGAAAGTTCTGCAAAGTCTTTTTTAGGTTCCCAGAAGTAAAAGGAAGAAGAAGTTCTCTAAAGAGACTCAATAAAAGTTCTTGAATGTTTAAATTCAACGTCCTGTATTTGTTATCTTGTGGGAATGTTTTAAAAAAGAATTTTGTGTCACATGTTCCTCTAACAGCATCCCAAAAACGTTCTCAGAATGTTCCAGTAACAATTTATGAGGCCTTGAATACATCTGAAGTGTTCCTTTGAGAACGTTCTTGACCCTCCAAATATGTTCCAATTTAAATGTTCTTTAAAATACGAAATACCACAAAAATATATCACGAGAATGTCTGGCAGAACCAGACTCAGGGAGGTCGGACGTCTGCCTCGACTGGTTGGGTTGAGGGTGAATCAGACACACCTTTTGCAGTGGTACAGCTGAGATAGAGCCCTGTGTTCTCGGTTCTAGGTACATCCCTGAAGGTCTGGGCTGTTCCTGTGGTCCCGACTGGTACACCCACAACGAGGAGCACAAGACCACCAGCTACGTCTACTTCCTGATGGTGACCTGCTTCATCCTCCCGCTCACCATCATCATCTTCTCCTACTCCCAGCTGCTGGGAGCCCTGAGAGCTGTGAGTTCTACCCACTTCACCAGAAAAAAACGTTCTTGGAAAGTTTTGTTAGGTTCTACTAATCTCATCATTCAGTTCCCAGAATCAGTAAACACTAAGCTAACTAAAGATGTTCTAAACTGTCCAGCGATGACACGGTGAGACTGAGAGCGTTCTTTTTCGTTGTGCTGGAACATTGTGGAACATTTTGGGAATATCATGTAGGTTCTATAATGTGGTTCCTCAACGACATCCTCAGAACACTGCAGCCTGAACGCTCCAACTAAGTGTAGAACATTGTGAGACACACGCCCATATATATTTTATCTGACTCTGTTTTGTTGTTTTTCACACAGTACAGATCAGGGCTGTCAAACCACATGAAGCCCAGTCTGATCTCCAGTGTTCCCCACCAGTAAAATCACAGCATCATACCCTGGTAACAACCACAACTCCAACGTTTCCCCTTTGTTTTAATTCAAAAAAGTCCGTTCTGAAAATGATCACATTTAATGAACTATGTTTTTTTTTTTTTTTACAAAACATTAAGGCTGGACCCGAATATCCCAAATATCCGAATATTCGTTTGCTACGGCACTATCCAGATATTCCAGGGGGCCGCCCCACTATTTGAGAAACACTGATCTAGAACATTACAGGCAGAACGTTCCAGCTGACGTTCTGCCATCTGAGTTCTCAAAAATATTTTGAAAATGTTGTCAAAAGTTACACGGAGAACATCCTTCCAATGTTTCCGTTGTGGTAGTGTTTATCGAGGAACGTTCTATAATATGTTCCCTCAATAAAAAGGCAACATGTTCTACTTTTAATATATTACATTACTGGAACTTTAACATGTTCCTAAGGCCTCAAGAACATCAGGAAAACACTGTTCCAATGTTGGTTTGAGAACGTTCTTCCTTTGCTATCATGGAACAATGTGAGAATCTTTTAGAGAAGCGTGTTCTATGATGTGTCCCCTCAGCAACATCCCCAAAGTTCTACAAAGTCCTTTATCAAAGTTCTACCACTGATAACATTAGTAGAACTTTGTCAGAATGTTTATGACGTTCCTGTAATGTGATGTATGAAAGACTACAAAGCCTTCCCACAATGTTCTGCAGTGTCATATGATGACAGAATAAGATCATTCAAGGGCAGAAATATTTAAGATGTTTAGAACATCTTTAGTTGTCTCACCTTTAAGAGGAATGTTCTGAGAACTTAATGAGAACTTCCCACCAAAATCATTAGTTGAACTTTGTCGGAACGTCTTACACATGTGGACAAAACTGTTGGTACCCCTCAGTTAATGAAAGAAAAACCCACAATGGTCACAGAAATAATCTGAATCTGACAAAAGTAATGATAAATAAAACTTCTATGAAAAGTAACCAATGAAAATCAGACATTGCTTTTGAACTGTGGTTTAACAGAATTATTGTAAAAAAATAAACTCATGAAATGTGTGTAGATAGATAGATAGATAGATAGATAGATAGATAGATAGATAGATATTTTAATAAAATGTTACATGTAGTTTATCTATTTAAGGCAGTCATTACTTGTTCAGGAACAGCTTGTCTTAATGTCAAAATGTGGAGTTAGCTGTGTTTCTGTTTTCTGACAGCATCATAGAACAGTCAAAGCGCTTTAAAAAATAAACATTTTCAGTGGGTTTTGTGTTTGTTTGTTTGTTTGTTTTTTAAAGCGCTTTGACTGTTCTATGATGCTGTCAGAAAACAGAATCACGGCTAACTCCACATTTTGACATTAAGACAAGCTGTTCCTGAACAAGTAATGACTGCCTTAAATAGATAAACTACATGTAACATTTTATTAAAATATCTATCTATCTATCTATCTATCTATCTATCTATCTATCTATCTATCTATCAACAAATAAACAAAAAAACCCACTGAAAATGACCAAATCAAAATTCAAACAATGGAAATAATAATCACAGAAATATTAATTCAACTATTTGGATTTGAACATTAACAATCCCGCGATTCTTTGCAACAAAAATTAGCTAACTTGCTAAATTTATGTTGCACTAAAAATTATACAATATACTATATTAGCATGCTGTAGCACTACCTAGCTAAATAATTTACAATAAGCTAATAACTTTATGCTATATTAGCATGCTGTAGCATTGCCTAGCTAAATAATTTACTTTACAAGAAGCTCATAACATTATGCTGTATTAGCATGCTGTAGCACTAGCTAACAACTAGCAAACTTATAGTTCAGCTAATGACATTATGCTATACGAGCATGCTGTAGCACTACCTAACTAACTAGCTAACTTTAGGTAAAGCTAATAACATGATGCTACATTAGCATGCTGTAGCACTAGCTAAGTAACTAAATGACTTTATGTTAAGCTAATAAACATTATGCTATATTAGCATGCTGTAGCACTAGCTACCTAACTAGCTGACTTTATGTTAAGCTCGCAGCATTATGCTATTTTAGCATGTTGTAGCTTTGGCTAACTAACTGACTTCATGTTAAAATAATAACATTATGCTAGATTAGCATGCTGTAGCACTAGCTAACTAACTAGCTGGCATCAGGTTAAGCTAATAACAGTATGCTATATTAGCATGCTGTAACACTAGCTGACTAACTAACTAGCTAACTAACTAGCTGACTTCAGCTTAAGCTAATATCATGCATTAGCAATAACGGTATACATGCTCAGTGCATCAAGAAAAGTCCCCCAGCAGCCTATAGGCTATAGCAGCATGACTAGGGGCAGAACGAAGGGACGTCCAAGAGGGAGTCAGCTGTGCAATGAAGACACAAGCCGAACCCCTGTGGGTCACCCAGTCAGCCCTAACTATAAGATTTGTCAAAAAGGAACGTTTTAAGCCTGGTCTTAAAAATAGAGAGGGTGTCTGCCTCCAAGTGGGAGCAGGTTCCACAGGAGAGGAGCTGATAACTGAAGGCTCTGCCTCCCATTCTACTTTTAGAAATTCTAGGAACAACAAGTAAGCCTGCAGTTTGAGAGCCAAGAGTTCTACTAGGATAATATGGTACTATCAGATCTTTAAGATCTGATGGAGATTGGTTATTAAGAGCTTTATATGTCAGAAGACATTAATCAGGCCTTGAAAATCCTAGATAAAAAGCCCCGGCGGTACCACCATTGCAACATATTGGAAAAATATAAAATTTTAAGCTTTGACAACCTGATCAGGTACTCTGATATCCGCCTGGTACATAAAATCTTACATGACGCGGCTCCACCCCCTCTAAAGACCTTTGTACAGCTACGCTCTCAACTAACCAGTAGAGTGCTTAGGTCGGCGTTCAGGGGTGACTGCCACATTCCCGAAAGAAAGTCTGCCTTCTCTCAGTCAGCCTTTTCTTACAAAGCCATCAAGGAATGGAATGGGCTGCCTGATAATTTTAAGAACACGGCAGATTTCCACAGCTTTTCTCGGGCTGTTAAAAACTGGCTGTTTGATCATCAGTCCTGTTCGCATTAATAATACCAGACGGGTATTTGGCCATCAGATGATACCCTCGTGGGTACCATCTGATGGCTGCCAGACTACCAGACTATCAGTGTAAAAATAGTACAGTGTGTATTTACAGTACCAATCTGGTATAGAGCTATCAGATGCTACCCTCGTCGGCACCATCTGATAGCTACCACCTTTAGGATCTACGAAACTATTGTTTTGCATACAACTCTGCACTTTAACTTTGTACTTTTGCACTCTGTTTTTGTCATTTAAATGCACTTTAAATATATTGTAATTGGTTTGAATACAGTCTTCCTCGTTATACTTTTGCATTTTGATAATTGCACTATAAACCAACAACGTTGCACACATATTTGTAAATATTTTAAGATTGATTTTGATTTAGATTTTGTTTTGCATTGTTAATGTAATGCGTTTTATATGCGTTGTTTTAAATAATGAATGTTTTTTATTGACCAAGGACTACAGATGGAAATTAGCTTGAAGCTAAATCTGGTGCAACCATCTTTTTAATGTAGCTGCACGCTGTCCTTTTACAAATAAACTTGAAAGAAAGAAAGAAAGAAAGAAAGAAAGAAAGAAAGGATTTTAAATTCTATTCTGGATTTAACAGGAAGCCAGTGAAGAGAAGCAAGTATAGGGGAAATATGATCTGTCTTGATAACACCCATCAGTACTCTGGCTGCAGCGTTTTGGATCAACTGTAGATGTTTGAGAGAGCTATTTGGACAACCCGATAATAAGGAATTGCAATAGTCAAGCCTGGAAGTAACAAAAGCATGAACTAGTTTTTCTGCATCATTCTGAGACAGGATGTTCCTGATTTAACAATATTTCTCAGGTGAAAGAAGGAAGTCCTACAGATTAGTTTTATGTGCGAGTTAAAGGACATTAACCTGGCAATAGCCAGATTAATAATTGTGTAGTACTTGATAGTACTCCACAATATCAATCTGGGACCGCTCCATGTAAATCCGTTCGGAGGAAAGAGGCACAGATTGGACAATGCAACAGTATGTCCCGCCTCTGACAGGTTTGTTTTTAGCCAATCGCGGGATCTTCACAACGAGCGGAGCCAATTGGTAGATTAAACTCTTACCAAAACCCGTAGGTAAAAAAGCACAAACATCTTTACCATCCAGAAATGCGCAAAGCGCCTCTCGTTGTTCTTCCTTCAAAGAAGCGATACAAGATTCAGCTAAAACTGACTTAATAGCAGCATCTACACGATCGTTGTCCTCCGTTGCCGTGTTTGTTTTGATCTACTGGCGCTTGGTGTCGTCGTCACACCCGGATATCCCGCCCCACACACGAATACTGCTGCGTGATTGGCCCGTGCCAACTTGGCTCTGTCCGAACAGTGAAAGCGGGAGCGGTGCAAGATGCTTTCTTGAGAGATTTGTGAACTCACAAATATCGCGAGAAATCAACTTGCTGGCAAGGTTAAAAGGACATGTCCTGGTCAAAAATAACTCTGAGGTTCCTCACATTAGTACTGGAGGCCAATGTGATGCCACCCAGAGTAACTTTATGCTTTGAAAGCGAGTTTCTAAGATGTTTGGGGCCAAATACAATGGCTTCAGTCTGGTCTAAATTTAGTAGTATTAAATTACAGGTCATCCAGGTCTTTATGTCCTTAAGACAGTCTTGCAGTCTAGCTAACTGATCAGTTTCATCTGGCTTCATAGATAAATACAACTGAGTGTCATTAGCATAACAATGGAAATTAATACAGAGCTTCCTAATGATATTGCCTGAAGGACGCATGTATAATGTGAAAAGCATCGGTCCTAAGATAGAACCCTGAGGAACTCCATGAGTCACCTTAGTATGCTCAGAAGAGTCAAACTGGAACCTATCTGATAAGTAGGATTTAAACCAGTCCAGTGCTGTCCCTTTAATGCCAATAGAATGTTCTAGTCGCTGTAATTAAATGTTTGTGGTCGATTGTGTCAAACGCTGCACTAAGATCTAACAAAACAAGTATAGAGACTAGTCCATTATGTGACGCTATGAGAAGGTCATTAGTAACTTTCACCAGAGCTGTTTCTGTGCTATGATGCACTCTGAAGCCTGACTGAAACACTTCAAACAAGCTGTTCCTTTGTAAATGTTCACAGAATTGCTTTGCAACTGTTCTTTCCAGAAATTTAGAGAGAAATGGGAGAGATATTTAATATTTAATCATATTTGCCTTCCATTTTATCAGTAAATGGTGCTGAAGTAAATAGAGATGGTATTACTTCCTTAAATTTAGTTACTGAATTGTCGCACAGGCATCTGCTGTAATGATATTTATTCTTAACTCCTATAGACCCCTTGCAGTGTTTACTAACACAAGGTATGCGTGCAGACCCGGTGCAGGAGCTCCTCCACATTCCACTTTAATTTAATGAGTGAGCCAGTGTCTGATGACTGGGGTGTCTTGGAGTTCCCTGAACAAGAACAGAAAGATAGCGTTTAGGAAATTGCACGTCTTGGCTTTGGCCGCATCAATGGGCTCGCTTTGAGAAGGCGGTGGCGGCTGTTGTTTGGGGCTGCCGCTGCTGACAGCCGCCTCCTGCTGCCTGCCGGACATGGCCTCTTGCTGTTTGGATGCAGCAGATGGTGTGCTGTCCTGTTGCTGCTGGCCTGGTTCAGCATGTTGGGTATTAAAGTAATCCTTCAATGCGTTATCAGGCACTACTTTGACATACTGCACTGTCCTGCTAACGGGCTCAGGGCTTCTCCAGTACATCAGCAGGAACTGTGATATCAACGTAACGACTGCTCCGGAGAACACGGAAATCAGTATTAAGTAAACCAAACGTTTAGCCGCGGTAACAAAGCAAGTTCCACTTGGTCGCTGTCACAGCTGCCATATCATCTGCTTTACTACGATTCTGACAGCCGACAGCACAACAAGAAGGCATATTTAGCGTAATATGTGCTTGCAATATCACGCCTTGGCCAGGTAAACAGGCTTTGTTTTGAACCGGGTCTGCGCACGCAGCTGCCTAATGAAGTATGCATACTACATGTGAAAGGGGTCTATACAATCCATTGTTGTGAACTGAAATGTTATCATAAAATGGTCAGAAAGAAGAAGGTTCTGGGGAAATACTGTTAACTGTTGGGTCTCTATGCTTTAATCTATTTAACAGAAATGGACGGTACCGTCTCCCAACATCGTGTTCCATTGTGGAACCCCTTCTGGATGGAACCTGATGGTCGTGGGTTCATAAACCAAGAAGACAACAACCCCAAACAGACGTCAAAGATGTTGAGAGACGACCAGACTAAGAAAAAGGAAATTGTATCCAAATGTGTGTTGTGTTTTCCTTGCTTTCCCACCCCTCCCTCTTCTCCCATCCCTCCCCCTTGCCCTCCTCTGTCCCTCTCAACCCCCCCGGCCAGCAGGCAGATGGGTCCCCCCTATATAGAGCCGGGTTCTGCTCGAGGTTTCTTCCCTGTTAAAAGGGTGTTTTCCTGCCACTGTCTCCTTTGGGCTTGCTCTGGGGGTCAGGCATATGGGTTCTGTAAAGCGTCTTGAGACGATTTGACTGTAATTGACGCTATATAAATAAAATTGAATTGAATCTGGAGTTCTGAAGTCAAAGTCAAGACTGGAATCCTGGATAGATAGATGGATGGATGGATGGATGGATGATGGATGGATGGATGATAGATAGATGGATGATGGATGGATGGATGGATGGATGGATGGATGATAGATAGATGGATGGATGGATGGATGGATGGATGATGGATGGATGGATGGATGGATGGATGATGGATGGATGGATGGATGGATGGATGGATGATAGATAGATGGATGGATGGATGGATGGATGGATGATGGATGGATGGATGGATGATGGATGGATGGATGGATGATGGATGGATGGATGGATGGATGATGGATGGATGGATGGATGGATGGATGGATGGATGGATGGATGATAGATAGATGGATGGATGGATGGATGGATGATGGATGGATGGATGGATGATGGATGGATGGATGGATGATGGATGGATGGATGATGGATGGATGGATGGATGGATGGATGGATGGATGGATGGATGGATGGACGGACAGATAAATTATTTTAATTTTTATTGACATTTCTTTTATCATTACATTTATTTTGCTTTTTATTAATTTGTTTTTATTACATTGTGTTAGATTTTTTTGATTTTATTTTACATTTTCATCATTTTGTATGTGATTTATGATTTTATTTTACTTTTTAAAAACATTTTTTACATTCTATTTGATTTATTATTTTGTTTTACTTTTTATTCACATTTTGTCATATTATATTTCATTTATTATTTTATTCTTTTTATTTACATTTTTATCATAATACATTTGATTTATTTTACATTTTATTTACATTTTTATCATTTTATATGTGATTATTTATTTTATTTTATTTTTTATTTCAATTTTATCATTTTTTTCATTTATCGTTATATTTTGCTTTTTATCTACATTTTAATACATTATATTTGATTCATTATTTTGCTTTTTATTTGCATTTTTTATATTATATTACATTTAACTTGCCTTGTTTGTATTTACAATTTTCATCATATCATAGTTGATTGATTATTTTTTGGGCCTTTTCCACTTTATTTTCTGTTTAAATGTTTGTTTTTCAATCATTTTAATTCTGCTTTCTTGACCCTGCTTGTCAAAAAAACAAATTTAAACGTCATTTTTTCTAGACATTATCATTAAAAGTTCACAGATCTGCAGATTAAAGGTGAATGAAGTATTGTGGGGTCAGACCAGGTGAATAACGAAGTACTAATGCAGTACTAAACGCAGTATTTCTGCCTTCAGGAACAAGGAGCTCAGCAGCAGCAGGTGGCTCAGGACAAAATCCCATTAGAACCTTTTGTTTGCCCGCCTCTAATCCGGATGTTTCAGATTTACCTGAGCCGCTTCGTCCTCCTCAATCCTGCAAATCCTCCCAACTCCGTCAGAGGAGGAGATTAGAGGAACTGGAGCCACTGGTTTCTAATGGAATCATCTCCAGAAGATCTCTGGCTCCTCTGGGTTCTCCTCCGACAGAGCAGACCAGATACGGGATCAATAGCGGGCGATCGGTGGCCTCCAGAGCGGGGGCTGTATCATAACCAGGCTGTGGCTGAGAGGAGCATGGGTATGATACGACCTCAGTTTGGAGGCGAATCTCTGCAGCGAGCAGAAGAAACAGCAGCCAGAAGATCAGAAAGGAGAGAACGCACCGAGCTGTGGAGGTAAAACGATTGTTTAACGATCTGAGCTGAAAAATGTGGGGTTTTACTTTTTGATTTTAATGATTTTTGTCTAAATTTCCACAAAAAAATCACTAAAATTATTACAGATCTCTGAAATATACAATATTTTTATATGTTTAACAGCATGGTTTTATGTTTTATTGCATTTTAAAGGTTTAGATTTTTGATGAATCTTAAAATTAGCGCTAAATGAGGTTAAAGACGAGTTATTTTATGGGATTTTTCCTTTTGACTTTACAGATTGTTGTCAGAATTTCCAGAAAAATATCAATATATTTACAAAAGACCTATGAAATAAGCAAGAGTTTTTATGTTAAGTTACTAAAATGTTTCCTTAATGTCACAGTTTTATATTTTACTTTAACCTTAAAGGTGATTAAACTTTATTAGCCTTAAAATGAATGTTTACTAAGTTTTAAAAAAAGTATAATTTTACCGGATTTTATCTTTATTACATTTTTCACCGAATTTAAACAAAAATATAAACGTACAAAAATAGAACTTTAAATTCCTGAAATATGTAAGATTTTTCAAGTTGAGTTACTAAAACATTATTTATTGTTTTTTTATTATATGACCTTTAAATTAACCATCCCTGAGTAAAGAAAGTGTTGATTTATGTGATTTTTCCTTTTAATTTATCAGATTTTTACCCAAATTTATCCAAAAATATCAACAGAATTACAGAAGATCTCTGAAATACACAAGATTTTTATGTTTAGTTGCTGAAATATGAGTTTAATGTTGTACCTTTATATTTTACATTATTTTAAAGGTGTTTAAACTTTATTAACCTCAAAAATCTGTCGAATATAGAAGATTTTTACATAAAGTTTTGTTTAAAAGCTTTATTTTCAGTTGAGATGATCTAAAAATTAACAGTAAATTGTTGAAATCTGACACTGAATTGCTTTCTTATAAATATTATTCTAATTATAATCATAAATATTTGATAAATGATTTAGTTTCACATTTTTTTTCGTTCATTTTCGTCGGTTTTTACTGTTAAAAAATGTGGAAAAAATACCAGATTTTAGAGTAAAATTAGCAACAGTTTGTTAAATAATAAATTAAACAACCAGTTTTATGATTATTATTGTATTTAAGATGATAAATATTCGTTTAATAACTGGTTTTGTATTTTAGATTCGCTGTAAAGGTGAAATTTATCGATCTGTGAAATATTTTAACTAAACAAAGATTGTATTTTGTTAGTTTTTGCTGCTAAAACTGTCATTATTGAATAAACTCAATTAAACAGCATTTTTCTGCTTTATTCAGTGTAATTAATCACTTTAATAGCTTTATTCAAACATAATTTAACTGTTTTCAGTTGTTTAAATATGATTCAAGAAAAGTTATGAAAGCTACAAAATATACACATTTTATAAAATTAAGTCTAAAAACTGCATAAAATTATTAAAAATTACTTTATTTTGAATGAGATGCTTATTTTATGTTATTTTACTGAAGTTTTTGATGCTTAGCTGTTGTTTATTTATTGTTATTTTGCATTTTTTTATGTTGTTTCCAAACATAAACATTTCAGGATGAATAAAGTGATTCTATTCTATTCTATTCTATTCTATCTATTTAGGTTAAATTGGTGTTTTTTGAAGGATCCATGCACCAAACTGTGATTTATTTTTACCTTTTTACTGTTTTTTGTGTCAAATAAATGACAATAAAACATAAAATCTGAATAAAGAATATTCTCTGAATCTTTCTGTTGTTTCTGTTTTGTTTTTTTGTTTTTTTTTTGATGACGCATAAATTCATGTTTGATTGATGAACAGATTTTATTTAAAGGTTGAGGATCCTTCATGAGATTCTAAACTGGTTTGTTGTTCATGATTTAAAGCATGTTGGCGCCTCCTGCTGCTCAGAATGGGAACTACTTTCACTTTAATGACTTACTCAGAACCAAAGAACAGAAACGTTTGATCTGACTTTTTAATGAGGAACAAATACGATGATTTACTTCAGTAAAAGTACAAAAAAACGCACCCGGCATTCAAATGCAACTTCTTCTCGTTTTATTAAATGTTTTGATTTATTTTGCTTCTTTATTTTGGAGATTTTAACATTTTTTTCTATATTTTAGAACCATTTTGTGATATTTTTCTGCCACTTTATTACATTTATTCATATTTTTATCATGTTATATTTATTATTTTATGATTTATTTACATTTTTATCATTCTAAGTTTGATTTATTGTTTTATTTTACTTTTTATTCCCATTCTTATGTCATCTTTGATATTTTTTAATTTCACTGTTTATTTTTAGTTTTTTAAAATCATACTATATTTGACTTATTTTATTTTGTATTTTCATTTTTAGCATCTTGTATTTGATTCATTATTTAATTTTACTTTTTGTATTTCTTAGCATATTATAAATGCTTTATTATTTTATTTCTGTTTACATTTCTATCACATTACATTTCATAAATTATTTTTTTCTCATTTATAGTTTTTAGGAAATTTCATTTTTCATTATTTACATTTTATATTAAATTATATTTGATGAATTATTTTATGTCACTTTTAATTGCATTTTTTAGCATATTTGATTTTTTATATTTTAATTTTCATATTACCATTTTTTTTGTCATATTACATTTTATTCATTTCATTTTTTATTCACATTTTTTAGCATATCATAAATGCCTTATTTTTTAATCTTCATAATATTATGCTTTATTTATTATTATTACTTTTCTTTTTAATTACGTTTTTTATTTTTTATTCTACTTCACATTATCTTTACATGCTTTCATTTATTTTACTTTAATGTTTGTCAAATTTGAATATTTCTTTATATTTTTATTAATATTTCTTTATATTTTTCTGCCATTTTATTACATTTGTGAAAAATACTGTTATTGTCATATCTATAAAACTTTAATAGAATCTAAATAAATCTGAAAATGACACAAATTTTCTACGTTTAAGAACCATTTTTTGATATTTTTGTAATAATTTCAATTTTAGAAGTAAAACATATCAAAACAGTCTTTTCTTTATCTTTTTTTCTTTATTTAAAATAAATCATAAATCAATAAAGTTCATCTTTAAAATGAATGTTAAATGTAAAACTAATTATTAAATTAATATTTATCATAATAAATACAATAATGATCATAAAACTGGTCGCTTAATCTATAATTTAAAGAAACTGTTTAAAGAAACTATCTACGTATAAAATGAACAACAAATTGTGAAATTAAATCAATAATCAAACATTTATGATTATAATTACAATGAAAAATATAGATTTCAACAATTTCATGTTAATTTCAAATCATATAAAAAAATTTAAGTTAAACTTTACATAAAATATTTTAGATTCGACAGATTTTTATCGTTAAAAAGTAAATGAACTTTTAAAATAAATGATAATGTGAAATCTCAGTTATTAAATAAATATTTATAATTATCTCAATTTTTTTTAGACATTTACTGATATTTTTGGGGCATTCTGGTGCATTTTTTGTTTTACATTTTAGTATTTTTTCATACATTTCTCTTATTTTTTGTCACATTTTATTAAAAGTTGTTCAGATATTTTCTGAATGTTTTGATTCTTCTTCATTTTGAAAACATTTTTTTATGAAATAAAAAGATTTAATTCTAATAATTTCAGTCTTCAGTATGAGGATAGTTTGTGTTTTGTGACATTTTTAGTTCATTTTCTTACATATTTGGGAGATTTTTAAATATTATTTTCTGCTTTAACGCAATTTAAATAAATGTGAAATTATAATGCAGCATTTCTAAATGGAGTTCTGTTTGTAAAAAAAACAGTTTTATCGCGTTTTTTCTGTAGTTTTATGTCCATAAATAATGTTTTTTTGAATATTTTATTTTCTGAATGGAGTTCTGTGTGCATAAACACATTTATGATAAATACAGTAATATATTATTTATATTCTATTATTACATAAAATAGGAATATTTTATTATCATTGTAGATGATATTTGTCTTCTATTTTTACAATACACAATATTTATATTATATTACTCCTACAGATGGCATTTATATTCTATTATTATTACATTTAGTATTTATAGTCCATTATTATTACACATGATATTTATATTATATTCTTATTCTAGATAATATTTTTCTATTATTATCATATATATTTATATTCTAATATTATTGAATATATTACTTAGATTTTATTATTATTATGTTTAATATTCATTATATATTATTATATATAACATTTATATTATATTATTGTTAGATATAATGTTTATAATGTTATTTTATGTGGTATTTGCACTATTTTATTATTATTATTATTATGCATAATATGTATATTCTATTATTATTATTACCTCCAATATTTATAGCATATTATTAGTATTATTAATATACAAAATATTTACCTTCTGTTATTATTATGATAGAACATTTATATTTTATTATTATATATAACATTTATATTTTCCAATTTCGTTGTACACTGTATAATGACAATAAAGCACCTTCTATTCTAGTCTATTATTGTATAGAATATTATTATTATTACTATTATTTCCTTAATATTTATTTTCTGTTTTAGTATGAGTAGGAACTCTTGTGTCCGGACGGAGCGGAACCTTTGTTCCCGTCCTGTATTTCCTCTGGGACCGGATCGCGGCTGCACCGGGAAGCTTGAGATGGCGGTCGTCAGTCGGACCGTGTAGTTCTGCTTCTGATCTTCTGTTGAGAACTTCTGCCTTACCGAGTCATGGAGGGGGGGAAACCGAGCCTGGCGCTGGTCTACCAGGCGGTCCAGGCCCTCTACCACGACCCGGACCCGGCCGGGAAGGAACGAGCCTCGGTGTGGCTCGGAGAGCTCCAGAGATCGGTAAGAAAATGGGAGAGGCCGTGAGGGGCACCGGGACCGGGCCCGGGGAACTGCGGGGCTGCGGAGCCGGCGGGTTTGGATGCGGGTCTGACGCGGTGCCGCCGGTTCTGCTGTTTTCTCCCCGCGCGGAGCCGGACAGGCGGCGTTAAACTGCGCAGTCTCAGAGGAGTCAAAGTCCCGTTAGCATCACAGCTAAGCTAACAAAATGAATGAAGGCGCTGAGATGAAAACACAGCAGCTAGCTGGGGATTAGCCGGCCGCTAGCCCGCCGTCCGGTTACCGGGACGAAATGATGGTTTGAGTTCAAAACGTGCGTGTTTCTGCGTGGAGTTTTAAAACGTTTCGAGTGTGACGGGATCCAGCGGCCCTGCGTTAGCGTGTTAGCAGCTAGCAGGCTAACGCAGCGGACAGCCGGACTTCAGGGAACGGGTCTAACCGGCTGACCAGGGGGTCGCTGCTGGACCGGATCAGGGCCCGAACCGGAACAGGAGACGGCTTTAGTCCGAACCACAGACCCGGGACCGGTCTGTTTATACACCTGAGACACCTGGGGAGGGATTCAGAGGAAAGTTCAGGTGTGGAAGAGAAAGCAGAAAGTAGAGGGCGTGTCAGGAAGCCAGGAACTGATCAGGAGTCAGATTAAAAACAAGTTGGAAACTGATCAATACTCAGGTTAGAAACAGGTTAGAAACTGATCAGGAGTCAGATTAAAAACAAGATAGAAACTGATGTAGAGTCAGGTTGGAAACCGGTCATAAATCAGATTAAAAACAGGTTACAAAGTGATTATAAACTGATCAGAAATGAGGTTGGAAACTGATCTGTATACAGAATGTGGTAGTGGTAGTTGTAGAGTAAAAACTAATGAGAAGTCAGTTCAAATCTGATCAGTTTCAGTGACTCCAGCAGCTGATAAATGTGTACTAATGATGTAATAATATAATAAAATAAACTTTGTTATTGTAGAAACAGTCCCAGGAATCACTTCCAACATGTTCTATTTAATACATTAATCTACTAGTTATACATTATATTTGGTGTCTATAGTATGTTTTGGTACATTAATACATTAATAGAATTTTTTTGAATCATTTGATACTTTTTCTTACTCATTTGTGAATTTTTAAAAATATTTTTCTCCATTTTTATTAATATTTTGCAGGTGTTCTTCGGCCATTTTTTAAGTATTTGTGGGACATGGAAAAAAATGTAAAATATACATACTGACCCAAAATATGAACCTGAATGTTCCCCAAAATATTTATTAATAACTAAGAAATTATCTTTTTATTTTCGTCTAATTTCCTCAATATTTCTTAGATGTTACGAGTATTTTTTTTGAAACATTTAATGTAATATTCACAGATATTTTATTTATATTTTTCCAGTCATTTATTTATTTATTGCACATTTTGTTGATACTATTACTTTTTTTTTTTTTTTTTTTTTTTTTTTACATTTTCTTTGCTTATTTTTTTCTTTTAAATTTCTGCATTTTCTGAATAAATTTGGGACATTTTTCAGTCTTTTGCTGTAAATTTTTAAAAACAAACCAGTGAATTTTGCAATAAATAAATGAATAAAAATAGAAATAAAATGTCCCCAAATAGTCAAATAAATGTTCCAAAAATGTTCATAAAATGCAGGGAAAAAAATTAAAGTTTCCCAAATAAGCAAAGAAAATGTGACAAATTTTTTTTTAAAGTGCAATAAATAAATAAATTCCTGGAAAAATGTAAGTTAAATGTGAGCTGCTTAACATCTTTGAGCATTTTATTGATAATTTCTCACATTTTATTAAAAGTTTTGGCAGATTTTATAAAATATCTGCAGGAGTTTATGTTTTTCTGGAATATTTTAGAAATATTTTGGGGCTTTTGAAGCTTTTATTGTCACTTTTAACTCTGCAAATTTGGATTAAATCACAATAACAAGAATGTGAGCATCTGTAGGAATAAAGGAATGTATGAAAATAATAACCATGACTCTGAATGCGAGTCTGTTCTGCGACGTTCTCCACGTGGAACTAGAACGGTTAATTATTAGCCGCTGCTTGTTGACTTTACTACAGTACTTTTACTGTAAAGTGTTTTCTGGGAGCATTAATGAATAAAAATGATCTTTTTAAGACGGCAATGGAGTAAAATTATAAAAAATTCAGGATTTATTGCGGTACATGCATCAATATTTCAGATAAAGTCAGGTTAAGGAGATAAAGCAGTAGTTTAATATCACAGTTTTACATTTTACTTTCATTTTAACTTTATTAACCTTAAAATTTACCTTAACTGAAGAAAATTTGTCATTTTGTGTGATTTTTTTCCTCTTAATTTTGCACATTTTTTCACACATTTTCACTAAAATATCAACAAAGTTGCAGCAGATCTTTGAAATATGCTGGATTTTTCTGTAAAGTTGTTAAAGTTTTAGTTTAATATCACAGTTTTGTATTTTGCTTTGATAATAAAGGTGAACAAACTTTATTAACCTGAAACATAACATGAACTGAGTACAGAAAGTGTCATTTTATGGGATTTTTCCTCCTTACTTGATCTGATTTTTGTCCAAATTTACACAAAAATATCAATAAAAGTACAAAAGACGTGAAATATCCCAGATTTTTATGTAAAAAATCCTCAGAAGATCAGAATTTTAGAATTAATTAACTTGTAAAATAAGATTTATGGGATTTGTCCCTTTTTATTTTACTGATTTTTGTCTAAATTCCCACAAAAATATCAATTAAAATACAAAAAAATAGAAGTTAAAATGTATTATTTCTTCACGTTAAGTTACTAAAACATTAGTTTAATATCAAAGTTTTGTATTTTGTGACTTTTAAAGGTTTATAAACTTTATTAATGTTACAAATCTGTCAGATATAGAAGATTTTTATGTAAAATTTTACATAAAAGTTCATATTTCACTGGATTTGATCTTAAACTAACACCAGATTCTTGAAATCTGACACTAAATTACAGTTTTTATTTCATTTCTAATCATGAATATTTGTTTAATAATTTAATTTCACAATCTGTCATTCATTTTATACGTAGATAATCAGTTTTTACTGTTAAGTCTGGAAAAATGACCAGATTTTAGTGTAAAATTAACAATAGTTGGTTTAGATTATAAATGAAACAACCAGTTTTCTGATTATTCTTGTATTTGTGGTGATAAATATTAGTTTAATAACTGGTTTGATATTTCAGTTTCATTTTAAAGGTGAACCTCATCAGTCTGACATACTTCAAATGAAAAAATGTGTTTTGATGTTCAGATTAAAACTCAACTAATAGCAACATTTTCCTGCTTTAGTTCGCATAATTATTCACGTTATTACTTTATTTATTAATTATTTCATTGTTATTAGTCATGTAAATATGATTCATGAACATTTTAAACCAAAAAACTACAGTTTTTTTAAAACGCTGCGCAGCAATTATTGGAAAGTGCTTCATTTTGAATGAAATGCTTATTTTAGGTTATTTTAGTTTATTTCAGTTTTCAATGCTGAGCTACTGGAAATTTACTGTTGTTCTACATTTTTTGTATTTTCAGATTTATTTAGGTTAAATTAGAATTTTATGTATTAACTAATAATGGTATTTTTCACAAATGTAGTAAAATGGAACAAAAATATCAAAAAATGTTTTTAAAATGTCGAAAAAAACCCGTTAAAATCGCCAAAATAAGAAGTAAAATGAGCCAAAACATTTAATAAAGCACAAGAAAACACTGCATTTTGCTGCTGTGTACTTTTGCTGCAGGTTTTTGTACTCTTGCTGCAGGTTTTTGTACTCTTGCTGCAGGTTTTTGTACTCTTGCTGCAGGTTTTTGTACTCTTGCTGCAGGTTTTTGTACTTTTGCTGCAGGTTTTTGTACTCTTGCTGCAGGTTTTTGTACTCTTGCTGCAGGTTTTTGTACTCTTGCTGCAGGTTTTTGTACTCTTGCTGCAGGTTTTTGTACTCTTGCTGCAGGTTTTTGTACTCTTGCTGCAGGTTTTTGTACTCTTGCTGCAGGTTTTTGTACTCTTGCTGCAGGTTTTTGTACTTTTGCTGCAGGTTTTTGTACTCTTGCTGCAGGTTTTTGTACTTTTGCTGCAGGTTTTTGTACTCTTGCTGCAGGTTTTTGTACTTTTGCTGCAGGTTTTTGTACTCTTGCTGCAGGTTTTTGTACTTTTGCTGCAGGTTTTTGTACTTTTGCTGCAGGTTTTTGTACTCTTGCTGCAGGTTTTTGTACTCTTGCTGCAGGTTTTTGTACTCTTGCTGCAGGTTTTTGTACTCTTGCTGCAGGTTTTTGTACTCTTGCTGCAGGTTTTTGTACTTTTGCTGCAGGTTTTTGTACTCTTGCTGCAGGTTTTTGTACTCTTGCTGCAGGTTTTTGTACTCTTACTTTAGTAAAACGTCGTATTTCTTGCTGGTTAAAGTGCAGCTTGAGTCACAGTCAGTCAGCTGGGTTTCTTGCCTCCTGATTGGCCGGTGGCTCCTCCAGGTGAGCCTCCAGGTGCGCTAACGTCTCCTCCTCCTCCTCAGATGTACGCCTGGGAGATCTCCGACCAGCTGCTGCAGCTCAAGCAGGACGTGGAGTCGTGCTACTTCGCTGCTCAGACCATGAAGATGAAGATCCAGACGTCCTTCTACGAGCTTCCTGCAGAGACCCACAATGCACTGCGGGACTCTCTGCTGACCCACATCCAGAACCTCAAAGACCTGTCGCCCATCATCGTCACGCAGGTCAGAGCTCTGGTCTGGTTTTAGTCACTTTTTAGTCACGTTTATTTACCTTTTATTCACATTTTATTTCTGTTTTAGTCACATTTTAACGTTTTCAGCATTTTCTCATAGAAGTTTTTTTTCTTTATACTTTTGGGCCATTTGTTATTTCGTTCTATTTTGTTTACAATTTTTGGTTAATTTTATTATATTATTATTTTTCCCAACATTTTATACATAATTTCTGCCATTTTTTAAAAATATTTATTCAAAAAAATAATCTTTGGAACATTTAATTCATACTTTATGGACATTTTATGATTTTTTTTCCACTTTTTTTCAATGTGTTTTTGCACATTTTTAGGTATGCTTTTTATAGATTTTTTTCTTGTCTTTCATTAAATGTTTTGTGTATTTTTTCTTTCCTATGTAGGATTTTTTTATACTTTTAATAAATATTTTTTGGGGCATTTTTTTTTAATTTATGTGACTTTTCTTTTTGAGTCTTCCTTAGACATTCATAAATAAAGATGTAACTCCTATTTTGAAAACATTTGTTTGACATTTTCAGATTTTTAAAAAATCTTTTCCAACATATTTTTTCACACATTTTAGGCATTTAGCTTTTTATTTATTTTTTCACATTTTATTAAATGTTTTTGGGCATTTGTTTATTGTTTGTGATAGATTTTATTTTTATTTTTTCATATGTTTTATGAATGATTTAATTAATATTTTCAGCATATTTTCCTCAAATTTTAGTGTCAGTTTATATCATTTATTATTGTTTTTTTTCCTGACACGTAATTAAAAGTTTTGGGTCATTTTTTAAATATTTTGTGAATATTTTATAGATGTATTTAATAGGAACATTTGTGGACATTCTTAGAATTTGTATTCACATTATCAGACTTTTCTTTTTTTACAGTTTAGTGCACTTTATTTTTCCCCTCATTTTTTATTACATCTTTTGGTTTTATGTGCTCATTCATATTTGAAAAGTGGTATGTCTTACTTACATTTTAGAAACTAAAATGAATAAATAAAATTCGTATTTCTGAGGCGTTTTTAATTTTGTGTTTCTTTGTAGTGATTTGTGCCTTTTCGTGGTCGTTTTGTGTTTCTTTGTGTTCATTTTGTGTGTTTCTGGTCGGTTTATTTCTCTCTCTGTGTCACTTTTTCACCATATTCTCGTCTCTTTCCGTCTCTCTGGGTGAATTTTGCGTCCCTTTGTCATCGTTTCTGTCCCTTTGTGTTCCATTTGTGTGTCTTTGTGGTCGCGGTGTGTTCCGTCATGTGATGAGTTTGTGTTGTCGTCACACTGGAAACTGAAGCCCCTTCAGACGTTTAGATGAAGATGGAACAGTTTCTAATCTAATAGAGTCCAGTAGAAGCCTGTTTTCTCCTGTTTGTGTCGCATAAACGCCAGCAGAAAGCAGCTGATGTGTTTCCTAAGCGTTGTTGCATCAGCTGGTGGTTTGTGAAGGAACTCAGTTTCACAAGGAGGAGGAAGTTTGTGTCTTTATTTAGTTGTTTTATGTCTTTTTGTTGTCATTTTGTGTCTCTTTGTGATTGTTTTGTTTGTTTTTGAGTTAATTTTATGTCTCTGTTTAGTCATTTTGTGTCTCTTTGTGGTCGTTTTGTGTCTCTTTACAGTCATTTTATGTCTTGGGGTTAATTTTAAGGGTTTTGGGGTTAATTTTGTGTGTTTTTGCATTAATTTTATGTCTCTGTTTAGTCATTTTGTGCCTCTATGTGGTCATTTTACGTCTTTTTAGGTTAATTTTGTGTGTTTTTGGGTTAATTTTATGTCTCTGTTTAGTCATTTTGTGTCTCTTTGTGGTTGTTTTGTGTCTCTTTACGGTCATTTTATGTCTTGGGGTTAATTTTAAGGGTTTTGGGGTTAATTTTGTGTGTTTTTGCGTTAATTTTATGTCTCTGTTTAGTCATTTTGTGCCTCTATGTGGTCATTTTACGTCTTTTTAGGTTAATTTTGTGTGTTTTTGGGTTAATTTAGTGTCTAGTTGTCGTATAAATGCCAGCAGAAAGCGGCTGATGTGTTTCCTAAGCGTTGTTGCATGAGCTGGTGGTTTGTGGAGGAAATCGGTTTCACCAGGAGGAGGAGGAAGTTGTTGAGTGTTTGATCAGATGAGTGACTGAACGTTTGCCTCTCCTCAGCTGGCTCTGGCCATCGCTGACCTGGCCCTGCAGATGGCCTCCTGGAAAGGATGCGTTCACACGCTCATAGAAAAGTAAGAATCCACACCGTCATTCTGCCGCCACACGTGTTCCAGCCGCCCCCCCACTCACCTGTTCTCCCTGTGGCTCCGCCCCCTCTCAGGTACAACAACGACATCAGCTCCATGCCCTTCCTCATAGAGATCCTCACCGTGCTGCCGGAGGAAGTCCACAGCCGGTCTCTGCGGATCGGGGCCAACCGCAGGACGGAGATCATCGAGGATCTGGCGTATTACTCCAGCACGGTGGTCACGCTGCTGGTCAGAGCAATTAGCATCATCCACTCTGTCTTTATGCTACATACAGTTTGTTCATAACGACTCAAAATCAGCCAAAATGTGCTCAGATTTACAGAAATTTGTACAAATTGACTTGACAACTCTGCCGTTGGCTGTAAGTGTGAATACAACAGTCTTTGTGCGCTGAATTTAGTCTAAAATGATGCAAAACTTGAATTAAACTAATCAAAATAACCTGTAATTCATCCAAAATTAATTAAAATGTGTTCAAACGGACTTATAATTTGTCCAGAACTACTCAGAATGGATCTAAAATCAGTCAAAATGTGCTCAGATTGACTCAAATTTGTACAAAAATCACTCAAAATTTGTGGAAATTGACTTGAAAACTCTGTAAGAGTGATTTTGTAAGTTATTATCCCCCGCCTCCACGAAGTGGAAAAGGGGGATATAGGTTTGGCCTCCGTGCGTCCATCTGACATGAAGGGGACAGCTTTTCTTGGAAACTATTACAGCTAGGATTACGAAATTTAGTGTGTAGCTTCACACCATGGACACCTTGATCAAGTTCAAAAATGAGACCTGTGCGATAATATTTAACAGAGTTATGGCCCTTGATCTCTATTTTGGATATAGACTCATAGACATCACATGTGGCGGGGGGGATATTGATGACCATGTCGTGTTGTTTTGATTAAATTTGTTTTGGACAAATTGTACATCAATTTGAACATATTGTCATTAATTCTGCATGGGTTTTGAGTACATTTAGACAAATTCTAAGTGATTTTGGACACGTTTTGTATCATTTTGGACAAAATTCAGTCCATGAAGACTGCTGGGTTCACTCTTACAGCCAACAGCAGAGTTTTCAAGTCAATTTCCACAAATTTTGAGTGATTTTTGTACAAATTTTGGTCAGTCTGAGCACATTTTGACTGATTTTAGTTTTTGTTTTGAGTCAGATTTCATTACTTTTCACTCATTCATCAACAAGCCTGATGTAGTTTGTAGACATGAATGAAAACCAGCTCTGACATGTTGGAGTTCTGTTAAGTTTAATGTGTTTTATTTGTTTCTGCCTGCATGATGTTGATCTCCTTCTGTGCTTCCAGACGACGTGTGTGGAGAAGACGGGGAACGATGAGAAGATGCTCATCAAGGTGTTTCGCTGTTTGGGCAGCTGGTTCAACCTGGGAGTCCTGGACAGTAACTTCATGGCCAGCAACCAGCTGCTCATGGTCCTCTTCCAAGTCCTGGTGAGGCTCACGCTTGGTTCTAAACGCTTTAATACGACTCATAGCGGCTGTGAATGATGTTCCTGATGTTGGTTCCACAGCAGAGAGATGAAACCTCCACCAACCTGCACGAGGCGGCGTCGGACTGCGTCTGCTCGGCGCTCTACGCCATCGAGAACGTGGACACCAACGTGGCGTTGGCTCTGCAGCTGTTCCAGGGCGTCCTGACGCTGGAGACGGCGTATCACATGGCCGTGGCCCGGGAAGACCTCGACAAGTGAGGACGCCGCTTACGTTTCTGAGGCGTATTTGCTGCTCGCCAAGCGTTTTCGGTCGCATTCACGTCTGGTTTCCATCCTCAGAGTGCTGAACTACTGCCGGATCTTCACCGAGCTCTGCGAGACGTTCTTGGAGACGACGGTGAGGACTCCAGGTCAGGGGATGGGAGACCTGAGGACACTGGAGCTGCTGCTGATCTGTGCAGGACACCCGCAGTACGAGGTACAGAAATAACCACAACACCCCCAGAACTGAAATAACCACAACACCCCAGAACTGAAATAACCACAACACCCCCAGAACTGAAATAACCACAACACCCCCAGAACTGAAATAACCACAACACCCCCAGAACTGAAATAACCACAACACCCCCAGAACTGAAATAACCTCAACACCCCCAGAACTGAAATAGCCTCAACACCCCAGAACTGAAATAGCCTCAACACCCCCAGAACTGAAATAGCCTCAACACCCCCAGAACTGAAATAGCCTCAACACCCCCAGAACTGAAATAGCCACAACACCCCCAGAACTGAAATAGCCTCAACACCCCCAGAACTGAAATAACCTCAACACCCCCAGAACTGAAGTAAACACGCCCCTTTCAGGTCAGCCCTTAGCAGCTACCCGACACCTTAGAGTAGTTCTAAGTTCTGTACAACAAGCTCAGACCTTAAAGCATAATGTAAAACTCATCTTAGTCCAGGTTCCACATTCACAGTAGAACCACAGCATAATAACCATAAATAACCACAACTCCTCATTGTTCCTTTGTTTTAGTGCAAAATGTTCACATTTAGGAACTGTCTTTTCACTAAACATCATGAACAACCTCAAATTTATTAAGAAAAATAAGTTCAGTTTATCATTTCCACATCACAACTTCCAGATCATAGAGTGTCTACAAAGGAACACAACATTTAGTCACCTGGAACTGAACCAGAGAGGATTTACTGGAGGATCACAACCACAAAAGTCAGACAAAATATGGCAAAAATGAGACACAAAATAACAAAAGGAGACAAACGGCACAAGTGAGACAAAAGGAAATGCAAGAGACCAAAAATTAGTCAAAAAAGTTACAAAACAATGGACGAACGACAAAAATGAGACAAGAAATGCCAAAAGTAAGAAACACGACAAAAACTTCAGACAAATGACAAAAAAGACAAAATGTACGCAAAAGAGACAAAATATTACAAAAATGAGAAACAAAATGACAAAAAAATGAGACAACTGACACAAAACAAGAAAAGAGACAAAAAAGTTACCAAGCGACAAATAAATGGACAAACGACCAAGACAATGGACGAGTGACAAGTCAGACAAAAAGACAAAAAAAACTACAAAAAGAAGATAAAATATTACAAAAATGAGACACACTGACAAAATGAGATAAAATGATAAAAATGAGACAAAAAGCAACAAAAAATTGAGAGAAACGAAACAAAAACGAGGCAACAATTTGACAAATGACACAATCGAGACCAAAAATGACAAAAGCAAGAAACAAAGCAACAAAAAATAGACAAACGACACAAGTGAGACAAAAAGATCTACGATCGGTTTCTGTTTGGGATTATAATCGCTTCATAAAGACGTAGAGAAGCTCTAAAACCTTCTCGTTTCCAGGTTGTGGAGATTTCCTTCAACTTCTGGTACCGTCTGGGAGAACATCTGTATAAAATCAACAACGCAGCGCTTCACAACATCTTCAGACCGTACATCCAGAGACTCCTGCACTGTTTGGCCCGACACTGTCAGCTGGATCCAGACCACGTAAGAACCCAGATCAGGTCTACATAGAACCACCATCACCTGATAACTAGGTGATTGGGTTCCAGCTCAGTTTAAAACGTCTTCCTAAAGTTGTTCTCACCTACAGGAGGGAATCCCGGAGGACACCGACGACTTCGGGGAGTTCCGGATGAGAGTCTCGGACCTCGTTAAAGATGTCATCTTTCTGGTTGGATCCATGGAGTGTTTCTCTCAGGTACGAACTCTTCACTTCCTGTTTGTGTAGCTCGATTGTTCCTTCTGCCTTTAGGTTTGGTTCATTAAAGTTCTTCTGCTTGTTCTCAGCTGTATTCTACGTTAAAAGAAGGAAACCCTCCCTGGGAAGTGACGGAGGCCGTTCTCTTCATCATGGCCGCCATCGCTAAAAGTGTCGATCCGTGAGTATCTGAGAACGTAAACAAACCGGACACGAAGAAAAGAAAACACTCGAGATATGACACCCTGATGTGTTGGTTTCTGTTCCGTTCTTTCAGAGAGAACAACCCGACGTTATCGGAGGTGTTGCAGCAGGTGGTGTTACTACCAGAAACCGTCCACATGGCGGTTCGATACACGAGCATCGAGCTGGTTGGAGAGATGAGCGAAGTCGTGGACAGAAACCCACGATTCCTCGGTATGGAGATGAAAGATTCAACCGTCTGATGGCATTAAACTGTGCCAAAACTTTGACTTTTATCCTTTAAGTAAAGTAGAATAAATGTAGCGTTGGAGGGTAAATGTACTATTCAAAGGTAAATGTAGCATCTGACTCGGTGTATTTCCTGTTCTCAGACCCGGTTCTGAACTACCTGATGAAGGGCCTCAGAGAGAAACCTCTGGCGTCTGCAGCAGCGAAGGCAATCCACAACATCTGCTCGGTGTGCCGGGATCACATGGCTCAGCACTTCCAGGGTCTGCTGGACATCGCTCGCTCACTAGACTCCTTCGCCTTGTCAACAGAGGCCGCCGTAGGACTGCTAAAAGGTACCTGTAGGACACCTGTAGTGATGTTGGTCCACTGTTTGGTTCCTTTGGGTGTACACCTGGACACTTGCTCCCGTGGTCTACCGGCTGGTTATCAAGTGAATTGTTAGTTTAGTGGTTGGTTTTTGGGTAAGTTCTTGATCTAGTGGGTGTTTATCAGGTGAGTTTTTGGTCTAGTGGCTATTCCTTGGTTGAGTTGTTGGTCTGTTGGTTGGTTTGTGGATGCTTTGTTGTTCCAGTGGTTGGTTTGTGGGTAAGTCCTTGGTCTAGTAGTTGTTTTTTTGGTTGGATTGTTGATCTGTTGACTGTTTTATGAATTAGTTGTTGGTCTAGTGGTTCTTTCTCTAATTAATTCTTAGTGTAATGGTTTGTTTTTTTTTAGTAAGTTATTGATCTAATATTAGTTGTTTAAGTTAGTCGTAGGTCTGGTAGTGTTTGTTTGGATAGATTGTTGGTCTGTTGACTATTTATTGGATGAGTTGTTGGTCTAATGCTTTTTTCGCAGATTAGTTCTTGGTGTAATGATTTCTTTTTTGAGTGAGTTCTTGGTCTAATATTTGTTGTTCAGGTGAGTTGTAGTTGTTGTTTGGCTGGATTGTTGGTCTATTGGCTGTGAAGCATTTAGGTGAGTGGTTGGTTTTTTCGGGTTTACACCTGTGCACTCGGCCCGGTGGTCTATTAGCTGTTTTTCAGATGAGTTGTTGGTCCAGTGGTTGGATTTTGATTGAGTTGTTAGTGTAGCGGTAGTTGGTCTTAGCAAGTTCTTGGTCTTAGTGGTTGTTTTTTGGTCTGATTGTTGTTTTTTGGCTAAGTTCTTGGTCTTAGTGATTGTTTTTTGGTCTGATTGTTGTTTTTTGGCTAAGTTCTTGGTCTTAGTGGTTGTTTTTTGGTCTGATTGTTGTTTTTTGGCTAAGTTCTTGGTCTTAGTGGTTGTTTTTCAGTTAGTTCTGTGACTGTTCCTGTATAAGTTGTTGCTTCAGTGGCTCTTTTTCAGGGGGATTTTTTGTCTCATGGTTGTTGTTGTGGTCAGCTGCTGGTCTTGAAGTTGTTTTGAAGCTGTACATTAACCTGTAAACAGAACCATGACCATCGGTTCTCGTCACCTCCACAGGTACAGCTCTGGTCCTGGCTCGGCTTCCTCTGGAGAAGATTGCGGAGTGTCTCAGTGATCTGTGTGCTGTCCAGGTCATGGCTCTGAAGAAGGTCGGTGAGCGGTTCTGTTTCCGGTCACACTGTTTTAGTGGAAGATTTAAATTGGCTAAACCTGATGTTTCTGTTTCAGCTTCTGGCTGAAGAATCTACAAACGGTAAATCAGCTGATCCCACCGTGTGGCTGGACAGACTGGCGGTTATCTTCAGGTGAGCGTACCTGCTCATTTACCTGCAGTCAAACTTTATTCAAATCAGAACACGTTAACACAGGGTTGTTGTTCCACAGACACACAAACCCCATCGTGGAGAACGGACAGACTCACCCCTGTCAGAAGGTCATCCAGGAGGTAAACACCTGAACTCACCTGCTGCTCACCTGGATCAGTAATGACAGGTGATGTAACTTCCTGCTGTGCTTCCTGCAGATCTGGCCGGTGCTGTCAGAGACTCTCAACACTCACCAGGCCGACAACAGGATCGTGGAGCGATGCTGCCGCTGTCTCAGGTTCGCTGTGCGATGTGTCGGGAAAGGCTCCGCCTCCTTACTGCAGCCGCTGGTCACTCAGGTGAGACGCACCTGAGCCGTTTATCCTCAGTGATTAAATGGTTTACATGTTATTACTGGGTCATGAACAGAGTATTGTCCTGTCATGTAATGCTGAGCTCAGCCTCTGGGGAGAGCTGTGAGTCTTAAGGTCTGTTGCCATGGAAACGCTGATCAGGTGTTTTATTTGTCGTCACCAGATGGTGAGTGTGTACCAGGTGTATCCACACTCCTGCTTCCTGTACCTGGGCAGCATCCTGGTGGACGAGTACGGCATGGAGGAGGGCTGCAGGCAGGGACTGCTGGACATGTTACAGGTAAACTCACCTGTTAGAGATTCATTTTAATAAAAACACCAACTGCTCCTGCCGTCACAACAGAAATTTGTTTTCATTGAACGTATTTTTTAGATAAACAGCAGCGACTTTTTATCTATTTATGTATTTATTATTCATATATATGTGTGTGTATATATATCTATATATATGAATAATGAGAAATATAAGCTAATTTTGTGACTTTTTAGTATTTTGTCTATTTCTGACCATATTAAAGTGAGAAAAGCGAGCTCAAATGTGAACTTTTGTTGTATTTTACGCACTAATTAAATCTCAAACACAGTATATTTAAACAATAAGAGCAGAGAACCTGTAAGAGTATCTCAAGTAAAGAAAAATCTCCTGATTTAGCCTGATTTCTGCAGTTGTACAGCTCTTTATTTGGCTAGTATCATTGTGTTGAGGTCATTTGGATTAGGACTTATTTTATGTACAAAGTATTTCTCTTTGAGAGATTAAAGGCAGTAGAGAATTTCAGGTTTTTTCTCACTCAGTCTTCTGCTGAGATGTAAACAGACTGATGATGATGAGCTGCTCTTCTTCCTCAGGCTCTGTGTATGCCAACCTTCCAGCTGCTGGAGCAGCCCAACGGTTTGAGGAATCATCCCGACACCGTGGACGACCTGTTCAGACTCGCCACCAGGTGAGTCACCCGGTAACGTTCGTCTGGCCGAGCGTGGCGAAGTAGAACAAGTTAGGCGAAGTTCTGCAGGTTTGTGTCAGAAATGCAGATCAGACACGACATTGGAACCACTGACGGGTCAGATTTTGTCATTAATTACCTGGTTACCACAAAGAGAAACTAAACGACCAAAAAGACACACAAAACGACCACAATGAGACATAAAGCAACCAAAAATGGACACAAAATGATCATAAGATGACACAAAATGACCAAATAGAGACGCATGACCACAATGAGGCACAAAATGACCAAAAAATACACAACACGACCAAAATGAGACACGAATTAACGACACAAGACGACCACAAAAAGATGCAAAATGATCACAGAAAGAGGCATTTTGACCAAAATGACCACAGTGAGGCGCAAAACAACCAAAAACAGACTCAAAATTACCACAATGAGACATAAAATGACCAAAAAGAGACAAAAAATGAACACGAGACACAAAATGATCAAAAAAAGACACAAAATGACCACAAAGACACACAAAATGACCACAGAGAAACAATGGCCAAAAAGAGCCCTGAAATGACCACAAGAGGGCACAAGAAGACATAAAAAACAACTACAAAGACACAAAAGATGACATACATGTGAAATGACCACAAAGTGACACAAATCATCCAGAAAATGACTCAAAATGATAACAAAGAGACACAAAACGACTACAGAAGGACCGTAAACAGATGTGAAACCTCCACTAACAGACACTGGGTGTATCCCGGCTCCACTAAGTCGTCCTTCCTGTCTGGTTCCAGGTTCGTCCAGAGGAGTCCCGTCACTTTACTCAGCAGCAGCATCATCGTTCACATCATCCAATGTGCCATCGCAGCCACGTCACTGGACCACCGAGACGCCAACTGCAGTGTCATGAAGTTTGTTCGAGACCTCATCCACACTGGAGTGGCCAACGACGTGAGTCTACCGAAAAGAGATCAGTAGAGATTGAAAGATTCCCCCAGAACGTCCTCAGAACGTCTGGTTCTTCATCTCCAGTAACTTTATCAATGATCAGAGTTCTACCTTCATACTGGGAATATTTACAGAGTTCCAGGTCCTTGAAGTCCATGGAGGAGAACGTTCTAGAGCAGACCTACAGACAACTGTTCAGTTTTAGGTAGATCTACTCTAGAACTTTCTCCAGTTGTCAGTAGATCTACTCTAGAACTTTCTCCAGCTGTCGGTAGGTCTGCTCGAGAACTTTCTCCAGTTGTCGGTAGGTCTATTCTAGAACTTTCTCCAGCTGTCGGTAGGTCTACTCTAGAACTTTCTCCAGCTGTCAGTAGGTCTACTCTAGAACTTTCTCCAGCTGTCGGTAGGTCTACTCTAGAACTTTCTCCAGCTGTCGGTAGGTCTGCTCTAGAACTTTCTCCAGCTGTCGGTAGGTCTGCTCTAGAACTTTCTCCAGCTGTCGGTAGGTCTGCTCTAGAACTTTCTCCAGCTGTCGGTAGGTCTACTCTAGAACTTTCTCCAGTTGTCGGTAGGTCTACTCTAGAACTTTCTTCGGGGGACGTTCTCCTTTCCTGCTTCCAGTCTTTAAGTTTAGTTTCACTTAGAACATTCTAGAACCTTAGTCCATAGAGGAGGGTCCAGATTTATCACTTTTTAATGGAGTTTTTCCATCATTTCTGATCCTCAGAATTTCAGTCCAGCACATAGAACTGTGACATTTAGGAGGAGAAACACATCTGAGTTCTGGTAAGAACTGAAAAATTACCACACAAAGATGCAAAATCACCCCTAAAAGAGCCGAAACTAGCCTGAAAGAGTCGAATATGCCAGGAAAAATACACAAAATTGTTACAAAACAGGTGAAATTGTGACAAAACTGAGATTCAGCATAAAAAAAACTTGCAAAATTATCCCAGAAACAGCCAAAATTACCCTGAAACGTTCAAATATTCCAGCAAAGATCACCACAGGAACGGCCAGATTTACCACAAAATGGACCAAAATTAGCCCAAAACAGCTGCAATTGAGACAAAAATTCAAATTTGACCCAAAAAACATGCAAAATAACCAAAAAACCTAAGGATTGGAAGCCATAAAGGAGAATATAAGGAGGACATTCTCCTCTATGGACTTCAAGGTTCTGGAAGTCTCCAGTTCTGAATGTTCTAAGTGAGACTTAACTCAAAGACAGAAAGTAAGAAAGGAGAACGTCCTCTGTAGAAAGATCTGGAGTAGACCTACCGACAACCATAAAGATAACTTCTGATCATTAATAAAGTCCATGTAGATGAAGAACCAGATGATTGTGTGGAACCCACTGGATCAGAACCTAACAGAACTCTGTCTGCAGCACGAGGAGGACTTCGAGGTGAGGAAGCGTCTGATTGGTCAGGCCATGGAGCAGCACGGCCAGCAGCTGATCACTCAGCTGATGCACTCCTGCTGCTTCTGCTTGCCGCCGTACACGCTGCCGGACGTCGCCGAGGTTCTCTGGGAGGTCATGGTGTTCGACCGGCCGGTAGGTGGACGCGCCGACGCCCGCTCAGGTGTGTCGGTTCCGGTGCGGGTTCTAAAGGCGGTTCTCCTCTGTTCTCAGACGTTCTGCCGCTGGTTAGAAAGCGCCCTGAAAGGTTTACCGAAGGAGACGTCAGGAGGAGCCGTGACGGTCACCCACAAACAGCTGACAGACTTCCACAAGCAAGTCACCAGGTGAGGAAACACTTAGCGGCAGCGTTAGCATCAGGCGGCAGCGTTAGCATCAGACGGCAACGTTGGCATCAGACGGCAGCGTTGGCATCAGACGGCAGCGTTGGCATCAGACGGCAGCGTTGGCATCAGACGGCAGCGTTGGCATCAGACGGCAGCGTTGGCATCAGACGGCAGCGTTGGCATCAGACGGCAGCGTTGGCATCAGACGGCAGCGTTGGCATCAGACGGCAGCGTTGGCATCAGACGGCAGCGTTGGCATCAGACGGCAACTTTAGCAAAAATCAGCAACATTAGCAGCAGAGAGCAACATTAGCATCAGACGGCAATGTTGGCAAAAATCAGCAACATTGGTGTCATCAGTCACAAAAGAGCAGCAACATCAGTTACAAGATTAACAGAAAACAACCAACAATATTAGCAACAGGAAGCAACAAGAACAGCAGGTTGTTCTGCACAGACTCCTGTCAACAGCTGCTCTCATCACAGACGACTGTCTGCAATAGTTGCTTCAAATGTTAGATTTAGTTGCCACATCATGATTTAGATTCAGTAAACTGAACATAAACAGAATCTGAAGCTTCATCAACCGTTGGTCAACATGTTGCCCTTCAGATAAAAACGTCAACCTGTAAAACCAGCAGCAGTTTGACGACGTTAAAACTGAGTTTTTCTGCTTCGTACGTCAGAAATAAAACCTTCCTGCTCTGAATCCCATCGGATTTATTCAACTGCAGGTTTTAGAGTTTAACCCTCAGATTATGGACCAATGAGCAGCGAGTCTGGCAGGTTTCTGCTTCGTCAGGGTGTTTAGAAACGGAAGCTTCAGCTGTGACTCATCAGGGACGCGGCAAACAGCATGGAGCCTTCTGATTGGTCGCCTCAGTATTCCACGATCCACTAGGATTTTGTTGAGACTCGTCTGAAGATGGAACGCAGAAGAACAGGAGTCCAGAAACAAGTTCAGACAACACCTGAAGCTGGGAGGAAACTCACCTGAAGGAAACTCACCTGAAGGAAGCTCACCTGAGCTCCAGCAGGATGACTTCAGACTCAATCTGAGAGCAGGATTCACCTGGAAAATAATCCAAAATAAGAGAAACAAACTGGTCTGCTGTGTTTGCAAACGGCGCCACCTTTAGGACAGGTCAGAGCTGTTACCATAGCAACCAGAATAACTCACCTGTTTCACTGTCCGTGTTTCTTCTTCTTGTCTTGTTCCAGTGCGGAGGAGTGTAAACAGGTGTGCTGGGCCATCAGAGAGTTCACCAGACTGTTTCGATAGCTGCAAGCTTCACACAACACCAGGTAACTGATTACACAGGTAACTGATTACACTGGTAACTGATTACACTGGTAACTAGATACACAGGTAACTAGATACACAAGTAATCCGTCATACATGTAACACTTCACACATGTAACAAGTCTACAGGTCTTACAAAGTAACTTCAAAGGTAACTGTTCACACAGGTAGCTAGTCCCAGGTAACTGTGGTCACACCTGTCTTCTGTCGTCCTGCAGGTTAAATCTTTTGTTGACCAACATTCAGAGGTGACGGCAGACGAGGATCCAAAGGGATGAAGATGAAGATTGAGGGACTTTGAATGTGAATCAGGACGAATCGCTCTGAGGGACTGATTGGACGGACTGAGTCCAACCCCCCACCTCACCTGACCTTACCTCACCTCACCTGCAGCAGGTGTTTGGTGGGCGGGGTCGGGCCCAGCGGGCGGGCGGGGTCGGGACAGGGAGGAGTTCACCTGGCGAGGATCAGTCCTGCTGCTTCTACGGAAACGACAAATCAGAGGACGCACCTGGTCAACAGTTTTTAAGAAGAGATTTATTTTCGGGACTTTTGGTCGTGATGTTTTATGTCCGTGCCATAAAAGGAGCCAGATGATTTCCCATGATGCTCTTGGCGGAGCGGCTGCCTGAAGAGGCGAGATGCTGGAGGATTTGACGTCACCTTTGACCTTTTTAACTTTGGTTGAATTTTAGTTGTTTTTCCACAAAGTGAGACAGAGTGAACTCTGGGTAATGAGGCGGAGAGACTGACACCATGACATCATCTGTGATGTAGCCTTGTTGTAAACAATAAAAAAACCTGAGACAAGGAACGACTGCCCCGCTGTTTCCAGCTTCTAGTTCACCGAACCGGAGTGGAGGCGGTGCTGATTAACTGATGGAAAATAGATTAAACTGTAAGGAAAAAGAAGGTCGTACATCCTTCAGAATCACTCAGTAGTTGTCCATAATGAACCTAAATTCATCAAGTTTACTCAGTGACTGTCCAAAATGGGCCATAAGTCATCAAAATAAACAATAGTTGTCCCAATCTAACCATAATTCATCAAGTTTGCTCAATTATTATCTAAATTGAGCCACAATTCATCAAAAATAACAATAGTTGTCTGAAATATTCCAAAATTTGGGCAGATTGATCAAGAACTATCTAAAATTGGCCATGATTCATGGAAGTTGCTCACGAAGTGTTCAAAATTTACCTAAATTGATTAAATTTGCTCAATAGCTGCCAAAAATAAACCGTCATTCATTGAAATTGCTCAGTAATTGTCCAAAATGATCCCCAAGTCATCGAGTTTACTCAATGGTTGCCCAAAATGAACCTAGATTCATCAGAATTACTCAATAATTGACAAAAAATAAACAGTAATTCATCAAGTTTACTCAATGATTCCCCAAAATAAAACCATAATTCATAAAAAAACAAAAAAACAATAGTTGTCCAAAATTGACCATGGTTCATCAAAATTAACAAATGGAGATCAGCTGTAGTTCCTGGTTATTCCACCAGGTGGAGCATCTAACTGTTTATTCCTGTAGAGACCAGAGGAGGTGTCACTCAGACTACAGTTCATGTTAAAGCAGAGAGCATTGTGGGAGTTTAGCTAGTAAAGGGGCACCATGACAAAGACTAATGTGGTGTTTAATGACCTCTGAGAACTGTTGTTGGTAACAAGAACATCGTTCTTAGAGTACCGGGGAGTCTCTACTTACTTTGGAATTCTGTTGTAGCGCAATGTTTGCCGTAAGTCGGAACTCACATATATACATAAGTATTGATGTCACTAACCTACACTAACACAGAGGTAGTATCATAATCTAGGACATGAAAACACTCTACAGTAAAACGAAAGGTTTCCAAAAAAAACAACACAAATGTAAGCGCATGTAGCACAGTCCAGTGTGGCGTACAACCGCTAAACAAAGCCGTCTTCCTCGTGTAGCGCTGTGTGACGACGTATTCATCCACTCCGCTCACCAGCTAGATTGAAATTACTTTAAACGTTGTAAACGGTGTCCGTCTGAATGATGGAACAAGACTTTGTAAATTTATGGGAGATGGAGATGTAACCACGAAACGCTGTAGTTATTATGACCAGACCACTAGTACACATGTTGATGCTGTAAAATGGTTCAATTAGTGTACAGAAACATGATGGATTAACTGGTTACTGATTGATAAAGTGGTTGATTATTGGTTAAGAAACATGCTTAAAATCTGACGGATGAATGGTTCAGTTTCTTAATGAGGTGGAAGACTTGTTACCATAGTAACCCAAGGATGTGGTCGATTAAACTCAGTCTAAAGTTGGTTAACAGAGTTTAGCAGCAACAGGCTCCATGACAGCGACTTTGACGGTTAATGACTTACATCCAGAGCTCTCATGGTGCCTTTATGCAGATCTATGTGTTCATGGATAAAAATACTTCATCAGTTTATGGAAAAATGTTCTGGATGACGTATGTCCAGGTGAGTTTCTGATTGGCTCATTACTGCCCCCAGTGGTTGATAAAGAACCTCAAACTGCAGATTTGATGTTCCAAGCTGCTGTCAGCTGTTCCTTCTCTGCCACTGGGGGGCGCTGGGCATCCAGAAAACATGGGTAGACCTGCTCTAAACAATAAGGTTAATAAAAAAAAAAGATAAATTAAAAAAAAAAAGATGAAGAAATGATAGATTTAGTTTCAGGAGGGAACCCTGTACAGATGAAGACAGAAAACCAAAATATGTTCCACCAGATAAGAATGTAGAATGCCAAAACTAACAGGATGTTCTGCAGCTTTTCTAGTTAATCTGAATCCAAATTATGCAAAATATGCCTAAAAAAATATAAATGTAGTCTTAAAACAGAGACAAATATTCATAAGGTCTCCAGAATCTGATCCAGAATATCAATAAAATGTTCCAAAAATGTTTGTCAATATCTTAGAAATATTTCAAAATTCTGTATTTTTCTAAAAAAAAAATGGCGGAAAAATGTCCCCCCCAAAAAATCTCACCAATATTAAAGAAAAGTATAAAAAGCATGAAAAAAATCAATATAATGCCCCAAAAAATCAATTAAAAGTAACAAAGTAGATTATTATTATTATTATAATTATTATTATCGTTATTTTATATTGGTAAGTATTTTTATGTTGGAGTATTTATATTTTTACTGAGGATCCGTGTACTTCCACCTAAGTTCTACAGTTTTACCCCATAATGGTTGTAGAAGTTCAAGGAGCCAAAAGAACATTAAAGAACCTTTTTCAGTTCAGTTTGGTGGAAACCAACAAACCACCAGAACCTGGTTTAGACCACCAGAACCTGGTTTAGACCACCAGAACCTGGTTTAGACCAGCAGGTAGATGAGAACCTGCTGTCAGTTGTGAGTTCAGGTGTTTTTCTGAAACCCGACACCGGCCCAGGAATGTGAACAGGTGATGTCATCGCCACCCTCTGGGTAATGTGATGTCATCGTTCTGTTCCTGCAGAGACCCGTCTGCTGGGAGTTCTGGTCAGACTGGTTCCTGCTGGTACACTCTGATGAATACTGGTTCTAACTGGAACCACAACGAGTCGACACAGTGATGCTAAAGAACTCTTCTTAGTCCCACAAAGAACCTTTCAGGAAACAGTTCTTTAAAAAGCCGTTTGTGAAAACAGTTCTGTAAGGAACCCCCAAAAGGTCCTCAGAGAGTAAATTAAAAAAAGTTCCTTGGGTCACCATAATTTGGAACCCCAAAGGAACAATTAAAAAGTAGTTATTTGATTTATTCTAAATAGTGCTGTAAAGAACCTCAGCAAAAATAGGTTCTTAGAGGAACCTTTTCAAACTATTCTTCAGAGGCTTTGAAGAAATCTGCTCATTAATTTAATGCCAGTCGGCTGATACAAGTGCAGAATTAGTCTGTAGGTCTTAAATATTCAGAGGAACCAGATGTCAACATGATCTTTGATGGATCATCACTGGAAGAGAGAGTCGGAGTCGGTTCTAGAAAGAATACTGCAGCGTTTATTGAAATCCTGAACACTCTGGGCTTAAAGGTTTGTCTAATGAAATGATTTACACTCAGCTGGTCAAGAGTCTGTCCTCACTGATCCTGAGAGCTTCACCCAAAACCAACTCCACTCCTCGTCCTGGTCCTGGTCCTTGATGACGTTTCACTTGAGGAGGACGACTGAGAATCTACAGACTGTCCTCCAAAGTTCTGACAGATGATCAATAATCTATAAAAACCCTGACAGGAAACGATCAGAACAACAAGAGTTCATCAAAGGACCAGTCCTGCTGTCCGGAGGAGGTCCTGGATGTGTTCAGGGCCTGGCGGGGGTCCAGGGCCCCTGGATCTGTTGACTCTGCAGGAGCCTCTGCAGCTCCTTGAACTGCTCCACCGTCTGGTCCTTCACATCCGGGTTGGAGATCTGCAGCCGGATGCTGTCCGTGGACCAGCTCAGTTCTCCAGAGAACATCTCCGTCAGGATCCGAGCCACCACAGGAACCACCTGAGAACGTAAAGGGAACCAGTTTAAACCCAGACCAAGCAGAACCACAACAACCCAGCTCTGAATCCTAAACTAGATCCATCTGGTTCAGAGTCCCAGAAATACGGAGGCTTGTTCGACATAACACTGCTGTAGTATGTCACGTGCACGTTCATGCTCATGCATGTTCATGCTTGTGCACATCTGTGGTGCTGGACATTTGTCCTAAAGCATATTTTGAGCTTGTTCATGTTCCTGGTCATGCACAGGGTGTGGGAAAGTTAAATCTGGTATATGCTAACTGCTAAGTAACTACGCTAATGTGCTGAATATGTTAACTAACTAGCTAAATATACTAACTAGCTGAACATGCTAACTAACTAAATATAAGAACTAGCTGAACATGCTAACTAACTAAATATACTAACTAGCTCAATATGCTAACTGCTCATATTGACAGTTGATAGTTCCGTGATTCTGGAGACTGTTAAATGGCGATATTTAGGTTAGCATCTTATGTTCTGTGATTCTGAGTAGCATATTAGGCTAGTTAGCATACTTTGCCAGTTAGCATAGCTAGTTAATTTGGCAGAATAGTATATTTCCTTAGCTAGTTGCATGTGCTAATAGGCTAAGCTAACTATCCACAGTCAACAGTCTCATCATTTATATGGTGGACGTCCATTTCACTGTTGTGTATTTGTTGTTATTGTGTCAGCTTGTGGTTGTGTTATAGCCTGTCGGCTTTATAAGCTGATAATCTGATTTCAGTGCTACCTTACTGTACCTTACTTGACTCTGTACAGCCCCCTGACTGCTTCCAGGTGATCCAATCAGATAGAGCAGCTGCCTGACAGTTAACCTTGTTTATTTACGTTCTATTTAAAGCTACAGACCCTCAAACAACCCGTTTAGAACCAAACTAAAAGAAGAGGTCTTACGGTCAGTAAGGGGCTCAATGTGAGAAGGAGTCAGTTAGTTGGACATTACCTGGACGATGATGAGTTTCTTCTCTTTGGGTTTCTTGTCAGGCCAGTCCTCCCCGAAACAGAAGTAGATCTCAAAGGGCGGAGGGTTTGGAGCTTCGCCTTTCTGGTACAGGATGAGTTCTGTGGACAGAAGAACGTCTGTTAGATCACACCTGGAGGCTGAGGTGAGCAAACCAAACCAACCTGGACAACAGCAACCTTGCAGGAAGTTGTTGAGGCTGAACACTTTGATCTTCTTCTCCCTCTCCATGGGGTTGGGAGGTCCCTGCTCTGGCATACCCGGTCCGGACCAGAACACCTTACACTGGCAGAGCCGGATGGCGTAGATGTCCTGCTCCCAGATCTCCAGGATCAGACCGCGGTCCATCACGTCCAGAAGAGCCTCCGTGTAGAACCGCTGCTTCTGGTTCTGAATCTCAGACGTTCCCGGGAACAGCACCTGCTGCAGGGTGACGGGTCCGAACAGATCCACCTGGTCCGGGGTTGGTTCCAGGTGTCCGTAGTACAGCCGGCAGCCCTGAGGGTTACTGACCGTCAGAGAACCCATAGCTCGGCCTCGGTACTGGAACTTCAGGTCCAGATCTGTTACTGTGGCAACAAGAGGGAGAGACTGTTACCCCGGCAACACAAAGGACAAGGACAGTAGTAACTGAGGGTTTACAGTAGGGGGCGCTGCAGCACTGTGGACCTACCAATGGACATCTGGACTAACACCATGATGCCACCAGCCCAGTTTGAATCCGTTTCTCGAAATCAGACTGTGAGCTCATAAAACAACATCCTGAATGTGTTTAACCGCAGAACCAGTTCCACCCTGAACCACACCTTCATCACTGAGCCGGCAGGTGAAGCAACAGAACAGACTTTTATCCTCTTATTAATCCTAGGGTTCCTCTGCTGACACTGAAATGTTCGGAACAACTTCACCATCCTGAAAAACCCATAAACTGGATCTGGGACTGGAGCCCAACAGTGCCTCCTCATCATAACCCAAGGGTTCTACAGGACTGAACACCTGGTGGACTGGTCCAGGACCAGGACAGAACCCCCATCTGTCCTCTTAAATCTGGACTAATCAGAACTATTTGAAGACTTCAGGCTCTAATGGATCCAGTCCACCTATCCTCTGGTCTATACAGAGCTCTTGCGAGTGTCCTCTAGTCTGGTTCCAAATGGCCTTAGGTCTATTTGGAAATATTCTGACTGTTCTTTGGGCTTTGTGGAACTGTTCTGGTTGTACCCTGGTCTACCTGGCACTTTTCGGGCTGTCTTCTAGTCTATGTGGAACTGTTCTGAGGATCCCCCAGTCTGAGTAGAACTGTTGTAATTGTCCGTTCATCTCTGTGGAATTGTTCTGGCTGTCTTCTGGTCTATGTGGAACCATTTTGACTGTCTTTTTGTCTATGTACAAGTGTTCTGAATGTCCTCAGATCTATTTGGAAGTGTCCCAACCGTCTGTTCTGGTCTAAATTTAGTTCTGTATGGTCATTCTCGGCATTCTGTTTGGAACCTGTGTTGTAAGGTAGTATCTCCCTCAAAAAGACACTACCTGACTTTTATCAATATGTAACCTGTCCAACTAGGCAGGACAAAATTACTGATCTTTGTTATGGATCTGTTAAGGAGGCATATAAATCTCTCCCATTAAATGGGATTAACGGTGAATTTCAGCTGCTCCCTTCAGGTCAGAGGTTCAGGGTACCCGCCTGTAAAACTAGACTCTACAAAAACAGCTTTGTACCAGCAGCAATCTGTGCTATCAACAAATAAGAGAAACTGAAATGTAACTAATGCAGTTATTCCTTGTATTGCTTCTCTCATCTTAATCTTATAGATGGCACATTTTTATCTAGCTTGGTCTGATATATTTTTAACCATTTTTATTTATTTATTTAGTTATTTTTTACTATGCTTTTAATTTATTTTGCTTTTACTTTGGGGCCATCTTCTTTGTTCTTTTAGCCCCAGCACTGTCGTGTCTTGTCTTGTGTTGTTTTTTAGGTATGTTACAATACGAGAGAACTTACTCACTGTAAACTGAATTTACCTAAGGGTACAATAAATATTTTGAATCTTGAAATTTGTAACAACATAAAACTTCTGTCAGAGGACGCACTCACGTGGGACGCTGCTCAGCAGGTCGTACTTGCAGGGTTGGTGGTTCTGAGGGTCCCCCTGGTTCTGGATGGCCCCCATGTTCCTGGCCTCCAGCGGGTCAAGCCCCGGGTGAGCAGAGGCCCCGACACCGGGCAGAGAGTTCAGGTCAGGGAGTCCGTCACGGAGACCTCCAGGATGAGCAAAGCTGCCCTGATCCACCATCTGACCCTGAGGCTGGAGGTCAGAGGTCATGGGAACGTCTGAGGTCATGGGAACGTCTGAGGCCATGGGAACGTCTGAGGCCATGGGCAGAACTCTGTCCTGGAGCAGCGGCACCGGGATGACATGTGGCCGTCCGAACGTCCCATTGGTGGATAAACCGAACCGATCCGTGAAGGAGGCGAAAGAGGAGGGGTCACTGATTCTGGGGTCTGACGACATCATCAGATTACATCAGCAGCCACTGTGTTTCCATGGAGACACTGAGCTAAATATTATACTTACTGATGGTGAGGTCGTTGAGACTGGGCATCTGGAAGCAAGAACAGAATTATGGTCAGTCAGGTGACAGCATGTCCACTAGGAATGTCCTGATCCTGATCCTAAATCTGGACCAGGGCACCATGACAAAGACTTCTGTCAGGCAATCACAATCCTCGTCAATGCCGATGTGTATGAAGCCAGAGGTCATTAAGAGTCACAAAAGTCTTTGTCATGGTGTCCTACAGTGCCCTCTGCTGGTTAACGTCAACAGCTCATAGTGACGCCTCCTCTGGTCTCTACAGTATTAAACAGTAAGAGACGACACCGGGTGGAACAGTTGGATCAGGGTCAAAAAAGCTTGATGTGGACGTCCCTAAAGTCAACCTATTATTTGTTTTCGATCTCACCTCCTCGTCATCATCGTCAACACCGTCTGAAACAGAAACAATTGGATGTTAGAAGACCTCAACGGGACAGTTTACAGAAATTCAACGTGTAAACAGCATGGAGGCAATGTTGCAGATTAAACACCAACATCTAGACCTCTATGAAGACCAACATCTATGGACTCTAGGTTCTGTTTCCTACCAATGAGTCCACATCAACCTGTAGTCTAAACATCTAAAAACTGGAACCTTGTCTTGTCAACTTCTACTGATGTTAGAGCCTCAAAAGTTGGTGAAATTTTGACCAAAGACTGTATTTTAGTAGAAATATGGATCCATCCATTGATAAACACTTATAGGAACTTCATGGGCACACTAGACCAGCCTGGACTGAACATTTTGTACTTGGTTCCATATTTGAAGATTAATAAAAAGGAAATTTGTCCTTATTCATTTGAAAATCAACACGTGAAAGCTCCTCCACGGGTCTCCTGACACCTGAAATGATTTTTAAAAAAAAAATCCCGTCCAGGTGAGTTTGTTCACCTGCGTTCCCCGGCTGCTCGCACACCTCGTAGATCTTGTACGGTTGGACCGGCGTCTCTTTGGTTCCGTCGTATTTCAGCTGGAACTCTCTGCTTTTGTTCAGAGCACAGCGAAGGTTTGCTTTCCACTTCGCCGGGTCGGGTTCGTCCACGCCTTCCTGATATTTACCCGTTTCCAGAGCCCACGCCTGCAAGACACAGAGCAGGGACGAACACAACAACACCCTCTTAATAAATGTTTATATGCGAATCCAACTTTAGTCCAGGTTCAAATACACTCGGTACATTCAGTGGAAGAGAGTTCATGTTCGGCTAAGCTAAGCCTTTATTAAAGATGTGCTCTTCTTTCTGTTAATCTGACAGCATCTGAACACGCCGGCTTCATTTCTGCTTAATTTCCTGTAAAAGTCGCAGCAGCAATCTGACTACTGTGGACCAAAAATAATTTCACTTTCAACACGGCACAAAATCTGAAAATTTTTCCACATTTTAGCTCCAAAATTGGTCCATAAAGGTCACAGTTAAGTTTCATGTCTATTACAAAGTGAAATGTACATAAACATCTACTGATGTTAGAGAGTCAAAAGTTGCTCCAAAGACTGTATTTTCATGGAAATATGGATCCATCCATAGATATACACTGACAGGAACTTTATGAGACACTCGATCATCCTGGATTGGAGATTTTAGACATTTTTTACATGTTCAAGGATGAATACTCAATAATGTCATTCTCGACTGTTTATGATGTTGCTCAGGGTCCAAGTAAATTTTGAATCATTTTGAAACAAGGTTTGAACTTATTTTGGATGTTTCTGAGCAATTCTAGACATGTTTCAAGTCATTTTTGAGCAAATTTTGTCAAATTAGAGAGAGTTTTTACTCATTTTGGACATGTCTTTCGGTTACTTTTTGGACAATTTGGACTAATTTTGTACAAGTATCAAGTCCAAATTGTAAGAAACTAGAACCACCCATCAGATTCTACTGATGTTAGAGCCTCAACAGTTGGTGAAATGTCAACCAAAGACTGTATGTTAGTAGAAACATGGATCCATCTATAAACACTTACAGGAACTTTATGGAGACACCAGACCACCAACAATTTGTGTAATGCACTTTATCCACTTTCAAGGTCCAACAACTATTCATTAGTGTCATTATGGATAATCATTATCTTTTCTTGGACATGTTTTAGACATTCATGACAAGTTTCAAGTAATTTTGGACAATTATTTTTAGAAGAAATACGGATCCATCCACACATATACACTTACAGGAACTTTATGGAGACACACCACCACCTTTTGTTTGAAATTTTTGCACTTTCTTTCATTGTTAAGGATTAAAATTGTCAACTTGGCCTCTTGTGGAATCATTTAATCATTTAAATCTGATGGAAAATATCCTGTCTGTGTTCTCACCACACTCCATGACTGTAGGAGTTTAACTTCTGGAGATACTGAACATCTATACTGTCTAAATAACAGAAAAGCTGTCAGTTTCCCAGCAGATCTAGCATCTGAACAGGCCTACAGAGGTGGCCTGAGTGTGTTTGTGTCAGTTCTAAACTCTGTTCGAAGTGAAAGAGGAAGTGGATAAAGAGGAATCGACATCATCAGGTTCAAGTGAACTCGTTCAGAAAGCGTGAAATGAAACCGAGCCGAGGAGGAAGTCAAACGACTTCTTCTTCTTCTTCTCTGGACTCAATGAGCTCCTTTACTTCTACATTCAGTAACATGTAAATAACGTAACGTCAGCTGTGATTTCATGTTTTTAATCAGCTCAGGGTGGAACTCTCACCTTGAAGATGGTGTTTTCCTCGTCAGACACCGGCGTGTGACGGGTCGCGTGTTTCCAGGGAATCTGGAAGAGTCGGTGGTCCGGTCTGAGCCACTGGAGACCAGGATACCTGCCGCTGTTCACCTGGGCCACGAGCCAGGGCTTCAGACGGATCCGCCGGGGCTGGACGCTCATGGTGGGGGGATTGGGAGCACTGGGAGCACTGGGGGAACACTGGGAGAACACTAGGGTGCACTGGGAGAACACTAGAGTACACTGGGAACACTGGGGGAACAATGGGAGAACACTGGGAACACTAGGAGCATTGGGAACACTGGCATCTGTGGATGAACAGAAGAACGGGTCATTGGTTTGGTATTTGGATTTAACAGGAAGTAGTCTGATCCCTGTAAACATCAGAACCTCCTTCACCTGAACCAGATCACCGGTTAGAACCTCCAGAACCAGACAAGAACAGAAGAACTTTAAAACAGAAGCAGAAAGGTTCTGGTTTCATGTTCTGACTTCTGGGTCTGCAGGTTAAACTGGTTCATAAAACCAGTAGAAACTGGATTCTGCAGAGTCCAAGACTGAAAATTCAGAGTCTCTAAACCAGATAGCTAGTTAGATAGCTAGTCAGGTAGTTAGTTAGCTAGCTAGTTAGTCTGTTAGTTAGTTAGCTAGTCAGTTAATTTATTAGTTAGGTAGTTGGTTAGTTAGCTTGTTAGTCAGTCAGTTAGTTAGTTAATTAACTCATTAGTTAGCTACTTAGTCAGATAGTTAGTTATTTAGCTAGGTAGTTAGTAGCTAGTTAGCTAGCTAGTCAGATAGTTAGTTAGCTAGTTAGTCTGATAGTTAGTTAATTTGTTAGCTAGGTGGTTAGTAAGCTAGTTAGCGAACTAGTCAGATAGTTACTTAGCTAGTTAGTCAGATAATTATTTAGCTAGGTGGTTAGAAGGCCAGTTAGTTAGCTAGTCAGGTAGTTAGCTAGTTAGTCAATCAGTTAGTGAGTTGAATACGTAGTTATCAGTTAGTCAGATAGTCAGTTAGGTAGTTAGCTAGTCAGTCAGATAGGTAGTTAATTAGTTATCTCACTATCACTGAGGTCATCTAGTGTTTTCTTTCACATTTAAACTGTTTTCAGCTTCTGGCTGCTGAAATTGATTCAACATGTTTGAGTTCCTCAAAGTTTTAGGAAGTTACCAAGTCACAGGATCAGATCTGACAGAACATTTAGACCAGATCAGAACATTTAGACCAGAACAGAACATTTAGACCTCATCAGAACATTTAGACCAGATCAGAACATTTAGACCTGATCAGAACATTTAAACCAGATCAGAACATTTAGACCTGATCAAAACATTTAAACCTGATCAGAACATTTAAACCAGATCAGAACATTTAACCCGGGTTAGAACATTTAGAACTGATTAGAACATTTAGACCAGAACAGAACATTTAGACCAGATCGGAACATTTAGACCTGATCAGAACATTTAGACCTGATCAGAACATTTAAACCAGATCAGAACAGAACATTTAGACCTGATCAAAACATTTAACCCGGGTTAGAACATTTAGACCAGAACAGAACATTTAGACCAGATCGGAACATTTAGACCAGATCAGAACATTTAGACCAGAACAGAACATTTAGACCTGATCAAAACATTTAACCCGGGTTAGAACATTTAGAACTGATTAGAACATTTAGACCAGATCGGAACATTTAGACCAGAACAGAACAGAACATTTAGACCTGATCAAAACATTTAACCCGGGTTAGAACATTTAGAACTGATTAGAACATTTAGACCAGATCAGAACATTTAGACCAGAACAGAACATTTAGACCAGATCAGAACATTTAGACCAGAACAGAACATTTAGACCAGATCAGAACATTTAGACCAGAACAGAACATTTAGACCAGAACAGAACATTTTAAAACAGAACAGAACATTTCAGACCAGGTCAGATCATTTAACCCGGGTCAGACCGGAACCATCTTTAACCCACAGAAGCGATCAACAGGTAAGGCTGCTCTATTGGACTCACCTGGTCTGGTTCCGGTCCTGGTTCTGAGTCTGCGCCGTGCGAGTCGACAAACTTGGCGCGAGCTCCCGTGGCAGTCCTCCGCGGTGACGTCAACAAACACACAATGCCACGAACAAACAAACAAATAAACAAACAAACAGCAGAGTCGTGAACGAGCAGCAGAAACTTCGGGGAAAGCCAGAATCCAGTAACGTCAACTGCAGCGCAAGAAAACTACTTCCGGTTAGAGTTCCAGCCGTTTTCACAATAAAAGCTTCAGATACGGCAGAAATTCATGTTTAGATAGTCAATGTTTGTTCGTGAATTCTTCTTTTGAACCTCAAAATGTATTTTTTTTATTAAATCAAGAGATAAACCAAACAATGGTATGGAATTAATTCTTGTTTAAACATTGTTTTCTCAGTGTTGCGTTTTATTTTGAAGGTTCACCGGCTTGTTTCCGGTGTGTACAGGTTATTCACATCCGCCCTTATTTTGCAGAAGCTGAAGGTTCCTTCCTGGTTCTGCTGAGCGCCAAACTGAAAACTCGTGTTTCATTTTCATATGAACCACAAAGAATTAAAAGCATAGCAAAAAAAAAAAACGAAACAAAAATTTTAAAAAATCAATAAAGCAGCAGAAATAATAAGAAAAATGATCAATACATCAAAAGATAATTAAAATATTAATGAAACTGAAATAATTAATAATCTTGATCAAATTTCAGTGATAGTGAGAAAGTTTTACAGTTTCACTCTTTTATTATTTATCATTATCAGGATTGTAAAAATGTCAACCACAGTTTTGTTATTTTTCTGTTGTGTGATTTTCACTCTTTATGGGACATTTTAATTTTAGCTCTTTTATTTTGAAGCTTCTGGTTCCTGTAGAGGATAGTGGAGCTCTGATTTAATTAATGAGATTTAATTAATTAATTAAATGATTTAATTAATTTAATTAATTCATCTTTAATTAATTCTTCAATGTTAGATCTGATTAATCTCTCTCTAGTAACAGGCTATGTACCACAGGCTTTTAAGGTTGCTGTCATCAAACCTTTGCTTAAAAAGCCCACTTTAGATCCAGATGTGTTAGCTAACTATAGACCAATATCCAACCTACCATTTCTCTCTAAAATTCTGGAAAGAACAGTTGCAAATCAATTAAGTGAACACTTACAAAGGAATAATTTGTTTGAAATGTTTCAGTCAGGCTTCAGAGTGCATCATAGCACAGAAACAGCTCTAGTGAAAGTTACTAATGACCTTCTCATAGCATCAGATAATGGACTAGTCTCTATACTTGTTTTGTTAGATCTCAGTGCAGCGTTTGACACAATCGACCACAACATTTTATTACAGCGTCTAGAACATTCAATTGGCATTAAAGGGACAGCACTGGACTGGTTTAAATCCTACTTATCAGATAGGTTCCAGTTTGTGCATGTCAACAATAACTCTTCTGAGCATACTAAAGTTAATCATGGAGTTCCTCAGGGTTCTGTCTTAGGACCGATACTTTTCACATTATACATGCTTCCTTTAGGCAATATTATTAGGAAGCATTGTATTAACTTCCATTGTTATGCAGATGACACACAATTGTATTTATCTATGAAGCCAGATGAAACTGATCAGTTAGCTAGACTGCAAGATTGTCTTAAGGACATTAAAACCTGGATGACTTTTAACTTCCTACTGCTAAATTCAGACAAAACTGAAGTCATTGTATTTGGCCCCAAACATCTTAGAAACTCGCTTTCAAAGCAAATAGTTACTCTGGAAGGCATCACGTTGGCCTCCAGTACTACTGTGAGGAATCTTGGAGTTATTTTTGACCAGGACATGTCTTTTAACTCGCACATAAAGCAAGTCTGTAGGACTTCCTTTTTTCACCTGCGTAATATTGTAAAAATCAGGAACATTCTGTCTCAGAGTGATGCAGAAAAACTAGTTCATGCTTTTGTTACTTCCAGGCTTGACTATTGCAATTCCTTATTATCGGGTTGTCCAAATAGTTCTCTCAAACATCTACAGTTGATCCAAAACGCTGCTGCGAGAGTACTGACAGGAGTTAGCAAAAGAGATCATATTTCCCCTATACTTGCTTCTCTTCACTGGCTTCCTGTTAAATCCAGAATAGAATTTAAAATCCTTCTTCTGACATATAAAGCTCTTAATAACCAATCTCCATCATATCTTAAAGATCTGATAGTACCTTATTATCCTAGTAGAACTCTTCGCTCTCAAGCTGCAGGCTTACTTGTTGTTCCTAGAATTTCTAAAAGTAGAATGGGAGGCAGAGCCTTCAGTTATCAGCTCCTCTCCTGTGGAACCTGCTCCCAGTTTGGGTTCTGGAGGCAGATACCCTCTCTATTTTTAAGACCAGGCTTAAAGCGTTCCTTTTTGACAAATCTTATAGTTGGGGCTGACTGGGTGACCCACAGGGGTTCGGCTTGTGTCTTCATTGCACAGCTGACTCCCTCTTGGACGTCCCTTCGTTCTGCCTCTAGTCATGCTGCTATAGGCCTATAGGCTGCTGGGGGACTTCTCTGGATGCACTGAGCCCTTCTCTATCTACCTTTACATTTAATATGTATACCGTTATTGCAGTACATTCACTCTGTTTCCCCCGTGCTATTTCTCCGAGTGTCCCTGGTCCCAGAGCTGGATGCTTCAGATCTGCGGTTGATGTTCCACCAGCTGGTCCAGTCTCCACCATGTCCACTGTGGGATGCTGCTGCTGACCTTCCTCCAGCCCTCTGCTTCCAACTCCCTTTTTCCACCAGTCAACTCTGCATTGCCTTCACTATACTGTTATGCTAACTTACATACTGTTTGAATTTTACTGCTAGCTATATATGGAGTATGTTTAATGTCAGAGCCGTACATCATCAGAGTAAACTATGAGTCAGTTTTCAATGTTAGCTTATACTTTGTTTGTGTCATATATCCTGTCATGCATGTATCCAAATGTGTGTTGTGTTTTCCTTGCTTTCCCACCCCTCCCTCTTCTCCCATCCCTCCCCCTTGCCCTCTTCTGTCCTTCTCAACCCCCCCGGCCAGCAGGCAGATGGGTCCCCCCTATATAGAGCCGGGTTCTGCTCGAGGTTTCTTCCCTGTTAAAAGGGTGTTTTCCTGCCACTGTCGCCTTTGGGCTTGCTCTGGGGGTCAGGCATTTGGGTTCTGTAAAGCGTCTTGAGACGAGTTGACTGTAATTGACGCTATATAAATAAAATTGAATTGAATTGAATTGAATTGATTGGATCATTGACCCAGATTCGGACACCTGAGGAGGATAAAACACCTGAGTTTGAGTCCATCTGTAATCTGACTGACGATAAACTGGTGAACTGCAGGTACGGCACACGGCTGTTAGCGTGATGTTAGCGTGTTCAGACAGAAACAGGAAGCTGATGAGCTGCAGGACGAACAAGAAAGGAAGCTCTACCTTCATACTGGGAATATTTCCAGAGTTCCATAGAGGTGGCTCTAGATTTATGACTTTTTAATGGACTTTTTCAGAACTTCATCAGTCTAGCAGATAGAACCAGGACATTTAGGAGGAGAAACATCTGAGTACTGGTAAAAACTGCAACTAAAAAAGCTGGAAAATTATCACGAAACTGGCCAAAATTACCACAAAAAGAAAAACATCACCCCAAAAAGAGCCAAAACTACCCTGAAAAATTCAAATATGCCAGGAAGAACACCCAAAATCACAACAAAAAGAACCCAAACTACCTAAAACAGAAGAAATTGCAACAAAAACTCAAAATTTGGCACAAAAAACCTGCAAAATTTTGACAAAAACACACAAAATCACTCCAAAAACAGCCAAAACTACCTTAAAAGGTTCAAATATGCCTGGAAAAACATCCAAAATCACCACAGAAGAACCAAAATTACCCTGAAACATTCAAATATGCCAGCAAAAACAGAGAAAACTGCCACAGAAATGACCAAATTTAGTGATTTTCCATGTTTGAGTGTTTCTGGGTAATTTTGTGTCTTTTTCTGGTAGTTTTGGCTCTTTATGGGCTAATTTTGCAAGTTTTCTGTGTACTTTTTGTGGTGCTTTTGAACGTTTTTCCTGGCATTTTTGAACGTTTCAGGGTAGTTTTTGCAAGTTTGTTGTGCCAAATTTTAGTTTTGACATAATTTCACCTGTTTTGTGGTTATTTTGATACTTTTTGTGGTGATTTTGGATGTTTTTCCTGGAATATTTGAACCTTTCAGGATACTCTATGAAAGTAGAACTCTGATCATTGAGAAAGTTCAGTCTTTATTTAGTTGACTGGTGGTTTTTTAAAATTTCTGTTTCAGTGATGAAGTTTGATTCTCTTCTGTCTTCATTTATAACCGACATCATGAGAAGGCCTCCAGACAGGTGACATGTGAACCTCATGTAGACAGCAGCGCCTCCTGCTGGTCGCTGCAGATGTTGGTCTGAATTTTTCATCTTCCTGGATGGAGTCACAGTGACTGGTTTTATCTTACTTTGAACTCATTTTATTTCATTTTTTATCCATCTGGAGTCCGTTTTGAACCAACTTTGATTAGTTTTGGAGACATTTTGAGTCTGTTTGCACAATTTTTCATTCCATTTTGGACAAGACTGAATCCAGTGTTGAAGCCAACAGCAGTTTTCAAGTCAATTTGGAGAATATTCAGTCTTTTTGAGCGCATTTTGACTGATTATAGATGAGTGTTAAGTCATTTTGAACAATTTATAAGTCAGTTTGAACACGTTTGAATTGTTTTTAGAAGGGTTTTGAATCATTTTTGGAAAAATTCTCCATCATTTTCATTAATTTTGTTCAAGTTTTGAATTATTTTGGACAATATTCACTGCATGAAGACTGTTATGTTCACTCTTACAGGCAACAGCAGAGTTTTCAAGTCAATATGGACAAATTTTGAATGATTTTGGACAAAATTCAGTCATTGTAAGCACATTTTGGTCAATATCAAACAGGTTTTGAGTCATTTTGGGAAAGTTCTAAGTAATTTTGTATGAGCTTTAAATCATTTTGGACAAATTTCAGTGAATCTGAGCACATTTTGATCAATTTTTTTGAGTAATTTTTGAGAAATTTCAAGTAATTTTAAGTAATTTTGGATGAGTTTTGAAACATTTTGGACTAAATTCAATGCATGACGACTGTTGTGTTCACTCTTAGAGTTTTCAAGTCAATTTGGACGAATTTTAAGTCATTTTGTACAAATTTCGGTCAATTTGAGCCATTTTGATTGATTTTAGAGGAGTTTTCAGTTATTTTGAGTGAGGGGGCGGGGCTAAACAAAGCTGGATTGCAATTGGTTCCTCAGTTTTGATGTAGACACTAGATAATATTCTTACTGGCGGGTTGTGTACAGATGGAGTAACGACAGAAATCAACACATTCAGAAAACATAATAAAAATTCACTTTCAGCAGATAGAACTTTTAATATTTCAAAATAAAGTACAAATATTTAATTCCATTTTCCAGCACCGAGATGTTTGATCATCAGCAGATATTTTCAATTTAAGTTTCAGCCTGATGTTGTTCAGAAAACTTCATTTTACAGTAATTCATGTTAAATCTGGAGACGTTTCTGTGAAGGAAGATTTCCAAAAATAAAAAAGAACAGTTCAGTCTGTTAAAGGAGGAAAATCTACCAGTGACAAACTAAGATTTATTTATTTTTTTAGTGAAATCCTTCAAATTTGAAGTAAAAATCATCTCTTAGATCGTCTCATGCAGAGTTTTATTTATTTTACTCATAAAGACACAAAAACAAAGAAAATGTGATTTGATGAATAGATCTGTCAGCTGTGACCTGATTGGCTGATTAGACTGGTGGTGTAGATTCCTGCTGTCTGATTGGTCAATGATGCCGATTTGTTTGATCCTGTTCTATGATTGGCTGGTGTTATTTGCTCCTGCTCTCTGATTGGCTCATCTAGTGAGGTTTCTCTGACTCCCCTGTCGTGTCCTCTGATTGGTCCTCGTCTTTCTGAGACGTCTCGTCGTTGGTCTCCGTGATGTCAGTGGTGGGCGGGGCTTCTGTGCTGTCAGGTGACCTCAGAGTCTCCCAGGCGTGGTGTTCAGGTGCCTCAGTCACGGTGAACAGATCCAGCTGGAACAGGCAGCGCTCAGGTGAAGCAGGAAGTTGAGTTCTGGTTCTGTCTGCTGATTGGCCGGTGGTAGCCGATGACAGTCTGCGGGTGTAAACTCCCTGACGACCGTGAAAACTTCCCATCTGCGAGGAAGACTCGAAGTGTCGACTGAAAGCTCTGGTGCTGTACTCGTCCATGAATCCAGGTGGGTTCACCTGAGGAGGAAACAGGAAGTATCAGAGAGATGCTGCAGGTGGATTCATGGTTCCAAACATCTTGAAGTTAAAGTTTTTACCGCGCCGGGACGTTTCTCCACAGAGCTCCGGTCTCCAGGTTCCTGAAGTCGTCTCCTCCGGACGGTTCGAAGAAGCAGAAACAGAATGAGGGAAAGAAACATCAGAAGGAGCGTCGCAGCGATTCCTCCGGCCAGACGGCTGTCCACGTCTCCGAACAACGGCTGCTCAGTGAACGCAGCACGAGGAACTGAAAATACAAAGACTTCATGTCAGCGAACGCACCACAAGATGCTAGAAACTTAAATATGTCAGTGAACGCACCACAAGATGCTAGAAACTTAAATATGTCAGTGAACGCACCACAAGATGCTAGAAACTTAAAAATGTCAGTGAACGCACCACAAGATGCTAGAAACTTAAAAATGTCAGTGGACGCACCACAAGATGCTAGAAACTTAAATATGTCAGTGAACGCACCACAAGATGCTAGAAACTTAATTATGTCAAAGAATGCACCATGAAGCACTAAAAGCATAGTTTGACAGTGAATGCGCCATGAGGCACTGAAAACATGACATGCTTCGTCAGTGAACGCACCACAAAGTACTGAAAACAAAAATTTGTCAGTGAAAGCAGCGCAAGACACTAGAAACTTAAATATGTCAGTGAACGCCGCATGAGGCACTGAGAACTTGAGAAGTTTGTCAGTAAACGCATCACAAAAAAATGGAAACATGAGTGAGCGCAGCAAAATATAAGTTTATGTCAGTAAACGCACCACAAAAAATTAAAACCACAAGGATGTCATGTCAGTAAACACATCACCATCTGCTATAAAAAAAATGGAGTTTATGTCAGTGAATGCAGCACGAGGAAACAAACATCTGTTAAGTGATTAAGATCTGATTTTATTGACGAGCCGATCTAATCATTAATTATCAATTATTGATCAGTGGAGCAGAAGATCTTCAACTCCTCATGTGTGTAAACTGTAGGATGTAAGTGTGTTCATGCGTGTTCATGCGTGATTATGTGCACACGTGTGTTCTCAGCTCCATGTTCTCACCCGTCTGTCCTCTCTGAAGGACTTCAACGTCCACCGAAGCTGAAATTTCTTCTCCTGATTCTTCGTCTCTGGCAACGACCTGCAGAGTTCACAGTAATAAAAATTAAAAAAAGAAATAAAAACCAATAACAAAAGAGGTAATAATCAATAATAAAAGAAATTCTCATCAATAATGATCAAGAATTATAATCAATAATTAGCACACTAAAATCAATAATAATCTGTACTATGGTAACCAGTAATCCGTCTGTTCCAGTGTTGTTTGTTGTTTTTATTTATTTTCTGTTTATTTAAAAGTCCTGCAGCTCAGGTGGATTCCAGCTGTGGAGCTTTAGGTCTTCATCTCCGCTCTGGTTCTCCTGCTGGACACTCATTCCAACTGAGAACACCTGAACGTCACCCCTGCAGACGGTTCTACGTTCCTGATTCCACATTTTCATGACTCAGTCCAAGTTCAGGGATATTTTCATTACATTCATGTTCAGCTACATTATGGGTACCAGATGATGTCATACAGGTAAACTCACCTGTAGAATGTGTCGGTCGAAGGCGTTCAGTCTGTTGGTCCTGGCGATCAGAACCCCCCCCTGGGTGACTTGGTACAGTCCAGACGGAGGATGCAGGAAGTAGTGGACGTTTGGATTCAGGCCCTGTGATTGGACAGCAGTGATGACTCACCAGGTGTGATGCAGGTGACAGTACAGGTAGAGCAGCTCGTGTTCTTACGTCGGAGAAGTCGCGGTCCGTCGCTCTGACCTGCAGAACCTTGTTCCCGTAGGTGGAGACGATGGAAGCGGGGCTAGAACTCTGGATGATGAAGCCTTTGAAGGTGGTTCTGTTGAAGACGGGGGGGAACGTGTTCTCATACAGAACCCTGACCAGAACTGACGCCACGCTGTACTTCAACCTGTCGTCCACCTGGCACACCTGAATGGAGAGACGGACAGGTGAACACCTGGCTGCTGCTGGGAATGAGGCAGGAAACAGGAAGTAGCCGTTACCATGACGTTGAGCGTGAAGTTTGGCATCTGCCGCCGGTCGTCCACCGGTCTGGTCAGCCTGATCTCACCTGTCCTGTTGTTGATCACAAACCGGCCCTGATCCTCACCTGTGGAGCCAAACACACACACCTGTACACACCTGGTGTGTTTTTACCTGCTGATAGCGGCGATGAACTTACTACCTGAGAGGATGGAGTAGATCAGAGGAGCGTCGATCCCTCGGTCTCCGTCCTCCGCTCTGATTGGTCCAGGAGAAAACTCCAGAACCACGTCCTGAAACACAGAACGCACCTGGAGCCACAGCACCGACCAATGAGCACAAAGCAGCAAATACACCTGGTGTCTCAGGTAGAAGATGGAAACTCAGGTGTTGACATGACAACTGAGGTGTTTACCTGGTGTGTCAGATGTTTACCTGGTGTCTCAGGTGTTTACCTGGTGTCTCAGGTGTTTACCTGGTGTCTCAGGTGTTTACCTGGTGTCTCAGGTGTTTACCTGGTGTCTCAGATGTTTACCTGGTGTCTCAGGTGTTTACCTGGTGTCTCAGGTGTTTACCTGGTGTCTCAGGTGTTTACCTGGTGTCTCAGGTGTTTACCTGGTGTGTCAGATGTTTACCTGGTGTCTCAGGTGTTTACCTGGTGTCTCAGATGTTTACCTGGTGTCTCAGGTGTTTACCTGGTGTCTCAGATGTTTACCTGGTGTCTCAGGTGTTTACCTGGTGTCTCAGGTGTTTACCTGGTGTCTCAGATGTTTACCTGGTGTCTCAGATGTTTACCTGGTGTCTCAGGTGTTTACCTGGTGTGTCAGATGTTTACCTGGTGTCTCAGGTGTTTACCTGGTGTCTCAGATGTTTACCTGGTGTCTCAGGTGTTTACCTGGTGTCTCAGGTGTTTACCTGGTGTCTCAGGTGTTTACCTGGTGTCTCAGGTGTTTACCTGGTGTTTCTGTGTGATGTTGGTGGTGTAGGTGGGGTTCATGCAGACAGGAACACCTGGAGACACAGGTGTGCAGGGCAGGAAGTGAGGATACTGGTCGTCTCCGTCCTTGATGTTGATGTTGAGGACAGCAGACGTGTTGAACTTCTCCTTAGTGTTTGATTCCTGTCAGGTAAATATCGCTTAATGTCACATTTCTGCTGCTGTTGAGTTGTTTGTTTTTTCTGTTCATTAGTTTGGAATCCAGGTGATCAGCTGATCAAACGTTACCTGGGCCCACAGGATGATCTTCAGGTGAGTTCTGGTCTCGTAGTCCAGAGCTTTATCCAGAACGATGCTTCCACTGTTGGGCAGGTCCACCCTGAAGAACCAGGCGTCTGGCTGCAGGTAGAGGACAGGTGACATCAGAGACGGGTGACATCACAGGGAGGTGACATCACAGGTTTGTTGACAGCTTACCGATGACTGATCGATGATGTAGCTGATCATGTCTCCGTCCTCATCGATCGCCTTCACTGTGAAAACCACAGAGTTCACCGCCGTCAGCTGCACAGGTGGGCAGAATTACAGGAGCACGGTCAGTAACCAGGTGATGAGGTCACCTGACTCCAGTTAGCTCGTTAGCATGTTTTACCTCGCTGACGGTGAACGGCTGAATGGTCTCCTGCAGGAATTTCGGTTGGTTGTCGTTCTCGTTGAGGATCTCCACCAGGAGCCGGTAGCGACTCTGAAACAGGTTCAACTCTGCTGAAAGACTCTCAGGTATTAGGTGTGTTTACTACTGGAGACAGGTGTCAGGTGACCTACCTGGATGACGTCATCCTCATAACAGATGAGCTCTGCTACCAGGATGGACCCCAGAACCTGAGAGACCAACACAGCAGAGTTATTTACTGACGGTCCAGGTGAGACACAGTGTTGGAGCTCCAGGTTTCAGGTGTGTTTCAGGTGTGTTTCAGGCATGTTTCAGCTCCAGTTGAGGTGTTTTCAGGTGTCTTTCAGGTAAGTTTAAAGTGTGGTCCAGGTGTGTTAAAAGTGTGTTTTAGCTTCAGCTGAGGTGTGTTTCAGTTGCAGGTGAAGTGTTTCCAGGTGTGTTCATGCTCCAGGTGTGTTTCACGTGTGCTTGAGGTCCAGGTGTGATTTGTCTACCGGTGTGTTTGAGCGCTAGGTCAGGTCTACTTCACGTGTTTTACCTCTCGGTCGAGGACTTTGGTCACAGAGGAGTTGAGTCTGATGGTTCTTCCGTCCAGGTAGAACCAGTCGGCGTTGTCTCCGCTCAGACACAGTCGGATGGCGTTGGCTCCTGGATCTGCTGCGATGTTGATGCTGGAGATGAACTGACCCGTCGGACTGTTTTCTTGGACTGACGCGAAGATGTCCGAGCCTCCCCGACACAGACTGGTTGAGGCTGAAACCGGAAGCAGCTGACTGAGGCTGATCAGACTGATTAACAGCAGAAACAGGTGAGTCTGAACCGTTCTTACCTGTAACGACGTGATAGGACACTCTGAGAGCCACCTGCCACAGCAGCAGCCTGCATGGACGCAACATCTTCCTGCACCTGATCAGCACACGATGGATAAGTTCAAGCAGCCGACGGTGAAGAACATCAACAACAACCAACATACAGCAAACTAACCCTACTGAGCTGAGAGGATCCATGAAGAAGGAAGTTCTTCCTCTAGAAGCAGAACCTTAAAGCTCCAGTCAGGTCTGCTACTGATCACATGGACCAAGGAAAGACCTTCTGGAGGAAAGTTCTGTGGTCAGATGGAAGAAAAACTGAAGGTGAGGCCTTCAACCCCAAGAACACCAAACCTACCATCAAACACGGTGGTGGTAGTATCATGCTCTGGGGCTTTCTAACCACAGAACTTTCCTCTCTACGTTCCAGTTTCTGTTTATTTATGATCCAGCAGATTTTGTCTGATTCCCAGAAGAACTTTAAAAAACTATGAAAGAACCAAAATGTGACAAAGATTCATGTTTCAATGGTTCCATCATAGAAAACTATCAGTTCTAGGAATCTTTGTAAACTCAGGACCGATGTGATGAACATGGTCTTTGCAAGTGGATGGAAGTGGACTGTCACTCTAAAAATACTCATCGTATTAAGACAAAACAAACAGGTTTGGTTGATTTTTTGTGGACTAACTCGGCACTCTTTGACCTGTGAGCTTCAGCTTGTTTTTGTTCCTGCTTTTGTTTTTAATCTGACTTCAGGCTGATCTTTTCCTGCAGTTTCATTTCACCAGACTCACTCGGCGATGCTGAGGTTTTAAAATAAATGAGAGCGGTGTCGACATGAGAGAGGAAGGTCGTGGTCCTCGGGTGGAAACATGAAGGTCGTAGAGGAACTGACCTGAGAGCAGCGAAGCGAACAAACAAACAATGAGTCACGGTTGTTGATCCGGACGTGAGCGAACTGGAAATGATCCGGCACAAGGTCGACCGGACCGGACACGGAGCTGATTAACTCCAGGAGAAAACATTTAACCGCCTCGGTGACCTGCAGACTCAAAGCTGGATAGAACGGATTTCATTCACCTCCTGCTTCTGTTCAAACATCTGGAGAGCAGCTGGAGAAGTCAGAGATGGAGATCTGACACGTTTTCATTGTTTAGTGTTTGTTTTTCTGGAGATTAATTCATGTTTATAAGGATATTTGTTGATATTACACCATTATGATGCTAAAAAAATCCCAAAGAGACAAAATTTCCACTCAAAAATGCAAAATTGCCATAAAAAGTCCAAAACTATTGAAAACAGATGCAAAATCATCACAAAAGAACCCCAAATCACCACAGAAAGAGAGAAAATCTCAACTAAAAGATGCGAAATTACCCCAAAGAACATCTGGTTCTTCATCTCCAGTAACTTTATCAGTGATCCAAGTCCATAGAGATGGGTCCAGATTTATCACTTTTTAATGGACTTTTTCAGAACTTCATCAGTCCAGCAGATAGAACCATGAACTTAGGAGGAAAAACGAATCTGAATTATGGTAAAAATTGACACCAGATCAGTTTAAATCCCCCCCAGGTGTCGCAGTCTGAACACTGGATCTGGTTTTGCTTCATTTTTTATATAAAGAACTAGTTTGATGATGTCTTAGAATTTGTCCACAATGCGCCAGAGATTGTCTGGAATATATAGAGGCTTTTCAAATTTGCCCAGAAATCTTGAGAAAATGACAAAACTCTGCAAAAAATGACGAAAGGATTTGTCCAAAATGAGCCATATGTTATCCAAATGACCTGAAAATTGTCTCAAAACTTTTTTCAGAATGACTCAAAAGTTAGTGGAGATGAAGAACCAAATGGTTCTTTGGCATCATTTTGCATCTTTTAGTGAAGATTTTGTCACTTTTTGTGGTAGTTTGGATCCTGATTGTCGTGATTTTTTTTCTGTTTTTGTGGTTATTTTCCTTTTTGTGCTGATTTGTGTCCGTCTGTGATAGTTTTGGAATTTCTGTGGTAATTTTGCATCTGTGAGTGGAAATTTTGTCCCTTTTTGTGGTCTATTTACCTCTTTTTGTGGTGATTCTGTTTTTGTGTGCTGATTTTGTGTTTCCTTGTTGTAATTGTGGCCCGTCTCTTGGCGATTTGGTCTCTTTTTGTGATCAATTTATCTGTTTTTTTAGTTGTTCTAGTTGTTGTTTTTACCAGAACTCAGATGTTTCTCCTCCTAAATGTCATGATTCCATCTGCTGGACTGATGAAGTTCTGAGGCTCAGAAATGATGGAAAAGTTCATTAAGAAGTATAAATCTGGACCCACCTCTATGGACTTCAAGCACCTGAAAGTCTAGAAATATTCCCAGTCTGAAGGTAGAACTCTGATCATTGATAAAGTTACTGTTGATGAAGAACCAGATGGTTCTGAGGAGGTTCTGGGGGAGTTTTCTCATATTTTTATCCAGAAAAACGCGGCTATAACTCTGTTATTTCAGTCCAGCTGTGAGAATCGTCAGCAGCTGTAACCGTCGGTTCTTCTTCCGTTAATCTGACAGTCAAAGGAAACTAACAGCTGCTATTGTTCTGGTTAAATGATTCAGTGTTTTGCTGGTTGAAGGAGCCTCAGATGAGCTAACTCTGATCCCTCCTGTTGGTTCTGCTGAAGATCTTGAAGCTGTGGGACTCACCCGTCCTCCTACAGGCGTCTCCTCAGACCTCCTGCCTTCATGTTGGGTTCATGTCGGCTTCCTGTCGTCATGCTTCTCCCCGTGTTGTCGAGCTGTTTTCTCCTGTCGCTGCCGGTGTTCTGTGTGTCGTTGTGTGTCGGTGTGTGTCACAGAGTGTCCGCGGCGTGCTGGTGTGTGTGGGGAGCATTAGAGGGCTTACACAGCATTAATGAGGGGATAAGTAGGCCAACATGCTGCAGGACTTTAAACCAGCAGGAGGCTGTTAGTTAGACCTGCTGCTCTACTGCTGAAGGAACAGTACTGAGGTGACCTTAGAACACTCAGAGGAACAGCAGCAGAACATACTTTAGTTAAAGGGTTAATGTGTTCACTGGTGTTCTGGACGTCAGAGGAACCAGAAAAACAAACAAGTCAGACGGAACAAAAGGATTTCAGTTCTTTCATTGTTTTGTTGTCAGGATTTAACTGCTTCAGTCGGTTCTGCAACATCCGTGAAGTCCAGAACTTCAGAGTCCTCGTTTTATTCTGTTAGAGGTTATTCTGGGCAGGAAGCAGACAGGAAGTCAGCCAGGGGTCTCCGGACACTCAGGAAAATAAAAGCTCTGAGTGAAACCAAAAATATTTCCTCACAGTGATGCAACAGAAGAATTTGTTTTTTAGTAAAAGATGTTTTTAAAAAAATCTCCAAATGGTCCTTTAAGTAACCCAAAAATAGTTAATTTAAGCACCATAGATGGGAATCCAAAGAACTTCGGCAAAAATAGGTTCTTTTAGGAACCATTCTATTGAAGAGTTCCTTTGACAACTACCAAATGTGTCTTAAAGAACCATCAAAATGGTTCCCTTCACTTACCACAAAGGGTGGTCCAAAGAATTTTAGCAAAATTTGATGTTTCCAGGAACTTTAAGCTGTTCTTAACATTTCATCAAATGGTTAAGGTGCCTCAAAGAACCATCAAAAATGGTTCCTTTAGGCACCATAGATGACAGTCTAGAACTTTAGTAAAAGTATTTTTTTTCAGGAACCATTCCATTAAAACATTAAAGACATTTAAAAACATTTAAAAGGGTTCATTTAGTTACTTTAAACGTTGGTCCAATGAACTTTTTTCGGGAATGATTTTATCCAATAATTCTTTAAAACAGACCAAAGGTGCCTCAAAGAACAATCAGAAATGGTTTTATTTTGTTACCACAAAGGGGGGTCCAAAAATTAAAAGAAAAATTAGTTGTTTCCAGGATTTTGAGACTGTTCTTTAAAGAGCTGTCAAAGGTTCCTCAAACACCCATTAAAGGGTTCTGTTAGGCACCGTAGATGGCAGTCTGAAGAAATTTAGCAAAATAGTTTGTTTTTTCAGGAATTGCTCCATTAAACAGTTTATTGAAGAACTAACAAATGTGCCTCAAAGAACCATTTTAAAGGGTTCCTTTAGTTACTATAAATGTTGGCCCAAAGAACTTTTTTTCAGGAACCATTTCATCAAATGATTCTGGAAGAAAACATTCTTTTCACAATTCTTTAAAAAATTATTTCATGAAAGGTTTCTATAAAAAACTCCCAAAGGTTCCTCAAAGAACAATCAAAAAGGGTTCCTTTTGTTGTTATAAAGGGAATCTAGAGAACCAGCAGAAAAGGGTTTTTTTCTAGAAACTTTCAAACTGTTTGTTACAGAGCTCCAAAGGTGCCTAAAGGAACCATCAGAACCGGTTCCTTTTAGGCACCATAGATATCAGTCCTAAGACCTTCAGCAAAAATCGGTTCTTCCAGGCACCTTTTCTTTGAACAGCTCTTTAAAGACCTCCCAAAGATGTCTTAAAGACCCACTAAAAAGGGTTCCTTTAGTTACTACAAAGGGGGTTTCAAGGAACTTTGGCAAAAAGCAGGTTCTTGAAGGAACTATTTTTCAAACAGTTCTGGAGTTAACAGCTGTAACAACAATTCTAAACAAAAAATCTGAGAAATTGCAGCGTTTCTTCCATTCGAGCATATGTATCATTTTGGGTTCTGGAGTGTTAGTAAGACAGAACATGTTCTAAGTGGAACTGTTCTGGACATTTCTCACAGTTTTCTGATGTTTTATAGAACAAATGATTCATCCAGAATGAAACATTTGTTAGTGGAAGTTCTTAAACTGGTAAAGAACCAGAGAACCTATTGAAGAACCATTTGAGAACCCTAATCGTTCCAAGAGTCTTGGCTCCACTCAGACGGCCTCTACTGAGCATGCTCGGTGCAGAACATCTCGCCTCTGAGCAGCTTTCTTTTTCTCGGTTCTCCTCAGTACATCTGGGGATCAGGACACCCCGTTGGAGGATCACGACGGCTTCATGAGGAACCTTTTAACGAGGAGAACCATGATCTGATCCATGTTAAACCTCTGAGGCTCTCTGTGAGGAGTTTTATTTATACGGTGACTCAGGGCTGATCTTTAATTACCAGTGACAGGGATTAACCCTCCTCCTGCCGCCCGCTTCCAGCTCTCGCTTTCTGCCGGCGTATTAGTGGAACGTTGGTAATTAGGTTGTAAATAGGTTAATGCTGAACCTATCAGTGTCAGGCTCCGCCCCCTGACAATATGAAACAGCTGGAGAACATTTAGAGCTCATCTGGGGGACTCTGTTCTGTAAATGTGTGGTTAGATTCAGTCTGTTTGAGCCTCAGCTGCTTCCTGAACGTGGCTTTAATCACCTGGACAGATTCCTGCTGCCGTTTCACCTCCTGAAGGCCTGATTGGTCGTTTTTCCGCCTGGATTCTTGTTTAATCGGTCAAGTTAAGGAGCCCAGCAGATGTAAATGTGTCCGTGGGATGGTTGGATTCCAGAAACAATCGGTGCTAATCATCTGGTCCAGCTGGATCCACCTGCAGCAGGTGGTTGGGTTCCTTCATCTAATTACACAGATCTGATCATTCTGGACCAGGAAGCCGAGCAGCAGCTGAACCTGGAGCTCCGAGATCAGGAGGAACTGAGATAATTAAACAGCTGGTTAACATCATTGACTCTAGAAGGCAGTGCTGCTGTTTAGGTTTTTCGGCTGTAAGGAACCCGAGACGTGACTTTTGCTGCTTGATTTTTTGCTGTTAGTCAGGAGCTGTGAGGATGTTTTTCCCTCCTTGTTACTACGAAGGTCATCCAAAGAACTGACTGATAAGGTTTGTTTTTTTTACGGAGTTTCAAAGGTACCTCAAAGAACCACCAACAATGGTCCCTTTAGTTCCTTAAGGATGGCAGTCCAAAGAACTTTAGCAAAAATAGGTTCCTTCAAGAACCATTCCATTAAACAGTTCCTTAAAAAACTACCAAATGTGCCTCAAACAACCTTCAAAGAAAGGTTCCAAAGGATGATAGCAAATTTTGGTGTTTACAGGATCTTCAAACTGCTCTTTAAAGAGCTCTCAGAGGTTCCTCAAAAACCCATTAAATGGGGTTCCATGGATCGCAGTATTTTTTTTTCAGGAACCATTCCATCAAACGGTACTTCAGAGAACTAACAAATGTGCCTCAAAAAGCCTGATTCCATTTAGCACCATGTGTGACATGGGACCATTTTTTGATGGTTCTTTGAAAGACCTATGGGGGTTCATTAGAGAACTGCTCAAAGAAAGTGTTCCTTAAAGAACCTATTTTTGCTAAAGATCATTGGAGGCCTTTTATGGTGCCTAAAGGAACTCTTTCTGGTGTTTCTATGAGGCATCTTTTGGGGTTCTTTAAAAAGTAAAATTAAAAATCGATTGTTGAAGAAACATTTGATGACATGGTTTCTTCAAGAACCTATTTTTGTTGAAGTTTTTTTGGAGCTAGTGCTTAAAGGAACTCTTTTTTGAGGTGTCTTTGTGGGTTCTTTAAAAAACTGTTCAAGAAATAGATTGTTCAAGAACCATTAGAAGTCATGATTTCTTGACGAACAATTTTTGCTCAAGTTTTTTTGGAGCGCAATTAATAGTGCCTTTGGTGGTTCTTTGAGGCACCTTCGACATTTAATTACAGAACCTTTTGAAGAATCGTTTCTTTTCGTAACCTCTCGCCAAAAGATTTTGCATGGAATTAATAATAGTTTTCTATGGTAATACTGAGAAAATCCATTTTTGGTTGCAGTTAGCACCTTTTATTTTCATGTTCATTAAAGTGAAAAGACTCTCAGAGCGTACAGACACATCTCTTCTTCTTGTTCTTCTGGGCTTGGTTTTGTGTCGAGGCAGTGAGCTGGAAACTACCTGCTGAACACACTCAGGTGTGAATCCTGTGGTAAAACACTGACTGTTTGTCTCCATCTGTTCGTCTTCACGTCTTAAACCTGTTATTAAAGCACCGGCCCCCCCGGTCCTCCTCCTGCTTTTTCCATCTTCACCCCTCGGTGTTCTTTAAAGGTTAATTTGTCCGGCTGACCTGCTGTGTCTCGGCTTTGTCTTTGTTCTGCTGCTCTGACCTTTATCTGATCTCAGATCTGTTTCTTCTCTTTTGGTGAGAACATCGCCTCCGATCTGGATGTTCCTCCTGCAGGATCGCTTATATCAGACAGGAACGTGGCGGAGCTGATCTCAGGACAGTTTAAAGTTCTGAACGTCTCCACGGCTCCTAAAACAATCGATCACCAGAGTTATACGGTTCTGTGTGGAGAACAAACTTCAGACCTGCAGGTAGTTAAAGATGAACAAAAAAACAGAACCACAAAACAGTTTTAAAGATGACTTTAAAAAAAGTTGCCATTCCTTGAGCATCCCTTTATATTGAAAAAAAGAAAATTTTGCAGAATGATCCAGAAAAAGGAGCTTAGATACCCAAATATTAGAATTTTATCCTTTTATGAATACATTCTTTTTCTAAATCTAAAAACTTTAAAATTTTTCTGCTAAGATTAGTTTTCAGGCTTTTATTTTTACGCACCCACCAAAATAATGGTGCTAACCTGGAACCAACAATGGTTCTTGAATTTGATTCCCCTAAAGAGACATTTTGAGTTTCACAAAGGCCCATTTCATGGTTCTAAAGTTCATTAAACAGTTCTATAAAGAACCCCCAAAGCTGCCGAAAAGAACTCTTTAAAAGCATTCGATTTGGTGCCATGAATGGTGCTCCAAAGAACTTTTTAAATAGGTTCTTTGAGGAACAATTTATTCAGACAATTCTTTAAAGAACCCCCAGAAATTCTACAAAGCACCATAAGAAATGTTTTTTTTAGGCAGCTTAAAAGGTGCTCCAAAGAACTTTAGCAAAAATGGGTTCTTTGTGTAACCTTTAATTCAAACAGTTCTTCAACAATTCCAGAGTTTCTTTTGGTAGACGCTTTTATCCACGACGACGTACATCTGAGAGGAACCCAAAGGTTCTACAAAAAATACATCAAAACGGTTTCTTTATGAGTCATAAATGGCGCTCCAAAGAACTTCAGCAATAATAGGTTATTTTGGTAACCATTTATTCAGACAATTATTCAAAGACCCCTCAAAGGTTCTACAAGGAATCATACAAAATAGTTTCTTTAAGCACCTTAAATAACCCTCCAAAGAACTTTAGCAAAAATAGGTTCTTTTGGGAACCATTTGTTCAGAAAATTCTTTAAAGAATCCCCAAACGTGCCAAAAAGAACTTTTTAAAAGACAAGATTCCTTTAGGCACCATAAATGGTGCTCCAAAGAATGTGAGGAGTGATAGGTTCTTGAAGAAACCCTTTGTTCAGTGGTTCCATAAATGGAAACAAGAACTTTGTGAAGAATAGTTTCGTGAAGGAACAATTTTCTAGATCGTTCTTGTGAACCCAACTAGTAATTTTAATAATATTTTTCTAACAGAACTTGATAATCATTTAGGCCATCCTTAATCAAAAAAAGTAAGAATTTGGTTCCTTCTGTTAGAACCAGTTTAATATTTTGGGTTCTGGACTTCTGGTGACAGAACAACATGTTGTAAGATGCCAGCTTTGGATTCTGGAAACTGTGACAGACTTTTCTCACAGTTTTATGATGTTTTATCAATCAAGAACCTTAAATACTTTAAAGAACCCTATAAAGTACTTCTACACTGTCTTTGGATCGTTTTATAGATTAGACTTTGACTCAGATGAGTTCTACAGTGGAGTCACAGAACTGTGGACGAATCATTCATAAAATCTCATTGGAGTGTTTGCTGTCAGTCAGAGAATGTTTGACGTTCTAAGGATTGACAGACGTTCTACCAGGGACAAGCTGTTTCCATGACAACCCTAATGAGGTCTCCTAATGTCTGATGGTATCAGCCCACTCTGTGTGGAACTCGTCTTTGTTCTTCATCCTGACGGAGCGCTGGCAGTATTTTTAACATCTCAGAGGTGCTGACTGAGTGTGGAAACTATTTGTGGACCGATAATGATGTTCCTGCCACGGAGCCGAGAAAAAAGTTCAAGAACACACGAGAAGATTTAAAGTAGGAACAAGTTTAGTCGACCAGAGAAGAGACGTAAATAACATAGAACAAGTTTAATAAAGCAGAGAACTTCACTGAGCGTCTGGAATAAAGGCGCACTGGTGCTGCACAAGAACCATTTAAAGTTCCACAAAAGCAAAAGGTTCTTAAAGGAACCATTTTTTCAAATTATTTCTTGGAGAATCCCCAAAGATGCCTTAAAGAACCATCAGAAAATGTTTCCTGGAGGCACCAGAACAATCACTCCAGTGAACTTTAGTAAGCATCTTTTAATCATCTTTAAATGGTTCTTTCAGGAACCACTGAAGGTTCCTCAAACCATCTTTTAAACAACAGCACACTTTTGAGCATAAATGGTTCTCCAAAGAACTTCAGTAAAAATAGATTCCTTCAGAAACCTGAACAAGTTCCTCAGTGAACCACCAGAAAATGGTTCTTCTCACACCATAAATGATACTCCAGGTAATTTTCACAAAAATATGTTCATTAAGGAATCTCTGAAGATGTCTTGAAGAACCAGGAAATGGTTCCTTTGGTGCTCCAAAGAACCTAAGCAAAAGCAGGTTCTTTTTTACAAATAACTTTAGTAAAAACAGGTTCTTATTTATAAATGCCTCAAAGAAGCGTTAGAAAATGTTTCCTTGAGGCGCCATAAATGGTTCTCCACAGAACCTTACCAGAAATAGATTCTGTTTCTTGGGTCAGTTCCTTAAAAATCCACAAATGTACCATAAAGAACTACCAAAAAGTGCTTCTTTTAGAACCATAAATTGTGCTTTGAGGGGCTTTGGTCAAAATAGCTTGTCTAAAGAACCAGTTGGTTCTTTTAGGAACCTTCAAAGGTTTTTAAGGACGGTCCACTTTTTAACTGAAAGTGTGCCCAGGTGAGATCCTTCCTTTATTCTTATTTATTTCTATTTCTGTGTACATTTATGTATTTGAGTGAGTTTTTTCATTGTTGTTTAATTTAGAGAAAATGAAAGTTGGTCAGTAATTATTAATATCGACTAAAATTAAACATTCTGTTTATTTTTAAGTCAAACTATATTTCTCTCTTTTCTTTTTTAAATCACTGGAACCAAACCCAACATTAACATACAAACTAAATATAGCATACAGCTTATAGGCGCGTCACGACAACGTGACGTCAGCCGTAAAGCAATCTGGTGTGTGTGTGTGAGCCGCAAAGTACTGGGTTGGTACATGTGCTGGTCTGCAGGTTTGTTGAATAAACTGGATGTAACACTAAATCCTCATTTTTTTTCTGGGTGCAGTTTTGAACACGTATGTTTATTACATGTTGCAGCTGGAGGATGCATGTGCCCTCCATTACCGTGGCAACCTGTGGTTTCCATGGCGGTTTGGGCTCACAGAGGGGAGGATGACGCCGCTCCACTTCACACAGTGATGAATCCACTCGGGTTTCTGTCCTGCAGGTGAGTGACAGGTGGGCTGGAGCTCCACCCCCTCAGAGATGTGTCATTAGTGTGGAACAAAGAATCGGTTTCACCTGCAGGACGACGAAGATTCCGAGATCTGAGGAGAGAGGAAGGCTGGAAAACATTTGGTTCAGACTGAACCACAGTAAATGTGATATTAGAGGGTAAATGTAGTGTTAGAGGGTAAATGTAGTGTTAGAGGGTAAATGTAGTGTTAGAGGGTAAATGTAGTGTTAGAGGGTAAATGTAGTACTCGAGGGTAAATGTAGTGTTAGAGGGTAAATGTAGTGTTACAGGGTAAATGTAGTGTTAGAGGGTAAATGTAGTGTTAGAGGGTAAATGTAGTTTTAGAGGGTAAATGTAGTATTAGAGGGTAAATGTAGTGTGAGAGGGTAAATGTAGTGTTAGAGGGTAAATGTAGTGTTAGAGGGTAAATGTAGTGTTACAGGGTAAATGTAGTGTTAGAGGGTAAATGTAGTGTGAGAGGGTAAATGTAGTGTTAGAGGGTAAATGTAGTGTTAGAGGGTAAATGTAGTGTTACAGGGTAAATGTAGTGTTAGAGGGTAAATGTAGTTTTAGAGGGTAAATGTAGTATTAGAGGGTAAATGTAGTGTGAGAGGGTAAATGTAGTACTCGAGGGTAAATGTAGTGTTAGAGGGTAAATGTAGTGTTAGAGGGTAAATGTAGTGCTAGAGGGTAAATGTAGTGTTAGAGGGTAAATGTAGTGTTACAGGGTAAATGTAGTGTTAGAGGGTAAATGTAGTTTTAGAGGGTAAATGTAGTGTTAGAGGGTAAATGTAGTGTTACAGGGTAAATGTAGTGTTAGAGGGTAAATGTAGTGTTAGAGGGTAAATGTAGTTTTAGAGGGTAAATGTAGTATTAGAGGGTAAATGTAGTGTGAGAGGGTAAATGTAGTACTCGAGGGTAAATGTAGTGTTAGAGGGTAAATGTAGTGTTAGAGGGTAAATGTAGTGCTAGAGGGTAAATGTAGTGTTAGAGGGTAAATGTAGTGTTACAGGGTAAATGTAGTGTTAGAGGGTAAATGTAGTTTTAGAGGGTAAATGTAGTATTAGAGGGTAAATGTAGTGTGAGAGGGTAAATGTAGTTTTAGAGGGTAAATGTAGTATTAGAGGGTAAATGTAGTGTTAGAGGGTAAATGTAGTACTCGAGGGTAAATGTAGTGTTAGAGGGTAAATGTAGTGTTAGAGGGTAAATGTAGTGTTAGAGGGTAAATGTAGTATTAGAGGGTAAATGTAGTGTGAGAGGGTAAATGTAGTTTTAGAGGGTAAATGTAGTGTGAGAGGGTAAATGTAGTTTTAGAGGGTAAATGTAGTATTAGAGGGTAAATGTAGTGTGAGAGGGTAAATGTAGTTTTAGAGGGTAAATGTAGTGCTCGAGGGTAAATCTCTAATAGTATATTTACCCTTGAGTACTAAAGTTGGAGTCAAATCAGGACATTCCCAGTAATATTTATGAAGTTGATTATGAATTTTGCAGATAAAGTTCAGTTTTTCTGAAAAATCACGAATCATTTCTTAAACGTCTTTATTATTTTTCTGTCTTTGACACAGAAGGTTGTTGTTCAGCTACATGTCGTCACTTCACAGATAAAAATACCACAAACATTTCCTTCACCACTAAACTCTGCTGGAAACATTCAGTCACAAAAAATACTCACATCATCAGAATAATCACCAGGTAAATCTTTAAAAACATAAAAATACTCAGATATCAAAGACCGTTTACGGTTCTGCACGTGTTCACATGTTTTATGCCTCTGGGCCCAAAGATTTAGTCTGACAAAGAAAACTCACAAACCCTCCAGATAAGAGTTCAGTCCAGCTGAGATCTAAACTAAGGCTTTGGTCAGGAACCTTCGTCCTGCCGGAGAACAATCTGCGGAACGGGTCTCCGAGTGTTTCTGGAACATTCCACGGCAGATCGCCAACCTCCGGCCGTTCTCATGTCCGGCAGCAGAGCAGCTTGTGAAAGACGTTCCTGAACTCGGCGTTGAAGGCCGTGTAGATGATCGGGTTGACGGCGCTGTTGACGTAGCCGAGCCACGTTACCACGGAGATGAGAGTGGGGCCGATGTCACATGACCCACAGGACACCTTGGTGACGTGGACGACGAAGAATGGCGTCCAACAGGCCAGGAACACACCTGAGACACGGAGACAGGAAGACGTTAGCTAAAGGTTCTTCAAATGGTCTCCAAGAGAACCCCAAAGGTACCTCAAAGAACGATCAGAAGATGTTTCCTAGAGGATCCATACATGTGGTCCACAGACCTCTAAAATAGGTCCTTTAAGGAATCCGTACAAGGCCCTTGAAGAACCATCAAAAAAGTTTTCCTTCAGGCACCATACATGGTGCTCCACAAAGATTTAGCCAAACTAGATTCTTGAAGGAACCATTTCTTTGAATGGCTCTTCAAAAAACCCTTACTATCCCTTTACGAAACACAGCTCACGTTCCAAAGAAGTTTATCAAAAATAGGTTCTTTAAGAAACCATTTCTTTCAACACTTTTTTTTTAAAAAAGAACCGATGGTGCTGCAAAGAAACACACAAAAAAGTTTCCTTGAGGCGCCATAAATTTGTACCATGAATTGTGCTCTGAAGAACTTTTACAAAAAACAGGTTCTTTCAGGGATCCCTAAAGGTGTCTCAAAGTACCATCAAGAAATGGTTGGTTTGGGCACCATGAATCCAATGAAGCTAAGCAATAGTAGGTTCTTTACTGCAGCGCTTGAGTTGGTTCCTTAAAAATCCCCAAATTTCCCTCACAGAACCATCAAAAATGCTTCTTTTAGGTTCTTTGAGGAGCCATTTAAAGAAGGTTCCTTCCAACAGATGCATCAAAACTGCTCCAAAAAACGTAGGATCCAAAGACATTTAGCAAAAATAAGTTCATGAAGGAACTATTCTTTAAACGGTTCTTCAAAGAACCCCTTAAAGAGCCACAGCATAAACGGTGCTACCAAGGACTTTCACAAAAAAAATTGCTTCAATTTGAAGAACTGGTTTCTCACAGAACCTATTTTTGATAAACGTCTTTGGAGAACCGTCTGAATATTTGGTTCCTTAAAGAACCACTTGAGGACATGCTTGTTTTAGAAAGTAATTTTATAAAAATTATAAAGCAATAAACTTCTTTGGAGCACCATTTACAGTGTCTACTGAACCATTTTTGGATGGTTCTTTGAGGCTCATTTGGGGGTTCTCCAAAGGACTTTAGTGCCTTAAGGAGTTTTTTTTTTTTTTTTGCTGACGTTCTTTGGAACATTTTTAAGTAGGGTGCCTCAAGGAACTATTCATTGTTCTACCTTTGAGAGTTGTCCAAAGAACAGTTTCTCAGAGAAGATGTTTTTGTTCTCTGGAGAACCACTTTTGGTGCTTGAAGGAACCCTGTTTTGACGGTTCTATTGTAGGAATCCGTCAACAACCTGTGTTTACATGTAAACTCCTTCAGCTGTTGATCCTCAGATATTTCTGAAGGTCTTCGGCTCATATCCGGTGTTTTTTTGTGGATCTGGGCCCATTACAGCGTCTTTGTTCTGCGGTTTGTGTCTAAACACCGTCGGGTGCAAAGCTGCTGCTGAGAACTGAAGCCGTTTCCAAGGAGATGATAGAAGAACGTTCTATTTTTACTGGAGCATCACAGCTTCCCTCCCAGTTACAGTAAAACACCAGAAACAGTTTGTGGAGACGTCCAGCTGAGAGGCGCTCGTTAAACGGCAGCGATGGGCTTTCATCTCCATCACGTTCTACTCCTTCCTGACGTTCCACACCATTAACTGTCTGTAATGACTTCATAGTAGATGACGAGGAACCTTCAATTTCAGCCTGAATGATGAATTTGTTCGTGATCATTTGTCTGTTTTAGTGTTTTCACAGACACAGCGACCAAAATGTTTTCATCAGTTTAGTTTTTCCATACAGAATGTTCTGTTGTTGTTTTTACTGATGTTTTATTTCTTTTATTCTTTATTTAATGCTTTGTGAAGCAGTTTTAAAACATGCTATAGAAATAAGATTCATTATTATTATTATTATTCATAATTATTTCATTTTCTAGCTGTAATGTTCTATGAAAATGTGTATTTTTGTGTTTGTAAAGTTAAATGAAGGATATTTAGACGTGTAAAATTAATGAAATTATCTGTCAGTTATTAAACATTATAAGATGATGAAAAGTATATTTAGAAGTATTTTATGTAAATTTGGTTCCTTAAAGAACCACTTGAAGAAAGGCTTATTCTAGACAGTAATATAAAAAAAACTAAAAGGTAATAAAGGTTTTGAAGCACCATTTACAGAGTCTACGGAACTTGGTGGTTGGATGGTTCTTTGAGGCTCATTTAGGGGTTCTTGAAAGAACCTTGGTGCCTTAAGAAACGTATTGTTCTGTGGAGCACCTTTGAGTAGGGTACCTCACGGAACTGTTTTTTGGTGGTCCTTTAAGGTACCTTTGAGGGTTATTTAAAGAACAGTTTGAAGAAGTGGTTTCTCAGAAAAGCTATTTTTGCTTAAGTTCTTTGAAGAACCACATTTGGTGTGTAAAGGAACATGTTTTTGGTGGTTCTATTCTAAGAAACTTTGAGGGTTGTTTCAAGAACCACCTATAAAAATGTTTTTTGTGGAACTACACATGGTTTTCGGCATTTTCAGGTAGAACCTTTTCTTTCTGGTTTTGGATGTGTTACTCACCGACTACGACCGGTAGAACCTTCATGGCCTTGCGTTCTCGGCCGCTGACCCGGCTGCTCTTGCTGTTCCGTCGTCCTCTCTTGGCAGCGTTGCTCTTCAGGCCGTTCTCCCTGCGGCTGCTTCCCTCTCTCCTCTCCGTTGGTTCTCCGTCCGACACGCTGTCCATCTGGGTCGTCATCGGGTCGCTCTCTGGTGCCGCTGCCGCCTCGTCTTGGTTCTCCTCCGTTACCGGGGTAGCGGAGGGCGTCGCCATGGAGACGGTGGACGGGGAGGTGGGGCTGAGCCCGCTGGGTGCCACGTACACCACCTTTTCTCGACTGCCGGTGGTCGTGGCTTTCGCTCGCTGCAGAGCTGAGCGCAAACGCAGGGACAGAGCCGGACGTCCGACCCGACCCGCCTGTGACCGGCTCCGACCACTCCAGCGCCGCAGGCCTCGGAACATCCAGTAGTACAGGATGAGCATGACAGGACAAGGCACGAAGAAGGAGCACACCGATGAGTACACCACGAACTGGTCGTTCTCTAGTTTGCACACGCTGGGATCACGACCCGGAACCTGGTTCAGACCAAAGATGACAGGACTGGCCACGCCCAGAGACAGAACCCAGGTGGCCGTGATGAGAGCCAGCTGACGGACACTGAACTGGTTCCTGTTGTACTTGAGGGGAACCACCACAGCGATGTACCTGCAACATAAACAGACTTCTGGTCAGGATGGTGCTGTAAGTTTACAGCTTGGATTAAACACGAGTTCTGGTTGGAGATCATTAACTGACACTGAAGTCTTTGTCATGGTGCCCTTTGCTAGCTAAACCCCCACAGTGCTCTCTGCTTTAACTGTAGTCTGAGTGATGCCTCCTCTGGTCTTTACAGGATTAAACAGGAAGAGGCTCCACCTGGTGGAACAACCAGGAACTACAGCTGATCTACATTTACTGACATCATGGAGAGAAAACAGGTTTTCTCCATGTTTTGGAACTTGAGGAGTGTCAGTACATGCAACCCTCTAACGCTACATTTACCCTCTAACGCTACATTTACCCTCTTACGCTACATTTACCCTTTAATGCTATATTTACCCTCTAACGCTACATTTGCCCTCTAACGCTACATTTACCCTCTTACGCTACATTTACCCTCCAATACTACATTTACCCTCTAACGCTACATTTACCCTCTAACACTACATTTACCCTCTAATTCCACATTTACCCTCTAACACTACATTTACCCTTTAATGCTATATTTACCCTCTAACGCTACATTTACCCTCTAACGCTACATTTACCCTCTTACGCTACATTTACCCTTTAATGCTATATTTACCCTCTAACGCTACATTTACCCTCTTACGCTACATTTACCCTTTAATGCTATATTTACCCTCTGACGCTACATTTGCCCTCTAACGCTACATTTACCCTCTAACGCTACATTTACCCTTTAATGCTATATTTACCCTCTGACGCTACATTTGCCCTCTAACGCTACATTTACCCTCTTACGCTACATTTACCCTTTAATGCTATATTTACCCTCTAACGCTACATTTACCCTCTTAAGCTACATTTACCCTTTAATGCTATATTTACCCTCTGACGCTACATTTGCCCTCTAACGCTACATTTACCCTCCAATACTACATTTACCCTCTAACGCTACATTTACCCTCTAACACTACATTTACCCTCTAATTCCACATTTACCCTCTAACACTACATTTACCCTCTAATTCCACATTTACCCTCTAACGCTACATTTACCCTCTAACACTACATTTACCCTCTAATTCCACATTTACCCTCTAACACTACATTTACCCTCTAATTCCACATTTACCCTCTAATATTGCATTTACCCTCTAACGCTACATTTACCCTCTAATTCCACATTTTCCCTCTAACACTACATTTACCCTCTAATTCCACATTTACCCTCTAACACTACATTTACCCTCTAATTCCACTTTTACCCTCTAACACTACATTTACCCTCTAATTCCACATTTACCCTCTAATATTGCATTTACCCTCTAACACTACATTTACCCTCTAATTCCACATTTTCCCTCTAACACTACATTTACCCTCTAATTCCACATTTACCCTCTAACACTACATTTACCCTCTAATTCCACATTTACCCTCTAATATTGCATTTACCCTCTAACGCTACATTTACCCTCTAACGCTACATTTGCCCTCGAAAGCTACATTTGCCCTCTAATTCCACATTTACCCTCTAACACTACATTTACCCTCTAACATTACATTTACCCTCTAACACTACATTTACCCTCTAATATTGCATTTACCCTCTAATACTACATTTACCCTCTAATTCCACATTTACCCTCTAACGCTACATTTACCCTGTAACACTACATTTACCCTCTAATACTACATTTACCCTCTAATTCCACATTTACCCTCTAACGCTACATTTACCCTCTAATCCTACAGTGTTTGGATGACAGGAGTTTGTTTCACTTTTCTAAAGTTGTGTTAACAGATCAGCCCTGCTACATCTGTTGGCTTTAAATTTAGACTGTAGCACCTTCTAGTAAAAATACTTTTGTCGCCTGAGTCTCTGCCACTGTTACGGTATTGGTGTGCCGTCTGATTCCTGAGGTGGTGTCTTTTTAGGGCCTTTGTGTGGAGGAAAATTGCAAGTGTGGGTTCAGCTGTGGCTGTTTCCAGAGTCTCTCCAGGAACCCCAGCTGTGAGCCATGCCAACAACGACTCATCAGTTAACGACCTGCACTGCAACCTTGTTCTCCCCACCTCCCGACCGTCCTGATTGGGCCACCTTCCAGCTCCTTTCCACCGTCATCCAATCAGATGCGGCCAGCACCACACCTGCAGACTATATATCTGCCACCAAGTTATTAGTCCATGTGGCTGGTGTTTATGACCAGTCCACCCTGGTGCCTCTGTGTATTGTTGTTCTGTGTGGTCCTTCGGTTTGTAAGCACTTGTGGTGGGTGCTACGGACAAATTCGACCTTCTGTTGGCGGCTGTGGATTTGGTGTGGAGCCCTGAGTCTCAGTGGAGACTGAGGGTCCCATTCACAGTGTGAAGAAGCCGTTCAGTACTTTGAGTATTCGTGAACTGTGTGTTCAGTATGTGTACGTGTTCAGGGGCACCAGTTTTGCTTAGTTCGTTTTGTACACGCTTTGTATTAGTTTTTGTTCCTGGTGGTGGGTGTTGCTGATGTAGTTGTGTTTGGCTAGGGAGTTCAGTTGATTTGTTTTGGGTTTAGATAATTTGGGAACTCTGTTAGCCTTCGTTTTGTTTTATTCCATTCTTTGATTTAGCAACACTCACCTGTCTTGTGTTTATTGTCACTTTTATGTTCCTTTTTGCCACTAATCAATAAATCCCTTCACCTAACCGATACCATCTGGTTATTCTGTTGCGTCCAGCCAACCCCTAGAGGTTGGATCGTAACAGCCATGTTTGACTCCAGACTTGTTTCATTCCATTTTCTCAACACTTTGAAGCTGCAGCTGTCTTCATCAGCAGCTGTCACATGTAAGAACCTGAACATAATCATCTGGTGTCTCACTAACGAGGTGTTAACAGCCCGACACGACGCCGACGATTTGTCTTTTCTCCACTTCGCCAACTTCACGGTGACCTTCAGAGTTCCTGTTCTTCATTAACCTTCTCAGACAGGTGTAATCAGGTGACGCTCGTCTTTAAAGACTCTTTAATGAACTGAGGAGGAAATGTTTGGTCCTGAGATGCGTTCAGGTCAAACCAGAAGTCATATCATTTGGAAATGTTAATTAGCTTCTCTGCTAATCAGGCCTGTTATCTGCTGCAGGAAGGAGTGTTGGGAACATTAACAGAATGTCTGAGTGTATGACTGAAATGTACAGGTGAACTCACCTGTCCACACTGATCGCACACAGGTTCAAGATGGAGGCCGTACACAGCATCACGTCCATCGTCATCAGAGCGTCGCAGATGGAGGTGCTCAAAGTCCAGACACCTCCCAGGAACTAAACAGAGAGAAAGTCACATGATCATAGGAGTCAATGCATCACATCAGCTGTCTCCCTGAATTCAGACACACCTGTCTCACTAACACCTGTCTCACTGACCTCGGAGTAGACGTAGAGCGGCAGCACCAACACGGCCAGCAGCAGGTCGGCGACCGCCAGGCTGATGATGAAGTAGTTGGTGGCGGTCTTCAGGGAGCGCTCAGTGAGCACGCTCAGACACACCAGGACATTCCCCAGGATGATGACCAGGATGAGGGGCACGCCGAGGACCAGGGCCAGGTAGTTATAGTCCTTCAGCTCCGACTCACCTGGAGGGCTGCCAGGTGTCACATTGTCCATGATGAAGGCCCCGAACACAGCAGCTGGACGCCACTCAACATCTGGACAGAACAGTTACCATGGAGACGCTGGTTCTGCTCTGAGTATCTCTACTGGGTATTCAGAGTATTTGTACTCACCTTGCTGCTACCTGTCCCAGGTGCTGGCTCAGGTGTGTTTCAGTGTCAGCAGCTGGACTGGTTCTGTTTTGGTTCTCCAGGTGGTTCTCTTCGTTCATCTTCACTTCGGCTGGTTGGTTTGTTCTGAATGTCAACACCACCAACAAATAGAAAGCCTGTTTGTTCTGTGTGTTCTACTGGTTCTATTCTGTGCTGGTTCTGCTGGTTCCACTGTTTCCATAGTTCTGCTGGTTCTACTATTTTTTACTGGTTCTACTATGCTGTGGTTCTTCTCTGTGCTGGTCCACATGGTTCTGCTGGTTCTACCAGTTCTACTCCATGATGGTTCTTGTGGTTCTACTTTTTTTGGTTCTGTTGTGTGCTGGTTCTACTGGTTGTGTTCTATGTGGATTTCCTGGTTCTCATGGTTCTGCTATGTACTGGTTCTGGTGGTATAAATGTTATTTTCTGGTTTTGATAGTTCTATGTGTTCTCTGTGTGTGATCTCTACATGTGTGATGCTCTCTACGTGTGTGATGCTCTCTACGTGTGTGATGCTCTCTACGTGTGTGATGCTCTCTACGTGTGTGTGACGTTCTCTACGTGTGTGTGACGTTCTCTACGTGTGTGTGACGTTCTCTACGTGTGTGTGACGTTCTCTACGTGTGTGTGACGTTCTCTACGTGTGTGTGACGCTCTCTACGTGTGTGTGACGCTCTCTACATGTGTGACGCTCTCTACATGTGTGTGACGTTCTCTACATGTGTGTGATGCTCTCTACATGTGTGTGATGCTCTCTACATGTGTGTGATGCTCTCTACATGTGTGTGATGTTCTCTACATGTGTGATGTTCTCTACATGTGTGATGTTCTCTACATGTGTGTGATGTTCTCTACATGTGTGTGATGTTCTCTACATGTGTGTGATGTTCTCTACATGTGTGTGACGTTCTCTACATGTGTGACGCTCTCTACATGTGTGACGTTCTCTACATGTGTGTGATGCTCTCTACATGTGTGTGATGCTCTCTACATTTGTGTGATGCTCTCTACATGTGTGTGATGTTCTCTACATGTGTGTGATGCTCTCTACATGTGTGTGATGCTCTCTACATGTGTGTGATGCTCTCTACATTTGTGTGATGCTCTCTACATTTGTGTGATGCTCTCTACATGTGTGTGATGTTCTCTACATGTGTGTGATGCTCTCTACATGTGTGTGATGTTCTCTCTGCTCTTCTCCGTAATGAAGACAAGCAGGTTTTAAAGAGCCTCCTCTCAGAACCAATCAGATCACAGAGCTGCTCTCCTCCTGTGATGCTTCAGTGTTACCATGACGACCACAGAGCAGGACAACACAAACACACACTCATATACACAACATAAACACACAAACAAACACAACAATACACCACTGATACACAAACATACATGCACATATATACACGCATACATAAATGCGACAATGCACATAAATATAAACACAACAATACACAACTCAGACATACCAATATATACACAACCCAAACACACATACAAACAACTGAAACACATAAAAACACACAACCTAAATACACAAACATCCATTCAACAATACACACAAAATAAACACAAATACACACAAACACACATGCAACCCTGACACACACACATACACACAACTCAAACACAATTAAATACACACAACCGTATAAACAACGATACAAACAACTAAAACACACACACATATACGCACAACTAAAAAACATCAAATACACAATCCAAATACACAAACATCCAAACAACAAAACACACAAATATACAAACATCTGAAACACACACACACTGGCTGTGTATGTGGTCTGACGATGATGAACTCTAAACATGTAAATGAATCTGATTGGCTGTTCCTTCGGGTTCTTAAATCTTTTACTGGATGAATTTCGTCTCTGGAACACCAACTCCAGTCACTGATCTCCTCCTGCTGCCGTCTGTCTGATCAATATCAGATATCAGAGGGATGATTCACCTCCACCATCAATAACGACTCCAATAACGGTGTCATAGAACGGCCTCATGAGGTCATAGATCAGCTTCCTGCCTCCTCAGAGACCAGAGAGCATGCTGGGAAACAACGGGCAGTGGCTCAGATCAGTTGTCAATCATGTGTTCATCGATAAGCCCCGCCTCCTCCGGATCAATAGTACGATCAGCTGACAGAAGCTCTGTTTGTTTCCCATCAACAGAATCGGAGGCAGTGATCCGAGCGAGTCTGCAGCCTCCAGATAAACACGTTATCAGCTGATAACACACACACTGAACACACTAAAACACACACAGTAACACAGTGAGACAATGCCAATCAATACTGATCAATATCTTCTACCAGCTACATCAGGGGGAGTTTGAGCTCAGCTTCGGTGTTTCTACTGGAGAGGAGGAACGCTGGTGATGATGATGATGATGATGATGATGTAGAGGTCATGTGACTGCTGTCCATCAGGTACTTCCTGCAGCAGCTGAGCAGTAGTGGAGGTGAGCCCAACCATATCTAGCCGGTACCACTCAGGTTCTTCCCCCTCAGTGAGGTGACGTTCCACATCCCCAGAACCAGCCTGCACCACCAGACCCCCACTCCTTCCTACTGCCTGCTACTCAAAGCACCTGACCCCGATCTGCCCCAGGTGTTCTCTGAGGAGCTCCGCCCCCCAGACCTGGCTCCAGGAAGAGGCCCCTGTTCCCCTGATCCAGGTGAGGTGGTGGCTTTCCTTTTCTTTGCTGTCATCGGGGTTTTCTGATTCTGATTCCTTCGTCAGGATGAATCTAAAGTAATTCTGGGCATTTTGGGGTCAGTTTTGGACGTTTAACTCATTTTAGGCAAATTTTCAATCACGTTGGATAAATTATGGGTAATTTTTGGCACGTTGTGAGGCTTTTTGGTCAAGTTTTGAGTCATTCTGGAAATGTTTTGAATAATTTATAAATCGTCACATTTGACCATGGTCATTTTATTGTGAAAAGCCCAAACTGTGATTACTCTAATAACTCTGCAGCTCAGTCTATTGAATGAAGCTTAAATCAGAGCAAATGGTGTCCAGTCAGACAGCTTTTATAGATCGCTCCAGTTTTCTTTCAGTATCCAGCAGCAGAAATGAATGACATCACAGTTCTGATGATGTAATGGTTCATGATGCCGCTCTGTTTCATCTCAGAGTCACAACTGGAGTCTGTTTGATGAACAATATGGACGTCGTTTCTAGAAACACTGAGCTGTTCCACTGTTTTATAGCATTCACATTAATCCTGGAGGAGATGTCGACGTGTTCGGAGCTGCAGCTGCTCAACATCTGGACGCCTGAACACCGGGTCAGTAGGTCATGATGTCAGGACGTCACATGACACAGAGAGGACTCCATAATCCACAAATTAATGTTGATTAATAAGCCCAGCTGTCACATCTGTCTGCTCGGTGATCCATCTGATGGAGACAAAGGACGAGCCCAGACGCTGGCTCATGTTTGATCGATGAAGGTTCATCCGTCCAGAAAAAAAACTCATCCGAGTTCTGGGAAAAACTGCAGCTAAAATAATTTAAAAAGATTGAAAATTTCCACAAAAAGAACCAAAACTACTTTGAAAGGGTCAAATATGCCAAGAAAAACATCCAAAATCCCCCTAAACATGACCGAAATTACCACAAAACAGGTGAAATGGCAACAAAGACAAAAATTCAACACAAAAAACTTGGAAAATTACCCAAAAAGAGTCAAAATTACCCTGAAATATTCAAATATGCCAGCAAAGATCGTGGAAAATCACCATAAAAACAAACAAATTTATCATGAAATGGACCAAAACCAAGACAAAACAGAGATATTTTGACAAAAACTCCAATTTTGCCCAAAAAACATGCAAAATAACTACAAAGAGACACAAAATCCCCCCAAGAAGAGCCAAAACTACATTAAAAAGTTCGAATATGCCAGGAAAAACACCCAAAATAACCACAAAAAGCACCAAAATTACCACTAAACAGGTGAAATAGTGACAAAAACTCAAATTTGGTTCAAAAATTTGCCATATTACTTCAAAAAGAGTCAAAATTACTCTGAACCATTCAAAAATATGTCTGCAAAGATCATGGAAAATCATCACAATGTCTCTTTCCGGTTGTTTTGAGTCTATTTCTGGTTGTTTTGAGTCTATTTCTGGTTGTTCTGTGTCTATTTCTGGTTGTTTTGTGTCTATTTCTGGTTGTTTTGTGTCTCTTTCCGGTTGTTTTGAATCTATTTCTGGTTGTTTTGTGTCTCTTTCCGGTAGTTTTGAGTCTCTTTCTGGTTGTTTTGAGTCTATTTCTGGTTGTTTTGTGTCTCTTTCCGGTAGTTTTGAGTCTCTTTCTGGTTGTTTTGAGTCTATTTCTGGTTGTTTTGTGTCTCTTTCCGGTAGTTTTGAGTCTCTTTCTGGTTGTTTTGAGTCTCTTTCTGGTTGTTTTGAGTCTATTTCTGGTTGTTTTGTGTCTATTTCTGGTTGTTTTGTGTCTCTTTCTGGTTGCTTTGAGTCTATTTCTGGTTGTTTTGTGTCTCTTTCCGGTAGTTTTGAGTCTATTTCTGGTTGTTCTGTGTCTATTTCTGGTTGTTTTGTGTCTCTTTCCGGTAGTTTTGAGTCTCTTTCTGGTTGTTTTGTGTCTCTTTCCAGTTGTTTTGAGTCTATTTCTGGTTGTTTTGAGTCTCTTTCTGGTTGCTTTGAGTCTCTTTCCGGTTGTTTTGAGTCTATTTCTGGTTGTTTTGAGTCCATTTCTGGTTGTTCTGTGTCTGTTTCCGGTTGTTTTGAGTCTATTTCCGGTTGTTTTGTGTCTCTTTCCAGTTGTTTTGAGTCTATTTCTGGTTGTTTTGAGTCTATTTCTGGTTGTTTTTTGTCTCTTTCCAGTTGTTTTGAGTCTATTTCTGGTTGTTTTGAGTCCATTTCTGGTTGCTTTGAGTCTATTTCTGGTTGTTTTTTGTCTCTTTCCGGTTGTTTTGAGTCTCTTTCTGGTTGTTTTGAGTCTTTTCTGATTATTTAGAATCTGAAAAACACAGCAGGAAGTTCTGAATTGTTATTGTTATTTCTTTCCCAATCGATTGTTGCTGTAATTTGGGCCCATCTCTCGGGTTTATTCCTCTCCTCACCTGTATTATTTATTTGGCTGGTGTGATGCTTTTCTTTCTCTGATTTATTACTCCTGCTACCTGAAGCGAGACCTCGGCGCCTCCATCATGTTCTGAAAGGAAATAAAAACCTCCTTCTTGACATCACAGACAAACGAAGGAGGACTTCACCTTTTATGTTCGGATGGTGCTTCAGACTAAACGTCCATGACGACGGTGTTTTATTAAGACGCGTGAACGATGTTGCTAGGCAGCTAACGGCCAAAACTGCATGATTTCTTTATTTAATTCCACAGATTTGTTTAGGAGGTTCCAAATTAACAGGAACACCATTAATCATTTATCAGTTTCTGGGTCCTCCTGCCTGATTTACAGGCAAATGGACTCTAATTACCTGTAGGAGGCGCTATAAGAAGTAAGTTTTCTTTCATTTTGGTTGTTTTTTCATTTACAATTTTCTATCTCATCTGTTCTGCTTTTTGGTTTCCTGTCGTCCTTCGTCTGTCTTTGTTCCACTTTCTGTCATTTTAGCAACTTTTTTTTTACATTTTGTGCAGAAAAAAAGACTTTTTACATTTATAACACCCTTTATAATATCAATTCTGTTTAAAAAAAATCTGTGCAGCATCAGCATTTATCAGCATAAATGAAACAATCCTGGGCTGAAACACATTTAAAGGAATTCATGCAGCATCCAGATTTTCTACATCTGCAAGAATCAGTGAAACATCACCAGTACTTATCAATATTCATTCATTCATTCATTCATTCATTCATTCATTCATTCATCCATCCATCCATTCATTCATTCAATTTTGGATGTTTATTTATTTAATATTTTTTTAATTAATTTCGTTATTTCTTTATTTAATAATTTATTTCTTTTTCTTTCTTTCTTTAAATTATGGTTATTTAATTTATTTTGTATTTTTTTATCCGTTTAAATCTTGGTTGTTTATTTAGTCATTTTTAATTTGTCAAAATTTAGCTATTTATACATTTGATATTTTTTTAATAATTCAATAATTTCTTCATTTATTTAACTTCTAGTTATATGTTTAATTGCTTTTAATCTTTTAATGTATTTATTTGTTTGTTTAATTTATTTATTTTTAATTTTGGTGTTTATTCATCTATTTAATATTTTATTCATTCAATTATTTACTGATTTATTTAATTTTTTCTCTTTTTTTGATTTATTTAATTTTTTGTTTTCTGTTTAATCATTTTAACTTAAGTTGTTTATTTAGCTATATATTTATTTATTTATTTTCATTTTTTAATTTATTCAATAATTTGTTTAAATTTTGTTTATTTATTCATTTATTTATTTCGTATTTTTATTCAAATTTTGGCATTTATTTATCTATTTAACGTTTTATTAAGTCACTTATTTATTTCATTATTTAGATTTTGGCGATTCATTAATTTTTATTTTTAGGTATTTACTTTAACTTTGGTTGTTTATTTAGCCATTTCTTATTCATTAATATTTTGGTATTTATTTATTTAACATTTTATTAATTTAATTAATATTTGTTTATTTAAATTTTGGTATTTATGCATTTAAAACTGTATATATTGGATTATTAATTCATTTTTTCAAATTTTGGTTGTTTATTTAATTATTTTTATTTATTTACACTTTAACATTCTTTCATTCATTCATTTTTTTAATTAGTTAAATAACATCTTCACAGAAGCCAGGCGTCTGGTTTCATTGCATTTTATCGCTGCACAGAAATCAGCAGCTCTTTATGAAAAACGTCATAAAATGTGTTTTTAAAATGAAGAAATCACACAAATAAATAGATGGTTTCTTATCACTTCGCTTTTCCCTGCTGTGGGGTTGATTTAATAATAATTTATCTGAAATTTGATGTCATTTATATTTTATTACTGCAAAGAAATCTGTAGTTTTGGGCGAAAAACCCGTCACAAAACATGTAAAATTCAGAAATCATATCAATAAACAGACAAATGAAGCCGTATTTGATGTCGTCTGTTAATGAATAAATGTGAAAAAAGTCAACTTTAAAAAGCAGAAACAGTAAAAAAGAAAAAAAAATTCAGACTCACTGTTTAGAGAAGCAGCTTCTCCTCCTGGTTCTCCTCCTGGTTCTCCTCCTTCAGTCTTTAAATCAGGTTTATTTATTTCATCAGATTAATCTCAGGTCGTCTCTTCGTCCTCTCTGCCTCCATCCTCTTCCTCCTCCTGTTTTTATTTATTTTACTTCCTCCTCTGTGTTTCTTCTTCTCCTCCTTTTGTTTCTGTTTCCTCCTCGCCTCCTCTCCACTAAACTGACAAACTTTTTTCTCCTCCTCTATAAAAAGAGTCGACATCCTCCCTCCTCCCTCTTTACTGCTGCTCTCTGATTGGCTGACGTCCAGCGGTGATGCATTAGCCCTCCTCTCCTCCCTCCTCCTCCATCAGGTGTTTATTCCTCACCTCTTCTTCCTCCTCCAGCTGCTGAACACGTTAAACACATCATTACTGCTCGTTGAGACAGAAAGATCTCTGTTAAATTACATTCTGCTCTCAGTTAATCTCATTATGTCGCTGAAAACGAGCGTGATAAAGAATGACTCCTGTCAGACCACGCTGAGGGGGAATAACCATGACAGATGTTCCTGTCAGGCTTTATTTAGGGTGACATCAGCTTTTCAGCTCCAGTCAGACCTCACTACAGAAAAACCTTTCATGAGAGCACCTGTCAGACAATACCGAGGGGAAAAACTCCAATATAGCACTTGTCAGACCTCAATGAAGAAAACTCTTCCTTAACACCACCTGTCAGACCACAATGAGGGGGGAAATGATCAATAGAGCACCTGTCAGACAATACCGAGAACAAAAACTCCAATAAAGAATCTGTCAGACCTCACTGAGGGGAAATTTGACCCACAGAAGCACCGTGCAAACCTCACTGAAAGGGAAAATTTGCTTAGTAGTGCCTGTCAGACCACACTGAGGAAGTAAATGACAATGTGCACCTTTCAGACCCACTGAAGGGGGAAGTGCCATTTTTACACCTGTCAGGCCAGACTGAGGGAAAATTTCGTCATCAGTGCATCTGTCAGACCTCACTGATCACTCAGTCTTCCACCAGAATCTGTTAGACTAAACTGAGGACACAAACCTGCCACAGTCGCACCTGTAAGTCCACACTGAGGGGAAATCTGCCCTTTTAAACGCCTGTCAGACTGTGTTAAGTGGAAAATCCGACCTATCAGCATCTATCAAACCACACTGGAACAAATGTGTCAAAGCGTCAAACTTTAATGAGGGCAAAAACTATGTAGCAGTGCCTGTCAGACTGTACTGAAGGGAAAAATCTGCCATATTGTTGACTTTCGGACATTACCAAAGAGGATATCAGCCTTACCAGCACCTTTCAGACCACACTGAGGGAATATATGAACTATGAAAGACCTGTTACACCACATTGAAAGGTACAAACCTGCCACTGCATTGCCTTTAAGTCCACACTGAGGGGAAAACATCGACACAGTAAAACCTGTTAGAACGCACTGAGGGGGAAAGAATCCAAACATAGGACTCTTTTGTAATAGGTTGCCAATGTAACAACAGTCTTAAACCAGCACCAGATTAAGTCGGACACCAATATAAAACCAGTCCCAAACCAATCCAAGCCCAAAACCAGACAAACGCCAGCCCAATATCAAATCTAAAACCAGTCCAAAACCAGCCCAATATCAAATCTAGAACCAGTCCAAAACCAGCCCAATATCAAATCTAAAACCAGACAAACGCCAGCCCAATATCAAATCTAAAACCAGTCCAGAACCAATCTTAACCCAATCCAAAATCAGGTCCAAAGCCAGTCCAATATTAAACCAAAAAACAGTTCAAAATCAAGACTAAGACCACCAAAACCAGCCCAATATCACGTCTAAAACCAGTACAAAAAAAGTCTAAAACCAGTCCATCATCAAGTTTAAATCCAGTCCAAATCCAATCCGAACATTAATCCAAACTCCTGTAGCTTCAGTTGGATGTGTTTTTGTATTTAAAACTGTTAAATCAATAGATAATCAATACGTGACATCAGTTGGTCTATTTATTGTGTTTCATGCGTGGATCTGGTTCTGGGAACCTCCTGGTCATCCTCCAGGTCTGAACTTGCTGCGTGTGAATTATGGAGTGACCTCTGGCCGGCGAGTTGTCGGAGAACACGCTATTGTTCTGTGTGCAGGGCTTCATAATGAGCAAACACTGCACATGTTAATGAAGCGTGTGCTATTAGCATTTGTGAGAGGAAGCAGCAGAAACGTTCTTTTATCCTCATTCAGGCTGCTGCTGATGCTGCTGAACGTATGTTTCATGCATTATTCATCACACATCTGCATGCCGAGAATTTAATTCACGCTAAAAACTGTTTTCACGATCTGCCACAAACATTTCCACAGTTCGTACAAAAGTCCTGCTGCTGGGCCGTGAAAGCCGTCATTCATTTAAATAATAGAATCTATAATTATACCGGAGACGTGAACACATGCTAATGAGACGCACACAGACCCACTCACACATTTCATTTGTTTTCTGATGGCCTGCAGGCTGAAACATCACCAGCTCATCTGCATAACACGTATTAAATACAGCACACGGCTAGACATCACGTCTTTATTTAGACCAAGGAAAGAACCCAACATTTCTGGAGTTAAATGTCTTAGAGAGTTCATTCTGTTTGTGTTTTTAACTGGAGCTACAGCTGAATATCAAAGATCAGAGAGTTCAGAAGATAAGAAATATGTAAAGATATAAATGAAACATTATTCAGATATGAAACACACAGGTATGTATTTTGTAGTATTTTATTAAGAACCAATTTTGAGTTATTGTAAGGGGTTTAAAGATCTATTCCAAAACTGGTCCAAAACTAGTCTTAAAGCAGCCAAAATCAGGTCTAAAATGAGTCCTGATCCAGTCTAAAGTCAAGTCCAAAATCAACCTGAAACTAGTCTTAAACCAGCCATAAAAAGTCTGAAAGCAGTTCAAAGTCAATTCCAAAGTCAGTCTAAAATCAAGTGTTGAACCAGTCTAAATCCAGTCCAAAACCGGCCAATAACCACTCCAAAATCAAGTCCAAACTAGCTAAAAATGATTCCAAAATTAGGCTAAAAACTAGCCTAAAACTAGTATGAAACCAGCTCCAACTCAAGTCTAAAAGCAGTTCGAAACCAATCTAAAGTCATGTCCAAAATCTGTTCAAAATCAAGTTCAAAACCAAAGCAAAACCAGCCCAAAGTCAATTCCAAAATCAAGTCCAAACTAGTTAAAACTAAGCCAAAATTAGGCTACAAACCAGCCTAAAACTTGCTCAAAACCAAGTCTAAAAACAACCTACAACCAATAAGCATTAAGTCTAAAACCACTCTGAAACCAGTCCAAAACCAACCATAAACCAGCCCAAAATCAAGATAGATTAAAGACAAACCAAAACCAGCCTAAAACTATTCTTAAACTAGGCATATTTAAGTCGAAATCCAGTACAAGATCAAGTCTAAAACCAACCTACAACAAGTCCAAAGCTGAGTCCAAAACTATCTTTAAACTAGTCCAAAGTCAAGTCAGAAATGAGTCCAAAACCAGTCTGACACCAGACCAATGTCAAGGGTAAAACCAAAGCAAAACCAGTTAAAAGTCAAGTCCAAAACCAAAACTACTCTTAGATCAGCTCTCAGTCAAGTCTATAAACAGTCTAAACCAATCCAACATCAAGACCAAAACCAGTCTAAAACGGTCCCGAAATCCAGCTAAAGCCAGTCCTAACTCAGGAAGTCTCCCATCAGTCCAACCTTCAGGAGTTACTGCAGTTCAAAGTGAAAATGTCTGTAAATGTGTTTCCTGCAGTGTGAAATCTTCTGAATCTCGTCGTGTGATTCTGAGTTCAGTGTTTGTGAGTCTGCAGGACGACGGCTGATTTCCAGAAACTCTTCAGAGGCTTTGAAGGTTTTTCTTCTCTGCTGTAACGTCAGATTGTTTCAGATGAAGCTCGTCTCGTGTTTCTTTGATGTCTCTCTGGAGGTTTGTTGTTCTCATTTATTCATTTATTTATTTATGTGTTCGTAGGAGGACGTGTGAGAACATTAGCACATCATGTGACTTTCCATTTATACCAAAGCAGCTGAAGGGGAGAACAAAGACAGGATTCAGAACTCTGGAACACGACCAGAACCAAAGATCATTACTAAAAAAACCACTAATCTGAGCCTCGCTGTCGTCTTCTTAATTTAGATCAGCTGCTACGATAAAGTGACCCATTCACAAACAATCAGCTGTTTGATTGAAAAACAGTTTAAAGGTTGATTAGGCAGCTGTTTCCTGATTAATAATCAATAATTAATCATCCGTCAGTCTGTCTGCTTTACAGTCGCTGATCGATTGAGTCTGAATGTCTGCAGAGGAGAAACCAACATTCTGCTGATGATGAATGCAGTCCAAAACTAGTCTAGAACCAGTCTAGGACCTGTCTGGAACAGCTGCAAGTCAAGTCTAACCAATCCAAAACCTGTCCAAGATCACATCTACAGCCAGTCTTAAACCAGCACGGAATCAAGTTTAAAAGCAAAGCAAAACCAGTCTGACACCAGTCAAAAACCAGTCCAAAATCGAGCCCAGAAGTAGCCTGAAACTAGTCTTAAACTAGCCCTTTATAAAGTCTAGAGCCAGTCCAAAATGAAGTTAAAGGTCAGTTCCAAACCGATCATAAACCAACTCAAAGTCAAGGTTAAATCAAACCAAAACCAACCTAAAACCTTCCTAAAGCCAGTCCTACTACTAACCTAAAACCAACCCTATTTAATGGCTTAAACCAGTCCAAAGGCTCATCCAGAACTACCCTAGAACTAGTCCTAAACCAGTCTTAAACCAGTCCAAAATCAAGTCCAAAACCAGCCCAAAACCACATCTAATGACAGCCTACAACCAGTGGAGTTAAGTCTAAAACCACCCTAAAACTAACCAGCCCAAAGTCAAGGTTCAAAACAAACCAAAACCAGTTTAAATATGGAATAAACATGTAAAAACACAGTGATCAGAATCAATCAAACATCTTCACTCTAATCAATACTAATCAATCAGCTGCTGGACTGTTTCTGTTTGTGACTGAATCTTGTTGTCAGCCTCGTCAGCCTTCATCCTCCTCTTCCTCCCTCAACAGCTGCTCCTCCTCTTGTTGGCCTGATTGATACTTCAGTGATAATCGTCCAATCAGCAGCAGCCGCTTGGCGTTTCCAACCAGAGCTGAGCTGCAGCTGTCCCACTGTGTCGACACTTTGTGCTTTTAGTGTTCAGTCAGCCGATCGATACGGATCAATACTGATCAACGCTGATCAAACGGGAGGCCTCGCTCTGACAAACACCTGGAGGTTCTAACAGATAAACTCCACGTGCTGCTAAATAGAACAAAACACTTTAGAACCTCTGAAGGTTCTAATGAAGCTGCACATAATAAATGTTTTCATTCAGATTCAGGGTTAAAAGGAAACAACTCTGCTGTCACATATATTATTATTATTATTGTTAATATATAAACACATGTTAATGCAGTGAATATAATATATGATCCAGACACACACATTAAATCTGATGCTCCTGCTGAGATCCACTGTTCTATGGTTCTAATGTTCTACTGTTCCTCTGCTGCCACCTGCAGGATCAATCAGTCTTTACTTTCACGACAGAGAGACGGATGGATGGATGGATGGATGGATGGATGGATGGATGGATGGATGGATGGATGGATATATATATATATATATATATATATATAGATAGATAGATAGATAGATTAAACCTTTATCGATCCCACAGCGGGGAAATTTACAGTGTAACAGCAGCAGATAGAACAGGTTAAATAAAAAAGAGAGAGCAGCACACAATGCACACAGCATGCCAGCAGAAAAACAAACAGATTATTATGTGGTTCAAAAAGGAGAAAATGATGAGATGTTGCCTAAAATTGTCAGGTATGATATGTGGTGCAAAAATGTCATAGAGCAGTATATTGTCAAAATAATATGTTATTGAAGAAGACATCAGATTTTAATATGTGGACTAAAAATGCCATAGAATAATAGTTCATTGCACAAGTAAAAGTATAGTCATTTTTAAAACTGTTCAAATTCTTATATGCCGCTAAAAGACAACAAAAAACATCATAGTAATCTCCAAAGTAGTTTAAATCAATTCACTGGACTTTAAGAAAGTTCCTTGAAGATGTTTCACCTCTCATCCAAGAGGCTTCTTCAGTTCTGGTGGTGGTTGGTGTTGCCTCAGCTTTTAAACCTCTGTGAGGTGTGTCCAGGGCTGTTATTCCAATGACCGATATCAAAACTCATCTGACTACTCAATGATGGTCGTTGTGAGTATCGGTGGGGGTCGTTGAAATGGGTCACTGTGCCTACCTTCTCTACCAAGGTAGAGAAGCCATCTCTGAAAACGGGGGGGGTGGTCTGTGACATCATCTTTCATTGCCAATTTACGATAAAGTCCTTTCAAAACTCCCCAAAAGAACTACTCGGCAGACTAATGCTAATGACCACCATTAGCACACAAAGGACTCAGTGACATCTGTGCATTTCAACGACCCCCCCCCCCCCGTTACGACAGCGTAACGGCCCGTTACACTGAAATGCGCTCGCGAGAACCCTGTAGTATAGTAGGACGTCCAAAAAACATCACAGTACAGCATGTCGCTCTAAAAGCGTCATAGTTTAGCCTTTGGTCCACAAAACGTTGTTCTGTCCTGGCTGTCTGAAGTAGGTGAGGAACAACACAAAAACAGTCCAAACGCTGGTTTCCAGAGGGTTAGATGAGGATTTATTAGAAAGAATAAGTTTACAACAACACAACATGTGAGGGGGTTATAAGCAAATGGGTGTTAGTAAAATAAAAATAAATGAACAGAACTAAAAATGAACTTCACGCTGACATTGATGGACATTCCAACCAGGAACAAAGTAAAAGATCATCAATATGAAAAAAACTCTTCCTGTTCACCTCTTAAACCCAAAACACACCACAGTAGCACCCTAAACTAAAACTACCAATGGGTTCCTGTTTTCCTTTCTGAACAGTTCAAAGGTCCCTCTCTATCTCCCCATACATCCACCAACCACTGGAACACATCTCCAAAGTTCTGCTGAAGCTCAGCTTCCTCTCAGAAGAAGTGCTGCCAGATGAAGGAGCCTTTTGAGAGGCAGCTGGCATCGTGATTGGACGGTACTTTGGTCTGATCCAATCCAGCTTCAGCTCCACAGACAGCAGGCGGGACGAGTCAACGGAGGCCGGGTGGACGAAGGATGAAGCTGAGAACAATCCAGAAAACACCAGAGGAGGAGAGCAGCGGCCCAGAGCCAGAACAAACAGAGTATCATAGTATGTCTCTGAGAAAACATCATAGCATAGCCTTTGGTATGAAAAAACGCCATCAACTCCAAGATTTTAAATACTTTCATTTACTGCAAATGAATTTCTCCTCCAAATGTCTCACTAATAATCATTATCAGCCTTAAAAACCCACAAACACCCCTCTATACTGGACCACACTTAGCACAGTTCGTTTCCCCCTTCTATAAATCTGCTTGGAATCTTCCACTTCCTGTTTGTCAAAGTGGCCTTCTACCTGGACAGGTTTTGTTGGAGCTCATCAACAAACATTTTGGGTAACTGCTAGTGATGGTGAAATCGAAGCTTCATGAAGCAATGAACCACTTTGACACATCTGCTTCAAGAATGACACATTGCTTCAAAGCATTTGACACAACCAGAAGAGTGACATCTGCTGGTCCTGTGTCAGAACTGCATCTATGTGGAAAAAACTGAAAAAGCCTCAGGACTGCTTGTCTCACACTGCTTTGTACTTGCAATGAATGTTTTAAAACGTTATATATGTGTTTGTGTGCATATATGTGTAGTGTGTTTCTATGAATGAATGTGTGTTGTGTATGAGTGAATCTATGCGTATGTATCTGTGTGTTATTTAATGTATGAAATGCAACTGGATACATCTGAACTAAATTCTAACTAAATGTATACTCTCCCTAACTTCTCTCAAAATCACAAATGGCAAATGCACTAGCATGATCTCCTCCTCTCAAAAGTTCACAATTTGAGGAGTGAATCAGACCCCTTTGCCTTTTAAGACCTGGACAGATTGAAATGTCCGACCCCTTCAAAGTTCACCCGAAGCAGAGCGACACGCGATGTGACGTAACGAGGCCTCGTTCTCGATAGTCATGTGATTGTGGGAGTGCTGAAGCAGGGATCCAAACACCGTCTCGGAACCAGCCTGTCCTCAAACAAAAAACGACCACATAGGTCGTCTGTACACGCCCGTATTACGACCCAGTGTTACATTTTGACGTATGTGACCTCTAGCGGTTGAGTAAATATCGACACTCTGGAGTCGCAGGTGAAACGTCACCATGAGCAAACTTTTATCTAACACTATCCCTGTCCCTATCCCTAACCCTAACCTTAACCATAACCCTAAACCCATGTTGGGAAAGTGAGGAAAAAGCCGTTTTGGGAGGGAAAAGCCGTTTCGTGAATTAAATCCCATAATTCCGTTCCTTTTCCCCGTAGGAGCGATAACGTAAATACGCTCTCACGGGTCGTATTCCGGTGCACGGTGCATACGACCGATGTGGTCGTATGAATTTGAGGACTTGTTGACTTTCGCTTCAAAAGCTCGGCACTGTGTCGAGCAAACTGGCTCGAGTGTAACATCACCGGTAACTGCACTTTGATCTGGATGGATGACACTGAATAAGAGTCTGTTTTAATGAGACTGAGTTCAGATGTGTAGCTCTGTCATTAAATAGGAAATTATTTCTCAGAATTCACAGAGAAAAGTCTGAAATGTTTGCTAGGTTAGCGTCCCACATGTTCTTTGGCTCAGCTAAAGCTAACTCTCTCCAACTTCTGGATCTCTGGAGTTGCTTAACTGTGCACTGTTAAATGATTTAAGAATATGGAGTATTGTTACTCTTTATTATTGTTCCCAGGTTTACTATTAAATGTACAGAGTGCTACTTACCGTATTTTAAAATGTACATTACTACACAGAATATTTCAGATTCTTTTACCACAGATCAAGGGTACAGATTGTTGTTGTTCACTGTGTAATGGGTAGAACTCATTTTGATTTAGACTGATTAGCATACAGAACCCTGTGATGTTTATGGTTTACAGCTGAGAACTAGCTGCTAAAAGTACAGAATATTATTTCTTATTTTAGGTGTGATAATTGTCAGTAAACATTCTAAGAAGTGGAAATTAACAGGGTTGTATATAGAGCTGTTCTTGCACAATATTTGTCTCTTAACTGCCCTCAGGATTGTTTTGTTGAGCTTACTGGTTTTACATAACAGGCAGATGCTACAGCTGATGATGCTGTAATTCACATAAACAAGAAAACAAGTCCATCATAATTTAATGTTAACAGTCCAACATGAAAAGGTCAAACACAGCTTTCCTACTGGGTTAAAGAGCAAAAAAACATGGAAAATACTTTGTAAAAGCCAGAGGTCGGTTGCAGCTTTCATTTTTTCTTATAACTTCTCGATGCCCCCCCACCCCCCACCACTAACAATATTCTGGATCCGCCCCTGGTTCAGTTGTTTACATTTTTCAGATTTCAGCATCGTTAACGATGTCTGTAAGTTGGTTCAGGTTGTTCAGTCATTTTTTTTAAGTTCTGCACTTTATTTTCAGATTTACAGTTATATAAAAAGTTATTTATAAAAAAAGTTGCCAAAATGTTTTTGAACCGTACTGAATTTATTTGATTTTGATACTCAGTTACTGGTTACATGCAGACGCTAATAAACTAGTAGGTTACATCAACACATAGCTATGGCACTAATTCAGGTTTGACATTATGATGTTCTGGACCTTTGCTTTAATACATTTTCTCAGACTGGACCACTCTGAATTTTAGTTGAATGCCCCTGTTCTACTGGATGACAATCGTTTTTTTCCCCAACTTGTCAACAAGTTTGTATCGGTCTCTAGGGATGTTTTTGAATTTTTGTTCTGAAAATCTGACCTCTCTGTCAGTTGTTTGTCATTCAGAAATTAGTGCTTGATTCAGTCAACCGATCATGTTGTGGGCCGGTCTGGGCCAAAAATGCCAGAGCTGATTTTTTCCACCCCTGGCAGAACCCAACAGAAGCCAGTAGAACCCAGAAGATCTAGTAAAACTATTAGAACCAGTACAACACAACAGAACCAGCAGAACCAGTGGAACCCAGAAGATCTAGCACAAATACTAGAACCAACTCAACCCAACAGAACAAATAGAACCCAACAAAAACCAGTAGGAACCAGCATTAACCATTAGAACCAGTAGAGTCAGTAAAACCAATAGGAACCAATTAAACCAAGAAAATCCAGTAGAACCAGTAGGAACTAGTATTAACCAGTAGAACCAGTATTCACCATTAGAGCTAGTAGAACCATTTAAACCATTAGAACCTGTACCGATCATTAAAAGTAGAACCAGTAGAACCATAAGAACCAGTAGGAACCAATGAGAACCATTCAAACCAGTAGAACCATGAGAACCACCAGTAGAACCAGTAGAACCTGCGGCCCCAGCTGCCTGCAGTTCCCCGGGCCTCCAGCAGGCGGCTCCCCGGGGCTCCATCCGCCTGCGCCGGTGCAGCTGATGGAGGACCGGAGGATGCGCCGCCGAGCCGTCGGAGCTCCGACCAGGTCGAGATGAACCCGTTCGACGGCTTCGGTTCCCCGCGATACGACGGGGCGGAGGAGGCTGCGGACGGCGGGGACAGCCGCTGCCCCTGGGCCCGCTTCTCCTCCTGGCTGGAGTGCGTCTGTGTCGTTACCTTCGACCTGGAGCTGGGGCAAGCCATCGAGGTACGGCTAGCTTAGCACGGTTAGCATCGGTTATCAATGGGTTTGTGGATCAGAGCAGATCGATGAGGTGATCAGAGGAGGCAGCAGGAGGTTTAGTTCATCAATAAAGACAGAAAAACAACAGATTCCGGCTGGGATTAATTTGAACTAAACTCCATTTTAAAAAAGTCGCATTTTTTATTATTTCCTTACACACACAAACAAACAGTTCTTTGTAAATAATAACAAGTTGTCTCGTAAACAAGATGAGAGTCGGCTGTTGAGTTCGGCTTTGATTTAAAGTGTCTTTATTTGTCTAAATCTAGATTATTCCTCCGCGTTTCTGCTGCTCGTCGGGTTGTTATTGCGGTAAATCACAGCTGAAGCCGGTCAGAAATAAGCGCCTTTTGTCAGGAGGTCTGGTGACGAACTGAACTCAGGCCTTAAATCAGCAAATCTGTGGATGGACTCTGGTCTCAGTCTGTGTTCTGTGTTTGTTTTCAGCTGGTTTATCCTCAGGATGTGAAACTCACTGAGAAAGAGGTAAATCCAAACATCTGTCAGCGTGATTAACATTTAAAGTATTGATTACAGATTATTGATTGTGTTTCTTGTGATTTTTGTCCCCAGAAAACCAGCATCTGCTACCTGTCCTTCCCAGACTCCTACTCAGGTAAGCGCTGCTCTGATTGGTGGTGATGCTGTGGGGGTCAGAGGTCACGTGATCTGTGTGTGATTTCCCAGGATGCCTCGGGGACACGCAGTTCAGCTTCCGGCTCCGTCAGTCGGTCGGCCGCAGAGCGTCCAAGCTCAGAGACGACGTCTACAACAGGGACGCTCCGGTGGCGCTACAGGTGAGACGGCTGCAGACAGGTGATTGATCAGTTTTTCCTGGATCAATAGCAGGCTATTGATCTCTGTTTTTGTTTTTGTCTCCTCAGAGGGAATCGGCTCATTTCTTCGGTTACGTCTATTTCCGACAGGTGAAGGACGTCTCTGTGAAGAGAGGATACTTCCAGAAGGTCTGTTACCTGAACACCTGTACTCACCTGAGGGTCATGTGACTGACGGTCACGTGACGTGTGATCATGTGACTGACGGTCACGTGACGTGTGATCATGTGCCTCTGTGTTTCAGTCCCTGGTGCTCGTGTCCAGGCTGCCCTACACTCACCTGTTCCACTCGCTGCTGCAGATCATTGCACCTGAGTTCTTCGAGAAGCTGGAGCCCTGCCTCGAAGCAGGTGATGATGTCATGCCTACATCACAGCCACAGACCAATCAGAGCTTAGAGTTTTGTCACATGACTTTAAAGCTGTTTTTTTAATGCTCCTCGTCTTCACAGTGTGTAACGAGATCGACCAGTGGCCTTCGCCCGTACCTGGACTGACCCTCAACCTGCCTGTGATGGGTGTTGTCTTACAGGTGAGGAAGGGGGCGTGGCTTTACCGGTGAGCTGGGAGGGTGGGGCTATAGCTTAAAATCAAAGGAGAGGAGTCAACTACAACTCCCAGGGTGCATTTCACTGACGTCTGCTGCAGTGAGCTACATTTTCCTGTCTGTAGTTACCTGATCAAACACTCACACAGCTGACCACAGCAGCAGAGCCTCATGGGTAATGTAGTTCTTAGAGCTGCTGTTCCTCATGTTCTGTTTATAATCTAACTGTATGTGGTTCTGTTGATAAAACTCAGGTGAGGATTCCTTCAAAAGCCGATAAACCAGGAGGAAGTCCAGTCCGACAGACGGCCAAAGAGGTGAGAACCGTTCTGTGTTCCTGTCGGGTTCTATAGTTAATAAAGTTTATACGGTGTCCTCAGGTTCTGTTGTTGATAAAATTTGTTGTCCGTTCTCAGTTAGAACCTCTCGTTGGTTCTGTCTGTTTTTCTGTGGTTATATTGCTAATAAACTTTGTTCTGTGTCCTTAGAACCTTCTGAGGGTTCTGGTTTGGATCGTGTTTGTTCTTTGTTTTAAGAACCTATAGTCAGTTCTGTCATTGATAAATTTGTTCTCTACCCTTAGAACTTCCTGCTGGTTCTGTCATTAATAAAATTCTTTTCTTTGGTCTTAGAAACTCCTGCCAGTTTTTGTTCTCTGCTGGTTCGGTCCTCAAAACTTCCTGCTGGTTCTGTCATTGCTACCGTTTGTTGTTCTCTGGTTCTCTTGTTAATAGACTTTGTTCTCTGTCCGTAGAACCTCCTGCCGGCTCCAACGGTGCTGCCGACCATACATGAGCTGGACCTGTTCAGGTGAGTTTTGCTTCCTGTGTTCTGGTCGTGTGACCATCATATGACGAGGTCGGTTGTGTTCTCCAGGTGTGTTCTCCAGGTGTGTTCTCCAGGTGAACCTCAGTCTGTCCTCCTCAGGTGTTTCCAGTCGGTTCTGATCCACCTGCAGATGCTCTGGGAGCTCACGCTGCTCGGGGAGCCGGTGGTCGTCATGGCGCCGTCCCCCACCGTCTCCTCGGAAACCGTGCTGGCTCTCGTCAGGTAAGTGAACAGTCACCTGTTCTGTGCAGCCAATCAGGGGAGCGGTGATGTGTTGTTGCCACGGTAACGGTGTCCGTGTCCACCTTCAGCTCCATTAGTCCTCTGAAGTTCTGCTGCGACTTCCGTCCGTATTTCACCATCCATGACAGCGAGTTCAGAGAGTACACCACCAGGACACAGGCCCCGTGAGTCTCACACCTGGACACACACCTGGACACACACTTGGACACACACCTGGACACACACTTGGACACACACCTGGACACACACCTGGACACACACCTGGACACACACCTGGACACACACCTGGACACACACTTGGACACACACCTGGACACACACCTGGACACACACCTGAAACTTTATTCACAGAGTGAAGCTGTATTCACACAATCAAACTTCATTTGTACAGTGAGACTTTTATTTACACACTAAAACTGAAACTTTATTCACACTGCAAAAGTTTGTTCTCAGTAAAACTTTATACAGTCAAATTTTATTGACACAATCAAACTTTATTGGCACAGTGAAGCTTTATTTAAACGTCTAAACTTTATTGACACAGTAAAGTGTTGTTGCTGAACGTCTCAGAGTTAATATTTGGTGAAACATGTTTTTGTAAAAGTCACTAACAGATGAAGACCAATCCTCCAGGTGTGTTCACCTGTCTGTCTCTTCTTCTTCTTCTTTGATGGTGTTTTCCTGCCTCCTGCTGGCCAAGTTTTCCATCTTTGTGATGTGTTGTGTTTCATTTTTGTTGCTTTCTGTCTTGTTTTTGTGACTTTTTTATGCCTTGGGATCGTTTTTATTTCTTACCAGTTTTGTTTGTTTTTCTGCCTCGTTTCTCTCGTTTTGTGTTTTTATTCTTTTGTGTCTCCTTTACTTAGTTGTGCATCTTCATGGTTGTTTTGTGTCTCTGGGATCATTTTGTGTGTCTTTTGTGGTTGTTTTGTGTCTCTTTGTTTTGTGTATTTCTTCAGCAGGATGATCTAACAGGATTAATTAAGTTACTGAAGCATCTTTTGATAAAAGTTGTTATCGTCTGTGCACTCACCTGTCTCTCTTTCTTCTTCTTCTTCTTCTTCTCCAGACCAAACGTGGTTCTGGGCGTCACCAACCCGTTTTTCATCAAAACCTTTCAGAACTGGCCTCATATCGTCCGGCTGGGAGAGATCAGGATGGCAGGTGCACGACACTTTAACGTTCTTCTTTCTGTTCATATTTTCATTTCTTCACTTCTGATCGTTTTATTTTTGTTCTTCCTGTCACCTGCTGCAGGTTGATTAACGCTACCTGTCTGATTTATTGATCACTTCCAGGTGATTTACCCAAACAGGTGAAGGTGAAGAAGCTCTCCAAGCTGAAGACACTCGACACCAAACCAGGTAACCTCTTAGTCAGACTCATCAGCTGGTTACAGACACAAGTCCAGGTGTTCCGTGTGTTACAGGTGTGTGTGTGTGTGTGTCCAGGGATCTACACGGCCTACAAGACATTTCTACACAAAGACAAGATCCTCATCAAACGACTGCTGAAGGTGAATAGACCTCTACCAACACCTAGACCTCTATGAACACCTAGACCTCTATGGACACCTAGACCTCTATGAACACCTAGACCTCTATGAACATCTAGACCTCTATGAACATCTAGACCTCTATGAACATCTAGACCTCTATGAACATCTAGACCTCTATGAACATCTAGACCTCTATGAACATCTAGACCTCTATGAACATCTAGACCTCTATGAACACCTAGACCTCTATGGACACCTAGACCTCTATGAACACCTAGACCTCTATGAACATCTAGACCTCTATGAACATCTAGACCTCTATGAACATCTAGACCTCTATGAACATCTAGACCTCTATGAACATCTAGACCTCTATGAACATCTAGACCTCTATGAACATCTAGACCTCTATGAACATCTAGACCTCTATGAACACCTAGACCTCTATGGACACCTAGACCTCTATGAACACCTAGACCTCTATGAACATCTAGACCTCTATGAACATCTAGACCTCTATGAACATCTAGACCTCTATGAACATCTAGACCTCTATGAACACCTAGACCTTTATGAACATCTAGACCTCTATGAACACCTAGACCTCTATGAACACCTAGACCTCTATGAACACCTAGACCTCTATGAACATCTAGACCTCTATGGACACCTAGACCTCTATGGACACCTAGACCTCTATGAACACCTAGACCTCTATGAACACCTAGACCTCTATGAACACCTAGACCTCTATGAACACCTAGACCTCTATGAACACCTAGACCTCTATGAACATCTAGACCTCTATGAACATCTAGACCTCTATGAACATCTAGACCTCTATGAACACCTAGACCTCTATGAACACCTAGACCTCTATGAACACCTAGACCTCTATGAACACCTAGACCTCTATGAACACCTAGACCTCTATGAACACCTAGACCTCTATGAACATCTAGACCTCTATGAACACCTAGACCTCTATGAACACCTAGACCTCTATGGACACCTAGACCTCTATGGACACCTAGACCTCTATGGACACCTAGACCTCTATGGACACCTAGACCTCTATGAACACCTAGACCTCTATGAACACCTAGACCTCTATGAACACCTAGACCTCTATGAACATCTAGACCTCTATGAACATCTAGACCTCTATGAACACCTAGACCTCTATGAACACCTAGACCTCTATGAACACCTAGACCTCTATGAACACCTAGACCTTTATGAACATCTAGACCTCTGTGAACACCTAGACCTTTATGAACATCTAGACCTCTATGAACACCTAGACCTCTATGAACACCAGTTTGCGTTTCACCTTCAGGGCATCCAGAGGAAGAGACCGTCTGAGGTCCAGAGCGCCATCCTGAGGAGACACCTGCTGGAGCTCACACAGAGCTTCATCATCCCATTGGTGAGGCTTCAGCCAATTAGATCGCAGCTGCACACAGCTTCAGGAAGTTGTGGAGTTCCATCAGAAGAGCTGAAAACATCACAAAACAGGAAGAAAATCACAATAATTCAAGAAAAATGTTGTCATTATTGACACTTTTGTGCATTGATATCCAGATTATTGATCATTTAATCTGTTTGTATCCAGATCATTGATAATTTTGTGTGTTTATATCCAGATTATTGACAGTTTTGTGGGTTAATATCCAGATTATTGATCCTTTAGTGTGTTATGATCCAGATTATTGATCATTTATTGTGGTGTTATACTGACTGTATCATGCAGCAGAATGTCCGATCACACTGAACCCTGTGTCTTGTCTGTCAGGAGCGGTACATGGCGAGCCTGATGCCGCTGCAAAGGTCGGTGACGCCCTGGAAGGTAAACAATGATTGGATCCTCGATTATGACATCACAGTGATGTCACCAGTGTGTTTAATATGTTTCAATGTGTTTTTTTGTTGGTCTCGGTTCAGACTCCTCCCCAGATTCGTCCCTTCAGTCAGGATGAGTTCATGTCCACTCTGGACCACACTGGGCCTCAGCTCACCTCCATGCTCAAAGGCGATTGGATGGGACTGTACAGGTGAGTCATGCAGGTGTCCCCAGCGTCCGTCTGTCTGAGTGTTTTAAAGGCGTCTGTCCTGGCTCTTCTCAGGAAGTTCTTCAGGTCTCCAAACTTTGACGGCTGGTATCGTCAACGACACAAAGAGATGACGCAGAAACTGGAGAGTCTTCACCTGGAGGTGGTCTGTGAGGCGGTGAGTCCTGAATCTGTCTGACACAAACAAATTTAGAATATGGACTGATTTTGGGTGTGTGTGTGTGTGTGATCATTCTGTGTTTTTTGTGGTCTTTTTGTGTTTTTTGTGATCGTTTTGTTTTTTTTATGATTTTGTGGTCTTTTTGTGTTTTTTGTGGTCATTTTAAGTGTTTTTGTTGTCATTTTTATCTTGTCTCTCTTCAGGACCTGCTGGGTTGGACCAAAGACAAGTCGGAGGTGGAAATTGTGGATCTGATTCTGAAGCTCAGAGAGAAGTTGGTGAGTTTAGAAATCAAAAGCTGTGACGTATTACCACAGTAATGCTTAGGTTTTCAAATGTTTCATCCATAGATAAACACTTACAGGGACTTTATGGAGACACTAAACCAGCCACGATTCAAGATTTTTGGACTTTTTTCCATTTTCAAGGGGTGGCAATTCAAAATGCGTCCTGTGTTGGATTCGTTCAATCATTCTGATCGAGTGGAAACTGTTCTGTCTGAGTTTTCACCAAATTTTAAGTCTGTTGAGTGATATTTTTAGAGATATCTAATCTTGAAAATGTCTCCTCGGGTTGTTTTAAGAGTGAAAACCTGAAAATATCCAGATCTGAGAACAGGAAGTTCTTAATATTAAGCTAAAAAAAAAAACTTCACAGACCTTATTTTTGGTCCTAAAAAACAAATAAACTATGACCAGAATCTGAGATGATGTTTGTTCTGGTTGTGTTGTTGCTGCTGATGTCACAGGAAGTGCAAATCTGTCTGGTTTTTCAGATTAAAGCGCGCCGACAGCAGCTGCAGGTGAAGGACGGAGTTCTGGACAAACTGGACTCTTTTATAGACTCCATCATCGGATCGCTGCCTGAAGACCTGCAGACCGTCCTCAGCGCACACTGACACACACACACACACACACACACACACACACACACACACACACACACACACACTGACTCATGATGCCTTCACTGACCTCACACCTGAATGAAAATGTTCAAACCTCTGAATGTCACAGCAACTAACATCATCACAAGTTTTGTACCAGACTTTATTCTCCTAACATTTCCACTAAATATCGACTTTATTCTTCCAGTATTCCAAATGTATTATTTCCCTTCAAATATTACATCTTAAAATCAATGAGATTCCCCAAATTTAAAGTCTCTTCGCCTGAAAATTGGACCTTTAGTGGAATATTTAGACTTTATTCTCGATGTAATGAGTGAATTTTCCTGCCCTGATTCTCCGTTAAACATTAAAGTCGATGTGATTGAGATTCTTCACGTCTGTGTGCTTTAAAACCTTCTGTCGGTTAAATGAGAAGCTGCAGAAGTTTCTGTTCCCAGACTGAATGTAACACCAATAATTTACCTCTATGTTCCCACTTTCACAAACTGTAAATAACTTTTGCTTTGAAAAGTAAAAGCTGAATCATTGTCCTGTTGTTTGTCTCGTTATTTCAGCTGGAACCAAATGTTGTGTTTAAATAAGTTCATATCCAGATGATTGACACTTTTAGGACGAGGATGTAATGGGGACATTTTGGACAACAAACTAAACTGATGTTTTTTAAGGTTTCAGACGACAAAACTATTGGCTCACCCATCCAAATAATCAGAATCAGGTGTTCCAATCACTTCCATACTAAACCATGACATTTTTTTCAAGATTTTGGACGACATACTAAACTATGACGTTTTTGTCCATTTTCGGACGACATACTAAACTATGACATTTGTTGTCCATTTTCGGACGACATACTAAACTATGGCGTTTTTTGTCCATTTTCGGATGACATACTAAACTTTGGCGTTTTTTGTCCATTTTGGGACGACATACAAAACTATGGCGTTTTTTGTCCATTTTGGGACGACATACTAAACTATGGCGTTTTTTGTCCATTTTGGGACGACATACTAAACTATGGCGTTTTTTGTCCATTTTCGGACGACATACAAAACTATGGCGTTTTTTGTCCATTTTCGGACGACACACTAAACTATGACGTTTTTTGTCCATTTTCGGACGACATACAAAACTATGACGTTTTTTGTCCATTTTGGGACGACATACTAAACTATGGCGTTTTTTGTCCATTTTGGGAAGACATACAAAACTATGGCGTTTTTTGTCCATTTTTGGACGACATACAAAACTATGGCGTTTTTTGTCCATTTTCGGACGACATACTAAACTATGACGTTTTTTGTCCATTTTCGGACGACATACAAAACTATGGCGTTTTTTGTCCATTTTTGGACGACATACAAAGCTATGGCGTTTTTTTGTCCATTTTGGGACGACATACTAAACTATGACGTTTTTTGTCCATTTTGGGACGACATACGAAACTATGACGTTTTTTGTCCATTTTCGGACGACATACTAAACTATGAATTTTTTTGTTCCATTTTCGGATGACATACCAAACTGTGACATTTTTTGTCCGTTTTTAGACGACATACTAAACTATGACGTTTTTTGTCCATTTTCAGACTTCGTACTAAACTGTGACGTTTTTTGTCTGTTTTTGGACGACATACTAAACTATGACGTTTTTTGTCCATTTTCGGACGACATACTAAGTGTGGTAGCTGGGGGAGGGGGAGTGACATTTTTTGTCCATTTTCGGACGACATACTAAACTATGACGTTTTTTGTCCATTTTCGGACGACATACAAAACTATGGCGTTTTTTGTCCATTTTGGGACGACATACAAAGCTATGGCGTTTTTTGTCCATTTTGGGACGACATACGAAACTATGACGTTTTTTGTCCATTTTCGGACGACATACTAAACTATGAAATTTTTTGTTCCATTTTCGGATGACATACCAAACTGTGACATTTTTTGTCCGTTTTTAGACGACATACTAAACTATGAAGTTTTTTGTCCATTTTGGGACGACATACTAAACTATGACGTTTTTTGTCCATTTTCGGACGACATACGAAACTATGACGTTTCTTGTCTGTTTTCAGGCGGACAACTAAACTATGACGTTTTTTGTCCATTTTCGGACAACATACCAAACTGTGACATTTTTTTTCCATTTTTGGACGACATACTAAACTATGACGTTTTTTGTCCATCTTCGGACGACATACTAAACTATGGCGTTTTTTTGTCTCTTTTCAGACGACATACTAAACTATGACGTTTTTTGTCCATTTTTGGACGACATACTAAACTATGACGTTTTTTGTCCATCTTCGGACGACATACTAAACTCTGACCTTTTTTGTCCATTTTTGGACGACACACTAAACTATGACGTTTTTTGTCCATTTTCGGACGACATACAAAACTATGGCGTTTTTTGTCCATTTTGGGACGACATACTAAACTATGACGTTTTTTGTCCATTTTGGGACGACATACTAAACTATGGCGTTTTTTGTCCATTTTGGGACGACATACAAAACTATGGCGTTTTTTGTCCATTTTTGGACGACATACAAAACTATGGCGTTTTTTGTCCATTTTCGGACTACATACTAAACTATGACGTTTTTTGTCCATTTTCGGACGACATACAAAACTATGACGTTTTTTGTCCATTTTTGGACGACATACAAAGCTATGGCGTTTTTTGTCCATTTTGGGACGACATACTAAACTATGACGTTTTTTGTCCATTTTCGGACGACATACTAAACTATGAATTTTTTTGTTCCATTTTCGGATGACATACCAAACTGTGACATTTTTTGTCCATTTTTAGACGACATACTAAACTATGACGTTTTTTGTCCATTTTCGGACGACATACTAAACTATGACGTTTTTTGTCCATTTTCGGACGACATACTAAACTATGACGTTTTTTGTCCATTTTCGGACGACATACTAAGTGTGGTAGCTGGGGGAGGGGGAATGACATTTTTTGTCCATTTTCGGACGACATACTAAACTATGGCGTTTTTGTCCATTTTCGGACGACATACTAAACTATGAAGTTTTATGTCCATTTTCGGATGACATACCAAACTGTGACATTTTTTGTCCGTTTTTGGACGACATACTAAACTATGAAGTTTTTTGTCCATTTTGGGACGACATCTTAAACTTTGGCGTTTTTTGTCCCTTTTGGGACGACATACTTAAACGATGACATTTTTTGTCCATTTTCGGACGACATACAAAACTATGACGTTTTTTGTCCATTTTCGGACGACATACAAAACTATGGCGTTTTTTGTCCATTTTGGGACGACATACTAAACTATGACGTTTTTTGTCCATTTTCGGACGACATACAAAACTATGACGTTTTTTGTCCATTTTCGGACGACATACTAAACTATGAAATTTTTGTCCATTTTCGGATGACATACCAAACTGTGACATTTTTTGTCCGTTTTTAGACGACATACTCAACTATGACGTTTTTTGTCCATTTTCAGACTTCGTACTAAACTGTGACGTTTTTTGTCTGTTTTTGGACGACATATTAAACTATGACGTTTTTTGTCCATTTTCGGACGACATACTAAACTATGACGTTTTTTGTCCATTTTCGGACGACATACTAAACTATGGCGTTTTTTGTCCATTTTCGGACGACATACTAAACTATGGCGTTTTTTGTCCATTTTCGGACGACATACAAAACTATGACGTTTTTTGTCCATTTTCGGACGACATACTAAACTATGAAGTTTTTTGTCCATTTTCGGACGACATACTAAACTTTGGCGTTTTTTGTCCATTTTCGGACGACATACTAAACTATGACATTTTTTGTCCATTTTCGGACGACATACAAAACTATGGCGTTTTTTGTCCGTTTTTGGACAACACACTAAACTATGACGTTTATTGTCCATTTTCAGACATCATACTAAGCTATGATGTTTTTTGTCCATTTTGGGATGACATACTGAACTATGACGTTTTTGGACAGCATACTAAACCTTGATGTTTTTTTGTCGATTTTTGGAGAAAAACTGACATTTCTTGTCCACTATCGGAGGACATACTAAACTAGGAAAGCACTCAGAGTGCAGACCTCCGCCAAGGACAGAGAGGAAAACAGGAAACCCATGTAGTAAAGGATCATGAGCTGGAATTGAACCTGTGTCTCTGACACAGTTCTGTTTATGAATCACCTTCTTAACCAGTTGAGCTATCTGGACACCTTGCTCCAATTTGTTGGACGACATACTAACCTATGATGTTTTGTCATATTTTGGACCACATACTACAACATACTAAACTAAAAAATTCAAAGTGATCCAGAATCCAGGATCCTTTCCGGATTACCACCAAAATTAAATCAGCTCTTCTTTGCCCCAGCCCTATCATTTATGATATACTGGTGTGGCTGGGTGGGGGGAGGGCAAGAAGGATGTTGTTGTTGTTGTTGTTTTTGTTTTGTTCTAAAAATCGAAAATTAATAAAAACAATATTCATAAAAAAAATTCATGTGAACCTGCCCAGGCGTTTTTGAGTTATCTTGCTGACAGACAGACAGACAGATAGACAAATGCCGGGTGTCACATAACCTCCTTGGCAGAGGTAACTATGACGTTTCTTGTCTGTTTTCAGGCGAAATACTAAACTATGACGTTTTTTGTCCATTTTCGGACGACATACTAAACTATGGCGTTTTTTGTACATTTTCGGACAACATACCAAACTGTGACATTTTTTTTCCATTTTTGGACGACATACTAAACTATGACGTTTTTTGTCCATCTTCGGACGACATACTAAACTATGGCGGTTTTTTGTCTCTTTTCAGACGACATACTAAACTATGACGTTTTTTGTCCATTTTTGGACGACATACTAAACTATGACGTTTTTTGTCCATCTTCGGACGACATACTAAACTCTGACCTTTTTTGTCCATTTTTGGACGACACACTAAACTATGACGTTTTTTGTCCATTTTGGGATGACATACCAAACTGTGACATTTTTTGTCCGTTTTTAGACGACATACTAAACTATGAAGTTTTTTGTCCATTTTGGGACGACATACTAAACTATGACGTTTTTTGTCCATTTTCGGACGACATACGAAACTATGACGTTTCTTGTCTGTTTTCAGGCGAACAACTAAACTATGACGTTTTTTGTCCATTTTCGGACAACATACCAAACTGTGACATTTTTTTTCCATTTTTGGACGACATACTAAACTATGACGTTTTTTGTCCATCTTCGGACGACATACTAAACTATGGCGTTTTTTTGTCTCTTTTCAGACGACATACTAAACTATGACGTTTTTTCTCCATTTTTGGACGACATACTAAACTATGACGTTTTTTGTCCATCTTCGGACGACATACTAAACTCTGACCTTTTTTGTCCATTTTTGGACGACACACTAAACTATGACGTTTTTTGTCCATTTTCGGACGACATACAAAACTATGGCGTTTTTTGTCCATTTTGGGACGACATACTAAACTATGACGTTTTTTGTCCATTTTGGTACGACATACTAAACTATGGCGTTTTTTGTCCATTTTGGGACGACATACAAAACTATGGCGTTTTTTGTCCATTTTCAGACATCATACTAAGCTATGATGTTTTTTGTCCATTTTGGGATGACATACTGAACTATGACGTTTTTTGTCCGTTTTCGGACAGCATACTAAACCTTGATGTTTTTTTGTCGATTTTTGGAGAAAAACTGACATTTCTTGTCCACTATCGGAGGACATACTAAACTAGGAAAGCACTCAGAGTGCAGACCTCCGCCAAGGACAGAGAGGAAAACAGGAAACCCATGTAGTAAAGGATCATGAGCTGGAATTGAACCTGTGTCTCTGACACAGTTCTGTTTATGAATCACCTTCTTAACCAGTTGAGCTATCTGGACACCTTGCTCCAATTTGTTGGACGACATACTAACCTATGATGTTTTGTCATATTTTGGACCACATACTACAACATACTAAACTAAAAAATTCAAAGTGATCCAGAATCCAGGATCCTTTCCGGATTACCACCAAAATTAAATCAGCTCTTCTTTGCCCCAGCCCTATCATTTATGATATACTGGTGTGGCTGGGTGGGGGGAGGGCAAGAAGGATGTTGTTGTTGTTGTTGTTGTTGTTTTGTTCTAAAAATCGAAAATTAATAAAAACAATATTCATAAAAAAAATTCATGTGAACCTGCCCAGGCGTTTTTGAGTTATCTTGCTGACAGACAGACAGACAGATAGACAAATGCCGGGTGTCACATAACCTCCTTGGCAGAGGTAACTATGACGTTTCTTGTCTGTTTTCAGGCGAAATACTAAACTATGACGTTTTTTGTCCATTTTCGGACGACATACTAAACTGTGACATTTTTTGTCCATTTTCGGACGACATACTAAACTATGGCGTTTTTTGTCCATTTTCGGACGACATACTAAACTATGACATTTTTTGTCCATTTTTGGACGACATACAAAACTCTGACGTTTTTTGTCCATTTTTGGACGACATACTAAACTATGACGTTTTTTGTCCGTTTTTGGACAACATACTAAGCTATGAAATTTTTTGTCCATTTTCAGACGACATACTAAGCTATGATGTTTTTTGTCCATTTTGGGAGGACATACTGAACTATGACGTTTTTTGTCCGTTTTCGGACAGCATACTAAACCTTGATGTTTTTTTGTCGATTTTTGGAGAAAAACTGACATTTCTTGTCCACTATCGGAGGACATACTAAACTAGGAAAGCACTCAGAGTGCAGACCTCCGCCAAGGACAGAGAGGAAAACAGGAAACCCATGTAGTAAAGGATCATGAGCTGGAATTGAACCTGTGTCTCTGACACAGTTCTGTTTATGAATCACCTTCTTAACCAGTTGAGCTATCTGGACACCTTGCTCCAATTTGTTGGATGACATACTAACCTATGATGTTTTGTCATATTTTGGACCACATACTACAACATACTAAACTAAAAAATTCAAAGTGATCCAGAATCCAGGATCCTTTCTGGATTACCACCAAAAATAAATCAGCTCTTCTTTGCCCCAGCCGTATCATTTATGATATACTGGTGTGGCTGGGTGGGGGGAGGGCAAGAAGGATGTTGTTGTTGTTGTTGTTGTTTTTGTTTTGTTCTAAAAATCGAAAATTAATAAAAACAATATTCATAAAAAAAATTCATGTGAACCTGCCCAGGCGTTTTTGAGTTATCTTGCTGACAGACAGACAGACAGATAGACAAATGCCGGGTGTCACATAACCTCCTTGGCGGAGGTAACTATGACGTTTCTTGTCTGTTTTCAGGCGAAATACTAAACTATGACGTTTTTTGTCCATTTTCGGACAACATACTAAACTGTGACTTTTTTTTCCATTTTGGGACGACATACTAAACTATGGCGTTTTTTTGTCCATTTTCGGACGACATACAAAACTATGACGTTTTTTGTCCATTTTCGGACGACATACTAAACTATGAAGTTTTTTGTCCATTTTCGGACGACATACTAAACTTTGGCGTTTTTTGTCCATTTTGGGACGACATACAAAACTATGGCGTTTTTTGTCCATTTTCGGACGACATACAAAACTATGGCGTTTTTTGTCCGTTTTTGGACAACATACTAAACTATGACGTTTATTGTCCATTTTCAGACATCATACTAAGCTATGATGTTTTTTGTCCATTTTGGGATGACATACTGAACTATGACGTTTTTTGTCCGTTTTCGGACAGCATACTAAACCTTGATGTTTTTTTGTCGATTTTTGGAGAAAAACTGACATTTCTTGTCCACTATCGGAGGACATACTAAACGAGGAAAGCACTCAGAGTGCAGACCTCCGCCAAGGACAGAGAGGAAAACAGGAAACCCATGTCGTAAAGGATCATGAGCTGGAATTGAACCTGTGTCTCTGACACAGTTCTGTTTATGAATCACCTTCTTAACCAGTTGAGCTATCTGGACACCTTGCTCCAATTTGTTGGACGACATACTAACCTATGATGTTTTGTCATATTTTGGACCACATACTACAACATACTAAACTAAAAAATTCAAAGTGATCCAGAATCCAGGATCCTTTCCGGATTACCACCAAAATTAAATCAGCTCTTCTTTGCCCCAGCCCTATCATTTATGATATACTGGTGTGGCTGGGTGGGGGGAGGGCAAGAAGGATGTTGTTGTTGTTGTTGTTTTTGTTTTGTTCTAAAAATCGAAAATTAATAAAAACAATATTCATAAAAAAAATTCATGTGAACCTGCCCAGGCGTTTTTGAGTTATCTTGCTGACAGACAGACAGACAGATAGACAAATGCCGGGTGTCACATAACCTCCTTGGCAGAGGTAACTATGACGTTTCTTGTCTGTTTTCAGGCGAAATACTAAACTATGACGTTTTTTGTCCATTTTCGGACGACATACTAAACTGTGACATTTTTTGTCCATTTTGGGACGACATACTAAACTATGGCGTTTTTTGTCCATTTTCGGACAACATACCAAACTGTGACATTTTTTTTCCATTTTTGGACGACATACTAAACTATGACGTTTTTTGTCCATCTTCGGACGACATACTAAACTATGGCGGTTTTTTGTCTCTTTTCAGACGAGATACTAAACTATGACGTTTTTTGTCCGTTTTTGGACGACATACTAAACTATGACGTTTTTTGTCCATCTTCGGACGACATACTAAACTCTGACCTTTTTTGTCCATTTTTGGACGACACACTAAACTATGACGTTTTTTGTCCATTTTGGGACGACATACTAAACTATGACGTTTTTTGTCCATTTTGGGACGACATACTAAACTATGGCGTTTTTTGTCCATTTTGGGACGACATACAAAACTATGGCGTTTTTTGTCCATTTTTGGACGACATACAAAACTATGGCGTTTTTTGTCCATTTTGGGACGACATACTAAACTATGACGTTTTTTGTCCATTTTCGGACGACATACTAAACTATGACGTTTTTTGTCCATTTTGGGACGACATACTAAACTATGGCGTTTTTTGTCCATTTTGGGACGACATACAAAACTATGGCGTTTTTTGTCCATTTTTGGACGACATACAAAGCTATGGCGTTTTTTGTCCATTTTGGGACGACATACTAAACTATGACGCTTTTTGTCCATTTTCGGACGACATACTAAACTATGAATTTTTTTGTTCCATTTTCGGATGACATACCAAACTGTGACATTTTTTGTCCATTTTTAGACGACATACTAAACTATGACGTTTTTTGTCCATTTTCGGACGACATACTAAACTATGACGTTTTTTGTCCATTTTCGGACGACATACTAAACTATGACGTTTTTTGTCCATTTTCGGATGACATACCAAACTGTGACATTTTTTGTCCGTTTTTGGACGACATACTAAACTATGAAGTTTTTTGTCCATTTTGGGACGACATCTTAAACTTTGGCGTTTTTTGTCCATTTTGGGACGACATACTTAAACGATGACATTTTTTGTCCATTTTCGGACGACATACAAAACTATGACGTTTTTTGTCCATTTTGGGACGACATACTAAACTATGACATTTTTTGTCCATTTTCGGACGACATACAAAACTATGGCGTTTTTTGTCCATTTTGGGACGACATACTAAACTATGACGTTTTTTGTCCATTTTCGGACAACATACTAAACTGTGACTTTTTTTTCCATTTTTGGACGACATACTAAACTATGACGTTTTTTGTCCGTTTTTGGACAACACACTAAACTATGACGTTTATTGTCCATTTTCAGACATCATACTAAGCTATGATGTTTTTTGTCCATTTTGGGATGACATACTGAACTATGACGTTTTTTGTCCGTTTTCGGACAGCATACTAAACCTTGATGTTTTTTTGTCGATTTTTGGAGAAAAACTGACATTTCTTGTCCACTATCGGAGGACATACTAAACTAGGAAAGCACTCAGAGTGCAGACCTCCGCCAAGGACAGAGAGGAAAACAGGAAACCCATGTAGTAAAGGATCATGAGCTGGAATTGAACCTGTGTCTCTGACACAGTTCTGTTTATGAATCACCTTCTTAACCAGTTGAGCTATCTGGACACCTTGCTCCAATTTGTTGGACGACATACTAACCTATGATGTTTTGTCATATTTTGGACCACATACTACAACATACTAAACTAAAAAATTCAAAGTGATCCAGAATCCAGGATCCTTTCCGGATTACCACCAAAATTAAATCAGCTCTTCTTTGCCCCAGCCCTATCATTTATGATATACTGGTGTGGCTGGGTGGGGGGAGGGCAAGAAGGATGTTGTTGTTGTTGTTGTTGTTGTTTTGTTCTAAAAATCGAAAATTAATAAAAACAATATTCATAAAAAAAATTCATGTGAACCTGCCCAGGCGTTTTTGAGTTATCTTGCTGACAGACAGACAGACAGATAGACAAATGCCGGGTGTCACATAACCTCCTTGGCAGAGGTAACTATGACGTTTCTTGTCTGTTTTCAGGCGAAATACTAAACTATGACGTTTTTTGTCCATTTTCGGACGACATACTAAACTGTGACATTTTTGTCCATTTTCGGACGACATACTAAACTATGGCGTTTTTTGTCCATTTTCGGACGACATACTAAACTATGACATTTTTTGTCCATTTTTGGACGACATACAAAACTCTGACGTTTTTTGTCCATTTTTGGACGACATACTAAACTATGACGTTTTTTGTCCGTTTTTGGACAACATACTAAGCTATGAAATTTTTTGTCCATTTTCAGACGACATACTAAGCTATGATGTTTTTTGTCCATTTTGGGAGGACATACTGAACTATGACGTTTTTTGTCCGTTTTCGGACAGCATACTAAACCTTGATGTTTTTTTGTCGATTTTTGGAGAAAAACTGACATTTCTTGTCCACTATCGGAGGACATACTAAACTAGGAAAGCACTCAGAGTGCAGACCTCCGCCAAGGACAGAGAGGAAAACAGGAAACCCATGTAGTAAAGGATCATGAGCTGGAATTGAACCTGTGTCTCTGACACAGTTCTGTTTATGAATCACCTTCTTAACCAGTTGAGCTATCTGGACACCTTGCTCCAATTTGTTGGATGACATACTAACCTATGATGTTTTGTCATATTTTGGACCACATACTACAACATACTAAACTAAAAATTCAAAGTGATCCAGAATCCAGGATCCTTTCTGGATTACCACCAAAAATAAATCAGCTCTTCTTTGCCCCAGCCGTATCATTTATGATATACTGGTGTGGCTGGGTGGGGGGAGGGCAAGAAGGATGTTGTTGTTGTTGTTGTTGTTTTTGTTTTGTTCTAAAAATCGAAAATTAATAAAAACAATATTCATAAAAAAAATTCATGTGAACCTGCCCAGGCGTTTTTGAGTTATCTTGCTGACAGACAGACAGACAGATAGACAAATGCCGGGTGTCACATAACCTCCTTGGCGGAGGTAACTATGACGTTTCTTGTCTGTTTTCAGGCGAAATACTAAACTATGACGTTTTTTGTCCATTTTCGGACAACATACTAAACTGTGACTTTTTTTTTCCATTTTGGGACGACATACTAAACTATGGCGTTTTTTTTGTCCATTTTCGGACGACATACAAAACTATGACGTTTTTTGTCCATTTTCGGACGACATACTAAACTATGAAGTTTTTTGTCCATTTTCGGACGACATACTAAACTTTGGCGTTTTTTGTCCATTTTGGGACGACATACAAAACTATGGCGTTTTTTGTCCATTTTCGGACGACATACAAAACTATGGCGTTTTTTGTCCGTTTTTGGACAACATACTAAACTATGACGTTTATTGTCCATTTTCAGACATCATACTAAGCTATGATGTTTTTTGTCCATTTTGGGATGACATACTGAACTATGACGTTTTTTGTCCGTTTTCGGACAGCATACTAAACCTTGATGTTTTTTTGTCGATTTTTGGAGAAAAACTGACATTTCTTGTCCACTATCGGAGGACATACTAAACGAGGAAAGCACTCAGAGTGCAGACCTCCGCCAAGGACAGAGAGGAAAACAGGAAACCCATGTCGTAAAGGATCATGAGCTGGAATTGAACCTGTGTCTCTGACACAGTTCTGTTTATGAATCACCTTCTTAACCAGTTGAGCTATCTGGACACCTTGCTCCAATTTGTTGGACGACATACTAACCTATGATGTTTTGTCATATTTTGGACCACATACTACAACATACTAAACTAAAAAATTCAAAGTGATCCAGAATCCAGGATCCTTTCCGGATTACCACCAAAATTAAATCAGCTCTTCTTTGCCCCAGCCCTATCATTTATGATATACTGGTGTGGCTGGGTGGGGGGAGGGCAAGAAGGATGTTGTTGTTGTTGTTGTTTTTGTTTTGTTCTAAAAATCGAAAATTAATAAAAACAATATTCATAAAAAAAATTCATGTGAACCTGCCCAGGCGTTTTTGAGTTATCTTGCTGACAGACAGACAGACAGATAGACAAATGCCGGGTGTCACATAACCTCCTTGGCAGAGGTAACTATGACGTTTCTTGTCTGTTTTCAGGCGAAATACTAAACTATGACGTTTTTTGTCCATTTTCGGACGACATACTAAACTGTGACATTTTTTGTCCATTTTGGGACGACATACTAAACTATGGCGTTTTTTGTCCATTTTCGGACAACATACCAAACTGTGACATTTTTTTTCCATTTTTGGACGACATACTAAACTATGACGTTTTTTGTCCATCTTCGGACGACATACTAAACTATGGCGGTTTTTTGTCTCTTTTCAGACGAGATACTAAACTATGACGTTTTTGTCCGTTTTTGGACGACATACTAAACTATGACGTTTTTTGTCCATCTTCGGACGACATACTAACTCTGACCTTTTTTGTCCATTTTTGGACGACACACTAAACTATGACGTTTTTTGTCCATTTTGGGACGACATACTAAACTATGACGTTTTTTGTCCATTTTGGGACGACATACTAAACTATGGCGTTTTTTGTCCATTTTGGGACGACATACAAAACTATGGCGTTTTTGTCCATTTTTGGACGACATACAAAACTATGGCGTTTTTTGTCCATTTTGGGACGACATACTAAACTATGACGTTTTTTGTCCATTTTCGGACGACATACTAAACTATGACGTTTTTTGTCCATTTTGGGACGACATACTAAACTATGGCGTTTTTTGTCCATTTTGGGACGACATACAAAACTATGGCGTTTTTTGTCCATTTTTGGACGACATACAAAGCTATGGCGTTTTTTGTCCATTTTGGGACGACATACTAAACTATGACGCTTTTTGTCCATTTTCGGACGACATACTAAACTATGAATTTTTTTGTTCCATTTTCGGATGACATACCAAACTGTGACATTTTTTGTCCATTTTTAGACGACATACTAAACTATGACGTTTTTGTCCATTTTCGGACGACATACTAAACTATGACGTTTTTGTCCATTTTCGGACGACATACTAAACTATGACGTTTTTGTCCATTTTCGGATGACATACCAAACTGTGACATTTTTTGTCCGTTTTTGGACGACATACTAAACTATGAAGTTTTTTGTCCATTTTGGGACGACATCTTAAACTTTGGCGTTTTTTGTCCATTTTGGGACGACATACTTAAACGATGACATTTTTTGTCCATTTTCGGACGACATACAAAACTATGACGTTTTTTGTCCATTTTGGGACGACATACTAAACTATGACATTTTTTGTCCATTTTCGGACGACATACAAAACTATGGCGTTTTTTGTCCATTTTGGGACGACATACTAAACTATGACGTTTTTTGTCCATTTTCGGACAACATACTAAACTGTGACTTTTTTTTCCATTTTTGGACGACATACTAAACTATGACGTTTTTTGTCCGTTTTTGGACAACACACTAAACTATGACGTTTATTGTCCATTTTCAGACATCATACTAAGCTATGATGTTTTTTGTCCATTTTGGGATGACATACTGAACTATGACGTTTTTTGTCCGTTTCGGACAGCATACTAAACCTTGATGTTTTTTTGTCGATTTTTGGAGAAAAACTGACATTTCTTGTCCACTATCGGAGGACATACTAAACTAGGAAAGCACTCAGAGTGCAGACCTCCGCCAAGGACAGAGAGGAAAACAGGAAACCCATGTAGTAAAGGATCATGAGCTGGAATTGAACCTGTGTCTCTGACACAGTTCTGTTTATGAATCACCTTCTTAACCAGTTGAGCTATCTGGACACCTTGCTCCAATTTGTTGGACGACATACTAACCTATGATGTTTTTGTCATATTTTGGACCACATACTACAACATACTAAACTAAAAATTCAAAGTGATCCAGAATCCAGGATCCTTTCCGGATTACCACCAAATTAAATCAGCTCTTCTTTGCCCCAGCCCTATCATTTATGATATACTGGTGTGGCTGGGTGGGGGAGGGCAAGAAGGATGTTGTTGTTGTTGTTGTTGTTGTTTTGTTCTAAAATCGAAAATTAATAAAAACAATATTCATAAAAAAAATTCATGTGAACCTGCCCAGGCGTTTTGAGTTATCTTGCTGACAGACAGACAGACAGATAGACAAATGCCGGGTGTCACATAACCTCCTTGGCAGAGGTAACTATGACGTTTCTTGTCTGTTTTCAGGCGAAATACTAACTATGACGTTTTTTGTCCATTTTCGGACGACATACTAAACTGTGACATTTTTTGTCCATTTTCGGACGACATACTAAACTATGGCGTTTTTTGTCCATTTTCGGACGACATACTAAACTATGACATTTTTGTCCATTTTTGGACGACATACAAACTCTGACGTTTTTTGTCCATTTTTGGACGACATACTAAACTATGACGTTTTTGTCCGTTTTGGACAACATACTAAGCTATGAAATTTTTGTCCATTTTCAGACGACATACTAAGCTATGATGTTTTTTGTCCATTTTGGAGGACATACTGAACTATGACGTTTTTGTCCGTTTTCGGACAGCATACTAAACCTTGATGTTTTTTTGTCGATTTTGGAGAAAAACTGACATTTCTTGTCCACTATCGGAGGACATACTAAACTAGGAAAGCACTCAGAGTGCAGAACCTCCGCCAAGGACAGAGAGGAAAACAGGAAACCCATGTAGTAAAGGATCATGAGCTGGAATTGAACCTGTGTCTCTGACACAGTTCTGTTTATGAATCACCTTCTTAACCAGTTGAGCTATCTGGACACCTTGCTCCAATTTGTTGGATGACATACTAACCTATGATGTTTTGTCATATTTTGGACCACATACTACAACATACTAAACTAAAAAATTCAAAGTGATCCAGAATCCAGGATCCTTTCTGGATTACCACCAAAAATAAATCAGCTCTTCTTTGCCCCAGCCGTATCATTTATGATATACTGGTGTGGCTGGGTGGGGGAGGGCAAGAAGGATGTTGTTGTTGTTGTTGTTGTTTTTGTTTTGTTCTAAAAATCGAAAATTAATAAAAACAATATTCATAAAAAAATTCATGTGAACCTGCCCAGGCGTTTTTGAGTTATCTTGCTGACAGACAGACAGACAGATAGACAAATGCCGGGTGTCACATAACCTCCTTGGCGGAGGTAACTATGACGTTTCTTGTCTGTTTTCAGGCGAAATACTAAACTATGACGTTTTTTGTCCATTTTCGGACAACATACTAAACTGTGACTTTTTTTTTCCATTTTGGGACGACATACTAAACGTATGGCGTTTTTTGTCCATTTTCGGACGACATACAAACTATGACGTTTTTTGTCCATTTTCGGAACGACATACTAAACTATGAAGTTTTTTGTCCATTTTCGGACGACATACTAAACTTTGGCGTTTTTTGTCCATTTTGGGACGACATACAAAACTATGGCGTTTTTTGTCCAATTTTCGGACGACATACAAAACTATGGCGTTTTTTGTCCGTTTTTGGACAACATACTAAACTATGACGTTTATTGTCCATTTCAGACATCATACTAAGCTATGATGTTTTTTGTCCATTTTGGGATGACATACTGAACTATGACGTTTTTTGTCCGTTTTCGGACAGCATACTAAACCTTGATGTTTTTTTTGTCGATTTTTGGAGAAAAACTGACATTTCTTGTCCACTATCGGAGGACATACTAAACGAGGAAAGCACTCAGAGTGCAGACCTCCGCCCAAGGACAGAGAGGAAAACAGGAAACCCATGTCGTAAAGGATCATGAGCTGGAATTGAACCTGTGTCTCTGACACAGTTCTGTTATGAATCACCTTCTTAACCAGTTGAGCTATCTGGACACCTTGCTCCAATTTTGTTGGACGACATACTAACCTATGATGTTTTGTCATATTTTGGACCACATACTACAACATACTAAACTAAAAAATTCAAAGTGATCCAGAATCCAGGATCCTTTCCGGATTACCACCAAAATTAAATCAGCTCTTCTTTGCCCCAGCCCTATCATTTATGATATACTGGTGTGGCTGGGTGGGGGGAGGGCCAAGAAGGATGTTGTTGTTGTTGTTGTTTTTGTTTTGTTCTAAAAATCGAAAATTAATAAAAACAATATTCATAAAAAAAATTCATGTGAACCTGCCCAGGCGTTTTTGAGTTATCTTGCTGACAGACAGACAGACAGATAGACAAATGCCGGGTGTCACATAACCTCCTTGGCAGAGGTAACTATGACGTTTCTTGTCTGTTTTCAGGCGAAATACTAAACTATGACGTTTTTTGTCCATTTTCGGACGACATACTAAACTGTGACATTTTTTGTCCATTTTGGGACGACATACTAAACTATGGCGTTTTTTGTCCATTTCGGACAACATACCAAACTGTGACATTTTTTTCCATTTTGGACGACATACTAAACTATGACGTTTTTTGTCCATCTTCGGACGACATACTAAACTATGGCGGTTTTTTGTCTCTTTTCAGACGAGATACTAAACTATGACGTTTTTTGTCCGTTTTGGACGACATACTAAACTATGACGTTTTTTGTCCATCTCGGACGACATACTAAACTCTGACCTTTTTTGTCCATTTTTGGACGACACACTAAACTATGACGTTTTTTGTCCATTTTGGGACGACATACTAAACTATGACGTTTTTTGTCCATTTTGGGACGACATACTAAACTATGGCGTTTTTTGTCCATTTTGGGACGACATACAAAACTATGGCGTTTTTTGTCCATTTTGGACGACATACAAAACTATGGCGTTTTTTGTCCATTTGGGACGACATACTAAACTATGACGTTTTTTGTCCATTTTCGGACGACATACTAAACTATGACGTTTTTTGTCCATTTTGGGACGACATACTAAACTATGGCGTTTTTGTCCATTTTGGGACGACATACAAACTATGGCGTTTTTGTCCATTTTTGGACGACATACAAAGCTATGGCGTTTTTTGTCCATTTTGGGACGACATACTAAACTATGACGCTTTTTGTCCATTTTCGGACGACATACTAAACTATGAATTTTTTTGTTCCATTTTCGGATGACATACCCAAACTGTGACATTTTTTGTCCATTTTTAGACGACATACTAAACTATGACGTTTTTTGTCCATTTCGGACGACATACTAAACTATGACGTTTTTGTCCATTTTCGGACGACATACTAAACTATGACGTTTTTTGTCCATTTTCGGATGACATACCAAACTGTGACATTTTTTGTCCGTTTTGGACGACATACTAAACTATGAAGGTTTTTTGTCCATTTTGGGACGACATTCTTAAACTTTTGGCGTTTTTGTCCATTTTGGACGACATACTTAAACGATGACATTTTTTGTCCATTTTCGGACGACATACAAAACTATGACGTTTTTGTCCATTTTGGGACGACATACTAAACTATGACATTTTTTTGTCCATTTTCGGACGACATACAAAACTATGGCGTTTTTTGTCCATTTGGGACGACATACTAAACTATGACGTTTTTTGTCATTTTCGGACAACATACTAAACTGTGACTTTTTTTTCCATTTTTGGACGACATACTAAACTATGACGTTTTTTGTCCATTTTCGGACAACATACTAAACTGTGACTTTTTTTTCCATTTTTTGGACGACATACTAAACTATGACGTTTTTTGTCCATCTTCGGACGACATACTAAACTATGGCGTTTTTTGTCTCTTTTCGGACGACATACTAAACTATGACGTTTTTTGTCCATTTTGGGACGACATACTAAACTATGACGTTTTTTGTCCATCTTCGGACGACATACTAAACTCTGACCTTTTTTGTCCATTTTTGGACGACATACTAAACTATGACTTTTTTGTCCGTTTTCGGACGACATACTAAACTCTGACGTTTTTTGTCCATCTTCGGACGACATACTAAACTCTGACGTTTTTTGTCCATTTTGGGACGACATACTAAACTATGACGTTTTTGTCCATCTTCGGACGACATACTAAACTCTGACCTTTTTTGTCCATTTTGGACGACATACTAAACTATGACTTTTTTTTCCATTTTTGGACGACATACTAAACTATGACGTTTTTTGTCCATCTTCGGACGACATACTAAACTCTGACGTTTTTTGTCCATTTTGGACGACATACTAAACTATGACGTTTTTTTGTCCATCTTCGGACGACATACTAAACTCTGACCTTTTTTGTCCATTTTTGGACGACATACTAAACTATGACATTTTTTTGTCCGTTTTCGGACGACGTACTAAACTATGACGTTTTTGTCCGTTTATGGACAACACACTAAACTATGATGGTTTTTTGTCCATTTTTGGACAGCATACTAAACTATGACGTTTATTGTCCATTTTCAGACATCATACTAAGCTATGATGTTTTTTGTCCATTTTGGGATGACTTACTGAACTATGACGTTTTTTGTCCGTTTTCGGACAGCATACTAAACTATGATGTTTTTTGTCGATTTTTGGAGAAAAAACTGACATTTCTTGTCCACTATCGGAGGACATACTAAACTAGGAAAGCACTCAGAGTGCAGACCTCGCCAAGGACAGAGAGGAAAACAGGAAACCCATGTAGTAAAGGATCATGAGCTGGAATTGAACCTGTGTCTCTGACACAGTTCTGTTTATGAATCACCTTCTTAACCAGTTGAGCTATCTGGACACCTTGCTCCAATTTGTTGGATGACATACTAACCTATGATGTTTTGTCATATTTTGGACCACATACTACAAATACTAAAACTAAAAAATTCAAAGTGATCCAGAATCCAGGATCCTTTCTGGATTACCACCAAATTAAATCAGCTCTTCTTTTGCCCAGCCGTATCATTTATGATATACTGGTGTGGCTGGGTGGGGGAGGCAAGAAGGATGTTGTTGTTGTTGTTGTTGTTTTTGTTTTGTTCTAAAAATCGAAAATTAATAAAAACAATATTCATAAAAAAAATTCATGTGAAACCTGCCCAAGGCGTTTTGAGTTATCTTGCTGACAGACAGACAGACAGATAGACAAATGCCGGTGTCACATAACTCCTTGGCGAGAACTATGACGTTTCTTGTCTGTTTTCAGGCGAAACTACTAAACTATGACCGTTTTTTGTCCATTTTCTGGACAACATTAGCTTAAACTGTGACTTTTTTTTATCCATTTTTGGGACGACATAACTAAAACTTAGGGACTGTTTGTTATGTCCATCTTTCGGACGCACATACTAAAGCTATGACGTTTTTTTGTCTCCTTTTCGGACGACATACTAAAACTCTGACGTCTTTTGTCCATTTTTGGGACGACATACTAAACTATGACGTTTTTTGTCCGTTTTTGGACGACATACTAAACTCTGACGTTTTTTGTCCATTTTGGGACGACATACTAAACTATGACGTTTTTTGTCCATTTTCGGACGACGTACTAAACTATGACGTTTTTTGTCCATTTTCGGACGACGTACTAAACTATGACGTTTTTTGTCCGTTTTTGGACGACATACTAAACTATGACTTTTTTTTCCGTTTATGGACGACATACTAAACTATGACGTTTTTTGTCCGTTTTTGGACGACATACTAAACTGTGACGTTTTTGTCCGTTTATGGACAGCACACTAAACTATGATGGTTTATTGTCCGTTTTTGGACAACATACTAAACGATGACGTTTATTGTCCATTTTGGGACAACATACTAAACTATGACGTTTTTTGTCCATTTTGGGACGACATACTAAACTATGACGTTTTTTGCCGATAATAACTATGACGTTTTTTGTCCATTTTCGGACGACATACTAAACTCTGACGTTTTCTGTCCATCTTCGGACGACATACTAAACGATGACATTTTTTGTCCGTTTTCGGACGACGTACAAAACTATGAGTTTTTTGTCCGTTTTTGGGACGACATACTAAACTATGACGTTTTTTTTGTCCGTTATGGACGACATACTAAAACTATGACATTTTTTGGCCTTTTTTGGACGGCATACTAACTATGACGTTTTTTGTCCGTTTTGGCGACATACTAACTATGACGTTTTTTGTCCGTTTATGGATGACTACTAAACTATGACGTTTTTTTCCGTTTTTGGACGACATACTAAGCTATGACATTTTTTGGCTTTTTCGGAGCGGCATACTAAACTATGACGTTTTTTGTCCGTTTTTGGACGACATACTAAACTATGATGTTTTTTTGTCCGTTTATGGACGACATACTAAACTTGTGACGTTTTTTGTCCGTTTTGGACACACACTAATCTATGATGGTTTTTTGTCCGTTTTTGGACAACATACTAAACTATGACGTTATTGTCCATTTTCAGACATCATACTAAGCTATGATGTTTTTTGTCCTTTTGGGATGGCATACTGAATATGACGTTTTGTCCGTTTCGGACAGGCATACTAAACTATGATGTTTTTTTGTCGATTTTGGAGAAAAACTGACATTTCTTGTCCACTATCGGATGACATACTAAAACTTATGGCGTTTTTTTGCCTCTTTCGGACGACATACTAAACGTATTGACGTTTTTTTTCCATTTTGGACGACATATCTATACTATGACGTTTTGTCCGTTTTTGGACGACTACTAAACTATGACGTTTTTTGTCCATTTTTCAGACGGACATACTATGCTATGATGTTTTCGTCCATTTTGGGAGGACATACTAACTATGATGGTTTTTTGGAATATACTGAACATTTTCCACTATCGGAACTACTATCTATGTATGTTTTGTGTCCATATTTGCACAACATACTGAACTTTTGTGGCTTTTTTTTTACACATTTAGATGACAGTTAAACTATGATCGTTTTTTTACATTGCATGACACACATACGATGATTTTTTTTTTCTATTTTAGACGAAACTATGACGATTTGCAACACTTTGTTTGACACTCTAAACTACTGTGTTTTTTGAAAGTTTTGTGCATGATAATTTAACAATGAAATGACGTCACCTAAATTTCGTGTGGTTGCAGGCGGAGGACATAACACCAGGTTGTGAATGGAGGATCGTACGACCTGCTGCAGGACAGCTGAGTGTAAGACTGCAGAACAGAACCTCAGCACTGATTTATACCTCTGTGGACCCAGAGTCATTCCGACCGGCTGTGGTTCAGGCTTTTCAAGGACTGCATCACCCTGAGAATAACATTTTAGACACAAACCTGAGAGGAAACAAACACCAAAAGTCCTCCTGCAAAATTATTTGTATCAAGGAAAAAAATAAAGTTTTTCAACATGTGTAAAACATGTCATATGATGAAATAATGTAAAGTAGGCCGTGAAAATACAACTAATGGAGACCGTTTTGTTTGAAAAAAAAAAAAAGTCATTCCATGAATTTGTCCAAAAACCCCCGCCATTGTATGTGTGTATCCAAAATGTATAAAAAAATCATACTAAACTATGATTTTTTTTCCACGTTCGGTCCATATATTACTATGATGTTTTTGGTCACTTTCGGAATACATACTAAACTATGACATTTTTTCAAGATTTTGGACAATATACTAATGTGACGTTTTTGGTCATGTTTTGGATGACGTACTAAACTGATGTTCGATCAATTGTCATGAAAATCCAATCAGTTTAAGGTAAATTGAAGTCACTTGTGTCGATTTTTCCAAGAGATTTTAGTGCGTGAGAATAGGACAGATAACTAACAAAACTAAATGCTGCTTTGGAGGCTAGAAACCCTGAAACTCTTGAGTGATTCAACTGTTGACAGGAAGTGAAACCCAGCGGATGTAAACTGCAACATTTTATTGGTTCCAAACACACACATTAAAACTCTGTGACAGCTTCAAATTTTAAGTGACACAATGCACAAAATGGCACCAATGACGAACAAGTCGACCGGACGAACCACGAAGCAAAGAGAAAGAACTGTAGAAGTGTTCAGTGCTGAGCTGCCGACGTTCTCCGGAGGTTCCAGGAACGTTCCCGACAGTCGTACCAAAGTGCGTTTCTCAGACGAGTCCTCCGAGTCCTCGAGACGCCGCGAACGTCGAGGCGTCGCCGAGGTCAGCTCCTGGCTCAGAAAACGATGATTCACATTACAACAACTTTAAAAAACAAAACCTCTAAAGCAACATTTCCACAAGAAGTACTCAATAATGACGAGTAGAAACGGTATTAAGCAGTAGTAATTATGTACAGTACGTCTGATATCTAACAGTGAACGTTTCAGATCGAGAGGCGACAGAAACCGAAGTCCGAACCAGCGACGGTCCGACACATAAAAGTTAAAGGCCACAGAGTCCAGCAGCCGTTACACACATTCAACGGTTTACTTCAGTTTGTACAGAGGGAAACAGGAATTCGCCCACAAATACACTACAGGCTCCTTCAGAATAAAAGCTTCAGGTGCTGTTTGTAGTTTAACATTATTTAGAGAAAACAGGACAAAGAAACGCACCAAGAGGTTCATCTTTTAAATAGTTGGATATGTTTTCCTTAAAGTTTGATGATGAAAGAATGTAAACAGTTCATTAATTTATCTCAGAAGTCTTTTTATTCAACTCTCTTAAACTCGGTATTAAAGATATGAGTAAACGTAGGTTTCTGTAACAAAATAACAGAAAGTATAGGATAATTAGCAATATTTGAGATTTATGTTGACAAAAAAATTTAGTTTGCAATAAAATATGTGTAAAAACAGGATTAGCTCCTTCAATTGTAAATTATTAAGTAAACGTATTTTTTAACAATGAACATTTCATGTTTTTAAGGATTTTTTCTTTTTTTCTCAAATTGTTCCAAACATTTTGTCTTTTAAATTAAATCTGCAGTTTGAGTTACTTCATCAGACTTTAGAATCATTACAATAACTTAAATCGTTTAAAAAATTAGTTCAAAACTCACATCTGTACCTAGCCTAGCCGTGCTAGACGATGTTCTGAAGACGCAAGGGTCTAGGGCTGCTCGACAGGGAGGGAGGCGGGCTAAAAGGGTTGTCTTTCAAATCACTCTGCAGCAATTGGGTAGGTATACAACCAATCAGCGCAATGAATAGGCTCCTAGAGCGCCGGAAATCAGAGGATGCGGGAGTTCGGTGAAGCCTTATTATACAGTCAATGGGTGAAGCTCAAGTATATTACAGACATGTTAACAGAAAGATTATTCAGAGTCGGTGCTAATGGAGCTCAACGACTGTTGTCGGTTTTGTTGTCGACCCTGGCAGAGATTAAATTTGCCGTGGGTGTCTAGCGGTGGCTAGGCTAGTTGTTTCCGGTGTTTCTGTCAGGAATCATCGCACCTCTGTCGTCACTTAGTTACGCCCGCCTTCTGACTCTACACTTCATGGTGATTGGGTCCGGCCAGTTTTAGGAGAATCCAGCTCGAGCCTTATGGAGGGTAACTAGACCCACCCTGGCAGAGAATTAAATTCGTTTGCCAATGGGTTGAACTCGTAGCGCGGCTAGGCTAATCTGTACCACATTTAATGTAAATAAAGGATGTAATATTTTAATCTACTTCTGCTGATATTCTTACATGAATCTATTAATGCTTTCTAAAATCATAATGTAATTAAAAACAACGTACATGTTATTTACATTTTCTTTTTTCTTACATTGTTGCTGCTTCTGTCAGATAAAATAAAAGATTAAAGATAAAAGAGAAAATTAATTTTAGATTCAAATTAGCAACATTTAATTATCTTTGAAATGATTAAATTAGAAATAATAAAAGTGTTAAACTGGTTAAACTGGCAGTTGAAGTTCAGAGAGAGTTGGAGCTTTATTGTGAAGGCATTTTTGCTGCAGCTCTTATTTTTGGCGACACACTGAACTTCCTGAACCGAGTGTGAAACTTTAAGATTCTTTGTTTGATCAGAAATGTGGAGTATTTTTGCGTCCTTCAGTACAAGAAGCGAATGAAAGTTGATGAGAACCGACCTCCACACCGGCCGCAGGGGCGCCAGAAGCAAAGCAACCACCCCACAGGTTTTAATTCCAACATGGAAAAGATCCAGGAACTCTGGGAGATTTAATTCATATATTTAAAATCAGAAATATTGTTTTTACAGTTTTCAGGTCTGAGATGTAGTTTAGAGAAAAATTGTAACCTGAAAGAAATGTTCTAAATGTTGAGTCTCCAGATGAAAATCAGAGACATTTTAGTGGAAAAAAAGTAGATTTGTTGTAAAAATGTGGTGTTTTGTTGCTGTTTCTAATTAGAAATACAAAGTAGTTTAGTTTAAACTTTTATTTCATTTAAAAACTGATGTTAAGTTGTTCCACCAAACGTCATTGAACCTTCGTTGAATCTTTTATTGAAGAAACATTAGTGGGAAAAAGCCAAAGTTTACCGTCACTGATCAGGTTGAAGGATGTGAACCAGTTGTTGAGTCTAAATGTTATTTTAAAGGTTTTACTGCAGATTAGAATTAAAAATCTTGATCAAAGGAACGACATGCTGATGTTTGAAACTACAACTCTGATCTCGGTTTTAATATTTGGGTTCTAAAGGAGTGAAGTTCATTAAAGGTGGTTGAACTCGGCAGCAATTTAGTTTTTAAACTAGACTTTGGGTTCAGACGTGAAGTTTTCTGTTGTTTTTCAGGAACTTTGTGTTCTAGCTTAAGGTTCTAGCTGAAGGTCTGTGGTAGCTTTAGTTCTAATTTAAGGTTCTAGTTGAAGATGTTCAATCTGAGAAGGTTCTAGTTGAAGGTTTGTGGTAGTTTTTTTCAGGAACTTGTTTGAAACAAAAATTTTTGAAGGTTTCATTTAAACTTTGAGGTTCTGGTTCTGGTTCTGGTTCTGCGGTCGTTCAGGTCGGTTCACAGCAGATGTTTGTTTGGTTTGTTTGTTTGTTCCACCTCCAGCCACCTGAAAGAAACTGGAGCTCAGAAGCTGAAGCAGTTTTTTCTGGTTTGGTTTCTGATCCGAACCTCCAGACTCGGGTCCGGTTCTGCTGCTGGACCCGGTTCGTCGTCCTCAGTGCAAATCAACCTACAGCTTCTAAACGTCTAAAAACTCCTCAACATGCAAACAGCAGCTTCGGCCCGTTTCGGTCTTTGTGCCATCAGATGTTTCAGAACCGGTTTGGACCCGACGTCCGGCAGCAGCTTAGACCTTCACCTCTCAGAACCCGCTCTCTGGTCCGGGTCCTGCTGGTTCTAGTGTTTGAGGCTCTGCTGCAGTCGTCCAATGGGAAACTTTGTGCTCATGTAGCTGCCAGATGGCTGAAGGGTTTGAAAGGTTTTCTGGATGTTCTCTGAAGGTTCTGTGAAGGTTCTGGTCCGGTCGATCTCGTCGCTGTGGCAGTACCGGTAGTCTGGTCCAGGAGGAAGGAGGCCGATGTGCTGCTGGTCATTCTCCTGAGATTGAATCAGAAACGTTGATTCCTGGTGGTTCAGTCTAAAGACTCGTTAAGGCAAAGCTTCCATCCCATAATAACCAAACTAAAACTCTGGGGAAGTGGTTGGTCGGTCGGTCGGGTGGTTCTCGCTGAGATGTTCTGATGATGAAAGCGTTTTTCTTCTTCTTCTTCTGCACAGATGGAGGCCTGAAGCTCAGCCGTCAGCCTGAAACACAACAAGAACATTAGAAGGTTCTAGATGGAATGTGTTCAAACCTGAGAAGGTTCTAACTGAAGGTTCGTGGTAGTTTTAGTACTAGTTTAAGGTTCAAGCTGAAGGTTTGCGGTAGTTTTAGTTTAAAGTTTGTGTCTCTGCGCTCTACGGGTGGAGTTTCAACCAATCAGAGTCCGGCAGAGAGCTGAAGGTTCTAGGTGAAGATGGTTTGGTCTTCGTCCAGGAGGAAACTGTTGAGGTTGGTCGTTGAGGAACCGCTGAGGTTCCTCCTGGATGGAAGTTGGACAGAAAGTCAGAGCCTTCATCAGAGTTAATGGACACTGGACAGGAAGTCAGGTGGTTTGTCTTCATCCAACAAAGAACCTCACCGGTTCCTCCTGGAGGAAGACAAACCACCTCCAGCTGAATCTCACTAAGTTAGGTTCTGGTTCCTGCTAACTGAGTGTCTTCATGAGCTGCAGCTGTCACAACCAATCAGGACGGTTTGTTCCACGGTGGATATTCTCTTATGGATTTAAACTGACTCAGAGGAGTCAGCAGCTGTAAGTCGACTAGAATCACTCAGGAGGAGTTACGAGGTCATGAAGCTAAGAAAATATAACGTTCTACTTCAACAGAACTGATCATTCAAGCTTCTGCCCAAGAAGCATTTGTTTGATCTCAAGGAAAGATCTTTAATAAATCGACAAAGAAACCAAATTTCATGATTGTTTTTGGTGTTTCAATGATCCCATGATAGAAAGTTTCTAGAAGTCTTTAGAAACTAAAAAACTGATGATAAACATGAACTTTACAGAGGAACCTTTTCATTCATGACTGTTAAAACTGTTCTAAATGATAAGAATAGGAAGTACTTATTAAACCTGGATATAGAGGATAGAGAGTCATGTGACTAGTCATGTGATTGGTCATTGATTGATTGGTGAGTGATCATTGATTGGTCAGTGATTGGCCATGTGACTCACGTCTGCAGTTGTTTATGTTTTACTGGCGTTTTCATAGATGACGTCTGACGTGATGCTGACTGGTTTCTTCTTCTGCCACATGAGGAGGACGCACTGATGGATGAACACGTACTGCTCCTACACAACGACAACACAACCAATCACGTTATTGATCCTGATCAGGTTCCAATAATAAACACCAGGTAGTCAGTCTGAGGAGACAGACTGCTGGGGTTAGTTGTATCCAGATGTTGTGAGTCTATACAGATGTTGTGTTACATTAGTGTGTAGCTGCTGTGTGTTGTAAATCAGTCTGGACCATGGACAGCCGGTGTGTTGTTAGTATTGTTGTGTAGTAGTACCTCTGTCTGGACCATGGGACAGCCGGGTGTGACCTCATCTCTGACACCATCCCCAGGATGTCGATGAACTCGTCTCCCTGATTTGCTGCATCAGTCGGTCCAGAGCCATGAAGGTTCCGGTTCTGCCGACGGCCGGCGCTGAGACACACACAGAAGACACACAATTGGCCAATCAGCGCGCAGGGAGCCTCTGCTGCTCCTGTTACCGTGGCAACTTACCCCGTACGACGGACCAACATAATGGAGATGAACATCATCGTCTAAGAGCATTTTTATGGGTTCAGGAAATAAAAGTGTCTAAGATTCACGAACCAAAACCGCAGATATGAGACGTTCTGGTCCATAAAATCCACCAGTCTTAGAGTCTGACTGCCGTGATTTCTGTTTTCTATTTCACCTTTTTAAATCTGCTTTCTCCTCCACAGACTCAGTCGATGTTTGGATCTAAATCTGTGAACATCAGAACATTTAACAACTCTGAGCCTGAAACCTGATGGAAGGTTTAAAGGTTTGTTTAAATTGATTACCATTTATCAGCCAGAAACTGGTAAAAACGGAAATAATAGTCAGATTTTAAACTTTCAGACGGTCCTTGAACACATCATTAAAATCATTTATTCTGCATGTTTCATTTAAAAATCTGCAAAAATAAAACTGTTTGCCTTTAGTCAATTCTGTAAAAACAAAAAAAGTTGAGCTCATTGTTTCAGACATGAAACCTCTAAAGACTCAGCTGAGAGAAACGTTTTTCAGAATAATTAAACATCTACAGCAAGAAAACTAGAACAGATTTTAAAACACTGAACAAACTAACCGAGGAGACTCACTGTATGTTTTCAGATGTTGACGTCATCTGTCGGCTCTGAGCTTCTTATTTATTATTTGTTCATGCATTTATTCAGAAATATTGAGTTCTCATCAAAAAACAAATAATTAAATCTGCAATAACATGAACCAACCAGCAGGGGTGAATACAAAAAACAGATAAAGCTGCAGTCAGTTTTTAATCAAAAAGATGTAAAACCAGAAACTTGAAGTCTCAGTTTGAGGATGCTGCTCCATCAGTTGTGAACGTAGATGGAAAGTTTCTGATGATCTAGAAGAACTTAGAAGTTAAACTTCAATGATTCAAAACAGAGGAAAACTGTTTAAACTTTGGTTCTGCTATAAAAACCAGCTTCTTCTCCTTGACAGGTTCTATTTTCATCTGTTGCAGTAATAATTGAAAAACCAGCGAAGTTGTTTATAAACTGTTTCCAGCTCCATCCACCAGGGGGCGCTGTCAGCTGACCCAGACACCCAATCAGCAGCTGTCTCCAGTGTTTCTCACTGACGTGGACGATGATGGGGTCTTTGGTCCGGTTGGCCTGCTGCCGGACGATGTGGACGAACTGCAGGATGGACTCGATGGCGTTGACAGTCGGGACGCCGTGGTCTGGCCACGAGGTGTAGTTCAGGTGCAGGACGTCCTGAGTCTCATCGGCCTGTAGGGGCAACAGACGGACGCGTGTTTAATCAATGTTATTAATGGTTTGGAGTGGAGATGTTGCCGTGGCGACACCCACGTATCCCAGCCTGAACTTCCGGATGGTCCACTCTGGAGACTCGGTTTCCTGACATCATCTCCACGCTGATCTCACCGTACATCACCAGCTCATCGGTGATGGCCAGTAGTGGTCGCACTTCACCTGGAACACAGAAACATAGAAAATTAAAGCTGCAGTAACAGAAACTGAGCAGCAAGGGGAAGAAAAACACATAATTAAGCTGCATGAACATGAACTGACTAACAGTGGACAGAAAAAAACAAACTGTCTCAGTGGTTGTTGATCTGTTTCATGAACATAAAGTTCTTCTCAGTGTCAAAATAAAAGTGGTAATAATTCAAACTCACCCTCCGCCGTTCGTTGCACTGCGTCAGCATCACGAATGATCGGGAGATTTCTGCTGAAGAACATTTTCCAGAAGTCGTTCCGGGTTTCAGGCAGTGGACCCTGAGTGGCGATGTACTCCTGGAGTGTCTGTAGCCTGAAAGACCGGACAGGAGTCAGAGTTCATGAAGACCGGACAGGAAGTCAGAATTCAATGAAAGACCGGACAGGAAAGTCAGAGTTCATGAAGACCGGACAGGAAGTCAGAGTTCATGAAGACCGGACAGGAAGTCAGAATTAATGAAGACCGGACAGGAAAGTCAGAATTAATGAAGACCGGACAGGAAGTCAGAGTTCAATGAAGACCGGACAGGAAGTCAGAATTAATGAAGACCGGACAGGAAGTCAGAGTTAAATGAAGACCGGACAGGAAGTCAGAGTTCATGAAGACCGGACAGGAAAGTCAGAGTTCATGAAGACCGGACAGGAAGTCAGAATTAAATGAAGACCGGACAGGAAGTCAGAGTTCATGAAGACCGACAGGAAGTCGAATTAATGAAGACCGGACGGGAAGTCAGAGTTCAGAGACCGGACAGGAAGTCAGAGTTATGAAGACCGGACAGGAAGTCAGAGTTTCATGACGAACGCGACAGGATCAAGAGTTCATGAAGACCGGACAGGAAGTCAGAATTAATGAGACGCGGACAGGAAGTCAGAATTAATGAAGACAGGACAGGAAGTCAGAGTTCATGAAGACGGACAGAGTCAGAGTTCATGAGACCGGACAGGAAGTCAGAGTTCAATGAACTTTGACTTCTTGTCCCGGTCTGCATGAATACTCCTCAAACATCTCAGACGAAATGTGTCATAAAGTTCTTATATCTGTAACTAGATCATCTCGAAGAGCTGCAATCAAACCATGTTGTGGATGTTGTATGAATCATCAATCAATAACTGAAAGGGTTTGTGACTCACAGGAATGTAGTTGCATTGATGTATCTGAACCTTCGTCATTGTGCATCGAGATCAGCTTCACACGACTGAAGTCATCTGACAGAAACAGTTCCCGTTTTCGTTAGAAATCCATCATCTGAGTGACGTATCCAGTAAAATATTGATTACTGATCGTGTGGGACTCCCAGGGCAGGATGTTGTGTATCTGTTCTTGGGTCTGTTGATGGAAGATCTTGCTGCATTCATGGGGAAAGATCAAACCAACACTCTTCAGCTCTAAAACACGGAAAGATTCAGAGGATTCAAATAACAACATCCTGGAGGATGGATTCAGTACTAGTGTTGAAATTGAATATTAATGCATAAAAGCATCAAGCAATATGTATATTAAAGTACTAAGTATACCTCAAACTGCAGGGAGACTATAGGCTGAATCTTTGCTCATTTCTTTAAAATAAGCGTCAAGTCGTCGAGCTGAACAGGACTGAACAGAAAGAACCTGTCAGACAGAACATCTGAAACATCACCATATCATTAAATGTTTCTATTCTCAGAGGGGAAGAAAACAAGAAGGTTCATCAGATTCTCTAACTTTCCAACGCTCCTTGAACTACTCATAATGAACCAATCTGAGCTTTCATCTGAATCTTTACAGAAAACATTTTAAAAATTCACAGAAATCAAATATTTGCTCTAAGTAGATTCTGTAAGAAACTAAATATTCAGAGATCTTTAATGAAACCGTGAAGTCGGACCGACTCAGCTGCAGACCGGCTGTCTGGTGGCAAAAAATCTGAGTTTTTCTGGTGAACTGCAGGCGACGTTTCCACAGAAATAGTGAAATATGTGAAGAAGCGGTAAAGAAAAACATCAGAAACTGATCAGAGTTCATAGGGTTGGAGGTAAAACTATTAAAAAAAACAGATTAGAAGCTGTTATGAAATAAAAATATGAGTATCAGAAGATAGTTAAAGTAGAAGTACCGCTTAGACAGAAGGTCCCATTTTATTATCATGTTAAATAATAACAAGGCAGCAGCTGAAAGCTCAACCTGTATTTCTGTAGTATTTGTTGTATTTCTTGCAGTATTTCTGTGTATTCTGCTCCAGTATTTCTTGCAGTATTTCTGTGTAATCTGCTCCAGTATTTCTTGCAGTATTCCTGTGTATTAGTACTGGATGAAGGCCAGCGGCTGAAAACTGAAGCTGCCGTTGAGTCGTGTTACCTTGTTAGCTTCCGTTTCTTTAAAGCGGTCTTGCTCCTACAAAATAAAACACGTAAAGTCCTCATGATGATTCTGACACGTAATATGTTTTGGTTCTGATCACGTCTGAGTGACCGATGAGGGTTTAACTGGGAACAGCGCTGCCTGCTGGCAGGACGCCGCTGCTGAAGATTAAATATCAACACATGAAACCAAGAAAGAAAACCAGATCTCTGATTACTGATTATAAAATGCTGCTGTGATGGTAAACTATTATTATCATTATTATTATTATTAAAATGTAAAATCAGGAAACAGTTAAAGCCGTTAAAAAATATAAATATTTAAGATTTTAATGGAAGTAAATGTTTCTTTAAATTTACTTTATTAATAGGAAATTTTTTAAATCTTATTTTTTTACATCAGAAAACCAAAACTATTTAGCTTTTCTAAAAATTTATGTAATTTTATCTCCATAAAACCTTATAAGATCATGTGGACACTAAAATAATAAACTTGAATGGAATCTGTAGTCAGATTAAAATTCTCAAAAGAAACTTTATTTAATTTCCATTTGTAAATCAACTTTTTGTTTGTGAATCTGATTTATATCAATTATTCTGAGAAGATTCTTTAATAAAAATGTACAGAAGTTTAAAACTCAACTTTGAAATGTCAGTTTCCATTCATGTGTTGGAAAACAGAAATAACCAAGCAGATTTTAAGTTAATTTAATTAGAGAGAAACTGATTTATTTTTCCAGTGTACTTTTATATTTTTAAATAAAATAATCTCAGAATGTACTTGTTGTATACATTTTAAATTAAAATAAACTGGAAATCTGCAGCTGAATTTAATTTATGTCCATTGTTAAGACAAATTATATTCAACTGTAAAAAATTCTAAATTGAAAATGTCCTTTATTATTTTTCATTTATTATGAATTTCTAAATCAAGGATTATAATTTATTTTATTTAAAAGAGGCTTTTAAACATACATTTTTAATTTAGGAGCAAAATCAAGACATTTAAATATTATTATTATAATTTTCTGTTTAGTTTTCGATGTTCATTTTCTGTTTGAAAACTGGATCTTAAATTTTGGTAAATCTGATTTACAAAGATAAGAACTAAATATGTAAAAACATTTGGTTTTATTGTCATCCAAATGTCAATATATAGGTCAGAATGATATTTTCAGTTATTAAAGTTGAAAATAAACCAGAGAAACTCACTAAAATCAAGGTTTCTCAAGAATAAATGAACATTAATGGAAACTTGACCTTCAGCTGGTTTCATTTTCATCTTGGGAGCTACAGACTTCCATAGTGTTTAAACTGAACATCGGTCCGACCGACGGATCAGAACTTCACAATAATCCAACAGGAGAAAAGCTTCATGCTCAGAACTCTTCAGTCTGATTCTGTTTCTGCTTCTGTCATGCAGCGATTCGACGTTCTACAAACTTCATGCTGCTGTTTCTACTTTCACACATTTTAACACAAAACTGTGTTAAAATGCCCCAAAATTTCCTCTTTTTCACGGCTGATGTTCTGAAACGGAGTTTGAAAACATCACGTGGAGGAAATCTGGTGGCTAAAACACTCGACATGCACTCGACTCCACAACTACGAGAAACACGGAACTAGAGTTCTAGAGATAAACCCACCAATAGAAAGCACAGATGCTGCAGACATGGAGCGAAGCCAGAGTTAACATCATGCTAATCCAACAGGTTAGTAGAAACAGACTCGGTGAGATTCTGAGTTCGACCACAGACACAGCATTGCAAGACAAAGATCAGTGGCTGACTTCCTATTTAGAATGAAGCTCGAAGTCTGGAGAAGTTTCTGGATTCTCTTCGTGTCAACAAACCTCAGATTCAAACCAACGCTGAGGCTGAAATCTAACAAACACTGGAATTTAGATCAGACTCCATCTGAGCTCCAGTGGTGCTAAAATTACCAAACAAAACAACTGTAGTTCAGTTTGTTCCTCAAACAGCATCCAGCTGCAACAAATATTCACTAATGTCATAAATGTACTCTAATAAATAAGTAGAAGGGTTCTAAATGGTTCCCTGTGGAACTCCTGATTTAATGCTGCAAGAAAACTTGACTTCAGTTTCTTTGCAAGTGGCTACCTAAAGATGGTAATTTACACAAAATAATAATTCATCTTCACTTTTTGTATTTGTACAACAGCGTATCATCTGTGTACAATAAAAATCAAATTGTTTTTATTTAATTTCAGGGATTCATTTTGGAAAACACTGATGAATGATTTGGTCCTACTTTAGATCAGAATGCATGTAGATCTACAGGGCTGCTACAAACAACAATGTTGACTTGTTTACTGGAGGAACATCGATCAGTTTATCTGGTTGTATCCTTTCAGTTGGATTATAATAGGTAAGACTTTAACAGCAATGGTTCTAGCGATATCTTGTGGTCAGAAACTGTAGCGAATTAGTTATATGTCAATAAAAAATACAGCTTATTAAAGAACTAATTGGTTCAAGTCCAATTTGTCTTCTCATTCTGTGACCAGGAGGAAGTGATGTAAACGAAGAAAAAATGAGGTCCAGACTGGAGCCTTGAGGAACACCGTAGCAGTAAATTCATCCAAAGTGAACAATATCTGTCTTATCCTTGTAAAATCAAAAAATACTAGTAAGTTAATTTTCATTTTTTGGACAACCACTCCTGTATCACATTGAGTTGACAGGTAAATACACTCGAGTATCATCTGCATAGAATTGGACAAACCATATACGCTACTGTGAAAAGTTTGGGGGTCATCCAGACAATTTCATGTTTATCATAAAAATTCCATTTTTATCCATGTGCTAACATAACTGCAATCACCAATCATCATTAGCCTTTCAACACCATTAGCTAACACAATATAGCGTTAGAAACACAGGAGTGATGGTTGCTGGAAATGTTCCTCTGTATCTTTATGGAGGTATTCATTAAAAATCAGCCGTTTCCAGCTAGAAATAGTCATTTACCACATTAACAATGTCTACACTGGATTTATCATTCATTTAATGTTGTGTTTGTTGAAAAAAATGCTTCTCTCAAGAATAAGAACATTTCTAAGTGACTCAAAACTTTTGAACGGTAGTGAGAAAGTGAAATGATGTTTGCTTGATTTAATGTAAACAGAGAAAAGCAGAGGACCCAGAACAGAGCCCTGAGGTTCGCCGCCTCAACAACCACGATGGTTTTGGTCTTTTCATGAGATTTGGTTGACAGAAATCCAGAACAGCACGAGACCGATCATAACCGGACCTGATCAGTGATCCCCCACCTTATAAACAGTGTCTCTGATCAATACTGTGGGCTGTGGCTCTGATTAAACATGCCCCTGAAGTGCAGTGTTTTTGGCCAGCAGTGCTACTTACCAAGGATTAATTAAAAGCCAAAAGATAGTCAGTCCAAAGGCAGGATGGCAGTAGGGTAAGGAAGGCAAAGAGGCTTCTTCGCCTGAAGGGTCCAAATAAAAATAAAATAAAAATACACACAAGAAAAAAATAAGGAAACAGACGCCAGCAGGGGGCGACAGGTTGGACAGAACATGGAGCTCCATTAGTAAAGAGGCACATTAGTGCTGAACACAGAGTTAATGCTTCATGCAGCCGTTTGTCTCTGCAGGACAACAGGACTCTGTCTGCAGCCATCAGTGGCCACTCTGTCCCTTTAAGACCCTCTGTGACATCACTGCAACCCACAATGCAACACTCAGCCCGCACCGCCAACAGAACACTCCTCGGTTTGTGACGTCTGCCTCGAGAACCCGATGATTTCATTAACGTTCTGCTGCTCATCACGACTCCACTGATGCAGAGGAACTCAACGACTCGTTTCTGGTTTAAACTGAACGTCACAGAAACTACAGACTGAAATAAATCTGGAATATATAATATAATCACATTCATGACTTGTTAATCATGAAGATATTCATAATTGGAGACAAAGCTGCTAATATTCTGAGCTAAACTAAAATATATTTGTAGAAAAACATCTATATTTTAGCAAAAATCTGGACAAATACAAGTTTGATCTCATTTTAACCAAAGAAATTGAAATGAAATCAGTTTATTTTACTCAAATAAACTTAATTTCTCAATGCAACATGATGTTTATGATTTATAGAGAAAAGCAGAGGATCTAGAATGGGGCCCTGAGGTTCACCTTGATGGTTCATGTTCTGTTGGCTTTGGACTTTGTCTTTTTTTTTTTTCCTTTCTCTTTAAAGCCAAGACCACAGTGTGGCTAAATACAATCATCTATGCCGTACCCAGTTTAAAACAGAGAAAATTACAAAAATCCTCTGACTTTTGTGTTAAAATAAACATCTGACGGCAACAAGAAAACTATGACACTGTCGCTAAGACTAATTTCTCTTTCTTTAAGCAAATAATAATACACAATTATACAGCGTTGTTTGGGCTTTTGGGGTCTTTTTAAATGCTTTTTGTTCTTGCACAACATTAAACTAAAAGCAAATAAAGAGATGTAGCATGTCTATGACTTAAGTGAAAACATATAAATAGTAAAAGTAGAGGATCCAGAATGGATCCCTGAGGTTCACCATGGTGATCTTCTAAAATTAACGTCTGAGGACAAGGCAAGAATGATATTTTAGACTAATTTTACTTTTTTCACCATATGGTACATGACATACATTTAGTAGATATTTTATAACATTTTTGTTATTGTACTACATTAACTAAATGGAAATGAAAAGATATAACATGTCCACTACTTACGTAAAAACATGTAAATAGAAAAGTACAGGATGAACAATGGAGCCCTAAGGTTCACTACGATGATTAAATATTTTGGACAAATACAATCACTGAGTTTTATCTTGTTTAACAAAAATAAAATTGCATGAAATCTATTTTATTCACATAAAATTAATGTCTGAAGTCAACAAGATGTTTCACTACTTACAGAGAAAAGTAGAGGATCCAGAATGGAGCCCTGAGGTTTGCCACAATGATTATCATTTTTCTGGTTTTGGATTTTACTTGAGCTTTGCTGAAAATAGTAAAAATATTTTGACCAAACACAATCACCTAAGTCTTATCCTGTTGCGTAACAAAGAAAACTACATGAACTCTATTTTATTCACGTAAAATTAATATCTGAAGGCAACGAGACGTTTTACGACATATAAAGAAAAGTAGAAGATCCAGAATGGAGCCCTGAGGTTCACCCCAATGGTTCATGTTCTGTCGGTTTTAGACTTTTCATAGAATTTGTTGATGTTTGCGATTCTTTAGATGGTAATATGACGATCAGGACACCATATTTGTTTCTTAAACTTAACATTTTAGGTACAAATACTCGACTGGTGGATGGATATTTTGTGGTACATCAGTGGAGGCGACACGACCTTCATCAACAGCTGTAACGTCAACACTGATCTGCCGACATGCACAGTCAAAGCATCGACCCACAGAACATCTGATGGAGAATAGCGTTTAGTGATGGAGGTCAAATACGACAGCAGATGGAAGCCGAGGTTCTGCCTTAACTGACCGTCTTTCAGCTGTTATATTAATCACAACTGTTTGTCAGAAACATCACGTGGAGGACTGAGAGAGAGGAGCCTGATTTTAGACGAATTGTCGTGACTTGTTTTGGAGAATTTACCTCAACCGACTCCAAAAGTGACATTTGATCCCTTTAATCTGAGATTAAGGGAAATCCTCATCAGCAACCAAAACCCCGATTCAGCTGCTGGTCAAACACAGCAGGCGAGGGGCTCTTCATCACCACCACCATCATCATCATCTCAAAGCGCCGCAGACAAACTAAAATCTGAAACCTCTAATCTGAACCCTCAGTCTGCCACTAATCTGCCTCCATCAGGTCCTTCATGGCATCTGAATATCTTCTCTGATCTGATAAAACTCTGAGGATCTTTTCAAACTTCTCATTTCAGGACAAACAAATGCTGCAGCTTCGTACCAGTTGTAGGGAAGTTTTCCGTCCCGCTCGAATGACGCGAAGTTGACGAAGGTCTCGGCGCCACATTCTCTGAAACAGAAACAGAAAAAAACAGAACGGTGGTGAGAACAGGGCGGCAATTTGGGGAAGTCAGAAATATTTGATGACTTATCAAGAAAAAAGAGGAAGCGAGACGTGAAGAATGTGGCCGAAAATAACCGAAAACTTAAACTGAAAACCCATCAGAGTTTATCGACTTGGTTTAAACTGTAACATTCCAGGAAACATGTTTGATTCAAAGGTTAAAAAACAACAAATAAAAAAAATAAAACTCTAATTAGACTTGAATGATTTTAAAAGTTAGAAGTTGTTTATAAGATTAAAATGTTTACATGTAGGGAAGCCCAGTCCTGCTACAAAAACAAAATAACTCAATGAAAAATCAGGAATGATAAACAAAAAAATAATATAGATCAAAAAGTAAGATATAAAAGACCCGACATTATCCGTGTGGTAAAAATAACTACTAAAGTCAATTTCTAATTAATTACTAATTACATTTGGTCAATTCTTTACTTAGTTAAAATACAATATGGAAGACCAATCCTGTCTGAAAGAGAAAACAAATTAAGAAAAGTAAAATAATATGTTCTGATAGTCTAATTATTCATCTGGTTATCTGCTTTATGGATATAACATAAAATATAAGAAGTATGGATGCCTAATCCTGCCTCAAAAAAAAGATTTTGATGTGGAATTTGTGATTTCCGAATATTCAGATCTCAGAATGATTTGGATACCACTTTAGCAACCGAATATTCATATATTCGGATATTGGGGTCCAGCCCTAGTAGGTACCTGGTTGTGCTGTTGTGTAGTTGTTGTGTAGTCATAATTGTGTAGATATTTCGTAGCTACCTGGTCATCTGCAGGTGTTTCTTCCTCAGAACCAGCAGGAACAGAACCAGGAGGCTGATCAACAGTATGCTGAGGACGGCTAGAGCCGAGATGGCTGCTACACTGGGGTTCATCTCTTTAGCTGGAGGTACACAAACAAACAAACAGACACACAAACAGACAGACACACAACCTTTAGTATAGTTACAGGTCAAAGTGTTTTGTGGTGGTTGGTGGTGGATGGTAAAGCTGTTCAGGGTTCCCCAACAGCTGGGCTGAGGTCAGGACAGTTTGGGTTCCATTCCTCCTTTCAGCATTCATCTTGATTAAGGAGTGAAAACATCTTCAAGAACCTACCTAATATGTTTCACCTCTCATCTTGGATGGTCTTGAAGATGAAAACGTGTTCAAGAACCTACCACAGAAGTCAAGTCTATTGGAGGAGAGGTCAAACATCTTCAAGAACCTAGAAGAGTTTAAGTAGAAATCAACTGCTTTCACCTCTCATGGAGAGAAGTCCAGTCTCTTGGAGGAGAGGTGAAAACATTTCCAAGAACCTGCACCGTGTCCCAAAAGTTGGTTCTCCCTAGGAAACAAAGCTCAAAGACCAATATTTCAGTCCTTCAAGAGAAGAACATTCAAGGTTCTTGAGTGTGGATGGACTTCATCTAGATAAATATCAGTTCAGAACATCTGTTGGATGTTTTTCGTTCAGTCACAGACCTGGATCTTTTCCTCCTGGTCTAAACAGGAAGTAGAACCTTTTCTAGAATGCTGTTGGTCTAATATTGTGCATTAATAGTGGAACCTTGAGGAACCTGAAATGGTCATAGCCCCCCAACCTATGGACATTGGATTTCAAGCCATGATGCTGCCACCACCGTGCTCCACGTCATGATTTTTTAAAAATTATTTTTACTGTTAAGCTGAACTCTGGTAAAACCTCAAAATTTATTTGCAAATTTATTTATTTTCAAACCTTAAAGATCCCTTAATTATTGCTAAAAACTGTATCCATCAATCATGTGTGAACCTGTTAAATATTTGAACTTAATATGAATAATTATCACTGAACACCTTCACCTCATCATTAATGATCCATCAAGTAATTATAATCATTAAAGAAACGTCCTCCATCTTTTAGCAGATTTCTGTATCAAACACTGATGACTAAGCTGTTTCCAGACTTCAGGTGTTTCAGAGTTTGGAACAGCGCCACCTACCGATGGTGGTGATGCTGATGTGGGCCGGTTTGCTGGGTGTGCTGTAGCTGAAGCTGGTCACGGTGCAGTTGTAGCTTGACGACGGCAGCAAACCGGAAATCGTCACAACGTGAGACGTCGACGTCTGAGGCTCTCGAGTCTGGAGAAGGAAAAACGTGGAAGAGATGCAGGAAAATCTTCAGAGACGAAACAAGAAAAGGCGCAAATGTCCAGAAAATTAAAGAAGAACAGGAAGACTCAAAACTGGATGAACATGAGATGGAAAGTAGACTAAAACGGGATGAAACTGACAGAGAAATGGGATGAAAACAGGATGTATGTCTGATGGTAACGAGATGAAAGCAAGAGAAAGAGGTGAGGGTGATGGGACAAAAACAAGATAAATATAAGATGAAAATGAGATGAAGACTGGAAAGAAATTTCATCAAAATGAGATGGAAACGAGAGACAAAAACTGGATGAATATCTACTGAATCTGAGAAACATCAAACTGAAATGATGCAAAAGCAAGACAAAATTGAGAAGAAAATGAGATGGAAGTAAGTTGAAATTAAGATGAAAAAGGAATAAGATCAAGTGAAACTGAGCTCAACATGACATCATAAACGAGATGAAAACAGGACAAGTAGATGATGGTAAGATGATGAAAGTGACATAAAGTTAAGATGAAAAGAGACAAATACTAGATAAAAATTTTGTGAACTTGAGATGAAAATGAGACAAAAATGAGATGAAAATGCGGTAAAAGCAGGATGAATATCTGATGATAATGGAACAAAAACAAGATGAATACAACATGAAAATGAGATGAAAACTGGACAGAAATGACATCAAATTGAGATGAAAACAAGACTAGCAACCAAATCTTAAAACCTGCATTCAGTCAAAAAAGACTCTGCTGTGGGTTGTTCCGCTCAAAGTATTTTTAATCTCATGATTCTTGATCTTTGACTGAATGAAAAGAGAAGATATAAAAATAAATCTTTGTTTCTGCTTCAGATGCAGATCAGTGATTTAAAAGTGCAGTAAAAAGGAACCGATTGTGGCTAATTTAGTTCACTTCATTCTCCAAAAATGCAAATATAAAACATGCTGTCACTTTCCATGGCAACGGTATACTTCCTGTTTCTGCTGAAGTTTCCGTCTGTTCACACAAGCCACACTTTTAACAAGACGCCTGTGGTGAGAGAAGTTTCTGATAATATATGGGATGAAATTCAAATGAAAACAGATAAACATGAGATGAAAACTGGAGGACAATGAAAAGCTAAAACTGACCAGTTTGACAATGAGGTTAAATATCATCTTAAAAGGCCACTAGAAATCATTAATCACTTGATATGAAACTGAGATGAAAACAAGATAAATATATAGTGAAGCTGAGACAAGAAGGTCATTAAACTGAGATAGAATAAAACAAGATCAAGGTAAAACAGAGGGAAAAGAGACACAAATGAAACTGAAATATAAAAAATAAGGCAAAAACAAGGAAAAAACTAGATGAAAATGAGATGAAATTTTAAAAAAATGAGAAAAAGATGAGATGAAAACGAGACTACAAGATGAGATGAAAGCGAGATGAGAATGAGATGAAAATTGAACAAATATACATAGAAATGTGACAAAAACTAAACTGAAATGAGATATAAACTAAAAGAACCTGAGATGAAAACAAAGCAAGTACAGAATGATAATTAAATGAAAATGCAAACAAATAAACAAAAATTAAACTGAAATGAGATGTAAATGAGAAGTAGTTAAGATAAAACTGAGGCAGAGATGAGACGCAAATAAAATGAAAGAGATAAAAATAAGGCAAAATAATTCAAAAACCAAATGAAAATAAAATGAAATTCAGATGAAATTCAGATAAAAATGAGGCAAAATGAAATTTAAAAGAAGACTAAAATAAGAAAAGCTGGTGTGAAAATTAAAATTGAACGAGAATATTTCGACTGAATAACTGACAAGGAGACAAAGCAAAATGAAACTGAGATGAAATCAAGACAAAAATCAGATGAAAACAAGACTACAATAAGATGAGGTGAAAGCAACATTAAAATCAGGCAAAAGTTTGACGAAAGTGAGACAAGAATGAGATTAAAAATGAAATAAATGTCAAAATTGAGACAAAAAGCTAAACTGAACTGAGACGCCAACTAAAAAAATTGAGATGAAAATGAGGCATAAAGGAGAGTGAAATGAAACGGAACTGAGATGAATATAGGACAAAGTAATATACAAAAACAAGATTAAAAGAAAATGAAATTCAGATGACATTCAGATAAAAATGAGACTGAAAAGAATAAGAAAACTTGAAGTGAAAATGATAGGAATATTAGATGAAAAGTGGATGAGTATTTGTCGACTGAATGACTGAAAAGAGATGAAATGAAAATAATAACATGACAAAGTGAAACTGAGACAAAAATGAGACGATAAGACTACAATGAGATGAGGTGAAAGACAGATGGGAATGAGAAGAAAATGGAATGAATTTGACAAAAACTAAACTAAAATGAGACGTAAATGAGAAGAAATTCAGATGAAACTGAGGCAGAATGAGACACAAATGAAATGAAACAGAGATGAGCAGCTGTTGACAGACTAATGAAGCATCAGGAAACTTCCAAACTAACCCTGAAATAAGAAGCTGCTGTTTGATTTGTTGAGTCTAAATCTGGATTCTTGACTGAACAAGAACCAATAAATCTCTAAAAGTCTTTCTGCTTGTTTTTTTCTTGGAGTTTCTGCGTCGTGTTGAACAAACTGCAGTTCAACGCTGCAGACAGTGTTTGACTTGGTTCTGGTTTTCTTATTGAGCCTCTGCATCATCTGATTAAAAGTTTGGTTGATTTGTGTCTAAAAACGGGATCAGATTAAAGTCAGTGCTTCATGAGAGGCTAAACTCTCAGTAAATATTCAGTTTGATTCACATTAGAAGCTTCACTTCTTCTAGTTTAATGTTGTTCTCCCGCTGACTGAAGAGGTTAAAGGTTCTCTACAGTCTGGTTCTAAGAGGAACCCGTCTAAACACTGTTACCTTGAGCTCCTTGCTGCTCCTGCTGGGTCTGCAGACCACCTGGTAGTAGTCGACCACGCCGTCCTCCGTCCACAGCAGAGTGACGGACGAGTGGGTGGCGTTGACGGCGAACAGCGATCTGGGCGGAGCCGGTTCTGCAGGAAACACGGAACAAGAACCTCAGAGAGAACGACGTGTTGGTGCGAAGGAAAGGCAAGAGCTGCCCAGAAGAGGAAGTTCAGGATGAGCGGTTTCACTTTCACTTTCAAAGTGAAGAAACAAACAGGGAATCTATCAAAACAACAAGTGAGTCACCGGCTAGACTGAAACTGAATTATTCAGATCAGACCTCCACAGAACATCTGCTTCTTCATCTACAAGAACTTTAGAAGTCATCACAGTTCTACCGTCAGACTGTCAAGATTTCCAGAGTTCCAAGTTCAAAATTTACCACACGAACACACAAAACTGCCACAAAAAGATGAACAATTATTACAAAAAGATGAAAAATCACCAGAAAAAAATGCACAATCAACAAAAAATTAAAAATTGGCAGAAAAAGATGATAAATGGCCACATAAATGCACAAAATCAACACAAAAAACGCAAAATCAACACAAAAAGTTGCAAAATTTCTTCAAAAAGCTGCAAAATCACCAGAAAATGATGTAGAATCACGACAGAAATGCAAAAAGACCCTACATCAACACAAAAGTTGCAAATTGCCACAAAAATGTGTAAAATCAACTCGGAAAACCACACAATTCACATAAAACGATGTCAAATCACCACAAAAAAATGCAAAATTGCTGCAAAAAGATGAAAAATGAACACATAAAATGAAAAATTACAAAAAAACCCCACAAAATCAACAGAAAAAGATGCCAAACTGCCACCACAAGACGCAAAATCAACATCAAAAAATACAAAAACACCATAAAAGAATGCAAAAATCAACTCAAGAAAAATGTAAAAATGCAACAAAAAAATGCAAAATTACCACAAAAAATACAAAATCACCACAAAAACCTCAAAATCAACACAAAATGATGCAAAATTGCAACAAAAAGGTGTAAATTCAACACAAAAAAGGAAAATCCCCACAAAAGGATCCAAAATCACCAGAAAATGATATAAAACCAACACAAAAAATAAAATCACCATAAAAATACGCAAAATCATTGAAAAAGCAGGTAAAGCAACACAAAAGCTGCAAAAATCAACAAAAGGGATGCAAATTGCCACAAAAATATGTAAAATTAATACAGAAAACCACAAAAGATGTAAAATCACCACATTAAAACATAAAATCAACACAAAAATACTAAATTACTACAAAAAGATGCAAAAAAAAAGCAGAATCTCCACAACAAAATGTGTTCATGTTAGTGAAGACAAACTTCTGTCAGTGTGAGTTGAGAGAGAACAGCGCCTCCATTAGGCCACACTGAGAACAACAACGCCTTAACGAGCTCGTTAGTAAAACATCTGCTCTGACCCAGTTTGATGATGTTGGGCGTGGACGTGTTCCTGCTTCGTTCTGTGCACGCCGTCACCGTCAGGTTGTAGATGTCACCTGGAGGCAGCGGCAGGTGGGCTCGCATCACGTTACGGGTCACCTGAAGACACGATAAATACACGATAATTACACGATAAATACAACAAATACACGATAAATACATGATAAATACACAATAAATACAACAAATACACGATAAATACAACAAATACACGATAAATACACAATAAATACAATAAACAAAACAAATACAGAGCAGGTGGGCTCGCATCACGTTACGGGTCACCTGAAGACACGATAAATACACGATAAATACACTAAATACACCATTCGTTTGCTATGGCGGTATCCTGATATTCATTTGGGTATCCGAATATTCGCGTCACGCTTCACTTTGTTGCATAAATACAAGACAAGATGCTGAAGACCTCCACTGTTTGGGAATTCTTCAGGTTAACTGAAGACAAAACGAAGGCAAAATTTGGACCCGGCAGACCAGACGAACGGATCCAAATATTTGGGCTGTTTCTGCCACAAGCCCCGCCCCCCGTCAGACGTTACGGGACTGAACTAATATCCGGATATTCATCTTTAATAGGGCCGGAATATTCGGAGGCCAGAAACCACTATTCGGGCCAGCCCTAATAAATACATTAAATACACGATAAATACATTAAACACACAGTAAAAATACACTAAATACACACTTAATCCTGGTGTAATGTTCACCTTCATCATGTCTTATTGATCAGCCTGAACCGAGCCGCTGGTTGAAGCCAGAACAGAACGACATATAAAAAGCTTCTTCTGCAGGTATTTTCCCAAAATATGACTTAATCTGCCTCCAAAACAAACTAAAAATAACTGTAAATCCTAAAATCCTGTTTCCCAGTTTAGTCGCTGTGATTGTTTGGTGGAGAATTAAAAGCGTCCAGTTATAGAAGCAGATTTATGAGTTCGATCAGTTTTAATCACATGAAGATGGAAACGGAACGAGAACGGACGAGGATTTAAAGGGAGTGGGCTGGAGTTTCAATGAAACGACACAAAACAATAAAAACCAGATATAAACCAAGAAAAACAAGACACAAAACGATAAGAAGGAGATATAAAACAATGAAAACGAGACACAACACGATTAAAATGAGACACTACAAAAAAAGGCACACAAAACAGCAAAACAAGTATAAAAATGAGACACAAAACGACAAAATGAGATATAAAACAATAAAAACAAGACAAAAACAATAAATACGAGACACAAAACAAGAAATTAAACACTAAAAATGAGACACAAAACGTTAAAAACAAGACACAAAACAACAAAAGGAGATATAAAACAATAAAAACAACACACACAGCAACAAAACAAGATATAAAATGATTAAAATGAGATGCTAAATGTTAAAAATTAAAAATTAAAAGAACAAAAACGACATATAAAACAAAGAACGAGATTAATCAATAAAAAGAAGATACAAAACAACAAAACGAGATACGTTCAGTGGATCCTCTAAACAGGAACCAAGACTTTAGATCCAATCATGAAACAGGACTTTAGATCTAAACAGGAACCAGCACTTCCAGGTCCAGAATAAATGCTCCAGAACTTACGTCTACTGAGTAGCTCCTCTCGGGTCCCTTCTTGCCGACGGCCACCACCTGCCAGTGCAGCATCCTGGAGTGCGACAGGTCGATGAAGAGTTCTCCGTAAGTCCAGCGGACGTATAAAACTCCATGAGAATAATCCACCGAGGAGATGTGAGGAGCTTCAGGAGCTGCAGGAGGAAACACCTGGTGAGATACCTGCTAAATCCCAGGCTACATATGGAGCTAACCAGCAGGAGATGCTAATTTAGAGGTCATTAACGTCATTACGTGTCCTACATTTAAAAGGTGGAACATTTCAGGTCATTAACCTCCATATTAGTCTTTGTCATGGTGCCCCTTTACTGGCTAAACTCCCACAATGCTCTCTGTTGTAGTCTGGATTCTGCAGCATTAAACAGGAAGAAGGGAACCAGGTTCTACTAAACCCAAAAACTTGCCCCAAAAGTCTTCAAAATTCTCAAAAAATACTCAAAATTGGTCTAAAATCTTCAAAACTTTTTCAAAATTTCTTGAAATTGTTGAAATTGAGAAATAGTAAAACCATCTCGAAACTCATCCAAAATGACTCAAATACTTTTTTTAATCAAAATGACTCGAAATTTGTCCAGAATGACTCGAAATTTGTACAAAATGACTCAAAACCTCTCTAAAATGACTCAAAATTACACCTGAATGACTAAAAATTTGTTAAAGTTGACTGAAAACTTGTCTAAAATGACTCCAAATGTGTCCAAAATGACTCGAAATTTGTCCAAAATGTCTCGAAATTTGTCCAAAATGACTCGAAACTTGTCTCCAATGATTCTAAACTTGACAAAAATGACTTGAAACTTGTCCAAAATTACTCAAAACTCAACCAAAGTGATTCAAAACTTGTCCAAAATTACTCTAAACTTGTCTGAAAATGACTCTAACCTTGACCACAACGACTCGAAACTTGACCAAAATGATTAGAAACTTGTCCAAAATGTGTCCCACAATGCTCTCTGCTGCCTCTGGTCTCTGCAGGATTAAACAGGAAGAGTCTCCACCTGGTGGAACAACCAGGAACTACAGCTGATCTACTGACATGTACTTACTTATTGGTTAATCTATTTCTAATCGATTAATCTCTGACTTAAAGCTGTGGACTGTAACAGGTTAGTCGTACCTGTAACGAAGCTCACGGTTGAGCTGTCGCAGCAGCTGAGCGGCGGGTCGCCCCACGTCACCATGGAAACACGGAAGTTGTAATACCACGCCGGCAGCAGGTCGGTCACCCTCTGAGACAAACACAGGCAGGAGAGAAGCTGGTTAAAGTGCTGCTAACCTCCGGAAACCGAACCATGGTGACGATGTAACGAAGGCGGTGTTACCACGGAGGCGATGACTGAGGCGGTGGCGGCGATCTCATAGTAGGTGGTCCACTCCGACGCCAGCGTGACAGGGTTGAAGAAGAAGGTCTGCAGGACGTACTTCCTGAAGGCCACGTGGTACGGACGCTGCCAGCTGAGGATGACGGCCGTCGGACTCAGAGGATAGACCGCCAGCTCACGGACACCTGTGGGCTCTGAAACACACACCTGTCTGAGTCACATGACCACCAGGACGACATCTGAACGCTAAACTACGGCAGGAAACCCGCTGAGACGACATGTAAAAGCAGAAGATCACCAATATCGATGATGACAGGCTCAGACGGAGGGCTGATCAGAGGTCCGTTGGTGTGAAAAACCACGACTCTGTACTGAGCACCTGGCGTCAGGTTGGTGATGATGTCACTGGTTGAGTTCTCCTGTGAAGAACAAACAAGGAAGAAACTTTACGTGTCTCATCGCAGAACCTTAAAACTCCTCTAAAGTCTGCTGCTGATCACATGGACAAACTTTCTTGAGGAAAGTTCTGTCGTCAGATGGAAAAAACTGAACCTTTAACCCCAAGAACACCAAACCTACCATCAAGCATGGAGGTGGCAGTATCATGCTCTGGGGCTTTTTAGAAGAGCTTCTGGACTGGTTTCAGACTGGATGTTGGACTGTTTCTGGACTTTGTCGGACTGGTTTATGTTTGGTTTGTGACTGTCTCTAAAATTGGCCTCAGTTTTGGATTTGGCCTGGTTTTAGACCTTTTGTGGGCTGGTACCAGACTGTGTTAGACAGTAGTAGTTTAGATTTGGTTTTGGTCCCTATTTTCTACTGGTTTATGACTTTTTTAGGACTGGTTTCAGATGGTTTCTAAAACTGGTTTCAGTTTTGGTTTTGGACTGGTTTTAGACCGTTTTAGGACTGGTCTCACACTGTTTTGGGCCGGTCTTTTTCTAACCCCAAGAACACCAAATCTACCATCAAGCATGGAGGTGGCAGTATCATGCTCTGTCGAACTGGAGCTTTGCACAGAGTAAATGGAATCATGAAGAAGGAAGATCACCTCCACATTCTTCAGGAAAACCTAAAACCATCATCAGAAGGTTGATCTTGGACTCAGTTGGATGTTTCAACAAGAAAATGAGTCCAAACACACATCAGACATGGTAAAGAAATGGTTCCATCAGGCTGGAATGAAGGTTCTAGACTAGTCTCCCCAAAGTCCTGACTTGGACCCATCAAGAACCTGTGGACTGATGAAGACACAAGTCTTTCTGTATAATGATACCGCCACCTCCATGCTTGACAGTAGGTATAGTGTCCAGAAGAGTTTATTTGTTTATTTATTAGGATCCCCATTAGCTATACCTTTCGGTTAGCTATTCTTCCTGGGGTCCTTAAAAATTCTTATATTTACAAAAGATCATTACAATTAACATTTATAAACATCATGACAGTTTAAAATTACATCAATAGCATACAATCATACAGTTAAAATCGTACAATAATACATTAAGAATATATTGATCAAGTTACAATATACTTCCTCAAATTGACTTTAAATGCACAGTGATTATTAATTTTTCTCATATAAGGAGGTAAAGTATTCCATTTTGAAATTGTTCGATACATAAAGGTTTTTTTCAGTACATTTGTTTTTGGCCGAGGTAACGAAAATGAAACATTTGCAGCTTGTCTTGTATTAAACTCGTGTCTATCACAGGTAGGTTGAAGTTTAGAGAACAGGATAAATGGTTTGTGTGAGGTCCAGATTTTATGAAGGGATAACACAGAACTAAATTCCTGTCGGTCTTTGACTTTCATCCATGATAGTTGTAGATGCATTTTTTCAACAGAGTCAAAGATAAACCAGAAGAACTGAACAGAGGAGCAAATGGACAAATTTAACTAAATATTAACATTATGTTTGTATATTTATGACCCACCAGATTTTGTCATATTTCCAGAAGTCCTTCAGTAAATCCGCAAAAGAACCAAAATACAGGATTGTTTTGGTTGTTTTAGAGTTGAAGGAGTCATTAGAAACTCAAGACTGTCATGATATTCATGGACTTTAGAAGCAGAACTTTAGTTCATGACTTCTCTGCAGTAGGTGTTGTGAACGTACCTCGCTGCAGTAGGTGTTCTCCATCCTCTGGCTCAGACTCGGCTTCAGGCAGGTGGTAGAAACCACCGACACCAGGCTGCCGTTGTGGTTCTGGTTGGACGGCGCCCAGGAGACGGCGGCGGTGCTGGAGTCCAACAGTCGGACGCTAACGGACTGAGGACGTTCTCGAAGCTCCTCCAGCAGCTCACCACCAGGACCTGGAATCATTTAGAGACAGAAGATGTGAGACATAAAAAAGAAGTCATGACTGTAGTTTTTGACCTTCCCGGTGACTAAGAGATGTTGTAAACCACAGGGTCTGGTACAGGTTCTGGGTACGTACTGAGGTAGAAGGTGAACCCGGTGTCAGCGCTGCTCTCTCGGGCCTCACAGTCTCCAGATGAACTCAGCGTGGTGACCTGGACTCGGTACGTTCCTGGTTCTGTTAACTCGGTGAAGAATTCGTGAGTGTTTTCGTCTACAGTCGCTGTTTCTGTGGAGTTTCCTGAAGGACAGAGGAAGTGGATTTAAAGACATGAACAGACAGATGAAGCTCAGGAGAACATCGATCATCTACAGCAGGTTTCTATCTGGTCCTACCATCTCTGTAGATGTAGACGTTGAAGCCGTCATGGCTGGTCGGAGGCCTCGGTGGCAGCCAGCGGAGCTCCAGCAGGATGGGGGGCACCCTGGTGGGCAGGACGGAGGGTTCTGGTTGGAGGCCCATGGCTGAACCCGGCTCGTTGGAGTCCTCGTACTCCGACACCACGGCGTTCACGAACTCATCGTCGGCGGCCGACGGCTCCGTCGGGTCCAACCAGTAGTTCTGAAGCTCCGCCTCCTCTGGCTGGCTGCTGTTAGCGGTGGCGGTGGTGCTAACCACCATGGTGGAGTTAAAGGGGCTGGAGGTCGCCACCTCCTCAGAGATGTTCTCCTCCTCCGGCTGAACCTCCTCCTCCTCTCGCTCCTCCATCAGAGGAACATCTCGGGCGTTACGAGCCGTCTGGTGGAGCGGAGCTATGATGGCTTCACCTGCTGCCCTCTGACTCAGGTGGATAATCTTATGGGAGATGTTGAGGGGAGGGAAGGGCACTGTGGAGGACAGGGTCAGGGTTTCTTATCATCACAGGATGAGCTACGCTAAGCTGAAGTCCTAAAGGAACATGTATCCATTAAATCACTCACAAATTAAGCCACGTATGAACGGACACTACCGTTCAAAAGTCTGGGCTTACTTAGAAATGTCCTTATTTTTGTCCTTCAGCACCTCTAAATGTCTGTAATTAAAATCTGACCTTTTCTCAACTACAATATCTACCCAAAGATCAGAGAAAATCCTCAGAACTGATGAACTGCTGCTCTATTGGTGTCACTTCCCCCGATATCAGTAAGCCTCACTTGTAATCTACACTGCCATTCAAAAGTCTGGGGTCACTTAGAAATGTCCTTATTTTGGAAAGAAAGTCAGTTTTTTTCAGTGAAGATAACATTAAATGAATGATAAATCCAGCGTAGACATTGTTAATGTGGTAAATGACTGTTTGAGCTGGAAACGGCTGATTTCTAATAGAATATGTACGCTTATATTTTATCATTTTATGTTTAGTTTCTGTCATTTCTTGTTTATGTTTTCTCATTTCTTGTTTGATTTCTGTCGTTTTATTGTCTCATTTTTGTCATTTTTGCTGAATTTTTATTGCTTTTTGTTTAATTTTTGTCAATTTTTGTTTAACTTTTTCATTTTATGTTTAATTTTTGCAGCTTTTTGGTTAAATTCTGCCATTTTGTGTTTCATTTTTTATGTTTTTGTTTGCTCGAGTTTTTGCAAAATTTGTGCACTATTGTCACATTTTGTGTTTTATGTTTGACTTTTGATACATTATTGTTTCTTTTTTGGGGGTGTTTTGTTAAATTTTTGTATATTTTTGTTTCATTTTTGTCACTTTATGCTAAATTTTTGCAGTTTTTCATTTAATTTGTCGCTTTTTTGTTAAATTTTTGTCATTTTTTTCATTTTTGACAATATTTGTTTAATTTGTGTCTTTTTTTGTTTAATTTTTGCTGATTTTCGTTTAATTTTTGTCTTTTTTGGTTTAGCTTTTGTAGTTTTTTGTTTGGTATAATTTTTTTCGAATCTTTTGTCATTTTTGTCATGTTTGTGTTGTCATTTTTTGTTTAATTTTTTTATTTTTAATGGAATATTCTTGTGTTCTAATGCTACATTGTGTTAGCTAATGGTGTTGAAAGGCTCACTGATTAGAAAACCTTTGTGCAGTTATGTTAGCACATGGATAAAAGTGGGAGTTTACAAGGAAAACATGGAATTGTCTGGATGACCCCAAACGTTTGAACAACAGCGTATGTGGTTTGTCAATTCTATGCAGATGATACAGGATTATATTTATCTGTCAACTCAATTTCTAAGAACAGCTGATATTAAACTGATTAATAAAAGCAGTAAAACAAACATGTAGCTCATCAGGAGGAAAGAAATCCTGCTGAGATACGAATGAAACTCATGATTTAAAGTTTTAAAGACCAGAAGAACCTGCAGTTACTGAATCTGCAGAGAAACTGAAGAACCGTTTCTGCTTCCGAGTGAAAACTGATGGAGGTTTATGTCGTTTATATCTAATCAATAATGCAGAGGGAGGTCAGACTGAGCGCGCTCAGTAGTCTGTCGCTGTTTTAATGATCCTCCAGTGAGACGGAGACATTTCAGGAAGCAGCATCGCCTGCTCTGTTCGAATGGAATCAGATAAATCCAGACAGAACAGAAACTCCTTCAGCTGTATGAATGAATCAGAGGTTTTCTAACGGAGCTTCTCGTGACTTTGACGCCCAGTTTTTAGATTTCACACCGGGTTCTGAACGTCTGTCGCTGCAGCCTCTCAGACTTTCTGCCTGTTAAAGTGTAAATGCTGATTTTTCCTGGTTTATTTCTGGTTATTCAGATCTTTTCTGAACCCATATTTACTCCCTGAGCGTCACTGAGTCACCGATAAACGCCTTAGACTGAGTGTGAAATTAATGAGATCAGATAATCTTTTATGGATCCCACAGAGAGGATGTGTGCAGTGTACCAGCTGGAGAGCTGGGTGGTGAAAAAAACATAGGAATATCAGGAACATACATCTAATTAAACAATATACAGAATCTTCTACATGTAGAAAAACTAGAAAACAATTAAGCATTGAATGGTGAGAATAAAACAAAATAAATAAAGGCTGATTGAAAGCATGCTGTAAAAATAATTCCATTAAAATGGTGAAAATGTGGCAGAAATGTGAGTATACAGCACAAGGTGCAAAAAAGTACTGCAATTATTCTTTCTTTTTATTCTACACGATTGAAAATGACAAAAAATTTGGCAAACAACACTGAAAGAGATCAAAAATGACAAAAAGACAAAAAAAGATTGAAAATGACAAAAAAAAACCAGACAAAAAACACCAAAAAGCGATTAAAAATGATAAAAAAAAATTCTCTAACAGGTAAAGGTCTGAGGTTCTCACCTGTACGGTGGTGCAGAGGTGTATGTGTGATGTCACTGTGGGCGACCAATGGCGTCTGGTAAACTGTAGCTTCAGAGATGAGCTGGAAGGTGATGTTCCGGTAGCAAACCCCTGGTAACCAATGTTTGAACACCGTCTTCCCTCTGTAGAAATCTGTAAAGACACAAGATAAAGACTCAGATGAGAATATTTCATCAGAGATAAAATAAAAATAAAAATCTTCACTTAACCAGCAAGAACACAACAGAAAGTTAAAGTCCTGAAATCTCAATCCTAATAAAATGTAATTTACTACAACTAACAGAACATGATGTCTCCAATGATTAAACACAGTTATTATCGCTTCTGTAGAGTTTTGTTTAAAGTTATTGACGCTTCTGGCCATAAAGTTTTCCAACAGAGGACCAGACCTTTAAAAACAATTAGCCAGAAAGAAAGAAAAATCTTTGGATTCTTTGGTTTGGAGTTCCTCAGGGATCAATGCAGGGTCCTCTGTTCTTCTCATTTCACTGTTTGTTGGTACAAATTATGAACCATTGTCACACACATAAGTAGAATTAAAGAGAAATTTAATTCTAAATAAAAACGTTAATGCAGCTAGTGAGCTGAGAAATTATAAAAGACTTCTCTGAAGAAAACTGTTTCGCTTGACTCCTATACAGATCTTTGTTAGCATTTGTTAACAGGTAAACAGGATATGTATTTTAAATTGATGAAAGTAAGGTGGAAACAAATTTCCAGATTTATTTGGAATGGAAAGAAACCGAGGATTAAATATAGTACACTAACGATCAGTAGGGAAGGAGGTGGTATGTCTCTCCCTAACCTGAGAGATTATTACTATTCTGCCCAGTTAAGAATAATAGTTGGTTGGTGTGATAATGGATATGAGGCTAAATGGAAGGAGATGGAGAGTGAATGCAAGGGGGTCCCAATACAAGCAATGATTGTAGATTTTAAATTAATGTCAAATTACCAAGACCATCTGAACCCCATAAGCTTATTTACCTTATATACATGGTTCGAGGTTATAAAACAATTAAACTTGTGGACCCAGTTAAAAACACTCAGATGGCTTGGATATGATACAGAATTTAAACCAAACAGTATAGATTCTAGATTTAGATATTGGACAAATCAGGGTATCACTGCTTATTGTACTATGATTGAGAAAAACACTTTACATAACTTCCAGACGCTTAAGAGAAAATACAATTTACAAAATTATGATTTTTACAGATATTTACAGCTACGCCAATACTACTTAAAAGAAATTAAGAAAAATGAAGCAACTACAGAACTAAGTGGCATGATACAGCTGGTGGTACAGGCATACACTGTAGGACTTAAATCCTCAGTATCAAAATTGTATCAGAACATCACAAAATGCAGAGGAACTACCACATCATACATCAAGCAGAGATGGGAGAAAGAATTAAATGATAAAATATCCAATCAACAATGGGAGAATATGTGTGAAACTATTTTTTCTACATCATGTTCTATGTATTGACGCGAGTTTGGTTGGAAGAATCTTGTTCGGTTTTTTGTCACCCCTAAAATGAAAGCACACTTAACGTCAACAAGAGGTACATGTTGGAGAGATTGTGGGGAGGAAGGGGTGGGTCATCACCACATTTTCTGGAGCTGCCCTAAGGTTCAAATATTTTGGGAACATATCTGGAGAATTATGCAGCATATACTTGGACAACAGATTCCTATGACATGCATGTCACTTTATTTGGGTGATCTACCAGAAGGAATGTCAAGAAACGATAAATACCTCCTGAAAATATTAACCGTAGCAACAAAAAAAGCGATCACTCGTAGATGGTTACAATCCATCCCACCTACAGTAGATGATTGGATGGAAATCGTTAAGGAGATTCATGAGATGGAAAGACTGACCTTCCTTCTGAGACAGAGAAAGGATGTGTATACTGCAAGATGGACAAAATGGATAACATACTTGTCAGGATAAGGAGTGTGGCTGATGCCCCCCTCTTTATGGTTTAGAACTTCTCTGTATGTTTCAATTGTCATTCACGGTCCACCTTCTGCATATACTTATCAGCCATACAGAATTAGACTCATAGTTTGAAGCATTTGTATGAATATGCCCCTGAATATATTTCTGAATTTAAACTGGGACCGAAATTTGTATACAGCATTGTGCTTGGCAACTTAGAGTGTTGTACTGTACTGTTTTGTGTTATGTTTAGCTGTCTGTTCTGTCTTGTTAAAAAAAAAAAAAAAACACTAATAAAATCTAAGTATTAAAAAAAAAAGAAAGTAAGGTGGAAACAACCTGTTAAATCTCTGCCTAATGAATAGTTTTGAGTCTTTTTCAGCCAAAATGAGGGTTGGAGTTCCTCAGGGACCACTGCTGGGTCATCTTTTCTTTATATTCACTATTTTTGGTATAAAAAGTAAAAGTAAGGAGAAAATTTCATTTTAAATAAAAGCGTCAGCTCAGAAAATTTTCATCCTTCAGTGCTTAGTCCAGTTCCAGTAGAGTTCTGTACCTTTGTAGAGCATCGACCGTCTCTCTGGTCCTTCGGTGAAGCTGATGTTCACTCGGCTGAAGACGTTTCCAGCTGGAGGGTCGATTTCAAACACGACTCCCGTTTCTGGAGCTTCTTTATAGTCAGAAATCTGAGCGCTGAGGATGGGTAGTGGCTCTGAAAGACACAACAACCAATCAGATCTCAGATGTCTAGATGAAAATTAACTAACCCAGACTTTAAAGTTAAGTATCTTCATGTTAAATCCTAGACTCTGATAGAACCAGAACATCTCGGAGAGTTTCTTACTTGTGAGCAGCGTCAGAGTCTTCATGGGTCTGGACCAGCTCTGGCCCAGTCTGACCAGTAAACCGACAGAGTAGCACTGGCCATGGAACGAGGCGTTGAACAGAATCGGCTCGCTGCTGTTGGAGAACTGGACCAGAACCGGTCGAGGTTCTCCAGAGATCTGCACGGCGTACGACGTGACGTTCTCCTGAAGGTCGGAGCGCTCCAGAGTCGCCACAATCAAACCATCATCGGTTACAGACGCCAGGAAGCCCGACGACATCTGAAATATACAGACACAACAAAGTCTTTATCACAGAGGGATCAGATCTAGAGGTTCAATATTCACTCAGTCTGTCCTCTGAAGATTCAGACTGTTTGAGTCATCACAGGACAGAAAAAACACAAAAATGACCAAATTAAATAAATATAAACTAAATGGCAAAGAAAAAGACACAACATTGAAAGTTAAACTACACCACAGTTTGTTTTCTTCTGTTTGTTACATAGTAGCAGCTCTGACACTTTACTTAGACATAGAACAACATTAGCATGTAGCTGAAGTCATGCTAGCATGCTAACATCAGCTAATTAAGTCCAATTTAAAATTAAAAAATAGTTGTAGCTAATATTAGCTACATGCCAGTGAAGGCAAAGTCCAGCTCAACATTAGCGTGTAGCTGAAGCCGTGCTACCATGATAGCACTAGCTAAATAATGCACCTTGATTCTAATATGTTTTTTTTCTTATGAACTATTTATTGGGTCTTAGTGCTTTATTCTTAAGTATTTTATGTGACATTTGTTTGTTCTCTGGGGCGGCATGTCTCAGTGGGTAGAGTGGCCGTCTCGCAACTGGAGGGTTGCGGTTCAATCCTTGGCCCGTCCTGTTCATGTCGAGGTGTCTCTGAGCAAGACACCTAACCCCTAATGGCTCCTGGTGGGTCGTGGTTAGCGCCTTGCATGGCAGCTTCTGCCATCAGTGTGTGAATGGGTGAATGTGACGTATTATGTAAAGTGCTATATAAATACAACCATTTCTCTGTTCTTTTTACTCTCCTATTTTCTCCTGTATTTGTTGTTTTTAGATGTTGACAGTGCACTCTGAGCTTCTTGCACCTCTTTCCAATTTGATTTTATACTGCAAACGGCAAATAAACTGAAATGAATTGAACTAATTGCCGGTCCTCAACATTAGCACGAATCTGTAGCAGAGTTAGAAAGCTATTATTAATATTAGCAGAATAGCTAGGTCAACATTAGTGTGTAGCTGTAGCCATGCCTCTGTGCTAACATTAGCTAATTAGCAGGAAGCACAAACCCCAACACGCCCAAAGATTAGATAACACAGCTGTGTAGTTATATTAAAATACAAAAAACAATAAAAGCAATAAAAAAACAACTAAGATAACGAGAGATTACTCAGTTGAATATATAAATATAGTGAAATATTAATAGAAGAAAACAGAAAAAAATAATAATAATATAAACAAATAATAAACTAAATGAAACCTGCAGTTTTCTTTTACATTTGATTTTCAGAGACAACATCCAACTTGTTTTATGTCCATTTTTACCAAAAAACTAAGCAGAAAATTCAAAAACAATCTGAAGTTTACATAAAACTGTTTAAAAGCTGGTCTGAGCTTCCCTGTTATCTCTGTCCGATAGTGTTTGATTGTATTTTAATCTAATGCTGTTCGATCTCTAATGTCCGTCTGCTGTTTTTAGCTGCTGACAGTCTGAGATATGAATCTAATAACCGGCAGACAAACAGAACCTCCTCCAGACTCTCATCACCGTCTGATCGGCTCGTATTGATTCAGTGTTTTCATTAAATCTGACGGCAGGAGAGTCGGTGAGATTCATCCGTCTGAGAAATCTCACACTGACCTCAGATTTAATGGAACTACAGTCAGAAACCGTTCACCAACATGTTCCTGTTCTTCAATGCATCAATCAAACCTGAAACTGAACAAGACAGTTTACCCATCAGCGACATTTATCACTATCGTTATGTTGGATATAGAAAAAAACTCATATTTACTAAATCTGTGCCTCAAACTCAATTCAAACTCTGAATTATGAAATATTTCACCTAAATTAATGAAGAAATATATAATACTTGCAAAATCTCATTGTTAAGAAAACTTTCCCGCAATCTACAGAATTCATAGATCATATTAGCTACCTGATGTTCCCAGCCTTTGTGCTAAGCTAGGCTAACAGCTTATTACATTTACAGTCCTTTCGGTGGACGTTTGGTAGCTAAGTTCTTCGTGAATGTGCTTTCAGCAGATCGATGTGATTGATTATGGAATTGATCAGATTAGATATGACTGGTTTAGAGATCTGATCGAATCAATAACAGCAGCAGGTCAGAGAATAAAAACACTAAAAGCAGCAGCAGATCATCAGCAGAATCTGACCCATATTTCTGATGGTACTGAGCATGTGCAGCGCTGCATCATGGGACTTTCCTCCTCAGGAATGGAGCATCTAATCGGATTCATGAGCTCAGTTCAACAGAAAACAGAGGATTCAGAGATGAACTGATCCGACAGAAGAAAATAAAACAGTTTCCGTCTTTGTTGCTTTGTGGCTTCAGCTCCTCCGACAAACGCTGTTCAGACGTGACCAACAGCGCATTTCGGGACTATTTCCAGTGGCGGATGAACACAGGTGAAGGACTTTTCTAGAAACCTGGACTCCATCCGGTACAAAGCAAAGGAGCTAAAACCCCAGTGCCTGCCTGGCCGTCGCCATGACAACAGGGATGAAAGGCAGTGAGGTTTGGTGGGAGGAGACGCTCATTATGTCGGATTCAGGGTCGCCATGGAGACGAAGCGACGAAGCCTCGGGGGGCGGCGAGGCTGAATGCTAATGTCAGGATCCACCGCAGAGTTTATTCTACAAAACCTCCAGAAGGCAGCGGATAAAACACGACAACTAGCGAGTTTAGTCTGGAAAACTAAAATAAAATATTACATCTGCTGCCAGAAAACAGCAGGGTCTACCTTCAGCAACCCCAGAATTTCAGAGTTTAGTCACTACAACTGGAAGAAATGTTCAAATGAAACCCAAAATATTCAATCTACTCTCAGTTCCAACAAAGAAAAGCAGCAAATTCTCACATCTAAAAGCCTGGAACCATCGAAATGTTTACTCTTTTTTACATTTAAGAGCCTCAAAACGTAAAAAATCTAAAATATTAAGATTTAAGGTTGTGGCACGTGAAAACATAGGAATATTTTTATACTTAAAGGTTAAAAAAATGGTTTAAAAAGCTGGAAGCTGTAAATGTTTTGACAATTTAGCTTAAAATGTTCCTAAAATAAAAAAAGGATTGATCAGAATAAATGATTTTCTCTGCAGCTTCACACATTTAAATCAGTTATGATGAAGAAAAACATCAAATAATAAATTTTATCTACAAATAGACCCTGTGCATGATAGCATGTGCTAGTTCCGGTTGAAAAACTCCGGGTGCTACAGTTACTTCCGTTCCTGCTTACAGCGCTGTCAAAATGGAAGAAGCCAGCAGTACACTTTACTTTTCCAGATGCCTAGGCAACTTGCCTAAAATTTCTGTTGACGATGTTTATCGTCTCGATGATGATTTTTCGTCAGCTTCTCAAAGCAAACGGGAAAAGGGATTCAAATTTTATATATCCAAGTACATGTATAACTTAGAAGGTAAGTGGCATCGCATCCTACATAACTAGCGCTAGCTTAACTGTAGGGCTTGCCAAACATGTACCTTATCATTTTATTTTCTAGTATTTATACATTACTATTTTTTGCTTAATTAGCTACTAGAATCCACTTTACACTTTAGTCTTTGGTGCTTAGCCCGTTGCGCTTCAGTTGCGCTTCAGTGTCCCGCCCGCGGTACACTTTGAGATCTGCATAAGCAATTTGCTAAATGTCTGAAACTGCAAACACGATTATACAAACACTATACGCCGATGGAAAGCTTAGATTCTCATGAATCCGCCGGTATAAAACACTTTCAGATGTGATTACCACAGCGGGTGAGAAAAACACATTTGTCCGACAAACAACGAATATCCATCCATCCGTTCTCTATACACGGCTTCAACGTACACAGCGTGACTCACATTTCCGGGTTCATTATTACACACAGATGAAAATATTCCACAAAAAACGGCCATAATCCAACCTTTTACATCCAGACGACACAAGCCAGTAAACTATTTTGTCCAAAACATGTCCTGAAGTCGGTATATACTCCAAGAATAGGTCGTTTTCAAGGAAATGCACCTCGCGATGTGCGTCTAATATTCCCTGTATTTCTCATCATATTTTTATTTACAAATAGAATGTTAGCGATTTTTGTACTGAAAATGTCTGGAATTGACTGCAGCTTAAAGGGTTAGTCAAGTTCAGCAAGACATTTTATATTTGTAGTTTTGTTTGAACAAAATCACAAATGCTTGGATTTCCTCTATATTTGATTAGGTGTCAAAACGGAATAACAAATGATTGAAGAGTGCACAGATTGTTGTTATAGTTTATCAGATATTTGCTGTTTGATCAGTGACTATGCACTAATATTCCCGATCCTCAGCTCAGTCTGAAACATTTTTATTTCGTCTAATTTTGGCAATGAGCCCGCAAATGCCGGTCTTTTGGAAAACGGTGAAGGCTTATAGAACCGTTATAAACACCAGAAGCCGAACATAATGGTACACTACAGTACCTCCCATATCGACCTTGAACACGCTGAAATCTGATTTTTTGTTTTGCCGAGAAAACAGTGTTTTTCTTTTTTGATTCCATGTTATCCATGCTGCGAAATAGCCTCCGGAAGGACCTGTAAGCCCCTCCCGGTCAGAACCCGGAAGTTAGCATTTTGACGTGCACAGGGTCTGTTCTGCTCCCAGTCCTTGTCCTAAGCTAGGCTAACAGTTTCCACTTCTCCCAGTCGTCATGCTAAGCTAGGCTAACAGTTTTTCCTGTCCCCAGTCATTGTGTTAAGCTAAGCTAACAGTTTCCTCTGTTCCTCGTCTTTGCGCTAAGCTTGTTATGATCCTGCTCCAGTTCCTGCCCTTCTTCCTCCTTTTTCCTTCTTTTCATTTCTGCTCATCTGTGTGTGTTTTGACTTGTTTTTCTTTGTCTCTGTCATCTCTGCCTCCTGTCTTTCTCCCAGTCACTCACCCTCTTGTGTTGCCAGCTGATTACCCAAATGACCATCAGCTGCAGTGATTACTGAACTCACCTCACCTGTCTACAAACTCTCTATTTAAACTCCACTCACTGGATCATTGACTCACATGTTGCCACAGACTCTGTCCCCCACAAAGTCTACTACCTCTGGACTGCCTCTGTTGATGGACTCTTCTGCCCCCCCTCCCATTGTGGATTCCCCCCTCTTGGACTCAGTTGTGCTCCTGTCAGTTTATGGACTTTCCCCAGCCTGTCTTGCCCCCGTGGTTTACAGTCCCCCCCCCTAGTGTGAGTACCTCTCCTTAGTTCTGTTGAGTTAAGCTATTTCGTTTCGTAGCATTAGTATAGTTCGGTTTTGGCTCTGCCTCCCCAGTTCTGGTCTCTGTTTATTTTGTAGGTTAGAGTCTCATTTAATAAAAGCTCTTTCCTGATCACACCGGTTTGCCTGTCTGTGCCTGGGTTCTCCAACCCCCACCCTAACAACTCTAACAGTTTCCTAAAAATAGACCGCTTTCAGGAGGCGTCTGGTTCATAAATTTATCAGCTGTTTTTAGCATTCCTTGTTCTGTTTATGGATCAATAACTTTTTCAGTCAGGATTTTAAAATATTGATTAATAATGAAAAGAAAGAATTAATGGATGAAATGAACTGTAATTTATCTGCTGATCAATGAGCTCCATCGTCAATAGGAAACTAATAAAATCAGTATTTTAAAGTAAAAAAATTAAGTTTATAATAATGTGGATTAAATGTTGAAGCTGCTGCTGGAAAACATTCAGGAAAAAGTTTGAATTTCTAACTCAAATAGAGTTTGATGTGAAGAAAACAAACCGTCCATGACTGAATAAAACCACGTCTGTGTCCGTCTGCAGTTTCCTCCGTTAACAGACGGGATTCTGTGGTGAGCTGAGGACGAACACTGGTCTGTTGAGGCTCCATGAATGGAGGTTCTGACCCGGTGAATGGGGGTCAGGAGGCGGCGCCCTCTGGCAGCTGCCAACATTATCATGCAAACCTGAGGAGGTTTTGTTGTTTCTACAGAAGATAGAAGGAGAATCAGACTGAAAGGAGCTGATGAGGTTTAAAATCTGACGTTTCCTCAATGAAGGCTGGTGGAGATCCAGAGACAGAGATCTTTCACATTGTTCTGCCTCCAGAAATCCAGCTTCAAACCAACAGAATCCAGTTTCAAATGCTTTATACAGATGTTTGTGGTTTCTAATCACTAAAATGTCGCTTCTCATTGAAAAACCGAGTCCATAGAATGATGCCCACTTTCATGAAGAAAATAATCTTTTAGTGTTTTCATTTCTCCAGAAAAGACCCAAAAAATTCAAAATCGTTTCCAAGCCAACCGAATCCAAATTCTAGCAGCTTGACAACCAAATACCAGACGATTAATAGCAGCTGTAGTAGAGCTGTACAATTAGCAGTAGTAATACTAAAAGTACAAGCAGCATCCATCCTCGATACACCGCTTTATCCTCACTATAGGGTTGCCACCTTTCAGAAATGAAAACAAAGGACGAAATAGGTAATTATTTGTCAGAATTCACAGAGAAAAGTCTGAAATGTTTGCTAGGTTAGCGTCCCACATGTTCTGTGGTTCAGCTAAAGCTAACTCTCTCCAACTTCTGGATCTCTGGAGCTGCTTGTTGTTCAAATATCTTGCTAGAGGTGCTGAAGCTCAGAAAGTCTGAGATGTTTGTTCAAAATCAGCTCATTCTCAAGTCTGATCTGAGCTGTCCTCTTTAGTTTGAACTTTCCCTAAACTTAGGAGTTAATGACAGAGCAGCACATCCAGACTCTGTCTACGTTTATACGAGGACCATTTTAACAGAAAACGCAAAAGTGGCGTCTTGTCAGTTCACGTTTAGACGAACGGTTTTGAAGGAAATCTCTGTATAGAATTCGATTGGATATGCATGCCAGGCAGCTGGGTGGCGGTGTGATAAAACTCCGCCATGTCTACGCGCATGCATCTCCCTTTTCGGATCTCCGCCGCGGTAAATGTTCATGAATGGAATCTGTACAGATTCTGTACGTTTGTTGGTACGACTCCTGTAGTGTACATAGAGCTGCCAGAGTTGCTTGAAGGTACGAAGGATGGAAATAATCACACATCTTTGTTCACGTCCTTGTACCGGCCAGCAAACCAAAGCACCGGCGCACCAACACGGTCTCACGGGGATTCGTGAAACTGTCACGTCAGTTTTTGTTTCGGTTTCGTGCGCACCAACACGATGTCGTCATGTTTTTCGTGCCGCTCACCACGAGCGAAACCCGCTGTGGTAATCACATCTGAAAGTGGTTTATACCGGCGGATTCATGACGATCTAAGCTGTCCATCGGCGTTTGCGGCCGCCGCTGCGGCCGCCGGACATTCTTTGAATTCCTATGCAAATTCGGCGGATTCATGACGATCTAAGCTGTCCATCGGCGTTTGCGGCCGCCGCCGTACCCATAACTTAATATTTTGTTGCACAACCTTTTGAGGCAATCACTGCAATTAAACGATTTCTGTATTTGTCAATGAGCGTTCTGCAGCTGTCAACAGGTATTTTGGCCCACTCCTCATGAGCAAACAGCTCCAGTTGTCTCAGGTTTGATGGGTGTCTTCTCCAAATGGCATGTTTCAGCTCCTTCCACATATGTTCAATGGGATTCAGATCTGGGCTCATAGAAGGCCACTTTAGAATAGTCCAACGCTTTTCTCTCAGCCATTCTTGGGTGTTTTTGGCTGTGTGTTTTGGATCGTTGTCCTGTTGGAAGACCCATGACCTGCGACTGAGACCAAGCTTTCTGACACTAGGCAGCACATTTCTCTCCAGAATGCCTTGATAGTCTTCAGATTTCATCGTACCTTGCACACTTTCAAGACACCCTGTGCCAGATGCAGCAAAGCAGCCCCAAAACATTACTGAGCCTCCTCCATGTTTCACCGTAGGGACAGTGTTCTTTTCTTCGTATGCTTGGTTTTTGAGTCTATGAACATAGAGTTGATGTGCCTTACCAAAAAGCTCCAGTTTGGTCTCATCTGTCCAAAGGACATTCTCCCAGAAGCTTTGTGGCTTGTCAACATGCATTTTTGCAAATTCCAGTCTGGCTTTTTTATGAGTTTTTTTCAGCAGTGGTGTCCTCCTTGGTCGTCTCCCATGAAGTCCACTTTGGCTCAAACAACGACGAATGGTGCGATCTGACACTGATGTACCTTGGCCTTGGAGTTCACCTTTAATTTCTTTGGAGGTTGCTCTGGGCTCTTTGGATACAATTCCAATGATCCGTCTCTTCAATTTGTCATCAATTTTCCTCTTGCGGCCACGTCCAGGGAGGTTGGCTACTGTCCCGTGGGTCTTGAACTTCTGAATAATATGAGCCACTGTTGTCACAGGAACTTCAAGCTGTTTAGAGATGGTCTTATAGCCTTTACCTTTAAGATGTTTATCTATAATTTTTTTTCGGATGTCCTGGGACAATTCTCTCCTTCGCTTTCTGTTGTCCATGTTCAGTGTGGTACACACCTTTTCACCAAACAGCAGGGTGACTACTTGTCTCCCTTTAAATAGGCAGACTGACTGATTATGAGTTTGGAAACACCTGTGATGTCAATTAAATGACACACCTGAGTTAATCATGTCACTCTGGTCAAATAGTTTTCAATCTTTTATAGAGGTACCATCATTTTTGTCCAGGCCTGTTTCATTAGTTTGTTTTTTTAAATAATTATGTTAATCAACAATTCAAAAGTAATGGCTGTTTTTGATTATATAATTTTCAATCAATTTTTATTTATTGTTACTTTTGTGAGTTTCAAGTGATTTCAGTGAGAATTGTGGGTTTTTCCTTCTTTAACTGAGGGGTACCAACAATTTTGTCCACGTGTGTATGTAGAGATTAAACTTCAGTGTCATTCATTGATGTTAAAGTGCAGTTTTTCACATGTTTGTTGCTCATGCTCCCGACCAAACCAGTCCAGGTGGAAGACGATGTGAAGAGAAGCTCCAGAGGATGAAGATCACACATTCATGTTGGAAATAAATGTCCTTTAATGAGACATTGTCATGTAAAAGTTGGATTTCCCTTTAATGATGTTCAAATCTTTGAGTGTTTTGTTGATGTTGGTTTCTAAATGTTTTCTGACACTCGGCCCCAAACATTAAAACCTTCTACGGCTCACAAGCTGCAACAATTCACACATTATCAACTACACTATATTGCCAAAAGTATTGGCTCACCCATCCAAATAATCAGAGTCAGGTGTTCCAATCACTTCCATGGCCACAGGTGCATCAGATCAATCACCTGGGCATGCAGACTGCTTTTACAAACATTAGTGAAAGAATGGGTCGCTGTCAGGAGCTCAGTGAATTCCAGCGTGGAACTGTGATAGGATGCCACCTGTGCAACAAATCCAGTGGTGACATTTCCTCACTCCTAAATCTTCCACAGTCAACAGTCAGCTGTGTTATAAGAAAGTGGAAGTGTGTGGGAACGACAGCAGCTCAGCCACCAAGTGGTCGACCACGTAAACTGATGGAGCGGAGTCAGAGGATGCTGAGGCTCATAGTGCCAAGAGGTGGTCAACTTTCTGCAGAGTCAGTGGCTACAGACCTTCAGACTTCATGTGGCCTTCAGATTAGCTCAAGAACAGCTTCAGCAGAGAGCTTCATGGAATGGGTTTCCATGGCCGAGCAGCTGCATCCAAGCCGTACATCACCAAGTGCAACGCAAAGCGTGGGATGCAGTGGTGTAAAGCACGCCGTCACACGTTCATGTGAGAGTCAAGGCAGGTGAGCGAATACTTGGCAGTATAGTCTATCTTTGTGACTAAACTAAGATAAAAAGGGAAAAACTGTCTGATTCCTGCATCATGAATGTAAATCTTTTGGTTTTTATGACAGTAAACTGAATATATTTGGGTTTGACATTTAATAAACCAAAACAAGAAATGAATTAGTGGAGAAAACAATCAACAGATTAATGGACAAAGAAAATGTGTTTTCCAACATGTATGTCTGAATTCCTCCAACATTACAGGATACAATTTAAATTCACTTTATTTATAGAACACTAATTACAGGTCAAACTGTCTCAAGACGTTTTATTTTTATATTTTTGTCATTTTTAAAATATGACAAAGTAAGAAATTTAGACCTCTTGACTAATCCAATTTATTATTTGGTTTTTAACAGACTAATCAACAATTAAAATAACTTTCTGCACTAAAACTAATAAACATGAGGTCAAATAGAAGGAACAGTTTTAAATCCTGCAGTCCCACGAAGACAAGAATAAAGTTTGTGAACAAAAACTAAATCTGCTGCTGGATTCCATTAAAGTCCTAATAAATGATCATAAAGTGTGATACTAAAGGTTTGTGGAGCTAAAAATCTCAAAGTAAAGACATCAAGTTGAACATCTGGATGGAGGCTGATAAAAGTTGACCTGCCTTCATTTCTCTGGAGCGACTCCATGGATTTTAGGGATGCTGCTTAAAGATCAGGGGCCTCATTTATAAAACATTGCGTAGGATCCATACTAAAAGTTTGCGTATGCCGAAAATCTGAAAGGGGCGTATGCCCCTCGCCCCTGATTTATAAAACTTTGCACATTTATCATTGATTTTTTTTTTTGTCGTTTTCGAGTTTTTTTTTTAACTCGAGTCTTGTCTCGACCGTTTTTCTCAGGAGGTTGGACTTCAGCCTTTGTGCTGGAGGGTTGAACCCTCAGTTCCAAGACTTTCCAAAGCCTCCACACCTCCTGAGTCCTCAGGACCTGAGCTTTCAGTCTGAGGGATGAAATTTTCTAAGTCCCACAGTAGAGCTCTGTTAGATTTAACTTTCAGACAGTCCAAGGACTGAAATCTTCTAAGTCCTTGAGCAGTTCACTGTTAGTTTGAACCTTCAGACAGTCTGAGGACTGAAGTTTTAAAAGTTTCTCAGTACTTCTGTGTTAGTTTGAACTTTGTGGTAACAGAAGCCTTAAAACTTGTGACCATGAGTCTTGATTTCACATTTAGACCGTCCATCTGAGTTCTTCTCAGACCTTCACCTGTGGGTTCTTTAGAAATCCTGAACAAACTTTGATTCTCTTCACTGAACAGTAAAGTTTGTGGAGATCAGAAGGTAACATTAGTTTGATCGATGCCTTCAGCTACTAGTAGACTTTATGTGGAAAGCAGTTTTCTGAAATGAGCTCTTAGTAAATCTGTCCACAGTCAAACCAAGAACACAGAAAGAGGAAATGTTTGAAGAAACAACTTGATGTTTCATTCAGACTAGAAAACGCTTTAAGACCTTTATCTGTTTTTGCTCTTTTTCATCGTTTCATCGTCTCTTCTGTTTAATTTGATCTTCTAAAGTCTAACTGGTGTCTTTTACAATGTTTTGTCTTTAGTTTGATTCTTCTTAAATCTTTAGTTTTGCTCTTTTCTCACATTTTATTCTTTTCTAATGTCTGATTTGATTTAAAATGTTTTGTCTTTTTAATGTTTAATTGTTTTTTCAAATGTTTTATCGGCTTGTTTGAAAAATTTCCTTTTCTTTCCCAATGTTTAGTTTTTAGATTAAATCTTTAAGGTTTTTCTTTTTAAATGTTTTATCACCTTTTAATGTTTAATTTTATTTTTAATTCCTATTTAAGTTTTATTTTCTTTAAAATTTAATTTTCTAATTAAACATTTAATTTTTTAATTGAATATTTCATCTTTTTAAAGGTTTAATAATCTAAATGTTTTGTATTTTTTAAATGTTTAATTATCTAAAATATTTCATCTTGAATATTTAGTGTTTTTGTTTCAAAATGTTTAATTTCATAATCACATGTTTTGTATTGTCTATTTAATATAATTTAATTGTATTTAATGTTTAATTTTATTTTTAAAGTTTTATTGTATTAAATGTTTTTTCCTTTGATTTAATTGCTTTTTTAATGTCGTTTATTTCTTTAATCTTTTTCTGTCCAGATTTTAACCTCAACCTTAAAAATGAAACAAACCCTTAAATCACAATAAAAAGACTTCTGTTGTCACAATCATGAGTTAGTCAGTTATTCAGTTTATCAGTTCAACTTTATTTGTTTAGCACCTTTCACACAGATGACAAAACTACACAAGCAAAGAAAAAAAACTGATTAAAACTCAAAAACATTTAAAAAAAAGATTCAACATGGTAATAAAATATGTTGTGTTCAGGGGATGGAGGGAGTTTATTGAATGAATGAATGAATTTATTTTGGTCAGACACTAAAACACATTATATTCTCAATTTCATCATCATAACCAAAATGGGATGGGCACAGCCAAGATAAAGACACAACTCAGCTGCACCAAACCCACTAATCACTGCACACATTAGCACCATGTGCTAACTGTGGCTAAAGAACCACATTTACCAAGACTACTATCCAGTACAAAGCCCTAAAACACACCAAGAAACACATTAAAGAGGATTTTACTGCTGGAAGCTGCAAGCCAACGCCTAAAGAACAAACTAAAGCAACGGAGCCAAACCCGGTTCAGTGATGAGAAGCAGAGGAAATGTTTGACTGCAGACATAAAGCAGGAAGACACTGAGCTGCTCAGGTGTTCCTGATGACACCAAGCAGCCACCTGGACAGCCAATAGGAACACAGCTTACTGGAAGTCCAGAGGGCTGGCTTAGTGAAGGACATTTAGTTTAAAGTTGAAGCAGAAAGTTAACAGAGAAAGTTGAAAACCACCTTCTGATCCCTGAAATCTCTGAGTTTTCACACAAAGAACACCTGAACATGTCAAACTGGTTCCATAGTAGAACCTTCACTGTAAAAACGTCATAGTATGGTGTGTTGATCAAAAACATTACAACCGGCTGTCTGGGGTCACCGAGGAGCAAAAACAGGACAAACACTGGTTTCCAGGGGGATAAAAGAGTAAGTTTACAACAACACAACATGTGAGCAGAAAAATCACAAAGTCTGTCTTTAGTTCAGCTGAAAATATTAGTTTTTGTCTTTTTTATTGACCAAACTTTTCAGGAAGTAGATGAAGAATAACTAAAGCTCTCATGTAGAAGTCCAACTTCTTTTGGATCCTTGTGGAGAGTTTAGTCTTAGTTTGTGAAGCTGTTGAGTTTTCAGAGTCACATGGATTGTTTTGACATTTAATAGTTTAGTGTCTGATTGTAATTCTGTTCAGTGAATGGATCATTTAAGTTATGAAGACATGTTTTGTTTTTGCTTCAGCTCTTTTTATTGTTTAGTTGCTGATGTGGTCAACTTGAAGCTGTTCAGTGCATTAAAATCCTCCAAGACAAATGTTACAAAGTGGTTGCTGGAGTTATTTCAGTTATGCAGATATTTATGGAAATACTGAAATGTGTTGTGCTCATCCAGCCACAGAACTTTCATCCATATTTTACACGAAGAACCATTTTCAATACTGCCTGCCCTTACAGTTTTTTTTTTAAGTTCAATGTTTTCTTATCTCATAATGTTATCTCTATAATAATATTTTAAAAGGGCAAAATGCTCTTAAAATCCACCAGAATGCAGGAAATAGGATTAATAATTTTACAATTTTTTGGGGGGAGGACCCCAGACACCCCCCCAGCATCACACACAGACCACAAGATGGCAGCTCTGAACTACTGTGAGCTAAAGTCATGGCCACTGTGGCCTAAAACATTTACACAGTAAAGTATCTCTGAATAAATTAAATCTGTCCAAAAAGTGGAAAAGCAATTTCTCAGTTTTTGTTAGCTGTTTGTGAAATTAAACGTTCACTCACATCCTGTGCGTCTCCTGGGGGCTAAGCTCCCCCCCCCCCCCCCCCCCCCATCCTTAAAACCTAGAGACGCCCCTGGGTGAGACTAAACAACATATTTCTATCTGTATGTGTCGGTGCAGTAAACATTTGCCTGATGAGATTTTGCTCTCAATCAGTAGTTTCAAGTATCCTTCAACACAACATGATGCTCATTTATTAAACATCAATCCAATTTAGAGTAAACTAGAGCATAAAACTGGTTCTAATGGGTTTTCAGAAGAAGATGGCAATGACCAAATTCCATACTGAGATCCACAAACTGGTCCAAACAGGAGGCGACACTTCTGTTGGCTCAGTTTTCAGATAGTCACTGTAATGATTATCAGAAACCAATCAGTTGATCAGAGGGTCCCTAATGCTGTAAAAGCAGTTACTGATCAGCGTAAAGCATCGTTTTAAAGGAGTAGCACGGTTCTTCCAGCGGTGCTAGAGTCAGACAAACAGCTGCTTTTGAATTTTATAAAAATGAACAACTTTAAATGTACTCTCAGATAAATGACGGTTCTTAAATAGCTCCTCAGAAACTCCCTGGTTCTTCAAAGCACCAATTAAAGACCCTCTTTATTTAGAGGGTGGTTCTTCGAGGACTTTATGGGGTTCTTTAAAGGTTCCTCATGTGAGTTCCTTGGTTTGGTGGCATGACAGCTGAGAACAACGGAAACACCCATCACAGTTTCCTAAAAACAAACCAAATTATGAAATAACCCTCACCCTTTACTTTAAAGTTACTGACACAATCATCAAGACCAGTTAGAACCGGGTTAGAACCACGAAGAACTATTCTGAAAACGGCTCCTTGTAGAAACTGTTTCTGCCAAAGTTCTTTGGAACGTTATTCATGGTGTCTAAAGGAACCATCTGTTGGAGAATCCTTTCCTCAAAGGTTTTTCTGTGGAACTAAGAAAGTTCCTCCTTTGGCATCGCTGTGAAGAACCATGTTTGGTTCCCGTTCTCACCTCAATGTTACTGAGTCTAATCTGCTGCCTGAAGCTGTTGTTGGTCTCCATCATGTTGGAGGTTCTCAGTCTTTGATCAAACCAGCGGATAAAGCAGAAGAAGACCATCTGGGTCCAGACCCGCTGTGCTTCTCGTCGTTGTTATTCAGCTCGCCTCCGTCTGATTGGCCCGTTTGGCCGGAGAACATCGGTGATCTGTTGTGTTCTGGCAGCGGGCTGAAGAACCCCAGTGTTCCTGTGTGGATCTAATTCGCTGTGATTGACCGGCGGCTCTAATCAGCAGGAACCTTCTGTTAACTTGCTGCCACATTGATTCCATCCTCAGATTATCAGAGCACTTTCACATGTGGGGATTAACCCTGACGCTGCTAATCCACACACTCTGCTGCCTCAGATTCACTGTTTTTCTGCTCTGACTGACACCTAGCGCTGCTGCTAGGAGGCTTACAGCCGGATTAGAACATCTCTGCATTTACATTACACACGGTATTCCCTCATTGTTTACATTAAGCTGAATTAAACTCCTAGTATTCAACGCTTTGATGGAATTTTCACCTATTTGGAAAATGGTAAAGCTTCCGTCAGAAGAACTGACACCAAACTGAATGTGTGAGTCTTTATCATCTGACATATGTTTAGCAAGAAGCTAAAACGCAAGTTAAACTACGTAAAAAGGTTTTCTCCTTCCCTTCTACAGTAAGTCCTATTTTAACAACAATAACAAAGACATGAATGATGGCTGAAGTCTGAAAATCACCACAAACATTCAACATCTTGCTAACATCACCTAAAGCTACAGAACTCCACCTCTGAGGACGTTTCATAAAATAAACAGTTGGAGGTTAAAGTTAGACTGCGGTTTAGTTGGGTTCAATCTTAGGCTGGCATCAGTTAGATTAGGTCGAGGTTTAAGTTACGTTTAAGACTGGGGTTAGGTTTGTGTAAGGTGATTACAGTTGGGCTAAGTTATGCTAGGCTAAATTCAGGTAAGGTTGGGTAAATGAAAGGCTATGCTTCATCCAGTTTAGGGTTAAATTATGTGAGGTTCTGTTAGGTTAAGTTTAAGTATAAGTTAGCTTTGGTTAGGCTACATTTAGGTTGAGGTAGGTTCAAGTTCATGCTAAGTTTGGTAAAGGTTAGGCTAATGTGTTTGGGTAAGATTACTTAAACACTGTTTTAAGGTTAGCACATGATTAGGCTTAAGTTTGACTAGATTAGGTTAAGATTAAGGTTTGTGTATGTTTAATGTAAGTTCAGGTTCAGGATAGGGTGAGGGATTGATTAAAGTGTGAGTAAGGTTGTGTCTAGGCTAGGTTAAAGTTCGCATAAGTTTTAGTCGGGTTAGGTTTAGGCTAGCTTTGGTAAAGTTAAGTTTATGCTTAAGAAAGTTAGGGTAATGGAATGGAAATTTCCTCTGGTGCAGGGAGGAATCAAACATGATCTTATCTTAAGGCTGCTTTAGGAGAAAGGTAGGGTTTCAATAAGGTAGGTTCTGTTAGACTAAGTTAGGTTGGGCTAACGTAAAACTAAACTAAGGTTAGGTTGAGATTTAGATGAGGTTTAATCAAACTCAACTTTGAGATTAGCGTTGTATAAGACGAGATTTAGTTATCCGAGGTTAGATTTAGAGTCACTTTATAGTTAGGTTAAGCTCAGGTTAGAGTTAGGTCGGGTTTAGGTTCAGTTAGACTGAAGTTAAACTATATCACAACTTTAGGCTCAGATTCAGTTCATTTTCCTCCCAGAATAACAAATCCCAGATGATACGTTCAAGGGTTTCTGTTTTTTACAGTTTCTGTTTGATAAACGGCTTCAGATCAGTGTTTTTTTTATTAAAGAAAACACGACTTTAAACCTACAGGAAGGTTTGATGGTTCAGATGTTTATCAGTTTTGATCTGCTGGAGGAGAAATAAAAAGGTTTATTTCAACCACTGGAGGTTCAGGGATTCTACTTCCTGTCTGTCATCATGTCTCAGACGGTTTCCATGACAATAATACTTTAATATGAATCAGAGATAACAGAGAGGAAATGAGAACCTGGACCATCCGATAAAAGTGAACCAGACAAACATCAGATGAAACTCTGAGTCCAGTTAATATTAAACAACAACCGCCTGGATTTAGAAATGCCACATGTTCTTGAACCTTAGGTTGTTTTGTGTCTTTTTCTTGTTATTTTATGTCTATTTGTGTTGTTTTCTTGTCTTTTTGTGGTCATATTGTGTCTTTTAATCACTATTTTATGTACCTTTATAGATGTTTTTCATGTCTTTGGGTGTCTTTTGTGATCAACTTGTCCGTATTTGGGGTCATTTTATCTCTTTGTGGTTGTTTTCTCTTTATTTATGGACATTTTCTTGTTTTTGTGTCCATTTATAGTTGTTTTGTTGTTTTTTTTTGGTAATTTTTCCATTTTTTGTGATTGTTTGTGTCCATTTTTCAACATTTTGCTTCCATTTGTGGACGTTGAGTGTCTGTCTGTGGTTGCTGTGAACGTTCAGTAAATATTAGATAAGTTCTAATGGTCTCCATCAGGTTGGACCGGTCCAAAGTATTAAAAACACGGGGGTGTTTCCAGGTAATCTGTACCTCCTGCTTGGAGAGATAATGGATTAATCCTTGGATGCTGCTGATTAATAAAACACCAGAACGACCGACGATCTACAGACTGATCTGGCAGAACATCTGGAGAACGCGCCTGTGTTCAACCAGAACATCTGGAACCCCCGTGTGGCAGAGCTGTGGTGTCGTCATGGCAACAGCATCAAATGTAGGTCAGGGCCAAACAAACAAGACAGCCGTCCCCCTTTCCGTTTATCTGCAGCCTCTGGCGTCGTATGGCTAATGCATGACGTCATCGACCTCCAACAGGACACACCCACCGATGACATCACAGCCTCACGGTCGCCAACGACAACCAGCTTTAAAGGTTCAAATGAAGCACAGAGCTTCACACAGACTAAATATTTACAGAACAAAAAACAACCAGCAGCGATAAAAATAATCAACAGTTTTACTCCAAAAGTACAGATTTAATCGTAGTTCCTCAGATTTCAACTGGAATGAAACTAATCAATAAATTCTGCATTAATCGACCAGTTCTGGTGAAATGTGTCTGATTCTATCCAAAAATCTTCAGCTGAAAACAGAAAATATTCAAACTGAAGGAGATAAAAACAAACTTTAAACTGATCGAATTAAAACATGACTCAGGTGATCAATAATCTGAAAATCTGCTGACTCATGTTTCTGTCTGAACCAATCCATGGGCTGCAGCAGCTTCACATCTGTCGTCGTGGCAACGGTCTGCAGGTTTTTACAGAAGCAGATTCAGGTTTATCTGGTTTTACTTTAATAGAAACATTGATTCTGATTCTATTGATTAACAGATTAATCGATCGGTTTAATCAGTTAACTGATTAATCGATAACTTCCAGGTTTGATCTGTTCATAGTTTGTGTTAAAGTGAAACTAAAATCTGCTTTATTGTTCAGAAACACACGTCGATCGATGTGTGTCTGCTGTGTGTTGTGTATTCATGTGTTTGTGTCTCTAATGTGTGTGTCTGCTGTGTGTTATTGTGTCTATCTGTAAGTGTGCATCTGTATGTCTGCGTGTTAGTGTGTATCTATTGTGTGTATCTATGCATCTGTGTGATGCTATGCGTGTCTGTTGTGTGTCTATTGTATTTATTGTGTATCTATCTGTCCATGTATGTGTGTTGTGTCATTTGTGTTTCTGTTGTATTTCTTGTGTGTATCTGTTGTGTCTCTCTGTGTGTTTGTGTGGTCTGTGTGATGCTATGCCTGTATTTGTTGTGTGTTTCTGTTGTGTGTATTTGTTGTGTATCTATTGTGTGTCTCCTGGTTCCAGCTGCAGTCTGACCCACTTTCTCCAGGACACCGAGCTGCTGCTGAGCTTCAAGCCGCCGGAGGAGCCTCATCTCCGGCTGCCGAGAGAGACACGCTCCGGGACACACACACACACGCAAGAGCGCGCGCGCGCGCGCATACACGCACACACAAACACACACACACACACTCCATCACCTCCAGCTGCCTCCGACACAAACAGACCCACAACCCGAGCATCGCAGCGAACAAAGCGGCTCCAGACATCAGCGGCTCTCGGCTCCACACGAGGCCGAACAAAGCGCTCCTTACCGGGACGAGGCAGAGCAGCAGCGCCGGGAGCAGCATGCTGTCCGTGGGTCGGTCCGTGGGTCGGTCCGCGGGTCTAAGCTCCGGCCTGGTTCCTCTCAGTCTGCTGCGCATCCGAACAATGGCGGTCCTTCTGCCGCATCGATGCTCCGCCGATCCTCCGGTTCGCCCGTTAACGGCGCATCTTCATCATTGCCTTCATCAGCACCGGGACTCTCCGCAGCTCGAACCGGACCCGCTGAGCTTCTGCTGCCGGGCTCCGGAGTCCATGCCGCGGCCTGGAGACGAGCAGAGGGTCGCTGTCGGTCAGCGGGGATGAAGCTGCTGCTGCGCGGCTCCGCCCCGCCCTGAACCCCGGCACACGCACGGACACGCACATCTTCATCCTCTTCTTCGTCATCTTCCTCATTATCATCTGTATATTCTGATTAAAATAATCCTCATTAATCTGAGGCTCATATTTTTATTCATTTATTTTTTCTAATTTTCTGAATATTTTTATTCAATAATCATTTAATTTATTCTATTTTTCCTCATTCATTTTCTTACCTCACAGATAATAAATAGCAAAATAAAATAATAAAGTAAAACAAATAAAAGTGAATACATGTATTTATTTATTCATTAAAATTAAAAAAATATTTATTCATTTATTTAAAATAAATAAATAAAATAAATGGATTTTTTTTTAAAAAAAAGGCCAAATCTACTAGTTATTGATATTAAAAGTAAAATTATTTTATTGTTTAAAATCAGTAGAAAATTATTATTTATAGATTTACAGTTTAGGAATGAAGTAGTTTTGACAGTCATGTTTTTAATTGTATTTTTCTGAATATTTTAATGTTTTATTATTGTTCTAACCATGTGTAGAATTTTATTTTCTATTTTCTTAAATATTTGATTTAATTCTAATCATTTATTTTATTCTAATTTCTCCTCATTTATTTTTCTCACCTCACAGATAACCAGTAAATAAAACAGTAAAATAAATAAATAAAAAAAATTAATTTATTATTTTTAAAAACTTTATTTATTTAAAAATAAACAAAAACTAAATAAAATGAAATTTAAAAAACAGGCCAAAACTGTAGCTTTTGATTGTAAAAGTTACATTTTTTTATTGTTTTAAAATCAATAGAAAATCTTTATTTACAGTCGTGTTTTTGTTTTTATGTATTTTCCTCCTTTATATATTTTTAATTTTATTTTCTTAAATATTTTATTTAATTGTCGTCACATTTATTCCTATTTGAGCACCTAAAGGAACATTTTGAGCGGTTCTTTAAGGAGGTTCTCCAGAAAACATGAGAAGAAATGGTTCCCTGAAGAACTTGTTTTTGCTAAAGTTCTACCGTTTGGGGCATCAAGGAGCCATCAGAACCTCAGAGAACCTCAAAAACGGGTTCATTTAAGAACCTTACTGGGTTCTCCTGAGATTTTTTTTTTTTGCACAAATAGTTCTTTGAAGAACTTACCTTCACTAAAATATTCAGAGCACCTAAAGGAACCATTTAATGGTTCTTTAAAGGGGTTCTCTGGAGAACACGAGAGGAAGTGGTTCCTTGAAGAACCTGCTTTCACTTAAAGGTTCTTTGTGGAACTAGAACCGGTTCTTCTCTTGGATCACCTTTATTGTTCTCAGAGTCAGGAGGAGCCGGATCCAAACAGCTGATGGACCGGTGGCGCCCCCTTCAGGAACCGACCAGGAGAACAACGTCTGGTGGATCCACGAGGAACAGCTGGTTCCAGAGGTTCTGGATGTTCTGGTTCCTCTGGACTTGGTGGAACTCTGAGTTCTCAGGTCTATTTTCTGTTTTTCTGTCATAATTCCAGAAATAATTAGGATTTTTTGTGATTTTATTCTGAAAAGTTTGACTTTAATCTCAGATTTCTGGATTTATTTTATTCTTTGGTTAATTTCAGGTTTGAAATAATTTAATTTAAACTCATTAAAGGGTAAAAATCCGTTTGTTGTTTCTGAGTTTCAGTTTTATAGTCTTCTCTTTCTCAAACTAAAGCATTTTTTTAGATATTTATTAGTTTAAATCTTTAAATGGTTTCTCTCTCTGATCAGTTTCTCATCTTTACTTTTAGTTTATTTCCTCGAAATTCTGTTTCTTTGTTCCTCGGGTTCTGCTGCCTCCTGCTGGCCGCAATAAATAAAATTTTTAAAAATCGGCTGCAGTTTAAACTTTAAGGATTTAAACTTTTAAACTTCTAACGTCTGAATTTAAACATAAAAACAAACTGAATCTGAACTTTAAATTATTTAAATGACTGTTTATTTTTTCAGTTTTTCCTGGAAGTCGAAGCTTCGAAGTTTTTCTGAGAAACTCGTTGAACTTTTTAACCCTTTAATGGATCCTTCAGTTGTCGCTGAATTTATTTATTATTTTTTATCTTTTACAGGATCCTGTTGTTGTTTGGGGATTCAGAACGAAAATAAATGAATAATTTAAATTAAATCCAACAGAGAAATGTGGTTTAAATTTAATTATTGCTTCATCTTTGGTTTATTTTCTCCATAAATGTCAGAAAAAAGAAAATTTAAACGTTTAAACAGGTTTTTAGTCTGAAATAATCCCTAATTTCATAAAAAAAAACTGCGGGAATATTTAATGAGTTTAACTTATTTTATTTGTTTAGTTCAAAAACGTTTATTCTACAATTTCTGGGTTTCTTTCTTTTAACTTCAATATATTTCTGTGTATTTTATGACTTAATTCTTCTTCTTTTTTTTTTTACCATGAATCTCTTATTTCTGGTTTTATTCTGAAAATTATGACTTTAATTGCAAAAGTTTCTCATTTATTCTCAACTCTTGGACTTTTTATTAAAAATAAATAAATATTATTTTCAGACCAAAATCTGAACATTTTGATTTTTAATTTCAGATTTCTGACTTTGTTCTAATTTTTATATATTAGAACATTTGAAAAATAATGTTATAAATTAGCTTTTATGATTATTGTCTGAAAATATAGATTTTTACTCTCAGATTCTGTATAATTCTGAATAATATGACTATTTTTGGATTAAAATCGTAGTTTTTAAAATATTTCATAATTTTTATGTTTGAGTTTTTTATGACTATTATTGTCAAAAATATTTTTATTTAATTTGAATAAAATTGTAAAGACATTTTATACTTTTAAAAAATTATTCTGAGTTTTTATTTTTTATATAATTGTCAAAACAATTATATTTTAATACAATCGTAATAAAGTGATTGTTTTTCTGACTATCATCTGACATTTTTATATATTTTTTAGAATTATTTTTATGACTATATTATTATATATTGTATATACAATTGTATATTATTAGGCAGTTTCATTTTTACATTTTTTCTCTGTTTATTGTTTTATTGTTGAAATGAGACTAAAAGTTTGATCGGCTGCATCTCTTCAGTCCACCTTAAATGTGAGCAGGAAACTGATCTTCAGGCTGTTGAGGAATTAATGAAGAACAGAAACAGGAGCCAGTATTCATAGCAGTACTTTGTGTAGTTTAATGTGTATTTTGTGTTTTCAGACGTTCAGAATCTGAATCCGTTTTCCTGAAAAGAATCCGAGACGATTCCAGGAAAAAACAAAAACATGAAGATGATGAAGAGGAGCAGACTGTGATTTTATTCTAAATAAAAACTCAGATTTGCCTCAAAATTCTGGTTGAAGTCTAAAAATTCAGATTTTTATGCCAAACTTCTCTAAAGTCAGACTTTATTCTAAATATTTGAACTTTAATCACTTTAATTGTCGTTGTTATGTTCAACAACTAAATGTGGGTGTTTTCTCTCTCAGCACAGATAAAAAAAAAAACAGAAATACAAATAAGAACAGAAAAGGAAAACACAGATTAAAAAAACAGGAATAAGGACACCCGTCACTCATTAAACCTCAGTTCTACCTTAAATTCACATTTTTCTTTCTCATAATTCAGACTTTGCATCTCGGATTTCTTGACTTTTACACAAACTTCAGACCCTTTCTCAGATATTTTTGGGATGAATCTGTTGATAAAGTTTATTTTATTTCAGCTGATTTTCTAAACTTTCCTCCAGAACGGACCGGTGGACTCCGTTCTCCTCCAGGTTCTTCAGCAGCTCCTCCACCGTGGCCTTCCTGCCCTCGGATCGCCTCCACAGAACCAGACCTTGGAGCGCCGCCTGCTGGACGCTGAGGACGTGGTCGGCACGGCAACGGAACACGTCCTGGGCCGACAGACCCAGACCCAGCAGGACCGCCTCCCAGTCCAGACCCAGCCTGGAGGACAGCCGGGACAGAACGCGGTCCGACGGAACCGCCTGCAGAACCGAGTCCGGGAGGGGGAGGGGTCTGGGGGAAACCGAGGATTTTATTTTGAAATTAGAACTTTATTCTGAAAAACAGAACCAAAAAACTCAAAAACTAAACTTCTATCAAAATTCCATCAAAAACCTGAATTTAATCTGTAACTGAGTTTTGATTTTTATGTCAAATTTGGACTAAAACTCTAAAATCTTTTATTTTTATTCGTACAAAATCTGATTTTGATTTCAAGTTTGGCTTTTAATCACAGAAGTTCAGTTTTTCCCTCAAATTTGTAAAAATTAAATCAAATTTTAATCTCAGGAATCAGATTTTTATCTAAAATATTGGACCTGAATTAAAGTTCTGTTTAAAAGTTGGACTTTTATGTTGAAATTCAGGCTAAAAAATGAAGAATTCTGGTTTTTATCTCGACATTTTGACATTTGACTGGTTCATTTTCAGACTTCATCACATTTCTCATATTCCTGTTACTTTTCAATTAATTTATCTCACGTTAAAATTTCAGAAACGCTTTTGTGATTTTCAAGGTTTTTTAGTATTTGTGTTTTTATGCCTTAACTGTGGTTTTATTTTAGTTTTTTTAATGTGTTTTTATGTCTTAACTGTGGTTTTATTTTAGTTTTTTATGTGTTTTTATACCTAACTGTGGTTTTACTTTAGTTTTTTTGGTATTTTATGTGTTTTCATGTCTTAACTCTGGTTTTATTTTAGTTTTTTTTAGTTTTTATATGTTTTTATGCCTTAACTGTGGTTTTATTTTAGTTTTATTTTAGTTTTTATGTGTTTTTATGCCTTAACTGTGGTTTACTTAGTTTTTTAGTATTTTATGTGTTTTTCTGCCTTAAATGTGGTTTTATTTTGACTAAATGTTTGTTTTTCTTCCTGAACAAACATTGGAGGTAACTTTCGGTGAACTCGGAGTCACGGTGACCCAAACAGAACCAGTTGTAGGTTCTGAATGAAGGTTAAATATAAACACGATACCGAGAAGAGAAGTTCCAGCCGGACGGACGTCAGAACCAAAGAAGTTTAATATTCAAACCAGGAAACGTCCAGAACAAACAACCAGACGCTGTTTTGGTCTTTTTTAATGTTTTTAATCCTCATCAAGTCTGAAGTGTAAGAAAACTGAACAAATAAACCAGAATTCTGAGACTTTAATGTGAGTTTTAAGAGAAAAAACTGTAAAATAACTGAAATGTTAAATAAAGATTAAATAGGTGAAGAAAAAACAAAGAAAAACTGCTTTTGTTGGTATTTCCTCATATTTTTAAAGAAGATTTATTCATTTTAAAACACAAAAATATTTGTACGCCTGTTTTTAATAAACAAAACAAGTTCCAGAAGTTTCTGTGGAGGTTTTTCAAAGTAAAAGTTCAGTTTAACTTTCAGATTTTGTGATAAAACTAAACAATACGGAATCCCAGAGCTGCCAACAATAAAACAAACTCACAAAACTAAAAATTTAAACATCCAGGAACTTAACTGTCTATGTTTTGTGGATAAATTTCTTTTGTTTTCTGTCTTAATTTTTTTTCAAACAAATATGATGAGATTTATACGAGGAGATGAAACTGCAGAAGAAACTAATGAAGTTTTAAATGTAAAAAGTCTTATTTTGGACTAAAAATGAGATGTTTAAAGACCGAAATGAAGATTATAGGACAGAAATCCAAACAGAGACGTTAAATTCTGGGAATAAACATCATAAATCCATGAAAACTAATGTAAATATTGAAGAAATTTCACCAAGTTTTAAATGTCAAGACTTAGTTTGGGATAAAAGTTTGACTTCTCAAGATTAAAATCCAGATTTTAGCACAGAAATCTAAATAAAGATGTTAAAATCTGATATTTAAAGTGAAAAAGTTGTAAAACAAACGTCAAAAATCCATAAAGATGAAAATAAATAAACAAATGTGATGAGATTCAAGAAATTTCATCAAATTTTAAATGTAAAGTCTTAATATGGGATAAAAGTGAGATATTTAAAGACAAAAATCCAGATTTTTAGGACAGAAATCTAAATAAAGAGATTAAATGTGCATAAAAACCATAAAGTTTTTACTAAACATCATAAATCCATGAAAACTAAAGCAAATATTGAAGAAATTTCACCAAGTTTTAAATGTAAAGACTTAGTTTGGGATAAAAGTTTGACTTCTAAAGATCAAAATCCAGATTTTAGGACAGAAATTTAAATAAAGACGTTAAAATCTGGGAATGAAAATGAGAAAGTTGTAAAATAAAGTCATAAATCTATAAAAATTAAAGTACATATCAGATTTATAGGAAGAGATTAAACAGTTTAATGAAGTTTTAAAAATAAAAAGTCTTAGTTTGGGATAAAAGTGAGACGTTTAAAGACTGAGATCCAGATTTTAGGACATAAATCTGAACAAAGAGGTTAAATTGTGGAAGTAAAATCTCTAAATCTGTGTCTCTGAGGGTTCAAAATGTGGTTAGATGTCATAAAGACTCTGTTTCTGTGAGGTTTGGGTTAAATCTGCTTCCAGCTGCAGCCTTTTTCTTCCACTAATCACTTTCTGCTGCGTCTCATTTTCTCAGAACCGTTTCCTTTTCAGGAATTTTCCTGGAAAAGCAGCCGAACGGAACGACGGATTCCTGGAAGAGACTTTTAGAAACTTCAGAGTTTGAAGGAAACCAGCAGCAGCAGAAAGAAAGGAAACTTCTGGAAAGCTCTCCAGGTTTCAGGCAGAAAAAAAAAAAGACTCCATCTGAAGCTTTCCAGGAACCTTCAGCAGATGCTTGGATTGATCACATAAATTATATTTTTAAAAAAAAGAGGTTTAAAAAACTAAACGTGAGCTGAAAGAAGAACGGATTGACTGGAAACAAGTTTACTCTGATTTATTCTGAGTTTATTTAAATGTGACACAAATAAGAAATAATAACAAATGAAAATAAAATATGATAAAAAGAAGAAGAAATAAGATGAAATAATAATAAATAAAAAGAAACAATAACAAAATAATAATCAACAAGAAATAATAAAGACAAATCAATAAGAAGAAATAAGAACCAAAAATAAAACTGAAGAGAAATAATAAAAAATCATAATAAATCAAAATAAATAAAAATTAATGAGAAGAAATAAGAATAAAAAGATAAATAAAAAAACTAATAAAACACAATAAAATAAATAAGATGAAATAATAAATAATAAAAACTAATAAATATATAATAACAAATAAGAATAAAATTAGACTAAAAAGGAAAAATAAATAAGAAAAATAATAAGAAAAAAATACAGTAAATGGGAAGAAAAAATAAGTAAGAAGGAATAATAGGAAATAATAAATAAGAGAAAAAATAAATAAAAAGAAATGAAATAAATAAGAAGAAATAATAATAAATAATAATAGGAAGAGGTGATAATAAAAAAATAACTAAGAAGAAACAAAAATAAAAAAGATGACAGGATGGGAATAAATAATAATAATAAATAACAATAAATAAACGAGATAATAATTAATAAAAATAAATATGAAGAAATAAGCATAAAAACTAATAAAAGAAAAACAAATAATGATAAATATATAGAAACAAGAATAAATAAATAAGAAAAATATCGTGAATGGGAAGAAATAACAATAAATAAGAAACAATAAATAAATATTAATAAATAACAAGAAACAATAATAAAAAAGAATTAGAAGACTAGACGGATCTGCATTTCTTCAATTTTAAGTATAAAATGAAAGTCCACCTGAAAGAAGATTAGGTTTAGATTAACCCTTTTCTCTGATTATTTACTTAAAATGTTTCAGACTTCAGACAATTAGTTTAAATGATGTTTTTAGCCTTTTAGATATAGTAGTCCAGCTTAAACAACAGGAAATCTGGTTATATTTCATTTTGTAAGTTTTTACGTCTTAAGTCTGGGTTTATTGTCAGTTTTTGAGTATTTTAACTTCTTGTTGTTTATTAAATCTGGATTTATTGTCAGTGTTTAAGTATTTTAACGTGTTTTCGTGTCGTAAATCTGGTTTTATTTTGAAAAAATGTTTTCTTTCATATGTTTTTATTATTTTTCTTCTAAAATCAAAAGTTTGATGAACAGAAATTTAGGTATTAAGGAGTTTTTAACGGAGACAATCTGTTTTTTTTTTTTTTTTTTTTACACATTAAACCGATATTTAATCGTGTTTTTAACTTTTCCGCCCCCAGCTCACCTCTACTTCCGGCCTCGGGCTGCTTCCGGAGCTCAAGCTCCAGTCGCTCCCGGACCCAGCTAAAGTCGTCCAGAGCCCGCAGGAAGGCCGGGAAGGCCCGGGGCCCGCGGCCGGGCAGCAGCTCCAGCAGCCGGAGGGTCCGGAGCCGCTCCGAGGCCCGGGCCTGGATGTCCTCCACCTGTCCGTCCGTTAAGATGTCCTCCTGGTACAAGAAAGGAACGATAGTCTCGCTGACCAGCAGCTGGTCGGACAGTTCTAAGCGGTGCTTCCGGAGCAGATCGCGGTGTGCCGGGTCCATTTTAACCCGACTAGTTAACTAATAAAACCCCCCAACTAGCCACTAACTAGTCCTTCTGTCATGGTAAAGAGTCCTCAGCGGCGGCCCCGACAGCTATCTGTTGCTCAGTGTTATTGTGTCCGACTAGAAACAAGCAGGCGGAACCAAAGTTCAGCTAAACGCCCAGTTTCCAATAAGAAATTTAACTAATGTTTAAAATAACAATAATAAAAGATGTTCATAACTATTCATTTAAATTAGTTTGTGGGTCCATTATTGCTTGATCAATAACTCCGCATCTATTTATTAAACCAGCCTGAACTAGTTTAAATAAAGTTACCGCTTCCGGTCTGGACTGGCTTGAGTTAAATGGTGCAGAGCAGATAATAAACATCTATTTTATTAAAAGGTGCCTTTTCTAAGGATCAAATATCTGCCGAAGTTCTTGAAACACTTTGAGTTATTCAAACTTTACATATTTATAGTTTTTAAAGCTCTAGTAGTGAAAAGTTCCATAAGAAATTCTTAAATAGGATAAAATGGCAATGGAGTTTGGGGTTAATTGGTTCCATAGTCATAGACAGTTTCTAATAATACTTCTATACCCTTTATTTTAATTGAAGGCAGAATTTTAGTTTTTTTTTTTTGTTAAATTTCACAACTTTTTATTTTGTTTTTATTTTTCTGGTCGATAGCATATTAAATATATAGACAATAAAATGATGTAACCATAAATACATGAAAATACTACATTTATAAAGGAATGCTGTAAAAAGAAACACAGGTGGTGAGCTTGAGTTTAATTACATTTTTAAATTTTTATTTTTCAGAATTTATCAGATTTTTTCGACATAAACATAAGAAATGTGCCAAATTTTAGGGTATTTTAAGAAGATTTGGTTGTTGCCACAAATAGGCTTTTAAAATGATTAAATATAAATTAACATTGATTAATAATGAAAAAGAAGATATAAATATAAATAATAATAACAACAACAATAATAATAGCAAACTTACTATGGCATTTTGCCCATTTATTTATTTTCCTGGTAGGTAATAGCTTCCATACAGACAAAGTATAACATAATCGTCAAAAATAAATTAACATATTTTGTTTTCATTGGTATGAGAATGGATTTCACATCTTTTAGTTCATTTGGTTGCAGAACTTGTGCATTTTTTGCACATAAAATCAAAAAAATATGACAACCTAAATTTTTTTAATTTATATATTTTCCTGGCCTCCATACTAACAGATTTTCATAAACATATTTGGTTTAAAACTGATCAAATAAACACCAGAAAACCAGAAAACACTGAATAGATGACATGATGAAGCACCATATAAAACTTTATTGATCTCACAGCTGATCAATGTTTACGGGTTGCAGAACATCGCATGCTTTCAGAGTCTTTTACAAAAAACGTACCAGAAAACACAGTGTGACACAATCAATAAATATCTTTAGAAAATCCAGCTGCGGTCTCCAGTCCGCTGCTGCGATGCGTTCAAAGACCCGCGCCTGTCTTCGTGTTCAGAATACTCATTCACCGGAAAGCTGAAAACATGGCGGCGCTGTTTGGCCTCCGTACAAAAGGCAGAAGAAGAAGGAGAAGGAACATCAGCAGTATGACACGCCCCCTTTTACCTGGGCGACCACATGACCAGGACGTGGTCCCGCCCCTCAGCGCAGGTGATGAAGTTACAATCAGATTGATCAGTTATTGATTTATTCTGAAGGGAATCAATCAACATGAAGTATAAATTAATTTTTTAAACTGATAACTTCATGTTTGTTTTTGTATGGAATGAACTGATAATTGATCACAACTTATTGATCTTCAGGTACACATGTAACCCTCATTTCTTCATTTTTGAATGGGGTTTGGTTATTTTGTTTAACTGTATTTAAACAAACAAAAGTGCTAACAGGGAGCTGAAACTTTTTTTGAAGAAGACATTTTCTGAAATATAATTGCACTTGAATAATCTAATATGTGACTAATTTATCAGATGATTCTAAGTTTCAACAGACTCATATTTGACATTCTCGTGATGTTATCAACCAACAAGGAATCCTAAAAATGAACATTTTCTAGCTGGAGTCTTGATGTTCAGAGCTGCTGTTTGGTGGTTTTCAGTCTGAATACGAGGCGTTCAGTGTTTCTGTGTTTCCTCTGTGTGACGCCACACCTTTGTTTTCCTGCGACCTGATTGGCTCCCGGCTGCAGAGTACTACAGCGTCAGGACAAAGTCTACTGAGCTACAGAGGTCAAACCTGGCCTGACGTTTGTTTTCATGAAACCATCAACAACTTCAAGAGTTTGTTTATTCGACGCATCGATCGGGGAATGCCTCAACTCCCACCCTCCATCGGCCAATCAGAGTGCAGCATTCCAGGTGTTTACAGGTAGAAATGGTGGGGAGGTTCACTGCAGTTCTGCCTTCTGTCACTTCAGGTCAGTCCCCTCCCCAGGAGCCAATCAGACGCTGTTTTGGTTTTCAGAGCCAAACGGATCAATCAGCTAATCGACTCAGAGACATCACCAGGAAAATAATCCACGACTATTCAGAGAGTTTTTAACCAAACAAGGGAAATAGGAACACTTTCCAATAATTAATGATCAATATTTACGTTAGTCGTTGGTCTGTTCTTCTGGAAATCAATAAATTCTTTAAAAAAAAAATTATCAAACCAGTTAGACTGAAACGATTAGCTGATCAACAGAGAGGTTTGTTGAATAATTGAGTCATCATTTCATCTAGCTGCTAACGTAGCAGCAAATGTAGTAGTTAGCATCTTTAAGCTACTGCAGTAGCAAAACCTCTCTTGTGTAGGCTAACATAGTGGCTAAAGCTACCTTAAATATGCTAATGTAACAGCTAAACTTCTCTTGATAGACTAATGTAGCAGCTAAATTAATCTTACTTGGTTAATGTTGTTTTCCTTTTGGTCAAGGCTAACAATATCTTGTTTAGACTAACTTAGCTGCTAATGTTGTAGTTAGCATTATCATCTTTAAGCTACTGTAGCAGTTAAACTTCTCTGATAAGGCTAACATAGTGGTTAAAGTTATCTTATACATGCTAATGTGTAAGGCTAATAGTGTTTGTTTGGGTTCAAGCTGCCAATATCTTGTTTAGGCTAATGCAACAGCTAAATTTCTCTTGGTTATGCTAACATATCAGTAAAGGTTACCGTCATTTAGGCTAGCGTTGTCTTGTTTAGGATAATGATATATTATTTAGGCTAATATTGTGGCTAAATTATAATGTTTCAGGCTAATGCTATCTTGTTTACGCTAATGATATAATGTTTTAGGCTAATGCTAGGCTAATCTTCCACATTCTTCTCAACAGCCTCCTTTCATTTCAGTGCAAATGTGAAACGTCTGTTAAATTCAGCAACAGCTGATCGACTGATAATTAATCAATAATCATTCTGATAAAATACGACGACAATAGCTGCAACATTTTTCACAGTTCTACAGAGGAGACGATTTATCAATAATGTGAATATCGGTTTGATTTAAACTTTTGGTTAAAGACGAATCTGTTGCTATGGACGATGATTAGCAACGGGGATCGGTATTGGTCTGAAGTGACTGGTAATGGATCCCCTATCAATGATCAGGACTTTCAGAACTCTGGTTACATGTGTACCTGTGTGTGGAGGTCATGCGACTTCAGTAACTTTGCATCACTTGTAACAGAAGAGACGAAGATCGACTGGATGCTACTTCCTGTTTGTCCAGGGCGTGCTGGGATTGGTCAGTGGTCACATGGGCGTGGCTCTGCCCCCCAGCTACACGTTGTAGGCCATAGTCCGTCAGGTAAGTCCTTCAGTCTGTTGGGCAGCGGCAGGTCCTGAACCCGCCGTGTCCTGCGGTTGATGGCGATTGCGACTTAGGTGCTGCAGCGACGGTGTGGCGGTATAAACCGGTTTGGTGGCAGCAGCTGCACTGTGCCGTTGGGCGCTGCTGCACACAGAGTCAAGAGTTCGTCGCCGCCGCCTTGTCGCTGGTCCTGGACAGCTGGAAGTAGTGCTCCACCAGGCGGACCACGCTGTCAAACTGCTTCAGCCGCCGGCTTCACCAGTAACCCACACGAGCTCACCAGACTTGAACTTGCCCATGTTTTGTACTCCGATACGCGCAGAGTTTGGTGGTCCCGCCAGAACGTCATAGAGCCGAGATTGGGACAGGTAGTCCTGGCTTGGGAGCTGGTCCCGCACCAGGGAAGAGTTCCCGTCCGAGGCGTCCTGCAGGATCTCTTGGCTTCGTTGCGGTCAGACTCCCCCAGTACCAACACTGTCACCAAAATGGACACCAGAGTCAGTGTCAGAACAACCGGAACACACCGGTACGCATCAATTACACTGTTAGTTTACAGACTGTTAGCTTACAGAGAGTTAGCTTAGAGACAGTTAGCTTACAGACAGCTAGCTTACAAGATATAGCTTTCGAGACAGCTAGCTTAAAGACAGTTAGCTACACCTATATTTGAGGGCAGTTTCGATATAAAGTGGTTTTTATTGCGTGATGAACAGCGAGCTATATAAGGGAATGAACAAAGTTGGAGACACGGTGGCTGGTCGGAGAATACAGCTAGCAGGGCATTGCTTTTGTCACAAGGAATTACCTGCCAGTGACCTTGGGCACCAATGCATGGGAATAAGACAAGAGGGCGGAGAAGAAAATTACATCGATATAATTGAAGAGAGATACTGGAATTGAGAGTGAAGGGGGAGCTGGCCACATGTCTGGAGGATCCATGTTGGAGCCCGGCTGAGGCTGCCATAGTAAGTAGTAGTAGTAGTTAGCTTACAAGATGTTAGCTTTCAGACAGCAAGCTTGCAAGATGTTAGCTTTCAGACAGCAAGCTTAAAGACATAATAGCTACAAGATGTTAGCATTCAGACAGTTAGTTACAGGATTGCAAACTTACAGACCTTACACAATGTTAGCATACAGACTGTTAGATTACATACTTAAGTTTTACGGACTGTTAGCATGGAGACTGTTAGCTTAGCTTGTTTAGGCTACTGGTCGGCGACTAACATTTCTTTATTAAGCTAGTGTGTAAGCAAAAAACATTATCTTGATTAGACTAACAAGCAGATTACATTAATTTTTCGACGGCTAATGTAGCAGCTAACATTAGCTTGTTTAGGCTGACATAAGCAGATTACATTAGCTTGTTCGGCTAATATAGCAGCTATCATTATCTTGTTTAAACTAGTGGTACAACAACATTGTCTTATATTAGGCTAACATTTAGATTAATGAAGAAGCTAAGTTAATCTTGCTTTGACCAATTTAAGCTGACATTATTTTGTTTAGGCTACAGCTTAATAAAGTATCTATCTATCTGTCGTATGTATCTATATGCTAAGCTTTTTTGCTTGGGCTAGCATAGTTGTTTAAATTAGTAGGAGATAAAGTTTATGTTGTTAGTCATGATCATGTTTAATGCTAAAGTTGCAGCTTATAATAGCTTATTAGGCTAATGTAGTGGCAAACAGTTGCCTGCTAAAGCTAATGTAGCAGCTTACATTAGCTTGATTAGGCCAGCGTAGCAGCTAATGTCAAACTTCCTGATTGTTTCTTGCATCAACCAGATGTGAATTCTGCCGTTTGAACGTAACAGAAAACATTTTCTTCAGCTCTGGTTCTGCTTGTTTTCATCCAAACTTCTGTTTCTGCAGTTCGGTAGAGGGAAGCATCGTCTGAAGTCTGATTTACGAGGCAGAAAGCTTTAATTTGACGTATTTTTAAATCCTCTTTATCTGCCAAAACACACAGAGCCTCCAGCTGTTCTGCTCATCTGGAGGCTACCAGAACCAGGCAGGTTTCTAGGAGACTGACCGGTGTTCCTGAGGTCCTTCATGGCGAGGGCCACCCGGCTCTCGTCCACAGCAGAGGTGTTGTCGGCTCGTCTGTCCTCGATGGTGTCCGTGGACTCGGAGGACTGGCAGGTCATTGGAACCGGTCCGGGCTTCAGGCCCGCTGCTCAGACATGAGTCCAGTCTGATTCAATGGCAGCAGTTACCAAAGAGAGGCAATAAAAACAGAGGAAGAGAAAGCCCGTTTTTCTCACACTGGACTCCATTGATTTCAGATTCCAGCTAAGACGCTAAACGCTGTCAGGTGGCTCAGTTTGAGCTTTAAAAAACACAATCAAGACAATAAACAGCACGTCAAATCTTTGAACACCGATTCAATGAAAATGAGAATTATTAATAAAATTTCTACTATTGAGAGTAATTTTAAGGACATTTGTAAAAGAAAAGCTTCTTCTTCTCATAACGGACTCCATTCAAAAATTACCTAAATTAAAAGCAAATTGTTTCCAAACTAAAATAAACCTGATAGAGGAGAAATTCCGAGTTTTTACAAATCAGCAAAAGTCGCCTCTTAAATTCTGCAAACTCAGCAGCAAAAAATTTGGATGTTGGGAGCATTTTGAAGGAATTATTACTGGGGAAAAATGCCCCTTTTCTCTCACCAGACTCATTTTAAAATGAGCTAATTTAAGACTCCAGCTAAGACGCTAAACGGTCTCAGGTTGCTCAATTTGACCTTTAAAAAACTAAATACGGAAAATAAACAACAAATCAAACACTTTAATGCACTTTCAGTGAAAAGAAGAATTACTTTTCACTATTAAAGTATTCGTAGGGAGGTTTGTCAAAGAAAGCCTCTCCTGTTCCTCTCATTACAGACTCTATTCAAAATGACCTAATTTAAGGACAAATTGTTCCCAAGCTAAAAATAAACCTGAACAGAAGAGAACTCTGAGTTTTTACAAAATCAGCAGATTAAACCTTAAATTCTGCAACAATGATTTACTCAGAAGCAAGAATGGGATGTTTGGAGCATTTGAAGGAATCTAAGTGGAAAAAAGGCCTCTTTTTCTCCATTCAAAAATGACCTAATTTAAGGCTGATTAAGACACTAAACGCCAGTCAGGAGGCAATTTTCAGGTTTTTGTTCCTGTTTGTGTCTGAATATATTTAGACTAAATACTGCAACCTCAGTTTTATTTGTGCTTTTTTAATAAAAGAAGGGAACATTTGTGGTTAAAATGTTTTTGATTTCTGACCAGAATCACTCAGATCGGGTTGAATTTGGTCCAAAAACTCTCCTCCATCTGTAAATATTCAGAAAAAACGACAGAGACCTGGAGGAAAATTAAAGTTTCAAGCAGAAAAACTGATTCACGAGAAGGAAGTGGTTTATAATAATTCTGAACAGAGTTTGGTTTAAACGAACCGGTTTTCTCCATTTTAGTGCAAGAAAATCTATTTATTTTAATAACGCGGTCAGATAAGTTGTTTCTTGTGAGTCGAATTTCGGAGCTAAAAGGATGGATTGTTCTCGCAGAAAACCTTCTAGGAAACAGAAATGCAGGAATTTTGACTACAGTTTGGTTTAAAGTGACCAGTTTCTGTATTTTAGCTCAATAAAATCTGTTTTATTCTCAATAATTACTATAATTAGAAGAGTTTTCTTGAACCTTAAACAACAGATTCTTCCCTCTGGACACGTTAATAATTGTGCTAAATAACTAGAAAACTTAAATCTGCAAGAATTTTTTAATAGAATTTGGCGGAAAAGTGAGTTTTTACTGTGTATGGTTGGAAAATCTGTTAGTTTCAGGTAAATAAATGCCATCATCAGAGCCGTCTAAGTTAGGACCTTAATCTGGGTCACAAGAAACTGTTTTAATTACAGCAATTATTGAAAATGAACCGATTTTCTTCCAGTAAAACAGATAACTGATCACTTTAAACCACACTAGATTTGCAAATCCTGCATTTCCTCTTTTCCTGGAAGGTTTTCAGAAGAACAATCTGTCCTTAAGGTCCTAAAATTAGTCATAAGTTGAGTTTAAACGCTTCCAGCTAGTTTTTGCTCGTTTATTTAACAGGAATTTAAAGGTAAACAGCAGTTTTCAGGTTCTAAAACACGGAAGAACTGGAGTTTTGAACTGAAATATTCCAGATTCTGAACAGAAAAAAAGACATTCTGGAGGAGATTTCTCCCAAAATGAGCTCATTGTTTAGTTTTTCCGCAGCCCAGAACTCCTACGTTCTAAAAAAAAAAATTCAACAGAAAACATCCGTTAGCATCGATCTTCTACTGATTAAACCAACTACTGGTGTTTTGTGGTTTATTTGACCTAAAGCTGACAGACTTTCCAAGAATAAACAGTAAAAAATTCACTTTTTTCAGCTAAATTCTCATAAAAATCTTGCAAATCTAAGTTTTCTAGGTATTTAGCACAACTATTAACATGTCAGAGGGAAGAATTTGTCGTTTAAGGTTCAAGAAACTCCTTTAATTATAGTGATTATTGAAAATAAATAGATTTTCTTGCGTTAAATAGAGAAATTGGTTATTTTAAACCAAACTATAGTCAGAATTCCTGCACTTCTATGTTTCCTAGATGGGTTTTTGGTGAATAAATTGTCCTTTAAGGTCCTAAATTAGACAATTCATACCTATAAGTGGCAAATTTTCAACAATAAACAGTAAAAACTCACTTTTTCCAGCCAAATTCTATTAAAAATACAAGTTTTCTAGGTATTTGATCCAACTATTAATCTGTCAGAGGGAAGAATCTGTCGTTTAAGGTTCAAGAAACTCCTTAAATTATAGCAGGTTTTAAAAAATAAATAGGTTTTCTTTCAGAAAAATAGAGAAACTGGTCGCTTTAAACCAAATTCTCGTTAAAATTCCAGCTATTCTCTGTTTCCTGGAGAATAAATCTGTGTTTTAAAGTCTGACCTTAAAGGACAGGTTGTTCTCTTCACATTTATAAACTCAAACTGATAAAATCTGGATTTAGAGGATTTTTAAAAATAACTTTGTTGCTGTTTTTCACCAATTTTCAGGATAATCTAAGGCTTTGGTTGTTTTTATTCTCATGTTTCTTCGTTAAAATGTGGATTTATATAAAATAAATCCAGAAAACAAGAAAAACTGAAGAAATCTGAATTAGAGACAAACTGAAGCCTGGAATTTAGATTTTATTTTAAAGCAAGAAATAAAAATAAGGATAAAAAATACCTGAATTTAGAGCAGAATTATTCTCCGTTTTTTAGATCAAATCAGAACTTCATAGTTTTGTTTGTTTTTTAAAAGATTAAAGATGAAATCCTGGGAATGTTATTTTAAGAAGTCTTTTCTCCACAATCAGAATAAAAGGAAACATTCAAAGTTTTGATTCGCCAGCAGTGTTTACCGGACCTCGGACCGGTTCTGACCCACCTGAGCTTCGGTAACATCCGACATGTCAGACCCGCAGAGGGCTCCGGTACCCGTCCAATCCCCGCTCCGCTCCCCTCGGCTCTCTAATGGCGATCTGAGCACCGAATCCCCAGCCTCGAAGCACCGACCGGCTCCCGTTAACACGCGACTCTGTTAAGGCACCGATCCGTCCGTCCGTCCGTCTGCCGCCGAGCCGCGGCTCCGAGTCCACAGAGAACCGGATCACCGCCGGATCACCGTAAACACAAAGGCAGCATTTCCAGGAAACTTTCCAGGAATACGGTCACGTGGCGCAGGCGGCGACGGATTAAGGTGGACCGACACCACTCCGACCGGTCCCGGTGACGATGTGGGGACCCGGGGTCAACGGGGTGCATCCGGCCCCAGGACAGAACCAGGACCAGGAAAACCAGAACCAGAAAGACAGAAACCAGGACCAGAAACAACTTACAATCCGTCACAATGTCCAGGATCAGAAAACGTTCCCAAAGTGTTCCCAGAAATAATTCTTATCATTTAAAATGTTCCCAGATTGTTCTGCTAGACCAATGTTTCCTCACGTTCTCTAAAATGGCCCCATGTTCCCCCAAAATGTTCTTATGTTCCCAAAACTGCCCTGATGTTCTCCACTAATGTACACATTTAAAAACAAGGGTTCTACATCGTTCTGTCCAACATTTCCCTACCTTCTCAAAAGTGTTCTCATGTTCCACAAATGTTTTCAAGTTCCCTATAATGTTTCATTTTCCACAAAAATCCTCACATTAAAAAAGTTGTCATTTTCCCAAATTGTTCTGTTACCAATGTTTCCCCATGCTCCCAAAGTGTCCTATGTTCCCTAAACTGACCTTATGCTCTCCAAATTGTCATCACATTCTGAAATTCTCCTCATGTTCCCAAATGTCTTAAAGTTCCAACTTTAGACACGTTCCTAGAATGTTTTTTATGTTCCCAAATTGTCTTGATTCTTCCAAAAGTGTTCTTGCAATCCCAAGATTGTTCTCACCTCCCAAAAAATGTCTCATTCTCCACAAATGTCATAGCATGTAATAATGTTCTTATGTTCCCATAAATTCTCCCCATAGTTCCCAAAAAATGTAACATTCCCAAAATTTTAGCTTTAAAATTGTCCTTTGTTTTAAAATGCCCAATGTTCAAACTGCCCTCATGTTCCCCAAAATGTCATCATGTTCTCAAATTTTCCTCATGTCCCAAAAAAATGTTTAAGTTCCCAAACTTTAGTCACGTTCCTGAGATTTTTACGTTCCCAAAAACATCTCAATTCCAAAATTTCCTCTGTTCTTGAAATTGTCCTCATGTTCCCAAATATGTTCCACATTTTCCCATCGTCTTCAGTTTCCTATAATGCGCTTCTGTTCCCAAATGTCCTCATTTTCCTTAAAGTTTCCTCACGTTATCAGAAGGGTTCTTGATGTTCCTATAAATATCTTCAGTTCCAGAAATGCCCTCAGGTTCCCAAATGTCGTCACATACGTCTCCGTATGTTCAGATGTTCCAACAAAGGTCCCCATCCTTCCCAACGGGTCCTTTGTGGTCTCCAAACTGAAGTTATGTCCAAGAAAAGATACCACATTCCTAAAACTATCTGAAGATTCTCAAAATTTCCTTCACTTCTCCAGAATGTTTCGTGTTTCCCAAGAAATGTTCCAGGATTCCCAGAATGTCCTCAAGGATTTTCTTGGTATTTTATTAAACTTCCAATCAAGGACAGTCTGCAGGATTTCATTAAATCAATTAAAGTTCTTCTTCTTCCTTTTCTCCTGCAGTCCACTAAGGTGAGATCAGCTGATGAATAATTTACTTGAGCTAAACATCAAAGAATCTCTGTGATTTCAAATAAAAAAGTCAGTTTGACCTCAGAGGAATTCTTCCTGTTTAAAGTCTGTTTCCTGTTTCAGAGTTTTTCTTTGCTGCTCTTTCATTCTACCGCCTGGTCATCCGCTGCCGTCCTGCTGGTCTCTGCCTCAGCTGCATCACTTCATTAAAAGTTAAAAACTGCAGTAATATTTAAGCACAAACTCCCTCTGGAAACATGTTCTGTGAAATATTTCAACTAAATTTGGAAGCTTGAGACGTTTTAGGACATGGTGGAGAATTTGAGAAAGTGATGACATTTGGAGAACGCCAGGGCAGTTGTGGGAACATGAGAGAACATTTAGGGAACATAAGAACATTTTGGGGGGAACATCAGGACACTTTTGGGAACACAGGACCCTTCTGGGTGACGATTGAGGACACTTTTGGACACTTAATTGAGGCATATATCCTGGGAACGGTAAGACAATTTTTTTGTTTATTCCTGTATTTGATTCATCCTGATCACTTAAATAGAAAAATCTATTTCTATATTCGTATATTTAGTATCCTTCATAATATAATCCTTCATTCAACATTAAATAAGACAAAATTCACACATTCAGGCTAGAAATTTAGTTTTTGTTATGAAAAATTACTGTATATCTATAGATGTGAAGGTCAACATTTAATTATGGATATTTATATCCATAATTATATAAATTTAGCTACTAATACATCTGCATTGTTTTAAATATATTAACATATTCATAAACACAGTTTAGTCTCAGAAATATGCAGCTGATGGATTTCTAATTTATATTTCAGGTTCAGTATCATTTCTGATTTTATTATTTTAAGATCATTTAGCTTAAGAATTAACACAAGGAGAAACGTGTTTTTATACTCACTGATTCATGATATATGTATTATTATTATTCTTATTTTATTGTAGTAATAATAGTAATTATTGCAAATAATACTAATTCTGAAAATAAGAACTAATAATAAAATTCATTATTATTTGTAATTATGATTATTATAGTTATTAGCATTTTCATCAGGACATTTAATAAAAAATAACAATGATTATATTTCTATTGTAATAATAATCATTCATATTTGTATTATTTTATTATAAAATTCTTATTTTCATCATTATTACTATTATGAACAATAATAATAATATTATTGTCTGTAATGAGGTCTTTGTCCTGCAGGAGGCGCCACCAGCTCCAGTGTTTCTGAATGAGACATCATCAGCTTCTTTATTATTTCAGAGATGTGTTCATTATGCCTGCACAATCTGACTGTTGGTTACATATCAAACTTTATTCACTCATAGAAACACTAGAAAAGTCACTCTGTAATGTCGTGTTCCAACATTCACACGTTAAACTCCACTGCACGGCTTCCTGTGGTACAAAACAACAAAAGCTAAAGCGTCACGTCGACTTTTCTCCAAAGAATCCAGGAAGAAGGTCAAGTTCTTCGCCGGCTTCTTTCACAATAAGACCATTTTCTGTCAAAGAAAATCAGGAGGAGAATAAATAAAATCACAGCTTGATCTGATCTGCTTCTGTTTAAATCAAAACACCGAGATTCTAATCCACAGGTTTGAAACATCCCAAAGGTTCCTGAAGGGTTCTGGTACAAACGTCTGCTGAGCCTTGATTGGATGAAAGGTCGATTGTCTGAAGCAGTAAATTTCTACATTTATGGTGATAAAATAATCTTTGTTTCATCCTGTTGTGTTTTCCATCAGTGGGTCTGTTGAGTCTTAGGGTGAACCTGAAAATTACAAAAAATATCAAATCCCTGCTGTCGATTTCAACCACTGTTTGTTTTTAGTCACTAATTTCCATTGTTCAGTCTTTTGTCATTTTTAGTTGCTGTTTTCCTGTCCATTACAGCTACAAATTATCTTCCGTTTCCAGATGCAGTTCTGCCATTTTCTCGTGCTGTTTTTATTCACCATTTTCAGTTTGTTTCTTTGCATCATCAGTCACTTTTAGTCACCTTTCCAGACAACCGTTACCTGTTGCTGTTTGCAGTCGTCGTTAACATTCACTGATTCTGTCATGGATTGTGTCGCTATCAGTTTGTGTTTTGTTTTGTTGGTTGTTTTGTCGCCACGCACAGAAAAAAACCTGTCAAACTGAACTAACTTGATTCATGTACAATCTGTTTTTTGAAGCTGCAGCTCCATTTGTGTCCCTGAACAGTGAACAGAGACAGACTGACTAATGGAAACACAGCTGACTAAAATGAACCAGAATGACCCTTTAACTTTCCAAAAACAAATCCTGTGAATAACTTTAATACACCAGACACTGAGCAGTGACTCAACCCGAGTTAATTCATTTCATTTTAAAATGCTGTTTATAAAAGCTGCTGTGAGGACATCAGAGTTCAGTTTCAGGACTGAATCTGCAGAAGACAAAGAAGAACCGGGACGATGAACATGAGAACTTTGGCACCGAGTGTGAAAAACTGTCCCAGAACAAAGAACGTCTCCAGTGCATCACGGAGGACGTGAAGAGTTCAGTTTTAAGGCACAGTGACGTGGAAAGGACTTCCGGGAACGTTCTCCGTCGCCCACTTCACGATCAGGATGTAGCTGCCCTGTTCCTTCACCGTGTACGTCACAGTTGTACATCCTGCTGCCCATGTGTTTGACGTAGACCTCCTCGCAGGGCGTCTTCGGTCCGTGGACGCCGACCATCAGCATGTTGGTTCCTGCAGACCGAAAACCAGAAACATCAGCAGGCGATAAAACAAACAGAAGTAACCATGCAGAACATTCACATCAAAGTTGCTGAAAGACATGGAAAAAAGAATCAAACTGTTTGTTATATACGTTTGTCCCTTTATTCTAAATTACTGGATTTCAATCCTGGGTCGCCTACAGATGTCAGTTTCAGCTTTCAAGACTCTAAAAGGGATTCAGAACGATACAGAATGTACAGTAATGTAAACAGGGTGTCGTCTGCATAGCGCCAAATATTAATAATATTGCATTTATTGACGATAACACCAGGTCTGCTACTAAATGATTATTTCTGCTGTAAATTTATTTACTTAACCTCATTTAGACAGGGAAATCCCAAGGATTACCAGTTACCAGAAACATCAGCAGGTGATAGAGCACAACAAACCGTTGACATCCATGCTCACCCTGCTTTGCTGCAGTCAACCGTAAACGTGTTCTTCTGACCGACGAAGGCCTTCGATAATCCGGAGACCTCTGGAGACGACTTTACTGGCATCTGAGGAGAAATTTAGGTAAAGGAGGCGAAAGCTCCCCCCATCGACGATGACGACGACTTGGTGACGGTTTCCACGAGAACCGACGATGTTTCGTGTAAACTGTGACCTCCAGACAGGCGAGGACCTGCAGGAGGTTTAAAGAGACAAGTCAATGGAAGTTATTACATTTAAACCTCTGAACGGACACATTATTCATCACTGTAAACTCATTTTGGAGGAAGTCTTTGGTTTTGACAGAATCTGGTTATTTTTTGGAGAAATATGATTTTGATTTTAAGCTTAGATTCGATTCATTTTCCTCAAAGAAGTGTAAAAAAAACAGATATTTAGTTCATGGATTGTCAAAAACCTGGAAATACAACAATTCTTTTTGAGTTTCAGGCAAATAAATTGTGCCGTTTTGGTGACATTTTAAAGACAAACTTGACTTTCGAACCTGCTGGCAGATTAGATGGTTCAAGATACTCTGAAACTGAGAAAAAACATTGTTTAAAACATTTGGAGTTCTGAGGAGATGATGGTTGTAGAAGATGGCAGCTGCAAAGACAAAATGTTAAAGTAAAACTATGAAGAAAAAAAATTTCATTGATTTAGAGGGCTGATGAAGGAAAGTAATGATAATGTTTTAATCCGACTGACCCGGTTCTGTGGTCCAACAACCCACCTGAGACTTTGGCCTTAAAGGGGCTTCCTACAATGTGCTGAGGTCCTCCATATTTGATGGAGATCAGGTAGTTTCCAGGAGCCATCGGTGTGTAGGACACTTTGTAGCCTTCAGGACACTCCTGACAGTCCATCTTCACTTTGGACGGGCCGTCGATGGTCACTGACAGAGCTCCAGAACCGGCGTTACAAGTGTTCACGATGAACTCGGACGGCACACCTGAACAACAGCACAGAACCATTAAAACCATCTTAACGTTCGGATTCAGGGCTTTGACGTGAGGGTTTGTCGATACCTGTGGTTCCTCCTCCAGGCCCGGTCCAAAGGCAGACACCATCCCTGGATCTCCCACCTGACCCGGTTCTCCCACTCGGATCTTGAAGGGGCTGCCGGGAACGTGGCTGCCGTTGAAACGAACGTCTATAGAGTGAATGCCGTTTTCCCTTGGGATGAACCTGATGGCATGCTGATCTGTAGAAACACAAGGGTCCACGTTCACAGTCTTTACCTTCAACAATGTCCTCAACAGATGTTCCTCAGAAAGTTCTAACTACAGGGCAGCATGTTTATTCCATTTTACAACTGACCAGAGTTTTCAGGCAGATTTCTCACTTGAACTGTTTTGTCAAAATAATTTTCTTTAACCCTTTTTGAAGTTTCATTCTTAGTTTTTTAGTTAGAAAATGTTTGTTTCTTTCCTGTAAATTGGTTGTTTTAAATTAGATGACAGCTTCAGTTTTCAAGGCTGTGAGGAGGATTCAGATGATCAAAATACACTTATGTAAAGCATGGTGTCGTCTGCATATAGGTCAATAATAAGAAGTTATTCAGAGATAATATCATTAGAGCTGTAAAAAATGATTATTTCCACTAAATTTATTTAATTAACCTTTATTTAAACGGAAAAACGCTTTGGATATAAATTTCTTTTAGGAAGAGAAGCTGTTTAAAGGTTACAGGAAAAAAATGGTAAAAACTCAACAGACATGAGACGACAATACACTAAAACTAAAGCCGAAGGACATGCAAATAAAATCATACAGGGACTATTTTGACAGGTATTGTGGTTTTTTGGCATGTGTGGCATTTAATGTAAATTTTTACATGCTTTCTTTCCACAAACTTCCAAAAAATAAATCTAAAAACTGACGTGATTTCCAGTCATCAGGATCTACAGCTGTGTAAAGCAGGGTGTCATCTGCATAGCAGCAAATATTAATATTGTATTTATTAATGACAACACCAGGGCTGCCACTAATGGTTATTTCCGTTATAAATTTATTTACTTAATCTTTAGTCAGGGAAACCCACAAGGATTACATTTCTTTTTCAACAGAGACCTGGCCATGAAAAAAAAACTAATTATAAAGTTACAAAATAATTACTCAAACCAATAAATCAATAATGAATATAACAGTTGGAATTTAGTTGGTTCTAGATAATGTGGTGTAAGCATGAAAAACTCAAAAGCAGTGGGCCCAGACTTGAACCTTGTGGTTCTCCATATGTGATTTTTCCTTTTGAATGGGTTGTGAAATAGTACTGGACCCAGATTTGAACCTTGTGGAACTCCAGACACTCTTTTACAAACTCAATCCGTAACTGAGGCTGATATTACTGCTTTGTTTTAGCATAAACTCATTCTGAAGATGGTTGCTGGTTCTTACCGCTGTCCAGCTCGGTGATATAACACTCCTCTATGGCTCCGGACGGTGTGTGGATCTTAGCATCAATCAGCCCTCTGGCGCCGTTCAGCTGAACAGCAAAAGAAGCTTCCTGACCCACTTTCAGACCCATTTCCTGAAGAAGAACCAGGAGGATAAAGAACACAAATATAGGAATTATCTGATTTACTCTGATGTCCAGCTTCTTCCAGGAACACTAACAGATTTATAACCTGGTAAATAACCTGAACAATCTTCTTTAAGTAGAGACAGTTAAATATAGAAAGCTGCAGTTAGAACAGGCACATGAAGACAGAATATAATCCTCAGAATAGCACTGTCCTTCACACACTAATAATAAATCCGTCACCTTTAATATGGCACCAACACATAAGAGGGTTTGTTATGTGAAGATTCAGCTGATTTATTTACATTTAAAGCAAGTTCTAATGGTGTTTTCTCACCTGCAGGCTGGTGATGGTGAGGCGGCGAGCGTCGTCCGACAGAGTGGCGACGGGGACTAAGAAGGGCGAGTCTGGGATGTGTTCATCGTTGAATTTAATGGAAACTTCATAATCACCTGGACAGAAGAATTACAAATTATAAAATATTATAACTTTATTCATCATTGCTGGATCAGTTGTAGTTTTCCAGCAGAAGTGATCACTGTAAAACTGGAGAAACTAAAAACAAACTGATTCTCAGGCAGCTTCTGAAGCAGATCTTTATTTACTACAGACAGATCCTGGAATTAAATGACCAGAATTTAAGGAGACCTTTCATCCTCCATGGTTTAAACACATAAGTCAAAAACCTGATCTGTGTTGGAGTCTTACCAGGTTCCTGAACCACGTAGGAAGCTCCACAGGATCCGTCCTTCCGGTCCTCGAAGGTGATCTCGGCCTTGCTGGGTCCTTCCACGGCGATGGACAAACCTCCAGCTCCGGCTTCTCTGGTCCAGATACTAAACTCAGCTGAAGACAACAGTCAGGTTTATTATAGTGAACCTGCAAAGCTGCAGTTCCTCCAGTGACCACTAGAGGCCGCCTACAAGAAAACTCAACTCAAGTGAAGTACAACGTCAAGAACATCCAGGACTTTGGCTGCAATCCAATGTCCTCACTATATAGTACACAATAAAAATTTTGTGTGTTCAAATACACAGTACGTCAAATGTAGTTTACCAAAGATGCCCAGTTGTCCGACTACATCTGGTTGGATTCTGAAGTATTCTGGCCCACAATCAAATACAACACCTCACAGATTTTCTGGTGGCGCCTTTGACCAAAGTTTGAACTGCGCTGACTATCAGACTGAGATGTAAGGGACTCTAATGAGCTCTTCTAAAAAAAAATTGGTTTTAGGACATACGTATGAGGACGTAACAAAGAACAGAGTACACAACTTGAAGAGAAACCAAAAGGCTAAAATCTGTCTAAAACTGAACATTTCTATCAAAACAATGAGGAAGAAGGTACAAAGAAATGAGAGGATGGAAAACAAACAAAAGGCAGAAATGATGAAGACAAGGAGGACTACACCAAACTCTCCAGCATACCTGGGATTCCCGCCACTCCCCGGTCCAGTCCGGTTCCTCCGGCTCGGACCTTGTGGGCTCCTCCTTCACCTAGCGGTCCCACGGTGAACTGGAAGGGGGAACCAGGGACATGTTGGCCCCGATACTTAACGTTGACGGTGTGAGGTCCCATCTCCTGAGGGATGAACCTGACACTGTAGGTGCTGTCCTCCCTTTGATGATCTCTGCGTCCTCCGTCTTCCCTCCAGGACTCGTCACCTGAGCCGTCATCTCCTGGTTACCTGCCTCACCTGGGAGGAGGAAGACGACGGAAACAGGGTCAGCGGTCAGATGGGTTTTAATGGGGCATGTTCCAAGAAATCAGTTGATTAAGCCTCTTTAATAGACCTTTTCTGGTCCACAGACGAATGAGTCAGTCATTAATTTTTGATCTCAGTCACATGCTTGTGGTTGTTGCACAAAGTTGCACTGTTACGTAGTCTGTTAGCGGAGGGTGGACGGACAGATGAGGAGTTCTGAGTTGAACTGAGGCTGATTCTGGACAAACAAAAGACTTTTAGAGCCTTCAATAGTCACAGTTCCTCTTTTTCTGTAACTGAAGGTTTCTCAGCAACGTTTGTCAGATCTTATATTAATTAACTGAAATAAGGTTTGGAGTTCCTCAGGGATTAATTCAAGGTCCTCTTTTTATTTTACTGTTTGTACAAATATTTGAACTTAAAGTGCCTAATGGTTGTAGAACTCAACTTTTGAAATTTTCCTCAAAATTTTACTCTAAATTATTTAAAAGCAAGTTAACAACCCTTTATGATGATGGAAAAAGTCTTCTCTTTATGTCCTTTATAGACCACAATTATTTGGTACCAGTCATGAGCACACAGTGTTGCCCTTAGATCTTATCGTAGACGACATAAAAGCAGTTCATAACACTGCACGTCCAACTCCAACATCTAGACCTCTATGAACACCAACGTCCAACACATCAGATGACTGATGTTAGAGCCTCAAAAGTTGATGAAATGTCAACCAAAGACTGGATTTAAATAGAAACATGGATCCCTATCACCACCATCGACTGAAAATTTTGCACTTTTCCGTATTCAGGGTGCAAGACTTCAAAGTCTGTCCTCTGTTGGATTCAGTCAATCATGATCTTCTGGAAACTATTCTGTCTATTTGGTGGGAGGCTAAAATGCAAAAATTCACAGTTCTGAAAACATAAAATTCTCAAAATTTAGCCACAATATTTTACAGAACTTCGCTTTGGGTCCAATAAAGAAACAGATCAATAAAATCTGAGCAGAATCTGAGACAATGGAGCGACACATTTCTGGAATTCTGTCTGAACTGACTTATTAAAAGACCTGGTTGGAACAGTAACACAACACTGCCCCCCTCAGGTCAAACTGTGAATTACATCTCCCACCATAATGTTTTTACAGATGAAAACGTGATAATTTCTGACATTTTGACATCAGAACGATGTTAAAGACAAACAGTTTGAGGGACAGCAGGCAGGTTAGAGCTTCACTGAAGGAAATGATTGAGTTAGCGGGTGTTAAGATGACTCCAGGGGTAGAAGAACAAAGCAAGACTCTTCCACCACCACACCACTGCACCACTCTGGTTAACTCGTTAGGAATCCACTCCAACACACCGTCCTGCAGTGGCGGTCGACTGCCGGCCGGCATCCCACTGAACCCGCCCAGACTCTCCCGACCCAGGAAGTCTCCAAAGACGTCCCTGAACGGATCTCCTCCGACCTGAGTGCTCTCCTCCACCCGGACCTCCCTCTTGGTCTCTCCGGCCCGGGTCTTGCTGATCTCGGTCCGCTCGGTTCGGGTGTAGGTGTGGCTGCTTCGGGTAAAGGTCCGGGTCAGACGCTCCTGAGCTGAAACCATCTGAAACCAGTTCCCTAAGACCGGAAAAGAAGCAGGAGGAGGAGGAGGAGGAGGAAGAAGAGGTGAAGAGGAGGAAGCAGGGAGGACAAAACAGACAGGTAGAGGAGGAAGTGATGTCACAGCTCACCTGGGATTTTGAGGCTGAGGTCACAGGTGCTGCCGATGGTGGCGATGGACGGAGCCTGACGCTTCCTGGTGATGCTCTCCTTCATCCGGCCTTCACCAAACACCTTCACCGTGAACGGGCTTCCTGTTAATGCACAAAAATCATGAAAATTAACCAGAAAAGTGAAAGATAAACGAGTCCAACAGCCAGAAACACAATGCCGAGGCTGTCTACTTTTATCCACGGGTCAGAAATCACCAAAATCACACAATTCATCAGCCAGAGACTGTAAAAACGGAAAGAATTGTAAGATTTTTACAGTTTCCAACAGCCCTTAAAAGCATCACGTTTGATGTGATGATTCATGATGAAAATTTACAGAAAAAAAAACTATAATGAGATTTAAGATGACAGAAGGGAGCCAAAGACAAAATTTGAAAAATACGTAGAACATCAAACTGTGGCAAGAAGACACAAAACAGGAAAAATGAGATGAAAAACAAGAAACAAATAGATGCAAAATAGAAAAAGCAAGACAGAAATTGACAAATGAGATGTGAAATAAGACAAAAGAAGTAAAAAGATAAATCAGACATAAAACAAGAAAAACGAGACTCAAAACAAGATAGAAGAGATGTAAAGCAACAAAAACAAGACATAAAACAAGAAAAAATAGATGTAAAACAGACGCTTAAAATAAATGACGTAAAACAAGAAAAAGTAGACAAAACAGGAAAAACGAGATGTAAAACAAGAAAAACACTTTCAAATTTGAAATCCTTAGTTCCAAATTTATCTCTAAACTCTAAAAAAACATGTCGTTTGAATGTTTTCTGATGACATAAATCTTGCAATCGCTGCTGTTCGTACCTGGAACGTGTTGGTCAGCAAACTTGATGTTGATGATGTAGTTTCCAGGTTCTGTTGGACAGTAGGTAACTTTACACGTCCCGTCCTCCACGTCCTCACAGTTAATGTCCACTTTACTGGGACCTTCGATGGACAGACCCAGACCTCCATACCCTAACAAACACATATAAACGGTTAGAAGACTAAACATCCATCAGGTTACAGGTGTGATGAAGGTCTGAATCCTCACCAGCGTTTCTGGTGTCCACGATGAACTCGGCCACCTCGAAGGTGTGTCCTTCTACCAGGCCCTGGCCATAAACCTTCACCTTGCTGGCGTCTCCGATCTCCGACTGGCCCACCATGATCTTAAACGGACTGTTGGTCACGTGTTTGCCGTTCTTCATCACGCTGACCACGTGTTCGCCCACTTCCTTTGGTGTGAAGGAGATTCCTGGAGACACATGACCAGACAAGTAGAACGTATTCTGGTGCCTAATTTTGGATTGTTTGGAGAATTTAATCAAAGGCTTCCCATCCAAACAAGACACAAAACAAGAAAAATTAGATGTAAAAGAAGAAAAATTTGATGTAAAACAAGAAAAACGACACAAGAAACAATAAATGAGACATAAAACAAGAACAATCAGACAAGTAGTAAGAAAAACAAAACGGAAAACAAGATAAACAAGACGTAAACTAAGAAAAATGAGACGTAAAACAAGACAAATAAGATGCAAAACAAGAAAAATGACACAAAACAAGAATTACGACATTCAAAATTATCTTGTTTTGAATAAAACAAAGCAAGAAAAACAAGACATGATACAAGAAAAAGGAGATATAAAACAAGAAAAAGGAGATGAAAAATAAGAAAAGACAAGACACAAAACAAGAATAAGGAGATTCAAAACAAGACAAATGAGACGTAAAACAATAACAAGACATAAAATCACAAATGAGACAAAGAAAATTAGATGTAAAAGAAGAAAAAGAAGACACAAAACAAGAAAATGAGATAAAGTCAGGACCCACGAATCCCAGATCAGATCCAAGTCCTGAACTTTGCCTTTCCAGTCTGTATGAAGTCACTATTAGTTAACTTCACTGCAGAACATTCATTGGATTGACTGATTGTTTTATTGATCGTCTAAAGAATACTGATGTTAGAACTACGATTATTCAATTGCGATGGGCATTGTGGGAGTTTAGCTAGCAACGGGCACCATGACAGAGACTTCTGAGGTTCATGGATTCGATCCAGAGCTCACAATCCCAAGATAGAGAGTCTACTAGGATAAACAAATACTGTCTTACATATTGACTGATGTAACCGAGCCTTAATCACGGTGAGAATTGTTAACTATTGGGATATAGAATAATGTCTGCTGTTGAATAACAAGCCTAAAAATGTCTTCAGCCTGATGGGCGCAACAGAAAAACCTGAGACGGAGGTTCGATTTGGTCCAAACTCAACCAAAGTATGATGCTGATCGTGAAAGTGAAACTAACCGATGTGCCTGTTGGGAAGCCTCTTCAGCAGACAGGGTTCCTCGTTTCCAGACGGCGCTCTGATGGTCGCTGTCAGGCTGCTCAGGTCTGTTTCCGTGATCTTTAAGGACACGTCTGTTGCCGTGCCGACGTTGAGCTGCGACGTCCTCATGGAATCATCACCTGGAGATCGAACATGACAAAACAGGAAAAACCGGCTCAACTTTTGGTCTTTTAGTGAAAAAAATGAAGTGATGCTGTTCAAGAATACAAAATAATATAATGACAAAAAGCAATTTAGTACAGTTTTGTGAATAAACAGAAAAAAAGCATGGAATGTGGAGACTACCGAAGACAAATTTCAGATTCGGGGTTAGCAAAAAGAAATGAGTTGACTAACTTTAAGCAGAGTATAAACAAATAACTGGAAAAAGGCACTGAAAGCAAAGCTGTACTATAAAAAACTGTCCACATTTAAGTGTACAAAAAATGAGTTAGCATTTTGGGGCGTCATATGAAGATAAAACAGAGTATCATCTGCATAAAGTACTGTATATGTAATGCTTATGTTACTTTGCAGAAGCATTTACAAAAACATGAAAGTGTTTAATGAGTGTTACTGGAATAAGTTTAAAGAAGAGATGCTGAACTCTGTCAGTTTGATATCAGGACAAATACTGACCAATCAGATGAGGTTTATTTTCAGTTTTCTGTTCAGGTTTGTTTAATAAACTGCAGATAATCCTTATTTTATGAATATGTGAGACCCGATTAAATTAACAGAAGCTTGTACTTCTCAGTAAAACTAGCTGGATAAACAAAGTCCGGTTCTAGAAAGAAGAACTTCACGCTGTGAGTCATCGTACCCGTGATTTTGGCGGTGAACGGGCTGCCGGGGATGTGTTTGTCATCAAACTTGACGATGATGTTGTAGTCTCCAGGTGCAGTGGGCAGGTAGGACACCGTACAGGTTCCATCTTTGTTGTCTTTACAGTTGATTTCTGCTTTGGACGGACCTTCGACAGCCAGAGACAAACCGCCTGCAGAGAGACGGACCAAATATAACTACGAAACATTCGTTTGTTTTCTAAAGCAAGACTTTTAAAAGTCTATCAAACACAGTTTTTTAGCTAAAGCGTTGCACCAGCTAACATTTATTCAATGAGCCTGAACTGAGTCTCCTCTAATCAACAGTCTATATTCAGGACAGTTGGAGAGTTTGATACCTTCTCCGGCGTCTTTAGTGACGATGGTGAACGTCGCTGGTCGGTTCATGGTTCCATGGCTCAGACCGGGTCCGTACGCTGTCACATGACCGCTGTTGACGGCATCAACGTAGAACTGCAGCGGACTTCCTGTAACACACAGAAGAACCTCTGATTTAATGTGATGTGACTTCATTAAAAGTAAAACATTTCACATAAACGGGACATTTTTCAGGTCAGAAAAGAGTCTGATTTACCCTAAAGTCCAACTGTTTGCTGATGACACTCTACTGCCCCCCCCCCAGAATACACAAACTGAAGCTGTTGGTCTCCCTGGATGTGTTTGTTTATTTGGATGTTTTTTGTTTACCTGGGATGTGGTTTCCATCATATTTGATGTCCATCTCGTGCAGACCTCGTTCAGTCGGAGAATATTTCACCGTGACGGTTCCGTCTTTGTTGTCAGTGATGTGAGGATGAGCTGTTCGACCGGACGGCATTCGCACTTCACCTGGAGGACAAACAATAAACACAAACAAATAAACACAAAACAAACAAACAATAAATCACAAGCAATTAACACAAACAAACAAAAACAAACAACAAAACATGAACAATAAAATAAACACACAAAAACAGCAAAACACAAACAATGAAACAAACAATAAACACAATCAAACAGAAACAACAAAAACAAACAAAACAATGAAATGCAAACAACAACAAAACACAAACAAACACAAACAATAAAAATAAACGTTAAACACAAATGATGCTTAATTACTCGCAGCTCTGAGGTTTTGTTCAACAGAAAGACTTTTCATGGCATCATATTTTATTTTCCACATTTAGATTCAAACCATCACTGAATAAATAAACTAACACTCTGCCGTGGTTCTAAATCTGAGGTTCAGGGCCTCTAATGGGTCCCTGAGATAAACCTGAGGGGCCACAAGATCTGAGATTCACGTTGCAGACATAAATATGAAACCAGCTCCAGCTCTGTTTAATGACAGTCACATTACTGCATCACACCAGTTCTTTACCTTAAAGAACAGGAATAACGTTCCTCATAAAGGTGTTCTTCTTACCCGTGATCTCTCCTTTCTGCACCGTGAACGGAATCACCAGACTGAAGGGTCGCAGCATCGACTCCAGACCGTCCACCGGACTGATCGGATCATCGGTCGCCTGAACCGGAACCACAGGAGGAGGTTAGTGACGCAAACTGGGAGAACTGGGAATTCATCCAAAGAGGAGGGAGGGAGGGAGGAGGCTGAAAGGACCAGTTCAGCTCTCACTGGTCTGAAACCAGTAAAACCAAGTGTCTGAGCTGATCTGGCATAGAAGCAGACTGATCTCTTATAAAACAAAAGAGTAAATAAAAAACAAGAAAAATGAAAAATAAAACTGAAAAGATAGATAAATAAAAAAAGAAACAAAAAAATTATACAAATAAAACCAAAAAGAAAGATTAAAGAAAAAATTAAAAAAATAAACAGTAATAAAATAAAACAAGAAAAAACGACAAGGTCATAAATAAAATAAGAAGTAAATAATACAAATCAGATTTGAGATAAAATAAAAAAGCAAACAATAAAAAGATAAAACAAAATTAATAATAAATTAAAAAATTAAATTAAATCAGAAAAAATAAAATCAAAATGAAAAATCTGAAAATAAACAACAAATAAACTAAATAAAATTAATTTAATACAATAAAATAAAGAATGAAAAACAAACGAAAAAAAGGGAAATGCACCACAAAATAATAAAAAAATAAAAAATAAAAATAATTAAAAAATTGAAATCATAAAATTAAATTTAGGTAAATAAATTTAAAATAAAAAGTGTCTCTGGGCTCTGGTCCAGATGTTGAAACATCAGCTGGTAGAAATCAGACTGAATTAGATCAGAACCTCCAACATGCAGATGAAACGAGCAGCTTCATGCTGAGAAGAATCCATAAGTTAATTAAATTAATCTGGGTTATTATTGAGTAAGAAAAATACAGCAGCAGAGAAACAGAAGAGAAGAAACAACACAAATCGGAATATTTTCACCAATTTACTGTAATTTTGAGCTTTTTTGGAGGAAGTTGGTTAAATACGGATAAAATCTAACAAAATCAAAGAAACAAACACTAATTTGCAAATTAACGGTAAATAGTATGCAAAGTGACCATAAAATGACAGTTTTAGTGCATTTAAATCAGCTAAAATTAGGATTATCTCACAGATATTTGCGATTATTTTCACTGTTTTTACAGTGTTTGGATCTCATGGTGTTCTGCGGTTTATAAAGTGTTTTTCTGGCATCTTCACAAGTTATTCTTTACAGTGCATGAATAGAAAACAGTCTGAAGAAACAGAAAACAGTCCGAGTAAACAGAACAGTCTGTAAGAACAGAAAGAAACAGTCTGTCAGAAGCAGCAGGTAAGCATGAGGTGATAAACTCTGGTACCCATGGAGGGGAGAAGAAGTTCTGCTGTAACTGAAGCTGGTCACATGGTTCCTCTATTATTGGGACGCTTTCACTCGCCTGACGGGGAACAAGGTGCAGGAAACAAACAAACAAGTAAACAAACACTCAAAGGCACAACAAACAGCCAGAACCTCGGATGGACTGAACTTTTGGACTTTTCAAAGTTAAATGAAGACACAAACATGGATTCAGGAGGTTTAAATGATCAGAATTTTAAAGGGAAAAACATTTCTGAGTAATAAAAAGAAAAAATAGAATCCCTTTCGAAGTCTAAAAAATAAAAAGGGGATCCATAAAAAAAGCAAAATAAAACAGATATATAAATACTACATTAAATTATAAAATCAAGTCATAAAAACAGAGCAATAAATACATTTTACCAAATAGAATAAAAACAAAAAATAGCAAAATAAAAACAAATAAATTGATGAAATAAAAATTAAATAACCAAAATGAAAATAAAAACTAAAACACAATAAGATAAATCAAGAACCTAAAAACAGATCAAATAAAAATAAAGAAAATAATACTAAATAAAGGGGTAAAAAAAATCCCATTAAAGTCCTTAAACTGTTCAGGAAATCCATATAAAACTTGAATCACTTCACTGATAATGAAAAGAAATCCAGTTTTTTTTAGGAATAATCTGAGAATTAATTTCACATATTTAAAGATTTATTGTTTTCCAAATGCAACAGCTGTTTTTCATGCCAATGCTTTTGTGCCAATGTTTGGTTATAAAACACACACTGAGCTACACAACATGCACAGTTAATACTATTAAACGGTTATTGGTCTGAAGGTCCAGTGGTTCCCTGATGGAATCGTACCCCTGAAATGTAAAAGATTGACTCCATGACATCACAATAATCCATCAGAAGTCTTCAATTCAGGTTCACCAACAAGGAGTTTACTGAACTTTAGACAAGCGAAGGAATAAAACAGTCCTGATATAAAAACGGCAAAGACGTGAGGATGAGAACCACTGAGCTTCAAACCAAAAAAACAAATAAAACTAGACAGACCAGATAAAACAGAACAAAAACAAACCAAATAAACTGAACCAACCCGAAGCAAACATACACAACCAACCTACCTCAAACCTACTGAACCCAGACAACCTACCCAACTAAGACCAACCAAACCATCCCAGTTCAATCCAACCCTCCAGAAACCTACCCAACCAACCCAAACTAACCAAAGTACCAAGCCAGCCTACCTAATCCAAAGCAATCCAACCAATCCTGTCTAACAAATCATCCCAGTTCAATCCAACTCAACCCCTCTGAAACTTATCCAACCAACCCAAATCAAACATAGTCCCCATTCCAAACCTACTAAGCACAGCCAGTCTTCCTAATCCAAACCAATTCAATCGAAGCAAATTATTGTACGCAACCAAAACCAATCAATAAAAACTACCCAAAATGACCAAACCCACCCAACAAAACCAACCCTCTACAACCTAAACCTCTCCAGTCCAACTTAACCAAAACTAATCCAACCAAACCTCCTAACCAACCCGTCCGCTGACTCACCACCACGTGGAAGGGGCTGTTGGGGATGTTCTCCCCTCCAAACCGGATGGTGATGACGTACTTCCCGGGTTCTGGAGCCGTGTAGTAAATGTCGAAGGTTCCGTCGGCGTTCTCCACCACGTCCACATCCAGCTCCGCCCCGTCCGGCGTCGACACCTTACAGGTGACTTTACCTTTCCCAGCAGCCTTTGCGTCCACGGTGATGACGGTCTCCTCTCCGATCTGGATGGTCGGGCCGATACCTGAACCTGACAAGATGGATGCCGTGTTTCTGAAGTGTTTTAGGACTGGACGACAATCATCAGAGAGAATAAACTTAATTTCTGACTTTATTTTCTGGTTTTATAGTGACTTGACTGTTCAGGGATCAGATTGAGGATGACAGAGACAACAAATGAGAAACAGCTTTTTAGCTAACTGATGGCATTACAACCAGTTTCCATTCATATTTTGCTCAGTTGTTCATCAGACAAACAGCAGGTGGAGCTAATTCTCCAGTCGGTAGCTTTAATGTAGTATAGAAGAAGACACGACACCATTAAAAGACAAACATTATTTAAACCAGTAATTCATAAAAGTATTTGTTTTTAGAACTTCCTATTTTACTGAAACTTTTTCTAAGCACAAAAAGCAGAATTTTCTGTTTCTTATCCGGGTTTTATCTTCATGTTTTATCTTATTGTTCTGTTTGACTGCATTTGTAGTTTCTGTTTTGTAGTAAAGCCTTTTTCTTCTTGTTTCTTATCTTAATTCTTATATTTTAAGGTATGGTATTGACATGAGTACGTGATTTTGATTAATATGTCTTAAATGAATATGAACATCTAGTTTAATGGTGGTCTTAAAAACATGGATTGGAAGTACAGGATTTATGAAAAAACTAAAATCACAGTTTGTTTTGACATACACTGTTCAGAATTTACAGAAGTTAAAGTGGTTTTGTGTGATTGATTCTTGAAGGAAATCCACTGAACACTCACCAGGTCCATGTCCTCCGATCGACACTGCAATAAAACAACAACACAATCAGTGACTAACAAGTGGTGAAGTCTGACTGGTGGATAGAGAATCGTGGGTGGAGCCTTACCTGTGACCAGACACTTGCTGGCGTCTCCAGTTGGCAGGGCGTGGATACGGTAAGGCGAGTACGGGATCTCGTCTCCGCCGTATTTGATGGTGATGGTGTAGCGTCCGGTCATGTCGGGTACGTAGGACACCGTGTACGTCCCGTCGCGGTTGTCTCGGATGTTTGCCTTCTTTGGTTTCCCCTCCGGATCCTGAAGATGAGAAGGAAAAGTTAATGGTGGTTAATGTCAAAGACGTTCTACTGATCATCACTGGACTCTACCATCCGCCATCGACAGAAACACTAAAATTAGCTGTGACGTTTAGTGGGCGGAGCCTGTTTAAGCTCAGTCAGTGCAGCAGCGCCCCCTACTGGGTGGAGTCTGTTCAAACAAACCCAACTCTCACTAGCTACTTAAAACCCCAAATTCTAAAAACATTCTGAGAAAGTTCCAGTCATGTTTCTGTATAAACTTGTTTGCCGATGACACTGCTTCTAGCCCTAATTGTTAAAACATGTATTTTAGTGTTCTTCCGTGGATTTATTTGACACCCACATGCATTATGTTTATATTAAAGTATAAATAACGGCACTTTAAAACTCTAAATATTTTCTTCCCACAAAAATGTACATTACATCAGTTTTTGTTCTGTACATATGACAATAAAACGTTGGTTTATATGCTAAACAGTTTTAAATATATTGTTTTCCATCAATAAATGTGCTTTTTGTATCTCCTAGTTTCAAGCAGATAAATAAATTGATTTATGTTTATACATTTAGTTTTGCATGTGCCTTCTTTAATTCAAGTCACTACTAGTCGCTCTGGGAGGTTTTTCTTGTTAACATTATTCTTCTAAAAATGCTCAGTATCCTCAAACTCATTACTATAAAACTCAGACTTCTGGATGTAGCTCTTTCATTGTGTGGTGATAAAACTGGGAACAGCATTTAATAGCAGGTGTAAAACTGTTGTCTGTGCAGCAGCGCCCCTTGCTGTATGGACGTCCTGGTTTGTATTGTACAAACGCAGCTCTCAGAATTACTAGCAGCTTAAAAATATGTGAAAGTTTCTACTGTGGAGTAAAAAGCTGGATGGCTGCTGATGGTTTGAGAGCAGTGGTGTCACCAGCACTCACTGGTCATTCCATATAAAATCAAACAAATCTGGAAATACGGTTCTCCCATGCAAACATTTACTCTCATACTATGAATATTTTCAGAGCTACAACCCCATTTATAGCATGGTGGTAATGTTTGCATGGTTTCATTAAATATACTAAAGTTCCAGTAGATAGAAAAAGATCAGATTCAGGGCGGAGAACTGATTTTTCATGGAATAACCCAGTTTACGGTCACACAGGATCTAACTATTCACCGCAGCAGAGGATGGATGGATCAACGGATGGACGTTTACGGAGCAAACAGGAAGCAGCTGGTTAGTTTAGAGCTAAACACCACATCTGCCTGTTAGCTCATTAGACAAACTGATAGTCAGCTCACATGTGGACCACAAGGGGGAGGCAGAGGGGGTACAGGGAAGTGCTAATTCTATCCATTCTCTATACACCGCTTTATCCTCACTAGGGTCATGGGGGGTGCTGGAGTCTATCCCAGCTGACTCAGGCGAAGGCAGGGGACACCTTGGACAGGTCACCAGTCTGTCACAGGGCTGAAATACTAATTCTAAGAGTTGAAATGGTTCCTGCTGATTTCTGTCATCTGAAAATCAGTTTCAGTCCAAGAATCTACCAGGACTGGTAAAAGGAGTCATAGTACCATTGATCAGGAGGTCTAGAAGGAGTCATAGTTCCACTAATCAGGAGGTCTAGAAGGAGTCATAGTACCACTAATCAGGAGGTCTAGAAGGAGTCATAGTACCACTAATCAGGAGGTCTAGAAGGAGTCATAGTACCACTAATTATGAGGTCTAGAAGGAGTCATAGCTCCACTAATTATGAGGTCTAGAAGGAGTCATAGTTCCACTAATCAGGAGGTCTAGAAGGAGTCATAGTTCCACTAATCAGGAGGTCTAGAAGGAGTCATAGTACCACTAATTATGAGGTCTAGAAGGAGTCATAGCTCCACTAATTATGAGGTCTAGAAGGAGTCATAGTACCACTAATCAGGAGGTCTAGAAGGAGTCATAGTTCCACTAATCAGGAGGTCTAGAAGGAGTCATAGCTCCACTAATCAGGAGGTCTAGAAGGAGTCATAGTACCACTAATCAGGAGGTCTAGAAGGAGTCATAGCTCCACTAATCAGGAGGTCTAGAAGGAGTCATAGTACCACTAATTATGAGGTCTAGAAGGAGTCATAGCTCCACTAATCAGGAGGTCTAGAAGGAGTCATAGCTCCACTAATCAGGAGGTCTAGAAGGAGTCATAGTTCCACTAATCAGGGCTGCAGTGGTCTTTGATGCAGAAACCCAAATCATTAGAGGTTGCAGGTGATTTTTGAGGGTATTAAATGTTGTTTTACGGGGATGAGGAGGCAGCGAGGGAGGTGAGGTTAGATGTGAGACGAGGTGAAGCAGGGAGGTGAAGGAGGTGAAGCCTTACGAAGCCTCTCCTCAGAATACTGAAGGGGATGGTTCTCTTTACTATATGAGTCTCCCAAACCCTCCTGCCCCAGTCCTCCACAAACACCGAGGCCTCGCGCCTGCAGCCGTCCGGACCCTGCAGCGACAGCAACAAGCCACGGCTCGGTTTCATTCACAGATATAAACAGAACAGCAGCAGGAGGCTGGAGGGGGAGGCCAGGTGAGGCTACACCGCCTCCGTTACCTGCAGTCAAAGTTTAGGGTTTAGTGAGGCTTCGTTATCGGCCTCACTAAACCCTGAACACTGACTTCAAGTGAAGGAAGCTGAGGCCTGGATGGTACAACAAGCCCAAAGTCATGAAACCTCCACCAGCTGGGATGATTGTTGATTGTAGCATGACTGCAGGGTTATCTAGACGGCTAATTTTCAACCTCAGACAGCTGTTAAATTAGCAACATTAATTAATTAAAAAATACCCCATAACAGTCCATACAAAATAATTTTACACACAAAATATACAAAACAACAGTCGATAGGTTAAATCAGATCCCTTAAACTCTTTCTGCAGCGCCCCCTGCTGTGAGGATGATGCTTTCTGCAGTCTGCAGTGTGAAACGCACATAAAAACCTTAAATCTCAACCTGGAGTCTGGTTCACTGCTAGACGGGAAGTGAGATTTTGATTGGTTCTTTATGGTTCTCAGTAGATATAACATTTATTAGTGCAGCATTGGGGTGTGAGGACATTGACATGATACAAAAATACATCATCACAGTAAGGATGTTCTACTTTTAACGATATAGCAGGATTTTTTATGAAAAACATTCTGTCATCTGAGGCCTCAGCAACATCTTGAAAACATTCAAATGTTGGATTGAGAATGTTCGTCCTTTTTCAGGTTGTTCCACTAAACTTTGCAATTAAAATGTTACGTCCTAATTAACTTTTGACCTCATAGAAACATTATTTGAACCAACCACTGAGCTTAATACGTTCTTTCAACATTAGACTTCTCAGGACTTCTGGACAGGAAGGGAGATTTTGGTTGGTTCCTTATAGTTCTCAGGGTTGGTGCAGTACCACATCAGGACTATGTGACTCACCAGTATCTGGACGGTCAGCAGACCTTCTCCAGCATCTCTGGCGTCGATGGTGAACTCAACCGGCAGACTGGCTGGAACCCCAGAAGCGTTCAGACCTGGACCACTGGCCCGGACTTTGCTAGCATCGTGAGCAGGTAATGTCTTGATCTTGAACGGGCTGAGGGGAGATGGTTTGAGAGGTTAGAACTGAGTTATCAGGAACAGAAGGACTTTCTGTTCCTCTAAAGTCTTCAGTACCGACCTGCGAGGAACCTCCTGGTCGGCATACTTGACGCATACCGTATATGGACCGTCATTGGTGGGAGTGTAGATGACGGTGTGAGTACCGTCGCCGTTGTCGGTGATGCTGATTGGTTCAGCCACACCTGAAGACAAACCAGAAGTTCATAATGAAACAAAGACCACAAAGCGGCTTCATGAATGTATACAGAGACTAAGGACAGCACCTGGTCCAGTGGACGCAAATATAATCCAGTTCCATTCTGCCTCAATTCACTGAGTTCTCCATGCCTGACCATCTTCAATTTGATGTTTTTTTTAGTTTTTTTAAGTGGTGAGTAATGTTTGAGGTGATCATGTGAAACCTGGGCTCATAGGTAACAGTTTTTGAGTTAAAGGTTCGTAAAGCAGTTGGGGTCAGATCAGTTTGCTGTTTGAAGTCATAACCTGAGAAATAATGTAGATTAAGTCCCGAAATTGTGCAGGTTCATTGATACGTAGATATGGACTTCCACAGTACAACTCCACCTTGATAGAACAATGCAAGCTAGATGACAGTTTAAATTTAGTCAAAAAATGTCCATGTTTGTGCCCTTTTTCCCCCTAAGGAAGTTTCTTGAAACATCTTTAAGAACGTTAAAAGAAGTCCAGTTGCCTTCTACCTAGGAACTTGGGTCTGTATGAATCCCGAACGCCTCAAGTTGTAATGAGTCAACAGAGGAACCCTACAGGTATAAGAAGACAGTTCAGGGTTGTTTCCTGGTTTTACCTGTTGGTCCGTAGAGTTGGACCTCCAGAGGAGCTACTCCAGCCTTGCTGCTGTCCACGGTGAAGGTCTGAGGGACATGAGCTCGAACCCCACTTCCAAGACCAGGACCTGAACACCTCACCTTACTGGGATCAACCAGCTCTCTAACTGGAACACGAAATGGACTCACTGCAAGACAAATAGAAGATCAATGAACTCTAACCCAAACCTACCACTCAGACATTTTACTGCTATCTCCTACTTGGGATTGGTCGGCCTCCGAAGGTGATGTTGACGTCATATTCTCCAGGTGTGAAGGGGATGTACTCCACACTGCAGCTGCCATCTTTGTTGTCCTTACATGACATCTTTGCCTCTGATGGTCCCTCAATGGCCAGGCCAAGACCTCCAGTGCCAGCACCCCTAAGGACGAAGTAAAAAGAAGGTTTTTGAGTGAACTTAAAGGGGAACTTTGGTTTATTTCAACCTGGGGTCTGTTTTCATATGTCATTTCATACATGTGAGTGATGGAGAAATGAATTGTCGACATAGCTCCAGTATTTAGCCAGTCAGGCAGCTTAGCAGCTCAGCTAGCAACTCAGCTAGCAGCTCAGCTAGCGAAAAGTATGGGGCAACTTGCCCCCCCGCGTCAAAGTCCAACCTAACGTGCTTTTTGCCCCACACTGACCGGCTCGGATAGTCTCAATGAGTGTCCCACAACACACTAGAGATGAGAAGTGAATGAAAACCTCCACATTACTTGGCGATCGCTCTTTGTTGTGGTCTGTATCTAAAGCTCAGGACGCTAAAAAGCAAATCTCGTTCTGAAATCGTGCGATAGCTCGCACCAAAACCGGTGTTTTGTTGTGGGACACTCGTTGAGACTATCCGAGCCGGTCAGTGCACGTTGGGGCAGACTTTGACGCGGGGGGGGGGGGGGCAAGTTGCCCCATACTTTTTGCGAGCTGAGCTGCTAGCTGAGCTGCTAAGCTGTCTGCCTGGCTAAATACTGGAGCTATGTCGAAAATTCATTTCTCCATCACTCACATGTATGAAATGACAAATGAAAACAGACCCCAGGTTGAAAAAAACAAAGTTCCCCTTTAAGACTCAACAGTCAAAGACATTGAAGGTACTGGAAGGTTGATGCTGCATGAATAAACCGAGGGAATCTACCTGGTCTCAACGGTGAAACGGTTGGATTTGTTCACCAGTCCTTCTTCCAGACCCGGACCGTAGGCTTGGACTCGAGTTGGATCACAACCCTCTATCACGGAAACCTTGAACGGACTGTTGGGAACCGAAACCTCATCGAACAGGACCTCGATCAGATGCAGACCTGGAGACGGATGGAGCCGTTAAGTCAGAGTCCATCAAGCTACCAACAATTTTAGCAAAACATTCGTGTTTGTGGTTCCTGAAGACGTTTCAACTTCATCCCAGAGCTTCATCAGTTCTAACTCACCAGTGGGTAGTTCCAGGTATTTATTCTGAGTCTCACGTCATGTGACTAACTTACTGTCAATGGCCAAACACTGACATGACTCAAGGTGTTATCGGTGGTAAAATTGCCTGGGGAGGAATCAAGGCTATAAGTACCTGATAAGTGGAGCCATGAACACCAGAGGAGTCGACCTCTGCTGGTTGTTAAAGACTTTCAAACATGAATCCTTTAGATGGTGTCTTTGGTAGCAAGTTAGCATTTTACTCACTAGCCACAAGAAGCTCTTTTAAATTTGGAGCGATTTCTATCACTTTTTCAGTCATTTTGGATGTGTTGGAAAACATAGAAAATGCTGGAGTGACTATCAACAGGTCTGGTAATTCTGAACGAATCTGAATAAATTCTGAGTAATTCTGGACAAATGTAGAATCATCTTTGACAGTTGTTGAATCATTTTGGACACTGGATCTACTGGATGTAGGCCTTTGATGCAGTTAGCTAAATATTCAAAAGGGTCATTTCTGTTTCCTTTAAAATGATTCTGGTAAAAAGCCTACTGTTTTTGTTTTAGCTGCAGGGAATTTATGTTTATTACCTCCCATTAAATTCAATTTCCCATATCTCTACAAAAGAATCGAAAAAGTTAGCAGGACATTTAGCTGCAATAGACAAAAGAATTCTTCTTTAAAGAAAAAAATGAAATTACTCTTTGTTCATTTTAACTCCCCTTTTTATTGTACATCACTCTGCTAAATTACAATTCATGAATAATTTTGGAATTTTGGCTGATGCAGTATTTATTTAGAGTTTTCATTAAAAATGTTTATGAAGACATTAGCAACAACAGCTCGCTAACTTCATCAAGCTCAAAGAACCACCTGAATAAATCTTGTTTTACCATTTAATACAGTTTTGAAGCTGTTTTAATATACATTTCTATTAAATGCTCTTATTAATGTTTCCACTGAACAGTGTTTAATGAAATTAACTTGAACATTTACATTTTTTTCTTCCTGATAACTTGTTCTGGGTTTCCTTTCATTCACAGCTCTTCCATTGTGGAGGCTTGTTGTTGTAGCCGAAGACGACAGCAGAGATTCCAGCAGAGAATCACTTTCCATTAAAATTCCAGGCTGAGCGAAGCCTCGGCCGGCCGAGTATTTCCGTCCCACAATGCAGTGCAGCGTGTCACACATCGCTATCAGTGGAAAACCATCTGCTGCCTGCAGACAGACCAGCTATAAATACCATCCGACAACCTGCAGTCATTCAGCTAACCGGTGTACAGCAGCCATGTGATCAGTAAGATACTACACAAGAAATACTATAAATATCATAGTTCAGATTTAATTATTTTAATCACTGGGCTCTATCAGGTGCTTCAATATGATGCTAAAGAACTGATTTCTACATACAGTATGCTGTGTGTGTTAGCCTGTTTACTAGATCTAATTGTAAATGTGTCTGTTACCATGCTAACAGTAGCATGTCAAAATGATTATGTTTACAGTTTCTTACCAACTAAATGTAAACATGCTGAAGTTTGTTTAAAAAAGCTGAATGTTCCTCATTCAATTACTCATTCTGAGATTTTATACTAAATACTAAAATGCTCTTTATTTACCGTACTTATCAAGTTATAGTTTTCATTAAATACTGTAGGCTAACATGCTATAATGCTAAGTGTAGCCTGTTCAGAGTACTAACATGGAATTTATTCCTTCTAATTGTTCATGTGTTTACTCGTAAATGTCTACCAGCAACTTTTATTAGTTTAGTTAAACTGAGTTGTATTAGCATGCTAGCATAATAAAGTTAGCCAATTACTGCGCCAACATTAGCGTGTAAACGTGCATATTTATTTTGTCTCAAAATGAACATGCTGATTTTTCACATTCAATGTTTATTCAAGTGTTTTTTAAAATTGCTTGTTAAGATACAGTTTTAAAATGTTACCTTTAGCGTGTTAGCGGTGTAATTAGCTTGTTAAAGTCCCTTTATTTAGAACATCCAGTTGTAAAAAAAAGCCACAATAATAATTGAAAACCACTTTTTCCACTTTAACTTTGAGGTAAAACACATTAACAGCCTATAAACTCTGCAAACCCAATTCTTGGCTGATATTCTATGTATTTAAAGCCAGTTTTTAGTGAAGTGTTTCCCTCATTAGAGGTCAGAACATAATGAACCAGTTTAAACCACAGATGTGTTTACTGCTGCAGAGGGAACAGGACTATTTTAGTTCTGCATCCTGATGCTCCGCTGATGAACTGAGGTGTTTCAGACCTTTAGACCAGAACCTGTGGACCTTCTACTGGACTCACCGTCTTCGTACGGTGTGTACTGCACCAGGTAGGTCCCGTCCTCCTTGTCGATGATGTAAGCGTCCGTGTTGGCGCCCGACGGGTTGGAGATGGCGGCGCTGACGTGGTTCCCTCCGACCTTGTAGTGAGCTCTGGCGTCCACGATGAAATGGGTTTTTACTTCCCTCAGGACGCCTGCCAAGGAGAAACAGACAAAGACATAAAAACAGAGAAATTCTAAAGGTCTCTGCACTTTGAAAGCCTTGGATTCACATATTGGTCGAAGAATAACAGAAATTAACAAGAAGGCAACAAAAAAAGACACAAAATGACACAAAGAGGCCCAAGTGATAAGAAAAATTAACAAAATGACCAAACAGCCAAAACAACACAAAAAGCTACAAAACCACCACAAAGAGACACAAAACCAACACGAGGGGACAAAAAAAAATAATGACCACAAAAACACAAAACCACCACAAAGAGACACAAAAAGACACAGAGAGGCATAAACACACAAAACCACCACAAGGGAAGAAAAAGGTGCAAAATGACCACAAAAAGTCATGAATCCACCACAAAAATACACAAAATGACCACAGAAACAGACAAAACCAGCTGAAATAGACAAAAAAAATGGTGATGCATTCATAAACCCAGATAGCAAATATTCATAATTTACTTAAGACTTAATAAAAAAATCTTTAAATAAAACCAGGAATTATCTGAAATGTGATGCAGTAATTAGCTGGACGTTGGTTTGTTCCTGCTGGTTTCCATCCGTTTCATGGTTGAGATGTTGATGGAAACTCTGAGTTTATTTTTCCATCTGAACGTCCAACAGAAACCAAATGGAGACAAAAACTGAACCAAACTCAGAGGAAACATGTCGCGTTTAATGTTGGATTATTAGTTTCTACACAAACAACCTGAAATAGATCAGGTTTTTAGAGAACATTCTGAGGTTGTTTATGATCCTATGAGTTTTATGGATCATCTCTAGTTTCTCTTTCACTATGCGGCTTCACGACTTTGCTGCTCCTTCGTTCTTCCAGTTGGAATAAATGTGAACCTAAAGGGTGTAAATCTGAAGAGAGAAGTTTGAGCTCCAGAGCTGTAAATGTGCAGCTGAAAGTTTATTAACTGTCATAATGAAGTGAGATGAAGTCCAGCAACCAATAAACAGAAAGCTGAACCCCTGAGACCCACGAAACAGAACAGAGGGTTTGGAAACTGCAGCCATCACCGTGATTACGAACAGAAATACAGTTCATATAAAAGAGGAGGTTTAATATTTACTGTTTTAGAAGCTGTTTCCACTGCAGACAAAAAGAAAGTAACTTAAATTAGAGTGAAAGTCAAGACCTGGACACCAAACTTAGTGTATTCATTTAACGTGGTTTTAAACTGATATAGAAAACCAGAATCTCTGGCGACTAAACCAAACTCTACAGATTTTTATCAAGTTTATGAAGACAAAATCTCTGCGAACAGATGCAAACCAACTTTAAAATGACACGAAACAAGCACAGAGAAACAAAACAAAGACAGAGACAGAAAATTACCACAAAAGACACAAAACTACAACAAAGAAGCTTGAAATGACCAGAAAATGACCACAAAATAAGCAAAAAAACCTCTTAAAATACAAAAATGACCACAAAAAGACACTAGATGACTACAAACACACACAAAATACCTGCATGGAGACAAAAACACTTCCAAAAGGTGCAAACTAGCCATAAAGAGACAAAATCATAAACAAAACAACCACAGAAAAATGGAAATCCCCATAAAAACAATCAAAACAACCACAAATGCATTCAAAACAACCATAAAAAACACAAAACGACAACAAAGAAACACAAAACTACAACAAAGAAGCTTAAAACGACCAGAAAATGACCACAAAAGATGCAAAACAACCTACTGAAGACACAAAAATGACCACAAAAAGACACAAGTTGACTACAGAGAGAGAAAACTGCATGGAGACGACAATACAACCAAAAAGGAGCCAAATAACCACAAAGACACACAACAATTGTAAAAACATAAACAACCACCAGAAAATGGAAATCCCCATATGAACAGTCAAAAACAATAACAAAAAGAACACAAAATAACCATAAAAGACACAAAACTATCAGAAACAGGTAAAAAAAAAAAAAAAAACTAAACATCTGAGAATCTGGTAGAGTTGAATCTAGATTGTAGATTGACTTCTTTAACCATCTGGTCACCAGGAACTCACCTGTCGGTTCCACTCCAGGTCCGTAGATCTTCACCCCGCTGGTGTCCACGGCCGGGTCGACCTGCAGTCGGGTCGGGAACTTTGGCACCACGTGTCCACCGTACTTGATGGTGATGGTGTACATGCCGTGGGTCTGGGGGATGTAGGTGATGGAGTAGGTCCCGTCGCCGTTGTTCTGGATGTGGACCTCGGCTTTGGTTCCAGAGTCGGAGATGATCTCGATGGTGAGTTCGGCCTCCCCGGCCTTGGAGCAGTCCACAGTGAAGGCGCCGGCCTCGTTGACCTTCCCCTGCTCCAGGCCCGGCCCGCTGGCCGTCACCTTGCTGGGGTCGAACACCGACTGGACGGCGGCCTTAAAAGGAGACCCGGGGATGTGCTGGTCCGCAAACAGGATGTTGATGGCGTACTCACCAGGCTCGGTGGGCAGGTAGGACACGGAACACGACCCGTCCCCGTTGTCCTGGCACTCAATCTTCGCCTCACAGGGTCCTTCCACTGTTAGACCCAAACCTCCGGTACCGGCTCCTTTAGTGTCGATGGCGAAGGGTGCCGGTTTACCCACAACACCCCCCTGGAGACCTGGACCGTAGGCTCGGACCTGGAGGGGACAGGAAGTAGTGAGGGAATGTAAAACTAGTCAATGAGACAAAATGGCTCCAGTGTTTTAAAGCAAGAAATGACAAATCTTCACTAAAAGATTTCAAACTGTCAAAACGACTCAAAATTTGTTCAAACCTCCAAAACATGTCCAAGACGACTACGACTAAAACTTATCCTAAATGACCTGAAACTTGTTGATAAAGACTCAAAATTTGTCCAAAATGAAAAAAACGTGTCCTAAATGACATTTTAAAGTCAGAAATTGTAAAAATCTGAACAAAATGATTACAAATTTCTACAAAATTCATCAAAAAGCGTGTAAAATGCTTTAAAATGAGTCCAAAAATGTAAAAAAAAATGATCTAAATGACAAAATGGTCTCCAAAATTTCTGAAACGAATTGACAATGACTCAAAATTTGTTCAAAACAATTCAGCATTTGTCCAAAGATTTATCATAAATTACTTTCTCAAGTCAGAAATGAAAAATATTTGTACGAAATGACTATAAATTTGGAACTCTGTGATGCAGCTTTTAGATCTTTTTTAGTTTAATTCTAAAGACAAAAACTTAATTAAATGTTTGAAACAGAATCTTTAATTCTGGGAACCTTAAAAGAAACATTCTTGAATCGGTTCTGACCTTGGATGGATCCGGCGGCATCACCCCCTCCACGCTGAACGGACTCCCAGGAACTGGGTTCCCGTCGTAGCTGATGTCCACCCGGTAGGTTCCCTCCTCGGGGGGGATATACTTCACCGAGTGAAGCTCATTGGCAGAGCCTGATTCCAGCTTGCAGGGGATTGGTCGACGGGACGGCGAGGTGATCTTTACGTCCAGTTTGTTCTGACCGCCGGCGCCGCGAGTGGAAATGGAAAACTCCTGATCCTTACCGACGTCCACCTCTGAGGGTAAAGATGGAAACAGGAAGTTAGTCTGTTGAAAACAGGAAGTTAGTCTGTCGACAGGTGGAAGGTTGATGCTGAGAGAAAATACACCAGAACTTGCTGTTGTTGAGGTTCTGGACCCTCATAGGTCTTTATCAGGACTTACTGTTGTTGAGGTTCTGGACCCTCATGGGTCTTTATCAGGACTTACTGTTGTTGAGGTTCTGGACCCTCATGGGTCTTTATCAGGACTTACTGTTGTTGAGGTTCTGGACCCTCATAGGTCTTTATCAGGACTTACTGTTGTTGAGGTTCTGGACCCTCATAGGTCTTTGTCAGGACTTACTGTTGTTGAGGTTCTGGACCCTCATGGGTCTTTATCAGGACTTACTGTTGTTGAGGTTCTGGACCCTCATGGGTCTTTATCAGGACTTACTGTTGTTGAGGTTCTGGACTTTGACCCGGCTCAGGTCCAGAGGAGGAGCCACGCTGATGCTGAAGGGACTCTTGGGTATAGGATCTCCTCCGTGACACACCGTGATGGACATGTTGCCCTGAGACAGAACACACTGGTTAGCCCCGCCCAGGCTCCGCCCCCTCACCTGCCCAGGTGTGCAGTTACCTGCTGCAGCGCCGTGTAGCGGACCGTGTATGAGTAGTCATGGTTGTCGATGATCTCGAAGTCTCGGACGGCGTCGCCTTTAGCTGCTCCGGTGAAGTGGACTTCAGGTTTGGCTTTTCCTGCTCCTTTAGTGTAGATGGTGAAGTGGGTCGGCTTCCCTACCTCCACACCTGCACAGGTGAGGACAGGCAACACAGACAATGTCATTGGGTGTCCCTTTGTAGATGTTTTATGTTTCTTTGTTGTTGTTGTTTTATGTCTGTGTGATTTCATGTATCTTTAAAGCTGGTCCTGGTTGTGCGTCTGAGTTGTGTCTCCACAGCAGACTCACCTGTGCGGTTCAGTCCAGGTCCGTCTGCTCGAACCTTGTTGGCGTCGTGTGAAGGCTCCACCTTTATTCTGAAGGGGCTGATGGGGATTTCCTGCAGTGGAGGTAAAGGTGTGTGTGAGGCTCGGTGTGAACGTTGTGTGTCTGCAGCAGAGACTCACCTGTCGGCCGCCTCACCTGGTCTCCGAACAGAACCATGATGGTGTACTGGCCCGGCCCAGGGGGTGTGTACTTCACCGTGAACGTGTCGTTGTCGTTCTTGATGATGTCGAAGTCGATGTCGGCCTCGGCGGGTCCGACCACACCTGGAGCACATTTGATGCCCATGCTAACGTCACCTGGACAGGTAGCACAGGTGAGTAGGTTACCTCAGGTCAGACAGGTAAAACACAAAGTTCACAGTTATCAGAATTTAGTTTTTAGTCTCACCTTGTCCGGCTTCACTGCAGTCCACTGTAAAATATGTTGGTTCGTTTGCCTTCAGTCCAGTTTTCTCCACACCTGGACCGTAAACCTTCACATTCTCTGGATGACTCCCTTCTCCAATGGTCACCTGATCAATGACATCATAATCAATAATATGGACCAAACCTCTGACGGAAAACTACAAATATGGAGGAAACATCTGATAGTAAATAGTAAAGTTTTGTCATTTTTCATGTTTTTGTTGTCATGTTGGACCTTTTGTGCCATTTTGGACGAGTATATGAATATGCGATCATAGCGCTACGCTGGGCTTTTTAGGGTTGATTCCTGATATTTTTTAGCTTAGAAACTGCTAATGATTCTGAGAACTGCATCTGAATAATATGGACACTAGTTTGGGTTCATGAGCAATGAAGTGCAGGCGTCCAAAGTGATGAAAGTGGTTAAAACTGCTCTGAAGTTGAATATGTGGTGGATTACGGTTGGTTTTACCCTGAAGGGACTGTTGGGGACGTTGACGTCGCCCCAGGTGATGATGATGGTGTGTTTGATGGGTTTGGTGGGAATGTAAACACAGAAGAAGGTGCTGTCTCCATTATCGGTGATCTGGATGTCAATGGGGAAACCTTCTGCATCCTGAAACACAGACTTCATGTTACAGGAAGCTTCTTTAAATGAAAGATTTGGTCGTTCTGTTGAGTTCTGACCTGAGCGTAAAGCTTCAGTTCTCCTCTTCCGGCTCCATGGGTGTCGATGGTGAACTCAGCGGGTTTGTTGACGATGCAGCCAAGAGGCTCCAGACCAGAACCGAAACACTTCACCTGAGGACAGGAGAACATTCAACACGTTACATTTAGCAGCAAAACACCAGATAAACCACTTTAGAGTCAGTCGGTTCTGGTCTGACCTTCTCGGGGAATACGTCATTTGCAGCTGGGAGGATGTGAGCCATGAAAGGACTGTCCTTGATGTCCTCGTCGTCACAAATGACGTGGACAGCGTAGTCGCCCGGCTCGGTCGGCCAATAACGGACATCACACGATCCGTCACCTTTATCATCGCACTCAATCTTCGCCTGAGAGGGACCCTCAATGGAGAAACCTGAAGACAAACACTGAAAAATTGAAATTCTGAACCCCAAAAACTTGCTGTTGAGTTTAAAAAGACAAATAACATTTTTAAAAAAATGTCTAATATGACGCCATTCATGAGCCAGAAACTTCCAATTCTGTCTGAAAAAACCAACCAAAAAAACTTAATATTCTCTAATATTCTAACGAAAATATTTTATTCCACATCACTTCAAAATTTGAAATAAAGAAATCACTCATCACATTCTTGAAAAAAACTATTTGGGATGGAGCTTTTTACTCAACTTTAGTTGAATTTTAGCAGCTTTCCATTTATCTTCCATGACTTCTAAGATTGACTTTCACAGTCATCTTTTTATAACATGAGGATCTTCAGGAAAGATGAAGATAATGCTGCAACTCCACTACAAACCGTTTCAGAGAATCTAAATCAGCCCCATCCTTGAAATTCAACCTAAAAACCTTTTGTTTTAGGTTCTTTTAGTTTCATTCTGCAGAATCTTCTTGTCTCAAAACTCCTTGATATTTCCTTTATAACTTTGCTCCTTTGAAAAGTGCTGCAGAAAATAAAGGTTATTTCAGGGTATTTTTTTAACTAAATCTGGTCAGTAGTTGTTGAGACACTGAATGTTTCTCTGGATCAACTTTCAGACTGTCTTTATGCTGATGTTCCCGAGTTTTGTCTTCGAGTTGCTGTAACGTACCTAGAGTTCCCACTTCGGTGCCGATGGCCTCCACCACAAAGTCGGCGCTCTTCCCGACCATCCCGGTCTCCAGACCTGGACCCCATGCCCTGACCTTCTGAGGCCCCGCCTCCTCACTCACAAGTATCTCAAATGGGCTGAAAACACACAAACACGTTATTTTAATCACCATTTTGGAGAAAAATACACTTTTTCTACATATATGACAGTCTGGAGTACCTCAGGGTTCAATCCTGGGTCCCCTACAGTACTGCTTTTACACAGCAGCTCTTTCCGTTGCGCTTCAGTGTCCCACCCGCGGGACACTTTGAGATCTGCATAAGCATTTTACTAAATGTCTGAAGCTGCAAACTCGATGATAGAAACACTATACACTCATGGAAAGCTTAGATTCTCATGAATCCGCCAGTATAAACCACTTTCAGACGTGATTACTACAGCGGGTAATATAAACACATTTCTCCAACAAACAACAAAACATTTAAAGGGCTGAACTCACCTTTGGACACTCTTTACTGGTCAAAGATGAACATAATCCACAAAAAACGGCCAGAATCCAAGCTTAGGCATCCAGACAAAACTAGCACGTATAATATTTTGTCCAAAACATGTCTTGAAATAAGTAAATAATCCACAAATAGCTCGGCTCCGTGCGTGCGCCCATGGTGCTCCGCATTCCAAACGCGCTGTACTGCTCTTCATATGGTTATGTAAGCTTATGTAGACACGTTTTTAGCAAACAATGGACCAAAATGGCTGCTGAACTCTTTTGATTGACACCGCATTTCAACCAATCAAGTGACTCTGGCCTGCCTTCCAGGCCTAAACAGCCAACCGTTGCCAAGACTGACAGATCTGGACTACCTCATTTCCTGAGTTACTTCTGAGCAAATCATGTCAGAGGAAACTTTAGATTGACAGGGCTTGTAGCCAATGAGCTGCTCAAACTTTCTATACAAGCAAGACAAAGGCGGAGAGGTGTCAACACAAACACTCTGAGAGCTGCGCTCCAGGGGAGCAGACTCACAGGCGCATCTGTGTCTGCCTGCTCTGTCTCCCAGTGAATTGTGCTCGAGTGTTTTTATGAGTTGTTTTTGAGGTTTTGGAGTAAAAATAATGTCAAAACCGGACAGAAAAACGTACATATACCATTGTACTGAGGGTGTGCCAAATGGCCAGTGCCTGGGCATATTTGTACAAAAACATGTCTGAAACACTCACTTCTTGTAGTATTGCTCTGAAATTTTGACCTGAACTAGGTAATACCCCAGGCTGTTGCCTTTTTGTGTTTTCAAGCTCTCACAGTGCTGCCACACTTATTTTCAGGTGTTTTATTAGGGAAAAATTTAGGCGAAAAAAAATTATCCTACTTCAGTGTGTTCCAATATAAAATACTCTGTGCCAGTAGCATCTAGAGTAATTCTGACTGCACTGAGTGAAAATTCAGGTTGTCAGCTTTCAAATGAGACCAGAAACAAGCATGTACTCCAAACAGTTCAAGAACAGCATTCAATTTACTTTGGGTTCATCTTCAGTAGAAATTTCAGGTGAAAATTGACTGCTGTGTAAGGGGTTAAATTATACAAATGTGTGTAAAATGTGATGTTAAACACATTAAAATAAACTGTAGGACACACACTTTAATACAGACTGTCTAAATAAACTAGGATAAACTCAGCTGGTTCATTGATCTCACCTGCGTGGGATGCTGTGTCCTCCCCAGGTGATGGTGACGACATACTTTCCGGTCATTATGGGGTAATAATTACATTCATAGACACCATTTTCCATCTCCAGCACCTTCACTGGCTCTTCTAGGCCCTCTGGATTTAAAATTAATACAAAACCCACAATCAGTACAGTAAGAAATCATAATAAAGTTGAAATTAAAAAATTAGCAAATATTAACTCAGTGATTATGACTAAAGATATAAACAAGCAAATCAACACCCAAACTACAAACATCGATGTCTCAGCACTGAATTAAAAGTATTTGAATTTTAATACCAAAATATTTCGATGATAAATCCTGCTGATTGGCTGACGAAGTTCATGGAGAAAAATTAAATCTTGTCAGATTATTTTAAAGGACTTCAGCTAAATTTAAAGTTAATCGTACTTTTAAAACAACCCTGAAAACCAAAAAACTTCCATATAAAAACATTACACCTTTTGTAGCATCTTAACTTTGATTCCATTTTCAGGTTCAGATTAAAAATATTCTGCTGTATTCAATTTCAGATTTTTGTGTTCATATTTGTTTATTTGGATTAAGCATTTAGTTTTCCACTGGGTCCCAACAAAATCACATTTACTACATAACATCAAAAATAAAATTAAAATACAACTATGAACACTTTCAAACTTTCCGAAACTAATGAATTAGAAATTATTACAGGCTTTATATTGATCATCTGCAAGAGTAAGGGTAACTTTGGGTAGCCTAACTTCCTCAAAATGAAAAAAAAGGTAACTTAACTACTGACACACATTATAAAAACATTTCCAATTAAGGTTCAAATTTAGGGGTTGGTCCTGATGTTTCACCATTTAATGGGTACATTAATGGATTTTCATATATATTTTAAACCATTCGTTCTGCAATAATCAAATTGTAAAAGTCTGCTTCATTATCTAAAATATATTAAAGCATAGGTTCTAATTATAAATATAATAAATGAGCTATATTATTGGGATCAGATTAACAGTTTTTAACCCTTTACGCTTCAGTGCGTCGTAGGTGTACCGCCGGCGGTACACTTACTAATTTGCATAGGAATTTCAAGAATGTCCAACGGCTGCAAACACGATTATACAAACACTATACGCCGATGGAAAGCTTAGATTCTCATGAATCCGCCGGTATAAACCACTTTCAGATGCGATTACCACAGCGGGTGAGAAAAACACATTTGTCCGACAAAAACGAATATTCATCCATCCGTTCTCTGTACACGGCTTCAACGCACACAGCGCGACTCACATTTCCGGGTTTATTATTACACACAGAAAAAAAGATTCCACAAAAAACGGCCATAATCCAACCTTTTACATCCAGATGACACAAGCCAGTAAACTATTTTGTCCAAAACATGTCCTGAAGTCGGTATAAAATCCACGAATCGGTCGTTTTCAAGGAAATGCACCTCGTGATGTGCGTCCAATATTCCCTGTATTTTTCGTAATTTTTTTTATTTAAAAATAGAATATTAGCGATTTTTTGTACTGAAAACGGCTGGAATTGACTGAAGCTTAAAGGGTTAACCTATTAAAATGCATGTTCGCCCTAATTACATAATTCATTATCAAGTCAATGATATTTTAATGTTAGGAAACAAAAGGATTCAGTCTGAGATTGACTGAATTGAGTGAAATATATTATTTTTATGAAGTTTTGTTTTTGGCATCTTACTTGGTCCCTTCACGGTGACTTTGAGTTCTCCACTACCGGCTCCTTTGGTGTAAACTTTAAAATCTGCCACTTCCTTCACTCGGACCCCTTTCGGCTGCAAACCTCGACCTGATGCTCGGCAGGCGTTCGGATTACAGGCTGGTCGGATCAATGAGAAGGAGATGTTGGATAATGTTAGACTGGGACACGATGTTAAAGTGAAAATGAAACTAAAACTCAAACGCTGTCCTGTTTCCCAAGAAGGTTTAAGTAGAGACTCGTTAGCAAAAGACTTTCCATCCAACCCTCACTGATCTGACAGATAAAAGTAAAGCTGATAGAAAGATAACATTTCATTTCTGTTGTGTAGTTACTAATTTGTCCTCCAGAAGCAATATTTCATGAAACATTAAGTGCTTTAGTAGAAGATCACTTGATGCCTTTTAGGTCCCTAAAGATGTTTCACCTTCATCCAATCAAGACTCATTAATGGACTAAGTAATGCAAATTGGGGAAAACAATTTGATCCTTCCAAGATGAGAACCTCGAGAACATCTGGAAATTTATCAAGCTCTCTGTGTCCTTAAATATTTGCACAGCTGTCTTAAGGCTAGGCTAATATAAGAGTACCATCAACACATTTTCAAGACCTCTAGAAGTTCTTCAGTAATCACTGGAACCTCTCTGAAAGCTCTACATTCTCCTCAAGGAGGTCTAGAATTTCAACAAGACTTGTAGAAACTTAAAGGTCTAGACGGTCCTTTGTAATCCTGGAAAACCAAATATATTTTAAGATACAAACTCATCAAGGACCTCTAATCTCCTTAAGGACTTCTTCAACCTGTACAACACCTCTGAAACCTTCTGTAAGACACATTAAGTCTCCTCCATGACCTCTAAAACCTACAAAAACATTTCTTCAACCTTGTCAGTATCCTCAAGTCTTGCAAAACACCTTTGAAATCTTTTTAGAAACTTCTTTGACCTCCCCAAACAACCTGGAGCATATTCAAGACCTACAACTTCAAGCAGGATCCCTAAAGACGTCTTTAAGCTCCTCAGCAACCTATAAAACAGTAAAAAGCCAGCTGAAAGTTCTTCGGGATCTAATCCTGCCAGAGGAACTCGCAGGAATCAAGGCTCCTCAATGACCCATAAGTCAGGGAATGAACTTTGTGTCGCTGATGAGCTTTGACTTTCAGTTTGTTGATGAGGTGTGATTTCAGTGAGTTTCAGGTCATTCATGAGCTTTGATTCATAAATACTTTGAACTTCACAGCAGTCAGTTAGGAAGCCTTTTTGATGAATGCTGAAATATCTTCAAGAACCAATAACATGTCCAGTTTCTTCTACTGATGCACTTACAATTACCATGAATGGAAACTAGTAAATCATGGTTCTGAAAGTAATATCTGACCTCCAAATAATCGATGTACATAAATTCCTCATGTGTTCTGCCAACGTATTAACAAGATAATCAATTTTCTCACTAAAATTTGCTAACACACATTTCCACACACAGAGCTGCAGGATTTTCTCTGTTAGTCAGCTGATCAGCGCTGAGAGCAGCAAAGATGAAGACGAGATGAAACCAGAGAATCAGAGCTGCAGAATGAAAACATGAGAGCTCAGAGTTTAGACAGACATTTCCAGACCATTTTTATCCACAACAATGCAAACGTACAGAATAAGTTGATGTCTTACCAACAGAAAATATCAGATTTCAAAATGAAAACAAAGCGCTGCAGGAGGAAGGTGACTGATGGGGACACGAGGAGGAAACAGGAAGTCAAGCAGACAATAAAGATGATGATGATGAAGGTGGGAAGAAGTAGAATGAAGATGGTCACTCAGGCACCTAATTCTATTGGTCAACTGTAGCCCAACATTATTGTAAAGTTTTTAGTTTTGCAGGTTATATTAACATTGTTATGTTCACTCATTAGTCGTTATTTAAAGTCTAGAATTAATCCAATGGAAAGAACTCAGTTTTATTTAATTGCCTCAGTAGAAAACCTCAGACAAACTTCAGTCCCAGCTTGTAAGTAATGAAACTCCGTTAAATTCTGACAGGAAAGGAACCAGAGCTTTTTGGGCCTCACATTGCCTGTTTGGTTTTCCTTTCATTTAGCTGCAAATGTGTTTTATAATTCAATCTAAACTAAAGGTGGTGTTGATTCCAGATGTTGACATAAGTGACCAACCACACATACAAATCCCCTCTGGATAACAACTTGAACATAAAGTTACAAAACAATCAATATTAAGTGTCAGTATGGGCTGGTATGCTAATATTTATTGACTACATTTTGGAAAAAAGATTTTGCTTAGTAGATATATTTTCTTCCTAAAGCTTGTCACTGTTGGCAGAGGAAATAAACTGTCAAAGAAGACCTTAGCTAGGTAGCATAGCTTGCAAAGAGCCAGTGTATGTTGCACCTCTGCTAGCTTGGACAGTTAGCTTGGTATGGTATGCAAGTATGTATAGTATTCTTGAATTCACACAGCATGGGTTTGGCCACGACAACTATGTGAATCATTTTAGCCGGAATTTCTGCAAAGGTAGTTTGTAACATTTTTTTGGGATGCGATTGAAACACCAATTGATCATTAATCCTGACGCTATCCAGAGAGGGCTCAGCACTTCCACATTCATTCTGTGTCTGAGTTGTAGAAAAAGAATAAGAAGCTGCTCAGGACGAAGCAGGTGCTGGCTCATGCTGTAAAGCTGGGAAACCCCGTCCAGAGGAGCCGAGGTGGGAACAGTTTAAGTTGAGGTGGAAGGACCAGGCTAGCGCAGGCAGGCTCCAGTCACACCCCCGACCCTGGCCTGTACTAACTTGGTCGCCTGGGTTTGGGTGGTGTAGGAGGGGGTGCTCTCCTGGTCTTGTCTGAGGGCGGGGTGCAAATGGACTGAGGTACAACCTGCACCGGAGACCCAGGAGGAGGGCCACTCTGTGGAACTGAAGGAGGGAACAACAGTGATGACACATTTGTAAAAGGCAGAGGGGAGGACAGAGACCTCAAGTCCGATGGACAACAGGACCACCAAACAGGTGGAACAAACACGAGTCCTTGAAGTGAAGTGTGTCTTTAGGTGCTAAAGCTTCAGTCAGATCAGATGAGATAGGGAAGTCCTAAATCAAGTCTTCAAACCATGATAGAAAGGTTTCAAATCAATGTCACCCTAAAGTCAAGTCAGGGTAGTCCCAAGCCAAATCCTAGGTCAGGTCTGAGGGTCCCAGATCAACAAAATCTCATGTTATATCCTAAATGTAGGGAAATTTTGTACAAACCAAGTTTACAAGTCAAAACAACAAATTCCAAGACAAGTCAAGTCCTGCCAGACAACATCCCAGATAAGGTCCCAAGTCAAAGTCAGGATAGTTCCAGGTCCAGTCACAAATCAAGTTGGTATGTCCCCACTTATGCCCCTGCATCAAGGGCAACCCTAGGTCAAGTTCTAAATTAGGACAAGACTGAAATCCATGGTTAAGTCAAGATAGTCCCAAAACAAGGTCTGGGTCAAGTCCAAGGGTCCAAGATCAGCAAAGTCCCATGTTATACCCTAAATCTAAGGCAACTTTGGTCAAACCTCAAGTTCACAAGTCAAAAGAGCAAGTCCCGAGACAACTCTGCTACTGTCAGACAACATCCCAGATAAGGTCCCAAATCAAAGTCAGGTTAGTTCCAGGTTCAGTCACAAATCAAAGTGGTATATTCCCACTTACAGCCATAAATCAAAGGCAACCCCCAAGTCAGGTTCTAAATTAAGACAAGACAAAACTCCAGGGTTAAGTTACAGTAGTCCCAAACCAAATGTTGGGTCAGGTCCAAGTTTATATACTCAATCTATTCGAATTTTTGGCTACAAATCAAAACAGCAAGTCCCAAGACAAATCAGGTCCTGTCAGAAGACATCCCACATGAGATCCCAAGTCTTTGTGACAGGTTAGTTCCACATCTAGACACATATCAGTAAGTACCCACTGATGACCCTAAATCAAGGGCAACCCTGGGCTAGTCCTAAGTCAAGTTCCAAATTAAGACAAGACAGAATTCCAGGGTTAAGTAAGAGTAGTTCCACGCCAAGTCCTGGGTCAGGTCCAAGGGTCCTGGTTCAAGAAAGAGCCAGGTTTTAAGCAAGGTCTGTTCCCACAGGGAAATACCCAAGGGCAATCCTGTTCAATTCCCAAGATCTAGGCTTGAGGAAAAGCTAAGCCAAAGGCGGCCTTAACTTCAGAGTTTAAAGTGACTCTCACTCTGATTAGAAATCAGTGCTGTGGATGGGTGGCAGTAAGAGGGAGGGTCAACACGTTAGTTGATCATATTAAATTAGATTAAACAATGAACTGAATGAAATAAAATATCTGCAGGATTCAAGAAACTAAAGACATTTCATGACAGTTCACAAGAGAAAATCTGACTTTGATTTGAGCTACATATAGAAGAATATAAAGAGCCAGCACTGATATGAAACCTACCCTCTGAGATGTTGACAGTGAAAGGGCTTCTGGGAATCTGCTGCCCAGCAAACGTCACATAGACGATGTGAGGCCCTTCCAGGACGGGAGCATAGGTGCACCGAAATATACTGTCTCCTTTGTTCTCCAAGACAATCTCCACTGTATCCCGCCGACCGTTCGAGTCCACAATGATGACGCCCACGTCACCCGTACCCGCCCCTGGTGGACAGACAGAGGACAACAAAACCTTTAGACAGTGGACGAGGAATGTGACTGTTACTGGAAAAGAACCAGAAAAATGAAATACAGCTGCTGTGGAGACCAGGAGAGAGATTCTTTATCCTTCAGAGTTTTTATTCAGATGACAAAATCATCTCATTGATTACAAGATACTGAATAAGCAAAGAGAAAACAAATGTTTAAAAGAGAATCATTTAGGGCTAAACACTCCACAGTTCATCCTCAACATGTTGCAGTTCTACACTTCTGCACTGTATTCAGCTACATCTGTTATTTACGTTCTAAAGACAGAAACTTTATTTATATATCACCTAGTTAAAATGTCCCAAAGTGATTTAAATGCCATAAAAACCCAACAACAATCCCTTAAAAAAAGATTTGTTAAATAGCAAAACTCTGAGCTTGTCATTATCAGACACGTGAACAAACAAATTAATCTGGAACAGCTCAACTCATTATTAATCCTCCAGGACATTTGTTGACAACCTGGTCAGCAGTTTTGAAATAAGTGTTTTACATCTATTTCATCAACTTCTTTTAATGATAAACACCTTGTGACTGAAGAAACCATCCATCCATCCATTCTCTATACTCCGCTTTATCCTCACTAGGGTCACGGGGGGCGCCGGAGCCCATCCCAGCCGACTCGGGTGAAGGCAGGGGACACCCTGGACAGGTCACCAGTCTGTCACAGGGCTACATATACAGACAAACAATCACACTCACATTCACACCTACGGACAATTTAGAGTAACCAATTAACCTCAGCATATTTTTGGACTGTGGGAGGAAGCCGGAGTACCCGGAGAAAACCCACGCATGCACAGGGAGAACATGCAAACTGCATGCAGAAAGATCCCAGACCTTCTTGCTGCAAGGCGAAAGTGCTAACCACTACGCCACTGTGCAGCCTCTGAAGAAACCAGCTTTTCCGTTTCCTTCACCTGTTTTGAAGCTGATTCATTTAGAAACAAACCACTGTGTTCTGCTTTAGTTTTCATTTGTGATTATAGGATGATGATTTTAGTTACCTGCAATATAAATATCAAAGTATGTCGGTTTATTGGCCACGTTCCCATTCGGCTGCAGTCCCGGCCCGCGAGCCTGAACTCTGCTCGGGTCACCCATGATGGCCTTTGAAACATTCACCATGAAGGGACTTCTGTCGATGTCCTGCCCTGCAAACAGCACCTTTACCTGGAGGGAACCGGAGGACAAAGGCCTGTCAGGGTCTCAGATTCAGTTTATCTATCAGAAAATATTAAGATCCTGGAAGAACCAGGGAACCATCAGAACCAATCATCAGACCTTATGAAGCCCTTCCACTTTGGGCAGGTAGACCACGGAGTAGGTCCGGTTCTTGTCATTGTTGGGTATTACTCGGGCCTGATGGACGTACAAATAAATTACAGTAAATATCGATTGTATTTTACTTTAATGTGTTTGAAGAAATGTGACTTCCCACCTCCTCTGTGTGTCCTTCTGGATCCTCCACATAAACCAGAACCTCCCCGAGTCCGGCCTCCACCGTCTCCACCAGGAACTCTGCTGGTTTCAGAACCACGTTACCTCGAGGCTCGATACCTGACAGGAGAAAACAATGTTATTCATGTTATTATGCAGTGAGGCTAAACAAGTCATTCAGAGCTAAAACATTTCTAACTTTGCAACTAAACTGCATCTATAAAGCATTCTATTTGTATGTTTGACACAATTTTACCATTTGTGGATTAAATGAAACCATGTGTTCATGTATGTTTTCAGTGATTTATTGCAAAATAACAAACTGTCTAAAAAACTCAGTTTATTTCACTTTTTACAGTTTGAGATTTGTCCAAATCTGTTGAGCCACATCTGACAAATGTTTTCACTATCAGTAAATCCACATATTCAATTCTTAGATCTGTCAAACATCACAAAGTAGTGAAATATATTTGTCACGACTCCCTAAAACCAATGGAATCTCTTCAAAATATCAGTTTTCTGTAATTAAATGGCCCAAAACTATTAACTGTTTACTTTTGAGATATTTTACTGATTGACTAATCGGCATATCTAAGCGTAAAAGCAAATTCTAAAGAGCTAAAACTGGTCAGGTTTGAATTGATTTTGGTCGTGGGTGTTCATCCTTACCTGGTCCATAGGCTTTGGCCCTCTTCGGATGCAGCGTTTTGGCCCTTAGAGGGGCCCCAGGCTTTAGCTTGGCTTTGGGGAACTGAGAGAGGTAAGTCATGACCGAGTGTTCGTCTACGTTGGGATCGACGATCTCCTCTGGAGCGATCACCTGGAGAAGAAAACCAGGATGAAGACACGAGGAACAGGTGAAGTTTAAAATGCTCACGTATGCAGATGATGTAGAGTTTTACGTTCTTAGATCTGATCTGCCTGCTGACAGTCGTACTGACCAACAGTAAAGGTTTGGATAAATAGATGTAAATCATTGTACGCGTGTTACTACTTGGCTCCCAAAAGTCGCAACAAAACCAAGAGACAGCAATGGTTTGGTGACTAAAAACTGTTCATTGCCACGCAAAAACAACCAAATGGGCATTAGAAACCCAAGCCAAAACCCAGAATCATGCTGCTGGAGCTCCACCGGCAGCAGCTCCTGTCAGAGAGCCGTTTGAATGGAAGTGGACAGATTAAATGCAGCTGAGCCACTAGATGGTGGGTGTGGATCAATCAGGTGACGACTGGAACGGACACACCTGATGTGCAGGTGGAGGGTCGTCACACGTGTTTCATTGACTGGCAGGTTGTTTCTTTAGGTGTTTTCTGTTTTCTGTAGGGTTCATTGGTTAGTCTTTGCCTCTAAACAGAGTAAACATAAAAAACTGTTAACCACTTTAAATATCTTTGGGTTGCTTTAGATTCAGATTTGACTTTTAAAACTATTTATCTGATCAACTGGTAAATAGTTTGGTCTGTAAAGCATCCTGATTGGTCGATGCTGAGGTGAAGGCAACGTCATCAAATGTTTTTTAAATCACACGATAACTAGGCTTCTTTGATACAAGAGGCTTGTTCAGTTCTAACTGGCTGGTGGGGTGTCTAAGGTTCTTTTTTAACCCCCAAACCACTTTGCTCAAGGTGGAAATGTGGTGAAATTGGCTGAGGAGGAATGTCAGAAATGCATTATAAGTAACTGATCAATCATATCAAAAATGACCACATTCTGGACAGAAAATTAGGAAGAAAGTTCTCTACATTTGACATAATTCACAACCTTAAGTCCTGTAATTTGGAGGTGAATAAAGACTTTAAGCCTTCCACCACTTTGGAACTTTCTTGGATGAAGATGAAATGTTTTCAAGAATCAGAAAGAAGAAAAGTCTAGTTTTATCTAGTTTGCGCTTCAAATGTTTGGTTTCATTCAATCCCATGTTAGAAAACACCAAGGAAAGCATCAAATCTGCACATTTAAGACCCTGAAAGCAGATTTTTCACTGTATTTGGCTAACTGATTCAGCTCTAACGCTGCAGAAGTTATTTATGTGTGTCGTGATTGTATCAGACTTTAAATGTTGTCATTCAGATATGATTTGTTCAGTTTTATAGTTTTAGTTGATCAGTTTTGTGCTCTAGACAGACTTTTGTCTGATATGTGAATGTGAACAAAGAGTTGTGTTTGGTCCAGATGATGTAATTACTCGCTTAAATTCACTTTAAGTCATGACTGTGTATATAAATTAGCGGTTGAGCTAAATGCACATGAACATGTCAGTGTTGATTAAGTGTCACCTGTAAATACTGACAAACACATTTCCAGCTGCAGAAACCAGAAAACTGGCGTGAGAAGTGATTTTCCGGCAGAAACGCATCAGACGACCTCGTTAAAACCTTCTAACGATCAAACAATCAGAGCGAGTTGATGTCAGACCGAATATTGGGTCCAAAACCTTCAACAAAAGACAAACTAAAGAGAAATATGTTTCCAAATTAGACAAATAATGAAGGAAACTGTTGTGAAATCACACGAAAGGTTTGTAAAATGTGAAACAGCTGCTGAGGAAAAGAAAGACTTTGAGATCATCTCTTTAGGAAACTATTCTCACTGACACGATGCTTTATTTAGAAATGTTATCTTTAAAAGTTGAATATAACCAGCAGGTATTTAACTCTGTATTACCATTTGAATCATATTTGCTACATGAGTTTATAACCCTTTGTTAAAAGTGTTAATAAACATCTCAACCTTAAAAACATCACATTTTTTGGCTATTTTTTGACGGGTCAGGCTTTACAGGGTTAATATCTGCAAAACTTTCTCCATTTGCAGGAGCTTTATTGTCATTATATTGAAGCTACACAACAATATAATGAAATTTGGACATTAAAATTTGGAGTATTTTGTAATAAAACAATAGAATTATCAAAAACGATGCAATATAAACAGAATATTAAAGGTAGAGTATAAAAAGTGTAAAAGCATCAGACAGGTGGCAGCATTAATTGTAGCAGTGGATCATATACATTTAAAGAAAATAATTCTTCTGTTGAAGTTTACTAAAACAGTTTTAGAAATTTTGTACAAATTTCTAGAAATTTTTTTAACAGAATTTTAAAATAATTTCTGACTTTGAAAAATGATTTAGGGCATGATTTTGTTCATGCGTTTTTGAGTCATTCATCACATTTAAACCTATTTGGGACCGTTTTGGAGTCATTTTGGACAACTTTTTTTCTTTTCTAGAACTCTTAGTAATTTGGGACTTTGGCACATTTGAGCTCTGATTGATTTTTCTGTTTTCTCTGTTGAACCTTTTGAAACGTTCCATAAACCACTCTAGGAAGAAGAGGAAACTGGCTTTCTGTCTCTACCTAACGAGCTAACAGCGTCTCTGCTGCTAATTTAAACCGCCACTCGTCTCTCTGCCGGCTGGAAATAGACCAGAACGCCATTTAACCCGACTGAAACCTCCCAGCTCGGCCTCTGCTGTTACAGAACGTTATCACTCACCAACGCCTCCATCACCGTCGCTCTGCTCAAACAAATCAAACAACACCGACGACGTACCGTCTGCTTGTTTCTGGACATTTCCACCTCTAAACACTGAGAGTAGACGAATGGTTGGAAGTGAAACTGAAACCTTTCTAGTCTGTTTTTTAAAATGTAAAGTAAAAAGAAACACAAATGGAATGAAAACACTTTGGAAAACAAAACAAAAAGAGAATAAATGTGGTTTGGAATGAAGAAGAATAAGTTTAGCATCATCTCCTAATGCGTCAAATTTCCACATGAGGTTTGAGACTTTATTTACCAAAAGAAAAATCAGTTTACTTCAATAATTCCACTTTCATTAAACCAAAAAATGACTCAAATGTTCTCACAAACTAAAAGTTCCACAGAAAAATCCCTTCATTGTGTTCATTGATTCATTCAAATAATGACTTTATGTCAAAAATAAACATTTTCTGTTTGTGTTTCCCAACATTTTTCAGTACTTTTCTCTAATTTTTGTTCAGATTTCATAAAAAATAAACTCGTGCAGACAGAGATTAATGGTGTTCAGATGGATCCTGAAGGTGTTAGGTGTTTGGTGGACAGATAGATTTACCTGAGGAACTCCCAGCCAATCATCGGCCTGCTGCATGGCCTCTCTGGCGTTTTCCACCGGCTGACTGGGATCCCATGTTTCCCAGTCAGGACAAAGACCTGAAGGCAGCACAGATACAAACACACATTAAACAAATGTCCAACAACTGCTCAGAAACCTCCAAAATGTTCCAGAAGTCAGTTATCTGCAGACAAAAATACATAGAATTAGTTTTAATTTGACTTTTCTATCCAAAGAATCTTCTTTTGGTGGATAACAGGTTCATATTTGGAAGGAAAATTAAGAGCAAAGCTTTTATTTTGTGGCAAAAAAGTGTCATAAACTTCAGAAATCTAGCCTATCATTTTACAGTAAAAACAAACAAAAGATGCATTTTTTTTTTTTGGAAAACTGAAGGAAAATTATTTTCCAGACACCATTAACAGTAATTTGCAAAGCTTTGCTCTACCCATTCTTTATGAAAACCGTTTGACAAAAACAAGACCCAAAACGACAAAAACGAGAAAGAAAACCAACAGATGGAACCATATCACAGCTGTTTATTATATATCTCTGCAAAAATCTGTATTTTAAGTATGCAGGACTGCAGAATAAGAAGCTGAAGGTCTTTACCTGAAGGAAAAACATCATAAAATGAACAAACTCATGAATGAAATCAGAAAACATTAGCCAGAGTTGAGATTTAACAGACCTGAAAGCAACACATCTGAACATTAAATCTGATGATCATAGTAATCGTTAATCTGAGGAAGTTTTAGCTGCAAACCTCCACAAGAAGAAACTGCAGATTCAATCCTTCTGGTGTTTTTACCTGCTCACATGAAGCAGCTGCTGATGTTTCTGTTGACATGAAGTGAAGCTGAGACTCACTCGGTCTGTCATGAAGCTCGTTATAAGAGGATTTAATTCAGCTGACAGCACCGAGTGTGTGCAGTTCTATCATACCCGCCATGTGGGGACCGACTCTTTGTCCCGTTAAACCGGCACACTTCTCTAACGTGACATTTTATCCTGATACTGATTTTTTTGTATGTTCTATTTATTAGACAAACAACAAAGTGGAAAAATTTAGTAATTATTCACATATATTCATCAAAAATCTTAAAATTTTGTATATGAGAAGCCGGAAATGAATCAAGAATAACTTACAACTACCACTAATTAATCCAGAATAACAAATAATCACTAAAACTTTCTGTTCAGGAATGCAAATAACTGATTTGCAATCTCAGTCAAAAAATAATAATAATGAGCTTTCGTGTTTTTTTTTCTGCTTTTTTGTCAAACAGTACATTTAAAAATTCATGGACAGAATTACTAATTATATTTTAGCATTAAAGGTGTCAGGTTAAAGAGCTGCACATACTGGTGGATTAACCTTTATAGAAACACAAAATAATATCATTATACTGTTAATTTAGAGCAACGGTGACACCTTCCACTAAATGGTGATCTGAAAAATATGTTGAACACTCTATATGTCAAAGATCTGGGGCCTCATTTATAAAACACAGCGTAGGATCCATACTAAAAGTCTGCGTACGCCGAAAATCTGAAATGGGCGTATGCCCTTCGCCACTGATTCATAAAACTGTGCACAAGCACAGCTGCACACAATTTCTTTATAATCAGACACCAGCTGGAAGATTGCACAGGTGGATCCACCTCACATTCCGCCCACAACACACCCACATTTTACCATGAATGGTCAATGCAAAGTAACTCATGAATGTATCTGTATATAAATAAGCTGCTGATCCACGGCATTTTACACAGCGCCCCCTGCAGTCTTTTCCCTGCACTGAGTGTGGTTGTGGTGTGAAGCCTGTGTGCCTGTACAGGGCTGATTAATGGTTGGACGCTCATCCCATTCGGCCGCATATGGATAAATAAACAAAATTCTTTACTTTTTTTTTTCCTTTTTACTGTGATAGTTGCAGTGAAGAGTGACAGGAAATGGGGAGAAGAGTAGGGGGAAGACATGCATAAAAGAGCTGCAGGCCGGAATCGAACCCAAGCCACTGCGTCAGAGACCAGTCTCTGCAAATGGGTCTTCTGCTTTCCCCGATGAGCCATACGGGCGCCGGGTGATCAGTCAACAAAACTATTTACTGAAGAACAGTGCACTGGCCCAGATGTGGACCGGCCCTTCGGTCAAACGACCAAATGAAATAACGTTCAATCCGCCCCTGTTGATATATGAACATAGTTCTGCAAATACAGTCGTCGGCCGAATGACGCACTATATGAACATCTACAACAATGAGGGTTTATGATTATCCGGCTCTACAAGTCTAATATGTGATAACAATAAAGGTTTGAGATCAATCTGGTTTCAATTCACCACCTCCGGCTCTGCCGTTCCCTCTGTCTCCAAAATGTGCTTAAGCAAGCATCAAAGTTGGTGCACCGTGCGCACATTCTCACACCAAGTTTTTTTTTAGAAATCACAACCTTTGCGTTGAAAGTTGCGTACGCCACTTTCTAGCCCTGTTTTGTGCGTATGCAAGCTTTATAAACGTGGTCACAGTGCTCCTGTTAAACTACCACTAATTATAGATATTTACCATTTAATGCATATATTTTTTTGTACATGTATATATAAAGGTTCTGGATCTTACCGGGGGCACAGTTGTCCACCAGAGCTCCCAGTGCCTTGCCGTCCCTCCAGTCCCGGTGGAAGTTGGTGATGGGCAGCTGGGGAACCTTGTTCTGGATCCAGCCCAGCAGTCGCTGTTTGGGGGTCAGTTTCTTGGCGTCTTCGTCGTCCTCGTCCTCCCACATGGGCATAGAGATGGAATAATGGAGGATCAGGGTCCAGATCAGACCCAGGATCAGCTTCAGGTTCCCGTCCACGATGGCTTTAGAATCTAAAAGAACAAACACAGAAATAATTAAGCCTCTTTCTCCTTTTATTATTAAGTATTTTACATATTAAATAATTTTTTAAAATATACATTTTTAAATTAATTTATATTACACATGTTGTAATGCTATTTTTTGCTTTCCTAAATTTTATACTTCTGTATTTATGTTTTTACTTTAATCATTAAAACCAATAAAAAGCCAAACATCACCCCAAGTCAGTAACATTAATTACTCAGCTCAAATATGTAAATAAAAAAAAAAAATTGTCTATTCATTGATATTTCACACATTCCTTTTTAAAACATTACTATTTTGCTTTTTGTTTTTTCCTATTAATTTTTAAACCCACAAAAGTCAAACAATGTCTCAAAACAGTGAAATAAGTATAATCTGCTCAAAATGTTAATTTTTAAATTATTATTTTTTTTTTTACTATTTTTAGTTTTCCATTAGTTGTTTTGTTATTTTCTAAACAAACCACAAAAATAAACAGTGGCAAACACAGTGATGTTAAATTCCTTTAAAAAAAAAAAAATTCCTTTTGCTTTTCCCGTCTAGTATTTTCTGTACAGAGTAAATATCAGACATTACAGAACAGCTTCCGTTGACTGCTGTCAATTATCACCTTATATTTACATACAAAACCGACATTACAGGAATGAACAAAGAAGAATAAAAAGTCAACAGTAATAATAATAATAACAAACTGGGGCTGTTCATGAAGGAGCTGAAGACGTTCTGGAACCCGTTAACAGTTTAATGTTCTCTGGAGGTTCTTCCTTTGTGTGAGTTGATTGTTTGACACGTGAAGATAAACGGCTGTAAATAAAGTTACAGAATATTTTCCCTGAACATCATTTGTTCTCGTTGTTTATCTTCCAGACGTCAGCTCATATTTTTCCTGCAGAGAAGTTTGATCCATCGACAGCAGCAGGATGAAGTCATTCAGCGGCAGGAATGAGGTCAGTTTAAATAGGAAACACATGTACACACTGAAATACACAATAACACACATGTACACACTGAAATACACAATAACACACATGTACACACTGAAATACACAATAACACACATGTACACACTGAAATACACAACAACACATGCACACACTGAAATACACAACGTAATACACAATAACACATGCACACACTGAAATACACAACGTAATACACAATAACACATGCACACACTGAAATACACAACGTAATACACAATAACACATGTACACACTGAAATACACAACGTAATACACAATAACACATGCACACACTGAAATACACAACGTAATACACAATAACACATGCACACACTGAAATACACAACGTAATACACAATAACACATGCACACACTGAAATACACAACGTAATACACAATAACACATGCACACACTGAAATACACAACGTAATACACAATAACACATGCACACACTGAAATACACAACGTAATACACAATAACACATGCACACACTGAAATACACAACGTAATACACAATAACACATGTACACACTGAAATACACAACGTAATACACAATAACACATGCACACACTGAAATACACAATAACACATGTACACACTGAAATACACAACGTAATACACAATAACACATGTACACACTGAAATACACAATAACACATGTACACAACGTAATACACAATAACACATGTACACACTGAAATACACAATAACACACATGTACACAACGTAATACACAATAACACACATGTATGTACACACTGAAACACACAATACACGTTTACAAACAAAGAACCACAAAAAATTACACAACAAACAGTAACTCACAAAAAGTCAATGTAATGCACAGTAAGACACACAAACGCACAGAAACACACAATAACACACTGCAACAACATAAACTGACTGAATTTATAAGAGTTTAAGTGAATAAAGGTCGAGAGTCAACCATCGATCTTTATTCACTTAAATTAAACTCTTGAGCTGCTTTTAGAATTTTAACTTCAACTGATCTTGAAAACACTTTAAAGTTCAAACTAAACTAATGTTGTTTAATGTGTGTGTGTTTGTTTACAGGAGCTGTGAGGACATACATCTGTCCAAACAGTCGCATTGTGGGGACTCGGCTTCTTTATGGGGACCAGATTATTTAAAAAGTCCTTAAATGAAGTTTACTGAGAAGAGCTGATTAATATAAAGGTCATTTCAAGGTTATATGAAGGTTACAGCTCCAGGAAATGAACGCAGCGTCCTCTGAAGTGATGGAAACTCCACTGCATGTGTTTGCACTCATGGCATCATATTCTCCTCCACAGATGACCGTTGTTCACCTCAGGAAGCTTCATGTCCAGAGATTAGTCCGGACAGAGAGGAAGTGCTGGTCGGAGCGTCGCTGTAATCTTTCCCCAGGAAACAGGAGCTGCTGTGGTCCGTCTGTTCTGTTCACAGGTCAATAAACACTTTCTGTGCTTTCACTTTAAACTCTCTGGATCCTTTTAAAAGCTCCGTGTTGAAGCCGAACACTGACGCCTCTCACATCCTGAAATAATATTTTCCAGCAGATTTTTATCTGGATGGAAAATCTGTGGAACATTTCTGAAATGTTTAACTGGTGAGCTAACCGAGCTCCAGACTGCAGGTGTGTTTCACTCTGCAGGGTTGTTTACTGAGCAGAACCCAGTAAATAAATAAATAAACGAACAGGAGGTGGCTTCTGTCCCGGCAGCAGAACCCTGTAAAATCAGGAATGGGCTCTGGTTTTCTGCCAGAAGCTCTCCGAGCCACACAACAGCTCGACTGTCTGAACACAGCTCGTGCTGTTGGTTAGCCGGTCGCTAACGGTTACCAAACAAACAAGCCGGAGGTCGCCGGCGGTGCAGAGAAACAATGGAGTCCTGATAGAAGCCCGAACAGGCCCGAGGGCGGCGGAGAAACTGTGTAATGTGACATTTAGAAAGAAAAGGCTTTATGAGGCGAGAGAGGAAGTGATGGAGGGGAGAGTGGAAAGAGGAAAAGATGTGATGACGACGGACGGAAAGAATTAATGGGACGCTTCAACAGACTGAACTCTGCAGGAGTCCAACAAGGTAAACCGGTGAACCAGCTGGTCATTAGCTCAAACTAAAGCAGTTAAACAGGAACACAAACAACCAAAGGTCATTCTGCAAACACTCACATGTTAGTTTAACCTCCAGATTTATCTGGAGATTCATTCAAAGTGATGGAAATGTGGTGACATCGGAGGTTTAGATCTCATCACTGAAGGAGAACAAATCTGACAAAAGTAATCAGCTGATTCTGGATCTCCAGTAACAAAACAGGCGAAATTACAACAACTCAAATTTGGCACAAAAAGACACAAAATTACCACAAAAAGAGCCAAAATTACCCTGAGAAGTTCAACTATGCCAGCAAAAACAGGCAAAGTACCAAAATCACAACGAATAGGATCAAGACGACCACGAAACCAGTGAAAATGTGACAAGAATTTGGCACAAAACAAAATCAACCAAATCTGACTAAAGTTCCTTTCTGACCTCCTCAGAACATCTGGTTCTTCATCTCCAGTAACTTTATCAATGATCAGAGTTCTACCTTCATACCAGAATATGTCTGGACTTCCAGGTGGAATTGTGACAAAAATATGTAAAATAACCACACAACTGGCCAAAATTATGACAAAAAGACATACCAGCAAAACGGAGACAATATTTTAAAACAAAGCAAATAAAACAAACTACACAAGACAAAAAAACAACATAAACACAAGCTGACATAAAGGAGACACAAAACATAAACAGGATATAAATGTACTATAACAAGACAAAAAAAGGATGAACAAAAAATGTAAAAACAACAAAACAAGACACAAATATGCCAGCGAAAAATGAGACAATACTTTAATCCCAAGACAAAAAAAACAACCAAAAACAAGACAAAACAAACGACAAAAATGAGACACAAAACAACATAAAAAAACAAAACTACAAAACAAAACAAAAATCGACAATAACGAGATAAAAACAAGAAAATTTGATAAAAATCTCCAAAAGCAAGACACCAAGTAACAAACAAGAGACAAACTAAAATGAGACAAAAAATTACAAAAGAAGACACAAATTGACCATAAAAAGACAAAAAAACTGCAAAAAATGAGACATATAACCAGAAAAAACAGAAATACTGGACGCAAAATGAGAAACTGATTTTCAGCTGTTGGAATGGAAACGAGGAGCTCCATTTATTCTGGTGGATAACAAACAGTGAAAGCCTTAAAGTTTGCATTTACAAACGTTTATCCTGCTCTCTGTCGACACAAAGACTGAGTTTTGGGTTTTGAATGACAAAAAGCAAAGGCAGGATCACTAATATCAGTTATTTTTGATCAAAACTATCAATAGTAACATAAATATGCAACAAATGGAAAGAAAACATCGTGTTCTTCAGCACAGCATCTCATCAGCTCTCAGTCAACATTTTTCCTCATTTGCTTCCTAGATTTGAGTAAATGCCCAACAGTGAAAAATACACGAGTTCAAAGGAGTCACAGCGAGTAAAAAGATCCTCTCTGATGGAGCCTCTACAGGATGGATGAAGTCCAGGCGGAGCTGAGACGTCGGTGCCGATCTCTGAGCGGTACGACGTCGTTAGCGTCACCGTGGGAGGATTCCTGTTATCAGCCTGAAGCCAGACGCTGAAACTAAACCCTCATGTTTGATTTTCTGACGCTAATGTTGGGATTTTTATCTCAGAAAAAACACCGATTCTGGAGGAGTTTACAGACTAAACAAAACAATCTGTTCTAAAGCATTCAGAAAGATCTGAAAGGTGTTCTGCTTATAAAAGTCACAAAATAAGAGGAACGGCAATAAAAATACAACAAAATGAGGCAAACGACGACAAAAAGACACAAAACAACATAAAGGGAAACACATTATAACAAGGCAACACTGTGTGAGTATTGTCATAATCATTTGTGTGTTTTGTTTCTCATTTTTGTCATTTTGTGTCTTTGTTGTTTTGTGTCTTGTTTATGGATTTTTGTGTCTCATCTTGTAGTTTTTTTGCATCTCATTTTTGTTTTGTTTCTCATTTCTGCCATGATGTCTTCTTCCTTTTGTAGTTTTTTTGTCTAGTTTTGCTGTTTTTTTCATCTTGGCATTAAAGTATTGTGTCATTATCATCATTTTGTGTGTTCTTTATGTTGCTTTGTGTCTCATTACAGTCATTTTGTGTCTTCTTTTGCAGTTTCTAAAAACACCGGAGAAAGATTAAAGCAAAATGCTGCCAATGGCATCAGAAACAGGAAAACCTTCATTAACTGATTAATTAGTTCGATAATTAATGAATCTGTTGGTTGATTCTTTGCTGATGCAGCAGAAAAATGTGCAGCTGAACCAGAAACAGTCGAAGTTCAGAAAGTCGGAGCAGCTGGAGGACGGCTGAACAAACAAGTGTTGTTGTTTATCCTGAAAAAGCCCGAGAGACACAAAGACACAACTACACACACCTGTGAGCTATAAAGACTGAAGTCTGCAGATCGAGCCAACAGCTGATTCACACAGACACACACACGGTTGTGTAGTTGTTGTTGGACACATTTTCTCGCCCACTCTGAGGTTTTTGTTCTCAGTAGATCAGAACCAGAACTTTGCTTCCTTTCACTGAATCTTGGATTTTACTTCACCTGTTCAGACACGACAACAAACAAAGACACACAAAAACTTTCTGCTTCGATCAGTTCACAAACTCCTCACTGATTTACCTTCAACTCTGCAGAATTACCTTTAAACCACAAAAAACACATTAAACTAACCTCACTCAAACCTTAAACTAACCTGAATTTGAACTTAAACACACTTTAAACAAATGAACCGAATCAACTCTAAAAGAACCTCACTAACCTTTACTGTATCCTACGCTAACCTAAAACTAACCTTATTCTAACCTGAAATCGTCTAAATGAAGCCTCAGTAAACTGAACTGCTGTAAATGTGAATCTGTTTTAATCATAACTGACTGTTTACATGTTAAACTGGAACACGCGTGTTGGATCAAACACGTTAGTCTTTCATCACTCAATACTTTGATATGAAATAATAAATAACTTATGAAATATATAATCAGTGTTTGACTGTAAATAAACATGTAAACAACTAAACAGAACATTAGATAAACATGTAAACTAAACAGAACATTACATAAACATGTAAACAACTAAACAGAACATTAGATAAACATGTAAACTAAACAGAACATTACATAAACATGTAAACAACTAAACAGAACATTGGATAAACATGTAAACAACTAAACAGAACATTAGATAAACATGTAAACTAAACAGAACATTACATAAACATGTAAACAACTAAACAGAACATTGGATAAACATGTAAACTAAACAGAACATTACATAAACATGTAAACTAAACAGAACATTACATAAACATGTAAACAACTAAACAGAACATTAGATAAACATGTAAACTAAACAGAACATTACATAAACATGTAAACTAAACAGAACATTACATAAACATGTAAACAACTAAACAGAACATTGGATAAACATGTAAACAACTAAACAGAACATTAGATAAACATGTAAACTAAACAGAACATTACATAAACATGTAAACAACTAAACAGAACATTGGATAAACATGTAAACTAAACAGAACATTACATAAACATGTAAACTAAACAGAACATTACATAAACATGTAAACAACTAAACAGAACATTGGATAAACATGTAAACTAAACAGAACATTAGATAAACATGTAAACAACCAAACAGAACATTAGATAAACATGTAAACAACCAAACAGAACATTAGATAAACATGTAAACTAAACAGAACATTAGATAAACATGTAAACAACCAAACAGAACATTAGATAAACATGTAAACTAAACAGAACATTACATAAACATGTAAACAACCAAACAGAACATTAGATAAACATGTAAACTAAACAGAACATTACATAAACATGTAAACAACCAAACAGAACATTAGATAAACATGTAAACTAAACAGAACATTACATAAACATGTAAACAACCAAACAGAACATTAGATAAACATGTAAACTAAACAGAACATTACATAAACATGTAAACAACCAAACAGAACATTAGATAAACATGTAAACAACCAAACAGAACATTAGATAAACATGTAAACTAAACAGAACATTAGATAAACATGTAAACAACCAAACAGAACATTAGATAAACATGTAAACAACCAAACAGAACATTAGATAAACATGTAAACTAAACAGAACATTACATAAACATATAAACAACTAAACAGAACATTGGATAAACATGTAAACAACCAAACAGAACATTAGATAAACATGTAAACAACCAAACAGAACATTAGATAAACATGTAAACTAAACAGAACATTAGAGAAGCACAGATTGTTGGTATTCTTATCATGTTTAATGTTTGATTCTCCTGCAGGAAGTTCACAGAAATCTAAATGAACCAACAAATAAACAATCCATGTCATAAACAAACAATGTAAACAAACTAATAAATAAAACAAACGGATCAAATCAGCTGATTTTATCTGTAAAACTGAGTTAAAGTTGAACTGAAGAGACTCCAGCTGCTGAAAACACAAAATGCTGGACAACAGCTGTGACGACAGCTGACACTAAAACTCAAACACACACACTAAACACACACACACACTAAAACACACTCCTGTCATGTGATCTCAGGAACTAAAGTGAGTCTTTGTTGAAGAGAAGAAGCTGCAGTGTGACAGTCAGCAGATAGCTAACACACACACACACACACACACACACACACACACACAAGTACTACTACAACCACTACTCCTAAAGCTACTAGCACGACCACTATCAAATCTAATGTTAGCCACATTAGCAGCACAACATGCTAAGTCCAAGGATCATCCTAAAGTGGTGGCTAATGCTAATGCTAGCCATCCATCCGTCCTTATATATTCGTCTCTCAAACAGCTGCAGCTGATCATCATCATCACCATCAGCTGTAATTCTTCAGTCAGAGGATCATTTCTCCGTCACTAATCCGTCGTTAGTCTTTGAACTTTAAACTTCCTGTTGGACTGAATCCACAAAGACGACTTTAAAGGTTCAGACTGAAGGCTACACTATAACTACTATAGAGCAACTTATATTTGCTGCATTTCTGATGTTTTGTCATTTTGTTTTTCCATAGTTTTCCTTCTGGATTAATAAAGTTGTATTTTATCTGACAACCTGCAGGTTTCATTGATTGGTCAAAGAGTCTTTTCTTTGGTTTTGTTGCTTCTCTACAGACTTTGTTCCTGCAGCAGCTTCAATCCAGACTTGTGTCTCCGAGTTAAACCTCCTGAACCTGAACTTTAACCTCCAGACGTTCCTCTACCAGGATCCCTGTCAGCCTCCTGTTTGATCCTCTGGAGGAAAACGCTGAACAAACCACAGAAACCAGAAGCTAACAGCTGAACCGTCAGACGCTAAAACACCATGAAACCACCGACATCAGTCAGACTTCAGGCTGAGCACGGTGGCATGTTTGCAGGAGAACTGGTTTTTACTCCTAAAGCCTGCTGCAGAAGATGCTTCATATTTTACATTTGAATCATCAGAGTCAAATTACGTTCAGGAAACACATGAAGCAGAGCTGGAGGCCGTAAAACAAAGAGCCGAACACGAATCGCTGCAACACATGGAGTGGAGTTTTACTGACGGTTCCAACATTCCTGACTGCTGACTGCTGCAACACATGGAAACCATTAGAGAGGAACAGGCCCAGAATCAGCAGAAATCTGAATGGAGTCTGGTTTGTCCAGCAGAGAACCGTCACCGACAGAAATCAGGTCAACTGGAACACTCACAGAACGTTAGAGTAACCATTTTATCATTGGAAATACACAGAAATTAACCAAGAAAAAAAAAAACAGAAAACCAGAAACTAACCACCAATTACCCAGAAACAGTTCAGCAAGTATCCAGAAAATAACCAACAAATAACCACAAACAATCCAACAAACAAACAAACAACAAATAGCAAGAAACTAATCAATAAAAATCCAAAATTTAACCAATAAAAAAAAACAACTGACCAGTAAATATCCAAAAACAAATAACCAAAAACTAACCGACAAAAAAACAAAAATTAAACAAAAACTATCCAACAAAAAAACCAAAAATAACCAAAAAACAAAACAAAAAATAACCAAAAATAACCAACAAAAATAACCAAAAACAAACCAACAAAGAAATAAAAATTAACCAAAAACTATCCAACAAAACCAAAAATAACCAAAAACAAAACACAACAAAAAATAACCAACAAAAAAACAAAAAATAACCAAAAACAAACCAACAAAAAAAACAAAAAATAACCAAAAACAAACCAACAAATAATCAAAAACTAATAAACAACCAGAAACTAACCAATAAATAACCAAATACTAACTAATAAAGAACCAGGAACTCAGCAGAAGGAAATCAGGAAACCAACAGGAAAAGATTCAGGAACAAACCTTCAACTACGATGATCAATACGTTTGATTTTCTTTACTGATCGATTGATTTTTCAGTGTTTGATCCTTAATGGTTCCTTCACACCTTCAGGTTCTCATCAAGAGAACGTTCTGAGGTCTAACAAATGAAAAGTTGAGTTTATCATGAATAAACGACAGATAGTTTTATTGATTATCTGTTGTCTATTGATTACACACGTGGACAAAATTGTAGGTACCCCTCAGTTAAAGAAGGAAAAACCCACAATTCTCACTGAAATCACTTGAAACTCACAAAAGTAACAATAAATAAAAATTTATTGAAAATTAAATAATCAAAAACAGCCATCACTTTTGAATTGTTGATTAACATAATTATTTAAAAAAGCACACTAATGAAACAGGCCTGGACAAAAATGATGGTACCTCTATAAAAGATTGAAAACTATTTGACCAGAGTGACATGATTAACTCAGGTGTGTCATTTAATTGACATCACAGGTGTTTCCAAACTCATAATCAGTCAGTCTGCCTATTTAAAGGGAGACAAGTAGTCACCCTGCTGTTTGGTGAAAAGGTGTGTACCACACTGAACATGGACAACAGAAAGCGAAGGAGAGAATTGTCCCAGGACATCCGAAAAAAAATGATAGACAAACATCTTAAAGGTAAAGGCTATAAGACCATCTCTAAACAGCTTGAAGTTCCTGTGACAACAGTGGCTCATATTATTCAGAAGTTCAAGACCCACGGGACAGTAGCCAACCTCCCTGGACGTGGCCGCAAGAGGAAAATTGATGACAAATTGAAGAGACGGATCGTTGGAATTGTATCCAAAGAGCCCAGAGCAACCTCCAAAGAAATTAAAGGTGAACTCCAAGGCCAAGGTACATCAGTGTCAGATCGCACCATTCGTCGTTGTTTGAGCCAAAGTGGACTTCATGGGAGACGACCAAGGAGGACACCACTGCTGAAAAAAACTCATAAAAAAGCCAGACTGGAATTTGCAAAAATGCATGTTGACAAGTCACAAAGCTTCTGGGAGAATGTCCTTTGGACAGATGAGACCAAACTGGAGCTTTTTGGTAAGGCACATCAACTCTGTTCATAGACTCAAAAACCAAGCATACGAAGAAAAGAACACTGTCCCTACGGTGAAACATGGAGGAGGCTCAGTAATGTTTTGGGGCTGCTTTGCTGCATCTGGCACAGGGTGTCTTGAAAGTGTGCAAGGTACGATGAAATCTGAAGACTATCAAGGCATTCTGGAGAGAAATGTGCTGCCTAGTGTCAGAAAGCTTGGTCTCAGTCGCAGGTCATGGGTCTTCCAACAGGACAACGATCCAAAACACACAGCCAAAAACACCCAAGAATGGCTGAGAGAAAAGCGTTGGACTATTCTAAAGTGGCCTTCTATGAGCCCAGATCTGAATCCCATTGAACATATGTGGAAGGAGCTGAAACATGCCATTTGGAGAAGACACCCATCAAACCTGAGACAACTGGAGCTGTTTGCTCATGAGGAGTGGGCCAAAATACCTGTTGACAGCTGCAGAACGCTCATTGACAAATACAGAAATCGTTTAATTGCAGTGATTGCCTCAAAAGGTTGTGCAACAAAATATTAAGTTATGGGTACCATCATTTTTGTCCAGCCCTATTTCATTAGTTTGTTTTTTTAAATAATTATGTTAATCAACAATTCAAAAGTGATGGCTGATTTTGATTATTTAATTTTCAATAAATTTTTATTTATTGTTACTTTTGTGAGTTTCAAGTGATTTCAGTTAGAATTGTGGGTTTTTCCTTCTTTAACTGAGGGGTACCAACAATTTTGTCCACGTGTGTATGTGTTTAAACATCAGATTATTGTGAAATTTGTCCAGAAACGTTTGATTTGTTTCTCAGACCAACAATGAAAGATAAGAAACACGAGGAAAACATCAAATATTCAGATCTGAGAGGATCTAGATCTGTTTATTCTCATTTTATTGATTTAATATTGATTTTCCATCGTTTATCTCCTCCATGAACCGATTTATCAGATCAGATACCAGGTTTAGAAATGTTTCAATCCTGAAGGAGATTCTGTTGTTTAATTAGGAGGAAGTATCGGTGTTCTGGGTCAGTAGAACGTCAGAACCTGGTCGGTTCTCATCGGTTTGTTTCTAGTAAAGTCGGAGCTCAGCAGCCGGTTCCCTCTGAGTCTATTTAAAGAACCTCAGAGTTCAGCTGTTCAGCATCAATCATCCCCCAGCAGGAAAGAACAGCAGACCCATTATCTGAGGTTCTACCAGAACCAGAACATCCAGATCATTATCTGAGGTTCTACCAGAACATAAGCATAGAACCAGAACATCTAGATCATTATCTGAGGTTCTACCAGAACATAAGCATAGAACCAGAACATCCAGATCATTATCTGAGGTTCTACCAGAACATAAGCATAGAACCAGAACATCTAGATCCATTATCTGAGGTTCTACCAGAACAGAGCCTTAAAACCAGAACACATATAGAGTTAACAGGAATCAGTTCTACCACAACCATAGAACCAGAACATCTAGATCCATTACCTGCAGTTAACAGGGCCCGGTTCTACTAAAACTGAACATCCTGGAACCACTGAAAACAGGTTCTTTATTCCTCACTGACTAAAATAATAAGACCACGATAACAAACTGAAATCTTTTTAGAACTTTTCTTTCCAGAAGAACGGTTCTAGTTTTTTTTTCTCTCCGAGATTTAAACTCAGAAAAGATTCAGTTTCAGACACAAAACAACCTGACACACTTCCAGTAAAAACTAGAACCAAAAACACATCAGGTACTTAGAACCTAGAACACAGAACTCAGTACAAACCCTGTATAGTGCAGTAGATAGAACCAGGTACATACCTGACCTGCTACAGAGAACTTAGTACGTACCCAAACTAGTATGTGGAACCCGTATGTACCAAATATGTAGAACCCAGTACATAGAACCCAGTACAAACCTGATGGAAACCCATTAGAAATCCAGTACAGACCAGTAGAAACCCAGTGACCCTCATGTTCCCCGTATAAACTAAGGTTCTGCTCTAACCAGAACCACCACAGTGTGTCCACAAATAGATTTCATTTGTTCTGATAAAGTTTGTGAAGCAACAGAAACACCAGAATGTTCTACTGTTTCTGGTCCGGTTCTGCAGTTCTGAAGGTTCTGACCCACGATCCTCTGCAGGTAAACAAACAGCTTTTCTGATCTCCAGAAGATGATTGAACATCACAGACTGATAAACATCTGAACAGCAGCTGAAGGTGAAACGTTCTGATGAACACTGAGCGGTTTGGTTCTGCAGGAACCAGCAGAACATCTGAAGGACCTCTTCATGATGCTCCACTGATCACATTATGCTGAGTCAACAAAGAACCAGAACTGATACCAGAACTCCAAACCCAACAGGGACCCAGTTCTCTCTAGAGAACCCTGGAACATCTCCACGACCTCCAGAACCTCCTCAGAGACGTTTGGAACCAGTTCATCACTTCTGGACCATTTTAAAGCAGGACTGAAAACGATTTGAGGTCCTCAAAGAGTCCTTCAAGATGTTCAAGACCTGAAACCAACAAAACACTTTAGAAACTTCTTGAAGAACCTATAGGAACCTAACACTAGGACTTCCCAAGTACCCCTGGAACCTCATCAAGACCTCGAGAATCTCTTCAAAGATGTTTGGAACCAGTTCATTTGGTTCTGGAGCATCTTTAAGCACTCCTGGAACGTACTGAAGACCGACACCTTAAACAATGATTCCTAAAACTTTAAAGATTCCTTCGATCTCAAAAATCACAAATAGACCCTGAAACCTCCTCAGAACATCTGAAACCTCCTAAAGAACCTCTGAAACCTTCAAAGGGACCTAAAGACCTCTAGAACTCTCTGGTTCTCAAACCTTCTTCAGGTTAAACGAAGTGTTCAGATCTTTGAAACCAGATTCTAAAAACACTGAAAAATGAAGATGTTTAAATAAGTTCCTCTTCTAGAACCTTTTACACCTTCAGGTTTGAACCAACAGAAGATTTAATCATTTTATTTTCTGCTGACTTTCAGTAAAACCATGGAGACGAATCGAACTTAACTGGAAGTACTTTCTGTTTCTGAGGATCAACTCCTGAAGAAGTTTAACTGACAGAAAAATTCCTGAATTTTAAATTAAAAAAATATGATTTCTGTTTTTTTTCCACCTCAGAAACCCTGAAAAAGATGAAAACGAGTTTAAATGTTCCGTTTTAAAACTCCAATCTTTGATTTAGGAGGAATTCTGAACCAATAGAGTCTCAGTTTAACCCCCACGGACCAATCAGCTGCTTCCTCACACCTGTGAGCAGCACCGTCAGCTGTCACTCAGCGCGCGCACACACACACACACACACACACACACACACACACACACACACACACACACACACACACACACACACACACACACACACACACACACACACACGGTTCGTCTTCATTTTACATCGTCTAAAAACCTCTGATCACAGTTTGATCCGTGCGTAAAACTGTGCGTAAAAGCTGCCGCGCCACTCACCAATGGACACCAGCTTGATGTGTTCTCTCTCCAGGAACTCCAGAGCCACCGACACGTTCTCCAGCTTCATCTGCCTGAAGTTGGGCCTCTGGTGGTACTTCCGGTACATCTTCTTCTGGCTCAGGACCTCCAGCAGCCCGATCAGCTTCAGCCCGTCGCTCAGGTCCTTCTGGAGGTCCACGATCCGCTTGTTGACCACCTTCAGGTGCTCGTTGCACCACCTGGTGAACGTGTTCTGCTGGATCTTCTTCCACGGCGCGTCCTCGGCCAGGTCCTTCTCGGTGGCTGGCATCTCCTCCTCCTCCTCCTCGCCGGTGTCCGGAGCCTGGTAGAACTGCGGCGGCTCCAGGTAGCTGCTCATCATGGTTCCGCTGAGAAGAAGAACAGACGCAGGAGAGAGAAAAGAGGCGCAGCTGGAGTCACTCAGAGCGGAACATGCGCAAATCCAGAGTCAGAAGATCCGCTGGACCAGCTCATGGAGCAGAAGCACCAGAAAGTTCTCGTTCCTCCGGTCGGCGGCGGTTCGGTCCGGGTCTAGTTCTTGATCCGGGTCTGGCGGCCCAGACTCAGGCGGACTGCGGCTCCAGCGGCTCCTCTGCGGGTTTAGAGGCTCCGTCAGTCCGCTGGACTCTCCGGAATGCCGCTGCTGTGACCATAAACCTCCATCCTCCATCACCACAGATACGGAAGAGGACGCTGATTGGCCGGAGCCTGAAAGGGGGCGTGGCCAGACCGGACCCCCACTCGGTGACACCTCCGGTATTTTTAGAGTCTCCAAACCGGGAGACACCGAAGTGGGGAGGGGGATTTAAAAGACTCTCATAAAGAGGGCCGTGTCGTCATCAGCTTGCAGCCAATCAGATCACATCCGGTTCTGATTATTTTAGATTATTTATTTAACTTTTATTCATTTTAATTATTCAGAAATATTTTCTGTATTTTTTTTTGTTTCATCATTATTTGAATTTTAATTAAAATTAACTTTAAACGAACCCACAGAAACTGAACAAACATAAATATTAAAATGTCATTAAAGAAATAGTGTGAAAATGTAAAAAAAAAAAAAAAGATGTAAAATTAAGAAAATGTTTTGATTAAATTAAAAATTCTAAGGTAAAATATAAACATCCTAAAATAGAAAAAGAAATATTGTGACGACCCTCCATCTGGACACCAGCTGTGTCTGCTCCAGTCTCACCTGATCCATCTCGTGGCTCAGCTGCTCTTATTCTGACCCATTTCCATTCTAACGGCTCTCTGACAGAAGCTGCTGCCGGTGGAGCTCCAGCAGCGTGATTCTGGCTTTTTAATGCCCGTTTGGTTGTTTTTGCGTGGCAATAAACCGTTTTTAGTCGCCACATCACTGCTGTCTCTTGGATTTGTTGCGACTTTTGGGAGCCAAGTCGTAACGATATTTAATACAAAAAATATGTTAAAGTGTATAAATATCAACAATATGTGAAATGTAGCGTAAAAATGTAAAAAGAAAAGTTTCAAAATAAAACCAAAGTTTAAAATATATAGTGGACAAAAAATAAAAAAGTAAAGTTTAAAAAATATAATGTGTAAAAATGTAGAAATAAAAGTAAAGTTTAATATATAAACTGCAAAACTGTAAAAAAAAAAAGTATGAAATTGTAAAAAAAAAAGTATAGACTGTCAAAATGTAAACAATTTATGATTTAAAAAATATGCAGTGTGCAAAAGTGTAAAAATAAAAATAATGTTAAAGGAAATACAGTCTACAAAAACAAAAATAAAATCAAGTAAAAAATTTAGCAAAAATATAAAAATATAAAATTTAAATATCAATGATGTGAACGCTGGAATTTTTTTTACATACTACAGTTTTATAAACTGTCCATCAGTTTTTATACACTATATTGATTTTATCTTTTTACATTTTTACACATATTTTTAAATTTCTATTTTTTAACTTTTTTACAAACTACATTTTATAATTTCATTTATTTTTAAGTTTTATTACACACTATTTATTTTTTAATTTTCTTTTAGTTTCACACTTTTTACACACCATATATTTTTAATTTCTTTTTCTTTTTAAACTTTATTTTACACATTCTATTTCTGAAACTTTATATTTTTCCTTCTTCTTCATTGTTTTTATTGCGGCTGTTGTAGTTTATAGCGCCACCTTCTGACGACAGGACAACGCCAATCTTATTTACTCATGATTTTTGACATGTCAAACGTTTGCTTTAAAAACATTTCCACATTGAAAGTGAAACTGAAGCTGCTGATTTATGAGTTTAGCAAAAAACTGAAGCTGTGCAGCAGCGCCTCCTGCTGGCTGAACATGGAAACTAGAGTCTCATTAACACAAAATAAAGTCTCAGAATAATTAGCAGTTAATGAGCTGCAAATATGTGGAATTAGACCTCTGTAAGAAAAGTTGTTTATTTTAAATTAATCAGTTTATTTTATGATTGTATTAAAACTCAAAGCAACATGAACTGTGGGAACTAGGAAATGTCAAATTTGCTTTATTTTCTTCCTTATTTACTGGTTTTTATGTGTTGACGGATTCTTTTTTAGTATAATTAATTTGTTTATATTTGTTGCTTTTTCATGCATTTGTCTGTACGGAGTCACAAGAGTGCCATAAAATACTGTACAAGAAAAGCCAATAGAAAAAAAATGATGTTAAAAAAGAACAAAAACAGCAATATGTAAATATTTAGGTAAAGATATGTAAATAAATAAATAAATTATTAACTATGGAGCCATAGGAGTGCTGCAAAAAAAATCTGTCCAAGAAATAGCAAAAGCACCCAAAAAAAAGAATTAAGTGAATAAAATACGTGTTAAAAATAAAGAACAAATACAACAATCTATACACTGAATATATATAAAATTAAAATACATGAATATATGCAGAATAAATAGGCAAATAAAAATGAAAATAAAAATACTGACATTTATTCTGTCATTTTTCAAAATTTATTTTCTTATTGTTATTAACTATGATTTTTTTTATGGCACTTCTGTGGCTCCATAATTTAGTCTGCAGGAAATCACATTAAAGATTTAAATAATTTTTTTTTATAAATAGTTAAATTTGCATTTTGGCATTCATTTGTAAATAATTAGTTAATTTATTGATTAATTGGTTGTAGCTTCTTGGTTGTGATACTCCGTCGAATTAAACCAAACAATTTTAAAAATGTTTTCTGACATTTTATAATGGTAGTGTCTACAGATACGGACCCGTAGCCTGTGGTCTACGGATACGGCACTTTCCCTTATCATAAATATTAATGAGACGTACATGAATATTAATGAGCCGGCTGATGAACGCGCTTTGTGATTGGCTGGTAATCCGACGGACATAAATATTAATGAGCCGGTTTGTTAATCCGAGTGATGAAGGCGCTTCCATGATTCGAGGTGAATCTGCGTGCCGAGCCTGTCATGTCAGTCATCTGCTGTTCTCTTTTCTATCATGCATAATGTCTTATAACTATCATTATCTGACTTTTTCACGGACAGCGATTTGGGGGTTGAAATCAGCACTACTATTAAAAATAGCAAAACTTTTTATTCACGTGACCCTGTTCTAATAAAGCACAAACAGCAAACAAAACAAATGGCGGAACTAACAGCCAGCAAACTACAAGTATTTTTTTACCTTCAAAAGTAGCGACAGACTATCACATATTAACAACCTAAACAAAACCCTGACGTATTTTCTACATCTGTCAACACAGACCCTGTCACAGTCACTTTAATGTTAGCGGACTCTGTTGAATGGCTAAGTTACATAACCACAAACAAATCTCACAATATCACAGTAAATCGAGTTTGTGGGGTTTTTTTTATTCATGCCGAATTAAAGAGCTGCTCCTCACCATTCACGAGTGTTTGTTTCATATTCGACATCCTTAACTTCATCTTGTAAATTAGCATCCGAAAATAAATGGGAACATTTGCAATGGAGTTCGTCAGCCGCTTCCACCACTGAACGCGGTAAACTAATTAATAGGAACTGGACTTCAAACAATTTAGACACGGCGTCTAAAAGCGTAAAAACTGCATTGTCTAAAGTGTGAGAGGAGACGGTGTATTTTTGGTTAAATTATACAATGTTCGCCATCAGAGTCATTCATATAAACTGCCTGTAATGTGCAGCAAATAGTAGTTAACCGGCGCCAGCTCTTCAGTGACCTTAACGGGTCCGTACCTCTAGTAGCATCAACCTTTAATAATTTAATTAATAACTAAAAATGACATGATTAAATATAGAAAATGACCAGTTCCTCTCCTACATGTAGAAGACAGTAAATAAAAACACGTTTATTGTTTTTTAAAGTCTGGTGACGTCGTGTTTTAAACAGGATCCTGACAGCAGCAGATATTTTTACAACTCTTACTATAAAAACACTCTGAGGATCTCTGTGGGCTCAGATTTCTGTCATCATCACAGTAAAATTAGAGACAAACTAAATTTAACCGTCTTGATGCTCTCAGAGACTCAGAACAGTTCAGAGGCTTCAGCAGGAAGACGCAAAGTTATTTACAAAACAAAACAAAACCAGAACCATCTTGATATGTAGGATTAAACTGGTATTGTACGGAAGCCCTGAAATGCCAAAAAACTGAGTTCACAAGAAAAAAAAAAATAGACATATCTTTACTAACATGTCTTACATTTGTTTTACAACACATGAAATATTTTAAATTAAATCAAAAGGTTCCTCATTTATTAAGTTCAACCTTTCACAATAAGACACAGACACATTAAAGATCAGAAGATTCGACTTTATTTACAAAACGTTTTAGTCCATGAAACATAAAAATACAATCTGGAGCCGACGACAACAGAAACATCAGAACAAAGATCAGAAAATCACTTCAAACAGCCTCAAGACGAGTCACATTACATGACATCAGCTGACATCATCTGACATCACATGACATCATCTGACAGTGAGCACGAAGCTAACGGACACAGTCTCACAGAACAAACGCTAATCTGAGAAGCTTAAACGTGTCTAAAATCTTCTTGTTTCAGTTTTTATCTGTGTGTCAGGTCTAGGACATGTTATCCTAGCTTAGCACAAAGACTGGAAACAGGTGGAACCATTTGCTTAGCTGTCAGCATTCATATAGTAGCTCCAGAGGTGAGTGGTTAGCTAATGATTCCTTTATGATGTAGCTAAGCTAGCAGTTTCTCCTTTGTACACATTTACTTTATGAGCCAGACAGCTAATAATGCTATCAAACAACCAGCAGCTTGCTGTGAACACCTGTTTAAATCAGTTAGCTGCAAATAGCTAAAAACAAAAAACACAGCATTAACTAGCTATAAAAAATCCATTAATGATCAAGCTAGTCATCTTGTAGGAACACTGCTAGCTGCTTCTTCTTGATTCCAGTCTGTGTGCTAAGCTAGGCTAAACCACACAGAGATTAGCCACCAAACACTATGCTTTTATCCTTATTAACAACAACTAGCTAGAGCTCAGCTAATGACATAGCAATAAAAAGCTAGTACAGTATTGGATTGGCTAACTGTAGCTAACAACAATAACTAGTTATAAAAGCTTATCCAGTTATCATGGTAGCGTCACTGCTAGCAGCTATCTCCAAGGGGCAAATCCAATCATTGTGCTACGCTTAGTCCGCCAAACATGAGGTTTGTAACCATTAAAACATCCACTAGATAATGCTAGCTCTTTACAGCAGCTAGCTACAAACTGTTAGCATAATGTTGGATAGCTACCAACATCAACTAGTGGTATAAACTTCCTGTCAGACAATCGAGCTAGTCATTTATAGCAACAATATCTCGAGGTTGTTACTAATTCCTGTTCTTGTGCTAAGCTAGGCTAACTGTTTACAGCAGTTAGCTACAAACTGCAAGCATAATGTTGAATAGCTGCCAACATTAACAAGTGATATTAACTTCTTGTCAGACAATCCAGCTAGTCATTTTATAACAACAATAGCTCGAGTTTGCTACTAATTCCAGTCCTAATGCTAAGCTAGGCTAACCCTGAACACAGGAGGAAATTCGTTACAAACGAGCAGATTTTGAAATATCAGACTTTAACAGCAGAACAGGTAAACAGTTTAGGCTAGCTAATGGAAGAGTTGGATTACAGCGCTCATGCTACCACTGTCATATTCAGTGAGCGCCGGCTAACGCTAATGCTAAGGCTGCTACAGCGGCTGAATCTACTTTCATGCAAAATCGCTTCATCTCTAAGTCTAACATGCAACACCCACGACTACGGCTAGCTAGCACTAGCGTCACGAAGAAGTAATTTATTGAAACTTTTAGAGTTTCCTTTAAATTCATCAGTTTCAGTAACAAAATGGTTGTTCTTCGAAGACGCTTGAGGGACTTTCGGGAATGTTTTTAGTTCAGGTCATAAATCTCTATCCTACAATAATCTTTTTACATCAAGTTATAAAACTGCTAGTTGAATATTTGTGGAAAACTAAATGTTAAGTGACAATAAAACGTTAAATAACGCTTGTAGATACTCGAATAATTTGATAAATATTCACAGAAAACTAAGCAGCTACTTTAATTGTTGTGTTTTTTTTTTGTTCTGACGATTATTTTATCACTATTAGTTTTACTTTTGTTGACATAAAACACTAAAGGACCTTCAGGTTTGGTGACAGACAATAAAGACATTTCTTCACACATAAAACATTCATACGAAATTTCGCGGATTAATTTTTAACGCTTAATTTTTGAGTGAAATTTGCATTTTTGCATCCAAATTTCTTCAACTTCAGTGCAAATAAAAGTTATTCACGTAAATATATTGGAACTCTTACAACAAAAAATTACATTTGAAACACTTAAAGCACTCAGTTGTATTGATGTTGTTATATACGGAAGAATAAATCGCTAAAATATACAGTTTATTTATTAATAAACCAATAATCAGTGGTATCTATGCTACATTGAATTCATTAACATCTACAGTTTAATCAGCCGTATGAAAAATAATAAAACAGGCATCAAAACTGTTCTTAGAAAAAACAAGTCAATAAAAATAATCAGACATTGGTGCAGAGATATTAGCATGCAGCATCCAGGAAGATTAAGAATATATACTGACGTTAATTAAAAAATAGTGATCTAAACGAGCAATATTCACAAATAAAACCCATTCTGTTGAGTATTTACAGATAAAGACGGCGGTGAAACCGTGGAAACATGACTAAAAGTTATTAAACATGAAATAAAATAATTGAAAAGTCAGACGTAGAGCATTACATTACATTTATTATTAAGTAAATCTAAAATTTGAAGTTAAGTCAAAATTTGCAGATTTTAAATCAAATTTATGAAATATTAAGTGAAATTCGCTCTTTTAATTATTGTTTTTTGTCAGAAATGGGCTTCCATACATTTAATTTGACTTAATATCTCATAAAATGTGCTTTTTTTCTGCTAATTTTTGACTTTAGATGGTTATTTTCATGATGTGATTTGATTTATTACGTCATAAAAACAATTTTTAGGTCGAGTTAACTACATGCAGAATGTGTCCATGCTACTAATCATTTAGAACGATACAGAACCTGCTACGTTCTAATCAATAAACACTAAAGAACTAATATGAGTTAATTTAACATCCTGAAGGCATTCTTTGTCTCATTAATGTTGCTATTTCTGTCGTCTACATTTAATCACAGTTCGTTCTTCGTATATCAGTATTTGGAAGCTTCTTATTTCATTTTTCTGCAGTTTAAAAGTTAAATAAAGTGGAATGCCTGTTACTGATTATTATTTTCTACCTGATTAAACCTCAAACAGGATCACAGTCGTCTGAATTAGAGTTTCTATTATTTGGTCTCAATTTAAATGTAAACATGAATAAAGATCCACTTAAAGATTGAAACTGTGCAAAAATAAGGAAGATTTTATCAATAAAAAAGTTAAAGCTACGAAACAATCGTACGAAAAAATAATCTGAGATGTCTTTGAGAGATTCGCCTGACTAAAAACCAAAACATAGTTGGAAAATTGATCCTCAAAGCCCCATTCAGACAGGATTTGTTCTGTATTGTACTTATTTTTTCTTTTAATAGTAAAAAAATCAGGATGAGAACCCAACTGAAATGTCATGTTGTTCTTGAAGTGGAGTTCCACAGGGCTCTATTGTCGGTCTTCTTCTGTTTCTATTTAAATTAACAATTCCTCTAATATTCCACCTGAAACATATTTTATTATCTCAATTTTTGTTTAAAATTTCTGTATGACACAAAACTTTAGCTCATGTGGTGGATAAGGTTCTCGCTACTTCTTGTACTTTACCAAAAGTTTCAATATCACAGTGTAGAAATAAACACATTGTTGATTTAAACTCACATTTAAGTGGAAATAGTATCAGCATCAAAATATATTTAAATTACTAAAAGCAAAAGTACGCCACATGCTGGATGGCAGATTAAAAAAAATTAGTTATTATTGGATCGGAGTCTTATTTTCATTTTAATGTTACAGCTGTAAAGGTGATTTAACTACTTAACTAATTTTAGTTGCTGAGAAGTTTGAAGTTTCACTCAGGAATCAGTAAACGAGAAAATCTACTTAACTACACAATCATTTAGTTGTTCATATTTTGGATTATTAAACTAAATCTGCTAAGTGAATATATTTATCACATAGTTGTAGTGAAGTAAAAAGCAAAATATTTGATGAAGGAAAAAGTAGCAGAAAATAGAAATACTGAATTTACTTGTGTATTTAACCCTTTAAGCTTCAGTCAATTCCAGCCATTTTCAGTACAAAAAAAATCGCTAATATTCTATTTTTAAATTTTAAAAAAAATGACGAAAAACACAGGGAATATTGGACGCACATCACGAGGTGCATTTCCTTGAAAACGACTGATTCGTGGATTTTATACCGAATTCAGGACATGTTTTGGACAAAATAGTTTACTGGCTTGTGTTGTCTGGATGTAAAAGGTTGGATTATGGCCGTTTTTTGTGGAATCTTTTTTTCTGTGTGTAATAATGAACCCGGAAATGTGAGTCGCGCTGTGTGCATTGAAGCCGTGTATAAAGAACGGATGGATGAATATTTGTTTTTGTCGGACAAATGTGTTTATATTACCTGCTGTGGTAATCACATCTGAAAGTGGTTTATACCGGCGGATTCATGAGAATCTAAGCTTTCCATCAGCGTATAGTGTTTGTATAATCGCGTTTGCAGCCATCGGACATTCTTGAAATTCCTATGCAAATTAGTAAGTGTACCGCCGGCGGTACACCTACTACGCACTGAAGCGTAAAGGGTTAAGAGAATTACTCGGGTAAAAGGTACTTTCTACAACTACAACTGGCCCAAGAATATTGGGAAACAAAGAGAACTTCAACATATCCTCTGCTGTGATTGTCGTTTGTGGCCACAGAGGGCGCCGTTCAGCACATCGTCTGATTTTAAGGTTAGCCGAGGTTCTTCAGGGCTCCGTTATCGGTCCTCGTCTGTTCACGGTTTTCAACTAATCTGGCTTCTGAGCAGTTTTTCTTTGGAAAATAAAATCTCAATGAGAAAAAAATTCTAAAAATCCCAACTGGAATGCAAATATTCAGAGCAGTTTGTCTCTGAAAGTGCAATAAAAGGAAATGATTTTATATTCATGATGTTAAAAGTGGTAATGATTTAAATTTTATGGTGCAGAAAATGGCTATAAATGGTTCTGTTTAGTGAAAATAGCTAAAATAATGTCCACAGAAGATTAAATATTTCATATTAATCTTGTCGGAATGGGGCTTTTAAGGGCTTAATAAATAGTATTAGTTTTCAGCTTCTTAAGTTTCATGAAAACCTGAACTTTGAGCAACGTTCAGAGCTACAATAAAGTGTCATCTGCATAAAGAAAACCTGAAATGTACGTTTTAAACAGCAACATTTTCACTTTTCCAACCGTTTACTATTTTCTTTCTTTAGATTTAAAGCGACTCCAGCCCAGTCTGAGTTAAAACACAGTGAAATCAGTCAAATTATCTCCAACTAATAACTGCTAGGTTTTTAAAAAGTGCTATTTTACTGGTGGAGAAGTTCAATAAACACACAAATATAGATGTTTTAAACTGATCGATGAAATAAATCTGCTTTTCATGCTACAAACTGGTTGGTTTTAAACAGACGTGTTGGGCGATGAACAGCGTTAAGCAGAGTCGATGCCAAAACACCAAACAATGTGCTACTTTATCTTTTCCGTCATCAGAAAAATATTCTTTAATCCAGCAAAGAAACTGAAGAATCTCAGAGCTCAAACGATCCGTCAGTGATTCAAGAAAACCAAAAGTAATAATTTAAAACATATCTGCTAAGTTTCTCAGATCGGACTTTTTAGAAAATCAACCAGTTTTTTCTTTTTGGACATTGGTGATTCCAGGTTCAGATTAAAGACAGAAGCAATCGATGTTCAGCTGTTTAACTGATAAATGATTCGAAAGAATTAGTTAAACAGCAAATCAGGTGATTCTCAAACAGCCGTCACGACGCAGAAGTTCCACTAAAGAGTTCATTTATAGACAAACTTTTCCACTCAAAGCCTCGTAAACTAATGATTTTTAGTTTAATCTGAATGTTGAGATGTTGTGAGATGTTTTTATTCCTTCTGTTCCAACTTTGAATCAACGAACTTCACTTTAACTGAATCAGTTAAAACCAGAGACGAGCTGATGAACATGAATCATCCTTACAGGGGTGGAGGAGACCAAAAACAGAGCGAAAACAGATAAAATACTGGATTTTTATATCAAGTAGATAAAAACGTGACTCTAAATGAACGACCATATTATCGTTGATTATTTATAACTTCATAAGTTTAAGTAAATATGTAGGAGTCAAAGTCCTGCCCTCTAGTGGCCAGAAATCAGCTTTATTTTTGTCCACTGCAGTGGATTCATTGTTTTGTAGACGTCCAACATTTCAGTGGTTATTTTATTTTTTTGTTAAACAAGTTTGATTCATCGTTATAAATATAAAAACAAAGAATCTGAACTTCCAGTGTATTTTTTTGTAAATAACTTGGAAGAACTGTGACTGCTAGGCAATTTTTTTGTGTGGTTTTGTCCTAAATTTTTATTGGTTTTCCATAAATAAAATCGTTTTGCGATTAAACATCATGTTACTTTCTACCTCTGAAACATTTCAGGGAAAAATACTAGAATTTGTATGGTGTATTTATGGGAAAAGGTAAGTTGGATTATGATAGAACAAAACAGATTTGTTTTTTAATCTTTACGTTTTAAATTCTAATAACTGTATTTATAAATCACTTGTTAACAGGTTTACAGTGATTTTGCCAATGAAGCAAAAGAAAGTTATTTAAACAGCACAAATGAGTCAACAAAGTGATTTTCAGTTTAAAACTAAGTCTAGAATCCATCTAAAAATGATAAATATTAGGGTTTAAACCCAACACTTACCTGGATTAACTATGTTTAAACTACTTTAAACTTGTTTTATTACATAACTACCATTATTCACTTGTTCTAAACAGTGCTGTTTGAATAATAAACTGATATAGCTCATTTTAATGAGCTGCAATATCAAATAAATATGATCCTGATTTACATTTTTCCGCTAGAACTTCTGTATTTTTCCTAACACCTGCCTCAGCCTGAACCTGAACCTCCAGCTGAACTTTGGATCATGACGGTGGATGTTTGAGAGCCACAGATCTGATCAGCTGATCAATAATCCGACCGGCTGCTGGAGTCGTGACGTTTCTGCATTTCCCTCCAGAACTCACTGACGTCTGTGGCGGCGTTCGGTCAAAGCGACAAGCAGACATCAGGACGGCGACATGTATGAGGGCAGCGCTGGATGGGTGACGGCGATCCCACAGTCCAAGGGAGGCCACTTCCTGTTTGGTCCTCAGGCCCGGGTGAAGCTGGGGACGACCAGAACTACGATGGCTGCCACGGCGACCGCCGCCACCGCCAGGTTCCAGCCTTCATGTTCACTCTGCTGGGAGAGAAAGTCAGGATAAACTTTAATAGCAACGGTTGAGACACTGAGGAGATAAAAGTTCATGAGCTCAGGATGGATTGAACCAGAACCTCGTGAAATAATTCATTCATTCAGAGTCTTTAACCTCCAAGCCAGAAAGAACAACAACACATAGAGCAGAAAGACCCAAAACATCCACAAAATCACCACAAAGAGACTAAAACCGACCTTAAAGAGTGTTTAGTTCTAGCTTCCTGTACAGGTGAGGTGGGCAGTCCTTCACCTGCCTGAGCCTGTTCTACAACAGACTGATCCAAGAACAGAGAAGAACAATAAAACTGAGGAGACTTTCACAGTGAAGTCACATTGAACTGAATTTGACCAACAGATTCATGATAACACACAAACACACACACAGTAAAACACACATCCTCATCACATTCACACGTAAACTAACAAACCTGCTGAACAACAAGCTTCAAAAGCTTCACGAAGAAGGTGACGTACAGACACTAAAGCTAGAATCAATAATCAACTGGTCTATCAACAAAATACTAAATATTTGGTTATGGTGGAAAGTAAAATGCCGCCATTGTCCAATAAGAAGATGTAGAATCAATGGATCCATTTCTGAAAGTGTTCAGGACCTCAATTTTACAAGTTCATAAAGTTTCATGCTTTTGTGACAAAACAAACCGCTTGCATGGACAAAATAACAAAAATTCTACAAAAAAATTAAATGACAAAGATGCAAGACGACAACAAAGACGCTGTAGGATGGCTACCAACCATAAAATAATGACTGAAAGACAACAGGAAGTTCGGAAAATGATGACAAAAAGATGTAAAATGTTGTAAAATTAATGACAGAACTGGTCCAGTACAAAAGATGGACAGCACATATTAAGGTTATGACCAAAAGCAAAATGGCCGCCACAAGATGTTTTTGCAGTGGCTTCATTTCTGAAAGAGTTAAGGGTTAAAAAAAACTGTTCAAGTGTACAACGTTTAATGCTTTCATTTAAAATAACCTGGACAGACAAAATGACAACAAAAGACCCAAAGTGAGAGAAGATGCGAAACGTCCAACAACAGATGACTGACAAAGACACCAAATGACAAACAGACCAGTAGAAGATGCAAAATGATGTCAAACTGATGCCAAAGAGATGAAACTGTTCAGGAGAAATAGTTCAAAAATATAGAATTTGGTTGCAGCAGAAAGTAAAATGGCCGCCACGAGGTGATTCTACGATGGTTCGTTTTCTGAAAATGTTCAGTTCCCCAAACTACACCAAAGAATCCATCAACGATTAAAGAAAACAACTGAGAGTGTACGAGACTTTGGACGACTAAGCTTTAGAATGTTTGTATGTTGGATTAACACCAGCTTCATTAAGACTTCCTGTCAGTCATTGGATAAAACAAACTTTAGATATGAGCTCAGTATAAATTAGACCTAGAAATGTTCCTTTACAAGTAACGGCTACAAGATGGAGGAACTGTTGTAGCTGATTTTCCACTTCGTTGGTAAAGATTTCATGAACATGGAGCTTCTGGTGCTGCTCTTTCAGGATGGTATTCCAGCCTCAGTTTAGCGGACTGAGATCAGGGAGGTTTGACAGGAAGTTGTTCCAGTGTGAACGTGGCATCTCCAGCTGATTAACTAGATAATTCAAAGCATGTTTCTTTGGTTCTGTCCACGCAGGTTCTCTTTAAAATACAGCTTTCTGAATGTGTTCCGTCAACGTAAACGCAGATTTAGATGACCGGAAACGGAGCTTTTGGAACTAAAGATGTTCAGGAGCTCAGTTTAGAGTGTTGAGATGTAGAGAAGGGTGTTACTGCAGTGGCTTAATTAAGGCGACTTTGTAGAATGGAACTATAAACAGTAAATAGTTCTGGAGTTGACATGTAAACATGCAGTTACTTATCCATTAAATTGAGAGCAGAGGATCAGAATCAATCCTCATATTGGGTAAGTACAAAAGTTTCCATCCACTCGTAAAGACCTTGTATATTGGGGCAATCATGGCTCCTTCAGCTCTGAATCTTCTTTGATGGAATGATCGAAACACATCAAACTTTGTCACAAAAAGACAAAAGCAAAACAGCCCCAGAGCATGATACTGCCACCTCCATGCTGGATGGTAGGTCTGGTGGTCTTGGTTTTTAAAGGCCTTACCTTCAGTTTTTGTTCTGACCACAGAACTTTTCTCCAGAAGGCCTCCTCTTTGTCGATGTGATCAGCAGCAAACTGTACATGAAGGAGCGTTGGAAAGCTGAAAATCTGTGGATTCTTTCGAGTTTTGCCGTTTCTAGTCAATAAATGATGAAAATTTAGTTGTTTTGCATCTCATTTTGGTAATTTTGTGTCTCTTTTTGGTCGTTTTTTGTTTCATTTTGTCAGTTCAATGCCAAAGTTTTTTTGTTTCATTTCTGTTGTTTTGTGACTGATTTTGGTCATTTAGTGTCTCCTTTGATAATTTTATTCATTTTATGCATTACTTTGGTTCTTTTATGCCTTGTAATGCCTGGTAATTCTGTGCCTCATTTTGGTCATTTACTGTGTAACGCCCCAGAGCATGATACTGTCACCTCCATGCTTGATGGTAGGTTTGGTGTTTTGGCCTAACCTTCTCACCTCCAAACATATTTCTGCTTAGTTTTTGTTCCATCTGACCACAGAACATTCCTCCAGAAGGTCTTTTCTTTGTCCATGTGATCATGGACGGCAATCTTGAGTGGAGCTTTAAGGTTCTGCTTCTAGAGGAAGAACTTCCTTCTTCATGGAGCCTCTCTGCTAATGTTGATGTAGAACACTGACAGTCGATATTAATGGTCTTTACAGGCGTCTGCAAACTTTGGTTCATGACTGAAAACGACCCTGAAAGAGGTTCTTATGGTCAGAACAGCCAAAGGTTGAGGCTGACCTAAAATACCCCTTTAGGTACCGGAGTGGACAAAGATGTATTGATGGTAGTCAACAGTAACCGGTAAAAGCTTCTAATTGACTGATACACCTGGCGGTTTGGTTCTAAACAGCACTTTAGTTTTGTTTTTGAGTTTCCAAATGGATTTTTTGAGGAAACTTCCCACTTTTTAAAACCTACATGTGGACCTTGCCTCAGTTTGTTTCAGAAACAAGGACTGAACACAGTTTGCTTGGATGAACCCCCATGTTTCAGCCACTCTCAGACCACAAAAGAAGCCAAGATGCTGGTAGAGAAAGAAGGGCGTGGCCATACCTGGTCCCCTCTAGGACGCCAGCTCCTCCCACCAGCACCAAATCAAGGCCACTATTACAATCATTCCTATGAAGGGGATGGAGAGAACAGGGGGCTCAGACGGACGAGTGCAGTTCTGGGGAGAAGACAAAGGAAGGAGTGTAGGGGGGGATGGAGAGAGGAGAAAATAAAACCAGAAAGTAATCAGAGTAATAAAGTCAGAAGGCGTGAGGAAGAACGGCGAGCAGGGGCCGAACAAAAACAAGTGATTTTATTTAAAAAAGGACAGAAAAAGGAGAGGTAGAGATTGACAGCAGGCAGGTTGAGCATCAAAACCCATCAAATTTATAGAGAATTTGATAGTTTATCGTGTAAAGTTCGTGTCAAACAAAAGTGGCACAATCGGATGAAAACATGGAGATGAAGCGAAGGGAAGAAACAGAAACAGCAGAAAATCAAGACAAGATGTTTGCTAGAAACATCCATAGCTTGTCGTTTAAAGATCTCCACCGACACGCTGAAGCTCCACCGTAAAAACTGACTCAGAGGCGTCAGCGCTGCAAGGGATCATGGGTAATGAGTCACAGCAGGTAAACTACAATCATGGAGGACAGGAATGTACATGAATGACTCGATGAAGAGGAGCAGAGGTGGATCCAAGTCACTGTTTACAAGAGAGAAGTACCAACAGCTAAGTTTGAGACATTACTTTCAGGTCTTAAGTCTTGTAGTCCCAAGCTTTCACACCTAAGTCCCAGTTCTGCTCACAAGTCAAGTCCAAGTCCAGACATGAAGCGAACTTTATGTTGTTCCAAGCCTTTAGTCACAATTCAAGTCATAAGTCTGGTCTCAGGTCATGATGTTACCCAGAATCCCATTTGGAAAACATCTTGTTTTAGTCTCCGGGTTGAAATCACATTCAAATCTTTAGTCTGGTGTTGAACTGGAGGTATAAGTCTTTTTGAGATTGTCCAACTTTCTGCGGTCAGAATCCAAATATGTGTTAAGACTGATGTGTCTCTATCAGCCAATCAGATGGACCAGTCGGCATGTTTCTTAAAGCCGATTTTAATAACTCAATAGATTTCAGTGGATTGTTCGGAGGAGGCGGTCGAGCAGACGTAAGTTGAGCAAACGTAGAAACAGACAGATGAGTCTGGGGAAAACAAAGTGCCCTGAAACCAAAGATGTGAAGAAGCTCAGGAACCATGAGCCAGAAACCAGGAAGCAAAATGACCAATGAGACATCCAGAGCGAGTTTCAGCTCAGCTGCTGTCGGTCGACATGCAAACAGACGGACAGACTTCATGGTGACGGAACATGGATCTGACGAATACCCATCATCCTGTAGTGTTTGAAACTTACCTTGATGTCATTCTAACCAACATCCTACCTTCAGAGGACGGCTGCACCTTAATAAAGCCCCTATCTAAACCTTAAAACCCAGCTAACATGATGCATGTCTGGTTTGAACTCTAATACCTCAGAGATCTCTTACATGCATGTTGAGTATGACCGCACTCCCTGAACCACCTGAGCTTAGACCTCTTACCTTTGACTTCCTGCCCACCAGTTTCTGCAGCTCGGCCTTGCAGCGTTGCAGCTCCTGTTCCAGAGCTGTTCGTTCCCGCTGGCTGCAGTCGTAGAGCTGCTGCAGCTCGGCCAGCTCATCCTTCAGACCGTCGCACTGACAGAGACACAAGAAAACGTTTCATTACACCGACGGTCCGGTGGGAAATTCAAGACAAACTTGTGTCTGATGTGCTAACGTTAAAATATCAATACTGGATTACATGTTGTTGTCATGCAGTCATATCAGGCTCAAGAAGCTCAAGTGTCAGTGGTGGCACATTGGTTAATTCTCTGGACTACTGATGGGACGTTCTCGGGAGGTCAGAGGATCAAACCCCAGTCCTGCCGCTGTTGGGCCCTAGATCAAGGCCCTTCCTGTTCCAGGACTATACCATGGCTGACCCTCTAACCCCAACTGGGATACGCAAAAACAACATTTCACAATACAATAAGATGTATTTGTGACAAATAAAAGCTTCTCCTTCTTCAAAGGTCAATCAACAACGAAGCGACATAAACGTCCAAGAGACACAAACTGACCACAGAGTCATAAAACTACAAAATACTACACAAGGTCAGGGATTTAACTGATAAATGGCATTTGAATTGTTAGCATTACTTTTTTTTTTTTCTACCAATGACATTAGCTTCAGATCCCAGCAGATCTTCAAATATAAGTTCTGGCTGGAGGTCATTAACCTCCTCAGAAGTCTTTGAAATGGTGCTCGTAGCATCAAAACTCCCATAAACAAACCAGGTATTGCAGCTAGACTCAAAAACGACTAAAACATCTTGAAACTTCTCCTCAATGACTCAAAATCTGTCTGGCTATGATGACATAAAATTTGCCAAAACATCCTCATAATGGCCCTAAATGGTTCATCAGAAAGCATCATCTGAGGCGACACAGCAGATATAAACATTTAGATCATTTTCCAGATCAAAAACCAGCAGAACAGGACACAGTTATGTTGTCCAAGTTCATCTCACTTTGTGTATAAGACCGAACATTCTTTGGAGATCATTAACCTCCATATTAGTCTTTGTCATGGTGCCCGATGATGCTAAACTCCCACAATGCCTTCTGCTGTAGTCTGGTCTCTACAGGATTAAACAGGAAGAGGGGAACCGGGTTCTACTAAACTCAAAAATTTGCCCAAAAAATCTTCAAACTCCTCAAGAAAGATTCAAAATTGGTCTAAAATGCTCAAAACCTTTTCAGAACTTCTCAGAATTGTCGAAATTGAGAAAGACTAAAAACATCTCGAAACTTGTCCAAAATGATTCAATTTTTTTAATTAAAAGTGACTCAAAACCTGCTTAAAATGACTCGAAACTTGTCAAAAACATGTCCCACAATGCTCCCTGGTCTCTACAGGTTTAAACAAGAAGAGGCTCCACCTGGTGGAACAACCAGGTACTGCAGCTGCTGGTACCTCTCTCTGGACCTTCTGGGCCGTCTCCTCAGCTTGTTTCAGCTGAACCTTCAGGACGTTCAGCTCAGAGACGTCCTCCGGAACCAAAGACGAGTCCGAGTCCTGCTGGTCAGGCGACGACTGGGACAAAGTGATGTAAGAGTCCGCCTTCACCTGGTCCACCTGCTCAGTGTCGCCCTCTACTCTGACTGCCAGGTACACATCATCACACCTGTTCACCAGGAGAGGACAGGTGAGACCAGACAGGACAGGTGAGGACAGGTGAGGCAGGTTAAAACGTGTCTTTGATTGACAGCTGTGTGGACCACTCACGTGTCTCGTTGCTGCTGCAGTTGCTCCACTTTGTTGCTGAGCTGTTTGTTGTCGGAGGTCAGAGTTTGACGTTCATCTGTCAGAGAGATAAACTCCTCCTGTAGCTGGATGACATCACCTGAACACAGATCAATACCAGCACTGATCAGATGATTGGTTCGATTATTGATTAATCTGGTGATAGTTTCCCTGATCGGTTTAATTATTGATTAATCTGGTGATAGTTTTCCTGATCGGTTTAATTATTGATTAATCTGGTGATAGTTTCCCTGATCGGTTTAATTATTGATTAATCTGGTGATAGTTTCCCTGATCGGTTTAATTATTGATTAATCTGGTGATAGTTTCCCTGATTGGTTTAATTATTGATTAATCTGGTGATAGTTTTCCTGATCGGTTTAATTATTGATTAATCTGGTGATAGTTTTCCTGATCGGTTTAATTATTGATTAATCTGGTGATAGTTTTCCTGATCGGTTTTCAAGTCGTCAGTTGAGGGTTCAGGTCTTTTGTTCAGTAATTTTTCCACCTTCACAACTTTTAGTTACAGTTACTTAGATACAGTTAGTTACAGTTACCCTGTGGGGCCGTGTTCTCTATAGTTACTTAGTTACATTTACCCTGTGGGGCCGTGTTCTCTATAGTTACTTAGTTACAGTTACCCTGCGGGGCCGTGCTCTCTATAGTTACTTAGTTACATTTACCCTGTGGGGCCGTGTTCTCTATAGTTACTTAGTTACAGTTACCCTGTGGGGCCGTGTTCTCTATAGTTACTTAGTTACATTTACCCTGTGGGGCCGTGTTCTCTATAGTTACTTAGTTACAGTTACCCTGTGGGGCCTTGCTCTCTATAGTTACTTAGTTACAGTTACCCTGCGGGGCCGTGCTCTCTATAGTTACTTAGTTACAGTTACCCTGCGGGGCCGTGCTTTCTATAGTTACTTAGTTACATTTACCCTGTGGGGCCGTGTTCTCTATAGTTACTTAGTTACAGTTACCCTGTGGGGCCGTGTTCTCTATAGTTACTTAGTTACAGTTACCCTGTGGGGCCTTGCTCTCTATAGTTACTTAGTTACAGTTACCCTGCGGGGCCGTGCTCTCTATAGTTACTTAGTTACAGTTACCCTGCGGGGCCGTGCTTTCTATAGTTACTTAGTTACATTTACCCTGTGGGGCCGTGTTCTCTATAGTTACTTAGTTACATTTACCCTGTGGGGCCGTGTTCTCTATAGTTACTTAGTTACAGTTACCCTGTGGGGCCTTGCTCTCTATAGTTACTTAGTTACAGTTACCCTGCGGGGCCGTGCTCTCTATAGTTACTTAGTTACAGTTACCCTGCGGGGCCGTGCTTTCTATAGTTACTTAGTTACAGTTACCCTGCGGGACCGTGCTCTCTATAGTTACTTAGTTACAGTTACCCTGGGGGGCCGTGCTCTCTATAGTTACTTAGTTACAGTTACCCTGCGGGGCCGTGTTCTCTATAGTTACTTAGTTACAGTTACCCTGCGGGGCCGTGCTCTCTATAGTTACTTAGTTACAGTTACCCTGCGGGGCCGTGCTCTCTATAGTTACTTAGTTACAGTTACCCTGCGGGGCCGTGCTTTCTATAGTTACTTAGTTACAGTTACCCTGGGGGGCCGTGCTCTCTATAGTTACTTAGTTACAGTTACCCCGCGGGGCCGTGCTCTCTATAGTTACTTAGTTACAGTTACCCTGCGGGGCCGTGCTCTCTATAGTTACTTAGTTACAGTTACCCTGCGGGGCCGTGCTCTCTATAGTTACTTAGTTACAGTTACCCTGCGGGGCCGTGCTTTCTATAGTTACTTAGTTACAGTTACCCTGCGGGGCCGTGCTCTCTATAGTTACTTAGTTACAGTTACCCTGCGGGGCCGTGCTCTCTATAGTTACTTAGTTACAGTTACCCTGCGGGGCCGTGCTTTCTATAGTTACTTAGTTACAGTTACCCTGGGGGACCGTGCTCTCTATAGTTACTTAGTTACAGTTACCCTGCGGGGCCGTGCTCTCTATAGTTACTTAGTTACAGTTACCCTGCGGGGCCGAGCTCTCTATAGTTACTTAGTTACAGTTACCCTGCGGGGCCTTGCTCTCTATAGTTACTTAGTTACAGTTACCCTGCGGGGCCGTGTTCTCTATAGTTACTTAGTTACAGTTACCCTGCGGGGCCTTGCTCTCTATAGTTACTTAGTTACAGTTACCCTGCGGGGCCGTGCTCTCTATAGTTACTTAGTTACAGTTACCCTGCGGGGCCTTGCTCTCTATAGTTACTTAGTTACAGTTACCCTGCGGGGCCGTGCTCTCTATAGTTACTTAGTTACAGTTACCCTGCGGGGCCTTGCTCTCTATAGTTACTTAGTTACAGTTACCCTGCGGGGCCTTGCTTTCTATAGTTACTTAGTTACAGTTACCCTGCGGGACCGTGCTCTCTATAGTTACTTAGTTACAGTTACCCTGCGGGGCCTTGCTCTCTATAGTTACTTAGTTACAGTTACCCTGCGGGGCCGTGCTCTCTATAGTTACTTAGTTACAGTTACCCTGCGGGGCCGTGCTCTCTATAGTTACTTAGTTACAGTTACCCTGAGGGGCCGTGCTCTCTATAGTTACTTAGTTACAGTTACCCTGCGGGACCGTGCTCTCTATAGTTACTTAGTTACAGTTACCCTGCGGGGCCGTGCTCTCTATAGTTACTTAGTTACAGTTACCCTGCGGGACCGTGCTCTCTATAGTTACTTAGTTACAGTTACCCTGCGGGGCCGTGCTCTCTATAGTTACTTAGTTACAGTTACCCTGCGGGACCGTGCTCTCTATAGTTACTTAGTTACAGTTACCCTGCGGGACCGTGCTCTCTATAGTTACTTAGTTACAGTTACCCTGCGGGACCGTGCTCTCTATAGTTACTTAGTTACAGCTACCCTGTGGGGCCGTGTTCTCTATAGTTACTTAGTTACAGTTACCCTGCGGGACCGTGCTCTCTATAGTTACTTAGTTACAGTTACCCTGCGGGGCCGTGTTCTCTATAGTTACTTAGTTACAGTTACCCTGCGGGGCCGTGTTCTCTATAGTTACTTAGTTACAGTTACCCTGCGGGGCCGTGCTCTCTATAGTTACTTAGTTACAGTTACCCTGCGGGGCCGTGCTCTCTATAGTTACTTAGTTACAGTTACCCTGTGGGGCCGTGTTCTCTATAGTTACTTAGTTACAGTTACCCTGTGGGGCCGTGTTCTCTATAGTTACTTAGTTACAGTTACCCTGCGGGGCCGTGTTCTCTATAGTTGCTTAGTTACAGTTACCCTGCGGGGCCGTGCTCTCTATAGTTACTTAGTTACAGTTACCCTGCGGGGCCGTGTTCTCTATAGTTACTTAGTTACAGTTACCCTGTGGGGCCGTGTTCTCTATAGTTACTTAGTTACAGTTACCCTGTGGGGCCGTGCTCTCTATAGTTACTTAGTTACAGTTACCCTGTGGGGCCGTGTTCTCTATAGTTACTTAGTTACAGTTACCCTGCGGGACCGTGCTCTCTATAGTTACTTAGTTACAGCTACCCTGTGGGGCCGTGTTCTCTATAGTTACTTAGTTACAGTTACCCTGCGGGGCCGTGCTCTCTATAGTTACTTAGTTACAGTTACCCTGTGGGGCCGTGTTCTCTATAGTTACTTAGTTACAGTTACCCTGTGGGGCCGTGTTCTCTATAGTTACTTAGTTACAGTTACCCTGTGGGGCCGTGTTCTCTATAGTTACTTAGTTACAGTTACCCTGCGGGGCCGTGCTCTCTATAGTTACTTAGTTACAGTTACCCTGTGGGGCCGTGTTCTCTATAGTTACTTAGTTACAGTTACCCTGTGGGGCCGTGTTCTCTATAGTTACTTAGTTACAGTTACCCTGCGGGACCGTGCTCTCTATAGTTACTTAGTTACAGTTACCCTGCGGGGCCGTGCTCTCTATAGTTACTTAGTTACAGTTACCCTGCGGGACCGTGCTCTCTATAGTTACTTAGTTACAGTTACCCTGAGGGACCGTGCTCTCTATAGTTACTTAGTTACAGCTACCCTGTGGGGCCGTGTTCTCTATAGTTACTTAGTTACAGTTACCCTGCGGGGCCGTGCTCTCTATAGTTACTTAGTTACAGTTACCCTGAGGGACCGTGCTCTCTATAGTTACTTAGTTACAGTTACCCTGAGGGGCCGTGTTCTCTATAGTTACTTAGTTACAGTTACCCTGCGGGGCCGTGCTCTCTATAGTTACTTAGTTACAGTTACCCTGAGGGACCGTGCTCTCTATAGTTACTTAGTTACAGTTACCCTGAGGGGCCGTGTTCTCTATAGTTACTTAGTTACAGTTACCCTGCGGGGCCGTGCTCTCTATAGTTACTTAGTTACAGTTACCCTGAGGGGCCGTGTTCTCTATAGTTACTTAGTTACAGTTACCCTGTGGGGCCGTGTTCTCTATAGTTACTTAGTTACAGTTACCCTGCGGGGCCGTGCTCCTGCTCTTCATGCTCATCTCGGCCCTCAGCGTCGTCACCTCCAGCTCGTACTCGGCCGTGGTGGCGTGGAGTCTCTGAAGCTCGGCCCTCAGACGGCAGAGCTCCTCCTGCAGCGATGCGATATCGTTCTCCCGTTCTGCTGCTGCCTCCTCGGCCGCCTGCTGAAGAACCAGAACCTCCTCCTGCGCCGACCGCAACTCCTGCTGAACTTCGTCCAGCTCGCTCTCCTTCTCCTCCTCCAGACTGTCCATCTCCTCCTGCACCGAGCGCAGCTGAGCTACGGAGCAGCAACAGAGGCAACGGAGGCAACACAGGCAACGTAGGCAATGAAGGCAACACAGCAACACAGTAACACAGGCAGCGGAGGCAATGCAGACGATGAAGGCAACACAGGCAACAGAAGCAACAAAGGCAACACAGGCAGCGGAGGCAATGGAGGCAACGGAGGAGACAACAAAAAGAGAAACTTCAGACATTTTGTGGTTCAGACAGTTAAATAAAAACATTTAGTTTCTGGTATTTTGTCGGTCAAAGTGTTTTAAATGAAGAAACCTTGAAGTCTCTGGATCTGTCTGGTGAAGCTCTCAGCCTGGTGAGCACTGGCCAGACGTTCCTCCTCCAGGAGACCTGATGGATGGACAGGTGAAGATGACTCAGAGTAGCAACTGTAATCAGAGTACCTGTAACCAGAGTAACTGTAAGCAGAGTAACTGTAACTATACTCACCCTGCAGCTCGGTGAAACTCTCCTCGTGTCTCTGAGAAACCTCTCTGGTCTCCTCCAGCTCCAGCAGCAGCTGTAACACCTGAGATCTGAGCTCCTGAAGCTCCGCCTCCCTGTCCTTGGCTCCGCCCCCTCTGGGCTTTTGGTCCTTCTCCTCCTTCACCTCCTTCTCCTCCTCCTGCTGCTCCTCCTTCTCCTCCAGAGACTCCCTTTCTTTGGCCGTCAGAGTTTCTCCCAGCATGATGGGTTTCTCCACCTTCAGCTCACAGAGTTCGTCTGCAGACAGATCAGAGTTTAGAGGTCAAAGTTCAGAGCTTCATCCATCACAACGGTGAGGAGCGGCTCCACCTGCTGGACACGAAGGAGGAACTCAGGAGGAAGCAGCTGAAACTAATGTTCTGTAAAGATACAGTAGTTAAACAGTTCCCATCCAGTTGTAAAGCTCATGTTTATCATTCAATTCAATTTTATTGATATAGCGCCAATGACAGCCAAACTTTACAGAACCCATATGAACCCTCAGAGCAGCCCAAAGGCGACAGTGGCAAAAAAAAAACAGATCCAGAGTAAAATAAATCCTAAACCAACTTCAAATAACATCCAAAACCAGGAGAACCAAGACTGGAACCAAACACAAACCAGTCCCAAGAAAGTCCAGAACCAGTCCAACATCCAGTCTGAAACCAGTCCAGAAGCTCCAGAGCATGATACTGCCTCCTCCATGCTGGATGGTAGGTATGAAGTCCAGAGGAGTCGAAGATAAAGCAGAAGACTGAAACCAAGTCAATCTACTCTAATCATCGTTTCTCAGGAGAACGTGAGTGTTAAATGTAAATGGACATAATATATGTGTATTTTTAAATCTCAGATGTGACATTTGTTGCAGTTTCCGTGAATGAAAGTGTTTCAGTTTCAGGTCGGTGTTTTCAACCAGATGAAGCCTCCATCATCTCCTGCTGTCCACCTTCATCCTCCATCGTCATCACTCGGCTATAAATAGATCGGCTCACGTTTCTCTGCTGCTCCTCAGGAGGCTCCAAAACACCAGAGATCATCAGGACTCATCGGCTTATTTCAGTCCACAAACACCCAAACACAAGCAGGCCGGAGATGTTTCGTTTTTTTGATTGAATAAAAACAGGAAATAAATCTGGATTATTTCATCAAACATCCTGACAGCTTTCTGGCCTCCAGGCTGCAGAGGAGGATTTAAACACGTTTATTCTTCTGTCTGCGGGTCTGCTGCTGATTGGCCGAGCCTCCTGGCAGGCGGCCAATCACGTTCCGGCTGTGACGGCATCATTGTCCTCCGTGAATCCCTAAAACCTCATCAGTGTCTGTCCCCGTTGTCTTTCTTTGATCTCCGGTTTTTTAATTAGCCTCGACAGAACAACAGAGAGGCAGAAGAGGATAAAAAAAAGACGACTTGTTCCTCTCTGAGCAGCTTTGATGATTTTCTGGATTTTCATTTCAGGCTGTAAATCTCATTTAAACACCAAATCCAACACGGAGCTGATCCGCCTCAGTCTGATTCCTCTCAAAGTATTAAAAGATGCCGTGAAGTCCAGATATTTCAGTTATATTAGAGCGTTTCTGGCTGACAGAAGGTGATGAAATCTGATCTGATTATCCTCCTGGAAACGTCCGATAGTAAATCCAGAAATAAATTCAGCCTCAGGGGGAATACGCAGCAGACAAATAGAAGAAACTGATATACATGTACAATCTATGAGAAGATTGATTTAAATAGAATAAACATGTATGGACCGATAGAAGGTCGTACATGTCGGTAAACGTACCACAGATCAGCTGTAGTAGCTGGTTAATCCTGGTGTGTTTGGTTTTCAGTCACTCCTTAAATTTCTTTTAACAAAAATAGTAAATTCATTAATTTTGAATGCATTTCTGATTCATGAAGGCCCAAACTGAATACATTTTGAATCATTTGAGGAACTTTTGATTAGTTTTTGATTATTCTTTTTTGTTGCGTTGGCCAGATTCAAAAACATTTAGAACAGATTTCACCGTTTGAGTGATTTTTGGTTGTTGTCATTTTGGGACAATTTTTGAATCATTTTGGTAAATTTTAAATCAAACAAAGCTAACTTTCTGTATCTGGTTTTGTCTTTTCCCCCATAAAGGCCTATTTTAGTCACTGTTTTCTGTCTCTTTCAAAAGGTGATTTTAGTGACTGTTTTTAGTCGTTTTCAGTCATTTTCAGTCACTGTTTCTAGTCGTTTTTAGTCACCGTTTTTAGTCGTTTTCAGTTACCGTTTTTAGTCATTTTCAGTCGTTTTCAGTCACTGTTTTTAGTCATTTTCAGTCACTGTTTTCAGTCATTTTCAGTTACCGTTTTTAGTCATTTTCAGTCGTTTTCAGTCAGTTTTCAGTCACTGTTTTCAGTCGTTTTCAGTTACCGTTTTTAGTCATTTTCAGTCGTTTTCAGTCACTGTTTTCAGTCATTTTCAGTCACTGTTTCTAGTCGTTTTTAGTCACCGTTTTTAGTCGTTTTCAGTTACTGTTTTTAATCATTTTCAGTCATTTTCAGTAACTGCTTTTAGTCATTTTCAGTCAGTTTTCAGTCACTGTTTTCAGTCACTGTTTTCAGTCGTTTTCAGTTACCGTTTTTAGTCATTTTCAGTCGTTTTCAGTCAGTTTTCAGTCACTGTTTTCAGTCGTTTTCAGTTACCGTTTTTAGTCATTTTCAGTCGTTTTCAGTCACTGTTTTTAGTCATTTTCAGTCACTGTCATTTTTAGCAGTTTTCAGTTTCTGTTTTTAGTCATTTTCAGTCACCATTTTAGTCATTTTTAGTCACTTTTTTTAGTCGTTTTCAGTCATTTTCATTTTCTGTTTTTACTGTGCTTTGACTTGAGAGACGACTCTGAGTGGAATCTACCTTGAATGTGCGTTTTCAGTCTCTGTTTCTGCCTCTGATTGAGTCGCTGCGTTCATCAGCCTTATAATGAAACTCGCTGCTGTTCGTCACTAAAAGTGTAAAACCTTGGATAAAATGATTCTACCTGAAGCACTGGTTGACTCATGGAACCAGCCACAGCGGGTTTAAATATCCCAGTAGAACCAGTAACCACTGACCTGCCGGGTCCAGGACCTCCTCGATGACGGGAGGCAGCCGGAGTCCGTCCATGATTCAGCTGAAGACAGAAGCTGCTGCAGAGACGCTGGTGGAGGACCAGAGGGGAGGAACGAGGACGACGCAGCCCAGAAACGTCCTCACGCTCCAGGCAGAGGGAGCCGCTGAGGTCCCTTCATCCTGCAGAGACAGGAGGGAGGATGATAAGTGTAGCACCGAGTGTAACGAGTCCATCAAGTCCAACGGGTCGATACCAAGTCCAGTGAGTCTAACAGGTCAATACTGAGTCAAAAGGCTCAATACCCAGTCCAACGAGTCGATACCGAGTCTGTTATCGAGTCCAATGGCTTAGCCCTAACCCTACCGAGTTCAACGGGTCGATACTGAGTCCAGCTGGTCGATAACGAGTCCAACGGGTCAATACCAGGTCCAAAGGTTCAGTACTAAGTCTAACAGGTCGATACCGAGTCAAATGGGTTACACCATGTTCAACGGGTCTATGCCAAGTCCAGTGGGTCGGTACCGAGTATAAAGGATCGATCAACGGGTCAATACCGAGTCCAACGGGTCAGTATCGGTCCAGTCTGACCGCACAGAGCTGCTCCAGGACTTCCAGGTTTAATCTCTTCTCCAGACTGAACTGATCCCAGCAGGAGTTCAACCCTGTGATCCTGAGCTGGTGGTAGAACCTGGATCATTTAACTCACCTCTGTTTTAGTCACTGTTTACTGATAACTGATTATTACACCATTAATCACATTTATTAATGAAGACATTTCACTGATCAGACCTCATTACTGCTGCTGCTGTTTCCTCATTTCTACCTTTAAATGAAAACGATGCAGTTCTGCTGGTTTTTCTCTCCACATACTAATACCACATGAAATACTACATACTACACATAATACTACATACAACATATAATACTACATATAATACTACATACTACATATTACATGTAGTACATACTACATATAATACTACATACTACATATAACATATAATACTACATAATACTACATACTACATATAATACTACATACTACATATAATGCTACATACTACATATAATGCTAAATACTACATACTACATATAATACTACATATAATGCTAAATACTACATACTACATATAATACTACATACAATGCTACATACTACACATAATACTACATACTACATATTACATGTAGTACATACTACATATAATACTACATACTACATACTACATATAACATATAATACTACATAATACTACATACTACATATAACATATAATACTACATAATACTACATACTACATATAATACTACATACAATACTACATACAACATATAATGCTAAATACTACATACTACATATAATACTACATATAATGCTACATACTACATATAAAACTACATACTACATATAATACTACATACTACATATAATACTACATACTACATATAAAACTACATACTACATATAATGCTAAATACTACATACTACATATAATACTACATATAATACTACATACTACATATAATACTACATACTACAGCGCGCAGTCACGTCTAATAAACTCCAGCTGGTAATAAACACCCTCTGATCTCTGATCTGTAGTTTCTGGTTTTACTGCAGCGTCTGTTTCCTCTGAATGACCTTCATCATCATCATCCTCTCCTCCTGGTCTAAAACCTTTTCATGCGTCGCTGCTCCAAACATGCAGAATAAAGACGTTACCTGATGCAGAGATGCGTTGTTGCTGCAGACCTCCTCCTCTTCCTCCTCCTCCTCTTCCTCCTGTCCTATATTTCCTGCTGCTGATGCACAGCGACGTCAGACTCCCAGCCATGATGAGAATCCTGATGAGGCAGCATGACGTGATTTATTCCTGATCTGCAGAGAACACACGTGTTTCTGCTGCATCACCTGCAGTAGGAGAAAATATTAATAAGCTAGGATTAATATCAGATCATTATTCAGCAACTAGTGGTTCATTAACGATGTATGAACAACAAAATGATCTAATTATACTAATTTATCACCAGTTTGTACCAAAATATAAATACAAATGAGCTCCTCTGAAACACTGAATACAGTTAAGCACAGAAAGCTACACAGACAAGCAACAAGATGCTAGCTAAGCTAACACATTAGAGCTAAGCTAACAGCTTGGCAAAGTCAAGCTAACAGTTTTCTAGAGCTAAGATAACTGTTTATCAGAACAAATGTAGCAGTTTGTCAGAGCTAAGCAAAGGGATTGGCAGAGCTAAGCTAACAGTCTATCAGAGCAAAGCTAACACTTTGTCAGAGCTAGGCTAACAGTTAAGAGCTAACCTAGCAGTCTGCAAGAGCTAGGCTAACAATTTGTCTGAGCTAAATTAATGGTTTGTCAGAAAAAGGCAAATACGCTGTCAGAGCTAAGGTAACAGTTTCTCAGACCTAAGCTAACAGTTTTCCAATGCTAAGCTAACAGTTTGTCAGAGCTAGGCTAACGGATTGTCAGAGCAAAATTATTTTTTGTCTTTACTAAGCTAATGGTTTATCAGAGCAAGCTAACAGATTGTCAGCGCTATGCTAATAGGTTGTCAGAGCTAAGCTAATTATTAGAGCTAAGCTAATAGTTTGTCAGACAGAGGATAACAATTTGCCAGAGAGAGGTTGTCAGAGCTAAGCTAACTATTACAGATAAGCTAATAGTTTGCCATGCTAAGCTAACTATTAGAGTTAAACAGACATTTTGTCAGAGCAAGGCTGACAATTTCAGAGCATGGCTAGCATTTTGTCTGAGCTAAGCTAACAGTTTAGAGCTAAGCTAGCAGTTTGTCAGAGCTAGGCTGAGGGTTTATCAGAGCTAAGCTAATAGTTTGTCAGAACTGGGGTTAACAATTTAGAGCTAGGCTAACAGTTTGTCATGCTAAGCTAACTGTTAGAGCTAAACTAACAATCTGTCAGAGATAAGCTAAGAATTTGTCAGTGCTAAGCTAGGAGTTTGTCAGCGCTAAGCTACCAGAGTGGCTAATAGATTGTCAGAGCTGGACGAACAGTTGGTCAGATCAAGGCTAGCAGATTGTCAGAGACAAGCTAACTTCTTTAGCTAAGCTAACAGTTTGCCAGAGAGATGCTAACGTGAGCTAAGCTAATTATTAGAGCTAAGCTAACAGTTTTTCAGACAAAGGCTAATTGGGTGTCAGTGAAACAGAAGCATGGTGAGAATACAAATAAATCAAAAATGATAAAACTCAAAAACACATCAAACAAGTCGATTAAAACGTGTTATTTTAAAGATGTCAGCGATTCTCCTGTATGGTGAAATAATAATAATAATGATAACAATAATAATAATAATAACAGGAAGACAGATGTTCTTCTCTGACCTGTTTTTTTTCTTCTTCCTCTGATTCTGCAGCTCATTAATAAAACACGTTTCCTGCAGGAGAACAAAGAACCTTAAGAAAATGAAACAAACGTTTTCTAAAACCCAACGACACGAATAAAACCTGATTATTAAAACTTTCTGAAGATCAGAAGCTGCTGATAGAAACTCTTTACAACTTTTAGAGAAGGATCATTGGGGAACTTTGAATCTTTATTTTCAGAAACATAAATAAATCTAGAACAGTAATAAAACACAAAAAATATGCAGCAATTACGCAGAAACAATTTTATTTCATTTTCCCGTAATGAATCTATAAAAGAATAATATGAATAATAAGAAGCACCAAGATGCCACCTGCTGGAAGAAGCCTGTCACAGCAACAAACAGAAGGCTTCACAATAATTATTAATAAACTGATTAATATAAATCTTTAGAACAAAACAAAACATAAAAGCAGCAAATAATAATATTAACAATAACAATAATAACAGTTTTAGAAATATGTTCAGAAAAACAGCATCAATGTGTTTATTAGTTTAAAAAACTCCAAATAATTAAAAAATATTGTTGTAAAAAAACTAAGAAAAACAGTACATTTTCCACATCTGGAGGCTGAAATCTGAATATTTGAACATTTTCTTTACTTTTGAGTACAAAGAAGAACATCTCAGGCCCGGTTTCACAGACAAGGCTTATATCAAGTCAGGAGTAGGCCAAAGTCAGACTAGTAAAGCTAGGTCATTTAAGTGGCTTGCATGAACATGGCTTACATTTGTCTTAGTTTGTCCCAGACTGTGGAGTCCTGGAGTAAGCTTAAGCGAGAACACCTGCATCAAGCCTCATTAGCCTAAGTGGGAGCACAGCCTGTTAGCCTATTGGCGCTCATAAAACCTGGAATGGAATTGAGGACAGCTTTGCTGGAGGGAATTCTGACACCAAACATGGCTGAAGGTAAAAGAAAACGCTCAAAGAACTATACTGAATATGAAGAAACTCTACTTAAACAGATTGTGGGAACTCATGCTGTTATTGAACGTAAAGGCCATAGTGCTGCTACTGAACAAAGGAAGAGGAGTGCTTGGGCTGCCATTTGTAGTGAATTCAATGCAAATGAAAATGTAACCACAAGAGCGGTACAGCAACTGCAGGTGAGACATGTTGATTATGACCTGTATATCACAGATCTCATATAGTTTTGTGACATTGTTTATATTGAATGATATCTGCCTTCATAGACTCTGTGGAAGAACATCAAATTAGATTTGAAAAAAAAAACTGCAGTGGCCAGAAGAGAGAGATTTACTACTGGTGGTGGACCCCCACCTACTAAAGACAAGACTGATGAACTGGCTGACTTGTTGACTGGGATAATAGAGGACCAGCAACCTCTGGATGGTATACCAGATGATGACCATTTGGACAGTGGACATGAAGAACTGAGCACAAATGGTAAATATACGATAGAAAGCAGGTTAGCTACGTCATTCTGTACATACAGATTATTCAACTGTCCGTGTTCATTTTTATTTTATTCTAAGGACCATGTGAGTTTTTGTATCTAACAGTGTTCTTTTCCCAGAGGAAATCATTTTAACCCTGGTGGAAGAGCCAGTGCACAGTGACTGTGCACCCTCCACATCTGGTACGGCATCCCAGAGAAAAGGTACTGCCACCACCTTCCAGCAGAGACCAAAAAGATGTCCATGCATGAAAAGTTAGCCTTAGAATTTCATGAGCTGAAAATGAAATATCTGAAAGAAGAGCATGAGATGAAAATAAGAATTCTACAGGTTGAATTAGATATGAAATTAGAAGAGAGAGCTATTCAAAGAAAGATGCATGAGACAGCTATGTAGTGTAATGAAATATCTTGTGAAAATAAATTGTGAGCGATTGTGAAATTGTGAGTAATGTAAACACCTCTACCTACATTTAGAACAGCCTTGGTTAAGTTTCCCATTTAATTTTTCTGCACAATATTTATATATGTTGTACACAAAAAACACTATTAAGGCAAAAACAAGCCATAATCAATGCATTCAATGGTGAAATGTATTTGTTTTCTGACTAAAGTGCTGCAATGTGAAAGCAGCTCTGAGCGCAAGTCCTCCTTGGTTATTTCCTGCCATGGGCATGGGCACAGGCACATCTGGATCATTCTGGTCTTCCATTGGAGGGTCAGCACAGTTATGCTGCTTCAGGTAGTTGTGCAGCACAGCTGTAGCAATGATCACCTTGCAGCATCTTCTTGGCTCAAAGCGAAGTGTATTGCACAAAGACTGGAATCGATTCTTCCACACTCCAAACATGCGCTCGACCATCCCTCTGGTGCGAATATGAGCTCTGTTGTATCTTTGCTGCTCAGTTGTTGTGGGATGTGGCCATGGTGTGAATAAATAGGAACTCTGAGCATATCCACTGTCACCAAGTAGTTTCCACTATGTTGCCCTCTCTCAAACTGAGCACACAATGAAGAGTTCTGAAAAATCCTTGAATCCTGTGTTGCTCCTTTCCAACGGGCAACAATGTTAGAAACTCTAAATTGGGAGTACATACAGCCTGGACATTGATGGAAAACCAGTTCTTACGGTTCCTGTACTCCTCAGCATCAGGAGTTGATGGACACTGGATTTCAATATGACATCCATCCATACAGCCAATCACTCCTGGGAAGTTCCATATTCATAGAAACTTACTTTATAGTTGGCTTGCTCAGCAGCATCAGGGAACTTAATGTACAGATTTCTCAGTTCACAAATGGCACTGCAGACATTGTGAACTGTTCTACAGACTGTTGCTTCACTGACACCACACAAATCACCAGTCTCACGATGAAAGGTTCCAGATGCCAAGAATCTCAAAGTGATCAGAACTTGAAGAGAACTTGGTACAGGCCTTCCTCTTTGAGACATGGAGGACAGTCTAGGCTCAAGCAATGTAATGATCTCCAATGCATCTTCTTTGTACATACGGAAGCGGTCTCGGAAAGTTATTTCATCGTACTGATTCAATGGATTGCTCCTGTCCACAAGTATTTGTCTGGCTGGCCTCTGTAGTGAATATTGGTCTTCATTTAGATATTCCAAATACTCCATGCTCCCAAACCATCTGTGCTCCCTTTCACAAACAGTACTAAGCTGAAGTTAAACCTGCCTCTTTGCAGGATTAATATAAACTACAATTTAGTCCTAGAGTAGCTCTAATCTACCCTCTTGCAATTGGCTTTGTTTAATCCAGAACAGACTATATCTATGACTATTTTAAGATAGGTTTGTGCAAGTGACTTAAAGTTAAGCAAGCTCAAACAGCATTTTAGTCTGGGATTAGGCTTAAGCCTTGTCTGTGAAACCGGGCCTCAGTGATTTATTTTTAAATTTTTTCAACTTATTTTTATTCCTCTTTTGCACAACTACTGGATTTTTAATAAATCTTGTAGAAAAATATTATTCTTATTACTATAAATATTAATCAGCTGTTATACTTCAGTACATAAGCTAATTAATAAATAACTGATTGTACACACACACACACATATATATGGATTATTTATGAGCAATGAACACACCGAGACCCAAAGAGGAAGAATCCACTCAGATGGGGTTCCACTTATAAACTATTTTCCATCAGTTTCTAAAACAAGTACACTTCCTCACGTCTGTTATTAGCATTCATTCTGTACTGCTACTGTTTGCATTTCATTTATTACACAAAGACTGAAAATACAATTAAATCTTCTATATATCTTAAGTTTTATTGTGAAAAGTGAAAAGGTACGAATCTGCTGATAGCAACCGAACAGATCAAGGAATTATTTAAAATATTTTCTGTCATTTTATAAGAGATCGTTATCCTTGTATACAGTTTAATGTTAAGAGAAATAATAAATATACATTTTATTGATTTATTCATTATCAGGATTTATGAGTTCTCCTTCCGGTTCGTGTCGAATCTGCTGCCCGGGTTCGGTTAAAGTAAATCCGGCTGCTGTGATGTAAACTGACCAGTCTGTGTGTGACCGCGGAGCTCCGGTGCGTGTTCTACCTGAACAGGTGAGTTAACAGCTGATTTCTACCTGAAACTCTCTCAGTTTGATGCAGACGTAACGGGAACTCAAGCCGTTTAGTACCACGGCTAACTGCTAACGTTAGCTCCCATAGACCGTTAGCATCCCAGCGGCTAAAGTCAACTTTTTAAATCTTAAAGACATTTCTAAACTCACCTGAGCAACAGGTGGAGGTCTTGACAGCAGGCCAGGAGGGTTCATGTCGATATCAGGCGGGTTTAAAGTCACTAAAAGTGGATTTATTATCACCCAGCGCAGGAAACTGTTTAAATTTAGAGCCAAGATGGCGGAGGTTGGTTACAACACGTTTGGGGGTATGGAAGCCTGAAGGGGTAAAATTAATTCAATATGCTTTTCTGACTACATTTAATAGTTTTGTGATTCACATTGATGGATTCTGACATTTGGACATTTTAGTGTTCTATGTCAGACTGTGTTGGTTTATATTTAGCTAAGTTTAGCTAAAAAACGAGATATATTAGCCTATATCCCACATAACCCTGATTGTGTGCCAGCTGAGCTATCTGGGCGTCCAAATTGCTTTTTCTTTCCATATTTTTCACCATTTTCTGAGATTTTAGAGACAAACAGCTGATTGATTCATCCAGATAATTAAAAATGTCAAGTGTTACAGCTTTAATTATTCTAATAATTGATTCTGGGGCTTCATGATCTTAAAGGGTTTAGATTAAAACCTGCAGAGTGAACGTCGTCTCACCCCTCTTCTGTGTTGCAGCAGGACGTCGGCTATGTTGGCGCTGCGGTGCATTCTGGGAGACCTGCGAGGACGAGGACGACTCCTGAGGACGTTTGTTTCATCGTCGTCTCTGAGCCCGGCGGTCCGTCTGACCCGGCGGGATGTCGGTCCTCAGCAGGTCCGGTTCACGTCTCAGGGTCGGGAATCGGCGTCGGCGGCTAAACTGAAGCTTCGGACTCGGCTGCTCGTCACGCTGCTGTGGGCGGCGCATCGTGGCCGTCTGGTGGTACGTGAGCTGGGAAAAGCAGCAGAAGTTGCGGCGGCAGCGTGTGGAGCCAGCTGCGACAGGTGGCGCTGGGCCAGGGCACCTTCAGCCTGCTGGACCACCACGGCCGGCGCCGGACCAAGCAGGACTTCCTAGGCAGCTGGGTTCTGCTGTACTTCGGCTTCACCCACTGCCCCGACATCTGCCCCGACGAGCTGGACAAGCTGAGCGCTGTGGTGGCGTCTCTGGACCGGGACAAGTCTCTGCCGCGGTCCAGCCGCTCTTCATCACCGTGGACCCGGAGCGGGACGACGTGGCGGCGCTGGCCCGGTACGTCCAGGACTTCCACCCCGGGTTGATCGGACTGACGGGGACACCGGAGGAGGTGAAACATGCAGGGCGGGACTACAGAGTGTACGCCAGCGCCGGGCCCAAGGATGAGGACGGAGACTACATCGTGGATCACACGATTCTGATCTACCTGATCAGTCCGGACGGGCTCTTTGTGGACTATTACAACCGCATGAAGAACCAGGAGCAGATCGCAGAGAGCGTCAGAGACCGCATCAACAGCTACATCAAGATCTGACACCGGAGAACCACGGGAACATCAGCAGCTAGAACAGGATCCAAACAAACGAATTTATATCATGATGCCACCACCGTGCTTCATCATGATGATGCGTTTGGGATCCACTAAACAAACTTTCATTAAACTTTCACAGTTTCAAACTGGTTCAAATGTAACTAAGAAAACTATATTTCTTAAAATGGATACTTTCCTGTTTCTGTACAAGCTCATGTCTGTTCAGAGAACATCAGGACCTACAACCAGAGACCTCAATATTGTCTTCAGCTCTGAGTTTGTGGACAAAACTGTTGCCGTTTAAAGAGATTTAAAGTGTCTTAAGTCTTTTTGAGCAGAAATGTTAAAATGAATCTGTCAGTTTCAGTGTAAAGGAGTTCAGATGTACAGTTGGTTGAAGAAGGTGACAGAGCTGCAGCTCTGGAGGTCTTTTCTGAACAGCAGAACATCAGAGTGCCTGAGAGGAACCGAAGAAATGACGGCAAAAATGTCCTCATGATTACTGAGATGTAAAATCTAGTCAGAAAATGCAAAGTGGAACTTTCCATCATAATGTGAAATAAAAAGATTGAACAAGTTTTCAAAGGAGGAACGGAATCTTTGTCTGAATATTTTTGCTGCAATACATTTTATTCAAGTAATTACTGATTATGGGTGAATTAAAGTGTGAAACGGTTAAAGATGTCTGATGCTGCTACACCGTGCTTTATATTATGCTTCATAGAAGGAAAAAAAGATATTTCCATCAAACTTCCGTAGTTTCAAAAATGGTTTTCCAAATGTAACTAAGAAAATATGGCAACTTTAAACTTCCTGTTTGCATAACGTGTCTGTGCAGATATTTATTTTTCAAAGTACTTTGTTGAAAAAAGAAAAATTTCTCCTCACCATCTACAATCTTACCTGTTAATCAGAATTATGAGAAACTGAATACAAGAAGGAGATGCATATTTTCTACTTTGGTGAGTTTCTGTGGAAAATTTGGAATTTCTGGAGCGATGGATCATCTGATGTCCTAAATTTAAAGATACAAATGATACAAAATACAACCTTTGGAAAGTGTTGTTACAAAGATCCACACAGCTCTTGCAAACACATGGATGTCAATTTAAAAAATACTGATATATAAAAAGATGAGGGGGCGAACTGAGGAGTTCCCATGGAGACAACATGATCTTGAGGGTTGAAGGTGAACAGGCCTGAATGAAGGAGCAGCAGGATCAGTGATCTTCAACTAGAGTCAGTCAGGGTCTTGAAGCGGTCCGTCGCTCTCTGAGTGCTGAGGAGAGTCAAACTCATCGTATCCAAACTGTCCTGGAGTCCTGCAGCGCTGTCGATCTGCACCGTCCCGTCGTTGGCCTGCAGGAAACACCAATCATAATCAGTAAGTTCTGAGGCTCAGAAATGAATGAAAAGTCCATTAAAAGTGACAAATCTGGACCCATCTCTATGAACTTCAAGGTTCTAGAATGTTCTAAGTGAGACTAAACTTAAAAGACTGGAAGCAGGAAAGGAGAACGTCCCCTGGAGAAATTCTAGAGCAGACCTAACCGACAACCGGAGAAAGTTCTAGAGCAGACCTACCGACAGCCGGAGAAAGTTCTAGGCAGACCTACCGACAGCCGGAGAAAGTTTAGGGCAGACCTACCGACAGCCGGAGAAAGTTCTAGGGCAGACCTACCGACAGCCGGAGAAAGTTCTAGGGCAAGAACTTACCGACAGCCGGAGAAAGTTCTTAGGGCAGACCTACCGACAGCCGGAGGAAAGTTCTAGGGCAGACCTACCGACAGCCGGAGAAAGTTCTAGGGCAGACCTACCGACAGCCGGAGAAAGTTCTAGGGCAGACCTACCGACAGCCGGAGAAAGTTCTTGGGCAGACCTACCGACAGCCGGAGAAAGTTCTAGGGCAGACCTACCGACAGCCGGAGAAAGTTCTAGGGCAGACCTACGACAGCTGGAGAAAGTTCTAGAGCAGACCTACTGACAGCTGGAGAAAGTTCTGGGGGGGGGTGGGATGTCGCGTGGACTGTAGCGGGAGCAGCAAGACCATTAGCCTAGCCGCGCTAGACAACCCACGGCAACGAATTTAATTCTCTGCCAGGGTGGGTCTAGTACCCTCCATAAGGCTCGAGGCTGGAGCTTCCTAAAACTGGCCGGACCAATCACCAGAAGTGTAGAGTCAGAAGGCGGGCGTAACTAAGTGACGACAGAGGCGTGACGTTCTGACAGAAACAACCGGCGCACAATAAACAGTTATCTTTCGACTCGGCTTTGGCCACAGCCCTTAAAGATTTGAAGCTAAAATTCAACTTGAAAGATAAACAAAGGACGGCATTGAAGTGTTTCATTGAGAAGAAAGACGTATTTGGACTTATGCTGACGGGATATGGCAAATCCTTAATATACCAGTTGGCTCCGCTGTTTGGGAAGCTAATGGGACTTAGCCACAATCCGCCGGTGCTCTCGGAACTCCATCAGCCTATTCGTTGCGCTGATTGGTTGTATACCTACCCAACTTGCTGAAGAGGTGATTTGATAGACAACCTTTTAGCCCGCCTCCCTCCCTGTCGAGCTTCCCTAGACCCTTGTGCCGTCAGAAACATGGGTGTAGCATGGCTAGGCTAGCAGACCACAGGAGCAGAGTATCGATCGTGTCGATACTACGACAAGCTAGTATCGTATCCGTTTACAAATGTTTAGGATCGAGTAAGTACCGAAGTATCGATATTTTTGACAAGCCTACTGTCTTGGTTTGTGGGGAGTTTTCATCGTAATGAAGTGATTTTGCAGCGTTTCATGGTGATTTCACATTTTTGAGATGAATAGAGTCTTTTGTAGTGATTTTATATGTTTGTTGGATGGATTTTACATGTTTTGTGTCTTGTCGTGCTTGTCTTTGATGTTTCACATCTTGTGGTTATTTTTATGTCATTGGTGGCAATATTAAGGCTTTTTGAAGTGTTTTTGTGAAGATTTTTGCATCTTTTGCAGTTATGTCTGTAGTAATTCTGCATCTTTTTCCAGTGGTTTTGCACTTTTCGTCCTGATTTGGATCTTTTTTGTGGGGATTTTGTGTCGTTTTGCTGTTTACCAGCTGCAGTGATGCCAGCAGGAACCTGCAGACCTCCGTTGGATCCAAACCTTGTGAACGATGGAGGAGAAGAACCGCCGACGGCCGACGGAGCCCAGAGACTCCACCCACTCGATCTCCGTAGTTGTGGATGTCAAACGTCGGACGTTCCTCCTGCAGGAACAGGAACTGATGTCAGAGGTCAGGTGGTTCAAACTGAGAGGCGACCAGTCTGAACCGGGTTCCAGTCGGTTTACCTGCAGCTGCAGATGAGGTCGGATCTTCTCCTCCCAGTCTTTGACCCGTCGGGATAGAGCCGTTTCCTGAGTGTAGGCCGACTGTTGGCCACCAGCTGCTCCTGAACGCACCACGGAGAACAGGAAGTGTTAAAGTCATGATGATGCTGCCACCGCCATGCTTTAATTCATGATGCAATAATTAATTTTCTACGGTGTCAAATATCTAAACTCTAATTAAATCGCTCTAAATAAAACACGATAATGTTAGCAGACGTGTCAATAACTGCATTGATCTCTTACCACTCGCAGCATCACCAGATCTTCATAACTCAGCTCGTCTCTGTGAGCTTCTACACACAAACAGAAAGTTATTTAACTCTTGGATCATACTGATGCTTTAATAAAGTTTTAATGAGACAGCATCAGTTTTACCAGGAGATATGAAGTCTGCTCCTCCGTCACCATCGTCAAGAAAAACCTCCAAGTTATCAAAGTTCTCGTCGTCTCCACCTCTTGGACATTCATCTAAATCAGAAACAAACTCAGGAATACACAAAATCTGCTCCTGTCACTTTCATTTATTTCTATTTTTTTCTTGGTGAAATTCAAAAGTTAAGTCAATATTGAACAACTTAAATGTATTTTTTGACAAATTTGCGTCATTTGACAATTTTATGCCATTTTAACTCATTCTATAAGCATCTTTGACTATTTAAAAGTAATTTGTACACATTTGTCATTCATTTGGCGTTTGATGACATTGAAAAAGTGGATTAAAGGTGTTTTAGATCAATTTTCTGTCATTTGGACAGGTTTCATCATTCATTTTTGGGAAAAATTGAATATATAAAACAGATTATTCAAATCTTTTCAGTTTGAAACTCAAAAGTTTGAGTCATTCTTGGAACGTTTTAAATTAATTTAGGATAAAATTTGAGTCATTTTGGACGATTTTTTAGCAAAGAAAATCATAATGTAAAGTCAAGTAAAACTGTGGGCAGAGCCTGCAGGTAGAACCTACTGAGCATGTGCAGTGAAGGAATCATCTTCAGGTAAATATGTGAGGGCTACCTGGCAGGTCAGGCGATATCAACCCGTCCACAGGCTCCTCCCTCTGGCTGTTTAGCTCCGCCCCCTCCCTCTGCAGGAACGTCGTCCTCATCTCGTCATCAGAAACGACCAAACCCTGAAACATCAACAGGATTCTGTCGTAAAACAACACGTTCAGCCGATTTATGTCGAGTTTGTTCAGAGAAAAACTCAAGTCTGAACATTTTAAACTCATTTTGGATCATTTTAGACAATTCTCTGTTCTTTGGGACAGGCTGTCATTCATTTTGTCTTTAAATGAATATAAACACATTTTAAAGTGATTTTGAACAGTTTTAACTCCGTTTCAAATCAGTTTGGGTCTTTTTTTTTTTTTTTTTTTTTACTTTCTCTAAACAAATTTGGGACATTCAAATCAATTTGGAACAAATTTTGAGATTCATTTGATCATTTTTGATATAAAATAACGTTTAAAACAACTAGATGACAAAACTTTTAATCTGAACAACTTTATTTTGAAGACATTTCTGACAAGTTGTGTGTAATTTTGAACACGTTGCGTCATTCATTTAGTCATTTTTGGGGGAAACTCTGAATGATTTTAGCTCAGTTCTGATGGCTTTTGGAAGGTTATAAGTAATTTTAAATGACTTTGGATGGTTTTGAGTAATTTTGTAAAAGTTTTGATCATTTTTTTAACAGATTTTGAGCAATTTTGGACAATTTTTAAGTCATTTCAATCAATTCTACCTCATCTGAACAAGTTTTTGTCAGTTTGTGAGTAACTCCAACATTTCAGAGGAAAGCTTTGCCTTCTGCTGTAAAATGAGAATAAATGTGAGTCCAGAGTCAGAGCTGTTGAAGTGGAAACAGTGTAAAAGCTAGTTTAAGAAAACAAACTTGTCTTACCCCTTCTAGTGTACCTTCCTCCTAGAGTTCTTCAGTCTTTGTTCCATCGTGGTCAAATAAATGTAGATCAGGTCTGAAAGATTGAGAAGTATAGGAGCTCTTTAATTTTGACGTAAACTGAAAGGTTTTCCTCCTTTTATTCTATTAAAATCAAGATAAAAAAAACAGAAACCAACAAATTCTGGAAAAAATCATTAGAAAATAAACAGAAAACAATAAACAATGGGAACAGTAGAAAGCAACAAAAGCAATGAGAAACCAACAAAAAAACAACAAAAACAATGAGAAACCAACAGAAACCAACAAAACAAAGGAAACCTACAGAAAAGCAACAAAAGCAATGGAGAAACCAACAAAAAAACAACAAAAAATGGAGACCTACAGAAAACCAACAAAACAATGAGAACCTACAGAAAAGCAACAAAATAGCAATGAGAAACCAACAAAAAAACAACAAAAACAATGAGAAACCTACAGAAACCAACAAAACAAATGAGAAACCTACAGAAAAGCAACAAAAGCAATGAGAAACCAACAAAAACCAACAAAAGCAATGAGAAACAACAAAAAACCAACAAAAACAATGAGAAACCTACAGAAAACCAAACATTAAACAGCTGTAAACAGCAGGAAACCAACAGAAAGAAACAGAAACAACAGATTCCCTATAAGCCGGTCATTTGCTGCTTCTTCTTCATTTCTGCCTGTATTTTCTGTCCGTTTGTAACTTCTTACCTGCAAAACTTGGTCCGTTCTTCAGTTTGTGTTCAGACGGATCATCTGCGAACAAACAAACAAACAATCAGACTGTAAAGATGAAAGTGCAGCAGATGAACTGATTTTAACCTACAGGTTCCTCTGATCCAGCTGCCAAAGTCCTGCAGAGCAGAAGCTGCTTTCTTTTCCGTTTCCCTCCGTCGTCCAGACCGTCAGGAACCTTGTAGCACTTTCCTGAGGAACAAACAACCGTCAGCAACGATAAAACAAAACACAACCGATAAAAGACGGCCGTCAGACCAGCAGAGTGGTGACGTACCCGGTTTTTTAACGGTTTTCTCCGTCCAGCACAGCGTAGGCGTCATGAAGCGTCCAAACATCCTAGAAACACATTCATCCACCATCTCACTAAAAACACCTGAAACATAATCGGAATCTGTTTTTAAAGTGCTCCAAGCGGAATCCCCCCTGCCATTTTAAAAAGCCGTAATATGAAGAAAAGTCTGAATATTTAAAGAAAAGAACTTTTTGAAAAATAAGATATAATTTTTTTTTTTTAATTGGAATATTTATCAGAAAGACAAAAATTGTGAGGTTGTTGGTGGAATTTAGGGAAAAAATACTATATTTAAATTAACAGTGCAGCTTTTTGTAAAGCTTTAAAACATTTTCAAAAAGTAAAATAATTGAATTTCTGAAGGAAAACCTGGAAGTTAAGTTGAACAATTAAAAGATAAAAACGTGATTACAAGAGAATAACTGGGAACTTTACTAGAAACAATTACATAATTTAAGAAACGCAAAAGGTGTTTATACAGTTTAAGTATTAAAAAACTGAAAAAACAACAAAACTTTGGAAAAATAAGAAAAACTAAACCAAAAGAAAACATAAAAACCATTAATAATACTGCTTTAATGAGAAAAATAAATAAAAACAATTACAACGCTTAATTTACCAGAAATGAAGAATTCAGCCAAAATTTATGAGAAAATTAAACTTCAAGTTGTGAAATTCTAAGAATTTAGGAAGAAAAAGTAAACATTTGTAAGAAAATACAAACAATGTAGAAAAGTAATGTCATTTGTACCGAGTTAGAATTAAAAATTAATTGGTGAAATAAAGCTGTAATTTTATAATAAAAACTAAAATCAACACTTAAATATTTTTAAAAATACAGTTTTAATTTTGAGAAATATTTAACTACAATTTATGCATCAAGTTTGAATTTTATGAGCTGAAGTTGTAAAATTCTCAGAATAACGTAAAGAAAATATAAAATGAAGTGAATTAATGTCATCAGAAGGTCATAACTTTGAGTCTTATGATTATCTGGAGGAAAAGAAAGTCAGAAAAACTCTTCTTTGAACACTGAGACAAAGCAGCAGATTCATTTCCGTACTTCTGGCTGAACCTCGTCCATCTTCCTCCGTTGGTCGCTTCCATCTTCGTCTCTCTCTGATCATCCGACCTTCACCGGGAGCCTGAGACCAAAAAAAACAGAACGAAAAATGATGTTTAATTCTTAGTTTAGGCTCTAAAAACTCCACAGAGGGAAAGAAATCTGCCAACAGGACGTAGAAGTAGGTCAGCACCGAGCTTTTGGGTGTCGGTCGACGTGTTTCCTCATCCATCAAGTCCTCCACAGCTTCACCTCCAACATCGTCAAATCCTTCAGCTCCACTTCAGCTCCACCAACCGGAGCTTTAGCAGCAAAAGCAAAGATCAGCTCAACAAACAACCTCTCTGGAGGTAAAGAAAAGCAACATGAAGTCCTAAAGCAGCAGCTCATCAGTTCACGTATCTTAAAGCATCTCTAACTCAGATGGACTGAAGCTGGTCCTGCTGGTGTCTGATGACGGCAAAGAGAACAAACTGGATATTAATCTTTCCTTTACCTGTGAGCAGCTGCTGCAGGTGAACCCGCTGGAGTTGTTCTCGCCAAGCATCAGAAACCTGTCGGCGTGTCGATCGGCGCCTCAGCAGGATCAGTCTCGTCTCCGGGATGAACAGGTTGATCTTGAAGTCCTCTGACTGCACACAATGTCGCCTTCACACTGAACAACACAGAACAACAGAGGAGAACAAAAACTGTGTAAAATACAGAATAACAAAAAAAACCTGTGGAAAACAACAGAAAACAACCAAAAAATCTACAGAAAAACAATAAACTGTAAGAAGTCAACTGAAAACCAAACAACAAGACAGCAAGCAATAGAAAATTAAGAGAAAATGAACAGAAAACAACAATAAACGATGTGAAACCAACAAAAAAAAAAATCAGAAGAAAACAAACCAAAACCAATGAAAAACCAACAAATTATGGAAAACCAACAAAAAACAACTACAAAACACCAACAGAAAACCAACAACAAGCAATGGGAAACCAACAGAAATTTCCTTCTTGTCTTTCAGAAACGAGGATTTGATGATTTTCTGTCCCCAATCAAAGTAACCCGACATAAAACCGGCATCAGAAGACGTCACCTGATCAATTTAACAGACATTTAAAACTGTTTTTGATTCTAATCAATAATAAAAACACCGACCTGATCAGAGGAAGTTTCTGCTTCTCACGAGTTTCAGGAGGAATCAGAGACTGAGGAGGAAGAGGAATCACCTCCACCATCTGAACAGATCAATAAACACGATCAGACATCGTTACAGATCAATAAACTGATCAGACATCGGTTACAGATCAATAAACTGATCAGACATCGTTACAGATCAATAAACACGATCAGACATCGTTACAGATCAATAAACTGATCAGACATCGGTTACAGATCAATAAACTGATCAGACATCGGTGACAGATCAATAAACTGATCAGACATCGGTTACAGATCAATAAACTGATCAGACTTCGTATCGGTGACAGATCAATAAACTGATCAGACTTCGTATCGGTGACAGATCAATAAACTGATCAGACTTCGTATCGGTGACAGATCAATAAACTGATCAGACATCGGTTACACATCAATAAACTGATCAGACATCGGTTACACATCAATAAACTGATCAGACATCGTTACAGATCAATAAACTGATCAGACATCGGTTACAGATCAATAAACTGATCAGACATCACTTACAGATCAATAAACTGATCAGACATCGGTTACAGATCAATAAACTGATCAGACATCGTTACAGATCAATAAACTGATCAGACATCGTTACAGATCAATAAACTGATCAGACATCGGTTACAGATCAATAAACTGATCAGACATCACTTACAGATCAATAAACTGATCAGACATCGGTTACACATCAATAAACTGATCAGACATCACTTACAGATCAATAAACTGATCAGACATCGGTTACAGATCAATAAACTGATCAGACATCGTTACAGATCAATAAACTGATCAGACATCACTTACAGATCAATAAACTGATCAGACATCACTTACAGATCAATAAACTGATCAGACATCGTTACAGATCAATAAACTGATCAGACATCGTTACAGATCAATAAACTGATCAGACATCGTTACAGATCAATAAACTGATCAGACATCACTTACAGATCAATAAACTGATCAGACATCGTTACAGATCAATAAACTGATCAGACATCGTTACAGATCAATAAACTGATCAGACATCGTTACAGATCAATAAACTGATCAGACATCGGTACAGATCAATAAACTGATCAGATATCGGTTACAGATCAATAAACTGATCAGACATCGTTACAGATCAATAAACTGATCAGACATCACTTACAGATCAATAAACTGATCAGACATCGTTACAGATCAATAACTGATCAGACATCGTTACAGATCAGTCGGTTCAGACATCGGTACAGATCAATAACTGATCAGACATCACTTACAGACATCATTACACTAAACTGATCAGACATCGTTACAGATCAATAAACTGATCAGACTTCGGTTACAGATCAATAATCTCACCGTGCTAGAGTCACATGTTCAGAGTTCTCAGATTCCTGCAGCTCTGGGGCGTAAACTGAAGGAGACAAACAGACGATGTCAGCGGCTGCCTACGTTACCTGCTTTGAGGCAGCAGCTACAGGAAGTGACATCATGCTGCAGCTGGACTATGAACTAAACAGTAAAATAATTAATAACATGCACCAACAGCAGAAAAATATTATTGTTATTTAAAACAAAATTATTTTTAAAAGTATCAAAAATCTGGAAAAACGATAACATTTTTAATAATTTAACAAAATTTTAAAATTTACATGCTACGTAAAAAACAAAGAAATAAATACCAAAAATCTTTTAAAAAATAGCTCAAACATTAAAAAATAAATAAAAATAAACAAACTTTTTAAAAATCTAAACATATTATGAACATTATTTTATTATTAAAAATCTAAACATTAAAATGTGAAAAAAAAGAAATGTTTTTAAAACGTCTTTCCAAATCACTGATAAATTGATAAATATTAAAAAATGTCCATAAATTAAGAAAAAAAATTAACAAAAAAGGTAATTATTAAAATATTTTTTCTTTTAGTTTTTAAAAGAAATTTCAATAGATATTAAAAAGTGAACAGACATTTGTTTTCCATATACAAACAGTCTAAATTCAGTGATTTCAGCTTCTTAAATGTGAATATTTTCTGGTTTATTTCCTCTGAAAGTAAGCTGAATATTTCTAGACATTTCAGTAAACTCTGATCCACATTAAGTGTTTTTATACCAGAGTTAAACATTAATCTGTTGGTTTAAAGTCAGCCGCTAGAACAGAGAGTTTATTACGAATAAAATCAGACTCTAGTCTCACCATCACATCCTGACAAAAACAAGTTTAAATAAAGTTTTGAAACAGAGTTTGTATTTCCCTGGTTTCTTACTTCGTCCTGGTCGTCGTCGTCATGGTGATTCGTCGCTCCGTCATCGTCCTGAGACGCTGCCACCTGTTTGTTCCGTCTGTCGGCAGAAAATACGATCAGAGACAGAAAACCAGGTGAACACCTCACCTGTCCTGAATGAAGTCATCGTACTTCCTGTTCCTGTCGCTGATGAACTCCAGAGTTTGGAAAACGAGACTGTGCAGCAGCTCCACCTGGAACAAGACAGATAGAGTCCGAACAGTCAGGTAAAAACCACAGACAGGTTAAAAACCACCAGGTGAGCTTCCTGACCTTCTTGCTGTAGATGCTGGCTGATCCTTGGATCAACAGAGCAGCTTCTGCAAAGTTCAGTCTGGTTTTTCCTCCATCGAAGGTGATGCACATCTCATCCAGCTGCAGACACAAAGAAGGAAAGAAAACATAATTTACTGTTAATTAACAAACTTCATCGTAATGTTCATTTTGGGCTGATATTTCCTTTAAGGTCCTCACTGGCACCGTTTTACTGCATTTAAACAAAGAAAAATATCACTTAAAGACATTTGAAGATATGTGTGGATATTTGACAGAACAAAAAATTATTATCAAGGGTTTAAAAAGTAAATAATAGAATTTTAAGTTAATATCTCATAACAGAGAAAAGTCCTAATTTTCTTGTTAAGCATTCAAAAACACACAATGAACAGACCAAAACTATAAATACTATCCACACAAATCTGTAATTTAGCATCATAACATGAAGCATGGTGGCAGCAGCGGCAGCTAACCACTTTCACTAAACTCCTGCAGGCCTAGTGAACAATCGAAGATCGGCGACTCCACCTACAGCCTCGGATGTCCGCCATAGAAAACTGCTCCTAACCACTTTCACACCACACTACCGACCCCCCAGCGGACTCCAAGGGAGCTTGCTCTGAAGCCTATCAGGGACAGAACCACAGCGACCTGCCACCGCGGTACAGCTAAAAAAGCAACGGAACTCAGAGCCAGAAACACCAGCATCACAGCCTGGAGACAACGGTCCTCTGAGGCAATCTACAGAACAGTTTTCATTTGCCAAGAACTGCTTCTTAACTCCAGAAAACCCTCACCACACACATCGTCTCCAACATCCAGAATATGCAGTTCCTTACAAACCACAGACATTTAACTGGTTTACCAAAGTGTGGACGACCCCCCATGTGTTACAACTTGGCTCAAAAGCTTTAACAAAACAGGAAGACAAACACAGCATGGCGACTAAAAATGACTTTATTGCACCCAACTGGGGCTGGGCGATAAATTGAATTAATTCAATTAATTCGTATTTTTAAAACCTGACGATTTGAAAATTTGCCAAATCGTAAAATCGAGGTGAGCTTAAATGATATAAGAATACAGATTCTTCTTCTGCCTTTTATGACTTGTGCACTGGCGTTTACTTCCACCTCTCATCTCCTTCTGCCAAAACCCCGTCATGGCGGACAGAACAGCAGACGAAGAGTTGGTCGCAAGAAAAGGGCCTCATGTTACATCGATTATATGGAAGTGGTTCGGCTCAGTGTTGCCAACTTAGCGACTTTCTCGCTAAATCTAGCGACTTTCCAAAGCTCCTAGCGACTTTTTTGTCAAAAGCAGCTAGCACAAATCTAGCGACTTTTTCTGCCGTTTTGGAGACTCTGACAGAAAAACTGGGATCATTCTGCAGTTACTGTTTTCAACAAGCAGCAGGTGCTGCTGTGAGCTTCTCCCCTCCCAGAGCACAGGCTGTCAGTCCAGTAACCCCACAGCAGTCCCAGTGTCTGATTAGAGGACAGATCCCTCTGTGGCCAGACGGCAGATGAATCGCACATGCACAAAGTCACTACAGATCCCATCTAGACTTACGGAGCGGAATATAAGTGAAAATGTTTCTTCACTGTCATACTAAAATAAACCACAGTATTTAGCCTCTAGTACAAAAACATATTTTGGGTGTTTTATACTCACTTTTTGGTCTCTCCCACAACGTTATTCCTCTCTCCTACAACGTTGATTACAATTACATGCAAACTGGGAAATATACAAATTAGGCGATGACATCATTTAGCGACTTCTAGCGACTTTTAGGACAGCCAACAGCGACTTTCCTTACTGAGGAGTTGGCAGCACTGCAGTCATGTGCAAGGTTTGCAAAAGTACTGTGAAGACGAAGAGTAGCAGCACAACTAACCTCTTTCAGCACCTCCAGCAGAGGCATCCTACAGAATGGGAAGAGTGCTGCAGCTACGGGAGTGCGGCATGGCTAGCACTAGCCATAGCAAACAGACCGCAAAGAAACAACAAAAATTGATTAAAATCGTAATTGTCCAAGATGACTTAAAAAAAAAATCGAGATTTTTTTTTTTTAGGCACAACAAACCACAACCAGAGAACCCAAAAGCATGCGGCTGAAACTCCTGCAGGCAGCCGCTTCTGTGAGAGCGCTCCAGTAGAAGGGAGGGAGGTTATCTGGAGCTGAGCCTCTTGATCCCAGGTGCAGCTCTTCAGCTGACGACACTGAGCTCCCAAAAGGAGCACCTGTCCAGGTGGAGGGTTGTCACAGATTACAGTTTTCTTTACCACGTATAAAAACAGGTTTTACCTCGTCTAAGTAGTCGTTGAGCTCAGATGCCAGGTCAATGTCCCAGTTTTTGGTTAATTCTCTGATCGGCTGCAGCAGGTGAACGTATCGACTCTGAGTCGCCTCCATGACTCCTGGAAGAAGAAGGAGAAGAAGAATGAGAAGGAGGAGAAGAATGAGGAGAAGAAAAAGAAGGAGAAGAAGAAGTCAAAAACGACATTTAAACACTTAATCTACACAATTTGGTTTCAGTTCAGGAACATCCAGACATCAATAAATATATCTGCTCTCTTAAAAAGAAGAAAAGAGATTAATTTTTTTAACAAAAAATGTACGGGTTAAATAATTGCATTCTTTGTATATATTTTTTATCGTTATTTCACTTTATCTCTTAATACTGTGTATTGTCCTTCTATTTATCCCTTTTTTGAATATTCATGGCTGCTGTAACAACTTATTTCCCTCTATGGATGAATAAATTCATGTAACAGAGTTAAATATAGTGGTGTTCTATTAAATAAACCCATTTGTTGCTGGAAAACACTTTCATTTAAATACAATCCTTAATAAACGGAAATATTCCATTTCCCACACCGTTCTTATCTTATTTTTCATCGTATACATGTTTATTTTTTAATTAACCATGCTTACGCACAGATAATAAGGAAGAAAACAATTGACATATTAATGACGTAATTTCCCGTGAAATCAAAGTAAAAAGTGAAGGAAATAGAAATAAAGAAACCTTTAAGTTGTGTTTTTTGTATTTTGTATATAAATTTCTGTAATTTGGTCACTTTTTAGAGCAAATATTTGCAGCTATAACTTTAACTAAGTGAGATATTAAAGCAAAACCTTAATTTCTACGGGAAAAAATTAAACAGTGACAGTAAACGGGAGCTGCATCGAACTCCGCTTAAAATCTGGACATTTGCATTCATTAATGTCACCTTTATCAAACCAAACACTTCACATTTCTTTTAACATTAACTTATTTACAGCACCATCTGTTGACTCTTTGATAATACGTCTAAAGTATGATTACATAAAATGTATTTAGCGGGTGACAATACACGATCTGCGGTTGTTTTTCATAACTGAGCCACGACTATGACGGTTAATTATGAAGACATTTAACAGCTTTACGGTCTTTAATCACAAGCCGAATACAAAACGACATCCTTCTGATTGTTTATCCATCTTAATTAGTCTGGTATAGACTATAAGTTTGTCTAAAATCGAAATAAAACACAGAAATAGCCGTATTTCTGCACAGAGTCTGGCTGAAAGCTTGGAGCGGAAGCGCTGTCAGAGCTGAAACATAAAGTTAATTTAACGTTTTGATGGTTTTATTGAACTGTAACTAAATGTTCCCTGAGACGAAAACTGTGACATTAATAAGAAGGTTTTGGGTTATTTTAGCAGTAAAAAGACTCACCGGGCGGACAGAGCGGAGCGGAGCGGCGCTGATGCTAACTGTTTGTAGCCGATAGCTTTGAGTCAAACTCCCCGCGCCTAAAACTCTTTTTCTGCGCTGACGGACGGAGCGGATCAAAGCAGCTGCCAGCGCCACGACAGGTCACAGCTGGAACTGCAGGGGAACACTGATATTTACCCTGCATTACTACTGCAACATCTCTGATTTACTTAATGTCATGATACTGCCACCACCGTGCTTTTACATCATTTCACTATTATTTTGAGTAATGGCATTAATTCAGAATCTGTAATATTGAACAATAAATCAAAATTAATCTCTGATCTATGGCTGTGTTTAAATATGAAATAAAAACTGTTCCATCTTTCAGCTTTATTAACAAAAACATTGATAAATCAGAAGCCAGACAGTGATATTTACTGAACCACATGTAGCTGCAGGTCACAGCCCAATATAAAACTAAACATATAGAACAATTTTAATATGAAATACTGAGTCAATTATACAAAATAAACTTATTTTTGTTAAAGTTTCTTAACTGACTGAGCAGATTTGACAGAAAAACTAAATATTCAACACAGCCTGATCCAAGTAAAGCTCAGTTCTTGACTCTCTTCTCTAAATATAACTCAGATTATTTTTCTATTTTTGTCCTAAATAGTTCCTCAGATATTGTTGTTCTAACAGCCCCAGATTTCAATGTGAGAGAAAAAAAAACCTGCTGAAGTGGGTCAGCAGATAATTAAAATAAAAATATCTGACTGTATTTCAGATATCAAGCAAACGTCCACAGTTTCTTGGTCGATATCCACAGATGAAGCAGCCCTCTGGCTCTAGGTGGCAGCGCTGCAGTTTGGAAGAAAGTTTAATGTTCTGCTGCTTTTTTTATTGATGTTGGATCATTTCAGGAGATATTTGACCCTTTTAATGATTTTAAAGGATCACACTTCTACACCTACATGAGAACGGAAAAAGAAACGAGAAGAAAAGTGGGGATTCTGCTTGAAATAATCACTTTTAAAATGAAAACAAAAAACAAAATAACGGCTGTATTTCACTGAACAGTTTATGTTTATGCAGACAGCGTGAGAATAACAGCTGAACAATGTGCTGGACATCTGTGGTTTTTAACAAGACAACAAAAAACAAGACAAAAATAGCAAAAAAAACCAGAACTCACAACAACAAAACAGACCAAATGACCAAAATTAAACGGAACCTCTGTGGTATTCCATCTCAGATCATTATGTTTTAAAGAATTTCTGCTCCATTATCTCTGATTTGTACAAAAATTTGATGGCATAAAATCTAGATATATATAAATGTATTTAGGTAGTCAGTATTGCTACATGACAAATCCCCTCCAAACAGCTTTATGATCCAATGCTGGTTTAAAGCAACAGATTTCTGAGTTATTTTTGGGGAACCACTTCTACTTGGATCAAAATAAGTGCAGTTTTGTTTTTTCTTGTGTTTTCGTGGTACAACTTACTTGCTCAGTCAGTTTTGAAAGTTAAGTGAAAATAAATATTTCTCATTTTGCAATTAATTATTTTATGTTTGCCGTACACAAAACACTGAACATCATCAGAAACCCACCATTGTGGATCCATTGAGAAGCACGGTGGTGGCAGCATCATCATAACATGAAGCACGGTAGTGGCAGCATCATGATGAAGCACGGTGGAGGCAGCATCATGATGTGAAGCATGGTGGAGGCAGCATCATGATGAAGCACGGTGGAGGCAGCATCATGATGAAGCATGGTGGAGGCAGCATCATGATGTGAAGCATGGTGGAGGCAGCATCATGATGTGAAGCACGGTGGAGGCAGCATCATGATGTGAAGCACGGTGGAGGCAGCATCATGATGTGAAGCACGGTGGTGGCAGCATCATGATGAAGCACGGTGGTGGCAGCATCATGTGGTAGGTGACATAAATATTTCCAATAAGTGTAATTCTATAATGATGGCTGCCATGTTCAGACGTCTAATCAGAGGTTTCTCTCTATCCTCCGCAGAAGTTGTGAACTTGTTGAAGTTAGTTTTCCGAGGTGGAGTTGAGAAGGTCAGGAGATGCTGGGATGATGACAGGAAGTGTTTGTGAGGACGGTCAGTCTGTTTACTGGCAGGAAGCAGCTGTTTGAAGTCTGAAGACGTCAAATTAAATTTTATGCAGATGGAGGCCTGATGTGATTCTGGAGCAGAGATATTCAATTTCACTTTCAGTATGGAGGGTGTGTGTGTGTGTGTGTGTGTGTGTGTGTGTGTGTGTGTGTGTGTGTGTGTGTGTGTGTGCTTCTCCACACTTTAATCACAGAAACTTTATTGACACACACAGGATGACAAAGAGCAGCAGCAGAGTCGACAAAGGTCACAAGAAACAAATAAAGAGACGAGGATGATGATGAAGATAAATATGACGATGAAGAGGATACTAAAGATCAGGATGATGAAGATGAAGATAGTGATGACAACAGTGAAGATGAAAAAGATGAAGAAGAAGACGATGATGATGAAGGGGAGATGATGCTAAAGATGATGATGACTATGAAAAAGAAGATGTTGAAGATCATGATGGTGATGATAAATATGATGAAGATGATGATGATGTCATGATAAATATAATTAGAATAAAGACGAGGATAATGATGAAAATAAACATAATGAAGAAAACGATGAAGATAACGATGAAGAAGATGATGAAGATAAACATGATGATGATGATGATGATGAAGGTGAAGCTCCTCCTCCAGCTCCAGGTTATTCTGGGTTCTGCTGGGTTCTCTAATTAAAGCTGAGCAGGATGACGGAGCAGCTGGAGCTAAAAATACTGAACCTTAATTTAACCAGACGGAGCTCTGATCCAGGAGACGCTGCTGCTGCCCTTCTTCTTCTTTTATTCTCACGCTTCATCCTTCTACTGTCTTACAACAAACACACAAACAAGAGAAAGTTGCACACAATCCAACAACAACAACAACAAGACAACAAAAGTCAACATCCAGACCTGCTGAACAGAACCCGACCAGCTGGTTTCACTTTCTCCTGGTAGACGTTCAGGATCGCTAACAGCTGAACTTACTGGTTGTTTCAGGACCGATTAAGACTTTGGTCCAACCAGAAGAACCGTCCTGGAGAACCTCTTTCATAACCTCAAACCAACCATCAAGCATGGAGGCAGTATCATGATCTGGGGTTTTCTGGAAGTGTTTCTGGACTGGTTTCACATCGTCTTGGACTTTTTGTAGGAGTAGTTTTGGTCCTGGATGAGGACTGGTTTCAGACTGTCTTGGTCTTTATTTAACCCCAAGAACACCAAACCTACCATTCGCATGGAGGTGGCAGTATCATGCTCTGTGGCATTCTAGAAGAGCTTCTGGACTGTTTTCAGACTGGATGTTGGACTGGTTCTGGACTTTCTTGGGACTGGTTTATATTTGGTTCCAGTCTTGGTTCTCCTGGTTTTGGATGTTCTAGACTGGTCTCCCTAAAACTAATATTTGGTTAAATTTCTCAGTTTCTTCATCAGTTCGATTATTCTGGTTTATCTTTGACTCCTCTGGACAGAATTGGTTCAGTTCAACTCAATGTATTTTACTTGTTCCTTCATCAGTCCTCAGGTTCTTGATGGTTTAAGTCAGGACTTTGGGGTGACCGGTCTACAACCTTCATTCCAGCCTGATGGAACCATTTCTTTACCACGTCTGATGTGTGTTTGGACTCATTGTCTGGTTGAAACATCCAACTATGTCCAAGATCAACCTGTATGACCTACTATGATACTGCCTCCGCCATGCTTGATGGTAGGTTTGGTGTTTTTGGGTCTCACCTTCAGTTTTTGTTCCATCTGATCACACAACTTTCATTTCTACATTCTTAAAACTGATCATTCTAGATTTTGTTTGTTTATTTATGATCCAGTAGATTTGATTATATTTCCAGAAGTCCTTTAATGAGACTATGAAAGAACCAAAATGTGACAAAGATTCATGTTTCAATGGTTCCACCTTAAATTCAGGGTTCTAGGAGTCTTTGGAGACTATAGACGGTGAACATGGACTTTATAAGTTCATGACTGTAACTTAAATTGAACTACTGAGTTAAATATTGTGACTTTAAGGAATATAAACTATAAAAACACGAGTTTGTTTTCCCTCCAGGAGCCCAGGCTGTAACTTCAAACTCTGGGTTTGTTTCTGGCTGATAAGAGAAGCTGTGAAAGCGTCGACGTCGTTGGAGCTCCGGTCTAATGTTTGAAAGGAAAACTCTGAAACGAGTCGACGTTCTGCTGAATCCGTCGCAGGAAAATCCAGACTTTTGTCGTTGCAGCGCCGATAAGAAGAAACCAATCCCAGCGAGGCGACGGAACAAAGAGAACAGTGGAGGATGGAAACCGGCCAGAACCAGATGGAACCAGACGGAACCACAGGAAACAACAGATTTATCCTCAAAAACAGACCCAGTGTTTCTTCAGTTTAACACCGTCTGAGGTCTTTCCTGGTGGTTTATTGATGAATGATTATTGATTTATGATGTTTCTCTCTGTAAAAGATCTAACTCTGTGTTTAACAGATGCTGTAGAAATAAAGACCGTTAATATCAGAGGTTCTTGGTTCTGTAAAAGTTCTTGGTACCAGACTGTAAAGGTGAAGTCATTTGTCTAGACGTGGAAATAGTCTGAAGACTCCTGTAGCTGTTTGATGTCAGAATTTTTGATTTTATCTGTTTCAATCTGCTCGTTATTTACATCATTACCTTTGAAAGATGCTGTTTATCAGGATGTAGATCACAGTAACTTCCTGTTTACTCGCAGAAGTAAAAGACATTTAAGACATTTAAGAAACATGAAGGTTCAACGACGATCAAAAAGTTTATAGACTGATTTCGGTGTTTTTATGTCTAATTCCAGTTGATTTATGTCCAGCTTTGGTGGTTTGTGTCTCATTGAAGTTATTTTGTGTGTAATTTTAGTAGATTTTTTGGTCTAAATTTTGCATTTTTGTTTAATTTGAGCTGTTTTATTTTAGGTAGCTTGGTGTCAAATTTAGGGTATTTTTATTTTTGTGTGACTGTGTTACAGTTTGGTTCTTTTTTGTGTCGTGGTTATTTTAGGTTTCATTTAGTCTTTTTTATCTCTTATTTTTGTCATTTTGTGTCTCATTTAGGTTGTTTTATGTCAGTTTATGGTGGTTTTGTGTGTCTTTATGTTTTAATTTGGATCTTTTTTGTTACATTTAGGTCATTTTATGTCTTATTCTGTCTGTTTGTGGTTGTTTTGTTCCTCATATTTTGTTTTTTGTGCCCATCTTGTTCATTTTATGTCTAATTTTATGTGTCTTTGTTTTTAAATGTAGTTGTTTTGAGTCTCTTTTTGCTCCATCATTCAGAATAACATCCACACTGAGAACATAAATGTTCTAATTAAGTATTTGCGGCTGATGTATACAGCTTTGGTTAATTTATTTCCATATTTCTGCTCCGAACGATGATAAAAAATGAATCCACAGAAACAGGACCGTCGCTCTGTCACTGAACTGATTAAACTGAGCTTCACTGGATCAGAGTCTCAGAGGAAATCAGTTTGTTTACCTGATTATCACAGCAGCCAATCAGAGCACAGCACGATTAATTCACCGTCTGATTAGTGACACGTTCGTTAGGAAGAACGGTTAACGAGCTGAAACCAGAGAAAGGGAAAAGAACCAAAGAAGAAACCATCAGAGCTCCACAGAGAATCTGGTTTTAGTTTCACAATAATCTGATGTTTAATGATTTAACGAGTTTCTCTGACGACGTTTTGTTTCTCTTTTCCGTAGTTTTTAAATCTCATTTTAAGGTGTCAAATTTTAGTCATTTTAAGTCTAAGTTTGGTTGTTTTGTGTCTAGTTTTGTCATTTAATGTGTAATTTTGCTTGTTTTGTGTCTAATTTCAGTAACTTTGTCTCTAGTTTCAGTAGTTTTGTCAAATGTTTGTTGTATTGTGTCTAATTTTAGTAACTAACTTCATTTGTTTTGTAGTTTATTTGGTAGTTTTCTGTGTATATTTTGTGCTTTTGTGGTTTAGTTTGTAGTTTTCTGTGTATATTTAGTAGTTTTTTGTGTATATTTAGTAGTTTTTTATGCATGTTTAATATTTTTTTCAGTATATTTAGTAGTTTTGTGTGCATGTTGTCAAGTGGGGCCGAGTTATTTGAGATCCCAGGAGCAACCACTACCTGAATAAAAGCTTTAAGCAGATGAATAGAAAGATTAAATGGAGAAACATTATAAGTTAACCACATGATTATGCTTGCTGAAATACATATATTCTAGAGTGTTGATTTATTAAAAATGATGATGATTAAAATGATTATTATGTGTTTAACAATATGGAGTATGAGATAAGGAGTGATTCAATGTAACTGATTGTGTCTTTAAGCTGTGATACTAAGTGACAGTTTTGAGTTTACACAGGATGAGAAAAGCAGAAGTTGGGGACTGCTACTGTGTGCCTGGCGGAACCCAGGCCTATGGCCAAATATGGTTATAGGAAGCGCATGAAGAATGACTTCACCTTTCTCAATGGATGTGCCTTGAATGTGCCTTGACCAGGCCTTGACAATGTGTGTAGTTGTTGTGAGCCTGATAGTTGAGCAACTGAGCGTACAGATAATGTGTGTGTATTAGAGGATGAGACTATAAAAGAGAGAGTCAAAGACACTGAATTCGGAGTTCTCCCCCGGAGGGGGGGGATGCTGCTCGCCGGAGCTGCCGGAGAGCATCGCCAGAGTTCTGAGGAGTCGACACCGGATCTTTTGCCCAAGAGACGTGGAGACAACGCAGGACTTAGGCTGCAGAGTTCTTTGAGAACATCGTTGGAAGCAAAGTTGTTCTAACTTTGTTCAACAAGCAAAGACCACACTCTGCTGAAAGGAAAGTCCTGAGAGGTCTGCAGTTATCCAAAGAGATGAAGAGAAGACAGCACCTACGACATCCAGAGAGGCACAGGAGGCAGCAGCAGAGGGCTGCTCCACTCCAGGGGCTGGAGGACCCAGTGACCCACCACAGCCTGATGAGACGGGGGCTTTCCACCACCACCATCCGACTGAGAAGACAGCTGAGACGCCGCACTTGTGTTCCAGCTGCTACTAAAGATAACTGCCAGACCAACGATTGGCTATCGGGACCTCTCCACTCCCCCTGCCTATGAAGAACACCCTCTGCCCACAAAGAAGACTTCGTACCGAGTCTACTGGTCCACGGAGGAGTTCAACTAGATGCAGGTGAAGACCGGGCGTGGCAGCTAAGGCCTGGCTGTCCGCTCTCTCTCCTAAATTTACTAATTAGAGAAGATTCTTAGGTACGCTCAGCTTAGTTTAATTTAGTTAAGTTAGAAATAATCAGAAATAATTAAATTGTTTAATCATGAATTAATGCTGTGCCCCTGCTAATAATTGCTTAATAAAACGTTATATTGCATTTAAAGAGAAGTCTAATGAAATGATTATGATTCACTTATTCTGCATAGTGGTAAAAAGTTAAGTTGATTGTGTGCATTAAATCTAATGGTTCTTAAAGGTTACTTTAATCCAACTAGTTATTTAAACATTACCCCTGAGGTTAGTTATCCAAACCTCTAAAACGAACCTAGGAATATCAACAAGTGCCACAGTTTTAAGAGGAAAGCTGTCGTTAACAAACGTGATCAATAAATCAATTCTAATACTTAGGAGGGCTGCTTAGTAAGAGAGTATTTATTGGAGTAAGAGGGGTAAGACGTTTGGAAGAAGACAGTTAGGACCTAGGCGAGTATTCCTCGACACCAGCTTAATTATTCTGCTGAAACCTGTTAGGTGGAATACTAATAGGCAGATAGAATCTGACCCTTTAAACGGAGAGCTGGTCCTGATTTAACCTGAGGCAAGGGTTAAAGAAGGCTATACTGACTGACAATGTTTAATATTTTTGCAGCATATTTAGTAGTTTTGTGTGTGTATTTAATATTTCTCTGTCCATATTCAGCAGTTTTGTGTGTATATCAAGTATTTCTGTTTTATATTTGCCGGTTATCTGGTCTCTTTCCAGGACGACTGATGCTCTACGAACCTCTCAGTGACTCCATAACAGATGATGTTGTCTCTCAGGTGTTCTGGTTTCAGTCTGTAGATCATCGGCTGAGGATGAAGAGGGGGATGATGAAGAGCAGCGAGGCGGCAGTAAAGATGATGAAGACGAGGAGTCTGTCTGCGGATGAAGGATGGAGGACGATGAAGGGATCATTTTCTCTCCAACGAGCCACAACCAGGCAGAAAAATGAGGCTGTTCAGGAAACTCTGAATAAAAATCCTTCAGGAGGGCAGAGAGGTTCCTTTGGAGAACGACTGAGAACAGAGCACAGAACAGGACGGGTTAATGAGAACATTTAGAACAAAACATCTGCATCACATAAATACATTAAATACACGACAAAATATACACATAAAACTATCAAATGTGCACAGAAAACTGTCAAATATAGAGACAAAATTACAAAATACACCACAAAACTATGAAACACACACATAAAACTATGAAAAATACCACAAAGCTATGAACTATACACACAAAACCACAAAATATAGACATATACAAATATTGTATTATAGTGTTGTGGTTTAAATGTTGTTGTTATTGTTGTGGTATCGTGGTTATTGTTGTGTTATTTTTGGTTATTGTTGTTGTTGTGTAATTGTTGTGTAATTGTTGTGTATCTGCTTTGGGTGCAGTGTGACTCTGAGCTTCCTGTCTGCAGGTGGACTTCCTGTCCTCACCTCGGCGTCTCCTCTGGTCCTGACGTTCCCTAATTGGTTCCATCGGAGCGGCGTCCATCTTCCCATCAGGCCGAGCAGCAGGGGGCGTGACCTCAATCCCGCCGCTGTCCAATGACCTGCAGCGGATCAGACGAGGTCGCCGTGGCGATGAGGAGCGTCCAGCGTAACGAGGACATGGAGTTCAGAGTCGACCTCTGAGGTTCAGCGACTCGACGCCGCCAGAGAGTTTCTGGTCGAGTCATGACGAGCCAGGACGTTTATCTGGAAAATAAATCCTAAAAATAAATCCTAAGACTGCAGAACGATGAGAAAAACTGATCAGAGCAACGGCAGAGGTGGAAAAGAGATGAAAAACTACAACTATAACCACAAAGAGAGACAAAACAACCACAAAGTCACTGACGGACTGTGACGTCCTTTAGGTTGAATCTCCGTTTTTATTTTTTACATTTGAATCTTCATCTGTGAGGATTTAAAACGTTTCCTCTCATTCAGCTGCAGCCTCCAGAGGACGTTTCAGATCTTCATTATCTGCATCTCAACACCTTCAGCAGCGTCTAAATAAAGCAGCTGGTGGGAGGCGGCGGAGAGTCGATGTCCCCCTGAGGACCCCGACCATCCCGGCTCCAGCTAATTGGCTCAAAGTGGAGTCGTTCCCCCGCTGGGTTCTTTAACCGGCAGGCTTCATTATGATGATCAGAGCATGATCCCGTTATTAACATGTGATGGATGTTTGTGGACCGAACCGCCACAGAGGACGAACATTTAACCGGTTAGCAGGTGGAAAATTAGAAAACCAACCTGAGCTGCAGGTCTTTACTGAGTTCAGCTGGTGGCTTTTATTACGTACGGAATAAAACACACATTTACAGAAGGAGGGCTGCACAGTGGAGTAGTGGTTAGCACTGTCGCCTTGCAGCAAGAAGATCCCGGTTCAAATCCCGGCCTGGGATCTTTCTGCATGGAGTTTGCATGTTCTCCCTGTGCATGCGTGGGTTTTCTCCGGGTACTCCGGCTTCCTCCCACAGTCCAAAAACATGCTGAGGTTAATTGGTTACTCTAAATTGTCCGTAGGTGTGAATGTGAGTGTGATTGTGTGTCTGTATATGTAGCCCTGTGACAGACTGGTGACCTGTCCAGGGTGTCCTCTGCCTTCACCCGAGTCAGCTGGGATAGACTCCAGCACCCCCCATGACCCTAGTGAGGATAAAGAGGTGGATAGAGGATGGATTTACAGAAGGAGCTGGAGGAGTTTAGACGGTCAACATGGACATGATCGTCAGTTTATGTCAAAAATGTCTCAAAATGTCTCCAAGATTTACCAAAGTTATTCAGATTTTCTCCAAAATGTGTTCAGTTGAACACTGAATATTGTTAGAAAAGATCTGAAAATTTACTATAAATGTGTCTAAAATTAATCAAAATTTGCCCAAGATTTATCAAAACTTGTTGGAAGTTAGCTTAAAAATTTGAAGATGATGATGATGATGATGAGGAGGAGGAGGAGGAGGAGGATGGTGATGATGATGATGGTGATGCTGAAGGTGGTGATGTTGATGATGATGATGATGATGATGATGATGAGGAGGAGGAGGAGGAGGATGGTGATGATGATGATGGTGATGCTGAAGGTGGTGATGTTGATGATGATGATGATGATGAGGAGGAGGAGGAGGAGGAGGATGGTGATGATGATGATGGTGATGCTGAAGGTGGTGATGTTGATGATGATGATGATGATGAGGAGGAGGAGGAGGAGGAGGATGGTGATGATGATGATGGTGATGCTGAAGGTGGTGATGATGATGATGATGATGAGGAGGAGGAGGAGGAGGAGGAGGAGGAGGAGGAGGATGGTGATGATGATGATGGTGATGCTGAAGGTGGTGATGATGATGATGATGATGAGGAGGAGGAGGAGGAGGAGGAGGAGGAGGAGGAGGATGGTGATGATGATGATGGTGATGATGATGATGATGATGGTGGTGATGATGATGGTGGTGATGATGATGATGGTGGTGATGATGGTGATGATGAAGGTGGTGATGATGATGATGATGATGATGATGATGATGGTGATGATGAAGGTGGTGATGATGATGATGATGATGATGATGATGATGAAGAGCGTCCTGCTGAAGGTGTTGCTCCCCCCTCTGACTGTCAGATGTTACATAAGGCTGCTGAGGCTCCAGATGTTCTGCTGTTTGCCTCCAGATGTTCAGTCGCTGCTCCGACAGCTGAGCTCAGAACTGTTTACTTCAGGGAGCCGACAGAAAACACGACGTTTCAGTTTCAAAGTCTCTGAGGAACCGAGTGGCAGAAACACAATCCGATGAGCTGCAGCTCAACGGTGTTAAAACAAACCCAAAAACATTCAGCTGTCAGGAGGAAAGAAGGAAACATGATCCAGATCTGCAGACAGAACACTGAAGTCACTGGACGTTCTGTGGTTTAGAACGTTTATCAGGCAGTCTTTAGTCTCCAAAACCTCCTAGAACTCTGAATTTAAGGTGGAACCATTGAAACATGAATCTTTGTCACATTTTGGTTCCTTCACAGTTTTAATAAAGTTTTTCTGGAAATATAATGAAATCTACAGGATCATAAATAAGGAAACAGAAACTTGAATTATCAGTTTTAAGAACGTAGTAAGTAAAGTTCTGTGGTCAGACGGAACATAAACTGAACCTTTAAACCCAAGAACACCAAACCTACCATTAGCATGGAGGTGGCAGTATCATGCTGTGGGTCTTTCTAGAAGAGCTTCTGGACTGGATTCTGAAGTGTCTGCATCTTCTGGGGTTTCTGGAGCTTCTGGGGATCTTTAGCTTCTGAGGATTCTGGACTTCTGGAGCTTATGGGGTTTCTGGAGCTTCTGGAACTTCTGGGGTTTGAGGAGGTTCTGGGGCAGGTGTTTCTGCTTCATGGCTCTGCAGACTTACACAAGGATCATTGATCTTAGATTGTAAGTGGGCTTTTCAAAGTAAAAGCCTCTAATTAACTAAAACACTCACACACCACCCCATGTCTTGCTTCTGTAAAAAACTATCAAAATAAAAGCTTCCTGATTTTCAAAGGAGCTTGATGTTTGAGCTCACTTTCAGAATAAGAGTCCGTACCCAGTGACAGATCGTAGTGAGGAATCTGGATTTGAATGTAGAACTGAATTTGATTTAAAGCCCAGAAAAAGTATTTGTATTTGCAGGAAGTTAACAGGATTCTGTGACATATTCTACACTTTCAAAGTAAAAGCTCAGCGATACTTAAAGGGAATGACCAGGGTTTATGTCAGCTTTTTCAGAATGAATGTTCTTCTATAAATTATTCTTTGTGTATAATTACAGGAGGACATAATCCATAGTTTGTGTTTTTAGACTCGACATTTCTTCAGACATTTTCTGTTTCAATAATTAGAACTTTTCAGTTTCAGTTTGTTTTTGTGCTTTTAAGGCAAACACAAGCTTCATGTCTGCGTGATTAAATTTGGTCGACTGTTTAAAACAAACAGTAAGTTTAGAGCAGCAGCAGCACATCTGTCCACAGCTGTCTGCAGAATAATCCAGATTTAACGGAGGGCTGAGATGAAACGACTGAATGTAGGTCGAGTGACGCAGAGACTCAAAGTTTGGACGGCGGCTCCATGAAACGCCGCGGGCAGGTGTTTGCTTCTGGTTTCCATCGGTGTTGTTTACTGTCGTTGCCATGACGACGGCGGCCCTCCGTCCCCAGCGGTGTTCCCGTTTGACCCCCGATGCTTCCTCCTCGTCCAGATGTTTGCTGAGCTCCAGCTGCCGCCTCGACCCGCTGGTTTGTTTTAACTCAGTTTAAAGACTTTCTGTCGTTACACAAGAACCCTGCAGCTCAAATCTAAAATCCTGCTGCTGCTCCACAAACTCTGAGGCGTGTTGGACAGATTTGGACCCATGTTTGTCTCTTCTGATCATTTTTGAGTCAATTTGGATAATTTTGTTAACAATTGACGATAAAACAAACATAAAACGTCAAAAATATTGAACAGAAATAATAAATATAAATAGTAAAAAGTATGAGATTTAAAAGATTCAAAACTGCCTAAAAAATACCGTAGAAATATTAAAATAAAATTAAAATATTAAAAGCTAAAATTCAAATCAGGTGACATCGAGGCTAAAGGGGTGAGGTTAGGATGGATGGACGGGTCAATAAAACACAGCAGATGAAAATTAAGATTAGATAAAAGAGATGCAATAAAAATAAAACAAAATAGAAGAGAGAGCATCAAAATTGTGCTGTGAAAGATACGGTAAAATGGTAGAATTGTTAGTAAACTTTACATGATTAAAAGTCTAAATTATTGAACAAAACTACCAATAAATAGTCAAAGTATGAGATAAAAACTGAAAGGAAATAAAAATAGTTCAGATAAAGTCAAAATTCTGAGATGAAAAGCCAAATTCAGGTCAGGTGATGCAGAGGTAAAAGGTCGAAGTCGGGGTGGATGGATGGGCCAATAAAACATCACAGATTGAGGTTTACTTCCTGTTTCAGTCAGTGTCGTTTACTGTCCTTACCATGAAGGACATATGGAAAGATAGGGTTAGGGTTGGTAGGGTTAGTAGGGTTAGTAGGGTTGGTAGGGTTAGTAGGGTTAGTAGGGTTAGTAGGGTTAGTAGGGTTGGTAGGGTTAGTAGGGTTAGTAGGGTTAGTAGGGTTAGGGATAGTAGGGGTAGTGGGGTTAGAAACCCTAAAGGGCCCAGAAGCTCCAGACTGTCAGAAAGTAAAGTCTGACAGTCTGGAATCTTTTTCTGCTTGTGTTATTTCCTGTGTTTCTGTTATGAGATGTGTTGCTGCTGTATTGATCATCAAATAATCTATTCGTAATCTATTAATAACCTAATAATCTATCGATACCTGATGTCTCATCGTCCATCAGCTGCTTCAGCTTCTTTCACTTCGTTGAACATTTCTGCCGTCTGTTGGTCGTTACATAAAAGGATTTCTGGTGAATCGGAGCTGAAAACAGAATAAAGAAGAATTAAGGCTTCGGGCGGCTTCATTATTCAGACGAGAACGTAAAGAAAACGTTCTATTTTTACGTCCAGCAGCCTGAAGCCGGTTCCACTCTCTCTCTCTCACCCGGTCCAAGAGCAGCTCGATCGCCCTGCTGGTGGCGTTTAATGAAGCAGAAGAAGAAGAATGTCAACAGGAAGTGGAAATCTGAATCTTCTTAATGTCAGATATCAGGTTCCATCTGAGGAGAGAACCATAAAGACACAACAAAATGAATGTTCTGGAGCCAAAAGAAACTGATGAGTTCTATCCAACCAATAAAAACACCAGTTCTAGAAAATAACATGAGGTGGAACCTTAAAATGTAGAAAAACTCCAAAGAAAATCAGGATTTTTGTGATATTTATGAGAAAAAAACAATTTCACAATAAAAGAATTCAGATTTTTAAAAAGATGTTTTATTTTGACACAAATTTAGGAATAAAATCTCAAATTAAAGCAATAATTTGGTTCATTAGTTTATTCATTTATAGATGCAAAGATGGAACATTCTGTCTGAAATGTTCTAAAGATGTTGAGGGAACAAATTTGAGAACATTTCCACCATGACAACAAATAAAGAACGTTCTTAATGAAACGTTTAAAAATAAGCTGTTATCGAGGCCTCAGATGACAGAAGGTTCTCTGTAAGACGTCCCTGTAAAGTGATATATTAATAAAGGTGGAACGTTCTGTCTGAAATATTCTAAAGATGTTGAGGGAACATAAACCCTGACTGTTCTCCACATCGTTCTAGCTGTGTTCTAATTAAAAGTGTCGTCCTGCCGGGTTCTGACGTGTTGTCTGTTAGAACAGATTAGTTCTTCAAATGTTCCAGGGTTCCTTTCATGTTTTCAGGATGAGGAACTAAACAAAGAACGTCTTTATTCAGGCCTCAGACGAGTTTGGTGAAACGTTCTACTAAAGAGATGAATTAACAAAGGTGGAACGTTCTTCCTGTGTTATTCTGAGGACGTTTAGGGGATGTCGTTGAAGGAACGTTCTCGGTGCAACATTTAGTTTTGAGAACGTTCAGATATAACAGTCCAAAGATGCTGGAACATCTTTAGTCCTGCCTTTCAGAAAAACACTGGGAATTAAAAAGATCTTTAAGTACTCGTAGAACTTTGCAGAACTTTCTCAGAACATCTCGGGAACACAACAACCCCGATTGTTCTCCACATCGTCAGTAAACTGAAACGTCGTCCTGCAGGGTTCTAACTTGTTGTCTGTTTCAACAGATTAGTTCTTCAAATGTCCCGCAGTTCTTTTCATGTTTTCAGGATGAGGAACCGAACAAAGAACGTCTTTTGTGTTCTGCTGCTGGATCAGAAGCAGGAACTCGTGTTTGTTTGACGGCTGAATGTTTTGGGTGTGGGCGGTAGTAGAAGATTAAAGCTTCGCTGCAGGACGACACATGAAGGACGCTCTTTGTACGCGGAGAACCGTCGCTCTAAAGATTGTTTCTGGATGTTCCGACACACTTTTTGTGACGGAGAAAATCCAATTTGTGCCGGCAGCGTCGAGGGCAGGAAGCCGAGCGGTGGCGAATGATAAATAATCCAACAGAGACGAGTCGCTGCCGCCTCCGAGTCCCCACATTAATTCTCCGTGTTCGCAGACAAAAGGTGAGCTTCAGGTTCAAGATGAGGTGTTATGTTTATCAGAAGAACGTTTGGAGCCACACGGGAGAAAAAACTATCAGCTCTGAAATCAGCCGACGGGAAAACGAGGCAAAGCCGCAGAAAATAGGAAAAGAGATTAAAAAAACTACAAAATCACACAGAGGGAAGAAAAACTCTGAACAGAGAGTCAGCAGCAGAACTGAGAGGACATGAACAGGAAACAGGAAGCATCAAGAACGGGAAGAACGAGGACCTGGTCCGGTTAGTCCTGGTTCTGGTGATAGAGGACTTTAATGGACCACATTTCCCAGAAACCCCCAGAAGGGTAAAGGTCGTCAGATAAACTCCACATTCCAAATCAAGTCCAAGATCAAGTCCAACAGGTCCGAGATCAAGGTTCAGTTCAAATCCAGTAAGACCCGGATCAAGTCCAAGATCAAGTCAAACGAGACTTCAATCAGGTTCCAGTTCAAATCCAACGAATCAGAAAGGAGATCCCAAATAAAGTTCCAGTCAAGTCCAACAAGGTTTAGATCTAGTACCAAATCAAGTCTAAGATGTCCTAAATCATGTCCCACTTCAAGTCCAGCAAGTTCCAGACTGAGGCCCAAATCAAGTCCTACGTTCAATAAATCAAGTCCCATATTAAGGCTCAAGTCATGTCAAACAAGCCCTAAATCAAGTTCCAAATCTAGTCCAACAAGTCCCAGATCAAGTCCAAGATCAAGTCAAACGAGCCTTCAATCAGGCCCCAATTCAAGTCCAACAAGTCGTAGATCAAGTTCCACATCAAGTTCAAGAATTCCTAAATCATTTCCAGCAAGTTTTAAGTCATGTACCAATTCATTTACATCAAGTCATAATCAGGTCCAACAAGTCAAGTCCCAGATTAAGTTTCAACTCAAATCAATCGAGTTCCAAATCAAGAAAAAAGTGTCATGTCCCACTCTGCCACGTTCCAGTTTAAGGTCAAAATGTCCAACAAGAACAAAGTATGGTTCTCTTTGTGTTTGTTTTGTGTCTCTTTGTGATTGTTTTGTGTCTCTGTGGTCGTTTTGTGTCTCTTTGTGGTTGTTTTGTGTCTCTTTGTGGTTGTTTTGCGTCTCTTTGCGTTTGTTTTGCGTCTCTTTGCGGTTGTTTTGTGTCTCTTTGTGGTTGTTTTGTGTCTCTTTGTGGTCGTTTTGCGTCTCTTTGCGTTTGTTTTGTGTCTCTTTGTGGTCGTTTTGTGTCTCTTTGTGGTTGTTTTGTGCCTCTTTGTGGTTGTTTTGTGTCTCTTTGTGGTCGTTTTGTGTCTCTTTGTGGTTGTTTTGTGTCTCTTTGTGGTCGTTTTGTGTCTCTTTGTGGTCGTTTTGCGTCTCTTTGCGTTTGTTTTGCGTCTCTTTGCGGTTGTTTTGTGTCTCTTTGCGGTTGTTTTGTGTCTCTTTGTGGTTGTTTTGTGTCTCTTTGTGGTCGTTTTGCGTCTCTTTGCGTTTGTTTTGTGTCTCTTTGTGGTCGTTTTGTGTCTCTTTGTGGTTGTTTTGTGCCTCTTTGTGGTTGTTTTGTGTCTCTTTGTGGTCGTTTTGTGTCTCTTTGCGTTTGTTTTGTGTCTCTTTGTGGTTGTTTTGTGTCTCTTTGTGGTCGTTTTGTGTCTCTTTGTGGTTGTTTTGTGCCTCTTTGTGGTTGTTTTGTGTCTCTTTGTGGTCGTTTTGTGTCTCTTTGCGTTTGTTTTGTGCCTCTTTGTGGTTGTTTTGTGTCTCTTTGTGGTCGTTTTGTGTCTCTTTGCGTTTGTTTTGTGTCTCTTTGTGGTTGTTTTGTGTCTCTTTGTGGTCGTTTTGTGTCTCTTTGTGGTTGTTTTGCGTCTCTTTGCGTTTGTTTTGTGTCTCTTTGTGGAGACTGAAATAAATTGATTGTAGAAACGTCTCTGAACTCTGCCGTGGTTTTCAGCCTTAAGGACAGAAATGTATACATTTTTATTACAACTATTATTCCTTAAACAGCTGTGGTTTGTGACTGTAGCGCCACCTACAGTCTGCTCTGAGTGGGAAGCTTATAGAGTGGTTAACAGGAGAACAAACGGTTCCTGGTTCCTGGTTCCTGGTAGAGACATGAAGGATGCTGTCAGTTTTAGAGGCTGTGAGTTTTAATCTCAGACAGGAGATCAGAGTCTCAGCAGGATCCTGGTTCTCCTGCAGAGACGATCCGACTGGATGCAGAGAATCAGAGATGACTGATGCTGCTGCTCTGAGGCCTGCAGGGAGAGACGGAGCAGCGCTGCAGTAACACTGCTGCAACGCTGCTGCAACGCTGCTGCAACACTGCTGCTGGTCGCAACAGGGATGGACAGGACGGAAACATGAAGGACAGGTGAGGACAGGTGTGTCTCCAGCTGTCCGTCTCAGCAGATGTTTCTTCGTTCGTCTTTCAACAGGAAATGAACAAAAGGACACAAACTGCTTCCAGCTGTGTTCTGATTGGCCGAGCTGGAAATAAACTGCAGGTAGGCTCAGTAAGGACAGACGTCCTCACCTCACCTGTCCTCAAGGTCCTCTGGAACACCTGCAAGGACTGTAAACATGTCCTCAACACATCTGGAGCTGATAAAACATCTGTATGAGCCGCACAAAACCCTTAAACATCTGTACGAACATAATTAACATCTGCAAAAACATATTCAGCACCTGTACAACATGTACAAGCCTTAACATCTGTATAAACTGCTACAACATCTGGACACAAACATCTGCACAATAATCTTCAACATCTGTACAACCTGTTTTGTTGTATTATTTCATGGAGGTTTTGTGTCTTTGTGGTTGTTTTTCTTTGTTTTCTGCCACTATCAGTTTGTGTCAACAGTCTGTGGCTGTTGTCTGTCTTTTTGGTTTGTGTTTTAGTCTAATGCAGTATTTTTGTATCTTTGTGGTATTTTTGTGTCTTTTTTGGTCTTTTTGTGTCTTTATGTCTTTTTGTATTATTTATTGTGTCTTTGTGGTGACTTTTGTCTTTTTGTGAGATCTTTTGTGTCTTTTTTGGTATTTTTGTGTCTTTTTGGGCTATTTTCTGTCTTTTTTGTTATTTTTTGTGTATCTGTGGTCACATATAATATCGGCTTCGTGCTCCAGTATTAGTTCACGCTGAGGTTCATTATGTTCTCTGTGCATCTTGTTAATAATACGACTGAATCCAAAGGCTGGGCCGGCGACTGAAGCAGTGATTAAAGCGTGATGGACAGTCTAACGGTGTAATTCAGAGGGAGATGCATTAGTCCCAGCTCTCTTACTTAATTAGGTCAGTCTCTTTTAATTACCTCTCAGTCTGTAGAGCAAATTAGAGCCTCGTCCTCCTCCTCTATCTCCATCTCACATCCCGCCGTCCTTCCTCCGAGCCCGGCCAACATCCGACTATCGACGGATCTTTAATGGCTCCATTACAGTTTTACTGCCACATTAAAGCCCCCAAGGTCGGAGGTGACGACACGCCGATGCTCTGTTTGGACTTTTTACCAAACCGGGTTTCATATTTAGATCACAGCCACTGATAAAGGGAAAACTTAAAGGAAAGATTTTATGTTCAAACATTCAGTTTATCTGGTGTCTCCGTACAGACTAGCTGCTGGAAATATAAAGAAAGTTACCTTCCTGACAGTTAGCATTTAGCATTTAGCATCTTAATTTAGTAGCAAAACAACACCACGAAAAGCAGCAAAAGAGATCAAAACACCAAAATTAGGAGTTACACTTCAATCAGGAATAAATTAAACACAAATAGATGTCAAAATGTGTAAACAAATGTTTGCTAACAAGCTAGCCTGTAATGTTCTAGCTAGCTGAGACACTTGTTTGCTAACTGAATGTTAATTTTTATTGTGTTTGTCAGTAAAAAAAAGTCAGTATGGCTGTAAAATTAGTCTTTTTACATCTGTGACACTGAACAAAGACCACATCAACAAAAATATTTAGGATAGATTTAATTTGCCTCCAAAATGTTGCTGTAGTTGAATTCTGGTCTTTATTTAGGCCAAATGTTTGGAAGCTCACAGATTTGAATCTTGTTTCCATGTAACATCAGCTGAAACCACAAATTGCAGGTTTTATTTTAATGTTTGTTAGCTGGTTTAGCTTAACTTTGGACAGGCTAACATTTTCCCATTGTTTCCAGTGTTAATGCTAAGCTAAGCTAACCCTCCCTGACACTCAGAGACACTCTGAGGATTTCCTGAAAGGCTGAACTGCTCCTTTAATGAGTGCAGATGATCCTTTCACATGAAGTTGGGACTAGATTAGCTCGTAAAGCCTGACTGAACCTGAATCCTTCCACATAATTAAGATTAGTTTCACAGAGACGGCAGAAATGGATGCAATTAAAAACCAGTGATGTACAATATTACAGGCAGAACCCAGCGGGACTGAATTAGAGAGTCAAAAAGTGAAAGTGACAAATGGAAATATATTTGTCTCTCTGCTCCTCAGCTGAGTCGGCACTTTAACATCCGACTGGGATCATATTTTAAACTGTGCTGAGCCTGGAGGAGATTTATTCATTTATCAGCTGGACCACAGTGGAGGAGCATAAAACCACAGTGGAACCAGTAAGAACAGCATAAAACCACAGTGGAACCAATAAGAACAGCATAAAACCACAGTGGAACCAATAAGAACAGCATTAAACCACAGTGGAACCAATAAGAACAGCATTAAACCACAGTGGAACCAGTAAGAACAGCATTAAACCACAGTGGAACCAGTAAGAACAGCATAAAACCACAGTGGAACCAATAAGAACAGCATAAAACCACAGTGGAACCAATAAGAACAGCATAAAACCACAATGGAACCAATAAGAACAGCATAAAACCACAATGGAACCAGTAAGAACAGCATAAAACCACAATGGAACCAATAAGAACAGCATAAAACCACAGTGGAACCAATAAGAACAGCATAAAACCACAATGGAACCAATAAGAACAGCATAAAACCACAGTGGAACCAGTAAGAACAGCATAAAACCACAATGGAACCAATAAGAACAGCATAAAACCACAATGGAACCAGCATAAAACCACAATGGAACCAATAAGAACAGCATAAAACCACAGTGGAACCAATAAGAACAGCATAAAACCACAATGGAACCAGTAAGAACAGCATAAAACCACAATGGAACCAATAAGAACAGCATAAAACCACAGTGGAACCAATAAGAACAGCATAAAACCACAGTGGAACCAATAAGAACAGCATAAAACCACAATGGAACCAATAAGAACAGCATAAAACCACAATGGAACCAGTAAGAACAGCATAAAACCACAATGGAACCAGTAAGAACAGCATAAAACCACAATGGAACCAATAAGAACAGCATAAAACCACAGTGGAACCAATAAGAACAGCATAAAACCACAGTGGAACCAATAAGAACAGCATAAAACCACAATGGAACCAGTAAGAACAGCATAAAACCACAATGGAACCAGTAAGAACAGCATAAAACCACAGTGGAACCAATAAGAACAGCATAAAACCACAATGGAACCAGTAAGAACAGCATAAAACCACAATGGAACCAATAAGAACAGCATAAAACCACAGTGGAACCAATAAGAACAGCATAAAACCACAGTGGAACCAGTAAGAACAGCATAAAACCACAGTGGAACCAGTAAGAACAGCATAAAACCACAGTGGAACCAGTAAGAACAGCATAAAACCACAGTGGAACCAGTAAGAACAGCATAAAACCACAATGGAACCAGTAAGAACAGCATAAAACCACAGTGGAACCAATAAGAACAGCATAAAACCACAATGGAACCAGTAAGAACAGCATAAAACCACAATGGAACCAATAAGAACAGCATAAAACCACAGTGGAACCAATAAGAACAGCATAAAACCACAGTGGAACCAGTAAGAACAGCATAAAACCACAGTGGAACCAGTAAGAACAGCATAAAACCACAGTGGAACCAGTAAGAACAGCATAAAACCACAGTGGAACCAATAAGAACAGCATTAAACCACAGTGGAACCAATAAGAACAGCATAAACCCACAGTGGAACCAATAAGAACAGCATAAAACCATAGTGGAACCAGTAAGAACAAACACCTTTGTGATGGCTTTGTGTCTTTGTGGTTGATCTTCGTGTATCTTTGGTTGTTAGCGACTAAAACTTTCTCTTAGTTCTTATTCATTGGTCGGTCCGTGTTGTGTTCAGGGTCCTGGGATAAACCGGTTCCTGGGGTGATGTCTGGGTCTAAAGGAGCAGCTGGGAACCTTGTGGGAACCTTCAGGTAATCAGACGGACTCTGCAGGTCATTTTTTCTCGTTATTCGGAGGTCGCATGTTTGAAGACGTGCTGGTTCCTCGTCCAGCTTCTCGTCTCGTTGTTTCCTCGGAGACGCTCTGAAGTCCAGGATGGATTCAGACCGACAAAGAGGTCAGAGCAGAAAATAACCCGACAGCACAAACACACCGTTATCCTCTGAGAGATGATTTACAGTCACACATGCTGCTGTGCACAGAAACACAGCTGAACTGTCGGGTTTTTGTTGTTTTTATTTTGTCTTTTTACACACAAACCGTCTCTGCTGCTGGTTCATTCACAAAATAAATTCATTTGTAGTTATATTTTCTTTCAGTTGTGGTTTTGTTTACATATTTATATTGCTTTTTTGTGTGTCTTTGTGGTCATTTTGCATCTCTTTGTGGTTGTTTTGCATCTTTGTCGGTTTATTGTGTCTCTTTGTGATGATTTTACGTCTTTTTGTGGCTGGTATGTGTCTCTGTGGTTGTTTGAGTCTCTTTGCTGTCATTTTGCATCTTTTTGTGGTCGTTTTGTGTCTCTTTGTGGTCGTTTTGTGTCTCTTTGTCGTTGTTTTGTGTCTTTGTGGTTGTTTTGTGTCTCTGTGATGATTTTACATCTTTTTATGGCTGTTTTGTGTGTCTTTCCTGTCATTTTGTGTCTCTCTGTGGTTGTTTTGTGTGTCTTTGTGGTTGTTTTGCATCTTTGTGGTTGTTTTGCATCTTTGTGGTTGTTTTGTGCATCTTTGCAGTCATTCTGGGTTGTTTAGTTGCTGCTTTGTGTCTCTTTTTAGTTGTTTTTGTGGTCATTCCGTGTCTTTGTGGTTGTTTTGTGTCTTTTTATTTTTGTTTTGTGTCTCTTCATGATGATTTTATGTCTTTTTATGGCTATTTTGTGTGTCTTTGCTGTCATTTTGTGTCTCTCTGTGGTTGTTTTGTGTCTCTCTGTGGTTGTTTTGTGTCTGTGGCTGTTTTGTGCATCTTTGTGGTTGTTTTGTGTCTCTCTGTGGTTGTTTTGTGTCTCTCTGTGGTTGTTTTGTGCAGCTTTGTGGCTGTTTTGTGCATCTTTGTGGTTGTTTTGTGTCTCTCTGTGGTTGTTTTGTGTCTCTCTGTGGTTGTTTTGTGCAGCTTTGTGGCTGTTTTGTGCATCTTTGTGGTTGTTTTGTGTCTCTTTGTGGTTGTTTTGTGTCTCTCTGTGGTAGTTTTCTGTCTCTGTGGTTGTTTTGCATCTTTGTGGTTGTTTTGCATCTTTGTGGTTGTTTTGTGTCTCTCTGTGGTTGTTTTGTGTCTCTCTGTGGTTGTTTTGTGCAGCTTTGTGGCTGTTTTGTGCATCTTTGTGGTTGTTTTGTGTCTCTCTGTGGTTGTTTTGTGTCTCTCTGTGGTTGTTTTGTGCAGCTTTGTGGCTGTTTTGTGCATCTTTGTGGTTGTTTTGTGTCTCTTTGTGGTTGTTTTGTGTCTCTCTGTGGTAGTTTTCTGTCTCTGTGGTTGTTTTGCATCTTTGTGGTTGTTTTGCATCTTTGTGGTTGTTTTGTGTCTCTCTGTGGTTGTTTTGTGTCTCTCTGTGGTTGTTTTGTGCAGCTTTGTGGCTGTTTTGTGCATCTTTGTGGTTGTTTTGTGTCTCTTTGTGGTTGTTTTGTGTCTCTCTGTGGTAGTTTTCTGTCTCTGTGGTTGTTTTGCATCTTTGTGGTTGTTTTGCATCTTTGTGGTTGTTTTGTGTCTCTCTGTGGTTGTTTTGTGTCTCTCTGTGGTTGTTTTGTGTGTCTTTGTGGTTGTTTTGCATCTTTGTGGTTGTTTTGTGTCTCTCTGTGGTTGTTTTGTGTCTCTCTGTGGTTGTTTTGTGTCTCTCTGTGGTTGTTTTGTGTGTCTTTGTGGTTGTTTTGTGTCTCTCTGTGGTTGTTTTGTGTCTCTCTGTGGTTGTTTTGTGTGTATTTGTGGTTGTTTTGCATCTTTGTGGTTGTTTTGTGTCTCTCTGTGGTTGTTTTGTGTGTCTTTGTGGTTGTTTTGCATCTTTGTGGTTGTTTTGCATCTTTGTAGTCATTCTGGGTTGTTTAGTTGCTGCTTTGTGTCTCTTTTTAGTTGTTTTTGTGGTCATTTCGTGTCTTTCTGGTTGCTTTGTGTTTTTGCGTTTGCTTTGTGCCAGTAGGTTTGTGAAAAGCTTGATAGGTTTTCAGTTCAGCAGAGACAGCAAAATAAATGAACATTTTCGTCTTTTATTCGGGAAAATTAAACCATTAAAAGCTGCAGCAGTTAAACGAGCTGTTTACTGTCAGGATGAAACAAATCCAATAAAATCTCATCACAACTCATTATAATCCACTTTTTTGTCAGAAAACATGTTCCAGTGCTGTGAAGTTGTCCTTCTGCTGCAGGCACTCTGGGTGTAAGTTTAAGACGTTAAAACGTTCTTCTGGAGTTTCACAGCTTGTGTTTTTCACGGTGCAGCTGGATATGAAATAAAATCCTGCCTGGTGTTCAGGTTTAGCAGCAGCAGGGTCAGACACTCACCGTCCACATTTATCTCACTTTAAATGTTTATGTTTTCCTCTCTGTGACTTCTGGTTATAATTAGAATAATTAAAACATCTCATTTCACTGCACTGATAGCTTTAACAGAACATTAAATGTGAAAAATTAATCAGTCACATAAAAATATAGTTTAATCAATAATCAACACGAGTTAAATATGATCAATTAGAAGAAACAGAACATTAGAAAAGATTTGTTTTGTGTGTGTTTATGGTCGTTTTGCATCTTTTTGAGGTTTTCTTGTGTCTCGTGGTTGTTTTTTTGTCTCTTTCTTGATTTTGTTGCCTCTTTTTGTGGTTTCTTTTAATATATTTGTGGTCGTTTTGAGTCTCTTTGTGGTCGTTTTGTGTCTCTTTGTGGTCGTTTTGTGTCTCTTTGTGGTCGTTTTGTGTGTTTTTGTGGTCATTTTGTCTCTCTGTGGTCGTTTTGTGCATCTTTGTGGTTGTTTTGTGTCTCTTTGTGGTTGTTTTGTGTCTCTTTGTGGTTGTTTTGTGTCTCTTTGTGGTTGTTTTGTGTCTTTGTGGTCATTTTGTGTCTCTTTGTAGTCGTTTTGTGTCTCTTTGTAGTCGTTTTGTGTGTCTTTATGGTGGTTTTGTGTCTCTCTGTGGTGGTTTTGTGTCTCTTTATGGTGGTTTTGTGTCTCTCTGTGGTGGTTTTGTGTCTCTCTGTGGTGGTTTTGTGTCTCTTTGTGGTTGCTTTATGTCTCTTTGTAGTCGTTTTGTGTCTCTGTGGTGGTTTTGTGTCTCTCTGTGGTCGTTTTGTGTCTCTTTGTGGCTGTTTTGTGTCTTTTTGTGGTCATTTTGCATCTTTATGGGGTTGTATTGCATCTTTTTGAGGTTTTCTTGTGTCTCGTGGTTGTTTTTTTTGTCTCTTTCTTGGTTTTGTTGCCTCTTTTTGCGGTTTCTTTTTATCTCTTTGTGGTTGTTTTGCTTATTCATGGTTTTGTTGTGTCTATTTGTGTCTAAAGAAATGCGTTAATGAACATGTTTGTGCTTTATTTCCATTTTATTCCAACATTTCGTCACTTTTAAAGGACTAAACCTTCAGTCTGGCTGTTGCTTACATTTAAGAGCAGCTGAGGTCAGGACGACGCAGCAGATCTACTTTTCATATTTATCTCACTTTAGCAGTTTGTCTGGACCGTCGCTGACCTCCGGCCGTCAGAAACACATTCCTCCTGTCTGCAGTTAAACTTCACCTCCTCCTCCATCATCCTCCCTCCGTCAGCAGGGACTCCAATACCACGGCCGCAGGTTTCAATTCATTCCCAAACAACACGCATGAATTCTCCCCCATTTCCAGCTCATATTGCCTTTCTGCACGCCTGCACCCCCGAATCCCCCGACATCTGTCCCGGACGGACCGAGTCCATCAGCCTCCGACAGCAGAGGAGGAGCTTCAGGAAGACAAAGTGTGACAATGAAGCGTGAGCGGCTGGTGGAGGAGACGATTGTTGGATCCACGTCGGTCCTTCATCAGCGAAAAGACGACAGTAAAAACTCCTCTGTCTGTTTACAGTCTGCTGGAAGCCAGAGTCGGTCAAAGAGTCAGAAGCTCAGAGCAGACAGAAAGCTGACAGAAAAATAAATCATGTTTCCTTCAACATTCTCTTTTATGTTATTTGTTCCAACACTGCATCGATGCAGAGCAACTCTGAGGAGTTAAACTTTTAGTACTTCAAAACACTGAATCGTGATCAATTTAATTTGGCTTTTTCACAAGAATTTGCCACAAACAAAAAGCTTTGACAAAGTGGCATAATCATGATGAAGCACGGTGGAGGCGGCATCATGATGAAGCATGGTGGAGGCAGCATCATGATGTGAAGCATGGTGGAGGCAGCATCATGATGTGAAGCATGGTGGAGGCAGCATCATGATGTGAAGCACGGTGGAGGCGGCATCATGATGAAGCATGGTGGAGGCAGCATCATGATGTGAAGCATGGTGGAGGCAGCATCATGATGAAGCATGGTGGAGGCGGCATCATGATGAAGCACGGTGGAGGCAGCATCATGATGAAGCACGGTGGAGGCGGCATCATGATGAAGCATGGTGGAGGCAGCATCATGATGTGAAGCACGGTGGAGGCGGCATCATGATGTGAAGCATGGTGGAGGCGGCATCATGATGAAGCACGGTGGAGGCAGCATCATGATGAAGCATGGTGGAGGCAGCATCATGATGTGAAGCACGGTGGAGGCAGCATCATGATGAAGCATGGTGGAGGCAGCGTCATGATGAAGCATGGTGGAGGCAGCATCATGATGAAGCACGGTGGAGGCAGCATCATGATGTGAAGCATGGTGGAGGCAGCATCATGATGAAGCACGGTGGAGGCAGCATCATGATGTGAAGCATGGTGGAGGCAGCATCATGATGAAGCACGGTGGAGGCAGCATCATGATGTGAAGCACGGTGGAGGCGGCATCATGATGTGAAGCATGGTGGAGGCAGCATCATGATGAAGCACGGTGGAGGCAGCATCATGATGTGAAGCATGGTGGAGGCGGCATCATGATGTGAAGCATGGTGGAGGCAGCATCATGATGAAGCACGGTGGAGGCAGCATCATGATGTGAAGCATGGTGGAGGCGGCATCATGATGTGAAGCATGGTGGAGGCGGCATCATGATGAAGCACGGTGGAGGCGGCATCATGATGAAGCACGGTGGAGGCAGCGTCATGATGTGAAGCATGGTGGAGGCGGCATCATGATGTGAAGCATGGTGGAGGCGGCATCATGATGAAGCACGGTGGAGGCAGCGTCATGATGTGAAGCATGGTGGAGGCGGCATCATGATGTGAAGCATGGTGGAGGCGGCATCATGATGTGAAGCATGGTGGAGGCGGCATCATGATGAAGCACGGTGGAGGCAGCATCATGATGAAGCACGGTGGAGGCAGCATCATGATGTGAAGCATGGTGGAGGCGGCATCATGATGTGAAGCATGGTGGAGGCGGCATCATGATGAAGCACGGTGGAGGCAGCATCATGATGAAGCACGGTGGAGGCAGCATCATGATGAAGCACGGTGGAGGCAGCATCATGATGTGAAGCATGGTGGAGGCGGCATCATGATGTGAAGCATGGTGGAGGCGGCATCATGATGAAGCACGGTGGAGGCAGCATCATGATGAAGCACGGTGGAGGCAGCATCATGATGTGAAGCATGGTGGAGGCGGCATCATGATGTGAAGCATGGTGGAGGCGGCATCATGATGAAGCACGGTGGAGGCAGCATCATGATGAAGCACGGTGGAGGCAGCATCATGATGAAGCACGGTGGAGGCAGCATCATGATGTGAAGCATGGTGGAGGCGGCATCATGATGTGAAGCATGGTGGAGGCGGCATCATGATGAAGCACGGTGGAGGCAGCATCATGATGAAGCACGGTGGAGGCAGCATCATGATGTGAAGCATGGTGGAGGCGGCATCATGATGTGAAGCACGGTGGAGGCGGCATCATGATGAAGCACGGTGGTGGAAGCATCAGAATTCATTCATGATATTCTTTAAGAGCCTCTAACTTTGAAAACTGAAGATAAAAGTTGTTGTCGATGAAGATTCTGCTGATTCATCAGGTGTCGAAGGGAAACTTTTTAAGCTCTGGTTGGACTTTCAGAGGATAAAAATAAGCGATAAATTGAGCAGAACGAGGAGCTGCTTCTCTGTACTTAGAAGCACAAAAAGCAGAAAAACATCAGAGGTGAGTTTTGACTGCTGCTGACCAAATGTTTAAAAAGAAAAACACAAAGAAGCACGTTTTATCTGCTGCTAGTTCTCGATTTAGACCCTGACCGGAGCGCTGGAGGCCAGAGCTGAACGTGAAGAAGAGCCTCAGTCATTATCTCTAATCAGCTCACTGCCAGCAGCACCAGGACGTCGTCATCTTCATCGTCCTGTCAGAGTCTTCATCAGCAGATTATTACGATGAACAAACCTCCGTCTCCACCTCCTCTCATCACCATCTCTCACCATGACAGCTCTCTGCAGAGCTCAGCCTCTCCACGCTTTGCTGCTAGTCTTCCTCACAAACATTCAATTTAAACTACCAAACTTTAACACAAACCTGCAGCGCTCAGTAAAAAACTCCCCCAGACACAAATGAGGGCTTTCTGTGCATATTTTCAGGTCATTTTAAAGTGTTCCAGCTCTTTAAAAACCTTAAACTGTGCAGAAACTCTGACAAATAAACCCAAAGATGCTGAAATCCTTCATTAACTGGGTCATTAAAATTCTCTCTACCATTAAAACTGTTCAAGTAGGAAACTGGAAGAAGGTTCTTTGGTCTGAGGAGATCAACATGGAGGTTTCTGTCCATCAGATTAGATGATAATTGATGGACACCAAACACTGAACATCATCACAAACACACCATCACTACTGTGAAGCACGGTGGAGGCGGTATCATGAGACATCTTGTTGCTCGTCGTGTTTTTGTGGTTTTCCATCATATTTTGTCTTTTTTTCTTGTTTCTTTTCGGGTTTTGTGTTTTCTTTGTTTCTCATCTTATTTTGTGATTTTTTTTGTTTCTTTGGGTGTTTTTGTGGTTTTCCGCGTTTCTCGTCTTATTTCGCGTTTCTTGTTGTGTTTTTGTGTTTCTTCTCTTGTTTCTTGTGGTGTTTTATGTTGCTTGTCGTGTTTTTGTGTTTCTTCTCTAGTTTCTTGTCTTCTTTTGTGTTTTTTCTCTCGTTTCTCGCAGTGTTTTTGAGTTTCTTCTCTCGTTTCTTGTGGTGTTTTGTGTTTTTTCTCTCGTTTCTTGCTGTGTTTTTGTGTTTCTTCTCGTTTCTTGTCTTCTTTTGTGTTTTTTCTCTCGTTTCTCGTGGTGTTTGCTGATTTTCCGTCGTCCCCCCGCTGCTCTCCATCTCGCCGTCGCAGCCAGAGGTCGGTGGATGACGACTTCCCGGTGTCTCTGGGAGTTTTGTCGAAGGGATTAGAGACAAACGAGCTGAGTTTAGTGAGCCGGAACCGCGAATGTCGGCGTCCCAGCATGCCGAGCGGCGGCCGGCGTGCTGACAGTGATGAAATGCAGCATTACCTCCTCCTCCTCGGCTCTTCCTGCTGTGATTTACTTCTTTACCTTCTGCACTCGCTCTTATCAGTGTTTCTGTGTGAGAAGCTCAGCGGAGAACACGATAAGAAAAACAGCTTCTGACTGAATCGGCTCATCCAAATATATCTTCTTTAGGGTTTTACTGCCGCCGCACGATAAAAAAACGCTTTTTTCCATTTTCTCCAGCAACTCCTGAGCCTCTAAGTGATCCTGTTAGAAGCAGAACATCTTATATTTGTCTGGAAAACACACAATGCAGCATTTTCTGTTTCTATTTCCAGAATATTTACAATCAGATGCAGCTTTTCTGCTCTTTTTGCCCCGATGTTTGCCTCCCAGCAGCTGATAATTATAAGAACCTGATGCTGGACGTCCCACGGAAATATTTAAACATATTCCTGATCTGCAACGGGATCCATTTAGGACCAAAAGACTCTAGGAATAATATATTAGAACTAAATGAGACAAAACTAAATGAGAAAAACAAGACATAAGACGAGAAAATTGGCAAACAAAGTGAAAAAATGAGACACAAAACAAAACAAAAAACCCCGTTATAAAATATGAAGAATGAGAATGAACATGTGGAAAAATGAGATACAGATCAAGGAAAATGAGACAAAAATGACAAGAATAAGACAAAAAATGAGAAAATTGAGACTTGAAGCAGAAACAACAAAAGTTTAGAATAAGGTAAACAAGACACAAAGACACACAAAATTTAAAAAAAAACCCCAGATATAACAAGACATAGAATGAGAAAATTCTGAAATAAAATGGAAAAAATTGACAGAAAATGAGAAAAATGAGACATGAAACGAGAAAATTGGGAAACAAAATGTGAAATGAGAAACAAAATGAGAAAAATGATCCTCAAAGCAGAAAAAACAAAAAAAAATTTAAAAAGAAACAAACACAAGACATACAATGAGAAAATTCTGAAACTAAATGAAAAAAAATGAACATAAAATGATAAAAACTAAACACAAAATGAGAAAAATGAGACTCAAATTGGAAACAAGTGAAAAACATTGGGAAAAATGTTTTTAAAAATTGACAAAAATGAGAAAACAAGACATAAAATGAGAAAGTAGGGAAACAAAATGAGGCATGAGAACCAAAATGAGGAACAACAACAACAAGAAGAAAACAACACAAAATGATTGTGAAGTGAGATGAAAATGAGAAAATAAAACCTAAAATGAGGCTCAGATTGGAAGAAAAGTGATAAAATAAGAAAATCAAGACACTAAAGAAGATGCAAAAAATACAAAATAAAAAAACGGAGAAAAATAAGAAAACTGGGAAGCAAAATGAGAAATGAGACACAAACAAAAAATACAATATAAAATGAGAAAAATGAGAATCAAAACAAAAGAAAAACAAGAAAAAATAGACAAAAATTAGAAAAACAATATCTGAAATTTGAAAAATGAGACTCAAATAGGAAAGAAACAAGTGAAAATTTAACAAAAAGACACAGAGACACAAAATGAGAAAAAAAAGAGAGAAACCAGTGAAACTAAATGAGTGTTGAGGATTTTCTAGATGTTTTTCTGAAACTCTGGCATCTTTTCAGCAGCTTTGATGATTTAACTGTTGTTTATTCGTATGTTTTCTGGTTTCCTTCAGCTGGACGTGAACAGAAAACCTCCCGGCCTTCATCCTGTTCCAGTTGTTGAGTTAAAGTGCTGAACTCAGACCCTGAACTCGTGTCCTTTGTTCTCTTCATCCTCCTCCTCTTTATCACTTCCATCCATCACCTCCATCACCGCCTCCTCCGGCTCTGCTGCCGGGGAAAATGGCCTTTTTCCTCCTTCACCCGCTCATCCTCCTCCTCTTCGTCGCGTCTCATTAGCATAATCTGTGAAGCGGCGCCCTTATAAGGCCGTCGTTAGGAGGATGCCGGTTGCCGCAGCGACGCCTCTCCTCCTCCTCCTCCAGAGAGATGAAGACGATGCATCCCGTGGAAACGTCAACAGTTTGTTGGAGATCAATAATGGACAGAGTGACATGAATGCTAACGTGTGTTTACGTCTAATGAGCAGCAGCGATAGCAGTCAGTGAATGCATCATCCTGACAGTAACAGAGCTGTTGGTCAGTGAACGCAGCACGGAGTCAATAAATTAGCGGCCTGTACTTCGTTATTCCCCATGTTCTGCGGTCAGATGTATTCTCATGTTGTTGAGAAGATTAAGATTTATCATGAATTCTCCTGAATCCTGAGATGTTCACGGGCCAGATGAGATACGTTGATCCATTCAGAGAGCTCTGGGTCAATGAGAGAAACAAGGCAGAAAAGGAGAAAAGTGAGACACAAAACTGAAAAATGAGACTTAAAAACATGAAGAACTGAAAACAAAATGAGAAAAAAAATGGGGGAAAAAACGAGACAAAAACAACAAATTGGAAAGAAAATGAGAAAGAAGACACACCATGAAGAATGAGACACAAAAGTGAGAAAACCAAGAAACCAAATGAGAAAAGTAAGATATAAAATGACAAAAGTGAGACACAAAAAAGAAAAATTAGATAAAAAAATATGAAGAACTTGAAACTCGAGAAAAAAATGAGAAATCAAATCAAAATAGACACAAAATGGCACAAAAATCTGAATACCTAACAAAAATTGAAAATGACAAATGAGACCCGAAATTTTAAAAGCAAGACACAAAATAAAAAAAAAACACGTTAAAATGAGACACACAAAATGAGAAAAATGAGACAAAAATGAAAAAAAACTGGAAGCAAAATGAGAAAAGAGACACAAATGGGAGAAAAAGTAAATGACAAATGAAAAATAACATGAGAAAAATAAGACAAAAAACGAGATTTAACATGAACAAAGGAAATGACAAAACAACAAAATAAAAGAAAAAATGAGAACAAAAATGAGGAAAATTACAAAAATGAGAAAAAGTGCAATCCAGATGAGAAAAACAAAACATGAGACAAAATGATGAAAGTGACAAACTGTATGAGAAAAACAAGACTCAACAAGAAAAATAATGCAAAATAAGAAAAACAAGACACAAAACTAAACAGTGTGAGACACAAAATAAGAAAAATGAGGAACAATATGAGAAAAACCAGACATAAAAACAGAAAAGTGAGAAACAAAACAAAGAAAGCGAGACATAAAATGATGAAAATGAGAAACAAGATGAGAAAAACAAGATAAAAAATAAAATAAACAAGACTCAACGTGAAAAACAAGTGACAAAATAAAAAAATAAACATAATCAAAGATGAAGGAGACACAAAGACAGAAATCTGTCCGTGGAGGCGACATTTATTGATCCAAGCGCTGCAGGTCGGTTATTATTGGATCTAATCAAAGACGTTCAACATCAGATCTGTTTCCACTTCTCATCATCTCCTCATCCCTCCTTCATCTCCTCCATCGGTGGACGTTCTGACCTTCAGAACTCCGTCTGTTCCTCAGATCTAAAATCAATCCCAGACAGAGCTGATGATGTTCGGTTTTTGTGCGTCTCATGATGAAGTTGTGTCGTCAGCTTTCTGTTGGAGCAGTTAAAGCAGCAGCAGGTCTGGAGAGGAGCTGCTGCCTGACAGACGAACTGAGGGAACAAAACCCCGTTAGACTGTGTGTGTGTGTGATCTGATGATGATTGATACTCGGAGCCTTCGACTGCACACAAAGCAGAAAAACCATTACTGAAGTCAGATTGAAACCCACAGAGGGTGACCTGAGTGTGTGTTGGAGTGTGTTACAGTGTGCTATTGTGTGTTACTGTGTGTTATTGTGTGTTATTGCGTGTTACTGTGTGTTATTGTTTGCTTTGGCTTGTTGCGTCTCCAGGGAAAACTGTTGTTTCAGCGTCACTCTGCCTCCTTTCGGTGTTTACGTTCCATTTGAAGCTGATTGGATCAAACTGGTCTTTGGAGAATAAAAACTTCTGTTGGATTTTGATTAAATTCTTTCTTTTTTTCTCTGATAAAACACATTTTATGTCTCAGAGGATCATTGATGCTGTAATTAAGTGATTGGAGGTTTCAGGGTAATTAATTAGGCTCTCAGTGGAGCCTCTGGTCAGAGCTGATGTTAGGATCCTGCAACGATGTGGTCGGAAAGTTAGAAAAATCAGAGAAAACGAGAAGAACGAGACACGAAAACATCACAAAGACACACAGGATGAGAAAAACAAGTCATGAATTGAGAAAAAAATGACAGAAAAAGAGAAAAATGAGACACAAAATGACCAAAACAAGATGTCTAACCAAAATAATCAGACACAAAATAAGAGAAAACACTCACACGTTGACATCAGTATTCTGGTCGTCTGCTGCTTTCATTAAAACCAGAGAGAAGCAGATCGATGGAGTTCAGAGACCTCACACACACACACACACACACACACACACACACACACACACACACACACACACACACACACACACACACACACACACACACACACACGCACACACACACACACACACCTGAATATTTACCATTCCAGGTGTTTCAGGGTAAATGTTGATCCGTCAGACATCACTAGCCGATCTCAGTGTCATCCAGACATCTGCTGCTAAATCTTCGTTTATTTCTGTCTGTCTCAGACTGAGGTTCTCTCTAGAACTCTGTTAGTGTTGGTTCTCCGTTCTCAGCTCATCAATGCTCTCTCATCAGTCTTTAATCAGCGCCTTCCAGGATTAATCCTTTATTTTTGCCAGCAGAAGGAGCAGATCAGCTGTAAACGCAACTCGGTTTGTACTGCAACAGACGCAAAAAAATGACAAAGAGACACAAAACAACGACAAAGAGATGCAAAACAACCACAAAGACGCAAAACAACCACAAAGAGACGCAAAACTACCACAAAGAGAAGCAAAACAACCACAAAGAGACGCAAAACTACCACAAAGAAACACAAAATAACCACAAAGAGACGCAAAACAACCACAAAGAGACACAAAACAACCAAAAAGACACACAAAACGACCACAAAGAGACGCAAAACAACTACAAAGAGACACAAAACGACCACAAAGACACACAAAATGACCTCAAAATAACCAAAACTGTCATAAATAAAACACAAAAACTAACAGAAAACAGGAAATACGACAACACATCTTCACAACTCCAATAAGGAGTTCTTCCTGTTGCGTTTCCATGGAGACGTCATGGTGTAGTTAGAGATGAACCACAGTGAAGGAAAACGTCGTATTTTAGTTAAACTTCTCCTTCGTGCTGCAGACAAACACTCCAGCCTTGTTTCTGTCCACATCAGTGCATCCTGCTGCTCTACAGATGAATAAATAAAACAAGTTTAATTCATAATCTGCTGCTGCTCTCAGATCACTTCCTCCTGAATCGGTTTCCTGGAACCCTGGAACATGAATGATGCAGCGCTGACATGGAGGAAGCTTTGTTTGTTGGTTTGTTTGTGTGTAGCCTGAAGGTAGCAGGGTTTGTTTACCTGCTGCAGGCTGGAGCTCTGAGCACACATGTTGGTTTTATATATTAATAAAGTTTGAGGACACCGGCCTGGAAATACGCTCAATATATTTATATATATATGATGAAAGCAGGTCCCATCCTGCAGCCAATCAGACGGATTCTGCTACAAACACAAAAACACAACATGGATTGTTTGTTTGTTTGTTTGGTGCAGCAGATGGCTGATCAGTGTGCAATGAAGCGTAGTCCTGAAACAACAAAAACAACGTTCCTGTGCAATTTGTTGCAACATGCAGTACTAAAATCAATGCGACAAAATGTGAAAAAGTGCAAAAAAGTGCGACAAAACATTGCAAAATACAACAAAATGGGATGAAATGCAACAAAATACCACAAAATGCAACAGAATGCGACAAAATGCAAGATAATGTGAAGACATGCAGCGAATGTGAGAAAATGCAGCAACATATTACAAAATGCAACAAAATATGAACTATTGTGACTAAATGTAACACAATGGGACAAAATGTAACACAATGTGACAAAATGTAACACAATGCAACACAATGAGACAAAATGTAACACAATGCAACACAATAAGACAAAATGTAACACAATGAGACAAAATGTAACAATGCAACAAAATGCAACACAATGCTACAAAATGTAACACAATGCAACACAATGAGACAAAATGTAACACAATGCAACACAATAAGACAAAATGTAACACAATGAGACAAAATGTAACACAATGTGACAAAATGTAACACAATGTGACAAAATGTAACACAATGCAACACAATGAGACAAAATGTAACACAATGCGACAAAATGTAATGCAATGCGACAAAATGTAACACAATGTGACAAAATGTAACACAATGAGACAAAATGTAACACAATGCAACACAATAAGACAAAATGTAACACAATGAGACAAAATGTAACACAATGTGACAAAATGTAACAATGCAACAAAATGCAACACAATGCAACACAATGAGACAAAATGTAACACAATGTGACAAAATGTAACACAATGCAACACAATGAGACAAAATGTAACACAATGCGACAAAATGTAACACAATGCGACAAAATGTAACACAATGCTACAAAATGTAACACAATGCAACACAATGAGACAAAATGTAACACAATGTGACAAAATGTAACAATGCAACAAAATGCAACACAATGCAACACAATGAGACAAAATGTAACACAATGTGACAAAATGTAACACAATGCAACACAATGAGACAAAATGTAACACAATGCGACAAAATGTAACGCAATGCGACAAAATGTAACACAATGCGACAAAATGCGATGTCATGCAGCAAAATGCAACAAAACGTGACATAATGCGACAAAACAACAAAATATTACAATATGCGACCTATTGCAACAAAATGCCAAGAAATGCAACACAATGCGACATAATGTGAGAAAATGCTGCCAAATGCAACAAAATAATACAGAATGCGACAAAATACAACATAATGTGACAAAATGACCCCGAATGCGACGTAATGCGACAACATGCAACAAAATGCAACTAAAGATGCGTCTCTTTGTAGTTTTGTCTCTCTTTGTGACTGCTTTGTCTTCTTCTATCTCTTTTTACTCGCTTTTGTCGTTTTTTAAACTTGTTTTGTGTAATTTTCTTGTTTTTTGTGACTTTGTGTTGTTTTTTGTTGTCATTTTTTACATGTTTTGTGTCTCTTTGTAGTTGTTTTGTGTTGTTCTGCTCTTTAACTCTATAAACTCTATTTTTCTTGCCAGACTGATCTCCATGTTTGGCAGATTTTCACCCCAAACAGACGCTTTGTCCCTAAACGTCCTGGTTGTGTGACAATAATAATATTTATATTCATTAATAATGATATTTATTCTCTTCAGTTTTCATGTTTTTATTCTGATAAAAATGTCAAATGTTTCCTTTAAACCCTGAAGTGAAGCTACAGCATCAGAACATCATTTACACACACACACACACACACACACACACACACACACACACACACACACACACACACACACTCTCTTTATGTTTTTGCTGGAGGCAGCATCAGGATGTCGACCTTCATCTTTCTACACGTTTCTGAACACATTGAGGCATCCTGTTTGTCCTGCTGTGTGTGTGTGTGTGTGTGTGTGTGTGTGTGTGTGTGTGTGTCATCGGCGTGCTGCTCTCTAATTGGTCGCTCTGAGCAGCGGGTCGAGGCTTCGTCCTGCTGCATTATTCAGGTTTTGCTTTAAGACTGAGTGTTGATCTGATCGATTAGTGGAGATCAATATCGGCCGGCCGCACACACATGGACACACACATGGACACCCACACACACACACACACACACACACACACACACACATGGACACACACATGGACACACACAGAGGAGGACGAGGTGGTGCTGATGAAAAGAGTCGCCGTCGTCATGGAAACCAGACTCTCAGACTCACCAAAGCTTCTGAAGTTCAGACGTTCATCGACTCCATGACGGCGTTGTTGTGTGTCTGTTGTAATGTTGTGTTACTTTAGTTGTTTTACATTTTTATGTGTTAAATTTTGCATCTCCTTTTAGTTGGTACCATCTCTTTGGAACTTAGTTGTGGTCATTTCATGTCTTTTTTTGCGTATTTTTTGTGGTTGTTTTGCATCTTTTGTTGTTGTTTTGCATCTTTTTTCATCTCTGTGGTTGTTTTGTGTCTCTTTGTGGTTGTTTTGCGTCTTTTTGTGGTTGTTTTGCATACTTTGTTGTTGTTCTGTGACTTTTTTGTGGTTGTTTTATGTCTTTTTTACATTTTTTTGATTGTTTTACATCTTTTTGTGGTTGTTTTGAGTCTTTTTGCATAATTTGCAGTTGTTTTGTGTCTTTTTTGTGTGTTTTTATGTTTTTTGTGGTTGTTTTGAGTCTTGTCATTGTTTTGCATGTTTTGTGTCTTTTTTGCGTCTTGAGTTTGTTTTGCATCTATTGTGGTTGTTTTACTTTTTGTGTTTTTTTGTGTCTTGTTTGTGTCTCTTTGTGGTTGTTTTCCATATTTTTTGCATCTTTTTGTGGTTGTTGTGAGTTGACGAACATGAAGAAAGAAGTTAAAACCAGAACAACATTTAACTTGATTCTTGAAAAAAGGAATCAGATCTTTTCAAACTCGTCTCAAAATTGTGGTTTTAAGTTGTTTTATGTGTTTTCCATGAAGTTAATGAATAAAAAACAGACTAAATTGATATTTTTGGTGATTTTATCGGTTTGTTTCTGATCTTTGATGGATCCTGAAGTTCTTCTAACAGTAATGATGTTCTAAAGGTTCCCCGTCAATAAATCAGTGTGTGTTATTGTGTGTATTATTGTGTTATTGTATTATTGTGTGTGTGTGTCTTTGTGCTTTGCGCCTCTGAAGGTAAATCTCATCCATATTTCATCCTGACGTCTGCAATTATGCCGTTGTGGTAATGCAATAAAACATAAATGATGTAGTTGGTTCCAGTGGGTTTTTAATAATTCACACAACAAAAGGCGCCGCTGTGGTGCATTCTGGGTAAAAAGGTCGACATGTTAAACTCAATAAAGCCGATTTCTTTCACGCCAAATGGTTTTTACAGCAGCGAAGAAGCATTAGGACGCTGGGATAAAAGTTTAAAAGTGAACTTTATCATCAGTGAAGTCAGTTTTATTCTTTGTGGCGTCAGACTTTACTGCGAATAAATCATCAGCTGATCAGAAGATGAACTAAACGAATGTTCCACTGAGGTCTGAGGAGCTTCACCTGCAGCTTTACTGGAGTAAATGAGTTTTCAATCAACTTAAACTGACCAAACAGAACCACAAAGACAAAGAAATGACTGCAGACACACAAAAAAAGCATTTTAAAACATAAAACGGTGACAAAACAACACAAAGAGACACAAAACCATCATAAAAAAGAAAATAAATAACCATTAAAGGGACCAAAATAAACCCACAAAAGACCAAAAACAACCACAAACAGGCACAAAATCAACAATTAAAGACATAAAAGGCCAGAAAAAAACACAGAGACACAAAATTACCATCATGATACCGCCACCACCGTGCTTCATCATGATGCTGTCATTTCAGACACATTTCTGCACTAAAGTGAATAAAACCTGCAGTTTAAACCTCCAGATCTGATCCCATTAATCCTCTTTAACCCGAAAAACATTTGTTCTCCTCGTTTCTTCTTCGGTGGTGATCAATAACCAGATCATGTTCCTGTTTACGGTCCAACAAATCACCAAACTGTTTCCTGTTTAGAGCACATTTCACGGTTTCGTTTGCAACAATGGCCTGAAGCTCCTCCCCCATCCTCCCCCATCCTCCCAGTCCTCCCAGTCCCCTCCTTCCCTCTCATCTTTATGAAAACCATTTTTTGTGCGAGCGCCTCTGGGAGGCGGCGTCTATAAATAGGAACGGAGCTGGAGTGGTTGTGGAGCTCCTGGGAGGGTGGGGGAGGATTTTAGTGTCGCGCAGCGTCACCTCACCTCCGGCTGGATGGAGACAGGTAGAAGGACAGGAAATGTCAGGACGACCCGCCCCGATCACCCAACATTTGTTCTCTTTATTCTTTCATGGCTCGGTTCTCTGGCAGAACGCTGCCGCTGGACAGAAAAAAAGATTTATTTAGGAGGAAACGTCCTGAAGTCGTCAGAAAACAGCAGACATGAAACCTGGCTCTAAATCCAGTTTAAATCCAGTCTAAAACCAGTTTAAAAAAGGTGTTAATCCTGTTCAAATAAGGTCTAAATCCAGTTTAAATACAGTGTAAATCCAATTTAAAACCAGTTTCAATCCGGTGTAAATCCAGTCAAAAAAGAGTTCAAAACCAGATTAAAACTAGGTCCAAAATCCAATCTACATCCAGTTTAAAAACAGTTTAAAACCAGCGTCTTGGAAAGAGTCATATGGATTTATGGTCATCCATCCATCCATCCATCCATCCATACATACATACATACATACATTCTCTATCCACCGCTTTATCCTCACTAGGGTCGCGGGGGGTGCTGGAGTCTATCCCAGCTGACTCGGTGAAGGCAGGGGACAGGTCACCAGTCTGTCACTGGACTGATTTGGTTATGTTATCTTTTTATGTCCTGAGGTTCCTATAAAGAAACTAATGGAACCACTTTTATTTGATTTAATTTGACATTTTCATCAAGAACTCACAAATAAAGAATCTTTAATGTCAAAGTGAAGGTAGTGTCTACAGATACGGACAGGCTACGGGTACGGCACTTTCCATTTGCCAGACAGATACGGACCCGTACGCGAGTCTCGCGAGTCAAGAAGCTGCTAACCACTGCAAACTGTTGAAAGGTAAGCAAAGGTTAAGGTTAGGGTTAGTGTTAGGGTCAGGTTTAGGGTCCATACCTGTAGTACCGATGCTACGGGTCCGTACCTCCAGCGTCTACCGGGAGTCACGTGACCAGATCTCGCGTATCTGATTGGCAAATGGAAAGTCCGTACATCTAGCAACTACCCAAAGTGAAAGAAAATGTAAAAAGAAAAAGCAAAATTACGCAGCCCTCCACTTTACTTCCCCTTTGATTGCATTTTGCATTAAGTGAATCATGATGCCACCTCCACCATGCTTCACATCATGATGCCGCCTCCACCGTGCTTCACATCATGATGCTGCCTCCACCATGCTTCACATCATGATGCCGCCTCCACCGTGCTTCACATCATGATGCTGCCTCCACCATGCTTCACATCATGATGCCGCCTCCACCGTGCTTCACATCATGATGCCGCCTCCACCGTGTACATTCACTAATGCTGAATTTGAAAATGGCTGAAATCAGTATTTTTACATTTAATATTTTTAACTAATTTAGATCCACTTTGACATGAAAGAGTCTTTGTTTTTGGTAATTTATGTCAATCAAGATGAGTTAAGCTGACTGTGATTCAGTAACACTTTTAATGGAAGGTGTATCAGACGTTTGTTGCTAAGTTTATGTCCTGTTTCCTGCAGCTCAGTCCTCAGTTTTTCACTATTTCACTTATTTAAGTGGTTAAAATAAACACCTGAGCACGGAAGTGACTCGTGAATCTGCAGTTAGAGAATGAAAATCTGTTTTCTGATTCACATTTCTGAGAAGGAAATCTACTTTTCTGCATTTCGTTGTGACTCTGGGCTGTTTAAAGTCTCCTCCTATCAGCAAACATTAACCAGACTGATGCTGCTGTCGGTTTAAAGCGAACCTTGAAGTGAAGCTCACCTCGTTTGTTGCAGCAGAACGAAGCCCAGGAGTCGATAATGAACAGTTAGTGCAGACGGAGGAAACAGCAGCAGTCATTAAACCGCAACACAGCCTGGTGTTTGTGTGTCTTTGTGTCGATGTTTTAGAGGCTTTAATGTTCAAAAAGCTGCAGAGAAACACAAGATTATGGAGTTTAAATGATAAAAATACACCAGAACCTCCTCACAATCATCTGCTTCTTCATCTACCTTCAGATGAAGATTTCCAGAGTTGCAGGTAGACAGAGGAGATCAAAGTTAGTCATCTGGTCTCTAAACGAATCATATCTGCTGTAAAGTGACACAAAACAACCCAAAATGATGTAAAACGACCGCAATGCTCCACAAAACCACAACATGAAGATGTAAAATGTGATGCAAAGCAACCAAAACGTCACAGAGACCAAAAATGATGTTAAACAGGCTAAAAATGATGCTAAAAGAACTCATACAGTCATAAAATGACCAAAGTACAACACAAAAACAACCACAAAAAGAAGCAAAATGATGTAAATGAGCCAAAGATTGACACGAAATTTAAACTGTGAATATTTAAAGAGTTCCAGGTCCCTGAAGCCCGTAGAGGTGGGTCCAGATTTATCACTTTAATGGACTTTTTCATCATTTCTGATCCTCAGAACTTCATCAGTCCAGCAGATAGAACCATGACGTTTAGGAGGAGAAACATCTGAGTTCTGATAAAAACATTTAAAACTGGAAAATCACCACAAGAAGAAACCAAATCACCAACAAAGGAGCAAAATTACCACAATGAAATGCAAAAATCAGCACAGAAAGACCCAAAAGCACCACAAAAAGAGATGAATACCAGCACAAAAAATGAGACAATTCTCCACCAAAAGATGCAAAATCAGCACAAAAAGAACCAAAAATTCCTTCAAAGATTCAAATATGCCAGGAAAAACACAAATCACAGCAAAAGGACCAGAACTACCACAAACAGGTAAAATTATGACAAATTTACCTCCAAAACACCCGAGAAAATCACCACAAGAACGGTCAAATTTCCCACAAAGTACCAGGAACAACACAAAACGACACAAAAACTACCAGAACTACCACAAACAGATGCAAAATCAGCACAATAAACTCAAAATTTCCACAAAAAGACACAAAATCAGAACAGAAAAAGCAAAATCACCACAAAAACAGTCAAAACTTCCACAAAACAGCGCCAAACCTGTCAGGTCCACCACTGATAGCGCTCTTTGTGGTTCCTCTGGGTGTTCTTGGCTCTGAGGCAACAGGTGATTCTAATCAGCTCATAGACTGTATATAAAGATGGACGAAGCATCTGGCTCCAAAAATGAAGCCCCCCCGGAAGTGTCAAAAACTTGAATTCAGCACAAACCAGTCGGACTAAAGTTTCTTCCTGACCTCCTCAGAACATCTGGTTCTTCTTCTCCAGTAACTTTATCAATGATCAGAGTTCTACCTTCATAATGGGAATATTTCCAGAGTTCCAGGTTCTTGAAGTCCATAGAGGAGAAAGTTCTAGAGCTGACCAGACAACTGGACAGTTGTCAGTAGATCTACTCTAGAACTTTCTCCAGCTGTCGGTAGGTCTACTCTAGAACTTTCTCCAGCTGTCGGTAGGTCTACTCTAGAACTTTCTCCAGTTGTCGGTAGGTCTACTCTAGAACTTGCTCCAGCTGTCGGTAGGTCTGCTCTAGAACTTGCTCCAGCTGTCGGTAGGTCTACTCTAGAACTTTCTCCAGTTGTCGGTAGGTCTACTCTAGAACTTTCTCCAGCTGTCGGTAGGTCTACTCTAGAACTTTCTTCAGTTGTCGGTAGGTCTGCTCTAGAACTTTCTTCAGTTGTCGGTAGGTCTGCTCTAGAACTTTCTCCAGTTTTTCGGTAGGTCTGTTCTAGAACTTTCTCCAGCTGTCGGTAGGTCTGCTCTAGAATTTTCTCCAGTTGTCAGTAGATCTACTCTAGAACTTTCTCCAGCTGTCGGTAGGTCTACTCTAGAACTTTCTTCAGTTGTCGGTAGGTCTGCTCTAGAACTTTCTCCAGTTTTTCGGTAGGTCTGTTCTAGAACTTTCTCCAGCTGTCGGTAGATCTGCTCTAGAATTTTCTCCAGTTGTTAGTAGATCTACTCGAGAACTTTCTCCAGCTGTCGGTAGGTCTACTCTAGAACTTTCTCCAGTTTTTCAGTAGGTCTGTTCTAGAACTTTCTCCAGCTGTCGGTAGATCTGCTCAAGAATTTTCTTCAGTTGTCAGTAGATCTACTCTAGAACTTTCTCCAGCTGTCGGTAGGTCTGCTCTACAACTTTCTTCAGTTGTCGGTAGGTCTGCTCTAGAACTTTCTCCAGTTTTCGGTAGGTCTGTTCTAGAACTTTCTCCAGCTGTCGGTAGGTCTGCTCTAGAATTTTCTCCAGTTGTCAGTAGATCTACTCTAGAACTTTCTCCAGCTGTCGGTAGGTCTGCTCTAGAATTTTCTCCAGTTGTCAGTAGATCTACTCTAGAACTTTCTCCAGCTGTCGGTAGATCTACTCTAGAACTTTCTCCAGTTTTTCGATAGGTCTGTTCTAGAACTTTCTCCAGCTGTTGGTAGGTCTGCTCTACAACTTTCTCCAGCTGTTGGTAGGTCTGCTCTAGAACTTTCTCCAGCTGTCGGTAGGTCTGCTCTAGAACTTTCTCCAGTTGTCGGTAGATCTACTCTAGAACTTTCTCCAGCTGTCGGTAGGTCTGCTCTAGAATTTTCTCCAGCTGTCAGTAGGTCTGCTCTAGAACTTTCTCCAGCTGTCGGTAGGTCTGCTCTAGAACTTTCTCCAGCTGTTGATAGGTCTGCTCTAGAACTTTCTCCAGCTGTCGGTAGGTCTGCTCTAGAACTTTCTCCAGTTGTCGGTAGATCTACTCTAGAACTTTCTCCAGCTGTCGGTAGGTCTGCTCTAGAACTTTCTCCAGCTGTTGATAGGTCTGCTCTAGAACTTTCTCCAGCTGTTGATAGGTCTCCTCTAGAAGTTTCTCCAGCTGTCGGCAGGTCTACTCTAGAACTTTAAGTTTATTCTCACTTGGAACCTTGAAGTCCATAGAGGTGGGTCCAGATTTATCACTTTTTAATGAACTTTTTCCATTATCTCTTATCCGGTTTGACTCTCAGATCAATAAAGTGTCTCCTGATTAAAAATCTTCAGTCCTCCTCTGATGTTCGAACACAAAAACTTTTTGTTCTTTGAGGGACAAAAGAGAAAAAAAAATCTAAATGAAATCTGCAGTTTGTGGAGATGAAAATAAACTGAAAAAACATTCTTTATGATGGAAGAGTTTATGATCTGCAGCAGCTTTATGGAACTAAACATCATTTATATCCTCCTTATGAGTGTAGACGCAGTGGTTGTGTGTCTGTTGTGTAATATCGGGACGTCCTCTGGTCTCCTGGGATGATTTTGATTATCACCATCTGTCATCTACAACAAAGCATTATGGGAACACACACACACACAGCTCAGTGTGTGTTTCATGTTTTCAGTCTATAAATATGTGTTGATGTCACACTGGAGCTGTTAAGAGGCGCCGACATTTCTCCTCCTCCTTCTTCTTCTTCCTTCCTTTTCTTCTTCTCCTCCTCTTCTTCTCCTTCTTCTTCTTCTCCTCCTCCTTCTTCCTTCCTTCTCCTCTTCTTCTTCTCCTCCTCCTCCTCCTCTCCATCTTCTCCTCCTCCTTCTCTTCTCCATCTTCTCCTCCTTCTTCTTCTCTTCCTCCTTCTTCCTTCCTTTTCTTCTTCTTCCTCTTCTCCTCTTTCTCCTCCTCTCCATCTTCTCCTCCTCTTCTTCTTCTCCATCTTCTCCTCCTCCTCCTCTCCATCTTCTTCTCCTCCTGTATCTCTCCATGGACCTCCATGTGAGTCTATATTTAGAGCTGAAGGTGTCGCTGAGCTTCATGAAGATGTTCTGAGGATCTTCTCAGCTCTGAACTGTTTATTTCTCTCTGACTTAATCTGCAACTTCTTATCGTTGAGGAGCTTCAGTTTCGCTTCGTTTGTTCGGTTTCAAAGTGAAACAGCTTCAGAGCATCTGAAGAGCTGCAGGTTTGATGGACTAAAGGACGTTCTGTTTCTGTTTGCTGCCTTTATTCTGAACCTACAGATCTGATTTTACTGAAACCAACATCTATTCACAGCTAAACAAACAAATTTAGTACAAAATAAAACCAGTGTCAGTTCAGTTTAATACCAATGGAAAAGTCACAACAACAGAGATGCAAATACCAGTGTGAATCCAGTCTAGATTCAATTAAAAAAACAGTGTAAATGCAGCTTCCAACCAGTCTAACTCCAGTTTAAAACTGAGATCAAAATCCAGTCTAAATCCAGTTAGAAACCAATGTAATTCTGGTATAAATCTGGTGTAAATCTGGTGTAAATCTGGTATAAATCTGATGTAAATCTGGTGTAAATCTGGTGTAAATCTGGTATAAATCTGATGTAAATCTCGTGTAAATCCTGTGCAAAGATAGTGTGAATTCAATGTACAAACTACAACAACAAGTGTAAACAGAGTTTGATCCCAGTGGAAATCCAGTACAAAAACCAAATAAAAATCCAGTTTAAATTCCATTAAAACCTGTGTTCATTCTGTGTAAATCCAGTGTAAAACAGCAAAAAAACAGTGCAAGCGTAGTTTGATTCCACTGTAAATCCACTTTAAAGACAGTGTAAGTCCAGTTAAAAACCATTTTAAATCCAGTCTAAATCCAGTTCTCCTTGGAGAAAACAAATGAAACTGATATTTACATGCTCAGTCTGTCAGCAGCTGTTTCTGTTCATCTGTTTTCATTAATTTTAGATTTGAATAAAATCTTGTAGTTTATACAAAACAAAGAGAAACAGATTCAGTAAATAAATCCTGATGTTTTCGGTGTTTCTGTGATCCAGACATGCAGAACATTTCCCTTTTAAGCAGTAAAACGAGCAGCTTTGGTAAAACACAGTAACCTGGTGAACTTGTTCCTCACACCGACAGCTGAAGGTCAGATTCCAGCTGCTGACTTTAACACGCTGCTGATTCCAGATGTTTCAGGCTTCGTTCAGTCAGAAACCATCAGAGATGCTCCGCAGAACATCTGGTCCACAAAACTCCTGATCTGCTAGAAACGTAAGAGTCAGGTTAAAACTGACATGCTAACATGCTAACATGCTAGACGCCACAGAGCAACATTCTCATTCCAGTGCACTGCGATATTTACCGCCTTTTAGCTCCGTTTTTGGTCTCCACCAGCTCCTGAAAGAAATAACTGACCAGTTTATTTTCTGAAAAACGGATGAATGACAAAGAGAACATACAAAGCTCACATGCTAACATGCTAGCAGCAACAGAACAACATTATCATCCCCCTGAAAGTCCATATTTACACTCTTTTAGTCCTGTTTTTGGCTCCACCAGCTCCTGAAATGAGAACATTGGCAAAGCTAACGCGTTAGCTCCCTGCTAACATATTTAACAGCCACAGAGCAACGCTAGCATCAACTGTCTTTTAGCTCCGTTTTTGGTTTGGTCTCCACAAGTATCCAACCACATCCAAAATCTGTATTTTTACAACTAATAATTAGTTTTATAAACACAGTGTGACCATGAAACAAATTAACTGTATTTAACACTAGCAAACCCAAGAGTGGATCAGTTAATACATTTCACTATTGAACCCAGAGAAGAGCCACCTGGCACTAATCCCTGGTTTACAGACGCTTTTGTTATGACAACGAGGCACTAGTGCGCATTACCACTTGAACCTGGAATTTCAAGTGTTGATCACCAGCCATTATCAGGGACAATGCTCACATTCCCCAGAAATGGTTCTTTATTTCAAAATGAATAGACAGTAGCCAGAGCCATCTGGCACAGTTCTGGGAGTAAAGAAATGACAATACCTGGGTTTTCTAGTGTTAAATCTGTCATAAATATCATTATTTGAATTTCTTATTTCTACCTTTATCTGTTTTGTTGTTGCACTGTTTTTGTTTTCTGTTTTTTATAGTTTTTTTCGGCCCTCTTGCTGCCGGATTGTTGGCAGTCGACTGAAACTCTGCTGTGCTGTGAACAAACTTGTGGCAGCAGTTTAATCTGTTACTATTTGCTGAAACCTTTATGCAGATGATGCACCGCTGTACATCCATAAAGCCTGAACATCCCATAAACCAGCCTAACCACTCTGACTGTACTGCAAACCAGTTCAAAACCAGTCCAGACAATGTTGAAAATCTGATAACTGATCTAAAATGTGTCCAGGACTAGTTTAGAACAAAGTAACATCTGGTTTAAAACCAGTCAAACTGTACTCCAAAACCAGTACAGCTTACAACCAGGTCAAGGTGAAATCAAACATCTGATTACAGTCCAAACCCAGTCTAAACCCAGTCTAAACCCAGTGTAAACCCAGTCTAAACCCAGTGTAAACCCAGTCTAAAACCAGTCCAAACCCAGTCTAAATCCAGTCTAAACCCAGTCTAAACCCAGTGTAAACCCAGTGTAAACCCAGTCCAAACCCAGTCCAAATCCAGTCTAAACCCCGTCTAAAACCAGTCTAAAACCAGTCCAAACCCAGTCTAAACCCAGTCCAAATCCAATCTAAACCCAGTCTAAAACCAGTCTAAACCCAGTGTAAACCCAGTGTAAACCCAGTCTAAACCCAGTCCAAATCCAATCTAAACCCAGTCTAAAACCAGTCTAAAACCAGTGTAAACCCAGTGTAAACCCAGTTTAATCCAGTCCAAACCCAGACTAAACCCAGTGTAAATCCTGTTTAAAAGCCGTCTAAATCCAGTTCTTCCTGGAGAAGTAAATTAAATTCTCATTTTTCCGTTTTTTTTTATCAGACGACCTCCTGATCATTTCTCGGTAAAAACTTTCTCTGTGGGTTCCTGAACTCTAGACGTTCTGAAATCTCTTTTTTATCTTTAATAAGCTGTTTTCCGTTCCTCCCAGTGAACGTGTTCTCGCTGGACGCTCCGTCTGAAGGATATTTATTCTGTTTCTGACTCAGCAGTCGATCAGACGGTTTAAAACAAACCTGAACATCTCCGTCTGTTTTGGCCTCGGCTCTCTTTTGTCTCCTGAAATAGATTAAAGCTGCTTTAAAAAAAGAACCCGGAGCCACAAATACTCACAGCAGCCAGAAATAACACGACGGATTTAAACTAAAACACGACTCCAGTCGGGAGGTCGGAGGTCAGGATCGATCAGGAGCTGATTGAACAGCTCCTGATCGATCAATACGATCGATCAGGAGCTGTTCAAAGGCTTAAACCGGATCAATAAGATCGATTTTCAGCTTTACAGTAGAAACTCATCAATATGTGAAACACAGCAGAGCTCAGACTGTTAACGAGTTTATTATGGAAAAGGAGAATTAAAATCATTTTAAAACATCTTAAAACGTTTAAATTCCACCTAAAAGAAATGAAGATAAAAGATGAGTCTGAGATAAACGAAAAAACAAGTTTAAACCTGAATCTATCAAACATTTAAACGCAGCAGATAAAAGAAAAGACAGAAAAGAAAAAACAGCCGACATTAATAATGACGATGATAGGAATAAGGAGACCGCTAACGAGAAGACAGCAGTCTGATTCCAGTTTAACTCCAGTGTAAAATTAAATCCAGTTCAACAATAGATCCAGTTTAAATCTGGTTTGAAACTAAATCCAGCGTAAAACCAGTTTAAAACTAAATCCAGTTTAAATCCAGTCTCCAGACAAATCACCATTTTTCCACCAAACACAAGGTCTTAAATCTGTATTAGAACTAAATCCAGATCAGATCTATGAACTAACGATGGAGTTATTCCAGATTCAGAGGTTCAGATTTACAGCCGTCGTCATGCCGACTGACGGCTGGATGAGGAAGATGACGGACGGAGGAAGATGGGCCTGAAGGAGCTCTGATTTATTTATTTACAGCAGAAAACATGAATGAAGGCTTATAGTCGGCGCTGTCAGAACAGATTTATGTTGGTCTGCAGACCGAAGCATCGAGTCGCTTTAGAGGACGGAGGAGGAAAAACCTTCATCAGGAAAAACTGAACAGAAGAAACTGAAGTTAACTGGAAAAAAGGATAGAAAAGTAAAAAATAAATAAGTTAACGCTCATTTGCATGTTTTAGTGGTTAGCACTGTCGCATTGCAGCAAGAAGATCCCGGTTCAAATCCCGGCCTGGGATCTTTCTGCATGGAGTTTGCATGTTCTCCCTGTGCATGTGTGGGTTTTCTCCGGGCACTCCGGCTTCCTCCCACAGTCCAAAAACATGCTGAGGTTAATTGGTTACTCTAAATTGTCCGTAGGTGTGAATGTGAGTGTGATTGTGTGTCTGTATATGTAGCCCTGTGACAGACTGGTGACCTGTCCAGGGTGTCCTCTGCCTTCACCCGAGTCAGCTGGGATAGACTCCAGCACCCCCCATGACCCTAGTGAGGATAAAGAGGTGGATAGAGGCTGGATGGATGGATGGATGGATGGATGGATGGATGGATGGATGGATGGATGGATGGATGGATGGATGTTGGACTTTATTTGATGAACGAGGACGTCGTCGTCACAGTAAAGATATTAACGACCTCTGATGAATTCTCTGAGTGGAGACGATGAAGATAAAGATGATGAAGATGATGATGATGATGATGATGATGATGATGAAGGACTTCTACTCTGATTAAAAGTCTGAGTTCTGATCAGGAGGTTTGTTTTTCATTAATGAGCGTTCTGGGATCAGACTGATGAAGCTTCATGTTGAGCTAATGCGGCTAACGAGGTTCCATCTTCATCATCATCTTCATCGTCACAGAACCACATTCAGAGTTGATCATCCAGAGAACCCGATCTGCTTTTAATGTGTCCACAGAAGCTTTTACATGTTTTTCTGTTTATTTTAGAAGTCGTGTTTTGCTCATTTTCTGTTGGTTTTGCGTCTGTTTTCTGTTTATTTTGAACATTTTTGTTGTTATTCTGAATCATTATGTGGCGGCTTTGCGTCATTTTGTGTTAATCTTGTGGTGATTTTGATGTTTGAAGCCATTTTGTGGCGGCTTTGTGTCATTTTGTTGTTGTTCAGAATGAGTTTTGGTGGTTCTGAGTCATTTTATGGTGATTTTAAGCCATTTGATGGTTCTTTTGCGTCACTTTGTGGTGGTTCTGAGTCAGGTTATTCAGGTTTTGAGTCGTTTTGTGGTGGTTTTGCATCTCGTCTTGCATTTTTGTATCAATTGTTACTCATTTTTTGTTTCAATCTCAGCTTTTTTTTTTCTCTTTTTGCATCTTATGACAACATTTCAGTTTCTCTCTGGGTATTTCTGAGGTGGTCTTGCATCTTGTCTGCAGTTGTTTTGTCTGTTTGTGTTGATTTTTGAGCTTTTATGGTAAAAAGTCTGAGGCTTCATTTCCAAAAGCTGATGGAGGCTTTAAAGTCTTTAGTTTGTCCAGAATCTGGTTAAAAAAAGCAGAAAAACTCAGAGAACATGACCGTGATCAGGGATTAATGACTGATGTGGGTTTGTCTAGAAATGATGGAACATTCCAGAAATGTTGATTCTTGTCTGAAAATGAGACGGAGGATTTTATCCTAAAGGGTTAAACTGAGAGCTGAAGGTTTGAGTCCATCTGCAGAAACGATTCCATTCTGAGAACTAAAGCCGTTTTTTCCAAACGTGAGCTCTGCTGAAGTTCTGGGAATTAGTCGGAGCCGTTCGGTCGTAGAACAGAAACGAGCTTTAAAAGCTTAATGAGGCGAAACAAACATAAAGTCGTGTTCCCAGACTAATCTGCTGCTAATGAACAGACCGATATGAAGAAATAAAAGTGGATCTCTGCGCTGCTTCTGGGAGCAGATATTAATAAGTTTCTACCTCCATGTTACCGACGGTGACGAACAAGCAGGACGTTCATTTATTCAGCGGAGCATTAATTAATAAATAGCTGATAAAATCTGCAGAACACACAAACCAAAGGAAAGCTCCTGCGGGAGCGTTTCTGCATATTACATGTGAAAACAATCTGTAGCTTCCAGATGAAACAAACTTCATATCAGGAGACGAATCGGCCTCCAGCTCTGCTGCTGTCAGACGGAAAAACCGTGAAATATTCCTGCAATTATGCTCTGCAGCTTCTCTCTTTACAGGAGAAAACGTTTATTAAACCTCCCTGGAGCTGAAAGATCAGCATCTGAAACAGAAACTAGAGAGAAAACAAACATTTATTTGACTCTAAGCAGCTGATTTAAAGCAAAATAACACAAATACAGTGTTTAAAGTAGCACGGAAAAAATGCAACGAGAAGTAATGCGACACAAAAACACGTTCATATTCAAAGACACGATGCAAAGGAATGCAACGTCCAGTAAAACGACAAAGTAACGCGACCTAAAGTACTGCAGTTTTACAGCATGAAGCAGTACAACGGAACGTAAAGAAATGCGACAGGAAATATTGTGACTTAAAGTACTGCAGCGTAATGCGGCGCTGCATGAAGCAATGCGGCGCAAATCATGGCAATTCAAAGTACTGCAGTATAAGTATGGCAACATAAAGTACTGCGACATAAAGTAGTGTGGCGTAAATTAACGCTGCATAAAGTCTTGCAGTGTTGCATAAAGCAATGTAGCCTAATAATAATGCGATGCAAAGTAGTGCAGCAAAATACAGAAACAAAAATAATGTGGCATGAAGTACTGCGATGTGAAATATTGCGATTCAAAGTACTGCACAGTAAAATGTTGCAAAAAACAATGCAATATAAACGACTGCTGTAAGTGTTGCGTTCTAAAGAAATGCGACATAAAACAGTTTGACTTTGAGCTTCATGGTGTAAAATAACAACAAATATAAAACAGAAATCTGCAGTAAATCAGCAGCAAGTTGAAGTACTGCAACAGGAAATACAGCAATAATGCAGCGCTCTGTAGAACCGTCCAGCTTCATGATGTTTGTCAGAAACTGAAGTTCTAAACAACCTCAACAGTCTGTTTGGTGTCTCTTTGTCCGGCTGAGGACAGGTGACGTGTCCAGGTGAGCACAGGTGACGTGTCCAGGTGAGGACAGGTGACGTGTCCGGCTGAGGACAGGTGACGTGTCCGGGTGAGGACAGGTGACGTGTCCGGCTGAGGACAGGTGACGTGTCCGGGTGAGGACAGGTGACGTGTCCGGCTGAGGACAGGTGACGTGTCCGGCTGAGGACAGGTGACGTGTCCAGGTGAGGACAGGTGACGTGTCCGGCTGAGGACAGGTGACGTGTCCGGGTGAGGACAGGTGACGTGTCCGGGTGAGGACAGGTGACGTGTCCGGCTGAGGACAGGTGACGTGTCCGGCTGAGGACAGGTGACGTGTCCGGCTGAGGACAGGTGACGTGTCCGGGTGAGGACAGGTGACGTGTCCGGGTGAGGACAGGTGACGTGTCCGGGTGAGGACAGGTGACGTGTCCGGCTGAGGACAGGTGACGTGTCCGGGTGAGGACAGGTGACGTGTCCGGGTGAGGACAGGTGACGTGTCCGGGTGAGGACAGGTGACGTGTCCGGGTGAGGACAGGTGACGTGTCCAGGTGAGGACAGGTGACGTGTCCAGGTGAGGACAGGTGACGTGTCCAGGTGTCTCTACCTGCTGGACTGTGCTTAAAGCTCTCCTATGAATCAGAATCAGCTCCTCTTCTTCTATTTTCAGACTCTATGAGAGAAATAATGAGTTCCTATTTTAGATCCGTCATCAGCTGAGTTCAGGTCATGTGACGGCAGCAGACTGCAGGTATTTTTACCTCAACAACACTTTAACACGGAAAAACACACAAAGTCCTGAAACACACTCAGAGACAAATAAATACTAAAAAAATTAAATCTGGAATATAGAAAAACTGGAGGGAGCTTCACACTGAAGCTTTGTGTCTCTTTGTGGTTGTTTTGTGTCTCTTTGTGGCCGTTTTGTGTCTCTTTGTGGTTGTTTTGTAGTTGTTTTGTGTCTCATTGTGGTTGTTTTTTGTCTTTGTGGTTGTTTTGTGTCTTTTTGTGGCTGTTTATTGTCTCTTTGTGGTTGTTTTGTGGTTGTTTTATGTCTCTTTGTGGGTGTTTTTTGTCTCTCTGTGATTGTTTTGTGTCTCTTTGTGGTTGTTTTGTGCCTCTTAGTGGTTGTTTTGTGTCTCTTTGTGGTTGTTTTGTATCTTTTTGTGGTTGTTTTGTGTGTCTTTGTGGCTGTTTTGTGTCTCTTAGTGGTTGTTTTGTGTCTTTTTGTGGCAGTTTTTTGTCTCTTTGTGGTTATTTTTTGTCTCTTTGTGGTTGTTTTGTGTCTCTTTGTGTCTCTTTGTGTTAGTTTTCAGTCTTTTTTCCACATCTATCTGTTCTAGTCTCAGTTGTTGATTCATCTTTTTATATTTCTGTCTGTTTGCTGATTTTTCATCCTTCTTTTTTTCTTTTCAGGACTCAGATTTATGCTCCACATTTATCTTCATCACATCCAGCTGTTGGTTCCTGCAGGACACCTGAGAACATCCGGTTATTTTTATTCTCTGCTTCATCATCGTCTCTGTTTCCGTCAATTCTCCGGCAACTCGATCAGATTTCAGCTCCGACAGAAAATAAACCCTGAAGTGTGAGCCGGAGGGTTTTGATCAGCAGCTGGTTGGACTTTTAATTGATTTCTGATTATTTTTTTGATCTGTAGTCAAACATTCAGCAGCGGCTTCAGATTTAAAAACTTCAAAGAGCCTCAGCATGAATCTGACGTTAGAGAGAAACAGAGAGACGTCAGCCTGTTTTCTTTCTGTATATTTTATCCTCTGGATGTTTTCCTGTAAACACTGATGTGATTTTGTCTGGACCGGATCTTCAAACTTCACCTCAGATTTCAGTTTATAAACTAAATGCCTCAGAGTTTGTATTAAAGAACATTTGATCTGGACCATGAAGGACATCAGATCCTGCAGCTGGAAGTTTGTTCCTGGAAGATGAGGAGAGTCTTTCTGTAAATGTAGAACCCCAACCTCCGGCTAGAACCACAACTTCCTGTTTCAGAGTCCAAGGAACTTCCTGTTTCCAGGGGGACAGTCATACAGATTTTATGTCAGGTTGGACAGATTTGGAGGAAATTTGGACAAAAGTTCTGTCCTGTTGGGAAGGTTGTTGTCATGTGACAGATATGGAGTCATGTTGGACCAATCGGGAGTCGCGATGGACCAATCGGGAGTCGCGATGGACCAATCGGGAATCGTGCTGGACCAATCGGGAGTCGCGCTGGACCAATCGGGAGTCGTGCTGGACCAATCGAGAGTCACGTTGGACCAATCGGGAGTCGCGTTGGACCAATCGGGAGTCGTGCTGGACCAATCGGGAGTCGCGTTAGACCAATTGGGAGTCGTGCTGGACCAATCGGGAGTTGCGTTGGACCAATCGGGAGTCGCGCTGGACCAATCGGGAGTCGCGCTGGAACAATCGGGAGTCGCGCTGGACCGATCGGGAGTCGTGCTGGACCAATCGGGAGTTGCGTTGGACCAATCGGGAGTCACGTTGGACCAATCGGGAGTCGTGCTGGACCAATCGGGAGTCGCGTTAGACCAATCGGGAGTCACGTTGGACCAATCGGGAGTCGTGCTGGACCAATCGGGAGTCACGTTGGACCAATCGGGAGTCATGCTGGACCAATCGGGAGTTGCGTTGGACCAATCGGGAGTCACGTTGGACCAATCGGGAGTCGTGCTGGACCAATCGGGAGTCGCGTTGGACCAATCGGGAGTCATGCTGGACCAATCGGGAGTTGCGTTGGACCAATCGGGAGTCACGTTGGACCAATCGGGAGTCGCGCTGGACCAATCGGGAGTCACGTTGGAACAATCGGGAGTCGCGCTGGACCAATCGGGAGTCGTGCTGGACCAATCGGGAGTCGCGTTGGACCAATCGGGAGTCGTGCTGGACCAATCGGGAGTCACGTTGGACCAATCAGGAGTCGTGCTGGACCAATAGGGGGTCGCGTTGGACCAATCGGGAGTCGCGTTGGACCAATCGGGAGTCGCGTTGGACCAATCGGGAGTCGCGTTGGACCAATCGGGAGTCGTGCTGGACCAATCGGGAGTCACGTTGGACCAATCAGGAGTCGTGCTGGACCAATAGGGGGTCGCGTTGGACCAATAGGGAGTCGTGCTGGACCAATCAGGAGTCGCGTTGGACCAATCGGGAGTCGTGCTGGACCAATCGGGAGTCGCGTTGGACCAATCAGGAGTCGTGCTGGACCAATAGGGAGTCGCGTTGGACCAATCGGGACTCTTGTTGGACAAGTTTTAAATTGTATTGAGATGAAAAACAAGAAAGTTGGATTTAATTCTGGATTCAAGACGAGTCGAACCTCCCTGAAGACGACGTTAAGACATCAGCACGGCTAGAATCAGAAGCAGAAATCAGAATCCTGCTGTTTGTGGTAGAAACCGGACGATTCCAGTAATAATTATTCCATCTGTGTCTCCAGCAGCTGGATCGATGTTCCCTCTGAGTCTAAAGACGCGAGCCGAAGACGTCTTCATCCATCAGACCTGCTGAGCTTCTTTCAAACAGCAGAATGTGAGTTCCAGCAGGAATCCGTCCGATGGGGAGGACTCTTTAAATTTTTATCACATAACCGGCTTTATTCAGCCTCACTGAGGAAGATGATGAAGGAGGCTGATGAAGCCCTGAGGCCGGCTGACCAATCACAGCCGCAGAGAAGCAGGAATGTGAATGTTTAGTGAGAACAGAAGCTCAGATAAATAAACCTGCACCTTCTTTGGGATTTATTCTCTTTATAGATGCTTCCCAGTGTGGGAAACCTTCACAATGTGTTATTTTCCTCCTTAAACATCAGATTTCGAAACATTTCTTATTAGTAGAATCAATAAACTGGATCATTTTCCTCAAGTATCATTTTTTGCTCTGATTTGTTTCCTCAGATTCTTTTTATTGATTTGTGCAAATCTCAGATTGTGTTTAAGGCCAAATTTATGTTGAAATATATAAAATAGCTATAGAGTTCACAGTTTTTTAAGCATCTGTTTATCTGCAAATGATAAATTCATGTTTACAATAAATGCAGGACTCGTGAATTTACATTTCCTCTGAAAGAAAAACGGAATCAAAACAGAATATCCTGTTAATGGTGAACAGTTATGGAAAGATTCTGTCGTGTCACGTCGTTTTACGCTACGTCGTTTTAATGTACGTCATTTTATGGTACATATTTTTTCGCTAAGTCGTTTTGCGTAATGCCATTTTCAAATCGCTATTTGTCATAATTTTGTTTTATTTTTTGTCATATTACGATGATGTGAAGCACGGTGGGAGAAGATTTGTTTTCCATCCGACGATGAGTTGAAGCAAACAGCCAAACTTGTGGAGGGCAGACCTCAGTCCAGCTGAGGATCCAGATGTTCTGAGGATGGCGTTGGTCTACAAATGTTTCCACAATCCAGCCACAGAACAAGCGGCGTTCATGCAGCAGCAGGAATAAAAGATGAGGACGGTGTGTTTGTGTGCAGCTCTCAGAGGACCACAGAGCTGGATGTGTTCAGGAGAACATGGCAGGCCGATGTGTTGCTGGATTCATCAATCCTCACTGCAGAAATGGATTTTAATCTGCAGAGGCTCCACAGAACTGTGACCTCTGAGCTGCTGTGATTAATGGCAGAAATTAAAGCTTCTGAAACTGCAACCAGATTCTCTAATGAGAGCGACTCTCAGCTTCAGCTCGCTTTGCTCCATTGGCGTATTTCTGACGGTTTGATACGACATGAATTCCACATTATTCAGGCAGAGACGGATGGAGTTCAGGACTCGGTTATGTGGTTACATGAGTTTTCAGTGGCTGAATAGAAAAATAATGAGAAACGTTTGTAATATAAATGTGCTCTGGTGTGTTTGAAACACAAAGAAGAAAAACACAACAGAAACCTGCACATCATGACTCTAAATATGCAACAAATGAGTCACAGCACACCGTCCCCATTGAGAAGCACGGTGGTGGCAGCATCATGATGTGAAGCATGGTGGAGGCAGCATCATGATGAAGCATGGTGGAGGCAGCATCATGATGAAGCATGGTGGAGGCAGCATCATGACGTGAAACACGGTGCAGGCAGCATCATGACGTGAAGCACGGTGGTGGCAGCATCATGATGTGAAGCACGGTGCAGGCAGCATCATGATGTGAAGCACGGTGCAGGCAGCATCATGATGTGAAGCACGGTGGAGGCAGCATCATGATGTGAAGCACGGTGGTGGCAGCATCATGACGTGAAGCACGGTGGAGGCAGCATCATGATGTGTTTACTCTTTTCTACTTTTTTCCAAACTCCCGGTTTCTTGTTTCTTCCAGAATGAATCATTTTTTCTCGTTAAATGTTTTTTCTTCTCCCTCAGTGATGAAACTGGAGGAAATAATTACCTGCTGCAGCTCTAATGATCTGAATCATCAGAGTCTCTGACCTGCGGCGATCGGCTGCTCTCTTTTATTAACACCACATTAAACTCAGCAGCTGGGATTTACCTGATGGTCCCTGCAGGCCACCAACGGAGCAGAGCATGATGGGAAACCGAGGCTGAGGGGTGGAGGCAGATTACTGAGCAGAACGATCGCCTCTCTGGGACCAGAAACTGTGAAATAAATGTAGGGTTTATGTTTTGCTAGTCTGAAATGACTTGAAATTCCTCCAAACTCACTCAGAAACTGGTCGAATGGGACTAAAGCTCATCTAAAATGACTACAAACTGATCTGAAAGTGAGTTTTTCCAAAGTGAATAATTCACACAATGTACAAAAGGCAATAAATTTCGCTGTTAAAAATCCAAAAATGTCCATTTATTTGACTAGAATTGTCCTAATAGTCCAACATGATTCAACAACTTGAGCAAAACTCTTGAGAAAAAGTCAAAAAATTTGCCCAAAATTACCAAACATTTTCTTAAAAAATTCTTGTCCCTTCCTGCTGTCCTGTCTATGGTCTGTCTCTTACTTTCTGTCTCTTCCTGTCCTTTCCTATAACTTCCTGTCCCTTCCTGCTGTCCTCTCTGTATTCTATCTCTTACTTCCTGTCCCTTCCTGCTGTCCTCTCTGTATTCTATCTCTTACTTCCTGTCCCTTCCTGCTGTCCTCTCTGTATTCTATCTCGTACTTCCTGTCCCTTCCTGCTGTCCTTTCTGTATTCTATCTCTTACTTCCTGTCCCTTCCTGCTGTCCTCTCTGTATTCTATCTCGTACTTCCTGTCCCTTCCTGCTGTCCTCTCTGTATTCTATCTCTTACTTCCTGTCCCTTCCTGCTGTCCTCTCTGTATTCTATCTCTTACTTCCTGTCCCTTCCTGCTGTCCTCTCTGTATTCTATCTCGTACTTCCTGTCCCTTCCTGCTGTCCTCTCTGTATTCTATCTCGTACTTCCTGTCCCTTCCTGCTGTCCTCTCTGTATTCTATCTCGTACTTCCTGTCCCTTCCTGCTGTCCTCTCTGTATTCTATCTCGTACTTCCTGTCCCTTCCTGCTGTCCTCTCTGTATTCTATCTCTTACTTCCTGTCCCTTCCTGCTGTCCTGTCTATGGTCTGTCTCTTACTTTCTGTCTCTTCCTGTCCTTTCCTATAACTTCCTGTCCCTTCCTGCTGTCCTCTCTGTATTCTATCTCGTACTTCCTGTCCCTTTCTGCTGTCCTTTCTGTATTCTATCTCTTACTTCCTGTCCCTTCCTGCTGTCCTCTCTGTATTCTATCTCGTACTTCCTGTCCCTTCCTGCTGTCCTGTCTATGGTCTGTCTCTTACTTTCTGTCTCTTCCTGTCCTTTCCTATAACTTCCTGTCCCTTCCTGCTGTCCTCTCTGTATTCTATCTCGTACTTCCTGTCCCTTCCTGCTGTCCTGTCTATGGTCTGTCTCTTACTTTCTGTCTCTTCCTGTCCTTTCCTATAACTTCCTGTCCCTTCCTGCTGTCCTCTCTGTATTCTATCTCGTACTTCCTGTCCCTTCCTGCTGTCATTTCTGTATTCTATCTCTTACTTCCTGTCCCTTCCTGCTGTCCTCTCTGTATTCTATCTCGTACTTCCTGTCCCTTCCTGCTGTCCTCTCTGTATTCTATCTCTTACTTCCTGTCCCTTCCTGCTGTCCTCTCTGTATTCTATCTCTTACTTCCTGTCCCTTCCTGCTGTCCTCTCTGTATTCTATCTCGTACTTCCTGTCCCTTCCTGCTGTCCTCTCTGTATTCTATCTCGTACTTCCTGTCCCTTCCTGCTGTCCTCTCTGTATTCTATCTCGTACTTCCTGTCCCTTCCTGCTGTCCTCTCTGTATTCTATCTCGTACTTCCTGTCCCTTCCTGCTGTCCTCTCTGTATTCTATCTCTTACTTCCTGTCCCTTCCTGCTGTCCTGTCTATGGTCTGTCTCTTACTTTCTGTCTCTTCCTGTCCTTTCCTATAACTTCCTGTCCCTTCCTGCTGTCCTCTCTGTATTCTATCTCGTACTTCCTGTCCCTTCCTGCTGTCCTGTCTATGGTCTGTCTCTTACTTTCTGTCTCTTCCTGTCCTTTCCTATAACTTCCTGTCCCTTCCTGCTGTCCTCTCTGTATTCTATCTCGTACTTCCTGTCCCTTCCTGCTGTCCTGTCTATGGTCTGTCTCTTACTTTCTGTCTCTTCCTGTCCTTTCCTATAACTTCCTGTCCCTTCCTGCTGTCCTCTCTGTATTCTATCTCTTACTTCCTGTCCCTTCCTGCTGTCCTCTCTGTATTCTATCTCTTACTTCCTGTCCCTTCCTGCTGTCCTCTCTGTATTCTATCTCTTACTTCCTGTCCCTTCCTGCTGTCCTCTCTGTATTCTATCTCGTACTTCCTGTCCCTTCCTGCTGTCCTCTCTGTATTCTATCTCTTACTTCCTGTCCCTTCCTGCTGTCCTCTCTGTATTCTATCTCTTACTTCCTGTCCCTTCCTGCTGTCCTCTCTGTAGTCTATCTCTTACTTCCTGTCCCTTCCTGCTGTCCTTTCTGTATTCTATCTCTTACTTCCTGTCCCTTCCTGCTGTCCTCTCTGTATTCTATCTCGTACTTCCTGTCCCTTCCTGCTGTCCTCTCTGTATTCTATCTCTTACTTCCTGTCCCTTCCTGCTGTCCTCTCTGTATTCTATCTCTTACTTCCTGTCCCTTCCTGCTGTCCTCTCTGTAGTCTATCTCTTACTTCCTGTCCCTTCCTGCTGTCCTCTCTGTATTCTATCTCTTACTTCCTGTCCCTTCCTGCTGTCCTCTCTGTATTCTATCTCGTACTTCCTGTCCCTTCCTGCTGTCCTCTCTGTATTCTATCTCTTACTTCCTGTCCCTTCCTGCTGTCCTCTCTGTATTCTATCTCTTACTTCCTGTCCCTTCCTGCTGTCCTTTCTGTATTCTATCTCGTACTTCCTGTCCCTTCCTGCTGTCCTGTCTCTGGTCCGTCTCTTTCTTCTTGCTGCTGTTGAGCTTCACCTCCACCAAGGACACGTCATCCTGTCCCTCTGGAGGTTTGACGTCTGTCAGCAGCTGATTCAGGACTTTGTCTCTGGACTTTATTTCCTGCTGGACTCGGTAAACTCAGACCGGAGCTTTAATTGGACTTCAGTGACCGATTCCTCAGAGACGGTAAAAATAGAAGCAGCTTTTTGTGTCTGATGCTGATTAATCACATTATTCAGGAGATCTTTGTTTATGGATTCGTGTTCCTCCTGAAGACGAACCGTGAGAACGGATTCCTGCCGCCTCCAGAGAACTTATTAAAGAACCTAAACAGATTAAAACAGCAGAAACCAAGTCCAGACGTTTAATCAGAGAGGAGAGACGGAGATAATCTGAGGCAGCAGCAGGACTCTGGTTCTCTAAATTAGACACAAGACAGGAAACATGTTGGACGAGACGCAGACGATGTCTCCAGAATGACTAGAACTCGTCCAAACGCGTCCAACAGGACTCAGAATGTGGCTAAAATTGGTCCAAAATATTTAACAATGGTCGAGTCGGTCATGAAAGAGTAGAAATTCTGACTAAATTATAAAACTGAATCCAGATTTCATTCTTTATTCATGAAGAACTTAAATTTATGTGACTGAAATTGTCCTAAATGTCCTAACTAAGTTTCTGTAAGATTACTAAAAAATTGTTTCAAACCAAAAACTCCAAAATAGGTAAAATATTGTTCGAAAATACAAAAAATGTAAAAAACTGACTCAACATGTAAGTAAAATGGCAAACAATGGTCCAAAAATGACTAAATCTTACCGAAACACTAACAACTTGTCAAAAAATGACTATTTCCCCAAAATGACTAAAACCTTGTATAAAAATGTTCCAAAAAAGTCCAAAGCCCCAAATCTGTCCAAAATCTGTTTTAAAAAGTCTAAAAGTGACTCAAGACAAATGTCCTACCTCCATTTTTTTTACATTTTTGGACTCAAAATATTTTGTAAAGAGGCCAAAACAGTTGCCCCAAAAAATGACTATTTTTTTAAACACAAAAAAATGGACAAAAAATGACCCAAGTTTCTCCAAAAGGATTTTTTTTAAAAATGCCCAAAAAAGTCCTAAAAAAGTATTTTTCTGAAAAGGACGAAAACTTAGTTCAAACATGATGCAAAATTCACCGCAAAAGCCTCAAAATTGGTCCAATATTACTAAAATTGTCAAAAATGTCCCATAAAAGTTAAGAAAACAAAATAACAAAAAATTTTTATCTTAAAACGACCCAAGATTCTTCATAAAAACCTCTTCTTTTTGTGATAATGACTCAAAACTTGAGCCAAATGACTAAAAACTGATTGAGGTTGTTTTCACTCTAAAGGATGTTTGGGTGAAAACAACCTGCAGCTTTTCTCAGAGCCTTAGCATGAACGGAGGCCTCTGATTGGCTCGTTCTGCACGGCAACAGGAGCCGGGGCTGATGGGTAACGAGGTGTCGATCCGACAGCAAACAGAGAATCTTCCACCTGCAGAGAAAGTGAAAGCGACACAAACAGCATAAATATTAAATCTGAGGAGTTCTTCTGTCTGTTCCTGCCGATGCCCCAGGGGCTGATGGGAAAGAGGCGCCGCTCCACACCTTCCAAACATCGAAGCTCGGCCTTCTGGGAAACGGCTGCAGCGACTTCAAACTGATCTGGAAGCAGCAGCAGAACAAACATCCAGGAACGGAACCTGAAAGTCTGCTGGAGTTCTGCAGAGAAACAGGAAGAACTCTGCCTTAATAAACCATGAAGGAGGTGAAACTCAAACCAAACCAGCAGATTACACACAGTTTTTATCCAGTTTTCCTCTTTTGTGCACAAAAACAATCAAGAATTTACATTTGTGGCAAAAACTGGTCATCATGACCCAATATTTGTCCAAAGCAACACCAATCTGTTATAAAAACTTGAAATTCGTCCAAAATGAGCTCAAACTTGTCTTTAAAAGCTGCTTAGCTTGGCTTAAAATGTGTTCAACATGCAGATAACATGTCCATCAAGATGCAGAAGCTGTCCACTAAATGACAAAACTTACAGCACGTCCTGAAATGTTTGTTCAAAATGAGTCCAAAATGACTGGAAATTTACACACAATGACAACAAGATGGTCCAAAGTTACACAAAGACTGATAAAATTGTTTCAAAATTGACAAAAAAAATTGGTCCTAAATAGCAAAAATGTTGCTCAAAATTTAAAAAAAAATTACAAAATTGACTCCAAATGCAACAAACATTGGTCTGAAAATGACAAAATATTTCTCCAAAATAACAGACAAATGTCCATTCTTCTTTTTTGGGGCATTTTTTAACTCTAGAAGTTTTATAAAGTGACCAAAAAATTAACTAAAAAATAACTAAGTTTCTTCAAAAGTAATTAATTCAATAATTTAGTCAAAATGTCCCCAAAAAAACTCCCAAATAACTCAAATTTGTCCAAAAAAGGCAAAATTCTTGTCTTTTCTGCCAAAAAATTACTCAAGCTTTTGTCAAAACATGAAAAAATGCCAAAAATGGTATTTTTTCATCAAAACACTAAAAATTTTCCCAAAAATGGCTCAAAATTTTATCAAAACACTCAAAATTTGCCCCAAAATGTTTCAAAATTTTGTGAAAAACATGAAAAAAAATTGCCAAAACTCACTCAAAATTCTGTCAAAACACTAAAACTACTATCTACAGTAATTTGAAGCCAAACCAAAATGACTTAATGGCTCCTAACCAGCCCTACAAAGACTCAGAATTTGTCTTCCTAAAATCACCTTCAGCTCGTCCAACATTACCCATGTGTCCATCACAGCTACTAAATGACTGACACTTGTACATTTTTTAATATTTTTGTGCTGTTTTGATCAATTTTGTGTAGTTTTAAACATATTCCGAGTCATTCTGTTTGATTTTAGTGATTGTGGACGACTGAACGTCAAACTGAAACGATCTTTGACTGTCTTCATGATGATCAGAGTGAAATCCATAGAACTATTTATGTTCTTGTTGTTCTACACGGTTCTTGTTTCTTTAAATCTGGAACTCAAACAGCAAAACGATCCTGTAGGGATCTTCCTAAAGATTCTGCTGTAAAACATCCGACAAACAGCATGAACCTTTGTTTCTTCCTTTTGTGTTTGAGAACTAATGAAGATCCACATGTAGAAAGTGTTCATATTTACAGGGTTTATTAAAGTAACGAGCATCAGGGGAACCTGCAGGGGATTTCATTGGTCTAATTGAGATCTTTGCTCCTCAGAAACATCCGATCAGCTGATATTAGTGGAGATGAAACAGATAATGAAGCCTCAGGAGAACAAGCCGCTTCATTCCGTCAAACAGGAAACAAGAAATTTAGTCCATTTTATGAGAAACTCAGAATCATTAGGAGAAGCTGCAGTTTGTCGGTTTGTCTGGAGGAAACCAAAGAATCCAGAAGGTTCTAAACATCTGTAATGGAACTAAATGAAAGTAAGAAGAAGAAGCTTCATAGTCGATACCATCTTCATCTGATGAAACACATCTGTAAAGTTCTTAACAGGAAGTTGCAGCAGCAGAAACAGGAAGTTGGATATAAACTTGCTGCAGTCGTCTGTGAGTTTAACTTCGAGCTCAGTCTGAACCTTTTTCATTCTACACTGGCAGGTTTTTATCATGTTGTGTGTTTGTTGTGTGTCTGCGTGTCTAAAGACTCCTTGTGTTAAATATTGTCAACAGAAACAACCAGAGTGAAGAAACGGATGAAGATTTCACAGAAGATGTTCAAATATCAAGACAAAGTCCTCGTCCAACATGGTCTGTGTCTCTTTGTTGTCTCTTTGTGGTCGTTTTGCGTCTCTCTGTGGTTGGTTTGTGTCTCTTTGTGGTCGTTTTGTGTCTCTTTGTGGTCGTTTTGTGTCTCTGTGTGGTCGTTTTGTTTCTCTGTGGTCGTTTTGTGTCTCTGTGTGGTCGTTTTGTGTCTCTGTGTGGTCGTTTTGTGTCTCTGTGGTCGTTTTGTGTCTCTTTGTGGTCGTTTTGTGTCTCTGTGTGGTCGTTTTGTGTCTCTTTGTGGTCGTTTTGTGTTTCTTTGTGGTCGTTTTGTGTGTCTGTGTGGTTGTTTTGTGTCTCTGTGTGGTCGTTTTGTGTGTCTGTGTGGTCGTTTTGTGTCTCTTTGTGGTTGTTTTGTGTCTCTGTGTGGTTGTTTTGTGTCTCTGTGGTCGTTTTGCGTCTCTCTGTGGTTGTTTTGTGTGTCTTTGTGGTTGTTTTGTGTCTCTTTGTGGTCGTTTTGTGTCTCTTTGTGGTCGTTTTGTGTCTCTGTGTGGTCGTTTTGTGTCTCTGTGGTCGTTTTGTGTCTCTTTGTGGTCGTTTTGTGTCTCTGTGTGGTCGTTTTGTGTCTCTTTGTGGTCGTTTTGTGTTTCTTTGTGGTCGTTTTGTGTGTCTGTGTGGTTGTTTTGTGTCTCTGTGTGGTCGTTTTGTGTGTCTGTGTGGTCGTTTTGTGTCTCTTTGTGGTCGTTTTGTGTCTCTGTGTGGTTGTTTTGTGTCTCTGTGGTCGTTTTGTGTGTCTTTGTGGTCGTTTTGTGTCTCTCTGTGGTCGTTTTGTGTCTCTTTGTGGTCGTTTTGTGTTTCTTTGTGGCTGTTTTGTGTCTCTTTGTGGTCATTTTGTGTCTCTCTGTGGTCGTTTTGTGTCTCTTTGTGGCTGTTTTGTGTCTCTTTGTGGTCATTTTGTGTCTGTGGTCGTTTTGTGTCTCTGCGTGGTCGTTTTGTGTCTCTTTGTGGTCGTTTTGTGTCTCTGTGTGGTCGTTTTGTGTCTCTTTGTGGTCGTTTTGTGTCTCTGTGTGGTCGTTTTGTGTCTCTTTGTGGTCGTTTTGTGTCTCTGTGTGGTCGTTTTGTGTCTCTGTGTGGTCATTTTGTGTCTCCGTGTGGTTGCTTTGTGTGTCTTTGTTGTTGTTTTGTGTCTCTGTGTGGTCGTTTTGTGTCTCTTTGTGGTCGTTTTGTGTCTCTGTGTGGTCGTTTTGTGTCTCTGTGTGGTCATTTTGTGTCTCCGTGTGGTTGCTTTGTGTCTCTTTGTTGTTGTTTTGTGTCTCTGTGTGGTCGTTTTGTGTCTCTTTGTGGTCGTTTTGTGTCTCTGTGTGGTCGTTTTGTGTCTCTGTGTGGTCATTTTGTGTCTCCGTGTGGTTGCTTTGTGTGTCTTTGTTGTTGTTTTGTCTCTTTATTGCTTTTAGTCTCTTTGTGGTTGTTTTGTGTCTATTTGTTGTTTTGTGTCTCTTTGTGGCCATTTTATAGCCTTCCATTTATTATATTTGCTGTATTTATTATTTACTTTATTTATAATATTTGCTGTATTTATTATTTACTTTATTTATAATATTTGCTGTATTTATAATATTTATTATTATATATATTCAGAATATTTCCAGTTTCATTATCAGTCGGAGCTGCAGCCAGGAGGTCTCACTCTGATCCTAAATCACTGAACTAAAGGAACTCAGAGGAGTTTGGATCGATGCCCACGTGTGTGTGTTTCCGTGTGTGTGTTATATAGTGGGTATTAGTGTGTGTTAGTGTGTGTTATTTAGAGTGTGTGTGTTATTTAGAGAGTGTGTGTGTTTGTGCTAAGGCGTCAGTCAATAGTTGATGGATGGATCCCTGCAGAGCTGCAAACATTCGGCTCGGTTTATTAGACGACGTCCAGAAAAACTCTCCACCGTCCTCCATCAGTCACAGGAAGAGGAACTAAAGGGTGCTCCACATTTAGAATAAACACAATAAATATAAGAAATATAGTAAGAATAATAAATATAATGACTTTATAACAAATAGAAGAAAGTCTGCTGATGATGGAAACCACCCAGATGATGGATGGAATCAGTAGAAGACAGGATTTAATCTGATTTAACCGATTTCTAGGTCACTGTGGACTCATTTTAACCCAAAATCAGTCCTAAGTTTGAAATAAAGAGTCAAAGTACAGATAGATGGAAAATTCTGAGTTAAAAAGCCATAATTATCAAACAGTAGGTCAAAATTATAAGAAAAAACAGTCAAGATTAAGGGAAAAAGTCAAAAACCGAGAGATAAAATAAGAAATAAAGAGTCTACGTGGAGATAAACGATTTAAATTCTGAGATTAATCAGTTAAACTGGTGAAATGTTGCCAAAAATATGAAGAAAATGTCCAGATTCATGTTTTTCTTTATTCTCATGGTAAATGAGGAGGGTGGATGTATTTGTGTAGAACGTGCTTTTATCTCCACCTGCTTCTTCTTTTTCTGTCTACTTTCATTAAATTGATCCTTTCATGTCAGATTTGTGCCGTTTAAATAAAGTTTTAATCCAGGTGTGTCTCCAGGTGAATCTGCAGCAGCCTGGTAACCGTGGCAACAGCAGCATCCTCCACCAGGAAGTGAAGCCCCAGTAAAAGTGAGAATTTTCTGGCAAACGGCGGCTCCAGATCCATTAGACTGATGAGGATCCATCATCACTTCGACCCGGAGGACAGAAATCTGGAGGTTCTGGTGTTTGAATTTATCTGCTGCTGGATCAGAACCAAAAGCTGCAGACAGGCAGCAAAGAAACACTGATTTAAGGATGGTTTCAGAGGAAAACTTTAGTGAGAAATCAATCACATCCACTGGCTAAGATCCAGAACCAAATAAACGCTAGCTAGGCTAACCAGTGGACATGTTTTAATTTCACATTAAAATCTGAATTTATCTTAAAAACTAAAAGCTGTTAAACGGTTGCAGCAGCGATAGCATTAAATACTGGAGGTTTTGTTTTCCGCAGCAATCTGAAAATATTATCACCTGAATCAATCTGAGCTAGCTGACAAACATCTAGACAACTCTACAAAAGAAGCTAATGTTAGCTTCTGTCATACAGCTGCCTAAACTATACTTAGCTAATTTTATATAGCTGTGTAGCATTAAATTAGCTTCTTTATTGTAATTCCCTAACATATAGTTAGCTTCTTTCATAAAGTTGCCAAAGACATAGTTAGCTTCTTTCATATAGCTGTGTAAGACATAGTTAGCTTAGTTCATGTAGCAACCTAACATATAATTAGCTTCTTTATAGTAGCTCCCTTAACAAAGCTATAGTTAGCTTCTTTATTGTGGCTCTAAACATATTGTTAGGATCCTTATTGTAGCTCACTAACATAGCAATAGTTAGCTCCTTTGTTGTAGCTCCCAACATACAGTTTGTTCTTTACTGTAGCACCCTAATATATAGTTAGCTTCTTTATCGTGTCTCCCTAACAAAGCTATGGTTAGGTTCTTTCGTGTAGCCGCATAGCATATAGTTAGCATCGTTCATATAGCTGCTCAACATTAAATTAGCTTTTTTAATTTTTTTAATGTCTTTATTTTAGCTCCCTGGTATATAGTTAGCTTCTTTACTGTAGCTCTCTAACAAAGCTAAAGTTACCTTCTTTCACCTAGCCACATAACATATAGATAGCTTCTTTCATATAGCATGACATTAAATTAATTTCTTTATTGTAGCGCCCCAACATATAGTTAGCTTCTTTATTGTAGCTTTCAAAACTATAGTTAGCTCACTAACATAGCTCTGGTTAGCATCTTTCATATAGCCGCCTTCATATAGTTAGCATTGTTGATATAGCCCCTTCATATAGTTAGCATCGTTAATGTTAGCTTCGTTCATTTAGCTGCCCAACATACAGTTAGCTTCTTTTGCTAAGGTAGCTACAAGTTAAGGTGGATGTTAGCTTCTAACTTGAATGAAGCTAACATGCACATTAGCTAGCACTGAAAGACGCTAGCGTTAGTTTCATTCATATCGCTATCTGAGGTGGACGTTAGCTTCTGTGTTAGCTTATATCAGCGATGTTGGACTTCTGATTTTAAAAGAAAAGCTGATAAACATTATCACTAAATGCTCCAAAGTCTTTTTTACTGTGAAAAATCAGATTTATGAGTTAAAAATAGAACTTGAACCTGGAGTCTTAAAAAGGTACGTATATTTCTGGCAGACGTCCCTGGGGATCTTGTGAATAAATCAGATTAAACTGAACCTGAAGCAGCAGATCTAACCTCAAACAATAAAAACAGACCAAGATTGTTGCTGTTTTTATTCAGATTATAGCTTCAGACTGGAAATATTTCCTCCAGTCAGTCTGGAAATAAAGATTGTTTCATGAAAACAGAGACTTTCAAACACCACACGGTTTTTTTTATTTGAAGTTTACTTTGTGAAAACGCCTTAAACCTGCAGAGTATTTTTATTTCTGACAGTTTTCTTCATTCTGCTGCTCCACTGACCCACATTTCACTGCAGATATTTACATAAAACCACCAAATATTAGGTCAGTCTGAGTTTATTCACACGGATCTCAGGAAATAAAACCTCAGAGTTTGTTCAGAGTTTATTCATTTCATGTTTGAGACCTGAAACTTAAATATCTGGGTATTTAGACAAGGAATTTTTTTTTAGATTTTCACCCTCTGAAATAACACAAAGCCATTTTATTGGTTCAGTATATTCATAAATAAAACAGACAGAATAGTCTTAGTCATGGTTGAATGGATCCAACAGAGGACTAAAGTTTAATTAATGGATCTTGAAAATGGATAAAATGCAAAATATTCAACCTTTGGTGGTGCTGTGTGTTTAAAATTACTCCCAATCGCCCAAAATGTCTCAGAATTGTCTTAAATGAGTTGAAATACGTCTGAAATGACTTCAAATTCTGAAAAAAAAAATCACTCCAAATATCCAAAATTCATTCAAAATGATTGAAAATTGTTCCAAATTACATCAAATTTGCCTAAAATAACAGAAATTGTGTCCAAAATCAGATAAAAATTGACCAAATGGCTTGAAAATGGACAAAAATGACAATAATAACCAAATATGTCATTTTGAACAATTTTTAGTCATTTTGGATGAATTTTGGATATTTTTGAGTATTTTTTTCCCCAGAATTTTAAGTCATTTCAGACGTATTTCAACTCATTTAAGAAACTTCTGAGACGTTTTGTGCGATCATGAGTCATTTTGAACACACACCACCACCACCACTTTTCCCTCATTTTCTAGTTCAAATATTTCTTCATTATTGTCACTTTAGTCCATTTTCAAACAATTTGGTCAATTTCTATCTTATTTTGGACAAATTTTCCATCATTTTTATAAAGATTATGTAATTGTGAACACTTTTGGCTCATTTTGGATGATTTTTAAGATCTTTCTTTTAGTCTTTTTCGGAGTTTTAAGTCATTTTAGAGTGAGTAATGGCACGATGAAGTTCTGATGTTTTGGTCCCTATTTTTATTTATTTTTTGCAGTGCATCCTTTGACTTTAACGTATTGAATAAATTGTGGACTCCAGACATTTCATTTCTCTTAGACTAAACGTTGTTTAGAGGAGAAACGTTCAGCTTCACGCCTTTGAACTGGATTAAATTTAATATTAAACATTAAATGAGGACTTAAATCAGAGCACTGTAAATATGTGTAGAGCAGCTGGAGAGTTACTGAACAAACAAACAAACAAACAGCAGGTGGAGGCTCAGATGGCCGTTGTTGGAGGATTATGACGTAACTCCGTCTGTTTCTGGATTTGTTTTTATTTATGGACAAGAAGCTTAAAAACTAAAATCCTCCAAAAGAAATCAGAGTCGCCTTTAGTCCAACTCTGAACTTCAAAAGTAAGAAAATATAAGATTTAACATGATAAAAATCTGTTTTATTACTTCATTATTATTTTTGTCACATTTTTTGCCATCTTTTGTTATTTTGTTTCTCGTTATTGTCATTTGTGTCATTTTTTAACCTGTTTTCGTCCATTTTTTGTCACTTTGTGTCTTTTTTTGTCAGATTTTGTCTCATTTTTTGTTGTTTTGTGTCTTCTTTTTGTAATACTTTGTCATATTTTTGGTGTTTTCGTGCTTGTCTCGTGTTTTGTCGTTTTTTTTCTTGCTTTTGTCATTTTTTGTCTCGTTTTTGTCCATTTTTTCACCTTTTTGTTTAAGTTATTTCCAGTTTTTGCTGCAACTGCAGACAGAATCAGGTTCAGTAAATCTGCTGCTGTGTTTCCTTCTCCGTGCTCAGAAACATCTCAAACATCTGGATCATCTGAAACCTGCTGCGCGCCCCCAGCACGTCGGGAGCGCGCAGCCCTGCCTGGAGTCATTAAACACAATCAGGAGGCGCGTCCCGGAGCCTCCATGTGACCGGCGGGGATCCTCCGGTGACACGCCCCCAACCGGAGAGAGAGAGAGAGGGGGAGAGAGAGGAGCTTCCGTCTCTCAGCACCGGAGACCAGAACCGCGTCTCCTGCTGCCGAGTCCCGTCTGTCCGGTTCGGCTCCGCTCGGCTCGGCTCGGCTCAGAGCGGATTCACCGTCCTGCTGTTGCGGTTCCTCTCCGCGTCTCTCCTCTGCGCTGCGGCTGCTCGGTGCGGGCACCGAGAGGAGGATGCCTGCGGCGGACCGGACGGAGCTCCGAGTCCCGGTGCGGAGCGGCGGATCGCGCTGACTTGTTGCTGAGAGAAACCGGAGAAAAAGCGGCGGAGAAGCTGGATTTACCGGGATTACCGGACAGGAGCGGAGCTGACGGAGAGTTTCTGTTTGTTTTCCTGTTTCCAAACTGACCGGGAGGACCACCGGGAGGGTTTCTGCGGCGGCTCTCTGCGGCTTTTACGCGTCACTTTTGTGCGTAAAATCCGCTTCTTGGATTTCGCGGCTCTTCTTCCATCTGTTGCCGGTGGAGGCTCTCCCTCCCTGGATGTCCTCCAGCGGCTCCGCGGCTCCGTGATCCCCCGGTACCGAGCCTCAGCATGGCGGCGGGAGTGGCGGCGTGGCTGCCGTTCGCCCGGGCTGCGGCCATCGGCTGGATGCCGGTCGCCACGGCGCCGATGCCGGTTCCCCCGCAGGAGAAGCGGCGCGGGAAGGACGGACTGATCGTGCTGAACGTGAGCGGCACAAAGTTCCAGACGTGGCGGGACACGCTGGAGCGCTACCCGGACACCCTGCTGGGCAGCACCGAGCGGGACTTCTTCTTCCACGAGGACAGCAACGAGTACTTCTTCGACCGCGACCCGGACATCTTCCGCCACATCCTCAACTTCTACCGCACCGGGAAGCTGCACTACCCGCGCCAGGAGTGCATCTCCGCCTACGACGAGGAGCTGTCGTTCTTCGGCATCATCCCGGAGATCATCGGGGACTGCTGTTACGAGGAGTACAAGGACCGGCGGCGGGAGAACCAGGAGCGGATCCAGGACGACGAGGAGGCCGACCCCGGAAACGAGCTGGTGTCCGCGGACCTCAGCTTCCGGGAGTCCATGTGGCGCGCCTTCGAGAACCCGCACACCTCCACCATGGCGCTGGTCTTCTACTACGTCACCGGCTTCTTCATCGCCGTGTCCGTGCTCGCCAACGTGGCGGAGACGGTGCCGTGCGGTTCCGTGCCGAACCGGGCTAAGGAGATGTCGTGCGGGGAGCGTTACGCGCTGGCCTTCTTCTGCCTGGACACGGCGTGCGTCATGATCTTCACAGTGGAGTACCTACTGCGCCTGCTCGCCGCGCCGAGCCGCTACCGGTTCGTGAAGAGCGTGATGAGCATCATCGACGTGGTGGCCATCATGCCCTACTACATCGGCCTCGTCATGACCGACAACGAGGACGTCAGCGGCGCCTTCGTCACACTGCGCGTCTTCCGCGTCTTCCGGATTTTCAAGTTCTCGCGACACTCTGCGGGACTTCGCATCCTGGGCTACACGCTGAAGAGCTGCGCCTCAGAGCTGGGCTTCCTGCTCTTCTCCCTCACCATGGCCATCATCATCTTTGCCACCGTCATGTTCTACGCCGAGAAGGGATCCAGCGCCAGCAAGTTCACAAGCATCCCAGCAGCCTTCTGGTACACCATCGTCACCATGACGACGCTAGGGTGAGTGGGGTCCAAAAAGGGGCGGGGCATGTGGTCCAAAAATGGGGGGAGCTTGGTGTTTGTTTTGCTTTGGAAAGTTGGTGATGAAAGTTTAGTTTTCAGAACGCTGAAGGTTGTTTTGATGTCAGAAATTGACTCATGTTTGGTTTTGGACAGGCTTTAAATTCATGAATCTGTTTGTAAACGGCAGTCGGAGGTTGTGTTCTAAAAGTGGGCGGTGCTTAGAAAGTTAGTAAATAAAAGTTTTGGTTCAAAAGTTTTTCCAGATTTTATCTATTTTTTGTTTAGCAACAAGCTTCTGGATTGTTTCTATGGATGCAAACTTTGAAAAAACTGACTTGAAGAAAAATAGTCCCTAAAATTCGAGTTATAGTTTCACATTTCCAAGAATTACACCAAGTTTGTGACTTTTCACATCATAGAAAGTTGTTTTAAAGTCAGAAACTGACTCGTGCTTTTTGCCGAAGATGCTGCTGGATGTTTAACGTTGTTGTTCATATTTTAGATGCAGAAATCTGTTTTAAACTATTTATTGGTGCAACAGCCCACCTGTGTGAAGTGGTGAAGCTTTGGCTCCAAAAATGGGCGGAGCTTCGAGTTTGTTCCACTTAATCAGAGTTTAAAGGAAGTTGGTGATTGGAAGTTTTGGTTCTCATAAAAAAAAGTTTTATTGGATTTTCGTGCTTTATTTGTGTCCCAAAGTCTGAAAACTTGGGTTAGAAACTCAATTTTAGTTTCACTTTTCCAAAATTTAAACCAAGTTTTGTCAGTTTTCTGAGTGCTGAAGGTTGTTTTATAGTCAGAAATGGACTCATGATTGTTGTCAAAGATGCTGTTGGATGTTTAAAGTTGTTGCTGCTGTTCAGATTTTCGATCCATAAATCTGTTTAGAACCTGAGGATTGTTGTAGCGCCGCTGTGGCCTACAGAGACCTGGACAAAGGAAAATATTGGTCCCAATACAAAGTCAAACTGGATTTTGTCCAATTTTAATTTTTGATGATGTTTGTTTCTGGCTTTTCTTGACACCTAAAAAATCCAAAAATAATGCTGTTTGAAAGAAAAAGTCCAGTCAAATGTGTTTAGAAATCAGTTTTAGGCAGAGTTTGGACCAAAAAACGGGCAGAAAAAGTTTTATTTTCACTTTGACTGGTGTTGAACAGTTGGTGGACAGAAATGTTGGTCTTCAAACAAAACTCCCATCAGATTGAAACTTTAAACAAACTTTAGTGCAGAAGCTGTCTGGAAGGAAAATACTTCCACCCAGCAGCCCAAACACAAATAGTGGTTCTAAAACAAAACTTTCTTTGGATTTCGTCCAATTTCAGCTGCAGTTTGTCCAAATAAATTCATGTTTCTGACTTTTTTCTGCACTTTTAAAAGATGGAAGTGAAAGAAAAATTGCCTGGAAGGAAATTCCCCCAAAAGTCTGAACAACTTGAATAAATGTTTGTTGTAGCTCAGTTTTAGTTTCTCAGCTCGTCTGTGTGAAGGGGGCGGGGCTTTGTCACCCCTAAAATGGGCGGAGCTTCAAGTTAATTTCACTTTAACCTCAGAAATCCTGTTTGATTTAATCTCATTTTCCATTCAGAAAGTTAAAGTTCAAACAAGTTTCTGGCTTTTTCCTGTAGTTGGAAACATAAAAATGTGAAATAAACTGAAAAACATTCACAAAGTCTGAAAACCTGGAAGCAGATCTGGTTGTAAATCAGTTTTGGTCCTTCAGAGGCCTGAAGGTTGTTTTAAATGAACGTGTTTGTTGCTGGATGGTTAAAGTTGTTCAGTTTTTATCCTGATCTCATTCTGAAGTCCACATTTAGTCTTATTTTCTTATTTCCTCTCAGTTTTCTGTCGTCTGTCTGAGTTTCTGCAGTTTGTTTTAGTCGACTCTAAAACGTCAAACGTCTCTTTTAAACTGGAGCTTCGTCTTCATGTGGAGAATTCAGGATTTGACGACTTAAAGATGAAGGTTCTGATTTTTACAGAACCGGCAATTTTAAGGAACAACCAATGTTAGACATTCATTTTTTCCTTGTTTTACATCTTTTTTGATTGTTTTGTGGTCGTTTTATATCTTTCTGATGTCGTTTTGTTTCATATTTTACTAATTCTACATCTTATTGGGGTTGTTTTGTGTGGTTTTTCTGTCATTTTTGGGGTAATTTTGCGTCACGTTTTGATCATTTGATATCTTTTTGTGGTTTTCCATCTTTCTGATCTTGTTTTGTTTCATATTTTACTCATTCTACATCTTATTTGAGTCTTTTTGTGTAAGTTTTGCATCTTTTCTTGGGCATTTTCCAGCAAAATTTGGTTATATTCTATCTTTTGTGTGGTTATTTTCCAGTTACACTGCCTGCAGTTCAACCTAGAACAGTTTTTTTGGTAGATTTTGGGTAGAAATCATGAGCTCAAGCTGGAGAAATTTTAACTCAAGAAACCAAATTCAGTTTAAATCAACAAATGAAGAAATTTGGGTTTAAGTTAGAGGAAATATTGAGTGAGTGCAACGTTACCATGGAAACCATGAAGTAATGTTTGCAGCTTGAACGCTTTAAATCTGTAAATTTGCATTTTTATGGTGGTTTGATGCTGGAACAGGAGTCTTTAATGACTTTTTGTAGATTCTAGATCGTTTACGTTCCGTCTCATTGAGTGATTTTAAAAACCTCCTTCCTGTTTGTCCCTTTGAGGCCACCGTAGCTCCGACCTGCAGCCCGATCCGTGTTTCTGAAGGTGTTTCCAGGCTTCGGTGTCGAGTTTCTCCAGTTACAGATCAGAGCTGCAGCAACACGACGACGCCGATCGACACCCGATTAACCCGATTAACTCACGTTAGTCACAGAAGCTCGTTAATCTGCTCGGTTCCAGCGTCTGAATTAACAGGAATCAGATCACAGGGAGCTTCACTGGTGCTGAAGGGAACTCTGGTGTCAGGAAATTTACAAGAATATGAGAATTAATGATAGAAAAAGAGGAAGATATGAGAATAAATGAATGGAAATGAAAGTTAAAGAGCTAAAAGAGTAATGATTCTGAAGCAGTGAAGTAAAATTCAAGAGGAAATTTAAATATAATGGAGGAAACGAAAGCATGAAATGGGGGAAATGTCGTCGTTTTATACCAATTTATAGACGCAGAATTCATGACTTTAGTCACTTTTACAGCAAAACTTTAAATATTTGAAGGTCGTTGCTGCTTTTCTAGGTCTTATGTCACATTTTAAGCATTTCAGAAAAGACTCAAATTAATGGTAAATGTGTTGGATTTTTGGACTGACAGGACAAGTCCACCTTTAGAAGAAGTTTTAACTGTGTTTTTTTCTATTTTGTAGAGTCAGAATTTGTCATTTTGGTCACATTTAAAACAAAACCTTCAAATATTTTCCAATTGAAGCTGCTTGAATGTGAGAATTTGCTGCTTTTCTTGGTCTTGTGTTGGAGTTTAAGTGAAAAACGACCAAATATGTTTGATTTTTGGGCTGATGGAGGAAGAATCTGCCTTTTGAAGATGTTTTTGTAGACTTTTGATGAGAATAATTAACAACTGATTCTCAAATTTGAAGTAGAACTTCATAAGATTTGCAGGTTTCAACTTTGGATTTGCTGCTTTTCTTGGTCTTATGTCACACGTTAAGTATAAAAAGATTAAATGAATGTAAATATGTTGGATTTTTAGACTGACAGAGGACAAATCTGTCTTTAGAAGTAGTTTTGTTGGCATTTTTTTACATTGTATTGACTCAGAATTAATGATTTTGGTCAATTTTCCAGCAAAACATTCAAGAATTTCCAGTTGTTGGTGCTCAGATGTGAATATTTGCAACATTTCTTGGTCTCACATTGGAGTTTGAGTCAAAAACAACAGAAATAAACGCTAAATGTCGTTGATTTTTGGACAAATGACCTTTGGAAGTGGTTTTAATGGCGTTACTTTACATTTAATAGACTAAACAAAGAATAAAACGAGTGATTTTGGTTACGTTTAAAGCAAATTGGTCAAAATTTGCTGGTTGTTGGCGCTTAAATGTCAGAATTTGTTGCTTTTCTTGGTCTCATGTTGGAGTTTAAGTCAAAAACAGTTGAATATGTTGGATTTCTGGACCGATGGAGGACAAATCAGCGTTTAGAAGAAGTTTTGGTGGCATTTTTTGAACTTTATAGACTCAGAATTAATGATTTTTGTCACTTTTAAAGCATAACCTTGAAACATTTTCCAGTTGAAGCTGCTTAAAAGTGAATATTGACTGCATTTCTTGGTCTCATGTTGGAGTTTAAGTGAAAAACAATTGAATATGTTTGATTTTTGGCCATGAAACCACAATTTAGTGAGAAAAAAATGAATCTACAATGAAGAAAATGAGCTAGCAGTGAATAAAAATGAGAAAGGAAGGCTAAACGAGGCAAGGATCTGCCGCTTGGAGCATTAAACTGGTTAAACAGCTTCGTCTCTCTGCTGAAGATGTAAAAACCTTCGTCTTCGATCAGCAGGACGGAGAACAAACGGCCGTAAAATCAATCAGCGATCAATAGAACACGATCAGCTCCAGAAAACAGAGCAGCTTTTCTCCTTTTAATGCAGCTCAGGAGGAAAAAACTCATTTTAAAGACACAGATCACAGCGTTTCACCTGATGGACCTCTTTATCCTCCTCTTCTTCTTCTTCTTCTCTACTCTGATGATCCTCCGTCCAAACATCCGTTCAGTCGTGGTTTCCAGCTTTGGAGTCTCCACGACTTCATTACTGAGCTCATTAACAGCCATCACTGTGTGCTAACGCTTTAATTTAATTAGCGACGGATCGTCCCGCTGAGAGAACAGAGGAGGACAAAAGATGTTTAAACCGGCTCCTTTTAAATCACTACGGACAGAACGAGGCTCACGATCAAACAATCTGTGATCGATTAGCTGCCCTGTCAGCAGGACAGTAGGGAAAGTGACCAAAGTAGTGAGAAAAATGAAGCTAAAGGACGGAAAAATGAAGCTAAAGGACGGAAAAATGAAGCTAAAGGAAGGAAAAATGAAGCTAAAGGAAGGAAAAATGAAGCTAAAGGAAGGGAAAATGAAGCTAAAGGATGGAAAAATGAAGCTAAAGGATGGAAAAATGAAGTTAAAGGACGGAAAAATGAAGTTAAAGGACGGAAGAATGAAGTTAAAGGACGGAAAAATGAAGCTAAAGGAAGGAAAAATGAAGCTAAAGGACGGAAGAATAAAGCTAAAGAACGGAAGAATGAAGCTAAAGGAAGGAAAAATGAAGCTAAAGGAAGGAAAAATGAAGCTAAAGGAAGGAAAAATGAAGTTAAAGGATGGAAAAATGAAGCTAAAGGAAGGAAAAATGAAGCTAAAGGAAGGAAAAATGAAGTTAAAGGATGGAAAAATGAAGCTAAAGGAAGGAAAAATGAAGCTAAAGGACGGAAAAATGAAGCTAAAGGACAGAAGAATAAAGCTAAAGAACGGAAGAATGAAGCTAAAGGACGGAAAAATGAAGCTAAAGAACGGAAGAATGAAGCTAAAGAACGGAAGAATGAAGCTAAAAGATGGAAAAACGAAGCTAAAGGAAGGAAAAATTAATCTAAAAGAAAAATTAGTCTAAAGCATGATGTCAGAAATCAGTGAAAAAAACGTTAAACCTTTTAACTTTTAATTTGCTCATTTATCTTCTTTTAGGGTTAATTTTTCCTAACTTTGCATTTATTTTTTAACACTCTGGGCTAATTTTTCTCACTTTTAGTAATTATTTTCTCATTTTTGGATTCGTTTTTCTCCACTGTTTGCTCATTTTATCCTCATTTGGCATTTATTTTTCCACTCTGGGCTCATTTCTCCTCGTTTAGGGCTAATTCTGTGTCCCTGTGGGCTCTTTTTCCTCACACTGGCTCAGTTTTTCCTCAATTTGGATTCATTTTTGCTCACTGTTTGTTCATTTCCCTCATTTTGAGTTTTTTTCTTCATTTGAGCCAATTTCTTCCCATTTAGGGCTCATATTTTTTTTCTCACTTTGAGTGAATTTTTCATCACTGTGGGCTCGTTTTTCCTCATTTAGGGTTCATTTTTGTCCACTGTTGGTTCAATTTCCTCATTCAGGACTCATTCTTTCACACTATCTGGTCATTTTTTTTCTCATCGTGGATTCATTTTCTTCATTGTCGACTCATTTTCTCCCTCTGTTCATCCTTTTTTTTTTTCCTCATTTTGCATTTATTTTTTCTCACTGTTTGCACATTTTTATTAATTTGGGCTCTTTTTTATCACTGTGGCAAATTTTTCTTCATTGTGCACGGATTTTTCTTCATTTTGTGTCATTTTTCTCCACTGTTTGCTAAGTTTTTTTTTCTCACTGTTGCCTCAAGTCCCTCACTTTAGGTTCTTTCTCCTCATTTGGCCTCATTTTTCCTCACTTTGCGTTTATTTTTTTACTCTTAGGGCTCATTTTTACTCACTGTGGCTGGAGTTTCTTCATTGTGTACTGATTTTTCTCCACTGTTTGCTCATTTTTCCTCATTTTGGGCTCAGTTTTCTTCACTGTTTCTTCATTTTCCTCACTATTTGCTCTTTTTTTCTTCAGTTGGACCAGTTTCTTCCCATTCATTGCTCATTTTCTCTCTCTTTAGGTTCATTTTTCTTCTCTGTGGCTCATTCCAAACACAGAAACAAGAGTTTTACCAACACTAGAGCCTTCAGCTGATTTTAGTTCCATTTAAAATAAAACCTTCCAGATGTGTTTTAATGAAATGATGTGTTTTTGGTTCGACTTTCCCTGATTAATGGAGAACAAAGTGGCTTTAAATGGTTCATTCTTTCTGTTTGTGGTTTTAGACCAGCAGCAGCTTTTAGAACGTCTTCTGAGGATCCAGATGTTGCTTCACATTGATCTGATTTCTCTGTTCTGGACGTGACCGGCCTCTTCTCCATCCTCCGTCGCTTTGTCAGCCAAAAAACCCGACAGAAAACAATTTCTCCGAGTCGCCGCTCCGGCTTTTAGACAGCAGAAATGAAATAATAGACGGAGAGTCGAGGCTCATTGATCCAGAGCTGCTGTGAATATCAATGACTGGAGATAAACGCCGCTACAGCTGCAGCTCTGCTCAGGAAAAAGAGGCTTTTATTGGAGGAAACACAGCAGCTCCACTCACAACCCACAGATCCATTTATTCTGGAATCACAGCAGCTCCACTCACAGAGAAGCTCACATCAGATCCTTCATTTTCTGGGATCTAAGTCGAACCGACGTCATCGAGAACGGTGGAAGATCTGAACTAGATCCAGCAGAACAAGTCACGGCAGACCAATACTGGAGGTTTCCCACCGTTAACCTAGACGTTTTAGGAGGAAGAATGATGGATAAAAAATGGACAAGGACTTTAAAAATGATGATGAGTTGGAGCAGGTTTAGATAAATGAACCCAGAGTGAGTTAAAATGAGACATAAATGAAGAAAACAGTGAGGAAAAATTGGTTCAAAGTGAGGGGAAGTTGGTTCATAGTGAGAAAAAATGATTCGCATTGAGGAACAATATGCCCTAAATTAGAAAAAGTTAACCTGCAATGAAGGAAATGAAGGGAAATGAGCAAACAGTGAGGAAAGGCAGCAGTCTGAATGAAACAATTTTAGTTTAAAGCCTTTAAGAACAGCTTAAGATGAAGACAGATTCACTTTTCAGCACGACACCAACCTGAAGAACCTCTGCCAGTCAGATCAGGGACGACATCATCAAGCATGGCGGCGGCAGCATCATGCTTTGGGCTGTTTTTTTGTGTGATTTCTGGTCATCAGGAGCTTCTTTTTCCACAGAATGAATCGGTTCTATCAGAACACGTTGACCCTGGTGGTGACAGCGGCTCAGTTTTCAGTTTTTCTGCTGAATGAACTTCGGATCCATTCAGGGTCTCTGGAGGTCGACTGGATGAAAACAGTTTATTAGCTTCAAACCCTCATCCTCCCCTGAGTTTTACTCTCCAGCTTTTCTTTCTTCTTCTTCTGAGGTTTTTCTGTGAATCTCTGATGAAAGGCGACGAGATAAACGGAGGTTTTGTTTCTTTTTCTGCTCTCAGAATCTGAATTCAGCTGCAGACGAACTGAGAAATGATTTATTTCATGTTTCATGTTTGAGGGACGAACTTTAGCTGAGATGGTGGATAGGAGGCGTTTAGGGAACACCTGGAACCTGTAGTACTGAAGACTAGGAGGCGTTTAGGGAACATCTGGAAACTATAGTACTGAAGACTAGGAGGCGTTTAGGGAACACCTGGAACCTGTAGTACTGAAGACTAGGAGGCGTTTAGGGAACATCTGGAAACTATAGTACTGAAGACGAGGAGGCGTTTAGGGAACACCTGGAACCTGTAGTACTGAAGACGAGGAGGCGTTTAGGTAACATCTGGAAACTATAGTACTGAAGACTAGGAGGCGTTTAGGGAACACCTGGAACCTGTAGTACTGAAGACTAGGAGGCGTTTAGGGAACATCTGGAAACTATAGTACTGAAGACGAGGAGGCGTTTAGGGAACACCTGGAACCTGTAGTACTGAAGACTAGGAGGCGTTTAGGGAACATCTGGAAACTATAGTATTGAAGACTAGGAGGCGTTTAGGGAACATCTGGAAACTATAGTATTAAAGACTAGGAGGCGTTTAGGTAACATCTGGAAACTATAGTATTAAAGACTAGGAGGCGTTCAGGGAACACCTGGAACCTGTAGTACTGAAGACTAGGAGGCGTTCAGGGAACACCTGGAAACTATAGTATTAAAGACTAGGAGGCGTTTAGGTAACATCTGGAAACTATAGTATTAAAGACTAGGAGGCGTTTAGGGAACACCTGGAACCTGTAGTACTGAAGACTAGGAGGCGTTTAGGGAACATCTGGAAACTATAGTATTAAAGACTAGGAGGCGTTTAGGTAACATCTGGAAACTATAGTATTAAAGACTAGGAGGCGTTTAGGGAACACCTGGAACCTGTAGTACTGAAGACTAGGAGGCGTTTAGTGAACACCTGGAACCTGTAGTACTGAAGACTAGGAGGCGTTTAGGGAACACCTGGAACCTGTAGTACTGAAGACGAGGAGGCGTTTAGGGAACATCTGGAAACTATAGTACTGAAGACTAGGAGGCGTTTAGGGAACACCTGGAACCTGTAGTACTGAAGACTAGGAGGCGTTTAGGGAACACCTGGAACCTGTAGTACTGAAGACTAGGAGGCGTTTAGGGAACACCTGGAACCTGTAGTACTGAAGACTAGGAGGCGTTTAGGGAACACCTGGAACCTGTAGTACTGAAGACTAGGAGGCGTTTAGGGAACATCTGGAAACTATAGTACTGAAGACGAGGAGGCGTTTAGGGAACACCTGGAACCTGTAGTACTGAAGACTAGGAGGCGTTTAGGGAACACCTGGAACCTGTACTACTGAAGACTAGGAGGCGTTTAGGGAACACCTGGAACCTGTAGTACTGAAGACTAGGAGGCGTTTAGGGAACATCTTGAAACTATAGTACTGAAGACGAGGAGGCGTTTAGGGAACACCTGGAACCTGTAGTACTGAAGACAAGGAGGCGTTTAGGTAACATCTGGAAACTATAGTACTGAAGACGAGGAGGCGTTTAGGGAACACCAGGAACCTGTAGTACTGAAGACTAGGAGGCGTTTAGGGAACATCTGGAAACTATAGTATTGAAGACTAGGAGGCGTTTAGGGAACATCTGGAAACTATAGTATTAAAGACTAGGAGGCGTTCAGGGAACATCTGGAAACTATAGTACTGAAGACCAGGAGGCTTTTAGGGAACATCTGTAAATTAAAATAAATTGTTTAATTTATCTGAAAACTAGCATTTACTAAATGATCCACAGTAGTAGCTACAGTTTCCAGATGTTCCCTAAACACCTCACCGTCTTCAGAGAACATCTGGAAACTGCAGAATGTTTTGTGGACTGTGAGGCGTTTAGGGAACATCTCTATGTGTCTTGAAGGTTTGAGGCTAATCAGAGAAGCAGGGAGTGTTTTTAACAAACTGCTGAACTTGTTGTGAGTCTGACTGCAGAGTTTTAATCAGATTTATGATTTTTTTTGTTGAGTTTGAAACAGATTTATGAGTTCTTCGTTCAGATTTCTCCTGAGATCTGGTCTAAGCAGAGCTCTGATTGTGTTTCTGTGTGATTTAATTCACTTGCAGTCTCTCTAAAGTCGACTTTAACGGGATTGATGGACACTTTATCGATCCTCTGGAGGAAACAGCAGCAGTTAACAGCAAACACACAACTCTGACTGAGGAAAGACAAACGCTGCTGGGAGATTTATTCACACATGAATCAGAAACACATAAATTAACGCGTCGTTCAGCTTCTCAGAGAAAGTTTCTGTCTTATCCTTGTTTTTTGTGTTTGAATTGGATTTAAACAAACAGAAAAACAAACACAAAAAAGATGCAAAAATCACCAAAAAGATGCAAATTCAACATAAAGAGACATAAAATTACCAGTAAAAAGATAAAAATGATGACAAAAGATGCAAAACTTCCCACAAAAAGACTCAAAAAGCACAAAAAAGATGCAAAAATTACCATAATGTTGCAAAAATGACCACCAAAGATGCAAAACGATCACAAAAAGGAGCAAAAGTTTCCACAAAAAGTCCCAAAAATGACCAGAAAAGATCCTAAATCACCATGAAGGGTTTAGAAACGGTATAAAATGACCTGAACCATCAGTGAATCACCTGTAGCTGCTATGATCCGGGTCTCGGTCTCGGTTCTGGATCAGGATCTAGTTTCTGATCTGAGGTCAGTTTACCTGAGAACAGATCACCTGTCTGCACCTGGACATGTGACCTGTGACCTCACCTGAACCCGGAGGAACCAAGGTGACGTTCCTTTAATGTTTGGGTTCCTTTCAGGTCACGTCTGGATCTGTTTATTAGCAGCTGCTGAAGATTCTGGGATCTGGAGTGTTCAGGTTCTTTAACGGCTGAAGCCTGACGGGAAAAAAAAACAAAAAAAAAACGTTTATTATGGATTCATCTGCTGGTTATTTAAAAGAAATGTCAAATTAAGACGAAAAATCATCAAAAAGAGGCAAAATGTCAACAATGAGATGCAAAACAACCACAAAGATGCAAAACAACCATAAAAAGATGCAAAACATCCATAAAAAGACGCAAAACATCCATAAAAAGACGCAAAACAACCATAAAAAGATGCAAAACAACCATAAAAAGATGCAAAATAACCAAAAAAGATGCAAAACATCCATAAAAAGATGAAAAACATTCATAAAAGGATGCAAAACATCCATAAAAAGATGAAAAACATTCATAAAAGGATGCAAAACATCCATAAAAAGATGCAAAACAACCACAAAAAGATGAAAAACAACCTTAAAAAGATCCAAAAAATCCATAAAAATATGCAAAACAACCATAAAAAGATGCAAAACAACCACAAAAAGATGCAAAACAACAATAAAAAGATGAAAAACATCCATAAAAACATGCAAAACAACCATAAAAAGATGCAAAATAACCACAAAAAGATGCAAAACAACCATAAAAAGATGCAAAATAACCATAAAAAGATGCAAAACAACCACAAAAAGATGAAAAACAACCACAAAAAGATGACAAACAACCACAAAAAGATGCAAAAAATCCATTAAAAGGTACAAAAAGATAAGAAACAACCCTAAAAAGATACAAAACAGCCACAGAAAGGGTTGTGTGTCTGTTGTGTGTCTGTTGTGAGTGCATTGGCGGTAGAAGAACCTCCGTCTCTCAGAGGACTCAGATCTCTCTAGAACTCCATAAAGTCGCTGAGCGCTGGGAGGAAGTGGGTTCTGATTGATGGAGAACATTAACTGCTCCTCCTCTTTATGATGCTTTTCTCACCAGAGAACAAACAAACGTAGAACCGTTAAGATCAGAGACGCATTAAAGTCAGAACAACAAGGAACAAACAGGGAGAACACGACCTACTGCAGATCAGCCTGACGCAGAACACGCTGCAGTGGAACCGGTCTAAGAACAATGACCACAAAAAGATAGAAAATGAACATAAAAAGACACAAGACAGTAAATAAGGAACGTTAGAACGTCCACAGAGACTAAAACTGAAAAACGACCAGAAAAGGAACGTTCTGATTTACTGAAGTTTGAACCGATTAATGAATAATTTAATGAAACACAAACATAGAACCTGCAGTGTTAGAACATAAATCATAGAACGTACAGTAACAGAAAAGACATAGAACCTACAGTGGTAGAACGTAGAATCTACAGTTATAGAACGTAGAACCTGCCGTCTGAGGCCTGGATCCGTGTCAGAACATCAGCAGATGGAGACGGTTGCCGGGGCCCTGCAGGTAGAATGGTTGCCGTGGCGACGGCGGACCTGGCCGTGTGATTGGCCCCGGAGCTCGTTAAGAGGATGAGGCGATGTTAGAGGATGGAGTTCTAATGTTGGATCTGATCAGACCGATTATTGATTATCTGACTGATTATTGATTATTAATGTCTGGCTGATTATTGATTATTAGTGTAGAACTTTCAGAGGCTGATGTTTACTGGGAATGTCTCCTGTAGGCGGTCATAAACAGGTTCATTGAAGAGTCTGGCTTTGATCTGGTTTGATCACATTTATCTCTTAAATGTTTACAGAACGGAGGAGTTAAAGTGCTGCTCTGAGACCTGAGCAGGTTAGAAGACCTCCAGAGGACCAGGATGGAACGTTCTGATTAGATTTTAGTCCCACGTTTTCCTAGAAAGTCTTTTCTGTTGCAGATCAGCTCAGGCTGGGACCAGAGGTTCTGAGAGCTGCAGACGTTGGATGTTTAACGATTTACATTTTTACAACTCTGAGAGGAACTTCATCTCCTGACTGTAGCTTTGTGTTTCGTTTTGTGTCTCTTTGTGGCTGTTTTGTGTCTCTTTGTGGCTGTTTTGTGTCTCTTTGTGGTAGTTTTGTGTGTCTTTGTGGTTATTTTTTGTCTTTTTGTAGTTATTTTGTCTCTCTTTGTGGTCTTTTTGTGTCTTTTTTGGTTGTTTTGTGTCCATTTGTGGTTTTTTTGTCTTTTTGTAGTTGTTTTGTGTCTTTGCTGTTGTTATCTGTCTTTTTATGAATGTTTTGTGTCTATTTTTGGTCATTTTATCGCTTTGTGGTTGTTTTGTCTGTTGCTTGGTTCTAGCAGCTGCAGATGTTCTGTTAAACCGGTTCTCTGGTCGGTCCGGTTCCTTAAAGCTCAGCGGTTCCAGATGAATGTGGAGGAAAACAGCAGGACTCTGAACGTTTCGGCAGAAAGTGATGAAAAACAAACGAGGCCGAACAAAGACGGATCTGACAGCAGCTTTGTTCCTGCACAACAATAGAACCAGAAATAGACACAAACAGAACGTCCACCAGTCAGACTCATCACGTCTGGAGGAACAGCATCAGGATGGAAGAACCACAGAAGAGCACAACAACGAGATGAAAAAGCACCACAGCAAAGCAGAAAGACGCAAAACAGGCCAAACCATGCACAGCTCCCCAAAAAGAAGCAACACGATGAGCGGAAAGTACGAACCAGCCTCTAAAAGACGCAACATTCACACAAAAACAGGCAAAACAAGCCCTAAAACGATGCAACACAACCACAAAAACATGCAAAGAAAAGCTCTCTTTGTGGTTGTTTTGTGTCTTTGTGTTCTTTTGTGTGTTTTTATGTTCATTTTGTGTATTTTTATGGCCATTTTGTGTCTTTTTGTGGCCATTTTGTGTCTTTTTGATCATTGTTTGTTTATTTTTTGTCATTTTGTGTCTCTTTGTGGTTGTTTTGTGTCTTTTCTTGTATTTTTGTATTTTTGGTGATCATTTTGCATCTTTTCTTATCGTTTTGTGTTTTTGCGCCTAATTCGTGTCTCTTTGTCATCATTTTTATCACACTGTCGTCACACATCTCAAATGATGCGTTCAAGGACTGTTGGAAAACTCAAACCAAACTATTCTTTCTCTCTTTCCAGCCTTTTGTAGATTTTAGTTTTTCCTTCTTGAGAAACTGAAATCTCAGTGAGAACCAGATTACACCTGATGTTCACAGCAGCAACAGATGATGGAGTCCAGAGGTCCGCTGTGTTTACCCAGTCTGTGTGTGTGTGTGTGCGTGCACGGTGTTTATCTGAAGAGGCGCCACCAACTGAATGAGGCTAAAAATACTAAAGCAGCTGCTGTTGGAGCTTTTTTTCTTTTCTCTTCGATCACAAAAGACTCGTCAGTTTCTATACGCTCAGTGTACTGTAAACACTCAGTAAATACACAGCAGTACTCTGTAACACTCTCTGGTACTCTGCTGTGTGTCGTACATCTGCTGTTTGAGGTTCTTTATCGGACCTTTCTAAGACGTCAGGGTTTTATTTCCTGATCCAAACTCTACTCCACGTTTGCCGGATGTTTCTTTGTATTTTGTGCGTTTTACACGTTTAATCTAAAGAGAACTTTTCCAAGTTCTGCAACAGAACAGATTACTGGTCTTAAGGAAGTTCTTGTTGTCACTGATGAGGTTCTAGAGGTCCTGTAGGACGTTCTAAACTCCTCTTATGAGGTTCTCGTGGATTTTTAAATCATTTCAGTGACCAGTGGTTTGGGAGGTTCCAGAAGCCTCATGAGGTGTTTCTGATGGTTCTGTAACGTGGTTCTAGTGGTCTTTAGGATGGCGTAGTTGCAGAACATTCAGGTTCACTACCTGCTACATAGAACAAACTTGGTTTAGAGGTAGAACAAATGAAGAACCTGGTCCTTTAGATGGCGTCACTGAAGACGTTGTGAGCTTCCTGTGCGTGATGTTGCTGATACTGTGGAGGTTCTAGCGGTCTTGTTGTGAGTCGGTAGGTTGTAACAGTCCTACTGAAGGGGTTTGTAGAGGTTCTTGAAGAACCTTTGATCTCCTTGTTCTGTTCTGTAGTGGGTTCTCATCACTGATGAGGTTCTAGAGGTTCTGACTCCTTGTGTGTGGTTCTTGCGGTTGATGAGGGGATTCAAGTTGCTGTCGAGGTTTTCTGAGGTTCTAATAGTCTTGGAAGGTGTCCTGAGGGTTCTACCTGGTGGTTCTAAAGAATGGTTCTAGGTGGTTCTATGCTTCTTCAGGAGGTCATTGTGGGGTTTAGGTGGTTCTAGTGGAACTTAGAACATTTTAGACAAACACTGAGGAGAATAAATGTCCAGCAGGAGAACAATAAAATGTTCCTCAACATCAAAGTTCTTCTGGTTCTAAAGCTGTAAATGAGCAGAACATGGAGCAGAACACCAAAGATCTGTTTCCCTGTGTGGCCTCATGAAGCAGAAGTAAACAGTCTAGAACCGGTTTACTGTGTTCTCCACTGATGTTTTCTGTGGTTCTTTTCTGTTCTGTTTGCTGACGGCCGGTTCTCCTGAACCTGAAACCTTCAGCCTCATCATCCGTTAACAGGTCATTACATCACCTGACAGCTGTGTGTGTGTGTGTGTGTGTGTGTGTGTGTGTGTGTGTGTGTGTGTGTGTGTGTGTGTGTGTGTGTGTGTGTGTGTGTGTGTGTGTGTGTGTGTGTGTGTGTTATATAATCCATTTGTCCTGGAGGGTAATTACAGCAGCAGGTGTGCAGCTGAGAGGAGAAACTCACCTTATTACTACACAACACCAGGATACACAGTAACACACAATAACACACATAAAGACACTGATACACACACACACTGGTGGCTGTTGTGTAAAACTTTAATCCGTGCTGTCAAATCGGTTTTAATTCCTCCTGAAAACAGAAAAAAACATTTTGTTGTTCTTGTTGTGTTTTGTTGAAACCACAGAAGAACCGACTCCGTTCCACACACCTGGGTTTGGTTCTAGAGGTTCTTAAGAAAGTACTTTTGGTCAAAGTGTTCTGGCAGGTATCAGTGGTTGTTGAGGAGTGTTTGTCAGGAAGTTCTACTTGAGGTTCTCGTGTTGGTGAAGAGGTTCTAGCTGGCATCACGGATCTTTTGGAGGTTCTAGTAGTCATTAGAGAGGTTGTGCTGGTTTTGTCAATGGTTCTGGGGGTTCTTGAGGATGCTGTGGTTGTTTTGGAGTTCTAGAGGTCTCCTCAGTATATTTGTGGTCCTTTAGTTGGGTGTGAGGTTCTGTAAGGTGGTTCTAGTGGTTCTTTGGCACATTTTTGGTACTTCTTTAGAGGGTTCTAATGGTTCTGAAGGGGTTTTGTGGTCAAGGAAACCTTTAGGGAACCTTCAGATGTTTTTGTCGTCATTTGAGTGATTTCACTGATTTTGTTTTTAGTTCTAGTGATTATTATCGGCTCTGGGGTTCTGCAGGATGGTTCCCATGGTTCCTAAGGATGTTGTAGAACAGTTAGAGAACCTGTAGGTGTTTTTAGAATCATTCAGGAGACATCAGTGGCTTTACTAGTGAGAACTGAGGAAGTTTTACTACTGCTGTTCTAGTTGGTTCAAAGGTTTTGTCAGGTGGTTCTAGTGGTTCTTCATGGTTTTTGTGGTAAATGAGAATGTTCTAGACATATTTTAGTTGGTTCTAGTGGTTAACAAGCAGATTTAAAGAATATCTGGTGTTTTTATGATCTTTCATGTGGTTCTAGTGGTCACCGACGAAGGTTCTAGGTTTTTTTTAAAGAGGTTGTTTTGGTTCTTTGGAAGATTCTGGTGTCCTTTAAGGGGTTTTTATGTTCATCGACATTGTTCTCGATGTCTTTTATGTGGTTCTTTTAGTTAACAAGGAGATCTAGACAATTATTTTGGTCTTTTTATGGTTTCTCGCGTGGTTCTAGTGGTCACTGACGAAGGTTCTAGGGTTTTTAAAAAGGTTTTGGTGGTTCTTTAGAACAGTCTAGTGTCTTTTAATGATTTTGTGGTAAATGAGAATGTTCTAGGCATCTTTTATGGTTCCCATGGTTCTTTAGAGTGAACCTGTAGGTGTTTTTAGAATCATTCAGGAGACATCAGTGGCTTTACAGATAGTTCTAGTGAGAACTTAGTACGTTTTACTGCTGCTGTTCTAGTTGGTTCAAAGGTTCTGTCAGGTGGTTCTAGGGGTTCTTTAGGATGCTGTAGAGCTATTACGGGATGTGTCGGTGGTTTTGTGCTCAGTTTGGTGGTTCTAACAGCCAGAGAGGTTCTCCTGGGCCTTCAGAATGATCTAGAGGTCATAAAAGAAAAAGAACAAATGTAGAAACAATAAAACCTGCCAGAGCTTCTGTTTTCCCTCCGTCAGCTGAGCAGGAACAGCAGGAACGCAGCAGCTGTCAGCGATCGATCAGCGGCTGCGGTTCCGTAATGATCTGATCGGCTCACACTGATTACTGCAGCCGTGGTTCTCAGCGGAACGTCGCAGCGCCGGATGTTTATTCATGTTCCGGTGATGGACGACGTGCCGCTGGTTCTTTATTGTTTCCCCGGGTTCCGTATCGACCGCTCGCCTGTAATTCACCGACCTGCTTAGCGCGCTGCCGGTTTGTTTCTACGGCAACCAGCGGGTCGTGCGAGGAGAACGACGTCGGTTCGATTCCCACGGCGGAACCGACCAATCAGACGGAACAAACTGACTGCATCAGATCTGGATGCTTTATTCATTCCGTTCCTCTGGGTTCCAGTGAGATTCAGGTGTTTGTATTTTATTTATCACCTCATAAGAACTCAGTGACAGCTGGAACGTCTAATCAGAACCGAACAGAACCCTAAAGTACTTTATTTATGTTCTCTTTGTGTCCTAGTTGTTTCTTAACGTTAATATTTAATGAAGGTGTTTTAATGGACTTTTAACAGGAGGATTAACGGCACATACGTGATTAATAGAACGTTCCTTTGAAGCTTTATCTGCAGTTCTGATCATTGTGGTGTTCTGAGAGTTCTTCCTGCTAGTTCTGTTGGTCTTAAGAAGGTTCTAGCAGTCACTGGTGGGGTTCTAGAGGTATTTTAGTCATCCTGTAAGTGATTCTTACTGTCAAGGAGATATAAAGAACATTTGTGGTCCATGATGATGTTCTAGGCCTCGTTTAGTTGGTTCTTGTGGTCAACAGGAGATTTAGAGAATGTTTGGTCTTTCATTTGGTTCTAGTGGTTACTGTTGAAGGTTCTGAAGAACGTTCTGATGAAGGTTCTAAACTTTTTTGAAGAGCTTGTGGTGGTTCTTTGGAAGATTCTTGTGGCCTTTAAAGGATTTTTGTGGTAAATGAGAATGTTCTAGGTTCTTTTACATGGTTCTTGTGGTCAACATGGAGATTTAGAGAATGTTTTGGTCTTTTATGATCTTTTATGATGGAGGTTCTTGGGTTTTTGGAGGAGACTTTGCCACAAAATCTCCCGAAAGGCCTCCAGATTCCTCTAGAGAACCAGCACAACCTCTTCAAAAAACCCTAGAACCTTCATCAGTGACCACTAGAACCCCATGAAAGACCATAAAAATAGCAAAACATTTTCTTAAAATCCTTGTTAACCACCAGAATCAACTAAAAGATGCCTAGAACATTTTCATTTACAACAAAAACCCTTGAAGACCACTAGAATCTTCTAAAGAACCACGTCAACCTCCTCAAAAAACGTTAGAACCTCATCAGTGACCACTAGAACCACACGAAAGACTGTAAAAACAGCAAAACATTCTCGAAATCTCCTTGTTAACCACAAGCACAGTCATTGATGAAGGTTCTAAGCTTTTTTGAAGAGGTTGTTGTGGTTCTTTGGCAGATTCCTGTGGCCTTCAAGGGTCTTTGTGGTAAATGAGAACGTTCTAGGCATTTTTTTGTAGGTTTTACTGCTTAACGAGGAGACTTAGATCATGTTTTAGTCTTCTTATTGTGTTTCGTGTGGTTCTAGTGGCCACTGACGAAGGTTGTCAACCTCTTGAAAGACCATACAAAGATGATCTACATCTCATTCTGTGGTTGAGCTGCGGCTCTTTGTGTTGTTTGGTTGTTGTTCCTCAGCAGGTTGTTGGTTCTAGATGTTGTGTTGTTCCTCAGGTTGTTCCCCTTGGCAGGTTGTTGTTTCTTCACGCTGGGTTTCCGTTGCGTTGCTCAACAGGTTCCCGTGTTGTAATCTCGGCGGTGCAGCGTGTTGAACCGCGTGTTCCGTGTGTTCTGGCGTGTTTTACCCGTTAATCCGTGTGTGTGTTTAGAGCAGCAGAGCGTGAACTGTGAACGTATCGCCGCAGTGACCAGATGGTGCTCCTTGGAGACCATCGCCAAGGTGACCGCGAGCCGCCGGGGGCAACGGCATCATCACACTCAGAGGACTTCCTGGACCTGAGAGCACCTCATTAGCATAATTTATGCGCTGGCCTCTGTGGATTTTCAGCCAGTGTTTTTAGTCATTTTTAGTCTTTCAGTTCCTGATTATTTCCACTTTCAGTCACTGTTTACTACTTCTGGTTTCAGTCTTTTTCAGTCACAGTTTTTAGACGTTTTGCAGTTTTCTGGCGTTTCCAGTCAAGTTTTTTTCCATTATTTTGGTACATTTTCAGTAGCCTTTTATTTGTGTTTTCGGTCGCTGTCTTCAGTCTTTCTCAGTCGCTGGTTTGAGTCATTGCTGGACTTAGTTTTCAGACATTTTTTGTGCTTTTTCGTTTGCTTTTTATTTGTGTTTTTAGTCTTTTCCAGTTCCTCTTTAGTGTCTGTTTCCAGCTGCTGATGTGAAAACATGGAATCGTTTCTCTGCTGCTGCTGGGAGTTTATTTTCATCGTTATTATTTTCACATAAGTTCATCCATTCGTCATAAATCCACAGAGCAGAAAACACCTGATTCCTTCAACATGTGTAAAAACACCGTCGGCTCTATATTTAGTCCCGTTTCCACGGCGACCACATCCAGATGTTCATCCATCATCAGCAGCAACTTGTTAAGTTTTCACACTCGGGATTTATTTCATCAACAAATCTGAAAACATCACTTTGGTACGCCGTTGATCCTTTTAAAAATGTAAACTTGTTCACATTTTATGTTATTTTATTATTGCAAAATTCAGTTAATTATATAATTTATTGTCGAATTAATTTCTTCTTTAGATAAATTAATATTTAATTAATTAAAAATTAGCAGCATTAAAAAATTACAAAACAAACAATAGTGAAAAGAATTAAATATGAATAAAAATGAAAAGAATTATAGTTTACAGACTAGAACAAAATAATTTAAATGATTAAAATAATTTATTGATATTAACAAATAAAGCTTCTGATGAAGAATTTATAAAAAACTAAATTTACACAATTAAAACTGTTCTTATTTTGAATTGTTTTCATGTTTTTCTCTTTTTCTGATGCCATTTATTCACATTGTAAGTCGCTGTTTTTAGTCGTTTTTATTTGCTTTTAGTCCTTTTCTGTTTTTCGTCATTTTCATTCTTTGTTCTTTATTGTGATCATTTGCCTATTTCCAGTTGTTTTCAGTCGTCTTCAGCGACATTTTTTGAATGTTTTCAGAAGTTTTTTCTCTGTTCCGGCGTTTTCAGTCGCTCTTTTCTTTAACAGTTTGAGTCGTTTCTGGTCCAGATGTTTGGTTCTGGTCCAGGTCTTTGGTTCTGGTCCAGATGTTTGGTTCTGGTCCAGGTCTTTGGTTCTGGTCCAGATGTTTAGATGAATGTTCTGACGTTCTTCTACAGGAGAACCAGGCGTCTCTGACTCTCAGGTCGGACATTACAGGTTTTTTGTGCAGCGTTCAGCAGAGCGACTTAAAGGACTGAAGGAAGGATCAGAGGTTAGAAGAAAGAGAGGATTAAAAACCGTTCCTCAGCTTTGATCTGCTGCTAAAGAGAACCTTCGTCTCTCTGGAGGTTCTTCTTTGGTTTGATGGAAACGTTCAGGTTTAAAGAGAATCCGGTTGAGGACTCTGAATCCAACAGAAACAGTCTGAAGAGTCACTGGATGAAGATCTGTGAGGTTTTTAATGAAGCAACAACCAGCAGATGAAGGAAATGAATCAAAAGAAAAAACGTTCCGTCGTTCTTTGACTCCTCGTTCTGTTCCGGTGAAAACTCTGATCAATAGATTCATTGATCAGGTATCAGTTTATGTTGATCTACAACTATTTCATCCATTTCAGTCCCTGTTTGATCTGAATCTGGTTCTATCTCTGAGTTCTTTAGAACGGCGGTATGAACGGATTCAGCCCACAGAGTTATTGATCAGTGAGAACCGATCATGTGATTATTGATCAGTGAGTTCTAATGAAGAGGCAGCAGAACCGATCATGTGATTATTGATCAGCTTCAGGTCAGGTGATGAAGGCGGCGTTTCGGTTCCTGCGTCAGCGCCTCCACGGATCAATGACTGTGATTGGTCTGTAGATTACATCATCAGGTCGGATCAGGTCGTTTCTTACATCATCTGTGATTTCATGAGGTTTGATTTCACGTTAAACAGCAGCACAGATGTTGTTCTGGTTGGAAAGAGAAAGAAATCACAACTTTACTGCAAATTTTGTTTGTTTTTTTAAGAGAAAAATGCAGAAAAAATGAACAAAATGAAGTCACATTTAAAATCTCAATAACAAACTGGATTATTTTAACATCTGCAGGTTTTAGAGTTTAGTGTTTAAACACGTTTTCAGTCTTTTAGTGGTTTTTCTGTCAGATCTGTTGCTGCTTTCAGTCCCTCTCTTTGCCATTTTCATTCCTGTTTTCAGACATTTGATTTGCTGTTTTGGACGTTTTCACTCATTTTTACTAACTGTTGATAGTTTTCCGTTTTTCAGCCGTGTTGCTGTTTTTACACAATCAGTGACTTCATCAGCCGTTCTCTTTTCCACTGAGTCTTTGTTACACTAAATCGTTCCAAAACGTTTTTTCGTGTTTCTGGTTTCGTCGCGTAGCTTCAGGACACAAACCGTCTGACTTCTTTTCTGCTTCAAACAACAGATTTTATTCTTCTGAAGCTTCAAACGAGAGGTTTTGTTCTTTCAGGGCATCGGAGGCGTCGTTTTGATGTAGAACTTCTCCAGGCGGCAGCAGATGCAAACGTGGCTTTAAAGGAATCAAACCAACATTTCTGACGCCAGCAGCAGCTTCAATTATTAAAAAAATAAACCGACTGTGAAGCTAATCTGAAATTTTTACAGAGCATTTGATGTTTTTTCTGTTTATGTGGAGAAAATGATGAAAAGAAAAAGAAGAATTACAAAGAGTTTGAGCAGAAATGAGCTTTTTCTGATCCTGAAACAACAGATTTATTTATTTCTGCTGAATGTTTCGTTCAGCAGAAATAAATCAATTTGGTTTCTGCATCCAAACAAAGAGCTGCTTTGATGTTTGCTGACATGTAAGAAAGAATTTAATCATTTAAAAGTTCTCCGTTAGCTTAGCGCTTCGTCTGTTTGGTGTTTTTCTGCCAGTAAAGCTGCTGCATTTTAGTGTTTTTTTAGGGTTTAAAGTTTCATCCTTCTGTTCGGGTTCTGTGAGGATTTATAGAGTTTCAGACATTATTTCTCTGTTTAATTTATTTTTACTTCTCCTGTGGATCAGTTTCTGTTGAGTTAGGCTAAGCTAAGTTCAGCTAAAGCAGGTTAAGGAGGGTTAAGCTCAAGTTAAGGTAGGTTAGCTCAGTTATAAATAGGTTACATTAGGCTAGGATTGGGCTAAGTTTAGCTAAAATGATGCATGTTAAGCTAAGTCAAGCTAAATTTAGCTAAAAAACGAGATATCTTAAGGTAAATTTAGCAAAAAAGGAGGTATGTTAAGCTAAGTCAAGCTAAATTTAGCTAAAAAACAAGATATGCTAAGATAAATTTAGCTGAAAAATGAGATATCTTAAGCTGAGTCAAGCTAAATTTAGCAAAAAAGAGAGGTATGTTAAGCTAAGTCAAGCTAAGTTTAGCTAAAAAACCGAGGAACGTCAGGCTAATTCAAGCTAGGTTTAGCTGAAACGAGGTATGTTAGGTTAAGTCAAATCAACTTTACCTAAAAAAACAAAGTATGCTAGGCTAAGTCAAGCTAAGCTTTGCGAGAATGATGTATGTTAAGCTAAATCAAGCTAAGTTTAGCTAAAAACCGAGATGTGTTAAGCTAAGTCAAGCTAAGTTTAACTAAAACAAAGTATGTTAGGCTAAGTCAAGAAAAATTCAGCTACAACAGGGTAATTTGGCTAAATCAAGCTAAATTTGGCTAAAACGAGGTATGTTTGGCTAAATAAAGCTAACTTTAGGATTTTTGTGATTTTAAGGTTTAAATTTTAACTCGTTGCTCTTCTATTCCTTCTGTTAGGCTAAGCTAATTTAGGCTAAGTCAGGGTAGGTTAAGCTAAGTAAGGTAGGGTGAAGTTGGGGTTAAATTAGGCTAAGCTAACTGAGGCTGAGTCAGGTTAAATTATAGTAATATTTGAGTTCAGTTAGGCTAAGCTAGGGTTGGGGTTAGGCTAAGTTCAGGCTACATTAAAGGTTAAGTCAGAGTTTGTTTTGGTGTATTTTTCACTCAGAAACTCGTCAAAGCTGCAGATTTCTGTGATTTTAGGGTTCAGATTTCACCTCGGTGTTCTTCTGCTACGTCTCTGTCAGGATTTAAACTTTTGCAGACGGTTTTTATTTATTTTTTTTAAGTTTTTCTTCATAGTTTTCTGTCTTTTAAATCCTCCTCGTTGCTCCCAGAAGCTCCGGTCCATCTGAGCTTCTCTCTTTCATCTCCAACCTTCTTCACATTCTTCCTGCTGCAGAAACGTTGAGAGTTTCAGAGTTTCATGAATAAATAAATAAATCCTCCTGCTGAGCCTGACAGAAAAACTCAGAGCTGCTTCAGGAATCGATCGGCTGCTGATGGGAGAAAAAAAACAGAAAAATCTGAAAAAATCTGCTTTGAAAATACAAGAAAACACAAAAAACACAAAGAAAGAAGGAAGAAAGGATGTTTACTGATCAGAATCATCTGTGTGTAAAAAATACCAACTAAACAAATTAGCCTTTATAATGAATAAAGTTTAATGTTTTATTGTTAGTCATAATTAGAGCCATAAATTAACATTTTGATCCACGTTTTTATCAATATAAGTTACAGGAAAAAGGGAAAATAACACAGAATATATTTCAATAAGTATTTTTCTGTGTAATTTTACACTTAAAAGGATAAAAACACTTAAATATGTTTATTTTATGGCTAAATTCAATAATAAATCCAAGATTAATTTCATTGCTGTACAAACATTTTATTAAATTAAATCTGTATTATTTTAAAAAACATCTTAAATTCATGTTTTTATTGATAATTTTAATGTTATACATGAAATAAAACACCTTAAATCCATATTTTTTATGTTATATATTTAAATAGATCAATAAATCCACAGTTTTGTACGTAGTTTTAATGTTGTACATTAATGAAAATAACTGTGTTTTATGGGTAATTTTAATATTATGCAATTTTGATACTATATATGAAATAAAACCCTTTTAAAAAAACTTAAATCCATATTTTATCCTTATTTTTATTATTATACATTTAAAAAATTATCTGTTTTTTAGGTAATTTTAATATTAAATGTAATTAAAAACACATTAAATCCACATATTTAATATTCTACATTTAAAATAATAAATCCACATTTTTATAGATAATTCTCATGTTAAACAGTAAATAAAAGAATAAATCCAGATGATTTTAATAAATAAATGTAATAATAAAGTTTATTCTTCATATATTGTTCAATCTTTAATCAGATCCAACCACAAACTGGTTTTAAATCAACGCTCAAAGACGATCAATATCTGTCATCTTTTGTCTCAGAGCTTCAACAAACAAACAAACAAACAAACAAACAAACAAACAAACAGACGAGCGGCTGCTGTTTGCTGCAGAGTTCAGGGAGTTTCTTCTTCTTTAATTATTAAACGACGCCTGAAGAGAAACGAGAAACTCTGAAGGTTTTTATTCAACAAACTTTGACCAAAAAGTCCAAGAAGAAGAAAAATAGAACAGAAAACCATAAAACTTTTGGTTTAAATCCGTTGATCTGCAGGAAAAATAAAATAGAATAAAACCAGAAAGTAGCTCTGAGTTCCTGCAGCTTCATCAGGATCAGAAAATCTTTAGTTCAGTTTTCCTGTAAAATTACAGAGAAAAACTCAGAAAAACGTTCTAAATGTACATTTATTCTGTTAAATTAAATGCACTGTTAAAAAAAAAACCATAATTTTCAACCATTTTTAACAGTAATTTCTTTTAAAAAATACAATTTCTCAGTTTGTCCTATTTAGTTTAATTATTAATAATGTCTGGTAAATGATCAGATTATTAGTAAGAGTTTTTCCAAAAACAATTTTAAAAAATGATTTAATTTTTTCCAAAATGATGTAAAAATTTCCAATATCACTTAAAAATTTTTTGAAATTGCATAAATTTTTTTCCAAGTTATGTCATTTTTCCCTGAAACTACGTAAAATTTTCCAAAATGTTTCTAATGTTGTGTAAATTTTTCCCCAAATTTTATAGCATTTTTCAAAAATCACAGTTTTTTCAAAATTTCAAAATTCTTTTTGCAAAAGTGCATAAAAAACCTTTAAAGTTCTGTAAGATTTTCCTTTAAAAAGTGTCCAGAATGAGTCAGAATGTGTCCAAAATTACCCAAAAAATGTTTAAAATTATTTAAATGTGAAGAATGATTCAAGATTTCTTCTAAATTTGTGTGAAATGACAAAAACATTTTCTTGAGTGACTTCAAACAAATTTCACATAATAATGTAAAACTTTTTTTCCAATATTCTGTCTTTTTAAAACAACAGACATTTTTCCAAAACTACGTACGTTTTTCTAAATTACAGAAGATTTTTTTCAAAAATTATAACTTAATTTTTACATTAACGAAATTTTTGCCCCCAAATTATATAAAATATTTCCAAAATTCCGTTAAATTTTTGAAAAAATGTCCACAATGTCTCAAAATTTGTCCAAAATTACCTACAAAGTTTGAAAATGATTCAAGATTTCTCTAAAATGAACAAAATGTGTCCAGAATGACTCCAGAATCGTCCACAGTGGATTTAAAACGGGTTTGAAATGACATAAAATGTTCATGAGCGACTCAAAAATGTCTCAAAATTCTGTAAAATTTTTCAGAAATACCTTTGAAATTTTTTCCAAGCATTTGATGTTTACAGTAAAGAAATAATAAATAAAAATCCGTATTTTACAGACACTCGTTCATTCTTTTTACAGTGTATGAGGGTAACATTCCAGTTTTGTTCTTAAATCTCCTCTGAATGTGGTTCTTCTTCTGATATCTGTGGGTGTTTTGACAGTTTTGGAGCTTTTGATCACTGATGCTTCCTCCAGAAGATGAAGGTTCCTGATTGGTTCTGTGAGGAACGTTGTTCTGAGTTCTTGATGACAACAAACTGCAGCTCTGATCCTCCGGTATTAAACCTTCTTCCTCCTCCTCTACATACTTTATTGCGTTTCCTAATTTGGGCAGAGGAAGTGGGGGCTGATCTCATCGCCGCGGCGACCCCGAGGGATGCTGCTGTCGCCGTGGAAACCCCCTCATCCCTCCTGCTGGAAACCGTTTGACTCCATTTAGTTGAGTTTGTTCATCAGATCGACTCCCTGCCGTCAGAACGCAATAAAAGATGCAATGAAAGCTGCAGCAGCGCAACGACCACGACGACAGGAGGCGCGTTTAGTCCTCTATACACAACAACATTTATACACAACAACACCGACGACCACGACAACAGGAGGCGTGTTTAGTCCTCTGTACACAACAACAACATTTATACACAACAACACCATTTATACACAACACCGACGACCACGACGACAGGAGGCGCGTTTAGTCCTCTATACACAACAACAACATTTATACACAACAACAACATTTATACACAACACCGACGACCACGACGACAGGAGGCGTGTTTAGTCCTCTATACACAACAACAACATTTATACACAACAACAACATTTATACACAACAACAACATTTATACACAACACCGACGACCACGACGACAGGAGGCGTGTTTAGTCCTCTATACACAACAACAACATTTATACACAACAACATTTATACACAACAACAACAACGACCACGACGACAGGAGGCGCGTTTAGTCCTCTGTACACAACAACATTTATACACAACAACAACATTTATACACAACAACACCGACGACCACGACAACAGGAGGCGTGTTTAGTCCTCTGTACACAACAACAACATTTATACACAACAACAACATTTATACACAACAACACCGACGACCACGACAACAGGAGGCGTGTTTAGTCCTCTATACACAACAACAACATTTATACACAACAACAACATTTATACACAACAACACCGACGACCACGACAACAGGAGGCGCGTTTAGTCCTCTGTACACAACAACAACATTTATACACAACAACAACATTTATACACAACACCGACGACCACGACGACAGGAGGCGTGTTTAGTCCTCTATACACAACAACAACATTTATACACAACAACACCGACGACCACGACAACAGGAGGCGTGTTTAGTCCTCTATACACAACAACAACATTTATACACAACAACAACATTTATACACAACAACACCGACGACCACGACAACAGGAGGCGTGTTTAGTCCTCTGTACACAACAACAACATTTATACACAACAACAACATTTATACACAACACCGACGACCACGACGACAGGAGGCGTGTTTAGTCCTCTATACACAACAACAACATTTATACACAACAACAACATTTATACACAACAACAACATTTATACACAACACCGACGACCACGACGACAGGAGGCGTGTTTAGTCCTCTATACACAACAACAACATTTATACACAACAACACCGACGACCACGACAACAGGAGGCGTGTTTAGTCCTCTATACACAACAACAACATTTATACACAACAACAACATTTATACACAACAACAACAACGACCACGACAACAGGAGGCGCGTTTAGTCCTCTGTACACAACAACAACATTTATATTTATACACAACAACACCGACGACCACGACAACAGGAGGCGCGTTTAGTCCTCTATACACAACAACAACATGTATACACAACAACAACATTTATACACAACAACAACAACGACCACGACGACAGGAGGCGCGTTTAGTCCTCTATACACAACAACAACATTTATAAACGACAACAACGACCACGACAACAGGAGGCGTGTTTAGTCCTCTATACACAACAACAACATTTATAAACAGCTTTTATACACAACAACAACATTTATACACAACAGCAACAACATTTATAAACAACGACGACCACGACGACAGGAGGCGCGTTTAGTCCTCTATACACAACAACAACATTTATAAACAACAACAACAACATTTATACACAACAGCAACAACATTTATAAACAACGACGACCACGACGACAGGAGGTGCGTTTAGTCCTCTATACACAACAACAACATTTATAAACAACAACATTTATAAACAACAACAACATTTATAAACAACAACATTTATACACAACAACAACAACATTTATAAACAACAACATTTATAAACAACAACAACAACAGGAGGTGCATTTATCCGGTTCTACACTGTAAAAATAATCCTGGGAGAGAAAACATCCCAGATACACTAAAATGTGAGGAAAAGCTCCAGAACTGTAAAACCATCCTCAGATATCAGTAAAAGAATCACATTTTAGCAGATTTAGGAAGAATAAAAGTGGAATTTTACACTGAAGCACATTTTTGGGAAAATCTTTGCAGAATTTTGGGACATTTTTTTAATCACTCAAGTCATTTCAAACCAATTTCTTTGACTAAGTTTCAGCGGGTTTCTGTCATTCTGAACCAATTTTGGTTAATTTAGAGAAACCCTGAATCATTCTGAATCATTTTTAGGTCATTTTTGATGCATTGAAAATATATTTTTGAGTCATTCTGCTCATTTTTAAGTATTTTTGGTCGAAGTTTTGGATATTTTTTGAGCCGTGAGTATTTTTCAATATATCTGAGTGAGTTTGGACGAGTTTTAATGATCGTGGAAAAATTTTATGCAACTTTGGAAAACTGTTACACAATTTGGGAAAAATTTTTCACATAATTGTGGAAAAAATTATTGTAATTTACTTTTGTTGTTTTTAGATAAATTTGAAAAACTTCTTTTTTTGGAAAATTACAGAAAATATTTTAAATATTTTTCTAAAAATTTTACAAATTAAAAAAAAAAAAAAAGTCATTTAGGGGAAAAACTTCCCTTACTTTGGAAAATTGTTCTGAAAGCTTTTGGGGAAAATTCCATAATTTTTGATTTTTTTTTTTTACATAATTTTTGAAAAATTTGACGTGGTTTTGTTGCATTTCAGAGTAATTTCAAACTAAGCTTTAAACGTAAATTAATAAAAAGATTTCCTTAAATTTGACAAAAATAAAAAATTTTCTGTGATTTTATCAATTTAGTTTTTCTACATTTTCAACATAATTAGATAAAAAACTTTCCTTTATTTTCTCTGTTTATTTGTAAAATTGTAAAACAGTAACTTATTGTTTGAACGTGAACCTTGATGATCTCTAAAGGAACGTTTATCTGCTGGAGGAACGTCTGGACCCAGCTGGACTCATTCAGTAGAACAAACTGAGGAGTTCTTGGAGGTTTCTATGAGAAGTTTCCAGACGTCTGAAAGTCCTTGAGGTTTTCAGAGAAGCTCTCAGATGTAGTCAAAGTCCACCAGGAGGTCGGAGAAGTTCTACGTGAGCAGATTTTATGACTTTAATGAGCTTTAGAGACCCGGATGAAGACGGTTTCAGAACCTGGAGGAGTTCTGGGATCCCTGAAGAACTTTAAAGGAGAGCGTTTGAAGGCTGTGAAGATCTTTCCAGAATTTTAAAGAGACTTTCATCAAACAAGAGTCTGTTTCTACAAAAACTGTAGGATTCCAAATTTACTCAAATATATTTAAAAAATACTCATGATGACTCAAAATGTGTCAAAATGACCTAAAATAATACAAATTAATGTTCAAACTTAGTTCCAGAATGACTAAAGAACCGTTGGATTTAAAATGTGTCTAAAGATTTGTAACCAGGAAGCAGCTTCAGTTTTTATATTTAGATGTTTTCTGAGATGAAAATCGGTTCCAGAATATTTCCTGCTGTCTCTGATGTTTACAGAACTAATGCTTTCTATGATTATTTTACTGTTTGCTGCCTCAGATTTAACGACACGATGAACAAACTGAACGTTCTGCTGCACTAAAACTAATAACGGATCTTAATGTTCTTCTGAGGCCTGAGGAGCTTCTTCTTTCCTTCTGCTGCTCATAAGCTCAGAGTGAAATTAAAACCTGGTTCTGCACCTGTTCTCCGGTTCTACCTGTTCAGCCGGCAGCGCCTCGCTGTCACAAATCTGCTGCCAAACATCAGATTAAACTCAGCTCCGTGTCAGGATGAATGATAGATTCAGCGGCTCGGTCTATTTACTGGAAACAACACTTTCTGCAGGTTTCATCAGACATTCAGCTCCTCGTTAGCTCCTAGTTAGCTCCTCATTAGCTCTTTGTTAGCTCCTCATTAGCTCCTTGTTAGCTCCTCGTTAGCTCCTAGTTAGCTCCTGGTTAGCTCCTCATTATCTCCTTGTTACCTCCTAGTTAGCTCCTAGTTAGCTCCTCATTAGCTCTTTGTTAGCTCCTCATTAGCTCTTTGTTAGCTCCTCATTAGCTCCTTGTTAGCTCCTCGTTAGCTTCTAGTTAGCTCCTCATTAGCTCCTGGTTAGCTCCTCATTAGCTCTTTGTTAGCTCCTCATTAGCTCCTCGTTAGCTCCTAGTTAGCTCCTCAGCTCCTCGTATGACAGAAAATTTCATAAATGACTAAAAAAAAGCCCCAAATCCCCAAAACATCAACAAGAATGTCTAAAAATGTCCAACATGATTTAAAAAGTGTCTAAAATTACCTGAAAATTGTCAAGAATAATTCAAGATATTTTTTAAAAATTTGTTCACAATGACCTAAAATTTTCTTGAGTGACTCAATAATGTCTGAAAATTGCATAAGATTTCCAAAAAAATTTTTTATATTTTTTTTTCCTCAAAATTCATCTACATTTTGCCAAAATTGCGTATTTTTTTCCAAAAGTACATAATCTTTCTTCCAAAGTCTTGTCATTTTGTTTTCTCCATAATTATGGAAAATTTCCCAAGATTACATTTTTTTTCCAAAATTAGATTTTTTTTTTAAAATTACATAAATTTTTTCCAAATTTAGACAATTTTTTCTGAAATTGCATGAAATGTTTCCAAAAAAATGCTAAAACAATTTTTAAAATTGTGTTTTTTTGGCTAAAATTACATAATTTTCTTGCAAAAGTTCGTTAAACTTTCCCCAAATTTTGTCATTTATTTAAAGTTAAGTGAAATAGATACTGCACAGATATTGTAAAAAAAAAAAAGATAAAAATATACGGAAAACTACTCCAAAGACACAAAACAAACCGGCACAAATTGAACACAAAGAGGAAAACAATGAAATATAAAGACACAAAATCACTAAAAAAAAAAGACCACAAAGAGATTTTAAAACCTGCGTTCTCTCGTTATGCTGCTGCTTCGTTTTCCTTGTTTTTGTGTTGTTTTATTTTTGCTTTTGCTTTTTAACGCGGCAGTGTCGTCTCTTTGTCATCACCTTTTGTCTCCACATACTGTAGATGTTTCATTATTTCCATGTTTAACCATCGGACGGTTTCTTTCTGATCGTTTCATTTGTTAAATGTCAGAAAATACTGTAAAATAGAGAATATTGTGAAATTTACATCACAACTTTTGACTATTATTATATAAAGCTGTGAAATAAACAAATGTTGAATTATTTCAGCTCTGAGGTATCTGGTTGGTTTCATGTGTCAAACTTTATAAAAAGGTCCTGTATATTTCCTGAAAACCGTCTATTCCCCGGTGGCTCCAGCACTGCCCTCGGCTCTGTGTATTTACTGGCTCTGGATAGTCATTCTAAAACATACTTCTATTGTTACCTGGCTGGCTCTGTGTATTTGCTGGAACACTTCATTTCCCAGAGCTGCAGATCAGCAGTTTCTCTGTGAAGAATTCCCCCCCGGCTCTGGGTATTTGTTGGAAACACCGGTGTGTTCGCTGGAACAGATCCAAACTCCACAGCTTCAGAGCAAACCATGCACTCTGCAGAGCTGCCCGGCGGCTCGGTGTACTTGCTGGGAGCCGCTCTGCGACACGTTTCCACGTCGGGCTTTCAGTGTGAAGCTTTTCTGCGGAGTGAGCCGAGTATAAATATTAAAGTGCACTCAGAGCTCCAGATAGCTGCAGCCCAGCGTATGCGTGTGACAGTTTAACGAGCAGACAGTAAAACGCTGCAAAAAGCCACGTTCAGCCGCACAACAAACCACCTTCTGACTTTAGTTCTGTCACTGAGCTAAAACTGTGTTTGGTTCTGGTGGTCAGATTTACATCTCTGTCCTTAGAAACAACATCTGGAACATCTGACGTGAAATATGATGATTAAGGACGTTTCAGTCAGAACTTGGATCATAAAAATGGAACATCCAGCGCGATCCTCACTCAAACCTGCAAAAGTCAAAATGCTCTGAGCGGTTTGAGAAACTGCAGTTTTAGAGACGAGATCAGAAACAAACCAACCAGTCGGCTGATTTTACAGCTTTTTGATGAATTCTATGTAGAATGAAGAGCAGCTAAGCCACACGAGTATAAAACCAAAGTGAGAGCTTTAATTTGAAGGAAAAGGACAAACAAAGAACCAAACAGGCCTCATTTTAGTTTTATTTGTTTATTCCTTAATGCTTTGTTTGATGTTTGCTGTAGAACCAGTTGTGTGTCTTTGTTGCTTCATTGTTCTCTGATCAGCCACGTGTTGCTGCTATTGTTGTCGTCGTTGTCGTGTTGTGGTCGTGCAGAAGACAGCGGACGCATCAACACACCTGATTAACCCTTAAAAAGCCGGACCGAGTATACTCGTTCTGCTTACTCATACACGCAGACGAAACCGAACGTTCTCGGGTCTTTTTATGATCGCTAATTAACATAAAACATGCACACACCCGTATGTTTGGTAAGATATAAACATTGGCCCCAAATTAGCTTATTTCAAACGATAAAGCCGGATGAGCCGTTATAACGAAGCCGCGATTACGAAGCTCTTATTAGGGCCGCGTACCGGCCGATATTCAACGTGACGAACTTCTACGACAATGAGACCTCACAAGACTTGATGGATATTTTTATGGATTAGGTGGTTTTAGTATATGTTTTAGTATGTATACTTCTCCAGAAACATGGCCGTACATGCAAATATATATAAAATACCATGACCTTATCAGGGTTAAAGGACAGGAGCACATGTGGTGATGCACACGCATGTGAACACATTAGAGCCACACATGCAGCCGTGAATAAATGACGTCATCAGCCACAATCCCACATTTACACCCGAATGTTTGACGCTGCTTTAATCAGAGCCGCAAATAAATCAGAGGAAGCTGCAGCAAGCTGAGAAATCAACACGTGTAGAGAAGAACATGTGAGAACCTCAAGAACCTGCTGCTGAAAGAACCTGGTTAGATGAAAAAAATACAAAACTGTGCTACATTAGAAGAATCTACAGGATGAAAACGAGAACAAAGACGCACAAAATGACCTCAACAAGACAACACATTAGTATAAAGACGTAAAATAATCACAAAAACATACAAAGCAACACCTAAGAGACAAAAATGACCACAAAGACAACAAGGTGCAAAATGTCCAAAAAGAGACAAAAAATCACAAATAAGGACGATTGAATGAACAAAAACCAGTGTAAGATCAGTAAAAGCAGTCTGGAAGCAAGTACCATTTGTAAAACTACTCTTAAACCAAGTCTAAAAGTCTAAACCAAGTCTAAAAGTCTAAACCCAAGTACACAATCAGTCCAAAACCAGTCCAAGATCTAGTCTATACCAGTCCAAACCAACCTTAGCCCTAAAATCTAAAACCGAGTCCAGAACTAGCTTTAGCAAAGTCCTGAAACAGATCTTTCACCAAAACCAGTCCAAGACTAAGTTTAAAACTGATCTAGAACCACAAGGAAAAACAACAGTCTTATCTCTGTGGTGGCTTTGTGCCTCATAGTTGTTCTTTTGTGTCTCTCTTGGATGGTTTTGCTTCTTGTTGTCGTCTTTTTGTGTCTGTTTATGGTTGTTTTGTGTCTTTCCGTTGTTTTTGTGTGTCTTTGGGTTGGTTTTGCTTCTTGTTGTCGTCTTTTTTGTGTCTGTCTATTGTTGTTTTGTATCTTTCCATTGTTTTTGTCTCTCTCTTGGATGGTTTTGCTTCTTGTTGTCGTCTTTTTGTGTCTGTCTATTGTTGTTTTGTATCTTTCCGTTGTTTTTGTGTCTCTTTGGGTTGGTTTTGTGTGTCATAGTGATCATGTTGTGTCTCTCTGATGGGATTTTACATCCTGTAGTCATCTTTTTGTGTCATTTCTTCTTGTTTTGTGTTTCCTTGCTGTCATTTTGCGTCTATGTTTAGTCGGTGTCATGTTATTGTCGTCATTTTGTGTCTTTGAATTGGTTTTGCGTGTCTTCATGGTTCCTTTGTGTCTCCTTGCTGTCACTTTGCGTCTATTCTTAGCTGCTTTTTATCTTGTATTGCTTCATTTGTGTCTTTTGTGTTGGTTCTGTGTCTAGAAGTGGTTTTTTTTTATCTCTGTGTTGGTTTTGTGTTTTCTAAAGATCTTTTTGTGTCTCCTGGCTGTCAGTTTGCAGCTATTTTTAGTCGGCATCATGTCTTTGTGTTGATTTCTGTCTTTTTCCTCCAGAGAACGTTAAAGTGACTGTTAGAACCTCGTCTACCTGAACTGATCTCTGCTGGTTGAAGTGTTCCTGGTTTGGATTCTTCAGACGTTCAGGTCTTTGTTCGGATCTCCGGGTTCATCTTGTTCTTTATAATCTGATCTGTAATCAGAAATAGAACCGAGCGGCGGCCGTCTGAGGTTCTTTCAGAGAATCCTGGATGCAGCGATACGATCCGTCACATTAGCGGAGACCTCGCGGCTAAACGCTAATCTGCTAATAGCTCTGTGAGGAGGCGGCGCGCTTCAGTCCTGATAAATGGAGGAGCGGCGAGGAGACGCTAATCTGCTGGAGGCTTCACTGCTCCTCTTCCTCCTCCTCATCATCTTCATCTTCGTCATCCTCTTCTTCTGATGGAGGCTAATTCCTGGCAGAGGTCAGAGACGAGGTTCACAGAAGAAGAAGGATGATGATGATGATGATGATGATGATGAAATGAAGAAATGACACAAGCGAGACAAAAAGGAAACACCGCACGACAAAAACATGAGACAAATGACAAAAGCCAAACAAAAAAGAGACAAAATGTTCCAAAAATGAGACACAAAAGAACAAAGAACAATCCAGTATTTTACTTTCTGATCCAAACAACTTGTCATGGTCTAGAAATGATTTTAAATTTATAGTTTTACTAATTTACAATCTGCAGTTAATGTCTTCTCTGTTATTGTTACACTTTGATTGGACCCTCTGGAGGACCACTTTTGGACCACGGGCCTCATGTTGGACACACCTGGTCTGGAGGATCAAATCTTTTCAATGTGGAACTAAAAAAACCTGCAGAACATTAAAGACTGAAGTAAAAAGATTATTTTAAGCCGTTTTAGAGATTTTATACCAGAAGAGAAAATCAGCTTTTCCCTGAATTCTGACTAAAATATTAAATATTTCTCCTCGTCCTGTCTGACTTCTGTCCGATTTTACCCCAAAAACCCTCCAAGCTCATTTCTGACTTATTTCACGTTGGTTTAATGAGTTTCAGAGCAAAGATCTGTGATCATTCATCCACAGCCTCTGAGCAGCGTTTGGCAGAAAGTGAATGAGATCAAAATGTTCAGAATTCATCAAAACCGTCTGGAATTAAACTGAGTTCTGCATGAAATCAGAAAAATGAGTGAAATCTGAGTCGGTTCAGCAGCTTTTCTGAAGGTTTGATGCTTTCAGACACCGAACATTTAATGAAAAAATGTGTCATTTGGATTCATTTTACGTCATTTAAATAAAATACTGATGTTATTCTGGTAACTCGTTTAACTGTTTATGTTTCAGTTTTAACAATATTCTATGTAAAAGTGTTTGTCGATGTGCAGATGGACCGTTTTATACTTTTGTTCTGAACCAAACTCATGTCTTCAGTCTGGATGTATTATTAGTTGTTTTTATTACAACCAAGACTTTTTAAAGCCATTATAGTGGGTGTGTTCAATCAATCAATCAATCAGTCAATCAATCAATCAATCAATCAATCAATCAATCAATCAGTCGATGTTTTGGACATTTTTTAATCATCTTGAGTAATTTTCAAATATATTTGAGTAAATTTGTTTGTCATGATTATGGAAAATTGTTATGTAATTTAATTTAAAAATGTATCTACTTTTGGAATATAAACTGAATGTTAGAAAAATGTACGTATTTGGAGAAAAAATAGATAATTGTAGAAAAAAATGTACATATGTTTGGTCTCCAAAATGTCCTAAAAATAATTCTAACAATAAATAATCTAAATATGATTCAAATGTCAAAAATGATACAAAATTTTCAAAGTTTCTCCAAAATTTGCTTGAAATAAGAAAAAATTTCTTGGTTGACTCAAAAAATGTCCATTTGAGTCGTTGTGAATGTTTTGTAAATATTTTTTGACTAATTTTTTTTACATAGCTTCACAAAAATTGAAAAATTTGACATAATTTTGAGTCACTCACAAAAATTTTATGTCATTCGAAACAAATTTTGGCAATTTTTTTAAAGCAATTTTGGACACATTCTGACTCTGTGGAGACTTTTTGGGGAAAATTTGGAACTTTGTAATAAATGTGTGTAATTTTAGATACAATTTGCACATTTTTTGGAACATGTAATTTTATAAAATTCCTTAAACTGTTCATATTTCAGTCATATCAACAGTAAATGTAAAATCGTGATATTTGTCGATATGCAGATGACATCATTTCCTGTTTTTGTTGTTCTAGTTTAGCATTAATTATTTGTTGTTTATTTTTATAATAACTAGGACTAAATTAGCTTCATTTATTATTCCCTGTTCATTCATGAAATCAAACTTCAGCTACTCGCAAAAATGATAAAGCACCAAATTCTCGCTTTGTGTTTCTTCAGAAGTAAAATAAAATTCCTTCGACGTCACAAACATCATCAGGATGCTGGGTTGATCTAAAAAGACGCTTTTAGCTGCTTATTTTTAGTCATGATCAATATTCTGTTCAAACGTGTGAAATCTTCCTCGGTATGCAGATGACACCATCTGATGCTTTTGTTCTGAATCATTTTTGTTTTTTATAACCAGGACTACACTGCCTTCACTTTAACACCTGTAATTCCCAGCATGCTCCCTGTCCCATCATGAAATCAAATAAAAAGCTTCCATTCACTAAATCCTGAACATTTCTGCCCGACGACACCAATAAATAAATAAATAAGCCCTGTTCTTCAGCTGCTCAGAAATATGTGCATTTTTATGACTTATTTCCTCCGTTTGCTTCCTTTATTCGTCTCTCAAGGTTCCTGTTTAGCATAAAACAAACAAACGGCGAGAATCTGTGGAAATATTCAGCATCCGGATGATGAACCGGAGCAGCAGCCGAGAGACAAACGGATAAAAACCAACAAATAAGAGCAGAGCAAAGCGCTGCAGGCTGACTGTGAAGGAAGAAAAAACACCCAGCAGAGGCACTTATTTACATTTAAATCTAATTAAAGCGCTGTAATGTCAACTGGACAAGCAGCAAACACTCAAGAACATTAATATTAATGTCTGTAGGATGAGAGGAAGACAACAGCAGCTCTTTTTTATCAATCTGATTCTTTTTAACAGGAAAGCTCTGTGTCTGATCTTTGCTAAATGCTGTTAATCTGCAGCTTTTTAAAAAAGCTCATATTAATGTTCTTCTTCATCCCATTTATTATAGGATGAGACAAAAGATTACAAAAATGAGACGCAAAATGACGACAGCAAGAGACAAACGTTGAAAGTCAGACGAAAAGACAAAAACAACAAAAACAGGACAAAATATTTCAAAGGCGAGAAGCAAAATGACAAAAATGAGACACAAAGAAGACAAAAACAAACAGAATATTCTGAGAATGAAGCAAATGACAGACACACAATAAAAAAGAGGCAAAAAACTGAAGAAAAGCGACAAAAAGATGAGACAAACCAAAAACCAGACAACAACGCTGCTGCAAAAACAAATCAACCACAAAACAGACAAATGGTAAAAAAGACAAAAAAACAAAAGCGAGACACAAAATGACAAAAATGAAACAAAAGCGAGAACAAAAAAGAAAAACAAAGTGACAAAATGACAAAATATGACAAAAATGTGACAAAATAACATGAAGTGAAACAAAAAAGAGACAAAGAGTTACAAAAAGGTTACAAAGCAACAGCATCGTTAGCAGCGTTTTATCAGCAATTAACGGTTTATTTCCAGAGTAAGAAAGGAGAGACACAAGATCTCAGCTGCTAAACAAAAAAACGGCAATTAACTAATTAGCTAATTAACAAAACTCACCTGCTGGTGATTGAAATGGAGAGAAAAGAGGAGAGAAAAGAGAGGAAGGAGGAGAGGAAGGAGAATTAGACGTTAGAGGGAGTTTGTGGTGAAAGGAGGATTTAAAAGTCCGGCGTCAGCAGCAGATAACAGCAGGAACCACATCTCCCAGAAGGCCGAGCTGTTATCTGATTACAGCAGCGAGTCTTTATTCACAGTCCTGATTGAATTATTCACCACAGACGTCCCTGAAGGCATCACAAGGGGCTGCCGAATTATTATCAATGAGATGGTTTTATCTGCTTCTCTGAGACCTTTAAAGTTCTGCTGCAGACTCAGAAAGATCAGAAACATCCAGTTAAAGACTAAAGTTTGAGGGAGATTCTGGGTCCACTGGATGTTCTGGAGTCTTTGACAGGATCTAGATGTTTGGATGTTTGGATGGTTGGATGTCTGGATGTTTGGATGGTTGGATGTCTGGATGTTTGGATGTCTGGATGGTTGGATGTCTGGATGTTTGGATGGTTGGATGTCTGGATGGTTGGATATCTGGATGTTTGGATGTCTGGATGGTTGGATGTCTGGATGTCTGGATGGTTGGATGTCTGGATGGTTGGATGTCTGGATGGTTGGATGTCTGGATGTCTGGATGGTTGGATGTCTGGATGTCTGGATGGTTGGATGTCTGGATGGTTGGATGTCTGGATGTCTGGATGGTTGGATGTCTGGATGTTTGGATGTCTGGATGGTTGGATGTCTGGATGTCTGGATGGTTGGATGTCTGGATGTCTGGATGTCTGGATGGTTGGATGTCTGGATGGTTGGATGTCTGGATGTCTGGATGGTTGGATGGTTGGATGTCTGGATGTCTGGATGGTTGGATGTCTGGATGTTTGGATGTCTGGATGTCTGGATGGTTGGATGTCTGGATGGTTGGATGGTTGGATGTCTGGATGGTTGGATGGTTGGATGTCTGGATGGTTGGATGTCTGGATGTCTGGATGTTTGGATGTCTGGATGGTTGGATGTCTAGATATTTAGATGGTTGGATGTCTGGATGGTTGGATGTCTAGATATTTAGATGGTTGGATGTCTGGATGGTTGGATGGTTGGATGTCTGGATGGTTGGATGTCTGGATGGTTGGATGGTTGGATGTCTGGATGTCTGGATGGTTGGATGTCTGGATGGTTGGATGTCTGGATGGTGGGATGGTTGGATGTCTGGATGGTTGGATGGTTGGATGTCTGGATGTCTGGATGGTTGGATGTCTGGATGTCTGGATGGTTGGATGTCTGGATGGTTGGATGTCTAGATATTTAGATGGTTGGATGTCTGGATGGTTGGATGGTTGGATGTCTGGATGGTTGGATGTCTGGATGGTTGGATGGTTGGATGTCTGGATGGTTGGATGTCTGGATGGTGGGATGGTTGGATGTCTGGATGGTTGGATGGTTGGATGTCTGGATGTCTGGATGGTTGGATGTCTGGATGTCTGGATGGTTGGATGTCTGGATGGTTGGATGTCTAGATATTTAGATGGTTGGATGTCTGGATGGTTGGATGGTTGGATGTCTGGATGGTTGGATGTCTGGATGGTTGGATGGTTGGATGTCTGGATGGTTGGATGTCTGGATGGTTGGATGTCTGGATGGTTGGATGTCTAGATATTTAGATGGTTGGATGTCTGGATGGTTGGATGGTTGGATGTCTGGATGGTTGGATGTCTGGATGTCTGGATGGTTGGATGGTTGGATGTCTGGATGTCTGGATGGTTGGATGGTTGGATGTCTGGATGGTTGGATGTCTGGATGTCTGGATGGTTGGATGGTTGGATGTCTGGATGTCTGGATGGTTGGATGTCTGGATGGTTGGATGGTTGGATGTCTCCTCGTTGAGGATCTTAGAGATGATCACAGATTTGATGAGTTCACCTTTCAGTCGGTTTTAATGATTTGGAGACGAGTTCAGGATGAAGCTGCATCTTTTCTCGTTTTCTGGTTTGTTGTGGACTTTTTTTCTGAATCTGAGCTGCAGATGGAGGCGATGATGTTCATCTGCTTTAATGAACTCTTTGGTCTCTGAGGATTCCTCGTGTTCGTCCTCAGCTGCAGCTTCTGTCCTTTAAATAAACCAGATTCCCTCACTTCCTGTTTACTGACGAGAAAAAAGTGAAGCAGAGCTGCAGGATTTTAGCGGCTATTCTGTCCATAGCTGCAAATAAAACGCCAATAAAATACCAATAAAACATCAATAAAATACTAATAAAACACCAACAAAATACTAATAAAACATCAATAAGACACAAAAAACAATAAAACGCCAATAAAATACCAATAAACATTAATAAAATGCCATGAAATCATAAATAAACACATTAAATGTTCTATTTTATGAAGAGAAAAGTCAGAATTCCCTCCTAAAGGATCAGCACTGTTTGCTTTTAGTAGATTTCTCATCATTTATCAGCGTCTGGCTTCATCCTGTCATTAATTGTGTTAATTATTAAAACTGTACAGTTAATTTTAGGTTGTTTAGTTGTTGTTTTTTTACATTTTTATTGTATTTTATCCCTGAAAGGTAAATACTTCACTGCAGGTTCTTGGCAGTAATGTTTAATAAATGTGATTTAGCTGATTTATAATAAAATATAATAAAATACAGCACATATCTGTAGAATTGGGACGTTTTCATTTATCAGTTATTCTCTGTAATTTGACAAAACTGAGAAAATCTGTAAAATAAATGCACATTTTTAGTCCTTAATATCCAGGATTATTCTTTCAAACAGCAAATGTCTTAAATATTTCTGAATATTTTGCAGATTTACAGTAAAAATGTCATTTTAAGCTATTTAATTAAAATAATAATTAGGATTTTAACGTTATTTTCCTGTAAACTAATGATTTCTGCTGTGAATTTATCCCTGATCTTAAATTAAACGTAAATATCTTCTTGTTCTTCTGTGCAGCCGAAGGAGGACAGAGTCATCAAAACGCCTCCAGTAAACAAACTGACCTCATTTCTTTCTTTTCTTCTGTTTTTTGTGATCTCTGACCTTCGGCTTCTTTTATCTGACGCTCAGAGACGAACAACGACTTTATTCTGAAGACCTCTGAGGACTGACATTATTTATAGCCGGGAGGCGTTCAGGGACCTCCGGCACAGTCAGAGATTTCAGTTTCAGCTGTTGGTTCTGATTCAGTCTGACCTGAGATGGTTTTAGTTTCAGATTCCACCTGATTTACTGCAGCTTTTGAGCATTTAGCTTCAGTTCCAAGACATTTATTGACCATTTTTTGGTTAGTTTGCATGAATTCTCCACATTTCTGCAGTTTTTGAGTCTTTAACACCAGTTTAAAGACATTTTAGACCATTTTTGGGTAAAATTGGATGAATTTCCCACATTCTGGACAATTTTTAAGTAATTTAGTGCCAGTTCCATGACATTTTCATGTCATTTTTGCAGTGTTTCACATGAATTTCATACATTTTGGATCATTTTTGAGTGTTTAGCACCAAATTTTCACATGTTTTTTTTTACATTTTTGACAGTTATTGGGTATTTAGCAAAGTTCCATGACGTTTTTATGTCATTTTTATTGTATTTTGGATGAATTTTCCACATTTTTGGCTTTTTTAAGTCATTTAGTACCAGTTCCAACACATTTTTTGTCATTTTTACAGTAATTTGCATGAATTTCCTACATTTTTTACAGTCTTTGAGTATTTCACACCAAGTCCAAGACATTTTTTTCATTATTTTTGATGAGTTTGTGACATTGTTGGAAATTTTTAAGTCATCTAGGGCCATTTCCCAGACATTTTTTAGTCATTTTTGCACTATTTTGGATGAATTTCTTACATTTTAAACAGTTTTTCACTATTTAGCACCAGTTTCAAGACATTTATTGACCTTTTTGGGGTATTTTGGATGAATTTCAAACATTTTCTGCTAATTTGTGCAGGTTTTCAGTGGTTTTGCTTTAAAATTATGTGTTTTAAGGTCAGATTTACCTGAAAATGCTGAAATAAATCATCAGTATTGCAGCCGATCGTGTTCATTTAGTTGCTGGAAGATAAAACATGATTATTTTCAGATTAATGTCCTCGTTAGAATTATCAGGAGCTTTTCTAATTAACTGAGGTCTTATGGAACTTATTTGGAGGTAACTCTAAAGCAGAATAAATCAGTTGCTGTTTTTCTTCCCTCCTGACTTTTTCTCTCTTCAGACCCACTTTCTGCTTCAAACTTCCTCTGGCAGCGACTTTTTAAACCTCAATCCTCTTTTTTTTCTGGCTTCAGTCCTGAAAATTAGCATTAAATAAAGTAAAAACCCTCCAGGATCATCTGAGACCTGACCTCAATTTACTGACAAAAGTAAATAAAAATCAGACAAACGGAAAAGTTTTGGTAGAAAGAATCAGTTCAAACCAACTAAAACATGAAAACTGTTTGTTTGATTGGATTCAGTTATTTATTTATCACATTTATGGTCAAACACTATTTTTAAAAAATAAAATAAAAATAGATAAAGATAAAATAAAGATAAATAAATGAAAATTAAAATATAATTAATTTTCTGATTTTTACGGTTTACATGTAAAATACTTTTTAAAAATGATTTTACATTTTATTAATTTAAAAAAACCTCAAAGAATCTAAAATAAGATTTTTTTTGGCTGGTTTAAATCCAGTTAAGAACAATTTTATTGTCAAATATTCGTTTAATAAAATAATATGAATTAAATTAAAGATAAGAAATAAATAAATAAAATAAAAAAATAAAATCTTTGAAATAGTAAATTACCGTAATAAAAAAAATTACAGATAAAACCTTAAATATTTGAGAAGTTATTGTTCTAAAAACTGAAGAAAAATGTGTGAAAATCTGAGTTATAATAACAGTAAATGATTTTAGATATTAGAGTTTAAATCAGTCGTACAGTGAGGAGGATTCATTTCATTTATTTCATGTTTTTCTTGCTGCTGGTTTCAGTTTTTTCCCTTCAGGACTGAATCTGATGTTTTTTTCTGATTCTGTTTCCAGTAATTAGTCTGCAGCAGCTTTTATTTCTTTATTGCTTGTATTTCAGGTCCGTCGCCTCGTTAGGAGCTTTTCCTGCCGGCAGCTCGTCATCTGGAGCCTCAATTAGTCACATCAGAGGAGGTTTATTGTGGCGGGAGGCGAGAAAAAGAAGAGCTTCCTGTTTGACTTCCTGCCTTCAGGACACCGACGATTCATTTATCAGAAACCAGAAGCAGAAAAAATTTATTCTGAGAAAAAAACACTGCAGGAAAACCTCGTTAAGATGAAAAATAAAAATAAGAATAAGAATCAACCTGTGAGGATGGACAGGAAGTAAAACAGGAGAAAGTAATGGGTGGTGTCTGAAAACCAGAAAAAAGAAAGAAAATTAACAAATAAATAAAACTTATTTAAATAAAATAAAAAATGACACCTTTCTTACTGGCAGGAAAATAAAACAAAAAAATAGAAAATGAAATGAAATGAAAATAAATCTGGCTGCAAGGCGCCGTAAAGTGTTCAGTTAAAAACAGTAAAAATTAAAATCTGGTTTCTGAAAAGCCAAAAAAAACTAATCTGTTAAAAACGGTGAAATAAATTAATTAATGAGCGACAGAAAAATAAAACTGATGGAAAAAAACTCCAGAAAAATGAACATGAATTAAGAAACAGTCAAAGTGTAAATAGATAAATCAACGTTCTTCCTAGAACCTTTCATGGTGTTTAAAGGAATCTAGTGACGGACCTCAGAGGAACTTTCTGTACAAAAAAACGTTTGAAGAATTGGTTCCTTGAAGAACCTTTTTCTGCAGAAGTTCTTTGAAGTTTCAGTTCCATGGAATTATTGATGGTTCTACTGGGAACCTTTGGCTGTTCTACACAGAACTGGTGAGTGTGTTGACAGTAAAAGGTTCCTTTAAAGGGATGGTTCCTTAAAGAACATTTTTTTTGGCTAAAGTCCTTTAGAGCATCATTGACGGTCACGAAGAGAATCTGGTTTTAAGAACCTTTGCTGGGTCTGAAGAGGAGGTTCTCTGGAGAACCTCTGATGTGTCGGTTAGACGCAGATTAACGTTCTTTAAGCGATTTTCTTCTTCTGTTCTCTAAAACCTTTAATGAGCTTTAATCCAATTAACTTAAACCTCATCACACACTAGAACGCACTAGAACGCACTAGAACGCTCACTAATGAAGTCACATGACCAGAACCCAGAGAGGGTTCTCAGTCAGAGAACTGTCGGTTCTT